>NC_053018.2:22009211-23347806 GCF_016746245.2 Drosophila santomea
TCGTCGTTCCCACGCGCAACAGCTGGAATCCGTTATCCGTCTTGACCAGCAATGCCGGGGTCTGACCCGTATTAAGTGTGCTTAAAGTTATCTAAAAGTAGAGAGAGAAGACAGAGATACTCGGTTTTCATCTGCTGGAGTATGGTGTGTATGGTGTGCGTGAATGGTGGGCTGTGCACATGCGTGTTTGTGAGGAGCGTGGCTAGGTTAGGGAGTTCTGTGAGTTAGTAGGGAAGAACCCACCACAACAACCGTAGTAATAGCATCATTATCCTTCATACTCACCGATGGACTCTGCGGTCTAACGCCTGCCATGTGGGAGTTGATCACCACACGACTGAGCGGGTTGGTGGGCACATTCTTCTGCTGCTGCTGTGACGGAGCCTGATGGCGCATGCCCACAACCACGCCTGCCGGCAGCATTGAGTTGAGCAGCGGCTGACCGGCCTGGGAAATACGCAACATTATCATTAGTTTTCCATTCGTTCACTAGTTTAATTCATCACACTCTTCAACGTCTATTTTGACCAGAGGATGCATTGAAAGGTTTGCGGGGTTCTAAGTTAGCCTACATCATGCAGCAGTTGACTCGTCAAAGGACCCGAAATTGTGCGGAAATAAGTGTTTAACCAATTCTCTCAGTGCTAACCAAATTTGAAGGCGTGTGATCTACTATATTTTTTCTATAGAAAGCGAGCATTAAAAGCAATAGTTATACAAATTTAATTGTTTGGAACTTGTGTAAAATAGGGTTGCGGTTGGGCTAGTGCGTGTTTTTTAATGGTAGTTAAGGATTTGATAATTTTGAAAGTTTTCGGAAATGGGAAAAAGTACTTTCGATTTTAAGATATGTCTTTTATATAAGAAAAAGTAGTCCAATTGCAATAACTGAAATTAACATATGCTAGTAAGAAGCACATGTATTTAATACAGTTTTAAAATTGACTCTAGACTGAGTAATAAATTTCAGAACTTATATTGATGTTTATAGGAAACATACCTGTAGTAAAGGAAATTGTTTAAAGCGGAAAGCCTGGGACTAACCCCATTTGGATAAGGATAAAGGATTTTCGGGCAGCGAGGTAGACAGATGAAAGCATAATAAAAGTATACAACCAAAGTGTGTGCGGCCACTACTATTCGATCCGAGCGAGGAATTGAAAGGGATTTGAATAGGGATCAGATTTGGACGAGTGATACGCCCGAGTTGCGATCGCCTAGTGCCCGAATTGGGTTTAGCTTTAATATGGATACCTGATTGATGGTCTTGGTCATGGTTACGATTCCTGCTGGTGCACTTGAGACTAGACCCGCCGGCAGGGTGACAGCATGGTGGTTGGATTTAATAACTAGGGTTTGAGTTTGGGTGGCACCTACGGATTGCGTCTGCTGCTGTTGTTGCTGTTGCGACTGCTGCTGCTGTTGGACATGATGCACTTGCTGCAGTCCCTGATGTTGACCACCGATCCCCGCCTGGATCGTCTTGATGGTGGTGGTATTCGGCAGCTGGGCCGTGGAGATGACCGCGCCGGGATTGCCGGCTATGTTGATTGTTCCATTGGGCAGCGGCTGGCTGGTGAAGGTGATGCGATTGCCGGCAGCTGTCTGGCTGGTGTTCATCGTGCTATGTGGTCTTTATGTTTTTGGCGAGTGTGTTCTTCCCCTTCCTTTGACTTCTGTGTGGTGGTGTGGGCGAGCGATCCTGTTCCGATCAACTAGTTGCGCACATCCTGTGTTGGCGGTGTTGTTGCATGCTGTGCTCTCCAGAAGCAAACTGCAATGCAATGGGTGGCGCTTTTAGTATTTATACAAGATGAAGCTCAAGCCAGTGGAGAAACAGGTAGGCGGTGGAGGGGCTACCTGACCGCCGGCTACCTGGCGACCGTGGGCCATAAACCAGATGCTGCGGACACCTGGATGCCGCGCACAGGTAATCGCATTCACCTTGGCCAAAAAAGCGGGTGCTCCGCTGACTTGGTGCTGCGCTGGCTCACTCGCACTCGCCTTCGCCGTCACTGTCGTCGCCTTTCTCCTGGCGCATCCGTTGCAGTCGTCGTCGCGTGTGTGTTATCTCGCTAATTCGCTGCCTTTAGTTTGCTTCGCTATGCCTTTTCTACACTTTTTTCCGATCGGCGGTTTTCCTGCGCACACACACACCCGCGTGCTCGAACGGACTGATTGTTGAGCACTGGAAGAATGCTTTATTTTGATTATTTTGATGTACAAAAAATTTGGCAGCGACGGTGCCAGAACGCCGCCATTTTCACGAATGCGCGTGCAAAGCGAAAATCGAGGGAGGCGAGCGTTGCCAGATATCTTGCGAAAAACACGTAACCAACGATCTGGCAATGCTGCGCATTTATGCGGGTGGAGAGTGCTCGATCTTCATGAATGCACCAAGTTTAAAAAATAGTTGAAATCGAAACTGGAGCACTTAAAAGTTGATGTTTGTTTTATTAAAAAAGTTTTGTATTTTTCGAGAAGCAACTTAAAAATATTGTAAGCGAAAAAAACGATTGCAACTTTTACATGCCTCCAGTGGCAATATGGAGCATCGTGCCAACCGTAGTATTAGTAATTTCAACTTTTGTGGCCAGCGGGTGGTGGCATAAACCCACGTCCGTGTCTATGCGTGTGTGTGCGTGTGTTTCAGTATCAGTTTTGTACAGCCTGCAATGTCGTGTGAAATTTTCTGGGCCCTGCGGCAGATGCACTCACTTCAATTCATTTTGCGTTTAAGCTCGGTGCACTGGGGCGCATTTTAAATGATTTCCCGTTGCGTTTCTCTGGCGATTTAGCCGAAAACCGAGTAAATATTGTTTACGGACCGCCGAGGTACGGACGAGTTGTGCAGTGTGACCGTTGTGGGTTGAATAACACCATGTTAAACGCGATACGGAAGGAAAATACTAAAACTAAAGGCTTATTTTCTAATATATATTTAATGTGCGTCAAATTAGCGTCGATAAGTTAGTGGCGATGGCGGAACGGTAGTAATTAGGAACATGGGGACTTATTTATTTAATTATTTTTTGGTTATTAAGAGGGGAATTGCAAAAAATAAAAATGCAAAAATATTAAGAAAAGAAAGTTCTAACTATCTACAGAGGTGATCAAAAGTATTTACACAACGAGCTTTTTTTCAATTGTTTTTCAATTATTTAGTTAGCGCAAAGCTCTCATTGTTAATAAAGCGGTTCATGACATGGATTGGCTGCGGTACTTGTACTACAGAAGGCGGCATTTTTAAATGCCTTTAAACTCCTTCCCTCGTTACGCGATTTTCTGGAAAACTGTGAATAATTTTTTGATGCATTTTTCCAGTATCATTACTTAATTAAGCCTACATAAACCTATAAGCACGGCATTCCGGAATACGCTCTGTAAACACCCACAATATACAATGTAATTTAAGGGCTTATTTTTGTATGAGATTGTTCTGTTATGCCATTATCTCAAAAACTGTAAATAATATTTTTTCCGAAAAGTCCTCAAAGAAACGTCCATTAAGGTGGTCCGGCGTGCATTATGGAACACGGTCTGCGAGAGGAGATATTCCTTAAATAGTGGGGAGCCGATTTTTCAATTGCATATTTTTAATAGATTCTTGAGTCCTGTAAACTTAAGTCGCACATAGATAGTTAGATCTTTCTTTT
Organism: Drosophila santomea; assembly: GCF_016746245.2. Classification (NCBI taxonomy): domain Eukaryota; kingdom Metazoa; phylum Arthropoda; class Insecta; order Diptera; family Drosophilidae; genus Drosophila; species Drosophila santomea. Next base: position 22,012,868 of record NC_053018.2, read on the forward strand.
CTTAACATTTGCATTTTTATTTTTTGCAAAAAAGAAGACGCGCAGATTGAGCGACTTTATGAGATGTTTCTATTGACACCACTTGTATAAGCTGTTCTGTATAGTAGCGACAGTGCGGATAGCAGTACTAAACAACGTTCAACTGCTTTACCAACACACCACACTGTCGCCACTACACTCAACAGCTTTAACAACACTAGCGCCATTACACTCTACTGCGTAGGAAAAAAATAAAAGGAAAGGAGACGACGTATCGGGAAACCGAATTGGTATCACAAGAAGCCTAGATTGAGCGACTTTTTGAGATGTTTCTATTGCTTCTTTTTTCATACCGAAAAAAAAATAAAATAAAAAACGTCTCCATGTTCCAAAAAACCACCGTTCCGCCATCGCCGCTAACTAATCGACGCTGATTTGACGCACATAATTAAAAGAACAAAGGAAGGACTTTTCAAAACCCCGTTTTGAAAATACGCTAAACGCTGTTTGGGAATATTTCATTCGTGGTCAACGGCCACACTAAGCCCAAAGAAAAACAATAATAGTGAATTCAGTAACAATAAATAACAGAAAAAAAGAATTCCAAATGCACGATTTTTTGCCGTCAATGGATGGGGTCTTCCTTGGACTACCGGGTCACTACTCGGTAGCTCTGATCACGCTTGTCCTGTGCGTTTTGATTGCTTTCTACTTCGCCAACATCTTCAAGGACAAGGGAGTGGGTGTTTTTGCCGGAAGAAGTGGTCATGTTCTAAAATATTTCGGTATTTTATATTGCAGGAACTGGAGGACGAAGGTTTGGGGGCCGACGAGCCGCGCGATGAGGAGGATTTCGAGTCGAATACTCCACAAGGAGAGGAAACTGACGACGACGAGGCCTACGAAGAGAACTCCACCGACAGCGAAGTGGAGCTTATCGAGGAACAGATGCCCGGGCACAATTACAACCACCTGATGGGCCAGCTCAAAGCCAAAAGGTTCCAGCACAAGATGGAGAAGACTTTGACTCCCAGCCAAATCGAGGAGGAATGCCGAATAGAGCGGGAGCAGCTGGCGGCCATCTTTGAGCTCCTGCGCAAACAGGAGGCGGAATTAAACCTCCAGGACCGCATAAGCGACCAGGATCTCAAGCAGCAGGTGCGGCTCTATCGCTAAAGTGCCACAAGCCTAGGCTCATCCTACCTGACTGTGCAGGATTGTGTGATCTATAAGTTAAATGTTTAAAATCCCAGGCTTTGTTGTTGCCATATTTGGCCCACTTTCTACGGGAAAGTCTTTAGTCAGAAACTAAATAATCAGTCGATAACGTCGGGGTATTATTATATCATCATTTTATGTAAATTATATGTATTCAAATTTACTCTTTGTATTCTGTGAGTTCCTAGTATAATTAATTTTTGATTTATCAGTTTTGTAGTAAATGTTCTGATCATAAAGTATGTTGAAATCAGTTATCGAATTAAGAATATATATTTTTACATGTTACAAGCTGTGCTAAAGCTCAAGATCAAAAAACATTCTACGTAATATAAAAACCTAGTATAAACTTAGTATTTAAACATATTTAGTTGATTAGAATAAAATTGTATTTATAAAGCTTTTTAGTGTCATTGCTTGATTTATTTGTTTAATAAAGAATGTAAAGCTGTGTTAAAATGTAATATATATTCTAAATAATCCCCTCTATTTTAGGGCAGAATCATTTTCTGATCGTTTCTTTACCGACGATTATAGTTAATTTATCTGTTTTCTAATATTTTGTGAAACTATTGCCTATTACCTTTTTTTTGTCTTCTAAAAATAATTGTAGTATCAAATAGTTTTCATCAACACACCTTCGATTGGATCAGTCGAAATGACTAGCGCTTCAGTTCCAAAATCGTTAGTACTAAAATGTTTTTAAATTCACGTGGAGCAGAAATTTTGTTGGAGTTATAAATACGTTCGGTTCGGTTTGGTTTGGTTGATGTTTAAACGTGTCGTTGTGGCGCCAATGCCCATGCATGTTTACTATCGTTTATCGATACACCGCGTACACGGCAACCGTGTGTGACCAAATCAAGCACACAATCGTTGACCAACACTGACTGCACAGAAGCAACAACAAAAGCAACTGCAGCAACACCGACGTGCGTGTTCCTGTGTGTGTGTGCGTGTGAGATTGGAAGACAATGGCTGCAGCTGCGGATCTGGTTGTTCCTACCCTTGCCAGTGAGTATTGTCCGGGTGCAATTCCCACCAGGTGATCACTGAGGCGCCGTAGACGCCTTGGAGAATAGAACGCAGACACTTATTCTGCCCGGGTAGTGAAAAAATGCGAAAAACAGCGCGACCTCGTGTTTCCACCTGCTAATCGGGGACCCCTCTCGATTCTTCTTCACAGTTCGCTCTAGCGTGGCTGTGGAAGTGTGGTCCTCGGCGGGTTCCAAGCAGCCCTTTGAGCCCAAGCCCCACTTGCCGCGCGAGGAGACGAAGAGCTCACGCTCGATCTGCTTCAGCCCCGACGGCCGGTACTTCGCCTACTCCAACGGCCAGGAAGTCAAGGTGCTCCAGGCCAGCCGGGACAGCGCAGCCAGCTGGCCGACCAAGTGCGTCCTGCCCAGACCAAAGGCCTTCTACCTCCAATTCTCGCCACGTGGCAGCTACCTGTGCACCTGGGAGCACTATGCCATCACTAAGGACCGACCGGAAGGGTCGCCCAATCTGCTCGTCTACGATGTGGCCACCGGCGTCGAAGTGTTCGCCATCGTCCAGAAGAACCAAACGGACTGGCAACCCTCCTGGTCAGCGGACGAGTCCATCTTCGCTCTGGTAGTCGGCGGCGAGGCACTGTTCTATGACCTCGGCGAGGGAGCGGAGAAGGGATTCGCCTCCACATCACGCAAGATAGGAGGCAGTCGGGGCGGTATGCTGTCGCTAGGTCCCGGTAACTGTCCCCCATTCCTTGCCTTCTACACTCCGGGCGCCAAGGGCGCCCCGTCCATGTGCAAGCTCTACAAGTACCCGGCGCTTGGCCAGAACCAGACCGTAGCCTGCAAGAGCTTCTTCCAGGCGGATCGCGTCGAGATGTTGTGGAACAAGCGGGGCAGCGGACTGCTCCTCCTAACCAGCACGGAAGTGGATAAGAGCGGTGCATCTTACTACGGCAACCAGGCGGTGCACTTCATGGCCACTAAGGGCGACACCTGCTCAGTGCCCCTATCTAAGGAAGGGCCGGTGCACTGCGTCAAGTGGAGTCCTAAAGCAACCGAGTTTGTAGTCGTATACGGCTTCATGCCCTCCAAGGCGGCTCTCTACAACCTCAAGTGCGATGTGGTCTTTGACTTTGGTGAGGGACCACGGAACTGTGCCTACTTCAATCCGTTCGGCAACCTCATAGTTCTCGCCGGCTTTGGCAATCTGCCTGGAGCCGTCGAGGTGTGGGATGTGACCAAACGCGAGAAGCTAGCTAACCTCAAGTGCGCCGACACCACGGTCTTTGAGTGGCATCCCAATGGCGAGTGGTTCGTCACGGCCACCACGGCACCCAGGCTCCGCATAAGCAATGGGTAAGTGGATTAATTCAATTGCGTATACTACTATTAACGCAACTTTCCCGCAGGTTCAAGGTGTACCACTACTCCGGGGCCCTGCTCCACGAGACCATGTGGCCCCAGGGTCAGGAATTGCTGGGAATTGAGTGGCAGCAGTTTGCGGATAAGACGTTCATCGAACCGAAGATTACCAAGGCCAAGCACGAGGGCATCAAGTCCAGCCAGCCAGAGGCCAGCAAAAAGGCGTACACACCGCCCCATCTGCGCTTGTTGAAGGAGGGCAAGAATCCGGAAAAGTATCTGCCACAGCCGAGTATTCCCGGACTAGCCCCGGCGGCAGCAGCAGGTAATACGACGCGGAAGTTTTGGCACAGGCAGTACGACCTGGACAATCCCATTATGCGGCGAGGCGAGCAGGGCCAGTGCCAGCTGGTGGCGGCGAACGGCGCGGAAAGACCACAGTCTACCGGGTCCTCGACCAGCCGCCACAACCGGCGCTATCGGCCCTACCAGCAAAAACGCTACTAGGCTCACGACTCACGCAGCATGTCAGCTCCTCTCACTCCTTCCACACACATTTTGTATTAGCATGCCATTAGGATTAGGGATTGCGTGGCTGTAAGTAGGCTCGGCTGTGTGTTTGCTAATTGCTGTTTGCATTTATATTGCCCTGCAGGTGGTACCAATGGGAACAAGAGGAACAACAAGAACAAGCAGCGAAGCGCTAGGAAGAATGTAAACGTTGTAAATGGCGGCGATGCGGATTCTGTCCCGACTGAGGTGACCGAACAAGTTGCTCCGATTGCGCGTCAGTCGCCCGTTTTCGTGGCTGCAGAGGAGCGGAGGCAGCCGCCCACTCCTAGACAGAAATACCAGCCGGATAACGCTGCCGATCAGCCACAGATTCCGCATGGACAGGGTCAGCCCAACGGCCAGAACATCAGCGATAAGGAGCGCAAGATTCGCAGCGTCGCCAAGAAGTTGTCGGACATAAAGAAGCTGAAGGTTCGACGCAGCCAGGGCGAGAACCTAGAGCTGAACCAACTAAACAAGATTAAGATGGAAGCACAGTACCTGGATGAGCTTAAGGCTCTTAAGCAGTCTGCCTAGGAAGACGTTAATGGCGCTGACGATGACGGCGGCGGCGAGAAGTCTGAGAGATGCGAGGAGTAATTGCTCTTGTGATACACCAACTCTTCTCAGCTCCACTCCACTCCATTTTCACCTACTGTCCGTCCTCTTCCTGCTGTTTTACGCTCAGTTTGTGGCCCATTTGCCACAATAAGTTTCAATTTAAAACATTTTTCTACTATTGTGATTTCCCAACTATTTTCGGCAAAACGTACAGTAACTCCCGTAAACAACAAATTTATGTACCAAATTGTGCTACCAAGTAATAAAGATGTTTCCACCAAGATTCATGGATTACTGCTCCCAATTCGACTTCTTTTTGATAAACTTTTCTTGTCCGTTCTCCTGGACAGCCACATAGTATCCCAGGCTCTCGTACTTGTACCTCATATACGCAATGTAACCGAAGACCCCGGCAAACGCTGTCAGTCCCAGGCCCATGATGATCTTGTTCTGAAAACGAATATGAAATACAATTCTATAATTCGTTACAATCTAATTGAAAAATTAAATAAGACCGCACCGGCTTTGTATACAACTCGAAGTTGATCAGCCGGAAGACTCCGGTGCTTCTCATAGATCGGATGCCATCGCCAGGGCCCTGCTGCGATTCTTTGCTCATCCTGGTCGCGTACTTCTCTTAAATGCTTTCAAATTTATTGCACAATGTAGTAATGTAATGTAAACATGTGAAAGGACTGAAGCTTTGGAACAGTGTGACCCTCAAACTGAAAAATACCTTCTATGCAGACACAGTGAAGACTGCCCCTGATGTGCGACATTGGTTCCCTTTTAAGCGGGTAAAAAATATTTTGACATCCAAACTACTTAGCAATCTATTTACAAAAATCAGCTGAGCATCGAAGTCCAACCAACACAGTTAAAATGCAAACTGTTTTTATTGCCCATATATAATAAACAGCCAAATATCAGTTTACCTCCATACATTTTCAAACATTCATCTATTAAAATGCTATTTACCTTAAATGTAATATATCGAGGATCAACAAAAAATTAAGGGTTTATTTAGAAGACCAACCTGTTGAATATTTCAAAACAGCTGACCGAATGGTAGCCATTCACAGTGAAGTGATTTCATATTCGGAAAACTGTTTTAAATGTTTATAGGATTAACAAAACAAATTTCTTAATTTACTGGAAGACTCCAAAGAGGATGAGGACTTAAGGCTCTCGGCTTAAGGACTCGGGCTCTACCAAACCAAACGCAACTTACTAGAGTATATAAACGATGTTGAGTTTATAGCTTTATTCCAAATTTCAAAACCCGCTTGTTTAGGCCTTTTACAAAAAATATAAAAATAAATGGAACAACCAACATGCAGCTTGGTCAATTGACTCACTTCAAGAGGAAACCCTTTTTGACGCACTGAATCTGCCCAGAAACCACGCCTCAAGTCCTGAGTACAAGTAGCTCCTCCGGTTCCTGCCTGTTGAAACTTGGATGCCGTAAGGTACTTCCGCAAAACCTCTAATTGTCGGGCGGTGGAGGAAGTTTCACTGCACATTGCGGCCCTTTTCAGGGAATACAACAAGTTAATTAAGTTTCCAAATGTGATGGGGGTGGTCGGCTGCTCACACATTCGGCTCCCAAGGCAAGAGACTCTTGTCAATGAACATCCAGGCTGTCTTAGATGCGCAATTAAGCATTATTTGACACTATTTTCGACAACAGTCAAATAAAATCCCGATGGGAAGGCGGCGATGATGACCCCCATTATAAAACCCACCACGGAGACACAAAATCGTCATAATGAACGCAAACATCGGCTTACAAAGTCATGTCCAGATGATTTGAGATCTGGAGGCAGAGGTTTCCCGTCCTATCCCTTGGAATCCCTATTGATACGGCGAAAATCGTAATATTTGGCTGTGCGGTCCTTCAAAACAAAGTAATACATGAAAAGGACTCATTACCCCAAGCTTCTCTTGTCATGGGCATTTCTTTCGATTTTTTTGACAATGCGGAAATCAAAAACAATTTGTATGTAGCCGATAAAACTCATAGAAAATATAATTAGTAAATACTTTGAGAGCTGATGTACATTTTGAGAATTTCGTCTACTTTTTGATACTAATCTAGACCAAAACTGTGATAAAAACAGCTCATGAATCTTTTGAAGAGTCCTGCAAATAATAATAACATTAAACATTTCATTTGACATACGAAACTGCATTCTATAGCGTACATTAAGTTTCATTTTCTTTTCAGCGATTTCCATGTAGAGGAGCTCTCGTTTCGCACTAAGAGTTTTCATTTCCTCCAAATGCTTTTCCCGAGCTCTGATGTTTTCCTGTTCATAAAAATGTCGCTGTGCTCTGATCAAGCGTAGCTTTTCTTCTTGAAAAAGTCTGCCGGCATAGCGCCTCGACCTTCCAGTTGGGTTTCTCGACGTGGCAGTTAATTCCCCGTTTTCATTGGAGTTTTCCCCTGTGAACTCGATAATGTCTCCAATTGATTCCGCCTTGCAATCATCTATTATAACTGGAAAGTAACTATCTTTAGATAGGTGGAGGACGGTCAGTGATCCTTACTCACAATCGCTGTCTGAGTTTTCGCCCCCCGTGTCATCGTCCCCCAGGATCTCCCTGAGTTTTTCAGAAACCGAAGGAGTTTGGGTTGGGTGTCCGTACGGAATCCCGGCTCCCAACTTCTTCTTCAAGCTCTCATATTTGGTCCTCAAGCTAAGTCCACTGCGCTTAACTCCCGATTTGCTGGAGTAGGCGACCGCCAGGTCATCCCAGGCCCGCTCCTTCTCCTTCCAGGTCACTGCATCGCATTTCTTATTTTCGAAGATCTGGCGTTGCTCCGCCGCCATAGTGATAAGCAGAAATTCCTCCTCCGTGGAGAAATTTTGACCTCGCTTAAATTTGTTTCTTTGGCTGTTCATTTTCACGATTGTGTACTGTACTGTGTTCGTATGCGCTAGTGCCTATCTGAATTCAAATACGATTTTGAGCCCGAGATGGCCAAAATAACACTTTTTGTCTGAAGATTAGATATCCATAAAAGCGGGATCAAAAGCGGGATCAAAAGCGGGTTTGGGTAAAACAACAAGGTGCCTTCCTAACTATAAACTATACCTTACAGTTATTATACCTGCCAGTTAAGTTAAAACAGATGGTACTGTGTTGCCAATCACAGTAAACATTTTATCTGGGGTATTCCCGCCACCTAGCTATTTCATAGCTACAAATGTTCAATTTTCGGTTAACAAAATTAAATTGGTTCTACGTTTCCGTCAGCTTTGTAAGACTTATATTTAAAAAAGTGATCGGTTAAATTATTAGGATTTAAAAAAAAATAACTTAATGTGACGGCAGTGCTTATTTTAAATTATATCTTTTGAATATTTTCATATATTTTTAATATTCATATTATTAATTTATTTACAAAAATTGTCGGTCAAATTAATGGGTAGTTTTATAAGAAATATCTAAATAAGACAATGGTAAACCTTTTAAAAAATTCTTGAAAATGATCTTACTTTTATTATCTGAAGGTTAAATCAGGTAATCAATTAAATGATGTATAATAATTAATTACACTTACAAGAACCAACAGATTTATTACCACTGAATCTCCTTTACGAGATATTAAATTTTGTACGGCTCTACTGTTTTACGGATACAGTAGAATCCGGTTATAACGACTCCGCTTATAGCGTCAGTCCGGTTATTGCGACGGAAACTCGATAGCTTGGTTGGTCCGCATACAAACTTGTATGAAAGAACCTCCGGTTAGTACTACTCCGCTTTAAGCAGCAAACCGCTTATACCGACGAGATTTTTCGTAGTTCAACCGGATATTGAGACGTGCCAAACAAAAACAAGAGAGAACGCTATAGTCGAGTTCGCCGACTATCTGATACGCGTTACTCAGCTGGTGGAAGTGCAAAGGAGAAATTTCCATACTGACAGTTTTTGGCGGTTTGTGGGAGTAAGAGTGGGCGTGGCAAAACATTTTTGGGAAAATAGATAAAAATCAACAAGACTAACACAAAAATGAAAACATATCAAAACATTTTTCAAAAGTGTGGGCGTAGCAGCTTTGGGCGGTTTGTGGGCGTTAGAGTGGGCGCGGCAAAAAGTTTTTGGCAAATCGATAGAAATTTACAAGACTAATACAAAAATGAAAAAATATTAAATTATTTTTCAAAAGTGTAGGCGTGGCAATTTTGGGCGGTTTGTGGGCGTTGGAGTGGGCGTGGCAACATGAATCGACAAACTTGCGCTGCTTCTATGTCTCTGGAGTCTGTATGCCCAATCTCAATCACATTCTAGCTTTTATAGTTCCTGAGATCTCGACGTTCATACGGACGGACAGACGGACATGGCCAGATCGACTCGGCTATTGATCCTGATCAAGAATATATATATGTACTTTATACGGTCGGAAACGCCTCTGTTAAAAATGTATGTAAATATCAGTGACCGACGCACAGTGACGCATTAGATACTTTTGCGATATTAAATTTAAATTTTGATGACAACGGATCGTTGCGTGGGATATCGCATTCGACAAGTAATAGTTCAAAAGGGTTGAATCCAAAAAATAATTCAAATCAGTTCTGTATTTTAGAAGTTACACGTGTTCAAAGTTGAACCTTTTTTGGGTTGCATCCATTCCATGGGTTTGGAGTATGAGGTGTTAATTAATTATTTGTAAAAAAAAGTTAAAATAGATGAAAAATTGACGAAATACAAAATAAAAAAACATACATTTTGTTCTTTAAAATGTATTTATTTTTTGCTTTTAAAACATTAAATATGTACCATATTAGCATTTTCAGAGAAAACAAATGAAAAGTATTATGAATTATGAAAATATCTCAACTGGTTCAAGAGTTATGATTTTTGTAACCCAAAAGTATCTAATGCGCCACTTTGCGACGTCACAAAAATGTTTACAGCGTGTGTGTGCAGACCTCATGCCTACATTCCATGAGATGTGACGTTATATTTCTAGTTTTTTCTGCTTTTTATACCCGTTACTCGTAGAGTAAAAGCAAAGACATTATAATAATAATTATTCTAATGTCTTTGGTAAAAGGTTATACTAGATTCGTTGAAAAGTATGTAACAGGCAGAAGGAAGCGTTTCCGACCATATAAAGTACATATATTCTTGATCAGGATCAATAGCTCTTGTTTCTTATGGAAAACCATGTTATTTGATTACATTTAATACATTTTTTGTTTGATTAAAAAATTAATTTGTTTAATTTTAAATTTTAAAACACATTACGAACATGGCAACCATAAATAAACAAAAAAATATATTTTTTTCACCTTTCTGTTAGTGCGTCTTCCGGGTATAACGACGTAAAATCGTCGGTCCCTTGAAAGTCGCTATAGCCGGATTCTACTGTATAAGCAAAAGTTTCCTTGCGCACCACGCTATCGTTGATACTTTATCATTAGGCACAAACACGGGAGTCCGCATGGAGCATTCAAAATATTAAAATTATTAACCATTTTGGCGTATTTTGTGCAACATAAATTTTAATAATAATTTATTGTATAAATCTACGTTTGTATATTTACATATTTTGAGGTCAGTGAAATTCAAATTGGTAGCCGCGGTCCACAAAGCTTAAACCCCGTTCAGAGTCGACAGGAAAGTCGGCGGTGAAAACAATATATCCTCTATATTCCACAGAGCTTTTAAGGTTCTGCAGTGGATAAATTGATTAGATAAAAATAAAGCGATATTAATAAGTAAATAGTAACCGCTCTATCCACGTAGTCCTCAAAGCCACTAAGTTCGTAGTAGAGCTTCAGAGGTGGCGACCATCCAACTCCTGGCTTCTGCTTGTACGGCTCCCGCCGCTTAAGAATATTTAAGGCGCGTGGTAAAAATTTTGGTGTCAGATTTCGGCAGTAGGACACGTCGAGATGTTCCAATCTTGAACAGAGTTCCACGAACTCCAAGAGGATTTCGTCGCTCAGGTCATTCCAGTTGCGCAGGCAAAGCAGCTGCAGGTCTGTCATACAGGTGTAGCGCTTTAGGTAGTCTGCCGAATGCGTCCAGCTGCAAATGGCCAGGCGCTTCAGCCTGCAATACGTCCAGATGGGCAGCTTCTCATCCCAGCCAGGTTCCAGGGGCATATAGTATCCGTCCACGGCAAATCCCACTATTTCCTTGGCCTTGAAATCCATGATTTCGTAGAACTCGCTGACTTCGCGTATCTTGTGGTCATAGCTATCTGGACTGACCAGAGGGGGGATATGCCACTCGTTGTCCAGCAGCACCACCAGTTTCTTGAGGGAGGGCAGCTCTAGAACGGCGGGAAGAATGGGTTTCAAGGTGGCCAGATTAAGCTTAAGATCAGTGAGGTTCTTAAAGCTTTGCAGGCAGTTTCCCAGCTGAAGTTTACTGATCATATCGTACGTCCTAATGTCCAGGACCCGAAGATCATGCAGCTTGCTGTGGAACAAACGGAAAGTAAGTTGTGAAAAATGAGGCAGATGGCGATAACTGCTTACCGGCATACTTCGTCCAGGTACTTCTGCTGCAGCTCAAACGCCTTGTGCTGGTCCTCGTAGAGGTGCAGCTCCTGCAGGTGCTCGAAATTGGACAGGTACCGCCCGTCGATGGGAGTGGTGAGGCGCAACTTTCGCAAGCCAGGCAGAAGCTGGGCCAGCTTACGGATACTCCGGTTCGTGGGATAGCAATCGACGTCGTCTGAGTCGTAGTAAAAGCTGGTCACCAGGGGCAGCTCCGCAATGTGCATTTCGTCCAGATCCTTTAGTATAGAGCACAGGCAGCTGCTGCCGCTAATCTCTTTGATGTACGGACGCATTTGGGTTAAGAAGTATACCAGGTCTTCATGGTTGGGCAAAAGTACCCGCCACTTCTCCAGATCCAGTTGCTCGTATACACGGCTGGTGCGCCACTTGGCTAGACAAATGCACTGCAGTCGCTGGCAAGTCCGTGCGAAGGACAATTCCGACGGCAAGTCCTGCAGGCGTTCAAAAACCTCGGCCAGACAGTCGTCGTTCAGCTGCAGGATATTGGTTACCGGCTCGGCATCCATGGTTCCGAGACGCGATCCTCGCTGGCGAGTAGGTAAAGTAGCCGGAGCGAGAGATAGTTTCCAGTCTACGGTCGGTTTTCTGGATCGTTCCAAGCAGGGCAACTCAATTGAATAACAAACAAAAATAAATTTCTGTGTTCCCCTAGTGTGACCAGCCCCGGATCGCTTGAATATCTCGCACAAGAAACATAGTTTCGGTACATCTTCGATATTTATTTTTTTTTGTCGCGAATTTATTTTTTACGCGATTAGGATTTGAATAGGATTTATTGCTGCAAATTTCGAAAAATCCAGAAAATTATATACATAGGAAAGTATCATAATAAATAAAAGTAATTTTGTCATTTTAGTTTGGTCTCGAGCGTAGAGTTATTTCCCATATCAACCATTTGATTTAGCTTTGTCGCTATAGTATTAATGAACGGTTACATCAGCAAAGCAATCGTATTTTCGAGTTTTCTTTGAAAAGAATACCCACTGTATTCATAGTGTTGAGGAACGCTCGAAGGCTAGTAAAGAGGGGTGGCCAGACCGATGGCGACCGGTGAGTGCTGCCATACCACTGATAAGTAAAAAACACGTGTGTGTGCGCATTCTTTTTTGTGTGACAAGCGTGCGGCTAGCAATTAATTTCGGACGGAAAATATTGACGAATAGTTGAATCAATCATGACAGACTTGCTAAAAATAGCCGATGCGATCGTCCTAGAGTACTTGCAGTCCAAGGACAAGAACCTGGCCAAGGTTTTCCAGCAGAAGACGAAGGCGGTGAGTTGCAGTGGATAGCGGCAAGTGCAATGTGTGCGGTTCGGATGCATCCAACACATGTGGCGTCAGCCTCCACTGGACAACGTTTAGAAGCCGAATTCCATTGCTGTCTATCGATGGCTTCTTGGGCCGCTCCTTGCATCTGTCTCCATTACCACGTGTTTCGTCTAGCTAACCAACAACATTTGCCTATTTCTAACTTCCAGGCCAGCGTCGCCAAAAGTAGCCCAAAGTTGAGTGAAATCATTCAGTTCTACCAGACCAAGAGCTCCACCAAGATCCCAGCAATCAAGGCTACGGCCGGTGACTCCAGCGATGATAGCGACTCAGACTCTGAGGTCGAATCCGCGCCTAAGAAGCCAGCGACAGCGGCTCTACTAACAAATGGCAAGGCTGCCAAGAAAGCAGCTTCTTCCAGCAGCGATGACAGTGATTCGGAGGAGGAGAAGCCAACAGCAGCAAAGGCCACGCCGGCCAAGGCATCTCCAGCCGCTAAGAAGGCAGAATCTTCCAGCGAAGACAGTTCCTCGGAGGAAGAGGCACCCAAAAAGGCTGCTCCAGTGAAGCCAACTCCGGCCAAGGCGACTCCCGCCAAAAAGGTTGAGTCCAGCAGCGAGGATAGCAGTTCCGAAGAAGAAAAGGCAAAGCCCGCTGTCAAGGCCACACCAGCTAAGGCTGCAGCTGCCAAAAAAGCGGCCTCCAGCAGCGAAGACAGCAGCTCCGAGGAAGAGGCCAAGCCAGCTGCCAAGCCAGTTGCAAAGACTGCACCGGCAAAGAAGGCAGCATCCTCCAGCGACGATAGCGACTCCGATGACGAGCCAGCCGCTAAGAAGCCTGCAGTCCAGCCTGCTGCGAAGCCAGCTCCTAAGACAGCCGCTTCTAGCAGCGAAGACAGTAGCTCAGAGGAAGAGACCAAACCCTCTTCTAAAGCTTCTGTCAAGGCGGCTCCTGCTAAGAAGGCGGCGTCCTCTAGTGACGATAGTTCCTCTGAAGACGAGGCACCCAAAAGGGCAGAAATTCTAGCAAAGCCCACTCCGACTAAGGCTGCTCCCACCAAAAAGGCTAACAGCTCCAGTGATGATAGTTCTTCAGAAGACGAGGCTCCCAAGAAGGCAGCTCCAGGAAAGGTCAATCCAGCTAAGGCAACTCCTGCCAAGAAGGCAGCTTCCTCCAGCGATGACAGCTCCTCTGAAGACGAGGCGCCAAAGAAGGCTGCTGCAACACCAAAGGCGACACCGGCCAAAAAGGCGAAGTCTTCCAGCGAAGACAGCGACTCTGATGAAGAGGAAGCTCCCAAAAAAACTGCATCGAAAACAGTTGCAACAGCTGCTCCTTCCAAGAAAGCAGATTCCGAAGATTCTTCAGACGATAGCGATAGCTCAGAAGATGAAAAGCCAGCAAAGGCGGCTGCTTCTAAGGCTCCGGCCAAGCCTGCAAAGCCTGCCTCCTCGAGCAGTGAAGATTCCAGCGATGATGAGACACCGGCAGTGAAGCCAGCTGTTAAAAAGACTGCTGTTCCTGCTAAGAAGGGTGACAGCAGCAGCGACGACAGTGACTCTGGCGAAGAGTCTGGCGAGGTCAAGCCCAACTCGGTGACCAATGGCAATGCGAAGCCTGCTCAGAAGCGAAAGTTTAGTGGTGGCGACCAGGACGAGGCCACTCCCAACAAAAAGTACAATAACTTCGTCAAATCGGGAGAACAACAGGTAAGTCTGTGTACCTTATCTGCATCTAAAAATACCGTAGTCCGCTTGAATGATGACTTAACATTTTTCCTCAGTTATCTGAAAAGTAACTTTTTAAAGCAGTAATGAGTATGGTTTAGTGTGTCCTATTGAAATACTGTATACCATCTTTAAATAGCGAATAATGTTTATTTATTGTCCGAATCCTGTGCAGACAGTTTTACTTAACATCATTGCCATTCGCAGAAGAACGATTTCACCTCCACGCCTAACAACTCCTTCAGCCGAAACAATAATATGAATAATAGCGGAGGGGGAAGTGGGCGACGGTCACCCTTCCGGAGGGTACGCACCGAGGATGTGTTGGTGGACTCCCGAGTCCAGGACATGTCCTTCGAGGCGAAGGTAAGTGCCGCATTGGATTTGAGTCGCGTGGGTGTGTGTGTTTGTGATGGCTGTTGAGGAATAGGCGAAGGGGATTCTTTCTAAGAGGCTGAAAAGGGGCAGACACACAAATTAGCAAGACGCGCCGCGAAGAAATCTCAAATCACTTGTGGCACTTTCCTAATACATTTTGAACACATATTTCAAATTAAATCGTTGCTAATTTGTGGTTTGCCCTTTTCGGCGTTTCTTTCGATTTCAGGACAACGGTTTCAAGAAGCACAACAACGGACGGGGCGGCCGAGGTGGCTCAGGCTTCTCCGGACGACCAGATCGCAGCACTTGGGAGACCAACAAATCCAACGGCGAAGGTGGCGGTGATGGAGGCGGCTTCAAAAAGATCGGCGATCGCAAGAGCTTTGGCGGCTTCGACAACAACCAGCGGGGCGGACGTGGTGGTGGCGGTCGTGGAGGCGGCGGTGGCTTTGGTGGTCGTGGCGGAGGCGGCCGTGGAGGCGGCGGTGGCTTCGGAGGACGCGGTGGTGGTGGCGGCGGCCGCGGAGGCGGTGGTTTTGGTGGACGCGGGGGTCGCGGTGGAGGAGGACGAGGCGGCGGATTCGGCAACAAATCCTTTGACTCGTCGGCGCCAAAGCCAAACAAGAAGATCACCTTCGATAATTAGAAATAGTTTAGTTAGCACCACCTACCTGCAAACAAACACACACCCACACTAGATGCAGATATGTTATCGGGTTAACCTAATTTTATTATTTGTTCACCGCGATAGAAAAACGCTGCCGGATCTTGGGGCGAGCGAGCCAACAAGGACCTGAAGCATACGCGCGGCAAGTCCTTTAAACACGAGAAAACCAAGAAGAAGCGCGGCAGCTATCGAGGTGGCCAAATTGACGTAGGCGTCAATTCAATAAAATTTGACTAGAGTTATATACACCCCATAAAATAATCCTTATTCTAACGGATAAAACTAGTCTGTAAGCAAAAAAGTAACTACGTAGAATAGTTTCTTTATGCAATAGTTCCGCCAACATGTAAATTCTTTCCAAACTCTTGATTGACATGGGGAAGTCTGTACTTCCGCTTTAATGTGAATTAATCCAATGCGAACCGGCGGTCGACAAACCTGTGACCAGGTTTATACTTTAAGCCATTATTTCTTTTTAAATAATGGTTATTATAACAGTAGCGGAATTGACCCTTTCTTTTTCAGATCTGTTGGAATGAAACCGCAAAGCTTGTAGCCGATTTTTTATAAACCTTTTAGGACTTGAAGCTTAGTACATTTTTATTGTTTTGCCTTTAATCTATTTTTATCTAAAATTGAAAAAGGTTCATAAGAAATCAGGCATAAAACCAAATTATTTTCCAGTCACTTGGGTTAAATAAAGGGTTAACTTCCGATTAGCAATTAAGTAATTTCCCGCTAATTTCTGGTGATAACCTGTTTATGAGGGATTCAATATGTAAAAGATTAATTTGTCACTTTGGACAATGTATTTAATTCAACTTAAGAAAAACGGAAAGAAATACATGTATTTTTTAATAACTGAATTGCTTGTAGTTTGATTACAGATTTGAGTCTAATGTTACCAAGAATAATTAAAAAACTGGCCTGTGGCCGGATCGAAATTAAAATTCATTTGGATTCTCTCGAATGGTTTTTCTTTTAAATTGTAATATTTATTAATACGAATTTGATGCTTACGTTACATGTAACTATGTTTTTCCTTTATTTCTTCATAATCTTTCACATTTAGTGTTCAGAATGTATTGTCGTTCGATTTCACATACATAAGTGTGTACATAGACGATTTCATAATTGAAAACGGTTAAACTAAATTCAAGCAATAACGATAAAGAATAAAGCAGAAGTCGGGCCTTTTTAATTATGAATCATATAATTAAATAATCACATTGCGTATAAATCGTACGTTAAAGTAATGATATTACATAGTATTCATTTAAAATATCCATGTCACGGTGTGTTTGTAGTTAGAAGGTATCAGCATATCAATTGACAAACTTTCGAGGCATTCTCATGGGTTGTTTTGAGATTCTTAGCTTAGAGTGTGTGTATACAAATCGAAGCTATCTGAACTAGGTAGGTGTTACGGGACTTGGGTGGTGTTTAAAAATATTTCAACAAAATACATTTATATATATTTATATAGATAGTAGTTATATGAGATTCCTGTCTGGATTTCACTACTTTTGCTCATCCCTTTCCCCCTGCGCATCTTATTTCTTTCTGTTTACTCGCACATGTATGGATAGTTGACGTCCCGCAGTGGTACAAAGGTCTCCTTGATGGATTGCGGAGAGGACCAACGCAGAATATAATGTGGTCCTCCGGCCTTGTCATTGGTGCCGGACATTCGTCCGCCTCCGAATGGCTGCTGGCCCACCACGGATCCAGTGGACTTGTCGTTGATGTAGAAGTTTCCAGCGGCCATTTTAAACTCCTGCAGAGCGCACTTGACGAAATCCCTGGAAGCATCCCGTTATGAACTAAAGATAACCCTTTATATAGAAGTTTCTTACTCGTCCTGCCCGAATACTGCTCCGGTTAAAGCAAACTTCGTAGAGGTGTGCACCAGCTTCATGGTCTCAAGGAGGTCCGACTCCTTGTACACATAAATTGACAGCACGGGACCGAAGATCTCCTCGGTCATAATGCGGTCCTTGGGATCCTTGCTGAGAACAATAGTCGGGTTGACAAAGTAGCCCTTGCTGTCTGAGTAAGTGCCGCCGGCGAGAATTTCGAGGTTCGGGGATTTTTTGGCATGCTCAATGTAGCCCGTAATGCGTTTAAATGCTTTGTCATCAATCACAGCCGACGTGAAGCTGCTGAAGTCTTGAACGTCGCCAATCTTCAGCTTGGCTGCCTCTCGTAGCAGGCCCTCCTTGATCTGGGGGTAAGGAGTTAAACAGATCAGCGTTACGAAAACATCGCAATGTGATGCCTTTTGAACCTACCTGTGGCCACAGGGATTCAGGCACATACATGCGCGAGCAGGCGGAACACTTCTGGCCGCAGTACTCAAATGCTGAGCGTATCGTGGATGTAACCACTGACTCAACATCGGCTGATGCATGTATAAAGTGGAAATTCTTGCCGCCACACTCACCAGTCAAGCGAGGAAAGTTTACGTAGCTGTCAATGTTGTTGCCCACCTGCTTCCACAGGCGGTTGAAGGTTCTGTCGTCGTAGGAAATGGTATTAAACAGGAAAATCAATAGACCGACAATTACTTACGGCACAGAGCCCGTGAAATTGATTCCTGCCAGGTGGGGACTGGCCGTAATCGTGTCCCCAAACACGGGACCATCGGCAGGCACAAAGTTGACGACTCCATCGGGCACTCCCGCTTCGCGCATAATCTTGAAAATAATCCAGTTGGACAGTATGGCAGTGTCCGAGGGTTTCCACAGCACACCGTTTCCCTGCAAAAAACAAAGGTGATTGATTTATTAATATTTCCAGCAATTGGATAGTTTTACCATCAGAGCTGGCGTGTAGGACAAGTTGCCTCCTATAGCCGTAAAGTTAAAGGGGCTGACAGCGGCGATGAAACCATCAATGCCACGATAGCGCAAAGAGTTCTTTGTGACCTTTATGTTCTCGCTGATAGGCTGGTACTTAGTGACCTCCTTCAGAAAATAGGCATTCATTCTGTGAAATAGAATTTGTATTGTATTGTGTGTTTATTTATTTATGTTTAATTTTTTAATATTTTTAAATTTGTAAATTTAATATTAAACAAGTGATTGATTTTTTTTTTTTTTTTTAAATTGGTATACAGAAAAATAATATCTTCTAAGAATATATCAGCACAAGATATGTATGTAAATACAGTGAACAAATTTCTATCCAGCAAATATGGGATATTTTAAAGATCATAACTTAAAAACCTTTTGGTGCTGATATTTGGAAATTTTTTAAAAATGCGATCAAAAAAGATTGCGTACTTGTTGTCCATATTTCTTGAAATTAATTATGGAAATTTATACTCACCGTATAAAGTCGATGAGCTCCGCTGCTGAATCGATTTCCGCTTGGATCGCCGTCTTGGACTGACCCAGCATGGTGGCAGCGTTGAGATCCTGGCGGTACGTCGTTGCCATTAGGTCTGCTGCCTTCTCCCAGATCTTCAGGCGGTCTGCAATCGACACTCGATCCCACTTGGGTTGTGTTTCCACCGCCGTTTTGATGGCCTTCTCAATGAGCTTCTTATCGGCGTAGTAGAAGGTGGCCAGCTTGTGTTGGTGGTCATGGGGCATAACCTGGTATCGAATCTCCGACGTCTTGTACTCCTTGCCGCCGATCACGATAGGGATGTCTTCGCAGCTCGAGGACGTGCCCTTCAGAGCCTGCTCGAGGGCCTTACGCTCCTTAGAGTCCTTGCGATATCCCAGGATCGGCTCATTGGCGATCGGGAAGTCCTTCAGATTGAGATCCGGTATTACAGAACCCAGACAGCGAGAGGAACTGAAATAAATTAAGTGCTTTAAATGTGATAAAACCAATAAATCTACTTTCTAAAACAAATGTATGCATATTATTGTTTCTAGCATTTGAGTGTCACTTTTAAATAATTAAATATAAAGATTATAAACCTAGGCATACCTTTTCAGCGCGCTCTGCTGCAGACTAGTGCATCTGGAGAAACTTCGCAGCATTTGCAACATCTTGTCGGGATTTGGGGGCCTGCCTCCTTCACTGCCGGGTTATATAAGCGGTCTCTGTAGATTCTTCGTCGTCGTCGGCTCGTATCACCTAGAATTTTGCTATCTAAGCGATAGGCCAAGCAAAACGAGCAAGCGTTTGATTAGTATTCATTTATCAGCAACCTTGGCAATTCACTGGGGGTCCGCGTCGAGTCGCGTGATTTTGATAAGCAGCCAAACGTGAAGCTCCCGACGACACACCCCCAGATAAGGCGCAAACAGTGCAACCCAAAAGTATGCGCACTTCCATGCAATTCTAGAAAGTTCACTAACTTGGCCAGTTGTTCAACCGAGCTGATGACTGATGTATTTTCAATTTATTTTATTATCGATATCCACGTTCCCTCACACACACAAAGACGCACTCAGAGCGCTTTTATGCACAAGCAGAAGCTAAAATCTGAAGAGCATCAGCTGTTCTGTCTATGAAGCGCACAGTGGAGTGAGTGCGTGTCAAAGCTATTACAATTTTATCCATCCTAAAACCTTTTTTGTCAATTGCATTCATATAGTGGGGTTTATACATTAAGTTTTGTGAAAAAATAATAATAAATGGAACTAACAATAAAACATAAATTGAAGTTTTCTCCTTGAACAGAAAAAGTACATATTATCTTTAGAATATTTTAAAATGGTTTTGCTATGGAAATAAATACAATCCTATTTTTTGGCACTGTAAAAATGAAGGTTTGGCTCTGCTTGTGTTTCGATTAAAACTTAACTGTCTGTCCATAAAAGAGAACTTGCAATCATGTAATTTTAGTTGCTCGCTGCTATTCTTTTTCCACTGTGCGGGGGCTACGGAAATTTCCCATTGCCGAAACCAGAAACACAGAGAAGGGGACCAGAGCAGAAGTACATACGTATATAGTTCTTGTGTTTTTTAACTGACGCTGCATTGATTTGTGAAATTAAGCGCACAAATGGCGGGGAAGGGGTGCAATAGCGGCGCAAAAAGTAGAGAATCGAAAAAACACCCCACGGTGCGCGTGAGCAACAGAGAGAGAAGGAGTAGGGGAGAAAGGTGGCGAAAATGTGGAACAAGCTCTTTTAACGTAAGCATACTTTGGCTCTTTGTCTTCCTCTTTCCACTCACTGCTTGTCAAGTGCTTTATAATATATTAAGATATACTAAAGACGTTGAAAGGAGAGGACATTTAGGGGAATGGAGGCCGAATATAAAACCAATTTATATACTGCTCAGCTGTAGATACACACGCACACACACAGGCGCATTAGAATGCAGTTGGTTGGCTTTGTTTTTGTTGGTTTTCTTATTAGCCTCAATTACGCAATGCAATGTTTAACTCGCCATTCATCCCATGTGCACCTCCAATTCGATTATTCAGCGGTTTTCCACTAATTTCAGGCTTACTTTGTGTGAGTTTCAGGCGACGGCGGCGGAATTCGGCGAGAGCACGACGTGTATGCCTTTGTTTTCTGTTTTGCAAGACTATTGGTCGGTCGAATTCGTACTTGGCTAACGGCTGCGAACTGTCGGGAAATCGATATATTTTTGGCCCCCGCTATCGCGCACTGTACAACACTAGCATAGCTATCGATAGGGCGCCAAGAATGCACATTGTTAAAAATTTGTCAGCTCTTACTTAATGGTGGTCACGTAGGTGGAAAAGTTTGTCAGTATTTAATTACTCTTAAAATGTTTTTTGAGTGCAGCTTAAAGATTTGGTCAAATATATTCGTTAAAGATAAATACTTTTCTTTTTACCTGGACCACATGTGCGTACATTTTAAATAGCTATACGGAAACCACTCTATAATCTCAAAATCTAAATCTTATTTACCCTTAATGGTCCTATAAAGAGACATGCCTATTTTATCTTGGCTATATCATTAAGTGCATACAAGAATTTCAACTTTTTCAGTTAAAATATGGGCAAAAATCTAAAATGAAATATAAATTAAAATTTTTTTAAAAAGTTTTTGACGGTTTGTGGGTGTGCCAAAAAGTAGTTTTGCAAAATCGTTAGAAATTTACAAGACTAATGATGAAAGGAAAAATTATTTAAAACTGTGGGGGTGGCAGCTGTTTGTGGTCGTTAGAGTGGGCGTTGCAACATGGGTTAACAAAAATGCGCTGCGTCTATGTCTGAAAAGTCTGTATGCCTAATCTCAATTCCTAGCTTGTATAGTTCCTAAGATCTCGACGTTCATATGGGCAGTATATTACATAGTACATGGCATAGTACATAAATATTTTTATTAAAACTAACACATTTATGGAGTAGGATGTCTTAACCGTGTACACTTAACTATCACAGGTTGGTAACCTTTTAGCCGTAGTATCCGCTTCCGCCCGCACTTGCTGTTGCGAATCCTCCACTGCTGCTGGCGTAGGCCACGTCTAGAGAAAGAAACAGGTCCAGAAAACTTGTAGATTACTTGGGTGCTAAGGACTAAGGTGCGCTCCTCCGGAAAACTCACTCATGTTGTTGCCACCATAGGGATATCCCCCATAGGGGTACCCGTACTGTCCGTATCCGCCGTACATTGAGTACGGGTTATAGCCGGGGTACGAGTAGTACGGATATCCGCCGTAGTTGTAGGGGTATCCGTACATGCCACTGCCGTATATGCTGCCATATCCCGATCCCGCTCCTGCTCCCGCATTAGCCCCGCCGTAGTAGGGATATCCATAGTATTGGCTCGCCGAGGGCTGCAGGATCATCGCGACCAGAACCAAACCAAACCAATAACATGAGGAGCTGCTCGTCTGTTTCACTGACATGATTTTGCTGGCCGTGTTTGGCGTGTGTAATCCTCGAACGGTGACTGAATGCAAAAACCCCGATATTAACTGGTTTTATAGAGTTTGCCGCCGAATGCGTGCAATTTGAAAGCATAAAACGCTTTTTTAATGGAGCTTAATCGGGCGTACATCAGCGGCGGCTCGGTTTGCTCGTTCGTGCATGACCCTGTCGGCGTATACGCAATATTTTGAAATCCCAATATAAACACACTGCAAACGTATGTATTTAGTGCGAGTTAACAACAAGAAAACAAAACAAAACAGAACTATTTGGCCCTTATTGGCCTAACGTTCCGATTACTCATTCCACATCTCATCTGATAGCCGTTTTGCTATCAATTTAAATTAGTCAACAACTTTTTTTCGTCAGGGGTTCACACTCATTCTGTGTAAACACAGTCATTAACCTTAAAATTGGTTGATGGTCCGCCTAGTCATGTGCAATGCCAGTGGTGATTTCCACTTCTTTGAGGTTCATTGCCGACCTGGACCGTGGTCAATGCTCATTCGCGATTTTTGGATGAGGTCAACTGTAATAACTCAGATTCTGATAATTAGAACCGTATTGGCTTTTGGATTTTCCAATGTGATTAGCTTGGTCGTTGGCCGAGAGTTCAGTGTGAGGGCCATTTTGGCTCCAGACTTTTGGCCTTGGTCATGCATCGACGGTAAAACTATTCCAGAATGCGAATCTGTCAATTTCCAAAGTAATGCTTTAAAGCTGCATAGCGAGAAGTTTTACATACTTGCAAGAAAGGGCGAAGGAAAAACGGGACCATGATTAAATTGGCAGGTGACTGCTTTAAAATAGTCTTACAATTTATGGTTTTATGTCATAAAATTTGGTTATACAACCGATCTCGCCTCTTGTCCTCTCGCGCTTGCACCTTTGGCTTAGCGATTTGCTGGTTGCTCTGCGAAATCGCTACACACTAACTTGTCTTTTATTTCTCCGAAAATGGCTAATAAAAAATCTTATAAGCTCTACAAACACGTGCTGAGCACGCATCATCTATTTTGTTATGCTAGATGCGGTGGGATAACTTCGTACATCTTTGTAAACTTACAATTACATTATACATACAACATAGCTCATATTGTAAATAAACAACTCTTTTTTTTAATGTAAAAAATGACAGTCGTGGCAAAGAATTTTTATACCCGTTACTCGAAAGTGGGTATAGTAGATTCGTTAAAAAGTATGTAACAGCTAGAAGGAAGCGATTCAGCGCAAGTTTGTTTCCTGATGTGAACACCTATTCTTACGGCCCCAATCCGCCTAAAACTGTCACTCCGAGTATTGATTTAATTTGTTTTAATTTTTTTATTTGTTTTGCCAATTGCTTTCGGTATGCCAAGAATTTTATTACTACGCCTACTCTAACGCCCACAAACCGCTCAAAACTGCCGCGCCCACACTTTCGAAAAATGTGTTGTTTTTTTTTCTGATTTTATTTTTTTAGTTTCAATATACATATATCGATTTCAGCATAAAATGTTCAACTTGCTTAAGGCCCTCAGCTGCTATAGCTAATCCAAAATTCCGCATAATTTTAATCATGCGTTAATTTCTCAATAATAATAATAATAAAAATGTTCAACTTTCTAGTTTTCACTCCGACTAGCTGAGTAACGGGTATCTGATACACGAGAAACTCGACTAGCGTTTTCCCTTGTTTTCAATATACTTTGTAGCAGGATATGTGCTCAAAAGTATACAACATGCCATTCATAAATATTTAAGCCTTTCCCGTGCTGAACTCATACGCGTTCATGTAGGTGTGTGTCATTACACTGTCCAACAATGCAAAATGTCACAATTGGAATTGTCCCGCCTTTGGGTTCTCATGCAGCTGACGTTTGCTTTCCGCCGCCCGCTCTTTCTCCCCGGGGTGGTTTCTGGCTCTCTCTTTGATTGCCGCACTGCTCCAGGTAGCTCAGGTGTGTTTGAGCCGCGTAGGTGTTCTCGCTGCCCAATAGTTGAGTGAGTCGCTCCGGCGAGTTGGCCATTACGCATGCTCAAGCCTGGATGTGCACGGATTTCGGGGCACCCTGTATTAAAGTAACCTCAGTTGTATAGGCCGAGTGATTTGTTCATTAATTCGGCTTCGACGTTTGTGTACGATTCAAAGGGGTTTAATGCTGAGTCTAGGATTTCAAGATCTTAGAGACATAAATAATGCTAAAAAACTATTATTCATGTATTAATATGAAGCGGCACAAAATAATACAACATTTTAGAAATCTTAAACTTACAAATCTTTATATGTATAAGTCAACCTGATGGCTAAGATGCTTGCTACTCTAAAATCAAATATCTGTATTTCAATAAAAGTGTATATTTTGGTTATAAAAAAACATTGCGTCTTAGAAAAGTCCTTGCTATTTGACATTAAAAAATGACTCCTTGAAAGTTAAATACATCCTAGAGTTAAATCAATCGAAAGGGTACATTTCCCTATTCCCCAATTTAAGACTTAATTTTCTCGACCCCAAACGAGCAATTTTCATATTAAAAAGTTTATCTATACTTCGCTTCCCACTTTCCGCTACAAAAATTGAAAGCTATCCCTTACAAAACTTCCACAAACTTTTCATTCATTTTGCCTCATACTTTCGCATTACATTTGGGACAGTGAAATGCTAATTGTTTGTCCAAAACGAAAGGAACTTCCTTGTAGCCATCAATTTTCGAGCATTCTTACGTGTAATTAATTAAAATTTTAATGCAGCAGCAACTTTTGTTTGCTGTCGAAATTACAGCAGCAACAAAAAGCTAATTAAAAGTTAAAATTACTATATATAGGAGTGCAACTGGAGCCGTGACCCACAGAGATCGCCCACTCGAAAGTCTCACTCGTTGGCAGGAGAAACTCACTCAAATCGCCGAATTGCAACTGAAGTGTTACGCATACGCCGCGTTGGGCCATCCTGCTGTGAGTGAAAGCCGTGCGAAAAATAAAGAAAAAAATCAATTAAAATGCACTTGAGTGCACCGCGCTTCTGTACTCATTTTTTGGTTTAGCAAATTTGTAAGAAATTTCGGAACGAGCATGCTTTCTTCTTTCCTCGCCATATCTCTGTCCCGTTCACTCCTTCCCTTTCGCTTTGTGTGTGCGTGTTTGTGTGTACGTGACTGTGTGTGTGAGAGGCGGGGGGATATTTCAATTCAGTTATTTGTGCAATTTCGCTCAGTCAAGTTGTGTGTTCCTTGTGCAGTGTGTGCGCCTGGCATCCATCAATCAGCCGACCAAGTTTGACGAAAAGGGATACCCAGAAATTACCCACAAAATTGCCAAGGCGGCTTCGTCTTTCCTCAGATTGCCGACCGATAACAGCGGATTAAGTGCATCATCCAAAAACAAAACGCCGCCAACTGCATTGCAAGTCCCAGAAGTGAGAAAGAGAGGGCGGAGGTAAAGAGATTGGGAGCGATTGAAAGAGACAGCGACCACGGGAAATAACAGTTTTGACAGCTAATAACAGTCGCTCTGTGCCTGCCTGTGCGTGTTTTTCCTCTGTGTTGGTGACTGTACTTGTACCCCAAAAGCGTTCTCACCCAACAACGAACACCAAGAAAACAAACGGAAAGCATACAAACTAATTAACAACATTTTACCACGGCGAAATTTAATGTAAACTTTGTGCAACCAAATTGACAGGTGAGTTCGGACTGCAAACTTTTCAAAAACGATATATTTATAATGCTTTATCAGAAATTATGAGTAGCGCTTGTTTCCATGTTATGTTAACAGGTATTTGATTGGAGTTTATATTCATTGCCCGAATTATTAATTATGCCACATTGGTGGGATATCAATAACATCGGCGCATGTTAGGCAGATGAATTTAAATTAAATCCAATATAAATTTGTTTGTCATCTACTATGATGCTGCCACGTCATAATGCACTTGGTTTAATTCGGGCAAGACAATGGCCCAGACACAAGGACACAAACAATGCAAAGCGATGGGATTCTCAGGATCGGGAAAGCGGGTCTTGAGTAGGGGGAGTGGTACGGCAACTAATTAGGACTCCTCTAGACGTCATAATTGGGGCCGATGGGGGTGTGGTCTGTGGTGGTGTTGGTCACGGTGGCGCTGAAAGGATCTGGAGCGGGAGCTGGCTACAAGTGCATTAAGTAGGCGAAGACTGTGAAAGGACCCGCTGCTTGGACGAAAAATTTTCACTTAATAGCCAGGGACCAAAAATCTGGTCAAAGGAGAAAAGGGGAGAGGAGAAGCCGAATGTTGAGCACAAAGCAACAAGCCGCACATCTGCATAGAGCAAAAAAAAACAAGAGAGAACGCTATAGTCGAGTTCCCCGACTATCTGATACCCGTTACTCAGCTAGTGGAAGTACGAGGAGAGTCTTCAACACTGACAGTTTTTGGCACATACTTTATATGGTCGGAAACGCTTCCTTCTGCCTGTTACAAACTTTTCAACGAATCTAGTATACCCTTTTACTCTACGAGTAACGGGTATAAAAATAAGAAGAATAGCGAGATGAGTGCACCAGGGGAAAAGGGAGAAAGGGGCGGATAAAATAGAAGAGTAAAATATATATTTTTACCGTGCGCAGTAATGAAAGGCCTCGGGCATAAGTTTAAAATAAATATTTGTCCCTCTGTATGTGTGCATGTAATTCAACAAAAACAACTGAAAACACAAACAAAAATGTGCTCGGAATGATAGAAGAAGCGGCGCAGACCAAAGAATTGGACAAGCCGGGAAACTGAAGGCACTGGACTGAAAACACGGCATATCAAAATTGTAAGAGCAAAAAAAAACAAGGCTCAATGTGAAAGTGTAAAAGTTGGTAATACTCTGGGCGGGAAAAAGATAAAGTAAATTCCAGAAAAGCTTCCTTATCTGCATAGTTTATTTTTAACAACATTTCATTTCTTTACAACAAATAGAAGAACTCCAATAACTACAATTAAAAAAATGTAATTAAAAAAAGAAAGATAGCGAGGATATATACTTATAGAAGAATGAGGTGCGTAGATGGCGTGCAAAAAGTTTTGCAAATCGATAAAATTAAACTAAAAAAAAAAAAAATTAAAAAAAAGTGGGTGCAGCTTGGCGTTTGGCGTTAATGCGTGCAAACGTTGAAAGATAGAAAAAAAAAAAAAATGAAAAAATAAAACATTTTCAAAGTGTGGGTGGCGTATTGGGGTTGTGGCGTTAGAGTGGCGTGCAACATGAATCGATAACTTGCTGCGTTATGTCTCTGAGTTGTATCAATCTAAACTTCTAGCTTTTAGTTCTGAGATTCAGTTCATACGACGAAGACAACAGACGACAGACAAGACAAAAGAGGACAGAACATCCAGATCGACTCGACTATTATTGATCAAAATATATTTTATATGTCGCTTTTTTTTAATATTTTCAATTATATTTTTTAATAATATAAATGGGCTGAGGTTATTTGTTCTTTGACAAATTAGACAGCATAACTTTTTGTATCTCAAAGATTACACTAAGGCAAGCTTTTTAGGCAACTGACAATAAAACAGCAAGATGTACTAAATATTCCACCATATTTTTATTGTGCTTGTTCGCTCTAACACGAATAAAATTTAAGGTCCACTCTTTTGTAGGGTATAATTATGGGGGGAGGCACACGACCATTAGGAGGAGGGGGAGGGGGTGTTGCAATGGGGTGCTATGATGTGGCCAAGTGTTCGGGGCAAGGTAAACATGCCGAGCACAACAGGGGTAAGAAAACTGGCTGGCGGACTGCTGCTCTCTCTCGCTGCTGACTTACCAGCAGGGGCGTATCTAGGGGGATTTCCAAGGGGGGACAGTGTGTATTAAAGTATGTGGCATCGTAGGTGCATGAAAAATATAGTTACAATTTTCACGCAGTTGAACAAATATTAATAATATATTAAATCCAACGGTAATTTACATCAATGGATTCCCTTACCCTCCATTCTAGTTATTATTTCTGGCTAACGGGCGAAGGAACTAAAAGTAGGTTGAGGTGGCCACCGTTTGGCGCCGCCATGTTTAGAAAGTGCACACAAAGCATACGGCTATCAAAAAGGCTATGAGAGAGTGGGAGGGGAATTGAGAATGAGCAAATTTCGCTGGTAAAAAGTTTTTCAAAAGATTTGCTTAGCTTTCATGTAAAGCGTAAAATATAAACAATTATGCAGTTGGTAGACAGCAATCTCCCATTTAACAACACATTTCTTGATGCATAGAAAAAAGGGTTATTGTTTATGTCGTAGAAGTTTTAGCAAGAAACAAATGCCGATAATGAATACTTAATACTTGGTCTAATTTATATATTCAATGCAAAAACGAAAGTATGAAAACACTCGGATATCATTGTGGATATAGAAACAAATAATATTTAGCTCCATAATAAATGTGAAGTATATTAATATTCCATACCAAATTGTGAAAGTTCTGTGTATTTTATTTGATTAGGTGCCCAATTAATTAATTACCTATCATTACCTGTAAAAGGATTACTATTTTAAAATTGAACAAAATGTCCTGATAGGGGATAAATAACTTTCAGTGCACTATCTGTCCCCATATTCCATATTCAGTAGGCCGACAAAACCGAGGCTTTACTACTTGAATTTTTTGACACAGCATAGGTGACCTGTTACATTTCCCCACCTATTTCCACCACCCATATTCCCTTCCCACCCAGCATTCTGGCCAGGTTGCAACGTTGTCTGACTTGAGTCGAGGCCTACAAAATATGACAAATTACAAAATAATTGTGCGCACAGTCAAAACGATGTCCTCGTTTGTTGCTGCTGGGCTGTGGTGTCCTTCCTTTCATTCTTTCCTTGCCTTAACCCCTGACCTGCCCCGTCGTCATCGTCAGCGTACCTTGCAATATTAATGAACTCTTTTACATCGTCTGTCATTTCCATGGTGGTAGTGTAAACCGCAGCAGAACCCCGCACCTCATCATTCGCTTTCACTGCTGGGCCGTGTCCCCCATGTCTGCCTCCTTCCAATACTCATTTGGCTCCTATTTGCATGGCTTTGGTTCCCGAACGGGCGGAGGAGGTTGTCATTATAGAGCCTGTATTTACTTTGGGGCAGGCCTAGCGAAAAAATTGTATGTGTACGCGGTTTGAAGTATTGAATACCCAACGATCAAGATCCCTTTAATGAACATTTTTCTTGAATTAAATAATGAAATACAAAAGAATAATAAATTCCAAAAAAAAAAATGTAATAAAAATAACATTATTTCCTTTTATTTAAGACAAATAGTTGTCTAAGGGAAATATTCCTTTTTTGTTATCTTTAATTTTACCATAGTCACGTTGAAGTCAATTCCATTATTCGTGATCGTGAAATCCTGCCCCATAATCACGTATTTTTGCATGCCGTAATTGACTGTTGTGCCGCCCTCCACTGTTCATCCGCAACTGTCGCTCTAGGATTCCGCCAATGCTCCGAGTTCCCCGGATCCGCGAGTTCACGACTTGCAGCCCCCAGGTCCCCAGATCCGATTCAGCAAACCCCCTTTGTGGAGCATCCGGGGCGCTCCCAAATGAACGCGTTGGCAGTGTTTAAAGTTTGTTACTCGAAATGCATTTTATATGGCCCGTTAGCCGTTACAGTTGTGTTTGCATTGGCCCGTGGGTATTCATTAAAGTAGAGGGATCCGCACGTGGTAAGTGACTGGAGCCCGCCCAGCTTTAAGCTGACAATATTCTGGGACTGCCAGGCGAACGGACGGACGGACGGAAGAAGAGGAGTTCGCTGTGGCGGGGCAGTGTTGGCGTGGAAAAGCTAAAGGAATTAAGGAAATGTGCGTCGCGCACTGGTTGAGTATGGATGTGTTGGGTTGGTGCTGGGGAAGGGACGGGGGCGGTGGAGGACGAGAGGATTGGATAGGGAGCCGCGGGAGTGGCTGGATTATGGCGAATGGCCTGGGAGTTCTGGGACTGTGACCTGGAGCTGTATGGGAGGCGAACGGACGGACGGAAGAAGAGGAGTTCGCTGTGGCGGGGCACGCCAAGTTAGTTTGGCGTTGGAAAAAAGCTAAAAAGGAAATTAAAGGAAAATGTTGCGTCGCAGCACTGGTTTGAGTAATGGATGTGTTGGGTTGGTGCTTTGGAAGGGAACGGGGACACGGTGGAGCGACGAATGGATTTGGATAGACAGCCCAGACGCCTGGAGTTGGCTTATTACATGGGCCAACTGCTCTGCGTGTGAGTGTGCTGGCCAAAAACTTATTAGACAGTCGGAAATTGAATATTGTTCCTGCCAAATTGTTAAATGTTTGTCCTGGTCTCCTCTCTGTCATGTTGATGTTTCCTGTTTTGGCTTGATTCCATCTCCTCCAGGCATACTTTGTCCTTCATGTGTGCGGTTTCATCTCTATCTACCCGCTACATCCGACTTTCAAATTGTTTTGTTATACCTCGTATGGGGGTAAGTAATTAGAGCAATGTTCACATGTGCAGCCAAAGTTTCCGATGTTCTGTTGATAAAGTTCGTCTGGGGCTCTTGGCCAAAGTGCGAAAAGTGTTGGAATTAGCACACAGTGCAGGGAAGCATGATGTAATGATATAGGGCTAAGGGGTATTATCCCGATGAATCGGGATCTTTGCTGATTTCGGAGGTTTCTACGCACAAAACTTTAATTAACTAGCTTGGTGTAGTGTTTTATGCAGGTGCTTGGCACAAAAATCGAAACGTTTAAGACAAACTATGAAATTGAGTATATACCATTGCAGTAATTCAATGCAATGGGCTTGCACAGCTGACAATTACAATTTTTATTAAACTTTGTGAAAATACCATTTAAAACATATAGCGTGTGCAAATTATTAATTAATGTTAATTATTTTGCATATTTAATAAATTTCTTACATTGAATCACAACCCCCTTAAAAAGCCATTTAAATTGTAACCCTAGAACGGGTCAATAATTTGGCTAATATATTTGTCAAATATCGATATTATTGATATAGTTTGTGCAATTTAATACAGCTAGGATTTGTATTTGCGCATTTAATTAGACACACATCGCTTTAACCACCTTATTGTATTGAATAGTTCTGCTTAAGTTTTGCAGATACATATCAACATGTATTTATAATAGCTAAATGCAAAATGTGCATGCGTATTTTATCTTACCTATTTATACCCGTTACTCGTAGAGTAAAAGGGTATACTAGATTCGTTGAAAAGTATGTAACAGGCACAAGGAAGCGTTTCCGACCATATAAAGTATATATATTCTTGATCAGGATCAATAGCCGAGTCGATCTGGCCATGTCCGTCTGTCCGTCTGTCCGCCTGTCCGTCTGTCCGTATGAACGTCGAGATCTTAGGAACTACAAAAGCTAGAAAGTTGAGATTAAGCATGCAGACTCCCAAGACATAGAAGCAGCGCAAGTTTGTAGCTTCATGTCGCCCCGCCCACTCTAACGCCCACATACCGCCCAAGGCTGCCACGCCCACACTTTTGAAAAATGTTTTGATATTTTTTCATTTTTGTATTAGTCTTGTAAATTTCTAACGATTTGCAAAAACACTTTTTGCCACGGCCACTCTAACGCCCACAAACCGCCAAAAACTGTCAGTGTTGAAAACACTCTCCCGCACTTCTACTAGCTGAGTAACGGGTATCAGATAGTCGGGAAACTCGACTATAGCAGTCTCTCTTGTTTATTTTGCAATCTGATGTAATTTTGCTTTAAATTAAAAAGTCAGTCTTTGTTGGCATGACGCATAAGTCCTCTGCGAGGATAAATATAAACACTCCTAAAAGCCGCAGTCGCTTCATTAGTTACATTGGGGGCCTGGTAAGCTCATTAGCGTAATGCAAGTAACAATGTTGTCATTTCGCCACGGTTGCATGACGATCCCGAGGTGTCAGGGGACACGTTGCGTATACGCAACGTGTGCACTGCAGGCAGGGGTTCCAAGGAAGCGGCTGCTTAAATTGTAAGTAAACCATGGAAACCACAGTTTGCCCGAGAGCTCCCCGGAGCTGCCAGCCCACTCATCTGGAGCTTATTAAAGCCCTTCCGTTGCAGACGCTTTCAAAGCGATTTCCTGCCCCATACCTCTCAGTTTTCTCCAGCTATCCATCTATCTATCTATTTTCTCGTCTGTGTCTCTGTCTTAATGCCTCTTGAGTGCTTCGCTTGGTTGGGCTTAAACTCTTTGCTGGCATTTCACCGCTGCAGCAGTTTGCAATTTCACTCCCCGCCACCTCGAAGTTTCTGTATATCCTTCACCCATAGACCCCAACCAGCAGCCAAAAATCTCCCTATTCCCTGCAACTTTGCCACTTTGCATTTGCTACACCCACACACTCACAGAAAAACTCAAAATTGAACTTCAATCTTCCTCCTCGTGCAACAACAACAGCACAAAACACAAACGCATGTAAATTGGCCAATTTTGTATAGCACCCCAACCTCCTCTGGCATAGACACGCCTCCCGCCCCCTTTTGCCATCCCGCTGGCTAGTACGTCTGCTTGGCATTTGGGCACTGCAAGAAAAAAATTGTGAATGATTAATTATGCTTTCGTAAATAACTTATTGACTTTTGTTAGGAGAGCCAACGATTTTGTAATGCCTACCCTATTCCCAAACAAGAGGGATCGCTATAGTCGAGTTCCCCGACTATCTGATACCCGTTACTCGGCATAAAAGTTTTTGGCAAATCGAGAAAAAATTTACAAGACTAACAAAAATGTGAAAAATTATCAAAACATTTTTCAAAGGTGGCGTGTTCAAAAGTTTTTGACAAATCGATAGAAGTTTACAATAGTATTAAAAAATGAAAAAATATCAAAACATTTTTCAAAAGTCTGGGCGTGGCAGCTTTCGGCGGTTTAATAAACTTGCGCTGCGTCTATGTCTTAATCTCAACTTTTTAGTTTTTTAGTTACTCGACGTTCATACGGACAGATAGACGGACATGGCCAGATTGACTCGGCTATTGATCATTATCAAGAATATATATACATATATGCTCGAAAACGCTTCCTTCTGCCAGTTACATACTTTTTAACGAATCTATTCTTCGAGTAACGGGTATGAAAATGCCTTCAAACTGATGTATTAAATAAGTGTGACTTGCAGTCAGTCATAGCAAATTTTGCTCTGTGCACATCAGTAGCAGCATCTGAAGCAGCGAAAAAATTGCATAAAAATCCTTTTCTTTTTGGTTTCTCCTTTTGATTTGTAACTGGCGCACTTTGGTGATTTCTCTTGGCCTCCACCTCAGGTTCCTCCGACTGGTTCTTCCAGCCCCTTGGCATTTTATTTGTTATTTGCTTGACAGCCGCTGAGCCCAGCTTCTCACAGAAACTGCATTTGTCCAAAAAATGCTGGAATGTGAAAATTGGCAATTAGAAAGCGTTTGCGTTTTTTAGAAGTAGAACAATGAATAGGGATTGAAAAGCTTTGAGAGCGTTCCTATGCCGACATTCGGATTCCGTGTGCTAAGGAATTTTCTCGTATTACTTATGTAAGTGTATCTATAATTCTCATTTAAAGCCCCAAAACGCAATTATCAATGCAGCATTAAATAATACAATTTATCCAATAAATTGAAATAACTATTAGAATATAAAACTCAAAGTCAAAAATAAAAACAAAAACCAAATTCTTTGGGATCAATCGCCTCTATTATAACAGGATTTCCTGTTACTCCTCGTGTCTTGGAGTCCAATAACTATACGCACTGAAGAACAAACCGGTTTCGATTTGCATTGCAATTCAGAATCCTGTCGCATCTTGAGCCGTGTTGGCAGCCTGAGCGGTAATTAAAAGTTGCGGTTTTTCTTCTCTGTTTTCATTTCTAGCGCAGACCACAACCAATCTCCATGGCGGAGATGTTCCGCATGGTGGCGAGGTAAAAGTTTTAATGAAGCTGCCGCCATGGGAACTGTGTCCCACACCTGAAATCGTTTTCGTTTTCGGTTGGCGAAAGCCATCAATCGGGAAATGGAAGCGACTGCCGCTAATCAAATTAGAATGCCAAAGCTCGAGCTACATGGCAACATAGCTGCCTACTGAGTTATGAGACAGCTACTTTCTGCGGTCAACCGAAGTTTGACGAAGGCAGCTTTCAGTGGTGCTGATATTACTTCGCATTAATTATTTGCACCCTCGACTGTGCCCGACCCGCCATAATATTTATTTAAAATTTTAATGAGGCGTTGCGAGTGAGTGGTCCCAGGAAACGGCTGCTGCTCCTCTAATACTTCCCTGCGGTTACCGTGACAAATCCCGGTTGGGACGGAGTCGACGTACACCATATTTGTGCGGTTCTGTAGCGCACTATACAATTCCGCATTCTCACACACACACACACACACAAGTAGTCCCAGGCGCAGAGATACAGATTCTTAGTTGCAAACATCGTTGCATACTTTTCGTTGCACTCGGACAAGGACACGGGACTTGTGATTGATGTGGACGACAATGGCACTCAGGGCTAAAAAGGTGGGCGGGCGGAAGGGAGCTTACATGCTCTTTACATGGCCATTAGATATATCATACGTATCTCCAGCCGAGGCTGCCAGAAAAATAAAGTTTCAAGCTTGATTTCTCCTCTTCGCTTTAGTAAGCTTTTCTGAGGGGATTTGTGTGCGTAATATATTTAAACTGATTTCAGCTTGATGCGTCAAGGGGAATAGTATCCTGAGCAGTATAAAAGCTAAGATATATAGAATTTTATGGCTGCTCTTGTGTCTACTTCTTACTGAAGATAAAAAGTGCCTTTTAAAGGTAAACTTCAACCTAAATATATACGCCTTATTTATACCAACTTATCACAAATTTTCATATTAATATTTTGTAATAAAAAAAAACAATTTTCCCTGATCTCCTTGTTTAAAGTATGTTTAAATTAAAATGGTTAATCACCATAAATTCTTTACTAAGCTAAGCTAAAGTATATTTATTTTAATTTTTTATTTTGATGAATACAATTTTGTTTTCCAATTCTTTCTATAACACATCCCGTTTATTGGCTAGTCATTTCGACCCGTGTTCTAAGCCAATTAGTGAGTTTTTTCGAAACTCAGAGATGATGCTCGGCACTTTTTCCTATTTGTATACTTTTTTCCCGTTTGCGTAGCCTTTAATTAATTTAACAATAATTTTGTGTGCTTTGGCCACGCAGGAAACATGCAGAAAATCAAAAATAATTACAGAAATAAATATATTCGTTTTGTTTTGCTGCTGTACTTGCAATTTTTGCATATTTTTGCGTAGCCATGTAAATGGCACGGGAAAATTGCTGAGAAGAAAATAAGCGAAAAATAAAAGCTGAGAAATCTCAGCTATAAATACACGACGTCAGCGAACGGCGACAAAGACAACTACACGCTGGCACTCCTAAGTGCCCCCTGATCCTACCGCACTTCCCGATACCGCTCCCACAAATTTGGAGGTGGGACGGATCGGATGGACGGAGCTTCTCCGCTCTATGCCAAATGCGGTGGCCTCAGTTATACAACAACGCTCGAGAGTCGTCACAGGGCTGGGGGCAACAACTCGGGTCTGTCCTCGACCATCTCTTCTGCCCACAGTGGGGCAGTACCAGGGATCTGCGTGTGCAGGAGCTCGGAGAATTATGTTGATGTTCCACGAGCCCAACATGTCGGATGACTGATTATTAAAAACTACCTATTACCAAGCTATGTTTATAAACGCCTTATGCCCTTGAGGAGTTGGAAATATACTCGTAGAAAAAACTTTGATGATAATAACTAAGAATTGGTTAAGTGAAAAGAGTAAATCCACTGTAATATCAACTGTACATAGCATTCTTTTTGAGTGCCACCCCTTAGTCGGTGGAGTATGTTTACGCAGCTCAGGCCAGAAGTGGTTCATGATGTCACGGCAATTTTAAGCATTTTAAGCTTCATTGGGCATGGAGAGCTTGCCACTGTAATAGTTGAGGCAATTGTGAATGTCCGTGAAAATCGTCTCCAGGAGGGTTCACAAAATTTCGCTGGGCAAACAAAAAAACGAGTATCCCTTAAAAAAGAAGGGGGCACCCGGATTTGAACCGGGGACCTCTCGATCTGCAGTCGAATGCTCTACCCCTGAGCTATACCCCCACTTGTGAAGTAGAACTTTAGTAGTATACAAGAAAAACTATGTAATGTTGCTCTCAAGCCTACGTTTTGATTTACTTTGAATTTCTTGTTAACTTGTCAATTCGTAATGATGTATTGACCCACCGAACTCTTATACAAATTTAGATTTCTTCATATATCTTCATATCAGCGTTACATGCCAGTAACAGTAACAGTAACAACTGAGCTTTTGTAAAAAACTATTTTTATTATGACATGCACGCCTTATTTTGTTCACCGCATTACCTTTTCTGAGGATGCAACCCTAGCAAATTTCTCTCTGTGTCGTGTCTGCATCTGAACCGCATATATGTTGTCTATATATTATGTACTAAATCTGTCGTTTTCCTTCAATATGTCAACGTTGTCGTGGTACTACCCCTACCTACCCCTTCCACTAACTCAGTCTCAGTCTGTTCTGCTTGCGTTGTCGTCGTCGCTGCTGAAATTTAATTAATGTGAAAATTTGCACAGACTCAGGCTATTTATAAGTTGTTGTAAGAGCTCGCCATGACATAGCCAAACCCCTGCCACTGCACCTTGGATCCTGCAG
The DNA here is from genome assembly GCF_016746245.2 of Drosophila santomea. NCBI lineage: Eukaryota > Metazoa > Arthropoda > Insecta > Diptera > Drosophilidae > Drosophila > Drosophila santomea. Next base: position 22,049,604 of record NC_053018.2, read on the forward strand.
TGCCTCCGGTAAATGCCATGTGAAAATTGAAAATTGGGAATTTTCCCTGGAGAGCTAAGGACTAAACTTGGCTTTCTGCGAGCGAGTGAATATTTTTTGGGGCTTTTGGCTAATTTAAATATGCAAAATGTTGCATGGATTGATTTTCGCTTCTGTTTGAAAAAGGTTGCTCTCATTTCAGTGGGCGCCGTTGCAGTGGGTGTGTGAAAATCGGTATCGGGGAACGGGAAATGGAAAATGGATAGGTGTGCGTGCCAGCATCACAATCAAACACTTCAAAGTGAGCCTGAAAAGCCTCTGAACTCTGTCACTGCCAGGCGGCTCCTCTCGACACAATTTCGATCGACCTTTACCACGGTGTTGGTGTTCAGGTGTGCAGTCCCAGTTGCCTCGCAATCCTGTGGTGTGGGGTTTGGGGTGGAGTGTAATTGAATTTTGATTTAAAGTCCTTTGATATATCAGAAACAAAGTGAAGTCTTCGACTCACTTATGCCAGCAACAGAATGGACCTGGACCAACTTTGGTCAATTCAATTCAATTTGGATGCCTTTCCCCACCTTTGGGGCGCACATTTTACTCGAAAGTTAATGGATAAGTCCTCATTCTCTCCTCTAAAATCCAGAAAAACAAAACCCAAAACCAATAAAAATGTGTTGAAGTGAACGGTACAACACTGACTGCGATGTGTGGGCAAAGTTAAAAAGTTGTTGCAATAATTGATTTGTTGCAGATGTTTTGGTGCTTTGCCAGTTTTTGTCTGCATTTGCCAGGCATTTGCCAAACGGAATTCTTTCTTTAAATTCCCCCTATCTCTCCCTTTGTCTGTGCAGCCGTTTGCATTATTGCTATTATACAGTAATTACTTTGATTAAATGGCAAGTGGCTGTGGAGCCGACAAATTTAATTATAAGCTAGCCATTGGAATGGATATCGAATGGTTTTGATCTAGATGCTTAAAATTGTTACTATACTGGTTACTCTTGAAGTAAAGGAGTATTTTGGATTCGTATAAAGTATAAAAAAAGTAGCAGGACGCGGTTCTGACCCTGTAGGTTCAATTTTAACCACAGCTGCTGAATATCTCCGAGTTTTCCGCACTCTTCATAGTTGAACATTTTGTATATGCACTAATATCAATAAATCCATATAAAAACAAGAGAGAACGCTATAGTCGAGTTCCCCGACTATCTGATACCCGTTACTCAGCTAGTGGAAGTGCGGGAGAGAGTTTTCAACACTGACAGTTTTTGGCAATTGGTGGGCGTTAGGGTTGGCGTGGCAAAAAGTTTTTTGGCAAATCGATAGAAATTTACTAATACAAAAATGAAGAAATATCAAAACATTTTTCAAAAGTGTGGGCGTGGCAAAAAGTTTTTTGGCAAATCGTTAAAAATTTACAAGACCAATACAATAATGAAAAAATATAAAAACATTTTTCAAAAGTGTGGGCGTGGCAGCTTTGGGCGGTTTGTGGGCGTTAGAGTGTGCGTGTCAAAAAGTTTTTTGGCAAATTGATAGAAATTTACAAGACCAATTCAAAAATGAAAAACTATTAAATTATTTTTCAAAAATGTAGGCGTGGCAGTTTAAGGCGGTTTGTGGGTGTTAGAGTGGGCGTGGCAACATGAATCGACAAACTTGCGCTGCGTCTATGTCTCTGGAGTCTGTATGCTTAATCTCAACTTTTGAACTAGCTTTTGTAGTTCCTGAGATCTCGACGTTCATACGGACAGACAGACGGACAGACGGGCAGACGGACGGACAGACGGACGGACAGACGGACATGGCCGGATCGACTCGGCTATTGATCCTGATCAAGAATATATATACTTTATATGGTCGGAAACGCTTCCTTCTGCATGTTACACACTTTTCAACGAATCTAGTATACCCTTTTACTCTACGAGTAACGGAATAATTACCTTTTACTTACTCCGATCATTTAGTCCCTTGTCTCATTTTTATACCAGTTACTCTCTTTGTTAAGTGAGAACAACATGTTTCAAAATCAACAAGGGGCTATGCAGCCAGCTGACAATGAACGCTCGAACTACCGACTGCCAAGAAATTTTCTGATCGGGCATGAGAGTTTAAAAGGATTATAGGGCGCACCCCGGATAAAACAAAATAGCTCTTTTGTATTGGGATGTACAAATAAGGAAGCCCAGGAGAAATTCCAGAAATCCAGCTTAAGGGGAGAGCAGAAAAAGATACAGGAGGTGTCCCGCGCGATTTGTTGACTGAGAACACGAAAAATCGTGTGGTGTTCCAGGGAAAGTTTAGTGAATGGTTTTTATTGGAAAAACCCCTACAGTACGGAGAGGGAAAACCATCAAGACGGAGCCGCCGAGGTTGGCAGCACTGTTATTGATATCTCACCCGAAACACCCAGGTTTTTAAAACCAAATATCTTGGAGTCCAACTTATTTAAAATACATTATATAAAAATACAAGTTTAACCCTTTGTTAGTGAAATACTGCGTGCACCTTTTTCAATATTGAAGTAAGTAATATATGTCAAAATATTAGAAGAGAGTATTGTAAGTTGGTGAATAAACAACAGGTGTAATTCAACTGAAGGGAGTCGCCATTATGATGGAATATTCTAAAGACTCTAAATTTGTGGAACTTTTTTTCAAAACGACTACTCAGACGCCAACTATAGACAAATTTGTCTTATTTTTATTATTTGTCTTGCCAATTAAATAAAGACATTTTTGCCACATCCACTTTAACGTCCCATAATTTCTATAAATTAACCATTAAAAGGTTGAGTATTTTTTTATACCCGTTACTCGTAGAGTAAAAGGGTATACTAGATTCGTTGAAAAGTATGTAACAGGCAGAAGGAAGCGTTTCCGACCATATGAAGTATATATATTCTTGATCAGGATCAATAGCCGAGTCGATTTGGCCATGTCCGTCTGTCCGTCCGTATGAACGTCGAAATCTCAGGAACTAAAAAAGCTAGAAAGTTGAGATTAGGCATACAGACTCCAGGGACATAGACGCAGCGCAAGTTTGTCGAATCATGTTGCCACGCCCACTCTAACGCCCACAAACCGCCCAAAACTGCCACGCCAACACTTTTGAAAAATGTTTTGATATTTTTTCATTTTTGTATTAGTCTTGTAAATTTCTATCGATTTGCCCAAAAACTTTTTGCCACGCCCACTCTAACGCCCACAAACCGCCAAAAACTGTCAGTGTTGAAGACTCTCCTTCGCACTTCCACTGGCTGAGTAACGGGTATCAGATAGTCGGGGAACTCGACTGCAAATCTGCATCTCCTTTGTACTCTCACTAGCTGAGTAATGTGTATCTGATAGTTAGGAAGCTCGAAGTTCTATTGTTTTAAATGTTTCATACATACACAAATTGTTTGCATTGTTAAGACAAATACTTTACCCATCTATTATGGTTTGTACATTGGTAATCGTTTGCCATTATCTTCACAAGCTTTAGTCAAGCGCCCACTTCTTAAGTCCGAACCCGTACCGGACTTATTAAACCTCAACAATCTTGTTTCACAAGTTGCTCGAATTTAACCACATCAACGCTTAGCAGAAAAGTGATAAGGACCTTCATAATTGGCGTGCGCTAGCTGTGGCAACTCTGGTGGAAAACATTTGTTTTAATTTAAGCAGCCGGCAGCGCAAGCGAGGTATCTGGAATGGAACACATTTCCAAAGCCAACAAGCGTTTTACTTATGCGGTGGCTCAGCCACACCCATTTTTTGGGAATACTTTTCTGACTTTTCATTAACCGCTGGTGCAGTGCAAACAATTCCCCAACCCTTTTCGCCCGATTTCCTAGTCAAAATGTGTTTTCGAACAGAGCCAAAAATATGAGCAAATAATGAAAATAACGCCGAAAGCCCACCAAAAGCAGTGCTCAGATATTTTAATTAGAATCAAAGTAATTTGCATTCTAAACAGGAGATGGGAGATGGGAAAATGGGAGCAAGAAGTGTAAAGTGTGGGTAGGGGTAAAATGTGATGAGAAATATGCATGCACAAATTTATGTGAAATTGAAAAATTACCAATATAATTGGGAAAATACGAAACAGAAGGCTTTAATAAAAATTATTCCACATAAGGTTCATCGTTAACTTAATATTTTATATTAAACCTCCATGCTCTGAAAGTAATAAATACATGTTTTCTTAAAAGAAAAGAAATTTCGCTGTAGTTTATTGCCTCGACATTCAAATACCTCTTAGTCAGCGGCTAAGTCATGTCAATATTTTTGATATACTTTGAAATATCGATAGAAGTTGGTAAGAAAATTAATAATATCAAACAAAATTGCGGCTTTTGCAAAGCTTAGGGGTCACAAGAATCTGCATGCTTAAGCTTAAGGTTTCGTCTTTTATAGTTCCTTAGATCTCGTTGATAGATAAACGGAGATAATCAGATCGACTCGGCTAGTAATTATTCGTTCTTTCTATTATATACTTCTTTAAAGCATGTATTGTACTTTTTATTCTTCGAGTAACGGGTATAAAAATTGGTTTCTTAACGGTAGTAAGCCCGAAATATAATCGTTGGTGTTAAAACCGCCAAATGAGTTATGATTTAACAAAGGTACAGAACGCTTTTGGTTGATGATGTAAAAAGTTCATATATTTAATTTATATTAATAGTGTACAATGATAGACAACCAAAAACTAGAATTTTCTTCACATCCGTAGCTTTTAGAACAGTTGGAAAAACAAAAGATATCCTCGCCTAAAGAAAAGCATTTGGGGATGCCCTTAGATTAAAACTGACACTTAACTGCGATTATCACAAAAAAGCTTTTTAGCCATTTCAACTAACAGGCCCACAGGCATTCTGCAAATCTGAGGGGAAAGTGGGAAGATGAGCAAGTTGACATGGGGCAGGACATGCAAGGCAATCAGTCAATCACTCAGTTATTCCGTCACTCATTCACTCACTCATTCGGTTAGTCAGTTAGTCAATCAAAAGGGGACAAATCAGAAATCCCGGAGTTAAAGGTCGCTACACACCCGTCCTTAAATGCCCCAAAAGCGTTAAGTGTCCTGTGTTTTGTCCTCTGTTTATCCTTGTTTAGGAACGACAACAGCATCATCAAAGTGTCGGTTCCATCGAAAATTTAATTTCAATTCCGCTTTCTGCGCTAAAGGACATGCAAACTAAAACTGATTTCAAATGCAGCTGCTCAAACGGTAATCAAAACTCACCTGGGCAAGGGGAGGATATAACATTTAAAGGAACTTGATGGCATGTAACAGAGAAGTTGGCCAGCAACAAGACCCCTCAACTTGAGTGGCTGGTGACCAACTTTAAGTAGGAATTTGGAGATGGATGAGCGAAAGTGGGGAAGCTGATAGCTCTTAAATGTTTCTGAGGCGTCGAGATAGAATGAAAATTAAATAAGATATCAAGTTATCTAAACTAACAACTGTTTATTTAACTTTAGTATGCCTTCTGGATAAAGAATAATCCGTCATTTTATGTTATAAAATACGTTATATTATTTATGTTATATTATGGCATAAAATATGTGTATTTTATACCTATGTACAGCTACTAGTAAAACATTCTAAATTTTAATTGACAAATCAATTTACTTTTAAATGGTCAATGTCGCCCAGAAACTGTGTATCATTAAACGAAATGTTTTAATATTAATATAATAAACTAATTTGTGCGTGCTTATTTGTAAATTTTAAGACATAATATATAGTCTTAACTTTATCATCATATTTATTTATTCTCTGTTTTTCAAAAATTATGGTATCAGCGGATTTAAAAACACAGCCAAGCTCCTAATTTTGGTAAAAATGTATAAAGCAGTCCCCCAAATGTCCTTCACTTTTCTATGAATTTTAATTGACCGCTTTTGAAAGGATGAATGTCGCCCAGACCTAAACAATTTTAATGCCCAAAATATGACAAACTATGTAGATTGCTGGTTGCAAAAAGTGTCACAACAAATCCCGGTCAGACACTCCTCACGCCCATGCCCCATAAAAAAGCAAACTGAATTTTCACATCATTATAAAAACACAACCGTGAAAATTATCCGCTCAAGTGGAGCTGTCTGCGTGAAAGGAGCACAAAAAGCAGGAGCAGCAGGACCTGTCCAATTCCCAGCAAATGCTCCACCCCCTGCCCTCCTCCTAACTTATTCACTAAAGTGCTGGCCCAAAAGCATTTAGAGGCAAACTCTGCGACGCGTCAAATGCCTTACGGCAACTTTGTTGTAGTTCCCGTTCTTAGCCCCATTTTCTCGCTGTCTCTGCATTGCTCCATTCTGTGTGTTGGATGTAACACGGCAAATAAAAATTGAAAGCAAATGAGACAGGAGCGACAAAGACGGCCTGTCCGCCCATCCACGCATACACTGAGCAAAAAACTGCGTTTATTATACCCGTTACTCGTAGAGTAAAAGGGTATACTAGATTCGTTGAAAAGTATGTAACAGGCAGACGGAAGCGTTTCCGACCATATAAAGTATATATATTCTTGATCAGGGTCAATAGCCGAGTCGATTTGGCCATGTCCGTCTGTCCGTCCGTCTGTCCGTCGTGGGCGTTAGAGTGGGCGTGGCAAAAAGTTTTTTGGCAAATCAATAGAAATTTACAAGACTAATACAAAAATGAAAAATTATGAAAACAGTTTTCAAAAGTGCGGGCGTGGCAGTTTTAGGCGGTTTGTGGGCGTTAGAGTGGGCGTGGCAACATGAATCGACAAACTTGCGCTGATCTATGTCTCTGGAGTCCGTTTGCTTAATATCAACTTTCTAGCTTTTGTAGTTCCTGAGATCTCAGCGTTCATACGGACGGACAGACAGACGGACAGACAGACGGACAAACAGACGGACAGACAGACGGACAGACAGACGGACAGACAGACGGACAGACAGATGGACAGACAGACGGACAGACAGACGGACGGACAGACGGACATGGCCAGATGGACTCGGCTATTGATCCTGGTCAAGAATATATATACTTTATATGGTCGGAAACGCTTCCTTCTGTCTGTCACATACTTTTCAACGTATCTAGTATACCTTTTTTCTCTACGAGTAACGGGTATAATAAAATTTGTTCCATTTATCTTGGCAGATAAATGTTATTTTCTTGTTTCTCATAAAAATATGGTTATAAAATATATATCTAATTGATTTATAAAAACTACATCGTATGATTAATTCGCCTTGCTTCTGAATATAAAATGTTCTCAGTGCAGCGCGCCTCTTTACTCCCTGTGTCATTTGGGTCCTGTGCCTTGACAGTCTGCGCTAAAAACGTTGAGTGTCTTGTGGGTGGGAAGTAGAAGTGCTGCCCGGCTCCTAGTTAATGCGTGACAGAAACACCCCTGCAGCCGATCCTCCACCACTCCCTCTTCCCCATTTGCAAATTCAAATTTGATGGTGACTGTGGCTTCCGTACCCGCCCCGGCAAACCCTCCCCATCCCTCCTCTCCTCATCCAGTTCCGGATGTGAGGCAACAGCAGTGGAGTTTGTCTATGTCGTCCTCTGTGCCTCCTCGCCATACCGTCCCCATCACCCCTACCTGGCGGTATCCTGATCCTGACTCAGCCTGAAAGTTTAAGCGAATTAAATTATTTGCTTTTTAGATTTCAATATTTCCGCAGCTGAGATTTCAGTCAATATCCATGTAGAGACGAGCCCTGGAAATGTTTGACGATTCAGGGGCGGAGGCGTGACTGGTATAAATAGGGTTTTTATGACGTGTCTGTAATCATAAAAGGCTTTGGGGCAAGCACTGAACATTACTTGAATGTTTATTGAAACCCATTGTGAGAAACATTTTTGTAAGGAAATATTTCACAAGATATGGAAAGGGCGACCATTTAGATGTTTTAAAATTGTTTGTAAAAGGAAAAAAAACAAATTAAACAGAATCTACATTTTAGATGATACTGAGATGAAAAATGTGTATATAAGTACATCTGTGAATAATACTTATGCACACCATTTACATTCTAAGCCAAACCATAAATTACTGTTTTCGGCAATTCTTACTTAAAATGCAGATAGCTGTAACATTTATGATGTTAATTTTAATTTTAAGCCATAGAGAATGTCTCTAATAAACAAGAAAATCGTTTTTCTTTTCCATACCACCTAAGCATTGTTCTTAAAGTTTTTCCAAAGAATATTTAATTTTGTATTACTGAATAAAAATCACTTTCCAATTATTTTTTAACTATTAATTAAAAGGAAGTTTAAAAATTATTTAATTTGGTTTTAGTTTACATTTGATTTCACCACATAGTTATCTGTCCAAACACATTATTTTTCACATTGCCTGTCGTAGCATAATTTGGTGGTTTGAAATATATTAATTACTTTTTAGCCTTACTTGTAAAGTTGGGCTTCTGTTGGCTAAGAAATTGCAACAAATCTGCGGTGGCTATCCCCTTTGCCTGTCCCTTTTGTGACAAATTACCCCTTAATATTTAACATGGTTCGCATTCAACCATCAATGTTTAAGTTAGCATGCTCAACTGAAAACCGACCCAGCGCCCTCTTTAACCTAGCCGAGCAATTCTCAAATGATTTCCTAGCACGCTTTTCGGCTGAGCTTTTCGGGTGAAAATGCTGGGTTGCGCCCAGTTAAGTTTTGGCTGTGGGCTCCTTTTCGGGTAATCACAATCATTAAAATAAATAATATACAAACAAGACGGCCAACCAACTGCTACGTCCCCTACTCTTTTTTTATTTTTATCGTTGATTTTCTTTCGGTCTTTTGCCTTGTGCCATTTAAATTTCTACTCTAATTCAATTTTGTAGGGAGCTGTGCTGGCCTTTTTTCCAATTTTCTCATTTAGGCTAGTCGGCAAAACAATAAATTTAAAGGAAAATTTTTTTGAGTCGAAGGAAACCTTAAGCTTGATTATTATGAAGCCAATAAAAGTTAATTTTGTTCCGCTGCGCAAAGTAATTGCAGCAAAGTAAAGGAGTTGCCCCAAAGTTTCCAAGGGAGTCAGTAGTGGGTAAACTATTCAAGCGCGCATTCATTCACCCAACCAACCATCCACCCACTCCATTTGCTTTGCTTCTGGTTCTGCTGTTTGCTGTGGGGAGCCAGTTCTTTCCATGCTCCAATGGTCGCGTAAAACATGCCATCATCATCATCAAAGGGAAATACACCTAAGCGGCCACGAAGCCGCCTGTTCAGCTTGTTATGGCCAGGCCCACACTTTCTGGTCAAGACCAAGTCCGATTCCAATGCCGATTCCGATGCGGATTCCGATTTTGGCACTGAATCTGGCTGTGACTAGGGAACGGCTTTTTAAGTCCGGACAGTAAACTACTGCTGCACAGACCGCATTCCTTTCTTAATCGATAAAAAAATATGCCTAAAAAATCTGAACATAATATAAGCATACTATATTCTTTAAAACGTGTGTAGCAGGTAAAAGATGGTACTTCCGACCCTATAAAGTTTAAATATATATTGTTGATCAGGCGTACCAGCAGAATCGCTTTGTCCATGTCCGACCGTCATGACGCGTCAGTCCGTATGTCAGTCTGTCCGTCTATTTGTCCGTATGAGTGCTGTGATCTCAGGAACTAAAGCTAGAGGGATTGATCATGAAGATTTTAGTAACGCCTCCGCATACGCTACGCTAGATTAATCAGAATTCACTATCACAATTCTCTAATGGGTATCTGATAGTCGACAAATTCAAATATAACGATATATTGTTTTTTAATACAACGTGTAACGTCCTTTCCCTTTTTGTTAAAAATAAATAAATTTGTAACAGAGATGTTCTTTCCGTATTCGTCAAACCCAAAATTTGTAAACCCAAATATGCAGTATTTAAAATCGAACTCTTAACTGAATGCAAAGAATATTTGGAAACCTTTTTGTTAAAAAAAATAAATTTGTAACAGAGATGTTCTTTCCCTATTCGTCAAACCCAAAATTTGTAAACCCAAATAAGCAGTATTTAAAATCGAACTATTAACTGAATGCAAAGAATATTCGGAAATCTTAGAATCGGATCGATTGATTTGATTCGCTATGGATTTCGTTTTTCGTTGAGTGTAAAACTGCAATGGAAAATCACCTCTTTTCTTGCTTTACCGTCTGGCAACAGCTTGTCCAACTGCAATGGGGTTAGCCAAGTCATGGATCGCAGTTGATTGGGTGCTAATTGTGGTTCTGATTCTGTTTGGCTTGGCAGCATTAATTGAACTCCTGGTCTATGGCTTCTTACCAGGTGATGTTCAATGAGTCAAAGCTTTCGATCTGAGTTGCCTCACTGGTTATTGCCTTATTGATTACACATCTTGCAACGATTTATTTTACATTTGCCGTATGTTTAGAACACGCTTACTTTCAATGTTTTACATTTACCTTCTGAAAAATGGTCATGAGCTAAATATGTACCATGTCCAGTAATGCAAGAAATTAAATGAAACATCCCTCAAATCCTTTTTATCAGGTACACCGTTTAAAGTTAATAAATAATCTTAAGTAGAATAATCGCCAGTGAAAAGATGTGGAGAAGGCTTTAATGACAAAGGGGATGATACATCTTCTGAAACACTCCACAGTTATTGAGGATAGCAATCTATCCCCCCTCTACTCATGATGATTCACTTGAATAAATCATTTAATGCGTAGCATCCTGTTACATCCCTTTCCCCGCCTTTCCAGCTTTAGCACACGTATCCGCCGCATAACTGTTTTCGTCTGTGGGTTCACTTCCGTCACCCGATTTTGCCCCACTAATTGCCCGCGAGACAGGGAAGCCTTTGGCAATCAGCCTCTGCCCTCTGCCCTCTACCCCAATCCTTGATCCTTGGATATGGGCTTCCCTGCCGTGTGAGTGTCCAAAAATATGCGGCTGCTTTGGACCCAAAAGAGGGACTTTGGTTTGGCTTCGCGGTTGACACTGTTTAGTGAACAGATGCGGGAGAGTTGGTTAAATGAAGCAAGAGCACACAAACAGGAAGTGCGAGAAGAGGGGGAGTTCAGAGAGAAAGTGTAGAGGGGGAGTGGGTGGATCTGGGTGACGCGGGCTTGGTTTTATTAAAGGATTTTGTACTTAACGCTGGACTGAGCGCTCGCAAGGTGAGCGCGCGCATATTGATAAAAATAGTCATTAAAAGGGTTGTTCCTGCTCGGTTGCACGCCCCCTCTGCATACATCGCCCCCTTTGTGCTTTATAAATACATTTTAATTTAGCTTTGTGCATTGGAACATATTTAAATTAAGAGGCAACGGCTTGTAAAATGCACTCCCCCTCTACGGACACTCGCCCCATATGTGAGCGGTGTTTCCTTTCCGCTGGGTTTCCCACAGTTTCCGAAACGGGTTTGTCATTGTCCAGTGGGCAACGCCTCCTCCGGACCGTGCTGGACTTATTTGCGCCGCCAAGCGTACTCAATTGTGAGGCCCGATGTTGGTCCTGGCCTGTCCGGTCGGGGTTCTGCGATGTCCTGCGAAGTGCTGCAAAGTCCTGCAATGTCCTCCGATGCCCAGCAGCTTGTCATCCGTTCGATAAAATTAAAACGTCTGCTTATGTGCACAGGACCTCGTACAGGTCCGAAGTTGCCTCTTTGTTTATCAACTTGGCAATGTCCTGCTGCCATATCCTTCGCTCCACTTCCTGTTAACTCATTTGACCCATCCTGGGCAAGTAAATGTTTATGAGTTACTTCATCTCCATATGGTTGGAGATGGTCATAGCAGTTTAGTAAACTGTTATAATTAAAATAGCAAATACAAATCGATTTGCTAAGGGTAGAAGAACACCTTCTTCTAGGTGTAGAAGCCGCAGTATATCATAAATAAATTGCCAAACCAGTGTATTTCCCATTCGACTTGATGTTCTCCTGATAAAAACTTTTATTCCTCCTCTTCTTTTCTCATTGTAATTTGCTTGGCCGGCGACGTCGTTCTCGTCACCATCCAATACACAGCTGCTGAATTTACAAGCCACTTTTTATGACAACAATTTTGCCAGCCCTTCACTTCAGTTATTTATCGATAATTGGAAATTGCTGCTACATAGTCAACCAACAGCAGCAGACTCAATAATAGAAAAGGTCAACTTTTGGTCATTTTCATGTGGTATTCATTGTCCTTAATATCAAATATCCTCCGGTTCTGTTAAGCTCACATGCAAAAATACCATATTTAAGGGGTGTTATTAGGACAGAAAAATCCATTTTATTTGAACGCTTAGTTCAGGAAAATTAATTCTTGTAATTAATCTAGGCTGTGATTGGGATATATAAACCCTCGATAGTTGTTTGTTACTTGTGTGATACTGGTACCCCGATTATTGGGGCCGACAATGACCCACTGAAAATGTCATGATGGCCATATGAAAGTCGGTGCAGCAACTCCTGACTGGTGGACTTTATTTCACCCGCCTGAAACAATTAACTTCAGTTTACCAGTGCTGACCGCTCCCCTTGGTTTTTCTCCTGCGGTTGCTGCATTTTTCCGATAAGCATTGATTCCACGTGCCCACCACCCCGAATCGCAACCTCCGCTGGGAACCAGGGGATTTCCATTTGCGCTGGATGGCACGACATTGTGTTGCATCGACGTGCTGGCTAATGAGTTGCTAATTAGACATGTGTGTGCTTAATTCTGGCTTTAAATGACAATGTGTTGCCCGATGGCCGTTTTAAGTTGCAATTAGATGACGGGTAATCTTTCGCTTCGGATGAGTCATGCATTGCCTGAAGAAAAGCTGTAGACCTACACTAACAAAAAATTTTATAAAGCAACAGGCTTAAGTTCCTAGGAACTTCTTTGTATTTTCCGAAGGATATTTCAACAAACATCTGTTAGGTGACACAAAACAACGCAACTGAAAACCAAAGTGTTTTCAATTTAAGGAAAATACAAACTTTATACACATAACATCGTATTTTTTACATGATGAAGAATAAAGACAGGGCCTTTAGGGTGCGCTCTGATAGGGAAGGCCAGCCAAATCCTCATCGGAGGCAGTGGCATTGGGTGCGTTTCATAATGACCACTCAATGCAACCCCTTGATTATCAGGCCAAGCCCGATTTCTCTTGAAGTGCTCGCCAGCGCGCTCACCTCGCATCAAGGCAACTTTCACTCAACCTAGTGGAAGTCGACCCGATGGCATTTAAAGCTTTTTGTTGCGGGGGAATTCGCAGGAGATTTGCATGTGCACAATCCCAAGCATAATCATAATCCTTTCAAATCGTGTAATTAAAATGTGTGCATATAATGCCTTCAATTATAAGTGGGAGTGGAAAGCAGTGCAATAATGGAACGGAAAGCCGCAGAAAGAATCGGAATAGGGAATGTAATTTGCATGCCCACATGTACTTTCTTTCTTTCTCTCTCATGGATGAAGATAAATTGAAATTTCATTAGGAAAGTTGTGAGAGACAGGGACGGCTGTTCGTCTCTCTCGCTCATGTCACTTCAAAATTGAAATGTGTAATGGCTGGCTCGTCGTTGTGGGTGTGTGTGTGTGTGTGTGATTGTGGGTCCGTATGTCTACATGTTCGTGTGCCTGTGTGGATGTAGGCGCACTTCAGCGACTTAATTGTGTCGCGTTAACGTCAAACACATGCAACAAACATGAGCAAACAAATGCTTCCTGTGTGTGCATGTGTGTGTGGGAGATGTGGGTGTGCGTGTGTGTCAGCCCCGTGTTGACAGATTCAACCACCCAAACAAAAACCGCCCCTCCGCCCGCTCAAAACATGCAAAGCCACTCTTTTATTTTATAGAAGGAGCACACAGAAAAAAGCTCTCGCACATACACACTCACTCGAGCGGCAAAACATATCCGCACACATCCGATGTACCTGCCCCACCTCCAGACACGCCCACCGCCCACCGCCCACTTCGCCCCTAACGCCATTGTTTCCAGCGAACCCATCCCAGCAGCCCAGTGCCACCTGTCATAAATTTGCATGCGCGCAAAGGTTGAGTCCCACATAAAACACGAATCCTGTTCGCAGGCGTAGTCGAAACGTCCTTAAACTATATCTATATCTATAACTATATTCTGAAGATAAACTCTTGAAATTTGAAATCCTTATAAATAAATAAGTAAGTAGGGTTCTGGGTGCTACCCATGAGCCTCATAGGTGCGAAATTATGGCTTCAAAGCAACGCAAAAACGTAGAAATTCTATGGTTCGACCTTCGTTTTGGCGCTTCTCATATATGTATATGATAAAGATTAAGATTGATTACTGACATGAAAATATTAACTGCAGGGAATATTCCCCGTTAGTTTCAAAATTATATTCTTTATAATATAATTTGTTTATTTTAATTAAATGAAAATCCTACTACCTAAATACTTTAAAAATGCATAAATTTTCGTATATCACACAAACAAATAATACAATATTTATACAATAGATATCTTTAATCTTCAATTTATCTTTTATTTGTAAAAGTTTTTTTAAAGTTAAATTATTTTGCATATTTTGTAATAACAATGTACCATGCCCTCCAATTTGGTAGAGGCAACAAAGTTGACCGTTTCTGATAGGCACTACCTATCATCTAGGAGCAGCTGTTCGGTTTTGCGACGGGCTACCCACCTGCCACTTCGCCATCCATGTTCACCCACCACCCATCTAGGAAAGGCAGACGAAGGCTTATGCATAATAGACACATGTGTGTGAATGGCTGGAAAATCCATTTTCATAACCGAGTCAGTCTAGGGCTGAGTCCCATTCTTCCAGACTCCTTTTCTCCTTTTCTGGGCCGGGACTTGGGCGGCGATTATGAGCAGGCTAAAATACCGCGGCACATGGAAATTTTCAATATGTCACTAGGCAGCCATTGTCCGGGCCAAATTGGATTTTCGATGGGGAAGGAGCAGCCCTGTTTCTTGGCCATATGTACGTGGCGCGCTGCTGATAAGTTTAAAGCCTTCGAGTGCTAATCAAGCGCTGACTGGGCAATCAATTTCGTGGCGAGCTCTTTTAATGAATCCGCGCCGCTCCAGAGGATCAGCCTGTTGCCCCTCGTTCATGGGTAGGAGTGAAAAGTGAAAGGCAGGAGGATGAACGGGCAGCACCAACTCAATGCACCACCCGCTTTCCTTTCCTTTCCATTCCTTTACTTCCCTTTCGATCGCTCTCCTTTCGACCGACTGTTGTGGCCAGTTGACAGTTTCATTAGTTGGTTTACATGGCTAAAAGGGAGAGGGCCAGGATTGTTTGCTCTGTATCGCCATGTTGTGCAGGATATTGGCTGACGTTCTCTGTGGGAGTGAATGTGGATGAGGCTGGGGATGTGCATGTGGGTGGCTCGTTGTCACTGTTGGTTGCCGACTTGCTGGTTTCTGGTTGCTGGGTGCTGGTTTGTTGTCTTGTCTTGTTGTGGGACACACACCGGATGTCGACTGATAAGTTCGGGTGGCAGGTCCCTGTCGTACCCTGAGCCTCTCCATCCTTATGCCTAACCAACTAAAGGGCTTTATACTATTTAAATCTAAATTCAAAAGGCCGTCGCCGATCTTCAGTTTATAGAAGCACTAAATGCAATTTGTCAAACAATGCTAAATATATTCCATAAATATAAGCAACACTTCAGTGCTTACATAGAGTAAATTACATATAACTTGATGGGTTGACAGACAAATTCAATTATTACATATTTATTATTTAATAATTTGTTCTCTTCTTATTTCCTTGAAAGAAAGTTTTGGATTCCTATATAATATAAGCGTTTCAGACCCTGTAAGGTATATATAGATTCTTGATTTAAATCACTAGCCAAGGCAATCTGGCTGTGTCCGTTTGTCAATCTGCATGATCGATTAAAACTCGATTAAGTAGAGCTCAAACATGCATGTATGAAATTACCCATATGCAATCTAAAGGTTTAGTTAGTTAGAAAGTTGAGACTAAGCATCCAGATTACAAAGTCATAGACACAGCAAGTTTGTTTTTTCCAAATGTTGCCACTAAAATGTTCCACTCTTACCGCCAATAAACTGCCACGCCCACACTTTAAAAAAAGTTTTGATTTTTTTTCCTTTTGATTTTAATTATTGCCTTGCCAATTTTCATCGGCAAACCAAAAACATTTTCGACACGACCAAAACCGACTAAAACTGTCACGTCTATTTTTTAAAGTGTTTGACATTTTTTCATTTTATTATTTTCTCCAATTTCTATCGATACGCCAGAAAATGTCGAAATTTATCGGTCGCACTTCAACTTCAGTGTGCACTGGCTGGGTAACGGATAACTGATCTGGTATTTCGAACGGAGATACGGATTGCCTTTTGCCATCAAATTACCATTTCTCTTAAGCTCGTCGGATCGGATCGGATTGATACTTGCGCACTATGTCACTATGGGGACTAATATATGTACATATATGTGACTATCCCATAATGTAGCACCTGCAGGCAAACACTGGTCAACTGTCCATATTCTTCGGTCCGGACCCACCTACATCACTTGCACATTTACCCTTTTTAAGCACATATTCCAGATCCACTGCGCAGTCGAAAATGTCAAACGCACAACAGGCAAATATTTTCCTTTCGCTTTGTCCGTGATCACTCGCTCTGCTGACCCATAAAGAACGAAGACCTGAAATCACAATCGGGAAAAAAGAATAGGCAAACCCACAAAAAACGGTCAAAAAGCTAAAGGCAATGCACGTACAGGTCGGCATCCGTGTGTTGACCAAGGTGGCCATGCAAAATTGAACAGACTCTTGGCCATCAGCGACGGGCAAAAATGATTATAGAAGCAGTCGTTTCCTGAAACCAACTGGAAACTTGTATACCCGGTACTTCCAAGAAGGTTATTGAAGGGTATAAGTTATTTGATTACGAATGTAATAAAGTAAAAGTATTAAGCTAATTTAAGTGGGTTTTTGTGGTACACTAATTATATGTTGCAGGTGAATTTTGCTTTAATATAAGGTTCCATAATTAGGATATTATACTGTACGTCCTAAGTCAACTAATAATACCTGTTTTTACAGATAAGGCAAATTGCAATATTATTATATTATAGTATTCAACAACAAAGGGTTGCAAATATAATATTATACGTCTATTTAGTGGTCGTTAAGATTTATATCATATTTCATCACCAGTGTTGGGACAGGTACGCTATATTTTTACCTAGGTAAGGTAAAAGGTTTTTACAAAAATAAGTACCTAGGTAAGATAAAAGGTAGCATGATATTTGTATACCTAGGCAAGGTAAAAGATACAACAAAATGGTAACTAGGTAGAAGTTTCTAGGTACTCCCCAACACTGATCATCACCGGGGCCTAAGTATTTTTCGTGTGTAAGGTCGCACGTATAGCTACGGGGTAGGAAATTATTTTTAATAATAATTTATATTATTTAATTTATTATTATTTATAATAATTATTATTAATAATAAAAACAAACACGTTTGAGGAAAAACTCTTGATTTCAAGCCACTAAGTTTTTTTTTGAGTGAGAAAGAAAAAGGCGTCGTTATACAACTTACTGGTACTCTGTACTCTGTGATGGGAAAAATACCAACGCCAACTTTCATCCACAGCATCCAATTGTTTGCTAATTCCCTCGCCCCCGCCATATATACAGATGTATGTACATGTGAGCTGGGACAAACACGCGATGTAGTACCGTCCTGCATGGGCCTCCGGCCTCCCAGGACCGGAACTATTCCCCTTTCCGTCCAGAAGGCGGTGCCCATACGCGTCCTTTGGTCAGCGTAGTTCAGTTTGGCATATGTGTGCCGAAATGGGTCCTGGTGGCGGTGTAGGTGTGTAGGTGTGTCTATAAAAGTGAACGGAAGTTAATACGTTTACCGGTTGATACCCTATCTAAGGTCACATGGCGTGGGATACGCCACAAGTCCCTCAACACCAATAAGTCAAATTATAAAGACTCTTGTTTTCCTGTAAAAAGTTTTTATAAATCCTGTCCATGTATGCATTTATTGTAATAAATATATATAATTTTAAGTAAAGAATTTCTTAAAGCTGTTTTCTTAGATACAAATATACTATATATGTATATACTTTAATCATCAAACCTTAAAGGTAATCTAAGATTCGTATTAAGCTGATAGCTCTGCGCAGGTGGCACAATCTACATTGTTTCGACCAGCTCTTATATCTGTAGTTATTCCAATCGTTGCTGTTGTTCCTTTTTTGCCTTTTGGAGGGAGGCAAAATGGCTCGAAATTGAATGGCGTTAATACGCTTATGGCATATACGATTATTGGAGAGAATATATCCTGTTTGGCCAGGGTTGGGCTCTCTAATAAATTGCCAAATGAAAAATCCCTATAAAAATCGAAGAGGCCGTAATTCTTCCATGCATTTTCAAAAGGGAAGATGCAATAGGGAGGCATCCAAATCCAAATATGCTTGAAGTTAATTGCCTTAAATAAGTAAGTTAATCCATCTTACATATATGCAATATTATTACTCTTCACCAAAAATTTAACCAACATCTAAATGAAAACCCTTGTAAGCATGCATTAATGGTGTTGTTACACACTCTTTAGTCGAATACAGGGTATGCGTAGGCATCAAATTGAGATTAAGTGCAGGGGAGGACACTTGGGGCTGCCAGTGGTTTTACATAGGTGGCAGAATTATGTGTATGTGTACAAACAGGTGGATGCTCGGACGGGGATACCTGGGACTTAGGGCCTTTACAACTTTTATGTGTTCCAACATGGCAGTAATTGTTATGTTGGGCTTATGGAATTTTGCTGGGATATACATACGTATATTCCGTTTTACTTATTCTGTTTAATGGGTGCCGGGAATGTTGCATACATTTTTGTTCGGGAGAACGCCTGGAATGGTTGCAGAAAATTATAATCCAGTGAGCGCCGCGTTTCCCCTTATTTGAGCTCTTTCACTTTTCCCAATTACTTTTCTCTTGCTTTTTAGATTTTAAATTCAGACCGGTATTTGGCCTAAGCCAAATGAATCCGCCTTCCTCATTGCCGTTGTCCTTGGCAAAATTGCATTATTATGTATTAGGTCCCCTGCCCGCGTCCTCCTCCGAATTCGCAGCTAGGCACCTGGTACAGCTTCGACTGGAGCCAGGGCTGTCAGCTCCTTTGACATTTTCTTAATACACTAAAAGCCAACGTCATAGTTCAAAGTCGGAGCGGCTCTTAGGCAACGTGTAGCACTACTGCAGCAGCCACCACTCCTTCGCTTTCAATTCGTACCTACCCCCCTCCCCCCCTTTACAACCAAATACACTTGAAAAAAACTATGCAATTGAATAATTTTGAAGATATATACGTATTTTATTCCGCTTTAAAACCGCCTCTTAAAATGATTTTACCCGTAAAATGCAAGCATAAGATTGGCTTATCTTTAAGCTGACAAAAATACGCGGTTTACACCTTTCAATATAAAAGCAAGCCAATTCGAATAAGTAATTTCCCGTGCTGCATCCACTTTCTCGCTTTCCATCTGCTATTGAAGTACGGATTTTTTCTTATAATATTTCCACTTTGATTCAATTTCTTAATACCTTTAAGTTAACATCCGCTTTGGCAGGGACTTTCTTGGCTACCGAGGAATGAAAGCGCTCCAGACACTTCATGCCAGAGCGGCGAGTACTTTGGCATTATCCTTGCAATCAGCGCAACTGTAAATCACACACACACACCCTCACACACAGACCCACACTCTCACTATGGCCCACTCAAGCGGGAACTATTAGAATAGTTGACACACAACTAGAAATGGCACCGGGAAATGATGCTCGCTCGGTTTGCTCGGAGCATCCTTTTGTATTATGGATGTGGCCGTAACACGCTAGCAAACACTGCACGCGCAGGACACACATCTACACCGTTTACCGTTCACCGCTCCCCGCTCCCCACTCTCCTCCGACCTCATCTTTGCCATCCTGTCGTTTTACCGGAGCTCCCTTCTCCAGGACGCAGGACGCAGTGTCGTCCGCTCCGTCGCCGCACTGACGGATATTCCGGTGCTTGTGTCAAACGCTTGTCATTTTATACGGTCACTACCCCCGGCGTCTCACCGACATGCACCTCCCACACTTGGGCACTCACACATCGCCGCTGCCCCGCTTTTATCGGCTTAAAATGCGAAAATTGCAAATAAATACGCTAAAGTTTTTCTACTTCGCACCGGGCACTTCGATGTGCTGCCTTGGCTGTTAAATTATTTACTCGGTTTTATTTGACGTTAAACGCTCGGGACTTCAGATTCGATTGTTGAAGTGCGCAGTAGTGCACTGCTATTAAAAGGTAATACTACCTTGTATTAAAAAGCCCAAAGTATTTAGTTTGGCTAAGTGTGAGAATTCATTTCATTTACTTATTTAATCTTGTAAAAGAAGTTGTGGCTGGACATATTTTTTATTTATTTGAAATTTATTTTTAAATCCTATTAGGAAAGTAATAAGTAAAAGGTATTTAATCGAATGTCTGTACTTTTAGGTTTCAAACTGTTAAGCCGTCAGTTTCAGAACTTGTAAACTTCAAATCAGACTAAGTGCAGCTTGGAAACATATAATTGCGCCATCAGAAATTAGCTTCTTTCAGTGCTGCGCTTGGAGTTGCAGATACAAAACATGCGTGAGAGATACAATTTCGATCGTTAGCTCAATGACTCGTGCCATTTGCCAACGTGGAATCCTCCTAAATCACACCCGCACCAACCCTGCAATGTAGTTGGCCATGTTCATTTCGTGTACGCGCCACGAGTGCTGTCCAAATAATAGCTGGCACACATCCATCCATCCCGGAACGAGATTGCAGATGAAAGTCTGGCCAGTCCCGGATGTTCTGGCAGGAGGATGCAAAGCCTTACTCCTTACTCCAAAACCCAATCTCGCTTGTTTGACGTTGTGTTGAATAGAAATGGGATTGCGACTGGCGGTCGGGGTTAGATGTTTTCAGTTTGTTATCGATAAATATTCACTCAGCCGGTGATTGCTGTGAAAAGTCCCACTTCCCCGGACAGGGGCCTGTTTTAGGCAGGAGTTCCCTCTGTTTCCTTGGACAACCCTACAACCCTGCGACACTACATCCATTTGAGTACGTCTTTTTCACCTAACCCAAAGAGTTCCAGCTTCCAGCTTCAGACGAGGCATGTGTCAGCATTTGACACATTTCATTTACATTTTTTCCTGTTTTCCCCTGCCCAGGCCTGCTACCCATTGTCCATTCAAATGTGAAAACATATCGGGTTTGCATTCAATTTTCCCCAGCTTTCTTTTTATTTTTGGGTCCATTTCCCAGCCACGTGCGATGAAGCTGCAGGAGAACTTTAGAAGGGTGGTGTGCTAAGTAAACACAGCAGGAATCTGTTGGTAAGGGGTTAAGGCGAGATAATTAGTTACTTTGTGTCCTTGCGGTTGGTCAGCCACCCCGTCCCTGCTCGGGCGCCACTGGCTGTGAGGCGGATTGCAGATGTAGATGGCGCGTGCCTTAGTCTAGCGGAGGCCCAGAGAGGGAGTCAAGGGAGAGGGATGAGGAGATCCTGCAAGTAGGGAGTTTGGTTTGTCTGTCTCGGTCGTCGTATTTGTATTGGTTGAGTGTATTTGCTTATGCTCTCTACGGTCTGTAGGGTTAATTGAATTTGCTATTGAGGTTCCTTTTTATTAGAGCAGGGGTTAAGAGCACGGCGGTTTGTCGATTTGACGGGCCTTTGCCACTGTTCGTATCGGTATGTTTATGAATCGAATTTATAAATATTTATGAACTGACTTCACATTGGATTTTCTAAAAGTAAAGTCAAATTTGAAGACTAAATGTTCCCGCCCAGAAATTTCAAAGGGACACTTGTAAAGTTATCCATGACCTCTAACGTACATACATGAAAAGAAAGATATATGTAAGTGTGCCCACAAAATAAAGATAAAATGCAAATAATTATTTTCGTAGAACTTTATGCTCTGAACTAAAATAATGATATTAGCCCATAAATGTAACTGCTATTCCTTCAAAGAAACAAGCGTGAGTGTTAAATATTTTGAATTTGTAATAATATTTGTTAATATAATTCCGTTTCTCTTCGCTAAATTAGAAAACAAAATTTATGTTATGTTATTTCAGTTCTTATCTGTTGCATTTTTTGAGCCGTTGTGTCCAGTCATTCTATTAACCGGTAGCATAAAAGAAATATCCTATATGCTTTAGAACAACAGTTGCCACAGCAAAAACTATAACTGTTATTATTCCACTTTTGGTTTTGACTACGCTGAAAACCAGTTGCGAAATAAAAAGTTTTTAATTTGCTTTCATAGCCTTTCAACTTTCTGGTTCGGCTTTTTTGGCCATGTGGCTACCATTTTGTGGCAAATTAAATAGGTAAGCAAGGCGTTTATACACTCATACACAAACCCTTAAATATACCACCATTTACGTACATGTGTGTGTTAAAACACCTCGCTAGAAGTCTGAGCGCAGCAAAGTATGCAAAAATATGTTCGGAACCGCGCTTTTCGTGCCGCATTTAAAGCTTAATAAGAGTGCGTTCAGCTGTTCAGCTTTAGTGTGGTGTGCGTTTGTCAGTTGTCAGTAAAGCCTTTTTTTGAGAACGACTGCTGGAAGTGAGTTTGCCAGTGAGCACATCATGTGAAAATATTTGGGCCTGGATTAGCCGGTTACGGTCTCAGTACTCAATCAAGAAAATTACAAGATAAGCTATTCTTCTGAATAGGCTTACAAGTATGATTAATACTTTTGCCAATAAAGAAAAATATTTATTTCATTGTTTATCTCATTATCTTAAAGCGAATTTAATAATTCTGCGAAGGATATTATAATTTTAGTTAACAATTTCTTTTCAGAATAGAAACGAGATAGATTTTGACGGAATGTAAGTAGTTTATAGAGTCAGTCCTAAATGTTTTTTTTTTGCTATTTTAATGGCAAGAACATATGTAAAAAGTTTTCGGAAAACCATCAAGGGTATTGTTCTATTGTTATCCTACTTCCGCGCAGCTTCGGGCTTTGCCTTTTCAGTCGCACACAGACAAAAGTTTTGTCTCCAATTTAGTTAATTAGCAGGCTCACATGTAGACTCTGGTCCCGTTTTTCTTTATCATCACGAAATATTTATCACATTATCAACGTGCCCCCGTCTTTGCCGGCTATTAAAGTTTTCTTCGGAAACTTTTTTCACGCACTGTACAACACTTTCACATTCAGTCTGATCCCGACCGTCTCTTCTCCATTTTGGTAATATCGAAGAGCCGTCTAGGAACATGCCTTCTTGACTTCTTGCGCCTTATCGATAGAGGAAGTAAGGTCCGGCTCACACACACAAGCCATAAGGAGGCTGTCTCGAACTGCAGGACCTGCTCAGTGCTGGACATAGTTTAGGAAATAGGCAAAACATTAAGCGGATTAGTTTTTCAGACCAGGAATCGGGCGGGACATCAGTTCAGGTTGGCAGAGGCCATTAGCTGTCGTCGCTTTTGCAGCTGCAGAGGATGGAGAACTCAAGCTAGTTATAAATTGTTGGCTATTAGTTAAATGAACTTGCCGCTTTCTCGAGCACAGCTTGGCCATTTCAGTTAGCAACAACTAAGCCACTGGAGCCAACTTAAATAGATTTACATTTAAACGTTCCTCAGAATTTAAGCTGATGAATGGTGAATGATACACAGAAAGGCGAAGGTAAATTTAAATATTGAGAAAGAGAAATCAAAGGATAGGGATGTGTGCTCAAGAAGTGTGATAATATGGATAGATGGCAATCATAATAATTTACCACAAATGTGTTCGATGTAGCTAACTCCTATTTTAATCTATGCCATATTTTGTGAATACTTATACACCCAGCGACGATTAGCATAATCCAAATCGATAATGAGTGGATTGTGCAGCTTATAAGTGGGCGGAGTGGTCCGACCACTGAATCGGTGGCAATCGGCTGTATTGACAATTTCAGCCGCATTTCATGACAATTAGAGTTTATTCAAAATTCAGACGACCTAATTTCATATGTCAAACTGTTCGACAGCTATCCGAACACCACCCACTCACAACCCACTAACCGCCGACCACAGGCAGTTAACTTTTTGGCACAGATAGGAATATTTTGTGGGGCATGTCAAAGTTTTTTGCCTCTTGATTTCCTTCACTTCGGTTCGTTTATGTGCGAAATTCAATTTTCTCTTTTATCAGGTGGAGCCAGGTGCGGACGGACTTAACCCCCACATTCACGCAGTCAAATGAGATTAATAATAATTTAATTAAAACTCGTGGGTTTAATGCATTTCGCTTGTAACGGACTTCAATGCAGGCTCTCGCGCAATGATTTCCTTTTCTAGGGTTTTTGTGCCTGAAATGAAATTTAATTAAATTTTGCACTTATCGTTTTTGCACAACCCACACGGACAAAGGCTTCAAACGGAAGATGGGCTGCCATTGAATGCACTGCCGGAGTCCGTGCAGCTTTCCCCAATTTTTATACACGTTACTCGTAGAGTTAAAGGGCATACTACATTAACAGGAACAGAAAACGTTTCCAACCATATAAAGTATATATATTCTTGATCAGGATCAATAGAAAAGTCGATATGGCCATGTCCGTCAAACGCCCATGAACTGCCACGCCCGTCCTTTTAAAAAATGTGTTGATATGTTTTCATTTCTCATTAGTTGTGTAAATTTCTATCCCTTTGCAGAAAACATTTTAACAAGCCCACAAGCTGCTCAAAACTGCCACGCCCACACTTTTAAGAAATGTTTTGATACTTTTCATTTTTGTATTATTTTGTAAATTTCTCTTTATCTTCCAAAAAACTTTTTGCCACGCCCACCATAACGCCCACAAACCGCCAAAAACTGCTAGTGTGAACATTTTTCTTTTGCCGTTCCACTAGATGAGTAATGGGTATTAGATAGTCGAGGAACTCGTCTATAGCGCTCTCGTTTTTTTTTGCTAGAGTTCAGGCCCACTTTTTCTGTCAGCTTTTTTCGATATATTTTTCTTTATTGTTCTCTTATTTTGAATCAATTAATTGACTTTTCCGATTGGCTTGTTGTTTAGGTAAGTCAGGCTCAGGTATTTTTGAAATAAAAATTCCTCTATATGTGTAAAACAAAGTAAATAGACTAAATACATTCATATAATTTCATAAAGTAATAGACAGCTCATAGTTATCTCAAAAATTCAGCTCTATAATCATATTATCATTTCAAAACCTCTTCCTCTTGCTATGTATTTGGTTTTGCCCTTCCATTGAGGGCATAAAATCGTAATGAATAAGTTGACTTTTATGTGAAAATATTATTTTATATTATAAGTAATAGTTTTTAAATCTCGACTATTAAACAAACGGACGTTCATGGCTAGAAAGATTCAGGTAGGTCTCCTGTCCAAAATACTTTATTCCACCTATTACATACTTTCCCACAAATCTGAAAAAATGAACGCTTTTCGATATAAAATCAAGAACGAAACGAATTTTGTTGATTCAAGAACAAAAAATTAAATTCAAGAACGAATAATTAATAATAATTTGAGAACTACCGTTTTGAACCCAAGTACTAACATTTAATGGGATTAAGTACGATAAGGTTAATTCAAGAGCGATAAATGTACAGGTATAAGTGTGATAAATACTCAAATTAAATAATAATAATATGTGCATAAAAAATTAACGATTTAATTTGAACAAATTGTCAACTGAAGTACGTGTATAAAGTGTACTTTAAGCAAGTACGTTAAGTACTTTTTCAGAGAAAACACTTTTATTTTAAGAACGAATCGCAAAAGTTTTAGCTTAAACTTCTTATATTTTTTGTTTATATACTTTAAAAATTGGTCTTATAAAATGATCAAGGAATATACATATGTACATAAAAGAGAAAAGATAAACCTTTGTCTTCCATCTTATCAATAATTTCGCTTTTAAAATGTGAAATTCGAGTACAACTAGTACTTATTGTAAGAACGGTTGTCTTATAAATTTTAAGTACAAAAAAGAAAAAATTGTAAAAACATTTGTTCTCAAATTATTGGTTCTTCAGTTTTCTAGTGTACTAGTAATTAAAATACTGAAATAATAAATAGGATATTGAGTGTAGAATATTTTCCCTTTCATTAACTCTAGCTCTCATCCTAAAAGTAGTTTCCCTGATAAGAGTATAAGAAGGTAATTATAATAAATAAATAATAAATAATTATAATAAAATGTTTTAATTTGGTTATTTTTCTTTGAGGTTGAATAAATATTTAGATTTTTTAACCATGGTTGCTTAAGGGGTTGCTTAAGGGGCTTGTCGCTTTTAAAACTAAGAAAAATAATTTTTATCATTTTATATAAAATTTATAATTAATACTCTTCTTTTGTGGCTTTGGATCCTTGATTTTAGATTATTTTAAATGAAAGTTGAATCAAAAAATCGATACCAAACAAATAATTTTGTATCCTCGGAAAGTTAAATTATTATTTTACTTTAATGGAAAAGGCAATTTTAGCAGCATTTCTAGTTCTAGCACTGAAGGTCATTAGGGACGTTGAATAGAAACTGCAAAGTCCACTGAGAAATACAAATGCCCGCTGAGGTCGGGTCTAATTGGAATCGGGCTGTTATTGCGGTTCGCCAATTTATAATGAACTGAAAATATTTGTGTAATCCTATGTCGCCGATTTGGCATAAAATTAATTACATAATTTAATTTGAAAAGCAATTCATTACACTTGCATTCGTATATTGTTGTTGGCCATAATCCCTTGCATTAATTGGAGTCAGAATGCGTTGGTAAAAGAGGGGGTAGCTCTAGGTTCCGCTCACTTTTCCCATTGGAACGAGTAATCGAACGGGGAACTGCAGTGATCGGAAAGTCGAATCAGAATTTCTGGTTCTGTTAAGCTTTACAGTGGGATTTCTCACGAGTGAGTCAACTCAATTCTTTGGTCCACTCAACTCAGTCAGTTGTAGGTGCGAGCGGGACGACCATAGTGGCGGTGGCGCTTCGAGTGGCACCCATGCTACGGTGTGACCACGCGTGCGCAGAACAAAAATACCGCGAAAGCGCAAAAGTACCAGAATTTCCCTCGTATCGCGCGCTCTCTCTCTCTCGTTGAGCGCAAGCACCCACCCCCATGCGCCGCCTGTCCCGTTGTTCATCGGTGTATCTGCTTCGCCCCTGCTTTGGCCACTCATTCGGCGAAAATTAATGGTGGTGTTCGGTTCTACGTCGCGCAAGGCAGTCTCTAGAGTCTCGCAGAGCTAAGAATACATCTTAGAAAATCGGCAACAAATATCCAAGTTCAGCCAAGTTTGCTGTGTGTAGGCAAGCCATCGGCAAGTTACGACCGAAATAACGGCAGTTGTCGCATAGCAAATGCCAGTTGCAAATTGCGAGTAAAAATCGCAAATTAAAGTGTGCGCAGGCGAATAAAGAAACAAAGAAACACAATTAACAAACGTGAAGTAACAATCCGGCAAAGCAAATAAACCCGATATCGATTCCGATCTGCAGCAGAAAAACGTGAGCTCCTTTCCTCAGCTGCTTTTTTCCAAGCGGTGTATTGTGTTCTGTGTTATGTGCGTTTGATTAACAACAAATTAAGCATAATTAAAGCGTTCTCTCGCCGTAAAGCGTATTTTCTCTGTAGCTTACTTTACTCGAACCGGCAAAAAAAGCCGTCGCGTGTTGCTGTCTGTGTGTTTGCCTACGTTGCGTGTGTGGGTGTATTGCATACAGCTTTTTAAACTTTGTGCAAAAATGAAAAGCAAAGGAAGAGGAACAAACGAAACGAACAAAATACATAAGTCCAGCATCCACTCAAATTGATTTTTGTTCTCCGTCGTTATTTTTCCTATTTGTCTTCTCGCGGTCTCCGCTCTTTGTTGTCATTGTCGATTCCCTTTGTGCCTGCATTCGCCGTGATACCCTGTAAAATCCAGAAATGGCCACTACTGTGATGAACCCTGTTTGTTTTGATGCCGAACCACCCCTATTTACACCGCCTTAAGGGAGGCGCAGGCATTTTGCTCCTATTTCCGTAACGAGTTCTGAGTTCTGCATTTCTGCTGCCCAAGAAATCAGAAATCCAGAAACCAGTCCTAATACGCTCTCTATACCCTGGCAAAGAAAAAGAATAAACGCGCGTCTTTCTCTCTCCATTCCTTTGTCTCTCCCGCTCTGAGCGCAAGTCGCTCTTCTCGCTCAATCGTTCAATTGCCAGACAAACTGGCTCTAGGTGCACTAGTGTGCGTGTGTGTGCGAGTGGCGTCGGGTAGTGTTGCAAAATGCCGCCCAGTTGGACTTAAAAATTCTAATTGGCGTGGGCAGCGACTCGGGCAAAACGCGCGTTTTCTTTAATTTCTTCGTTTTTTTCTTGCCGCTAAGGACATACGTACTTGTCTCAGCACACTTTAGGCTTTTATTCAAGCTGCAAATAATGCTGCGTTTAATTATCCTTTGTAAACCAAACTTATTACAAGGTATTATTTTAATCGGAAGTATTGGGGCATTTCCTACCTGTATGTGAATATTTAGATAATTATTTCTGAAACGCGCATTATAATACTGTAATACTGGTTATATAATTATTTTGCAAACTTAGTTTAACAGCTATTATAATGGAACTTTTCCATCCGTTTTTTTTATTGTGTATTCAGATTGCGTTAGAAGACTTATCAAGTCTGACAACTACATACATATGTATACATAAATGTACATACATACATATATCCATTTAAGTTCCGTTCTTTTTTCTAAAATTATATTTTTGTTTTCTTTGAGGTGTTTAGTTTAAAATCGTATTTCTATAACTGAGAATCAAAATCCTAAGTATGAGAAAATTCTATTGAATAAAGAGACGGTTAAAGTATTAATTAAAATATAGTCTATAGATATCATTTTCTAGGTGATCAATTGTGAGCAATTTTTACTTATGTAAAAAAGTTGTTATTTATTACCGCAGGCATCACTCTAAATAAATATTATTTGGATTTAAAAGAAACTGTCTTCAGTTCCTTACAAAGCGACTTCCCTACAAAGACCTTATTTTGCAGCCTCAAAAGGTAGTTCAACCTTAAGCTAAATGAGTATATTCTTCGTGGAAAAGTCAGATGACGCTTGGCCAAACACTGTATGTTTGAGTCTTCAGGGCTTAGAATCAATTTTGGCGGCCAGACCTTTTCCCTCATTCCCACTTTCCATGCTGTCTAATCACTTCCGCGTCGCGAAAAGTTTGACTTTCAAAAAGGCGTTGTCAGAGCTCCTTTTTCGTACATATGTATGTATATACAATACGACAGAAATATAGGTCTTATCAGACCCTGCCAAGTAAAGAAATTCATTTCCACGAAACTTTCCGCAGCTTCCCCGTTTTTGTTACTGCCTGCAGCTGGAAAACTCAAATGTGATTACTTCATCGCATCGCTGAACTAGAAAACGATTTTAAATCGTTAAACCATCCAAGAAATAAAAATAAACCTCACCTCAATACCAAGAGGTCTTTTCAGAAATATATCGGTTTATTTGCATGATTTTCTATAGCAGAGACTGCTACATTTGAGCACCGAAGTGATTGTAGAATTCAAATATTTGCTTCGAAACTATTTTAATATTTTTTTATTTACGACTGATAAATGCTGGGTTATTCTTACGTTTTTTTTTAGTGCGGTGGTCAATATAACTTTCCCCACCCCCTGGTTTTCCTTGTTATTGTTGGGTAATACTATATTTACGAATATGGGGGACAAACTTGGACGAACTCGGCCCACTGCAATTATTTCCATCGGTTAATCATAGCCACCAATTAAAGCTGAAATTTATTTTTAACCATGTAATAAGTAACTAAAGTTAACTAAAGCTAAGATTGTATATAAAGTGCAATTTGCAGATGAAAAATATCGCGAGCTGTGCAATAATTTCGATTTCACGTGAATTTAAAAATGAAGTTATATGAATGAAATTGATAACTTATACTATAACATTTTATTTATAAATGTAAAACTTAATACTTGAACTATATATATTATTAATAAAAAATTAACTTAAAGATAGCTGGTTAGAAAACGTACCATTTGTTGCAATCTGAAGATATTATTCTAGGTACACAGGTGTCCAAACTTCTTGTTAGGCTCAGTCCCAATCACTTTCCTGTATCGCTTTTCTTGTCATGCTTTTGTTGCATTTTCTTTATGGGCATGTGTTTCCACCTCCCCTGAAAACTTTTCGCACTCGGCCTGTTTTGTGCAATTGCTTTGTCGCCGTCGCCGTTGCCGTGGCCGTCGTTTTCCTCTTTGCCATCTTCTTCGTCGTCAACGTCATCAGCGTTTTGCCTTTGTTGTGTGCATTTTCTTTGCCGTTTTCCTTTTATTTTCCCCCGTCGCTTTGTGCTCGTTCGCTCGTTCTGCTGCGTTGGATTTCAACCTGTCAAGCGGGCGAAAGGGGTCGGTGGGTGGTACGGTGGTGTGTGAGTATCTGTGCTTGCGTTGGGTTAACTGCAGACTGATGCCTGTACTTTGTTGCATTTTCTAACTGGTTGGGCTAGGACCCATCGCCGATGCACAGTGTATTCTGCATTCTGTAGGCCGTTGACTGCATCGAGTGGCGTCGCCTTCCTGCCGCCGCTCCCTCTTCGCCCCCTGTCAGTCCACCACCCCCTACCGCCGCTTATCGTTGACCCTGCGCGCCACTTATTGCGTTCCTCTTCGCCTGCATCTTCTGATTTCTGGTGCTTCTGGTGGCAGTGCAGTGCATTTCTTTTGCTTCGAAGCCCCACCAGAGCCGAGCACTCAACCCTTTTAGTGGTGGCTACAGTTAGGGTACAGTGGGTACTCTGTGAGAGAATTTGCCTTGTACCATAAATAGTATACTACACTAAGATGGCTTTACCTACATCTACATATCTTAAATAATTAAATAATTAATAACTAAAAAAATTCTTCAGTAGCTTAATGGAATTGTTGAGTCCTTATCTCGGCACCATCGAGCATTATAAGTTTTAAGGTTACGGTCTGATCTGAAGTATTTGCCATGCTGTATCAGCATTACTCACTACTTTGACTGACGGAAATTTGAAGGACTTTTCTCAATAACTTCAATCCAATGCATATCTTTATTTTGCCAAATGAGTGGTCATATCGAGTTTGCCCTGTTGTGCAGAAGTGGCCATAGGCATAGGCTCTCTCTGTAAGGGCTTTTGGCTGGTGGGTCTGCTGCTACCTTGCCACTTAACCGCTTTTCCGTCTTTTGGCTTTTGTCTTTTCGCACTCTCCACCAGATGGATGAGGTGTGGTGGATCAGGCGGGGGACTCGGTGCAAGAGCAACCACCTAACCTGCCAACCAATTGGCGTATGCCACCAAATGTCATTTAACCCACCCGAGCCCACTTCTGTCCGCTCCCTTGGCTGGTGAAATATGCAAGGCAAATGTAATCATTATTGATTTTGTGGTCTCTCTGGAACGGAGAACTCGAAGCTGAACCGGTCCGTAAAGGAGGGGGCTGACTGGGCATTCGCACACATTAGTATGTTAGATTATCCGACCCGTTCGCTGCTGAGGCTGCTTAAATATGCAAGCCGTTGACGATTCTTCGGGGTGGAAGAGCAGAGGGCAGTCGAATGGATGGGGGCGCCTAAGGAGACCAAGGACCCGTCACACACATTAGAAATTTAACAGGTTAATGTCCAAAGTCGTAAAGGAGACCATTTATTTATGGCCACATTCCGACTTCCCTCGCACTCAGTGAGGCTCTCCTAATTTTCATAAAATATATGAGACCGCCCGCACTCGAATGTGTGCGTGTCGTGAACATAAAAATCTGTAAAGCAGACGCTTGTCTTGAGAGACCTTGAAGGGCTTGATAATGACTGCTGCCACTCTAACCAACCAGCCCATCCCTTCCGCTCATTCCATTCACCCCCTTTCTTGCCAGCATAAGCTTTATGTTTGGTTAGCTCCTTTGGGGGGTTGGAGAAACAGAAACACTCGCTTCTTTTTCGGGCCAGCTGTCAGATTTGTCAAAGGAGTGAAGGACTCGAGCGACTTGGGGCAGCTTGTGTGGCAGGAAGTTGATTTGGCGGCACAGCAACGGGAGAAGGAAATGCAGAAGCTTTGTTGGGAGGCGGGATGAGGGGTGAGGATTTGGATTCGGAGGGAATGTATATATCAATCTTAATAATTGCATGCGAAGGGTAAAGCTGGAGATGCAAGTATCCTGCGCTTGTTTCTTGGTTTTGCAGACTGGAAATACATGGCGCAACCAATATTCACTGAAGGTATACACAATAAGAATTTGGAAATGAACCCCCTTCTAAATAGATAAATAACAACAATGAAATCTTTGAGAATAAACATAAGTCAAAATTTGTCGCATCTTATAACTAGTTATACATTAATTATTTTGTTTTTAATTATACAAGTTGATCGTCGTTCTAATCAAATGTCAAATTTTAGAAGAACTTAATACATTTCAAACCTTGGAAAAAATATATTTAAAGTTAATGGCTTAAACCTTTCCATTTCGCCTTTATAATATGATAACAAAAACTACAAAAAATGTATGTTATTTTCCAGTGATAACAAATTTTATAGACTGTAGTTATTTTTAAAAGCATTTCAAATACATAGTTTCTTCTGTACCGATGTTCGAATAAACTTGTTGTCCAGGAAGTACTTATCAAATCAAAATGGTATCTGGCTAAACTGAAAAATATTAGCAATCTCAACCAGTTCGATTTGCATCTCGAAATGTGTGTCTGCACGGCGGGTAACCAGTTGGGTGGGCACATTAAGCCGAAAGTAGCCCATGTTTCATCAATGCTGCTGACAGTTGCAAAAAGTATCGACCAGTTGGCTAAATTGCATCTTGTTGCAGCCCGTCCAAAAAGCCAGGCAATCTTTTTTTTCCTCCCGTTTCCCCCTGTTGCCAAGTGGCATCTCGTGAGGCATGTGTCTGGCCAGACATTCATCCATCTACTCAATCATGGGTTTTGACCATTTCTAGGAACTTTTTGAACCGCCGCAGCAGTTGTCTTTCCATATTGTTGTTGGTAATTACCACACAGCCAAATAGCGAATCGCAAAAAGGCAAGCCAGAGAAACTGCAATAAACATTGATTTTCCAAAGATGTCGAGGCGGCTTTAACCACTTGACCATATTGTTGTCGCCGCTATGCCTTATTTGGCTAGGGCAAAAAGATCTTTCATTCCCAAGAAACTGCAGCAAAAAGTTGCCCAATTTGTTGGAGTCGCGTTGTTGAGATAGTTTTTACCTTGCCAGCTCCGAACCATTAGCGCATGTAAGCTGCCTTGCTTCCCCGATGCCAAATGTCAACATATCAATTCCGCTCGCACCTAATATATGTATCTCTGAGATACGCCGATGCGGCTACAAATCTTATGGCACGGCGGCAATGTGAACA
Organism: Drosophila santomea; assembly: GCF_016746245.2. Classification (NCBI taxonomy): domain Eukaryota; kingdom Metazoa; phylum Arthropoda; class Insecta; order Diptera; family Drosophilidae; genus Drosophila; species Drosophila santomea. The sequence continues at coordinate 22,082,964 of NC_053018.2, forward strand.
ATTCTAAACGGGTCGACATCGACAAAGACTCCGACCTGTTTATGCAAATCAAGCGAGAGGCCAAGAATATCTTGTTCGCAAATTTCTATTCAAAAGTTGATCAAAAATATACAAAGGCGAGAAAAAAGTAAAAACATTTTTATTAAGTTAAACTGCCTGCAATGTGTGGGCTGGCCTATAAAGGCTTTCAGCGAGCAAAACAACACCGAAGGGGCCGCGGAAAGTCGGGAGAGCATTTCAATTGCGTGGCGTACGAGATTATTAAGGCAATTTGATGATTAATACTTGTAGCTCGCAGTAATGAAAGCGTATCAGAGGTTTCGGGAGATTGGCTTGAGACGAAATTTAGTTTTACAGAGCCCTAAGCTTATAGCGTCTTGCTGTCCACTTTAATAGTAAAATCGTTTAGTGAATTTATGGTAAGAAATTAAAAATATTTCATGAAAACCCTTCATTTCCATACCAATAATACCAATAATACCAATAATAACGTTTTCCCGCGTGTTTTGAGATTAGTATTTTGACGGCATTACTATCTTACCTTTCTTATTTAGGCAAATGGTTTTTTTTCGCTGATTTCGTGTAAACATTTTGTCCGGCAATTAATTATTTTAAACGTGACGCATAGCGAGAGAAGCTGTTTTTTACTCTCGCTTCGTGTGGAAATGCTCTCCAGCTCGGCGTTTGATAAACAATTATGAAGGCTCTCTAAAAACGCCTACTGTTTCTGTTTATTTGGTTTTGAATATTTTTTGCTAGTTCGTTTTGATCAAGTAAACTAAATAAGTGTGAGTGTGTGTGTCCCAGTGGTTGGCTTGGACTTTGTTTATGTGCCGGCATTTTCATTCATAGTCGGTCGTACAGTTTTAGATGATAAATCTTTTTATGCGAGGGGCAGCACGCGCTATTTTCTCATACTAAGCACTCATCATGGCTGTATCTGTATCTGAATACATGCACATGTATCTGTAGGTGAAAATGTCTGCTCTGTGTGTTACGGCATTATCATTAGCTCTTGGGAATTTTTGTTCTTCTCTCAGGCAAGTTCATTAACTTTTGAATTGTACGCGGGGGCAACAATTTGTCAAAAATTCTGTCAGACATGCGATTTTTAAATTATTATTTTATATGCCCGGATTATGTGCACATAACTTCGGTCTATACTTTGTTTATTTTTCGTTCTCTTTCTCAGATTCTCGATCTACACTGACCCATATGCGGTGTGTGCTGAGCATTTCTTCTCCATAATTCCCTATTATTGTTTGACATGCGAGCTTCCAAATAAAAGTTTGACCAAGCAATTAAGAAGGCCCAGACAAAGTTGTGTCCGGTTTTAATTTTTGGAGTTGTCGTTGATTAGCTGTTGCTGCCCCACTTGACCAACTGATGGAGACACTGACTGACCGACTGTCTAATTGACCAACTAACTAACTGACTGGCTAGCTACCTGCTGAGCTGGTTTACTTTATCTTTTAATATCTGTGTGTTTAGGGGTTAGCAGTACCAGTTCCGTTTCGTAGTCAAAAATGACGTCACAATGATTAAAAACCAGAAGAGACTAGGCTAGGTTGAGCACCTGACTATGGGACAACAATGGATTATACCATATCAGTCATAATTCGCATAATATTCGTGCGAATCGTCGTTTAGGATAGGCATGACCCCTGCTTTTGAATTCAAGTCAAGGGTACCAGTGTCTAGTAGCGGTTCAATAAAACAGGCATAGAAATCAAGCCGATTTCAATGTCTTGCGGCTTCCTGATGCTAAGAATCTACTGTACCACGCATGACAGTAAATTAAATCAAATTATCAATTTGCATGCTTAAATTAATCGGAATTTATAAATTAAACGTAGTATCATTTCTTTGATGCGTTCGCAGTGACCGAAGAGTCGTTTTCCGTTTCCTGGCCAAAAATAAACATTTCAAAAGTGTTTTCCAACAGCTGGTTGCCATAGTAACTTTGCCCCAAAAGAAAAAATCCAATAAATTCATCTTTTAGCGGACCAGTTTGTTTATACTACTCTCCCTAGCTCATTTAGTTTTCCGTTTTAAAATTATTTACTTTGCTTGAGATGCTAGTGAATTGGAAGTTTTAGTGAGGCAATTTCCATATGCAAATGTTTCTGGTAGAGATTCTGATTTACTACTTGAATGATTTAAACTATTATGTTTTCCATTTGCCCAACAGCGTATGTACATTAAATTCTCTATTTTTTCTCGTTTCAGGTACGTGTCCATGCATTGAATTTTGTGCCAGCGATTTTTGAATACATCTCCCGTTTTGTGTAAGGTCTTTTCCCCGCCCATAAAATGTCTGGCTGTGAATAGATTTCTTGGAATGGACTTTTTCCAGTAGCAGATGTTTTAGTAATTACGGCATTCATCAGTCTAGTTGGCTATCAAGCGATTAAGCCATCAACAAATTAGGATTAATAATGGGAACAAAGTGGTGCAGATTAAGGTGAACAATCGCGTGGTGATTAATTTAATAGGGCGACAATATATGATATCAAGACTAAACCCTTCCTTTCATTCATTTGTGCCAAAAGCGCTGCATATATGCTTTTCCAAAATTTTCTATTATAGACTTTTTAATTTTTTTCTTATTAAATTAGATATATCACAACAAAAACGTAGGATAATCACTAGCGCAATCAATATTTGAAGAATTAGGTTTATGGACCCGAGGCGCTCCCAAGAATAGTTAACAATTTCCGGGCCAGAAAGGAAGTTGCTTATTTTGCACTGCGGATTTTTGATCCCCGCTTTCAATGAGTTTTATTTGCGGTCGGCTCGGGAGTAGCTTTTGAGAACAACATATAAGTTTGATGGCTGACAAATAAGTATTAAAGAAATGGTTGAAAACTCATTTTCTCCGGCAAGGAGAAAAACTAGTTATTCCTGCATCTTTTCTGCCTGTTTTTCGGGTTATGAAAAGTTTTCCCAGACCGGGCAGCTGGCCGGCGATTCTCCAGTAGCAAAAACTCGTATCATAGCTGAGAAACGTTCGTCTCCATCCAATTGCTCTGCGCCCGGCCTGGACCAGAAACTTTTCCATCATAATCTACTTAACTTTTGCTGCAATCAATTGCAGACTTGTGTAGCAGCGTTGTGCCGCCTCATTGCATTTTACACAGCCTCCTCGCAGACGGTTCTCCACCCATATCTGTGCAAGATTTCTTTGTGCAGATACAGAACGAACCGAGAGATACTTTTCCTTTGCCAGTGCCTGTGCCATTGCCTTTGCTTTTCGCATTTGTTAAGCGGGCCGGGCCGTTAATAGAAAAGTTGTCAATGTTTTTTAGACGGCAGAGGAAGCAGAGGAGGCTGTCAGTTGCGCTTATCTTATCAGTGCAAAACGAGGGGAGGTGAAGTTGCAACTTTCTGCCGCCTGTCTTGTGCATAGTCGGGCTGCGGATGCATCTGCGTTTTGTCCGGTTTCGTATCTCTGTGTGTTGCCTCTGCAGCGAATACGAACGCACCGTGTTCGAGTTTCTCCTACAAGCAAAAGCTATCGAAATACGTACACAAAAGAGAGAGAGAGAGTACACACACAATAGCTTCGCAGATATAGATACAGCCCACAGGCTGCACATGCATTCTGTAGATACAATATCTTTAAGATGCACTGAAGCGTAATTGCTGTTACCTATTCCAATACCCTCTCTACCCTCTGCTGTCGCCCATCGCCTGGCAGCGCAGTCTTGTTGAGCTTGTTAATAGTATTCGACAAAAACAAGAATGCTATTGGTTTTGCCCAGAAGCGAAGGTTGCAGAGTATTTATCAAACAAAGGGCAATGTTCTTTACATCGCAAACGACGAAAATGATTTTTCCTCTAGTGAAACAAATGTAATAGGCCAGAGATTCTTTGTAACTGACGATTATATTGAAACGTTGCCTGTTTCAAAAAAGTTCTAGGTTAGTTCTTTTAACCACTTATGGAACAAAACTATCAAAAATATTTATAATAGAATGCAAATTAGAAGAAAGATACATTAATCTTCTAATAGGCTTGGCATTAATTGATCTATTGAGGTTTGATAAGGGTAATAGTTTATCCGACTACTATAGGCCATCTATAACACTGGGATCGTTTTGCTTTACCGATGATATAACCCTACAAATAATAAACTATCGTTCGACCTGCTCAGTCATCTTGTGGCTGAATTTCCAACTCTCAATTTGGCTGGGAATTCGGATGCTTGGGTCAAGCCATATTGAACTCTGAAGCCCCAAAGCCCTCGTCTTCCCAATGCATCTAAGTATTTCGTATTTCAAATTTGGCACATGAGTCTCTCACTCGCTCTTTTCGATCTGGTGCGAGTATAAGGCATTGTGCTCTACTGACTTCTGGCTAATTGCTTGCTGCCGCTTTGTTATTGCTTTTGGCAGTATCTATCTGAGCGAGTAAGTGGATGTATCTGTGAGTATCGAGTATCTATTTGCCATTGCATTGTTGTCTCGTTTGCGCACATAATTGTAATTGATAGTTTGACTTTTACTAAGCGGGGAAGAGAGACTCGGATGCATTGTGCATTAGTTAAGGGCTTAGCTTACGGCTCTGCTTCTCTGTTGTTGCTTCTCTTACAGGGTAATTGGATAGCTAGGAAAGTACGAAAATACAAAAATAGTCCAACCCAAAGACCTTCAGCTTGACTCGGGACGCCATCGCTTGAATCACTTGAACTGTGATATTTTCCGCATCAGACCTTTGCAAACCAGTTTTCCCCCACAGTAAGCGGCATTACTCATACGCCAAGTGGAACATTGGCACTTCTGCGGAGACTAGCTCAATTCTTTGTCAATTTATGTGCATTTGAAATGTGTGAGCAAGGAAAGAGGTTTATTTCCCTCTTCTTTAGCCGATTTAGTTGTTATTAGCAAGCTCAATCAAATGTTTAAGTTCTTATCAAGCTCCCTTTCTACACTGCAAACAAGTTGCTTGAATCGCGGAAGCATATTTTCAACAAAGTTTAGATAGCTACAACATTACAGATGTTTTATTAAGGAGTTACCTACAGTTAAGGCCTTTTTTTATTTATAATTATAGCCCATACTTGCAATATAATCAGAGTTCCGGAATACCCTCACATAGCATGTGATATGCATGTGTGTGTTTCTCGATCCGCTGACTACTTGCACTCTTCCTCTTTTTGTTTTTTCTTCGGCGGTAGGTTGCTTGTTTTTATTTTTTTTGCGAATGTCGAGCGTTCATTGCCCGCGATATGCTGTTTTTGCTTTTTCTTGCCCTGTTGTTTGTGTGGCTTTGGCTTTGCTGCATTTTGATTTTATTTATTTATTTTTAACGCACACACAATTTGTTAATCTGACTGACTCGCTGTACTGTTCTGCTTTTATTTTTGGCATATCTTTGCATTTTGTTAGGATCCAGACAGATACATGCATGTATGGAGAGGCTAGAAGAGTGTTAGATGGGGTGATGGGTTAGCAATCGACACCGTCAAGGTCACAGACCTTCTTTGAAATTCTCATCTCTTCATTTATCATAGGGTGAAATCAATTATGTGGTAAGAATAACCTTAAGCAGCAGATTTGTCTGTCTTCATAAATTTCAGGTGTTTCGCATTATATCGCACTATTTTCTGTTATCGTTAGAAGACGACCTATTATAAAGTTCTTGGGCAAATGTTTACTCACACTGAACAAAATGGTAGGAGTCTTAGATGGACTCTTTAAGTAAAACCCTCAACAAATAATACAAAATTAATTGATTATTAAAATTACAAATAGGTGTGTTAAAAGTCATACATAATCCTCATAACTCTAACTTAATACATAATTGTAACTGTTTTTGATCGTGTTCTAATCGCATCGATTTGGGGAACATATTACTACATTTTTATCGCGCTTCCACTTCCCCCCTTTTTGGTGTCTGATAATCGCTAAAGCCGATTGCTTATCAATTTATGGTCGCAGTCGCATTTGGCTCTGCCGTTTTACTCGCCGGTTTTTCAGTCACTTAATTAGTCGGTTAAACGTATATAAATGTGCCTTTTTGTATTGAAAGAACTCCGCGTGAAAAGGCCACATTTACTCGTTCTGTTTTGCTGCTGTACTTAATATGCCGCTTTAATTTAACTGAATCGCAATCACAATGCAGCAGGAAGGAGAGGCGGGCGATACAAGCTGTTTCGCATTTTATTTGAAATTCTATTTTTATTCACTTGCCCATGCGTTTTGCTTGCAACTTTTTTGCTTTGTTTTTGGTGCTGCTTTTTGCCTCGCATTTTTACTTTGGCCTGCCAACTATTTTTGTTTACCATTTACTTTGTGTTGTTGTCGCGCGTTGTCCCCGCCGGCATTTGCAAAGGGGCGTGGCAGAGGGGCGGAACGGAGGTCTTAGTGCGTTGATTTCCCGACCTAGCCGGCGACAATATTTGTTGTGCACTCGACGCCAAAGCCGCCAGGAGAGGCAGGGAAGCCAGGAAAAGCGCGACGTGAAGCGGGGTGAACCAGAATCCACGAAAGCGGGTATACTACAAAATAACAGGGGTACGGGGGAAGGAACACGGCGAGGGGGCAGACAAAGGCCAATGGGAAGGCAGTTCGTCCGGTATTTCTAGCACTAGACTGAAAAAGCCTAGGCATTTTTGCGGTTACAGTGGGCCAAATCCAATAATGTTCTATAATAGTAAAAAGTAAAATTGAAAATTAAATCGGCCTAGGTATATTCTGGAGGGTCTTGCATAAGTAGATTTTAATATAAATGTATAAAAGTGTAACCAAGTGGTTTCTCAAAAAAATATAATTCCCAATGACTTATTAACGTAAGCATAGGTAATACGTTGTGCTGACATATCCATTTTTCCATATAAATTTTTCCTCTACTACATGACATGACACAATTTTCAAGAAATAAATATTTTAGCTTCAATTGGGAATTACGCCGCAATCCTCGTTTCTACCGCAAAAGCTTCCCACACCTGATTGTTTATGGTTATGGCCTCCACTGTGCCAGCTCTGGGCCTCTCCACCCCTGGGCCCCCTGAGCCCCCACGGCTCTTCGCCACTGCCACTGCCTGGCTTTCAAATGAGTTTTGTTGTTGCTGTTGGGTTGCATGCCACTCGCAACGGCGCAAAAGTTCCTAGACCACTCCAAAAAAGAGAAATAAAAAAGCACAAAATTTATATGCGCCGTCGCGCATGCAGTCGCTGCCTCAGTCGACGTCGAATGTTGACACGTACGACGAAGTCGCGCCTTGTATGGTTTTCAATGGCAAGCAGATTATTAATATTGCAAATGTGTGCGGAGCAGGGCAGAGCGGCGACTGAGCATCCGAGCCTATAAATGTGACTTGGCATTAGGACTATGAGTTTATCTGCCTCTAAGATGGCATTTCAGGGTGGATTAGGCGAGTAGTTCGCAGTTGCAGGGAGATAAGCGGTACGGAACCGGTTGATAATGGAGGTCCTCAACAGGCGGGCCCCTTTTACAGGCCCCTTCTTACCCATTAAACTTTGGGTCTTATCTTTTTTAAAAATGATTTTTTTTTTTATACAAATGTAACACCAAAAATATATTTAATGATATACGAAATTTTCTTAAATTTTAAGCGAACGAATTACTAAGAAGTATGTGCGAAAAATGAATGTAATATTTTAGACTTTTTGCAACTGAGGTGATGATCTGTTGATTGCTAGAAATAATAGCGAATCTTTCGTCAAGCCAGACCTCCAATGCTTCATTGCTCCATCTCTGTTCCGCCGTTGCTCTCAGCCGTAGGGCAACGTCGTTATCGGTATCAAAACTTCATCATCGTCTTGGCAGAGAACGCATATCGCACAGCGCACAGCGCACATTGCACATTGCACGTTGCTCGTGGGCAACGCCGACATGAGCCTCTTTTATCTGATGACTTCCACTGGGTGCATCTGTGTGCCTACAAGTATACCTACATATATACCGGGCATGTGCATACTCCACTCGGTACGATATGTACATACATATCGGAGTATATATTGCGACTGTCTGCGCTTCAGAGTTGTATAGCAATTGAATATTTGCAAGAGATTTCCGTTCATTAAACCCGACAGCAACAGCAGCGGCAGCAGCAGCCGCAGAAGCAATGTGGAGCGGAAAGAGATGGGAATACTCCCCCTGAAAGAGACGGCGATAGCGAGTGGAGAACCACCGTAGGCGGACTTTTGGGCCTCGAGGGGAATCCGTTCGTTGGCGAGGAAGTAGAGGGGAGTGCCCCGGTACATGCAGTTGCTGATTTTAATTTTTATTTCATCCTCCCTTCAAGCTAAATAGCAGATAACAGTGCGAAAGAGAGAAAGAGGACGGCCAGAATGAGATAGAGAGTAGGAGTTACGGCTATAATAAAATTCCTCTTTAAAGTTTCGCGCGTCGATTTTGTGTGCATAGTGCTGTCGAAGCGGAGTTCAAATGCACTCGGGAAACTAATTTCTCAGAAATCTATTAATTCGCTGTACCGCTTTAAGCTCAGCATTTTGAAGATGCAAATTTTAGTGCGTCGGAAGTATGTTAAAAATATATACCAAACAAAAGTTAAATTATTGTGGGATGTTGGAACAACTTGAATTCCATAATAAATGGTCATAATACGATTACGTATTTAAATTTGCAAAATCAATTTAGGCAATACAGACATGACCTAAAATTCGTTATAAGCATATACTTCTCCCAGCTCCCTTGTTTTATATTCTACATCAATCACCTTATATACTTTTTTATCGTTTAGCTATACTGAAGAGTTCAGTAATCACTTTTTGCTGTTCTCTGGTTTGCCTGCCAAGATTTTAGCCTTACTTTGTTCCAGATGAAGAAGACAAAAAACAGTTGAAATTAATAAAATGAGATTAGCCCTCCCACGACGGCGAACTTTGACCAAATGTTTGGAATAAAGTGGACTACAACTGGGTAAATTTAGTTCTTATGGGCCGTTTGTGCCTGCATATTGATTAAAAGTTCAATATATCGCATTAACGAAAATGTATCCACCCATCAAAGTTGCATCCACATCCACCAAGACTGCTCCAAAGTTTGACACAAGTTGGGAAACAACCGCAACTTTAAGTTCAATCAAAAGTTTTTGGGATTTCTGCGGGAAACTCTTAAGCTTCCTCTTTCAGTTCTTTTTGCTGTTCCTAATTGCTGCACGTTGCATGTTCTCGGGTTCATCTGCGGCATATAGCAAGATGCCAGCTACTTGCACCGAAACCAAAGCGAACTGAACCCATCATAATACCCTTGAAGGATTTTCTATGGCTAAAAGCAGAGATGTGTGCGGTGGCTCCGAGTCCAAATATCTTTGCTGTATTGGCCGCACCAAGATTGGAACTCAACTTGAACCAGGAAAACATGTTTGCAGCTCCAGCTAGGTGGCAATGAAAACTGTTGGAAAAAGCGGAGACAAAGAGAAGAAAAACCTGCAGGTTTCACAACTTTGACTTCGGCTCACTGAGGATCGTATAGTGAGGAGGAGGCGCGCCAAACGCCAAGTTTTCCTGCCCAAACCAGCCGCGCTACCTCGTTTATTCATAGAACATGTTTGGCCATTTTCTGCTAGCTGCAGCCCCGATTTCCGAGCTTCCCGCTCCATTCTTCCCTGCACTTTATGTAGCTTTGGCTTCTTTTTGTGTTTCCTCGCTTTTTGCCCACTGCAGTGTGCATTGATGCTTTTTTCTTGCTAACAACGGCCAGTTGTGGCCAAGAGGAGAGCGGGGCCTGCCGTTTTTCTCTTTTCTGAAGGTATGTTGGCCCGGTCTGGTGTGGTCTGGTTCGGCTCGGCCCGGCTCGTTTCGGTTCGGTTCGGTTCGCTTTCTTTCTCTTTTTTCGGAATGGCTTTTTACGTTGTTGTTGCTTGTACCTAATATGCACTAAATGCTATTTATTCCTTTTCGCCTGTATCTGTATCTGGATCTGTATCTGTGTGTCTGCGAGTGCTATACAGGGCGGGTGTATGTTTCTGGGCAGTGAAGCAGCATTAAATCTCGAGATCTCCTTCTGAAAAGCGGATAAACAAATTAAAAATACTCTCGACTGCACTAAAAATGCAAATAGGATATACTAGGATTGAGAGAGTTTTGCCTTCTGTTTGCTTAATTGGTATATCAATTTGAGTTGTGAGAGGGAAAAAGTTTTGAAATGTCTTTCCTAAAGACGTAAAAACGATTATCTGGGTAAATAAAATCAGAGAATGAGAAATGAGGTATTTCAAAATTATTTATAGTTTGACCAACGCTAAACTTATTAAAAATGGGAACCAATTCCCAAATACACAGTAGAGTAAGTGGTCCAATGCAATGATCTAATCCTAGTGCCTAGGGTATGGACTAACCGAAATTGTTCTCTTATGCAAACCAAGCTGCACACTATTCACCTGTACATACATGCATGACATGCATATCTCCCGTTCTAGAGCTCTTCTTTACCGACCGTTTGGCATATTTTCAGCAGCTTCCAGCTACTCACACATTACACTAGAGCTTTAGCTCTGGCAATTATTTCAAAAAGTGATTTTCGTTATACAAAAATATTGCATAACTGCTCTGCTGGTGGTATGAGCTGGAAGTGTGGTTGGGTTGGGCTATGGTCTCGTTTGGTTTGGTTTGGTTGGGGGTTGGCAGTTTTAAACTTTGTGCGGTATTTGTTTTGATTTTTATTTCCCTTTTGGCCTCGGATAAATGTTTGAGTTTCAGGGAAAAGCTACGGAATTTAAATTCCGCCTTAGTTAACCTTTAACAACTGGTATTTCTATCATTTCTCTGGGCCCGAATCGAGATTGCGATTGTGGATTATCTTTGAAAGAGGCCGCCAAACGGCACTTGAAATGTTTGCTTTCTCGCCTGCCAACTTCATCAGCGGCTTCTTGTCCAACTCTGTTTGTTAACCAATTCGCACCAAAACTGAACCACCACAGTGAAGGCAACGGAGATGGAGCCGAAGTCTGGACCATCAATCACATAAGTTTAATTTGGCTATCTCAGAACCAAAACCAGAACGTATTATTTAGGTGCCCTCTGCCGCTATATGAGAGAAATACAAAATAAAAGTAAACCTTGAACAAAATAATATTTCAAGCATTTCCTTAAGCGTTTTGTTCAGGTTTCATTAAGCAAAGAAAACTTTTACCAGGGGGAAGTATATCGGGTAAGAAGAGCCATGAGAAGGGGACATAGTAACAAAGGGTTCCCAAAAGGCTGTGGGCAGCCTTTCCATAATGCGAATGTTTGTGTTGAGCGCCATAAAGAAACCACCTTTTTATTAGGAACCAATTTGTTATTTATGCTCTGCGTTTTAATTAAATTATTTAAACATTAACTTGCCACAACAAAAGTCCTGAGACTCTAATTTAATTTTCCTAATATACTTGTACACAACGTTGCTACTTTAATTGAAATTCCTTTCCCATTGCGTTATTTTCCCCGCAGGTTTTTCATTTTGCTAAGCCATAATTATATTTCTGGCCATTTTAAATCCAATAAGCATTATGACTGGCTGCTTTCTCAGGGCCCTAAAGACATCGTTTGTCCTGGCCCTGGCCTCCGCCCGAAATCGACCCTCACATACTCCGCCCGGCACTCAGCCCCCGGAAAATGTAATGTACTGCCCATATTTTGTGTTTGAAAATAGCTGGGAGGTAAACTTTTTGGCCCGCCTTCAATTTTATGGCCTCAACGACTGTCGCGCAAAATATCCAAGCCCCTCGTCTCGCTCCTTTGCTCTCCTGTCCTTCTGGAAGAATAGAAGAGCTCTTTCTGCAATGGGAAACATTTTTTGTCGCTTTATTGAATTAAAAATTCTAAATTTCCTATGGCGGGGCAACTTCTTTCTCCTCTCGACGGCATCGACAGCAAGCCGCCCTTGCCAATGGCCCATCATTAAATTAATAAATTAAAATGGAAAGCACTTTGTTTCAGACTTCATTTTAGAGCTCTCCACTTCCTCTTGGGCACAAAAGCGATGAAATTATTAATTTATGTCATTAACTTACTCGGAGCTGTAACATTTTTAAATTAGCTCCGACGTTTTATTAAAATGAACGGAAGAGATTTTCTAACGCTCTATAATTGGAATTGAGTTTCGGTCCGCCTGCAAAGCGCAAAGCTCATTGGGGGTCATAGTTAGTTGGTGTCGGATGTTACTATGGACCAAATGGCCTGTTAATGCGTGTAAGTTAACTAACTAAACTAACAGCAATTCTAATAATTTATATATTTATGATATGAATTACTTTTTTGTAACCACATAAATGTATAGAAAGTTGGGTTTTCTACTGTAAATATTATCGATAAATTATAATATTTATAAATTTGATTTGTGTACTTTTTAATTAAAAATTTTAGTTGCATATTTATTGTTTTTGTCCCACTGTGTCTAACATCGGAAAACATCCTTCGGGCGAATGTCTGCGTCTTCCTGCTCCTTAATAGATTTTGTATTTTGATTGATTGCCTCGCTTATTCAATTGTGTTTGTTGTAACCCCACCTTCGATGCTTCTCCCATCCTCACTAAACCAGTCGGGCGGGCTTAACCTCCCACCACCTTCTCCGGGTCTCAAAGTCGCGTCTGCCTTGGCTTATGAAGCGTGTGATTGCTTTACTTACAGCTCCGCTCTAAGTTTGTCTGGTCTGACAGGATTTAACTGCATTATTACTTAAATCTGTAGCAAAAATTTCAATATCGATGCGGTAACCTTATCCTTTCTCCGTCTGTTTTCTCGTGCCCAGTTCCTTGGGGTTTTTTGTGAGGGTGATGGGGTGTGGGAGTAACCTAAATGAATTTTAATGCCTTTTAAAGCGACTTTCATATGCTGACTAGGTTCATGTTCTAGTTGTTGTTGCTCCGAAACCATACTAGGCACCCAGTGAATGAGTGGCTTGCACTTGCACTGTCAGATACTTTACGAAGTGCACTGTTGCATAAAAGCCCAGAGCGAAAAGCTCCCCTTCAGTCGCTACCCCTCAAATGGCCAACTTTTACGTCAGTTACCATGTAAGCTAATACCAGTCGAAAAAGATAAAATCGCCACAACTCTCAGATTGTATCCATTGATATTTGACCGACAAATGCTTGGAACCAAAAGTGTTGGATATCTCAAAGAGATAGTGAGAGAAGGACTGAGATGACATGAGCTTCGCTTTTTCACAAAATATTTTCCCAATTTCCTTCCGCCGTTGCAGCGATTTTGCTGCAGTCATTTGGGAGAAATTGCAGCAGAAACATCCTGCATATCCGCTTCTAATTAGCGAAATGATAACGAGATCGGTTAGTTATATCGCCTTAGCTAATTAATGAGCAGGCCTGAAGGGGTTCCATCTTAGCCTTAATTGGTTTCGAAATCTTAGACATAAAATTACTGGAGGGCTACTTGTGGTTGCATTGCACTTACATTTCAATTGAACGTAATTTTAGGTTCAATTGAAATTGCAACTTTCATGAACATCGTGCATGTTATCTGTTAGGAACTGAGTAGTGTAGAGTCCACTTATATTTAATGTAATTATTTTTCAGTTCTCAACATTTTCTTTACGAATAATTTAAATGTATTCATCGTTCTCGTTGGGATTTTAAAACCATTATTTTGTGCCAACTTGAATTCTATCTCCATTATACTTCACCTAGATAGAAATGGCTGAGAAACTTTGTATCAATGAGAAACAAATCTTGTTTATGAAATTACCGCCGCCTTTGATGGCTGAAGTCTGGCGATGATGATGAAGATGGACGATAATGATGATGGTGGCACGCCAAATCGCATTTCATGCTTTGGCATAATCATCTTTGGGTGCTAAAAAGGCGAATGCCCCCTGAAGAGTGAGGGTGCGAGGGAGGTGGCTTGGGGCGGAGGGTGGTGCCTGTAATTTATGCGACTTGCAACGGTGCCTTTCGCTACTGCAACAACAAAACAAACAAAGATAGAAACAAACATGGCCTGGGCCATATTTTTCAGTCGCCTGTTTTTTCTCCCTATTTTTCTAGTTTTCTCCTCTTGTTTTTAATAAGATTTCTTCAAGCAGACGATGACGATGTCTCAAGACAGGCGTACACGCTACACAGGTGCAAGTCCATATGCTGCGTGTGTGTTTTCCTTTTCTGTTCTTTTCTTGCGAGGCAACATTTGTAATGTTTCGCCCCGTTGACGTCGACGGCGTTAATAAAGATGCGCCTCCATCTTGGACCTAAGCCCGCTGAGCTGCAGCAAAAGCTAGGTGGCGTCCGTATTCACTTGTCTATGGGTGGCCTACTTAATTTATGAGACGCGAGAATTCGTTGCACTGAGGAAAAGAAGGAAAGAAAGAAGACGCTGGGGGAATACGGAGGGCGGGTGCACTTTGTAATTAGTGTAGGGTGCAGAGCGTAAATCGGCAGCCAAAGAAAATGTATCTGGCACATACTTAAAGCCTAGCAGGCGACAACCAACGGAACAGCAGAGAGAATAGAACGGAACACAGCAGATCATTTGCAGAAAGACAAGGTGTGATTGACCGCGTTAGTGCAAATAAATGAGGAGCAAAAGAAGAGCTGTGCAAATGGTTTATTCTTCGTGCGTTCTAAAGTGAGGAAATGCGGTAAATGGAAATCGGTAGGAAACCTCGAGGATAATTTATTGGAATACAGGGAATTTCATACCAAACAGCCCCGTAACAGGATGCGCGATGACGAAGTTATCCAAATGTCATATAAAAATTTACATCACTTTAATGCAGCGTTTAAAACTGATGGGTGTAGCAAAAACATAATTTCTAATTGATGGGTAAAGTATTCCAAATCGTCAACGAAAAAAATGTTTTACCACATTGAACGCAACCAACTATTTTCGCTTCACCCAGTAAGTAATTACCACACTTGTAAAAACTCCCTCAATAAGCATTCTTTCGGTTCTGCATACATGCATTCAAGTCGCAAATAGTTCTCATTTTACTACCCCTAAAATGATGAATCCGCCAGAAAGTCGTATTTTAAACGTGCATCTCGGGCAGTTCGGCTGCAGTGAGTGGCCTCATTAAAGTTATTATCAGGAAGCCGAGCGCACAGGCTGTTGTTAAACTTTTTGCTGACACTGTGCGTGTGGCCGGGCAGCGACAACAAAGAGCCATCGGGGGGATTTTAATGTCGAAACGAGGAGCTAGAGCTGGAAATGATTTGGACCGACTGGCGGAATGGAAACGTAAATGCACAATAAAGTAGAAGGATTAAGGATTATGTCACAGCCAAACACATGAGTGGTGAAGTGGGGAGCTGGATGATACACAGAGAGACAATGCAACAAACAATGACAGGAGTGACAAAAATGTTGGCACAGGTTTCCTCTACCATGTTTTAACTTTTTCATTCTGCCTGGCATCACCATCCTTTATCATCCATCGTCGTGTGGATGATGATGAAAAGGAAGACAAAACGATGATATACATATGTGTCACAGCCAGAAGCAAGCCCCCTTGCCCATTCAAAGTATTTGGATACCTAAACGTCGGGCAATGCGAAGTGACATTTAATTAGACTGATGACCGGGTCAAGAACCATAATCTCAAACAGCAGCCTTTGAAGCCAGCAGCAGCCATAAAAGGCAGCCGAAATGGGGAATTATTTTAACTAGGTCGGCGGATGCTCTAGCCTCCGGAGACTGTTTTGTATTTGACATAATCAAGTCAAAACTCAACTCTTGAAATTCAGGTTAAGGCATTCCGAATGAAAATGTTTAGTTTACTCATGCATCTTTATTTATTAATTCAGCAGTTTAGTTTTAGTCATTAAAAGGGAATCAATATGAGGGGTTGTTTCTCCTAAATATGCAAATCCTTAGCCCAACATAAAGGCAGAAGCTTAGGCAACAGATTGTATAGGGACCGGCCATAAGCCAAAGTAATTGGAAATTAAATTGGGGTATTTCCGTGAGTGGAAGTGACAGCCACGTGACAATCAAAGCCGTAACCCACTCACGACTCACGTACTCATTGCTGGCTTTTTGGATCCAGCGGCTGCTCCCCGTTGATGGCCAATAATTGCTTTATCATCGCGGACAGACTAGTGAGGAATATCATTTTACCATTAATAGAGGAGCGTGGGGGAATCCCTTTTGGAAGGAAACTATACAATACACATCGAAATGCTGTAATAGGCACGGAAAAAGATTGCTTTTTCTGGTGAGTGGGGGTCTATGGTTATGGCATAGAGTAATTTTAATAGGTCATCATATTAAGGGATTCCCGGGCAATTCGTTCACTCTCTGGTTATAGTTGGAATTCCCGGAGCGAGGGCGCATTGTTTGTGTATCGATTGTATAGCTACGGATGCTGGGTGCTATCACCCACTTTCCACCCATTTTCCGCCCATGTTTCACCCATTCTTCGCATGGTTATTGGCCATTTGCCCACGCGATGACATGTGCGTTTAATTGCGTTTTACTTATTTGACACAAATTAATATGGCAGTCGCCATTTGCTTCTCCCTTTCTGTGTCAAATCCACGAAAGTATGCTATAATTTCCCCCTAAACTCTGTTCTCTGGTAATTAAATGTTTCTGCAACACTTGCAGCTCCTCGTTGGGTTAGGTGGCAAAGAAGAATTCTACTTTGAGGAAAAAGAAAGAAACACCCTTGCGAGAGGAAACTCTTCAACTGGCAAGTGGAAAATGTTTTAAAGTTCTCTGGGACTGTGTCTGAGTGGCATCCGCCGTATCAAATTATGACGAGAAGCGGGAATCATGACCGAAAAGTTATTAAGTGCTGCCAAGGGACCAAATCAAGAGACCTAGAACTGCGGCCCAAGAACGTCAAGCTATCCTAAAATCCTTGACCATTTTCGACTGGAAAGTTTGTTTCAGTATTTTACGTTATAAATATTAATATTATTACAGGAGACGACAGAGTTTTGGTATGTGGTTCAGGTCGTGTGTGTACACATAATTATGCAATTTAATGAGTTTTCGCTTTGCTGTCGCAGCCCCCAAGCTACTATACCTTCAGCCTACCCACAGATATCCTTGTTCAGCGCACAGCTCCAGCCCCTTTGCTAGGACAACTGCACATGTGCATAATTAATTTGAAAAATGAATTCTGTAATCATGAGATGTCGAAAGTTCTGGGTTATATTTTATCATATAATCACTGGTTATTTTCCTACATTACATTAAGTGATGAAAACGTGTTTATATGCCACCCATTAGTACCTTTTTTTTGGTACCGCTCATCAAACGTTTTAATAACTAATTAGGTAAATAACAATATTCCAGGATATTTGCAGAATAGCGAAAACATACAGTTAGCCAAGGTGAGCAGTGTAACGAAAATGTAGTTAAAGGCAGATGACGGCGGCGATGACGATGATGATGCGGTTGACTTGGCCACAACAACGACGTCGACGGCAACGACAACTTGACATAGGAGCCAGGTCTGGTGACTAGGAAAGACAGCCGATGTGAAAGCCTTCTAGTAACAGCCTCCTCCGCCTGCTGTTGACGTTTGCTTGCAGTCGAAACCCCGGGTCCCTGCCACAGTGCCTCCTCTCATTTTCCCTTGACTGCTATAAACGAAACGAAAACTCCTCACGACGACGATGAAATTGACGTATAAAGTCAACGGCGTCAACAAAGTTGCTCTTCCACTCCGTTTTTCCGTTTTCCAACTCATCGTCGAGTACATGACAGCACTTTTGAGACATGTGTGTGTCGCGTTCAGCATTTAGCATTTATTGTGTCTGTGTACATGTTTTATTTTTGTTTGAGGTGGTCCAACATGTAAAGGAAAAATCCTAGGTCATTCGGTATATTAAACCATATTTTGCTGTCTCGCTTGCCAGAATTTTGAATTAAATTGAAATGTCTGAGAATGTAAATGAGTTAGAAACACAAGTTTATGTCGGGGTTACTCCAATATGCCAACTCTTATGAAGTTGGCTGGGGAGAACAAGAGCAGAGAACGGATGAGCAGATTCTTTGTGATTTGTGGCTTTTTTTTGTCTTGCAGGAAATTAGAAATCTTTTCACACAGCCAAGCCACATTTACTATCTCTGACGTCCTCGGTGTGTGCGTGTGGAAAGCCAAAGAAAATTAGAAAGCTAACTGGTTTGGCTGCCATTACAGACATTGGCATTTTTATGTCGAATTAATTAAAAGAAAACTAGTTATGCTATGCTCCTTCTCCACCAAGAAAAAGTCATTAAAAAGTGGGAATACAGTCGGAGTTAAAGCTAAAGTACGTCTGTCCGTCTGTCACACAGTGCGTATGATTGATAATAAGTTGAGAGACGAAAACGAGTTGGATGGGTCTAAAGAATAGAGTTTCGTTGAGACATCTTCATTTTTCACAGCCCATCCTTTCTGGTCACATTCCTTCAACAAAATTGCACTTGGCTTGGACACTCGCGGACCCCTCTCCTAATCCTTGCCCCACAAAATCCCCTATTGTGTGAAACCTGAATTGTCATTGTTTTTACCCTGCCGGCTCCTGCTGCGTAGCTTCTCCTCCGCCCCCGACCTTCAACTTCGGTATTCCCTGGTGTGCAACCGTAAGACATCACTGCGGGCGTTCCCAGAGTCGAGCCATAGATATTAACATAGGTTTGTTCGGTGGCTGGGTTGGAATGGCAGGGAAAATGACTGGTTTTCAACGGTGCCTCTATTGTCATACCTATAGTGCAATTTACATACTGCCAGCTCAGTTAGGCAGGAAGAAGGTAGATATGTAATATATAATTTGCGTTCATCTTTGATACGGACAGACTGGAAAAAGGATTCGTAGAATATAAGCCTAGTAAATATACACGCAAGACATTCTTAAAAAACCACAAAGCAATGTTCTAAGAAAATAAAAAATTTGAAATTTTTAAAAGAGTTTAAAAAGAAAATAAAAAATTCGACATTTTTAAAAAGAGTTGTAGCTCTAAGGTTCCCGAGATCTCGACATGCATACGAATGTATGTAGGTCGTCTAGGGCAGTTATCCTGATCAAGAATAAATGTGCATCATACGGTCGGGAACGGTCTTAAAAAACCACAAAGCAATGTTCTAAGAAAATAAAAAATTTGAAATTTTTAAAAGAGTTTAAAAAGAAAATAAAAAATTCGAAATTTTTAAAAAGAGTTGTAGCTCTACGGTTCCCGAGATCTCGACATGCATACGAATGTATGTAGGTCGACTAGGGCAGTTATCCTGATCAAGAACAAATGTGCATCATACGGTCGGGAACGGTTTCCTACGAATAACGGCATCAATATCATTTCAAAACAAGAGATAACGATATAGTTGAGTTCCTCGACTATCTGATACCCGCTACTCATCTTGTTGAAGTGCGAGGAAGAAATTTCCACAGTGACAGTTTTTGGCGGTTTAAAGGCGTTAGAGTGGGCGTGGCAAAAAGATTTTTACCAAATCGAGATAGATTTACAAGAGTAACAAAAATGTGAAAAAATATTACACCATTTTGTAAAAGTGTGGCAGTTTTGGGCGGTTTGTGGGCGTTATGGTGGGCGTGGAAAAAATTTTCTGCACATTGATTTAAATTTACAACACTAATAAAAAAAGAAAAAATATCAATACATTTTTTAAAAGTGTGGGCGTGGCAGCTTTAGGCGCCCATGTGGGCGTGGCAACATGGGTGAACAAACTTGAGCTGCGTATAAGTCTCCAGAATCTCGACATTCTATCTTTTATAGTTCCTGAGATCTCGACGTTTATACGGACGGACATGGCCAGATCGACTGGCAATCGATCTTAATCAAGAATATATATACTTGATATGTTCGGAAACGCTTCCTTCTGCCTGTTTTTCAACGAATCTAGTGCAGACTAGAGGATGAAAGGAACTCAATAACTTTTGTAACCAGACATGACATATCAAGTGGAGGGATGTCAGTAATCATGGGTTGATAGAACCTGTAATGAGATTGTGTAGGTAGAGAACCGGGCGGGCTCTCCAAGACGACAGATGGCTTGCCGTTTCCCAGAATAGGTTTCTTAGGGCAGACTTCAAATAAGGCGTGGCCGTGGAGGAGCTTTTTCTATTTAGCCTTTTATCCAGGCAAAAGTTAAGTGCAGCGGACTCGGACAAAATATGCGCATTTTTGACGGGGAGACCGAACTTCAGAACGGTATTCCTCTTTCTGTCTAGGTGAGCTGAGCCACCGTTACATGGGGAATTAGTGCGCATAATTTCATAAACAACTCTGCCATCATGCACCCCTGATGGGAATGGGTATGTGTGGCGCAGGGGTGGGGAGAGAAGCCGCGGGAAATGACAGGAAGCTTTTGGTAGTCATCGCGTTGGTCGCTGCGCAAATATTTCTTGTGCCCCCCGGGAATCATTTTTGCCTGATGCCGATGTTGTCGGCAACATTTGTACATATTCGTACATATGCATGTGAACACGGGGTACATCGAGTTATGCTGGGAATTCGTTGACAGGGGCGGGGCAGAAGGGAACCAGCGAAAATTTGTACGAGTATCTGTACTAAATTTCATATGAAGTGATTTCAAGCGTAAGAAACGTCCCAGCAACAGCAGCGGGAGTACATCAATATTATATGTATATATCTGTAGCTCAAGTACACACTCATATGAAGCGCAACGTTTGGAATATGCGGAAAAACTTGGCGCAGGTTCAAAAAAAGTCCGAACAACCAGAGATAGAAGAATTTCATATCAAAATTACAAACAGGCCCAGGACAGTGGCCAACTCTCCGCCAGAAAAATGTGGATGATGAACGAGTCCGGTAGGGTAGGGAACCTCACGTCCCGTCCGTATTGTCGTTGTTCGTTCAGCTCAGCCAAAAATGCCGGAAGTCGTGAACTCAGCATGGGAATGTGATTAAATGCATTGCTGGCACTCTGTGCATAAACTAATTAGACTAATTTCGTGATTTATTGGGCCGAGTGGAAAATTAAAATTTCTAAATGGCAAATTACATTTTAAAAATGCCTCAAATGATTTATGCGTGCCTCACTAACCGTTTCAATTTCTTCTGTCTGATTTCAGCTTAGGCACCCCAACAAATATACATCTCTAAATGCATAAGCTAAGCAACAGTATTTTTGCTCAACAATAAATATACAAAAATTTTGAACACGTAAATACAAGAAATATTTTCGTAGCCGTGATTATTTGTTGCATTTGAATAATAACTTTGAAGATACGAGCAGCAGAGAACGCAGCGAGCTTAAGCCAACAACGTAGTACGACTAGTAAAAGACACCACCAATTTAATTTTATCTAGAAAAAAACATACGCATATGCAAGCAAAGTAGCCAAAATATCTATATGTTTAGTACGTGTATTGGTCATTTATGATTGATATACTCGCATAGCAAAGTTATATTTACAAAATCCACAACATAATCAGAAGGTGACCCCGCAAAAGACAATTGCAGCGATACAGACCGCCGAGTACGGTCAGATCCACATACATTTTCATCCATATCGCGTTAAGACAAAGCCAGCAAAATAGATACCATGGAAGACAATAACACGAGCAGCAGTGCGGGTGGTGCGTCCATCAAACACGAGGATCCTTCGGTGACACTCACAATAAGGCTGATTATGCAAGGAAAGGTAAGCCAAACTGTATTTTATTTTAAAGTATTTTAGAAATGTAACAAAAACACTGGCCTCTATGGACATCTATGACTTAACCCAGAGAGTTGTTCGAACAACTCTATGACACCCCATTAAAAGTTGTATAGACATTCCATATAAATGTATATTTCATAAATTTATAAGTTAATATGTATAGATGTAAAAAAGAAAGCTTAGTCTTTAGAGCCACATCACTCCTGCGACGTCCAATCAAAGTGTTCAGAATATAAACGCTTTTATGCACACCATTGAGCTCTGACATCTTAAATATTTATGGACCTTGTTTTCAATTTGCACAAAATCAATAACTGTGATGGCAGGCGCAGAATGGGAAAGCAAACAAAGGGCAACCCAGCCAGAGCGAACATTATTGAAAAAATTACACATTAACGCGTGAATTTTGTATGCAAATTATAATTAAATACGCGCCACGACACGCATTACGCCATTGCATTTAAGGTATATGAAATGGGGCAGTGAGTGAAAAGTCGCGTGGGAGTCGGGGATATATGATTGTATATAAATGCGTAGAGATATAAACACAGGGCCATAAAAACGAGACGAAGTAAGGCATCGGTTATTAAACAATCATTACGGCTCCCAGCTATGAGCAATAAAACCAAAAACAAATAAAATACACTACACTACACTAAATTGCTTTCATTGGCCACAAAAACAAAATTCGAACACACATCGCATTCATATCATATGTAAATGCTGTACGGAGAAACGGACATTCAACGAGCCTTTTTTGCATAGCAACTCGGCCTGCGGGGCGACAGGTTAAACCAGTTGCCAAATGATGGCATATCAAAATAAATATTAAAATATTTACCGGGACGAAATTAACCACAAATCGAGGACAACAGCGCATTGTTTGTGCTTTAATCAAGGGAAATGTTTTGATAGCAATTGCTCAGGATAAATACCCCGAAGCGATTCTCTTGCTGTGAAAAAATATGTGAATTGAGAGTTCAATTGACGTAAATGATGCGATAATAGTTCCATTCAAATATTGTTTAATCAATCTTACCAAAGTACGGCAGAAGCAATTGTTGTGCTGTTTCTGATTTTGCGTTTATTCAAGATTGCTATTACTTAAGAGCAATATCAAGCAAGCAAGACATTTATTGAACACCAGACTCTTCATTTCACTGACTGATTCACTGCAGTCAAAGTAGTCAAGCTGAAAGCGGCATTAAACAAAGAGATAGAAAACAAACCCTAAATAGCTGCTTATTTATTTAATAAGAGCCAACAGCCATTAAAAACTATTGTTCAACCACATTAGTAGCCAACAACAATCCAGAGTCGTTGTTGTTTCTTGAGTTGAGTTAAGATTCGATGCGATGCGATGAGATGAGAGGCTTGCCACTTTAGCGATCTTGGCCAGAAGATGGGGGAGCCCAACTCCCCAGCACGTGTTGAGTAGGCAATCCGTCATTAATCTTTTTTAGTCTGTTTCCCAGCAGAAGCTGATTTGCAGCGGGTTGGCCCAGGCATCGATTTAATTATAAGTCTTTCGTCGTTGTTGCATATTATTTTTATGCCATCAAGATTTGAGGGGCCGAGGCAGGTGCATCTAAGGCGACAGGTGCTGTGCATTGCGGTGTGCGGGAGGGGGGCTCGTTACATGATGTGCAGTCGAAAATTGGCAAAAAGGCCAGAAATATGTTTAGACGCGACAATTTATTGCAGAAGCAGCAGCCAAGCACACAAAGAAAGCAAATTAAGCCGAAACGGAGAGGGGGTAGAGTCTTTCTAGCAGAGATTTGGCTACCTGGTGTGAAATCCCTTCGCCGATCGCGGATCTCGTAAGTAATGGCGCACTTTTCGGCTTTTACAGAATGTGCAAGAATAAATATTGTGTAAATGCAAATGCCAGTTCTACACATTTGCCGAGATTTTATTTTCGTTTTCTTGCAAGCACAAGGATTCGGGCAATAAATTCCCAAGACACTTTTGTGCGGCGCCGACAGACTAAGGCTGTCGTTTGTCGCTGTTGCTGGTCTTTTGATCGATAGTTATAGATTAGCATGATTTATGCGCCTTTTTCAACTGCCCCACAGATGTGAATACATTTAAAGCTTAATGCAAATCAAGTGGCGAGCAGGAAAAACAGAAAAAGAAACGCCAGTTCAGCGCGGCAAATAAACAGCCAAGTATCGTCAACTGAGTTGGCTTGAAAATTAATTGAACACAAATCTCGACAGCCGTATCCATATTTAAAACTTTATTGTCTTTAAAGAGCGGAGAGTTTGTTTTATGGTATAAGACAGGATAAAATTTAACTATTATTGTATTATTGGGATAGGTTTGGTCTCATGAATTCCCTTGACAAGAGGGAACCATTAGGGATTTGTAAATTAAGTTTGTAGCCAAACTTTAAAACATTACAATGCAATGAACAAGATATAGGCATTTATTGTTGCGCTGCATTTTCAGCATTTAATATATTAATAAAAATTGGGGAAGCAAAACAAGTTTAATAATATTGAACTTAATTGCCGTTTGTGATTAATTGGAGTCATCATCGCATAAATCTGCAAGCCGGTCATAATTGCAAATATTCATTATTGAAAAATTGAGTATAAAATTTCTGTGGGTTGGTACAGTCAGCGACACAAAAGTGCATACGATTAAGGGCAGAGAATAGTGCAAGGCCAGAGTTGCCATTGTTTCCCAAGTATATATTTTAGACATTTTCCATCGTCTCTAATTAACTTTGGCCCATTATTTTCATGACGAATGTCGCACTCAGTCTCTGGGTCTGAGTCAAAATCGCAGTTGCAGTCGCGTTCGAAGTCGTGATGCAGTTAATTAATTTATGAAAAATGAAAACTGGGAGGGAAAATAAACAACTTTGCCATGCAATCGAGCGACGGAGTGCGCAAGAGAGCACATTTTCCTTTGTTTTTGGGCCCGGCTGCTTGGATTTCTTTAAATTGTTCGCTTTTCTGTACACCTTTTCATTTCTTGGCAGCCATACGCAAATTGCATAGAAAAAAACAGAAATGTGGGTTGCTCTCTCGCCTAGAATTGTCAGGGCAGTAGACAGAGATATTTGCTGTAGTTTGCAGTTGTTCTTATTTCTGAATCATGCATTTTTAATTAGTGAAATTGCACGATGCCGACGACGGACGGCACCTTTATGTGAATTTTCGTCCCAGTCTGCCACATTTCCCAAGCACTTGCCTAATTTTAATTAACTATTTTCCAAAGCGTCCGAGTTAAGGGCTTGGTTGTGCAATGGATTTCAATACATTCGTTTCCAAATGTATGGACGTTATTAGGAGTTGTTAGTTTTGTTTTCATCGCCACAACTATATTTTCCAACTCAATTACCTAAATTAAGGCTCGGAGCTCTCCCGGAGTGCATTTCAGTATCCCTTCGCCTGCAGGAGACATTTCTCTTTAGCCCGTGCGTTGTTTTCGTTATTTAATCAAATTAAGAATGTGCCACTTGCTGCGTGGCATGGCCCTGTCCAGCATCTGGCCCTGGCAAATTGTAAATAATTTAATTTTAAAATTTTTTGCGTTCCGACTGCTTGCAGCAGCACCAACAACAGGGCAACAATAAGAGACTACAGCCAAAAATGCGAATTGAAAAGTTTGCAGGGCGACAAATGCGCTGGATGATTTATTGGATGGAATGGTGGGATGGCGAAGGAGAAGGAGAAGGAGGGGAAGTGGCACATGTGTGCCACAGCAGGCCATATGTGAGCTCGCCCGTCCCCTGCATCCCCTGCCCCTTTGCCAGATTGCATTTTCCAGCATTTGTGGCAAGTTTTTCTTGCATTTTTCCTTTGCAACAGCAAACTGCAGCTCCCATAAATGGTTCTCACGGTTTCGCAATGGCTGTCGCAGATTTTTTGCTGCTGATGGTGTTGCCAGTGTGGCTGCCGCTATGTTGCTGCACTTCACTTATTTTTATACAATTTTCAACGCCGCACACTAAGACCAAAAATCGCAGAGATTGGAAGAGGGTTAAAACATGGGACAAGTCATGCTACTCCAACAATTTTCGGTTGTTGTCTGAGTTAAAGTTAAGGCCAAAGCTGCGATTGTTTTCTTTTTCTCGTTATTTTCACCGTCTTTTTACTGCCTGCTCTACTAACATCAAAAAATCTTTTCCCCCGCTTTTATTGTGGCCCGCAATTAGCGTTGTCTATTCTTCGGACCTTAGCTTTAATGCGTTTTCAGTTATTGTTTGTTTCTCTTTTCCGATGCCATTGTTATTGCCATAATCTTTAGGGGAGTCCATGTTTCGCCCTATAGTAATAAATGGAACTAGCCTTAAATGTGCTTGGCTGAATATTGTGTGGAAAAATACAAAGAGATGTGCGCAAACAATTTAGGATGGTTTAGGAGATTTATGTATGTATCGTTGTTATGCAACCAGGGTATATCTAACAAACTGAGTTAGAACGGCTATTGCAATAAATAATTTAGTTCATTATCTTCTAGTTCTTCTAGTATCTATTATCGATCAATACACACAAGTTAGATTATGCTTATATACTTCCAGAGTGTATTTACTTATTCTTCATAGTTATATACTCATAAAATAATAATACTCAAATAATCATAATTGTATTAAGCCTAATCCCCAATCTGTTTTCACTTTAATAAAAGCTCTGATTTTCTATATATTGGCGAAAGGCCAACCAAGTCGTAATAGTCCCTTGAGCTGGAAAACAAAGCGAAATCAATAACAACGAACAATAAAATCTTATTTCCTGACCACAGGACGGGATGTGGGCATTCTGAAATGGCGCCCGCCTGCATGTCACTTTCCTATGCATATTTTATGCAAGCATTGCCAGCCAGAATCGGGCTGAGCCCAACGAGCTGTGTGTCCCAAATCCAAAACTTTCAATTCGTCAAAATGCAGTCGAAATGTTCCAGCCGGGCCGAGCCGCAAAGTGTTTTCACATGTGAGAGTCGCACGCATGTGGAAATCGGAAAATGCGAAAATGCGAAAATGCGAAAATGCCAAATGCGCTGGTTCATTGTTGCAGCAGGAGCTGTGTGGAGGAATGCTGTGAATTTAATTGCCGACTGGTGGTAGGCCATTCGAACAGCCGAGTTGCAGGGTGTCTGTGGGTGGATGAGGCGGCTGAAATGGGCAAAGGCCAAATCAATGCAATCAAGTGAAAGTCCCGAATTTCGCTCTATTCACAGTAATAAAACGGCGTCGGATTTAGGTCGGACGATGGGGATGAGATCCGGTTTATGCAAATTGCGCAAACTTCTGAGCGGAACTGAACTGGCCCACAATCACAACGGGATAATTGAATGGAAGATACCCACTGGGCGAATGGGGGCTCTGGGTGGGCATCCGAGCGGCTTTTAGCCACATTATTAATGATGATGACGAGGCCGAGGCGCTGATGAGCAGCCATCAACCTGAATGGCTGCGAGGGCCACCGAAAGTGCGTAGTCTCTAGGCCACTCCGCACTTAGATGTCGTGGCGCAAATACAATTAACATATATCTGGGACAGCTAACTTGTCCTATAAATTGCTCTGGTCGCCTAGAAATTCGTCTATGAGTGCAGACAGGCGTAAAACGCATCTGAGTTGGGTTCGACAATACCTACGGCAATAATTATACCAATTCGCTCTGACATTTGTGTACAATAAATATCTATTCTGCCGAATGAACTGGGCTGCATTCATTTCGCTCTTGTGGGCATACATTTTCTAGCGAAGAGCGGCCAGAACGCAAGCACCGCATAACAAATCAGATAATGTGAGGGGAGGATCGAAGGCGAAGGCAGTTTTCCCTCGCAAATTGTTTTGCCCAACCTGCATTTTGTCTGGCAAGATGCCCGTATCAAGATGTATACGCTGACTCTGGGTGCGCTCTTTTAGCCTTTTAGTCTGGCACAATGGATTGCTACACTTTGGATTTGTGAAGGTTGTTCTATGGTTTACGGCCACCAAAATGAATGACCGAGAGTGGCAACATTTTAAAATGACCAAATAAATGGTTTGAAATATAAATGGGGAGCACATATTCAACAGAGGCAATTTGCCAGTAGTCTGCTTGAAATCCTTAAGAGCAAAAAGCTGAATTGGCTATTTGCACGCTTATTACAGTCAAAATTTTATATTTTATCTAGTTTTATAGGTTAACATAATTGCTTTCTTTGAAGGCCCTCTTATCATATTTTATGTAAAGCAATGCCTTTACTTTAGCTTTCATTTAACAACGAAACTTCCCTTTTTGAACTCCATTGATAAATATTGATTACCCTATCCGCAAGGTGGGAACCACGCTCGTGCTGCGACACAATTGCTGCCCAAAAGGAGGATACTTCTTGGCCATATCCTATTTGTAGTTCATCTCCTTCCATTCGACACAGCGCTTTTAATTTTCGCAATGGTTTTTGTTTAAAAACTCAGTTACTGGCTGTGGCAGTGCTGATATTTACAATCAATTAAAACGCGTAAAACGCGTTGGCCGCAAATTTCATTACGTGCGACAGTTTCCAGGGACGACCGGCGACTGACTGTGAACGGAAAATGGGATCGCTTCGGGTTGGTTTGGGTTTTCTGGCTGCCACTGTGGGTGACGCGGGGTGCGGCGCGTGTGAAATGCTTTTTGTGGCAATTAAATATGCAAAAGTAGTTACTCACACACGCAGAGCCATTGCTCTTCTGCTGTATGCTCCGGCATAATATAACTTAATATTTAATCAAATTTGGGCTTCGTCGCTGACAGTTTCAGACAAATAACAAAAATATGAAACTCACTTAAGGGTTTTTCGATGTCCACAAGTGCGGAGATGGTATCGAGCCAGATACGTCTTAAAAGCATTTAAAAGTTTCTTTGCAACATGTTTCCCAACTATAATAATCAACATGTTTTCCACGTTTTTTCCTTTTTGCAGGAGGTTGGTAGTATTATTGGTAAAAAGGGTGAAATTGTCAACAGATTTCGTGAAGAGGTAAGTCCCTCATCCAAAAAGTTTTAACAAATCCGCAACTAATTCGGTATTCTTCCCCCAGTCTGGTGCCAAAATCAACATTTCGGATGGGTCATGCCCGGAACGTATTGTGACTGTGTCTGGTACAACTAATGCAATCTTTTCGGCATTTACGCTCATTACAAAGAAGTTCGAAGAGGTATGTGTGCGGTACAACTGGGCATTCCCTATTATAGTCAACTCCATACACACACAAACACACACACCCTACTTTCCAATTCACATTACTAACTTCTGACCCGTTTCAGTGGTGCTCGCAGTTCAATGATGTAGGCAAAGTTGGAAAAACTCAAATACCCATTCGATTGATTGTGCCCGCCAGTCAATGTGGATCGTTAATTGGTAAGCGGATTAGAAACATAACCAGTAATCACCACTAATGCCATCAATTCGCACTCGGGACAGGCAAGAGTGGTTCAAAGATCAAGGAAATTCGTCAGACCACGGGCTGCTCCATCCAAGTGGCCAGTGAAATGCTACCCAACTCCACAGAGCGGGCGGTAACTTTGAGCGGCAGTGCCGAGCAGATCACCCAGTGCATCTATCAGATATGTCTTGTCATGTTGGAGGTGAGTTTGCTATACACTATTCAGGAACTACTCCAAATAGGGTTTCAGTCGACGAAGTTTATTAGAAGTTTCCTTTTATTTCCGTAAATTTATATTTCTTTTATTTAAACAGTCCCCACCACGCGGTGCTACCATCCCGTACCGACCAAAACCGCAGGTTACTGGCCCCGTCATCCTGGCCAATGGACAGGCCTTTACCATCCAAGGAAACTATGCGGTGCCCACACAAGAGGTATGTAGGTGGACGTCTGGCCGAATTCGCACCCAGAAAACTAGGCTATACGTGTTGTTAAGATCAGTGAACAGTGTTGTGTACTCTATTGCCACCGCAGCTATATATCTCGCTCTGTCTCTATCTTAACCGACCCCACATGAGTCCAGCTAAACAATTTCGTATCTACATATTTGAGTTTGTCCCGTCCAAGCCCAACTATCTTTTTGGTTACTGCGCGACTTCACTTTCTATTTATCCTTTTAATATTTCTTCAGTTTATGTCATTATATTTCTCTGTCCATATTTTTCTCTCTCTTGTGTTTCCGCCGAATATCCACTGCCAGTTTCCCTTGTTCTATAGACCCCGATAATTATTTGCTATTTGCAACACCGTCCACAAGTCCCTCCCCTCTTTTTCCTAAATCTCTTCACTTGGAGACCCCTGATTGCAGTCCATAGAAAAAACTCCTGCGATTTGTGACCCTTTTCTGACCCTTCTAAGCCCAAACCTCACAATCTACTGTACCGATTACCGTTAAAGATACCGATTCTAAAACCAATACCGAACCGATTACCGCTCCCAATCGTCGTACCCATGAGGTTCATATATTTTCAAGTCCAAGTGGTGATCCCGAACAGTAAACTAATGTGTTAACAAACTTTACAGCCATCGCATCGCCGATTATAATTAACGAAATTATTTAAAATAAACTTTAAAATATGTAATTTTGTTTTGCTTTTAGTTTCTTTTGCACTCTCTTCTCTCAGGTTAAGAGCGTGTGTCTGCGAGGAGAGTGCGTGCGCGTTTGGTCTCTCTCTTAGACTGTCCCGGCACCTGTCTCTGTCTCGCTGTGAGAGTCTGCGAGAGTGTCCGGGAATCTCCGAGAATCTCCGAGAATCGAATCCGCAGCATCTTGAGGGAAGAATCCTCGGGTTTCTTCCACCTCAGAGAAAAGTGTTCAAGGCGTGGCGAGGCGAGTGAGTTCGTGTGAAAGAAAGAATGGCTCGCGGGGAGCGGGGGCTCGAACTCTCTCTCTTCACTCTCTGCTCAGTCTCTCTGTGTCTCTAAGTTCTGTTCTGAAGAGGGCTCGCTGGCAGCGTGTGTTAAGAAGTATGTTCAAACTACACTAGTCCACCTTTCTCTCCAAACCCCATCTACGTACATGTATCCGCCATAACTATCCAACCCGAACTTAAAGTCAACATCTATTAAACAAATCCTCGACACAACAAGATCTACATAAATATGAACTCCTAAAAACTCTTTAAGCGCCAGCTTACTAATCGTATCGTAATGAATATTAAATAATTCAACTCCCATCTTTATATTACTATATTCACTTATTTGCCAAAGACCTGCGTTCTCTTAATATCTCTCTTGATTTTCGTGTAGTACAGTCATCATTAAAGTATATATTTCTCTACAACGGACAAGTCCATATGAGTAGTCAATAAAACTGCGGAGTTCACCTCATAAACAAATAAAGAGCAGTTTTCTCCAAAACAACAATGCCAATAGCCATTTTAAGAACAGCATACTTTTCCAATACCATCCTGTCCAAACCCAACATGTCTTACACTCTAATACTCTCTCGTCACTATCTTTTCATCCTAATCTATAAATATTGTTTGTAACTCGTTTAAAAATCCCATGTCCAAATCGAATTTTGTGCTCTACAGAACGCAGGAAATAGCAAACAACAGCTAAAACAAACAGCAAACAAATTAAATTCCATGCAATCCAATTCAGGCCCTAGTACAGTTAGTTCCGTCCACTAGAGTACAGTGCAGTTCAGCACAGTAAAGTTTAGTTCTCCGACCTTCAGAGCCCTCTCGCCAGCCATTGCCCCAACGAAAAATAAAAGTTTCTCAAAACTAAAACAGACAAAGTTTTTGTTGTCGCATCAAATTCAATTAATGTCAAAAAAATGTAATAAATCAAAAACTAGCTGTATCATCCACTTGCGATATCTCTCCGTCTCTTTTCCACAAATCGCTCTCTTTCTCACTCTCTCCTCCTGGTCCTGGTTATTGTCGGTGTTGGTTTACAATTCGTTAGCCTAATACAGGCAGTAGTGTGCGAGCCCCCACAGTTGTCAATTTCGTCCACAATGGGTACTGTTTTCGAGGGTTAACTTTTTGAGCTGCAGTAAAATGCATTTCTATAAAATAGAGTACCCAATGTGAATTTGCTTTGTGATAGCAGCATAGGCAGTTGGCAACTGTACCTCATCCCTTACGAATCTGTCGGCATTGGTTGTTGTATGAACCTCCAAACCCTTGGATCATCAGAGCCCTAAAACCGAACCCTCGAAGTCAAAGTATAAACCCCCTTAGATGTCAGCATTTTGTTTGTCCATCCCCCTTATATCATTTAACTTTGTTCTGCGTTGCAACAAACCCCGTTGAGAATCCCCGCCTCCACACCAGAAACTGCACACACGCCTCGAAAGCTTTCTACAAGAGTTTCTCTAGCGATAGGTCTATATTTAAACATGTATCTGATAAGCTTACATCTCTTCATAGCAACTACAAAGTTAAGATCTTAACCAACTTGCTCTGAAAGACATTTATTTGTGGTATACAATATTCGTTCTTCTACTTTTCTTTCTTCCTTGGCCACATAATTTGAATCGAAAAACACATAAAACACAATTGTAATTCCACACATGCACACCAAACACACACACATAACCGTAATGATCAATCAATCAATCGAACATAGACCTGTCCAGTATTTCCACTTGCCCTGGCTACCGGCGGCCTACATGCTGGTATCTCAGGCTTGGCGGATCCTTTATTAAAGGGGGCACATTTACAAGGAGCGATACCAGCACACCACCATCACCTACAGCAAATGCCCGATGTGAGTTTTAAGCTATCGATGCGATTCGGTTCAAGAGCACGAATATCTCCACCAGACTCTTGAAAAAAACTGTACTCGTTTAACCAATATAATCAAACGCAACATGACTCGAGAACCCAACTTCGCCAGGCAGAGCATGATGATGTACCGTCCCCCAACACCTGCCTGCACTCCCCGCATCACACTATAAACCACTCAGAAATACAGTTAAAAATTGTAATTAGTCGAATTGGCTTGGGAAAACTTACTGGTGATCACGGATGACTGTTTTTCTGAGTGTTTATAGTTCTTTTCATATGTTGCTGTTGTAATTCTACCCGTCGTAGCAACCTCTTAGTAGCCCCCAGTTTTGGTTTTTGTAGCTTGTATACCCAGTTTAGTCTCTTTGGCATTTCTTTTACGATCCCCAGTCGGCGGAACCGCTGGCCACATATCAATGACATGGGGCCAAACTGCAGCTCCTTGGCCAAGTCCAGGTCCCTGAAGATATTGTCCCCATTAAGTCGTTGGCCGAGGTTACACTAAAAATAAGACCGAAGGGACTTGGAATGCAAACCCTTTATCCCAGCCAAAAGATAAAAAAAAATGCACTATTGGGTCCAGCTGCCTTCTCTTTTCTCGCCAAAGCTAAAGTTTTTCATAGTTTTGGAAATTGTTTCAACTTGTTTTCTATTCGTATCTGTATGTTAGCGTTTTTATATGTACCGTCTGTGCTTGGCAAGAAGTGTTTGTTAATATGCCAGCACACGCAAGTTTGTATGACAATTTTTGCTAGATAATCCGTTGTAGTTTCCCCTATCCGTCCTCTACCATCACTCTGTCACTGAACTTTATTGAGTTGCAATTCATTTTTGGGTCATAAAATATTTCCATAGCGCATGTTTTATTTGTTTCATTTCAAATTCGTATTGCATTTTGATAAATATTTCAGTTCTTGTTTCCTAAGCTCTCACACAAACACCCCCACTCAGACACATACACACCCAGGTGCATCTCCCAACTCACACGTGCACACAGAAATAAAAGCACACAAAGCATTGAATATTGTATGATTTATTTGAGATTTTCTCTATAATTTTTTTGTGCGCTCCTTTCTAGTGAATCATCTGCCACCGTGTTTCCTATTCCTCTCTGCAACATTCAGATGCAATTATTTGAAAGATATTTGAAAGTGTTGCATTTGATTTGATTAATTTATAAATTAATCTGCGCGTGCAGAATCCCCAATTTACCAGCCCTAAAGTCACCGCACATCTCCACCCTTTCGAGTCCTAGTTTACATGCACATGTGTGCGTGCATGTCAGTGTGTGTATGTTATTTGCTGTAGGTGCTATTGGTGAAAAGAGGAAAAAAATGAGGACGCATTGAATTTTGCCCCAAGAAAGGGCAACCTAACCCAGATTAAAAAAAAATAAAGCGGAAATTATTTACAAAAGCATTAGCATACTTTTCGGAGAAAAATCAAGAATAAACGTGAAAGATATTTAGGATATGTCGCCCTAAATCCTTATGGATTAAGTTGTTTATGTGAGAAAAATTCAAGTCTAAGTTTGCTTTAGGTGTATTCCCTGTAAATCTATTCGATGTGTCAACTTTCTCTATCTCTTTCTATTCTCGTCCATCCATCTATCTGTCTCCGTACCTATATATTTCGTATAGCCAACTTGTAAATTGTGTAGAACCATAATCCAGAGCAACACTCCAATTGAGGCTTTAGACGGCCGAAAAACCAGATACATACGTAAACATCAGCTTACACCGCACAATAAATACTTACATACACTCGAAACCGAACACCTGGATCCATGTACAAAGATAAATACTATTCCATTACAACCAACCTCATGGTGTTTGTAAAAAGAACTGAAGATTGAGCATAATCTTGTATCCCGTTTGCTTTTCCTATTGCATTCTGTTCTTGTACCTATTTGTTTGACGCTTTTCCGTTTCCGTTCCAACCACTTCCCTTTTGTTATGTTCCATCCTGTTACTGGAAGTTGACACGCGTTGTGTTGTGATCTTGTGATCTCTCCCTCCCCAAAAAACAGACCTGACCCCAGATTAATAGATAAAAACTAACCCAACTGTATACATACACACACACACCTTAACCCACGAAGCCCCAGAGCCCCATCGAAAAAGAAGAAATCCGAGTCTAATCCAATCTAATCCGTTTTGTACTTTCGTCCCGATCTGCGAACAGGTGGCCAAGAACCCGCTGGCCAGTCTGGCCGCCTTGGGCCTGGCTGGGATGAATCCGGCCAGCACTGGGGGCATCAACCACACAGGTGAGTTGAGCGCTTCTGCGGCCAGATGCCAGACAGATTTCCAATCTAATCTAGGCTCTGCCCCAGCAGCCTTGGCTGCACTGGCCGGGTCGCAACTGCGTACAGCGAATCCCGCAAACCGAGCCCAGCAGCAGCAGCACGAGATGACCGTCTCAAACGACCTGATTGGCTGCATCATCGGCAAGGGGGGCACCAAGATCGCCGAGATTCGCCAAATATCCGGCGCCATGATCCGGATCTCCAACTGCGAGGAGCGCGAGGGCGGCAATACAGACCGCACCATCACCATCAGCGGCAATCCGGACTCGGTGGCCCTGGCCCAATACTTAATCAATATGAGGTGAGTGCATTGATCTTGTTCAGCCTTCCATCAGCTATCTTTCTCTGTATGTGTGAGCGTTTGTTGCTTGTGTTGTTGTCTAACATCAATTTTGTCGAATTGACTTGCTAATTGACAAAGAAAGAAGGTATAAGGAGGTCGTCGGTCGTACGTTGTAGTTCGTAGGGTATAGGCCAACTCTCAGAGGAGGAGTGGCGGTGCGTTCATATGTTCAGCCCATTACGAGGTCCGGGGAGGTGGGCGGTTGGGCTGAAGTGCAAAACGGAGAAGAGGTAAAGAGGGCGGGTAACGGTCGAGTCATTAACAAAGTTCCATACGTAGCCTAAGCCACACACTTGTCTTAGCCTGTAAGTCGTAAGCCCGGCTAAAAGCCAATGCCAATGCCCAAACTAGCACCACAAATCGTATAATTTTCCACCTCCACACCCCTAGATCGTAGTTCGCATCGAAAGCTAGCTTAACCAACTGTTCTAGCTAATAGAAAACTATAAATATCTAACTGTATAAACCTAGCATCTAGTCTTACCAACCATGTATTAAATAAAAGTTCAGCAGGCCCCGGCCGAATCCGAGGATGAGCAGGAGGCCAATGATTGTGAGGATGATAAGGCCTGCACCGAATTAATCTACGCATCGCACACTTTTCACACAACTGAAAATGACAATAATAAACTGGACCTGATCCAATTGGTACTTCAAACTGCAGTTCAACTCTAAAACGATCCAAAACCTCACTTCCCGTCCAAAAAAAAAACCGACACAGCCGAATCCCACCACCACCTAGTTCATCCTCCAAGTCAATAATACTCTTTCGGTCCATGCCTCCCCCATAAAAGCGAACAGCTCACCAAAAGTTTTCTACCCCTACCATCCAAAATTTGAACGCCGCTCTCCCACCAAAACCCCCCAAAATGGCTGAAAAAGCACTTCTTTTTTATCTCTCTCTCCGTCAACTCCGAACCGTTCCTCCACACAAAACCTCCTTAACCTTTTGCATAACAAAACACGAAAAGAATCAAGAGAAGATCAAATGAAACCAACTCAATTCCACAAAATCGAAAAAGAACCAAATGTTTTGAAAATACCTATACCCTGCCGAAAAGCAAAAAAAAAAGAAACCGAAACAACTACCAACAATATCCCAATTTGTTCCTTTCTTTCTCTCTCTTTCTATCTACCTTAACCGAACCTCGTCCACAGTGTTGAGCTGCAGAAGGCCAATCTCCTGGAGCAGGCCCAGGCCCAGCAGAACGGAAGTGCTGCCGCAGCTCCCGGAGCTGCTGCTGCCGGAGTGGCGGCAGTCCCCGGAGCAGCAGCTCCGACCTCGGGCACAAACGGAGCTATCACAACGGTGACCCTCACCAGCGGCACTGGTGTCGTGGGAGCGGGTGCCGCAGGAGCTACCGGGGTTGCCAATGGCGGAACTCCGGCGGCCAACGGCGGTGGCAGCAATGGCAGCATCTCCGCCACCGGATACCCCAGTGCTAATGGCGGCCAGGGCACAAACGGATCGGTCGGAGTAAACCCGACAGCGGCAGCCGCACTGCCCAGTCCTCTGGCCTCGGCCCTCCAGTTGCTGACCAAGCCGGGAGCCCTAAGCGCTCTGTCCAACCTAAGCGCCCTTGACCTGCTCAACCTGACCACGCTGGGAAATACCAATGGGGCCGGTTCCAATCCGGGCGGACCGCCTGTGCAGACGACAGGCGTAAATCGGGCCAAGGGTCACTATGCCACCTCCCGCTTCCGGCAGCACCAGACAGAGACCGGCGGCGAGGCGGAGAAGCCGCGTAACAAGTTTAATCCGTACTAGGGGTAGGGCTGCAGCTGCGTCAGCTGGAGAGCAGTGGAGTTATAGTCCCGTAGTTTTATAGGATTTCCATGGTAGTGTTGCGAAAGCTTTAGTCTTTAGATTCTTGAAGAAGAAGCAAAATTGTATAAATTCGCTTTAAACTTATTTGGTATGCGTACAAAATGCAAACGTATTCATATTGTATTCAAGTTTGTATTCGAAGTTTCAAGAAAATTCTTACATCTAGTTAAACCACAGTATCATCCCAGTAGTATATCGACAGAACCTACGCAATATTTATCAACGTTTTTGAAAAACAAACTAACTACAACAATAAGAAGTCACACTTAGATCAGCCGCATAGGGCAGCTAGAGATTTGAACAGTCGATCAGAATCGAAATTCAAGAAATTAAACAATTCTGTGTATCGAATATGTAGGGACAGGGTCATCTGTGTATGGCCCGAACAAAATATTTTGACCAAGTGACCAAGGACCCTAGTAAGCGCTATAAATTTTGGACCCCAAACTTTTTATAAATGCCTAGTATAACTTATATACACCGGTACGTAGAAATGTATCGAACATAACAACATTTGCCAAATTTTAGCGCATCCCCTAGTAGTGTTCTTCGAAGCTTTAGAGTAGATTAAATCGCGTTTGTTGGAGTCGAATACCGAATATCGGATATAGAGCAGGTACCGAGCATAAATTTATCCTCAACAGCCAACAATCTTTACCCAATCCATTCATTGTAACATAAAACACGATCTAATACTTATAATCCATTGTACCCTCTTAGGTCGTAAGCACTAAACGTATTTTTCATATATATACGATTATATTATTTAAACATTAAGCATAAAGACCCAAAAGCCATTTTCCGATTAAGGAAGCAGAAGCAAAGAAAGTGAAACAGACAGATGATGAAATAAAAAAGAACCTTCTATAAGAAGTTTACACGAATAAATTCCAGTTCGTAGAGCCCCCGAGCCAAGAGTAAAACGATGAGATTTAAACTCTGAGCGAGGGGGATCAACGACTTTTATGGACCAATTCGCTCTAATTGACGCAATCCACGCAATGAGCGGACAAAAACGAACTATTTAAATAGAGAAGCGAACAACAGAGAAATATACGAAAACGCTTAGAAATGGCGGACAGTGAAACATATTCAAGGCATATATTTCGCAAAAGGAGACTTTTTAATAGGAATGAAGGGAACGTTATAATGTATTAGACTTTAAGTCTTCGATTGTTTATGGAGTTTTATTTGTTGGTTTTACCAATTTTCCCAACACCAACTTGGTATTTATTACGCGATTGTACATTTTTGTTATTATTTGTAACTTAAACCCTTTTTGAATTGGTCAAAAATAATGTTGAAAAGTATTTGGAAATTTAATTTTCTCTACCCTAAAGTACATGAAATTACTGTAGCTATTATATTGGAACTTTATATGATTTTCTTATTATTATATTTACCGATAGGTTTAAGACGAATGACACATTATGTATCGGATTAAGCTAAGCGGGCTTACGATTTTATAACCAAACTATATTCCTAACTATTCATACATACATCTACATACATACGAGTACATACATACCCACATACCATTGCATAAATAAACATATATGCGAACATAGTTATTATTACATACACAATGTAGTTAAAAAGTAAATAAGAAGCGTATAAACATCAAATCTTATAAATCTTTTGGTAATAACGAAATTAGGCACAACTAGAAAAGGCTTACCTGTAGAACAACAACAGCAGAATGAACTGCAACAGCGTCGGAAACAGAGCAAAACAGTTTATATGCAAGACATCATGATGGAACCCCCATGAGTTTGTAATAAAGTAAAAAAGAATTCTAAACAGATGCAAAAAGGGCGCCTAATTATCTTCTTTGTCAGGGGGAGGAGAGTTAAAAGTTTTGGGGAAATGTTTTGTGAACACCAAATGCAAACTCTTAATGGAGCTCTTCCTTTTGCCTTTTAGAATATCAATGGAGACTGCTGGTCTGCCCATACCTGGCTATCACTACATTGCGCCCAGTGCAATTGTTAAAACCCCCATTCACTAAATGCAACAATCAACCGCAAGCTAAGCAACAGCCACAGCATCAACCCGAAGCCGGAGGCGGACACCGGAGGAGCAGGAGTAGGAGCAGGAACAGGAGAAGGAGAAGGAGCAGCAGAAACATGAACTTCAAATGTTAATTCATAAGCAATATAACTGAATCGGAAAATGAAGGCG
The DNA here is from genome assembly GCF_016746245.2 of Drosophila santomea. Lineage (NCBI taxonomy): Eukaryota > Metazoa > Arthropoda > Insecta > Diptera > Drosophilidae > Drosophila > Drosophila santomea. Next base: position 22,121,852 of record NC_053018.2, read on the forward strand.
AACTTAGCTCATCCATTTGACACTGTCGGCAATCACACATTGAATACATTACTGAATACACTCATACCCACGGACACACTCACAGACAGACTCAAAGAGAAGCATACATACACGTTATATTTATTCATTGATTCGTATTAATTATAATACTTTCATTAAGTTTTGAATGCAAGGGCAAACAAATACAAGAACTTTTATGTTAAACCGTTTTCAAGGGGCCCATTGGATAACGTGGGGCCACCCGAAGTAAGAACAGAACAGCAATTAATTGTAAGATTAGTCAAAATGAAGACAAAATAAAAATTATAAGAATCAATTAACCACATAAACATACAATAATACGAAAAGGCAGAATGCAGTAAATTGTTAGCAATTAATTTGTGCACGAGCATGACCAAAAAGGAGCCACAAACACGAAGAAACAAAATGTTTGAGCACTAAAAGAACCGATATGAATGAGACATTGAACAGACAAGCAAACAAACTAAGCAAGCAAAGACAGACCGATGATCACAGACACGACATACATTATATTTACTGCAAATTGCATCTAGCTTGATGTTTGCGTTTGTTTATATGTATACACATATATTATATATAGACACGGAGATGTATTGATATGATAATTTTTATTTTATTATTTCTATTATGGTTATTGTTATCGAAATTGTATTTGTGATTTTTGAATATGTTTAGACTGATGTGCAAAATTGATTCTGTTTATTAATTACAAGTAAACTACACATAAAAAATTATGGATTAATTACTAGATATCTCTCTCCTTCGTTCTATATTCTAATCAAATTACTCATTTATTCAAAATTAGACTTAATTGGTTGGCAGCAAGAAACTTGATAATCGAAAATATAACTAGCAAAAGGGATTTATAATTGAATTTCTTTTCAAAATGTTGTAGTTTCTTTTGATTGGTTTTTAGTAAAAATGCCTGCTTAGGTAACCACATTAAATCCACTTACAAATTAGCGAAAACAATTCGAGTTACAATAATATTTTTAAGCACTTTTGCGGCGATTAAAAAGACTTTCTAAAGCGTTGAAAAAACGAGAAATGGATTTATATATTATATTACAATTATGCTTAAATTAAAGTATAATTTAAATTTATTAGCTGTTAAATTTATATGCAAACCGAAACTTAAAAAACAAAACAAAATAGAACCACGACAAAAGAGAACATCAAAAATAAATTGATTTTCAATGTTACAATAAAATTAATTTTATTCTAATTTAGTTTATAGGCTGGGCAGTAAAAACCAAAAATCTACAAAAACACAAGAGTGGTAACTACTTTAAGACACACTAAAACGTTTAGTTACTTATACACACTGATTCACAATAAAGCCTCTGAATATGAGCTAACAGGTTTAGAAAGCCGAGAGTAAAAGCTACCGAATAAGTTTGCAAATGGCGAAATGTGTCAAATTTTATTATACATATTAATTATTTAGTAAGAGGAATTATCAAAGCATAAAAAAAAACAAAAAACATATCCACTGCAAACGAAAACCAATCTAACCACAACTTATTGTATTAACCAAAAGAAAATACAGAAAGATCACATTATAAAACCGATAAATGCATATAAAGGCAAACATATCCCAGAGAACGCAAAGGATGAATCTTTATAAATGTCTATGATTTTAACTTTCCAAAGTTGTATGTTTTAACTTGAGGAATTGACTAAAAAAATACTTAAAAGTGATTTCCCCTGAACAACTTTTCTTGTCAGCACTCAAAATTGAACTTAAGTTCATCAGTCATTCACAATTTTACATCTTCCGCTCACACAAGAAAGACAAACTTATGAACAACAAAACTTGATTACAGGAAATTGTTAATAGCGTAAAGTGTAAAAGTATAAATAAATGACCATATAAACAATAGGACGAGCCTAGCCCAAGCCCTAGCTCCACTTCTTGAAAGACCGATGATCTTTTGAGGATCAAGTATCAGGCATTCGGTGAATAAATGATATCATAGGCGAAACTATTTCGTGATTTTAGTGACAAATATATTTCGCTGACGACAAACAATTTGAAGCAATCATTTTGAAATCAAGAAATTCGGTTCCCAACTAAAGGTGAACCGTAAGAAAAAGAAAATATTGAGAAACAGAAATGGTAAATAATTCAAGAAACCGTATATCTATATATAAATAAATTATATATATATATATAAATATACATAAATTAAATATATACTTATTATGTACACTTGTATTTAAATGTATTTGAAATATTTAGTAAATTTTTTGCGCAAGTTACACAGAAAAAACAAACAAAAACACTTAAAAAAAGAGGTGAGGGCGACTACGGAGATAGACGGGTCAACAGTGGCTAACTGGGATTATTTGTAAAATAAACTTAATGAAGGATAAATAATTTATGTGTATGTGTGTATAAGAGGAGTAGCTCAAAAGATTTCACAAAAGATTTTTACTAAATATGCGTGTAATTAATGTAATTATTAACGACATTTTGTTGATAACTTGTAAATTTGCAAAGGAAAAATACGTGTAAGAAAAGCAATTTTAATGGTGCCTTAAAAACCAACCAAGCAAATTTCTTCTAACCTGCCTTGCCTGCCCCCCCTCAGCGAACTAAACTTAACTGGATGGCATGTGAGATTTCCACTCCTTTCTCCCACTCTTCTCGGTACTTCCCAAGAGCTCTAGTCCTTGATCGATCGGATAAGATCGGGTCAGATCAATTGGGACAGCCCGCCGATATCGTGCGATATGCTTAGTCAAAGCCGTGTTATCGTTTCGACATGAGAACTTATCCCTTTTAGCGACACATGGTGACCCACAATTGCTCAAAGCTATCCGAGTCTGTGCGCAGTTGCCCGTTACACATCAATCCGAATGCGAATTTAAGTCCGAGTTTCACTTGGATTCGGCTGAGAAGCGAACTTAGCTGCAAGTGCACGTAGTGGAATACGATTAGGACACTGAGGCCCAAGAGAATATTAACCACTAGTTCGAACAAATGATTACCCAGAACACAAGCAAACAAGAACATATTATTAAACTTATATACATATACAGCAAACACACATATTAATGTTTCTCTCAGTGTAATTACAAACCACTTGAATGTATTTGCTCACATTTTTACAATACATGTCGAAGAACTCTACACAATAAGCAACAAACGTAAAAGCATTTAAGGCACTTGATCGGTCGAATCGATGGATCGTTGGATGGATGCAAGGTCATTGTTAAATAAAACACAACTGTAGAAGAGTATAAAAAGCAGTATAAAGGAAAACCAATCCGAAAAACATATTTATATACAAATATAAAGCAAAAATGAAGCTTAACATTAAGGTATTTTAGATATTCTTATTTAATATCCAGAAAAAAGACAAGAAATTATACGAGCAGAGTTTTAATTTAGGCGCAGAGGTATTGAGAAAGAAATGGAAGATCGGGTCTAATTAATAACAAATATACGTGTATTTAACTAACTAAATATCGGTGTTAGAATTGTTAAGGAACTCGGATAGGATCTGAGAGAGGACGCTGCGCAAGAAACAGGGAAGTGTATTAGGGTCTGCCCTACCAATTATTCCCGCAGAAGAAAGCTACCAATCCTGTTATTCGATTCTGTTACTTACATACGAGTATCCAGTTTAGTTGCAACCTTATCGCGTATGAGCGGCATACACAAAGACAGATGGGAAAATATAACTACGTGTATTCCAATTCATCAAAGCAATTGAAGAATTAATAGAACACCTAGGCAAGTATAGCGCTACGGCCACTTGCCACTAGAAATATACGAAACATCTAAGGTTTCTCAGCATAACAAAGTGAATCAAAGCAAAAGCAAATATCGTTCATAATATATAAAAGCCCTATGTACGTAGAGTCACAACTTAACACATGCATGCATACACATAGACAGAGCCCTGTAGCTTCTTCAGACAATATAGGTATTCACACGTATCCCTGGGTATTGGGTATGGGAATCGGATAGAAATACTTCAACTTCAGAGTGTGTTTTCAATGAAGCAAGCATATGTTTATATATATGTGTGTGTTTGTATATGTGTAACAATAAAGTTGAAGATCCCAATCCGAAAATGGGAAACGAAAACCAAGAAGATCACTGCATTTCCTTGTTAATCAGCATGTGGATTATGGACGGGCAAACTATTTGCCGTCATGTCGTACTCTCTCACTCTCACCTTTGGAGAAGACGAATAGAATGAATAAGCAGCATAAAATTGATAAAACTGAACAATTGGGATCAACTTATATTTTAAATATAAGATTAAATTGTAAAAACAAACCTAGGCAAGCCCTTAATAAAGCCCCGGAGTTTGTAGAAGTTACGTAAATCTAGCACGTCTAAAACGTAGAGGAGAATCACACAATTTGTGCCAAAACAATGAGGACAATGAGAAGACGAATAGACTAGACACCAACTTGAACTGGCCAAAAGCGCAACAGCAGCCACAAACGAGAACACAAAATAAATGTAATTCTTTGCTTTTTCGGGGAACAACACAGAGGAATTATACGAATTTCAATGGATTCACAGTCGACAAAAACGCTACTCACAAAAGTATTTAAATGTTCACATTTGCTCAATGCAAAGCACTTAAAGGAGCTTATTTAACAAAAACAGAAACCAACCGGAAACCGAAAAAAAACTAACTCATATAGATGTGCGTAAGCATTTTCACATAAATAACATTCAATCTGGCTGTACTCGCAGTTTTATTGCTAGAAGGTGCCAAAGATCCCAGATGAACCAAAGCTAAGTTCATTTCGTTGCGTACTTTTAGGCGAAACTTTAAGGCGTTAAGACTTGCGTTGCACTTCGGTTAACCCTGAGATTTTGTTGCTTTTCTGCAGACTCAAGATGAAGGGGCAAAAGGCAACACAGTCGCACCTTAAGAAAATTACCAAAGAAATGGGTAAATTAAAAGTAAACAAAGCTAAAACTAACTAGACTAACTAGAAAACTGCAAGGCAATCATATAACTAGAGCTTCAATAATAAAAAAGGACAAAAGTCATGACGCGGAGTAAATATGGCTAAGAATCCAGTTGAAAATGCCTAGAGAGTGTTTTGGATAAATATATATTTGAGCAATACTCACAAATGAATTAAGCTATTTGCGTTGTTATTGTGGTTAAAGCAAAGTAAAAAAGGAGAAGGATTAAAGAACAAAACCAAAAGTTAGTGCCAATTTTTAGTGCAAATTTTTGCGAATTCGTTTTCATTTCAACGTTATTTACGATACAATAAAATAAAAAGAAGTAAATGCAAACGAACAGTTGGTTTCAGAACCACCAATTTTTGGGAAACTTTCTAATCACAGACACCGCGGACCTAAAAAGGCCTAAGAAGGACTAACGTAAGATAAAAGCAAACCAACAAGTAGTACCAGCACCGCATACTTTTCGATCTGAGCCATAAATTGTAGTGTAGTGTAGAGGCTAACCAACCCACATACGTTTAGATAATAACATCGTGACCACTCTTTTGCACCCATAGATTCCAGTTTGCACTTTGAAAGCATCAGCAGAACAGGAACTCTTGCGTTACAGTACACTCAAACAAAAACTATGGAACATATATACGTCTGTAAGGAGAACCGATGCAATGCTAGAACGGCTAACTCAGATATAGAAAAAAATGTATCCATAAGTGAAATGAATATTGTTTATCTGTGTACAACAATAATATTTAAATAATTCTTAAATGTGTATTTTGACTCTAAAGAGAACAAGCCAAACCGAGCAACACTCAACTGAACCCATTGACACGGCTATATTGGAGTGACCTGGGGCAGATTCCATCAGAATCGAAGTGACTGATTGGTTGATTCTATTTCAGACCCGGACAGCCCTATAGACGATGCTCTTCACTTTCATGTAATCTACAAGGCCCGAAAACACAGAACTTAATCACAATATAAAATTCTTAAATAATGGCGAAATGTACAAGAAAACGGAATAGCGAGTTAAAATAAACAATGCAAAGTAATGTGAAACCAAACTCGAAAAGCAAACATTATTTACAACATATTTACAATTCTATAAATTAAATTTAAAAGTATTTACATATATACCAAAAACAAACTCAATGTGTAAGTACGTGCGACCCCACAAAGAGTGCAAACGAACGCAAAGAGGACACGGTCTCAAACACACACACACATCTACACCACTCACGCATAGGCAGGCATCGCCATCAGGGTGTAACGGTACAGGACGAGCAAGCAGAAGAGCGCCACCCTGGGAACGCCTTCTCTGATTACTCCCACACTCACATACTCTACAAAAACATCAGAGACACAGATGTGCAACACGACAGACTCGATCACACAGTCACACGCAAAGTTAAGTGCATTATAATTGAATTTATAGAGCTAAACGAAGCTATTAAGTGGAATTATTTAAGCTGATTAACTGATTATGATTATTATTAACGATGCATACGCATTTACTCACAACTCATATATACACCTACATATAAATATATATATATATATATATATATATATACATGGCATATATCGCTGAAGAATATTTTCGTTGATTAAACAATCCATATAGGCAAATAATTTATAAGTTATCATACACCACATCATATCAAACAAAAATATTACTGAAAGTTTACCTAACCAAAAGAAATTGTAGGAAATCAAGCGATTTTTGAAAGCTACGTAAATGTGTTGCGTTCTTTGAATAAATGTTTTTGAGTCAAATTTTTACTTAAAAAACAAATAAACTCTTAAAAAGTAACATATTAATAAAAAGCAAAACACGCAGGCATAAACATAAGAGCGTTAAGCTAGATACATACTTACAGAGTATCTGTGTAAAAATCGTGCAGTATCGGAGAAAATTTGATCATGGAAATGTACCAACTGTGTAACTGTGTAACAAGATCTTAAGAACAGACACAAAAAAAGAATTTAACACAATTTTTGAATTCATTAAATAAAGGTATGTGTTTAGATATATTCAAAACAAACCAGATGTTGTTTTACTGTTTTATGGGTTGCACAGCTGGTTGGTTGGCCTTTTATACTCATTAATCAGAGAGTAAAGCGGTATACCAGATTCGTGTAAAAGTGTGTATTCGAAACAAACTGGAAAATATATATTTTTGATCAGGATCACTACCAAAATGAGCTACAAGTTTTATATTGCAAGATTTTCTTGTTAATAAATATTTGTTTGTCAATTTCCGCTGAAATGAAAACGACTTACTGCGATCCTGCATACTCACAGCAACTGTCACTTTATTATGAGTAAATTTGATTTCATTGTCACGCATTTCCAACTGCATTGCATTCGGCTCGTGTCGGCAAGCGCAATTGCAAAAATTACACAAACGCTTAAAGTAAAACCGAGCAGGGCACATTCCCATTAGCTGAGTAAAGGGTATCTCATAGTCGACAGTATATTTACCTTGTCAACTACGCCTTTTGAATTAATAAAAACCCTCTAAATCCACATTGTGAGCGCTTTCAAATAATAATGAAACAGATCATAAGTACACGATGCGAAGTCCAATTGTTTTGATTTTGACAATGCAAACCTCAAATGGTACGGGGTCAACCATGTTAAGCACCTGTCGCCCAAATGGCCATCAAACTTCATTAAAAAAACAAAAGAGAATTTTATAGTCGAGTTCCCCGACTATCAGATACCCGTTACTCAGGTAGTAAAATTACAAATAAGAAATTGTAACATTTTCTGCAATATCGGTAGAAATTGGGGAATAGATATTAAAATACAAAAAATAATACAAATTTGTAAAGAAATTTGTTGTAGAGAAATTTCAACAACTACAGGTTTTGGCGGTTTGTGGGCGTTAGACTGGGCGTGGCAAAAAGTTTATTGGTAAACGAGATTTATTTGAAAAATGTGAAAAAATATCATAATATTTTTTAAAAGTGTGGGCATGGGAGCTTTAAGTGGAGTGGGCGTTAAAATGGGCGTGGCAACGACGTTCATACGAAGAGACAGACGGACAAACGGGCGGACAGACGGACGGACAGATGGTCGGACAGACGGACATGGCCAGATCGACTAGGCTATTGATCCTGATGAAGAATATATGTACTTTATATGGTCGGAAACGCTTCCTTCTGCCTGTTACATACTTTTCAACTCTATGAGTAACGGGTATAAACATTAAAAAGAAGCAAAATATTTTAAAATGTGCAGAAACAATGTCAACGTGAAAACAAACAGGAAAAACAGCATTAAATGCAGGAGAGTGGCAGAGGAAAGTTTTAAAAAAATAAAAAATTGTAGAATTCACGTCATAGCCGATTTAATTACGTTTGCTAACCAGAACACAAACAGTACGGTAAAGTAACAAAATTTATTTTAGTTTGACAGCCTAGAGTTACTATTCTCATACTCAAGCACGTACATATATAAAAACTTAGCTTTTATCTTTTGCTAATCCAATTTTAAGTAGTTTTGCATAAGTACTAATTCTAGACGTTCAGGTTCATGTACGGAGTACAGTGAAATCCCATTTTAATAAATACTTTAGATTTGTTTTGTTCCCTAGCCAAAGCTTTTTTCCATTAGCGTGCTAATTAAATTGTGTCGGTCCCAATAGTAGAGTCGCAAATAGAGTGACACATAACTACAAATGATTACCTTTGGATTATCGGAAAATTTGAAGTGCTAAAGTCGCGTAGCGTATAGCTTCCGGCCAAACTAGTTTTTTCAAGATACTAGCAAAACGTCGAAGTTTTGCCTTTTGAAAGTGTTTGTTTGGATCGACGAATTCGGCTAAACCATGTATCGTATTGAATGGACGGCCTCCAAACAAGATCAAGATAGACATAACATAATTATATTATGAAACCATTCATTAAAAAAAAAAATAACCTTATTGATCTGCAAAATACAGTTACCATTGAAAATTCTTTTAAATTAGGTAAAAAGTTGAATACCTTTTGACAGGGTAAACAGCTGGGCCCATTTATTATCGCTGCATTAATATGAAATTATTTAGCCCTGGTCATGAACATGACGTACACATAAAATAAATATGTCTAAGCCTATATACATTTTTTAAACAGATTTATATATGTTCTGCCACTGACCAAGTGCGATCCCCAAATGGGTTGGCAGCTGGCCAAATCGTAAAATGGGATGATATATAAACTATATAAGTGTCACGTTTGCGGAACGTGACCAATAAAATTGATTAAAATAGTTGAAAGAGCTCTACATGGATCCTCCATAATAGTATAGAACTCTTGAACACCGATTTATTAATTGATGTTTATTACTAAATCAGCCTAAAATTTAAATAGGGAGATGTATGCACACAGCGTCCTTTCTAGTCTTTCACGTGACTAGATCTACCAAGATTAACATAAATTATGTTCCACAGCACTACTTACTTATTAAGCTGACTATTGAGAGTGCTTCGGTTACGTGCATGTCATTGATCGATCAGGACGAGATGCTATGAAATAATATTTTTCTTATTTCTTATTTTTGCGTCCAACACATCCGCCTTTGGACTTTGTCTACTATAACCCAACTCCCGCGATCCACCTTCACCACAGCCAATCCCGCAACGACACACGGCATTATAATCTTCAGACGAGCCTACCCAAACTCGGAACACCATGAAACCGGCAATCTTATCAAGGCGCCCATACCCATGCTCATCAACAGTTGGTCGGTAGTGCGATCAGTTCCATCCGCCGACGGACTGCGATCGCGACCGATCGTTGATTGCTCGCATTTCGGAACGGGAGATCTCAGCAGGCTAGTCGCAGTCCGAGACGGGGTTCGGTGCCCTACACATCGCAAAGTGCTCTGCGGAGAGGGTAAAAATAAAAGTATACGTATTTTTTTTGAATGAAAATAACGCAACGCGAGTGCATAAATAAAGCGAAAACGTGTTCTTTGATTGTGCCACCGTACTATCGCAGGCAAAGATTGGGAAATGGCAGCCAGTGAAACGCCACCCGCAGATCCGGCGGTGGAAGTGTCGCCACCGTTAAAGAACTCCGAAGACGTCACTCTCGACGCTATCCTGAAGCATCTGGGGCAGTTCGGTCGCTTTCAGCTGATCATATTCGTACTAATCTGCATACCGATGATGTTTCACGCCATGTTCTCGGTCACATACGTGTTTACCGCTGCCACAGTGACGCACAGGTGAAGTTAATGGCCATATAAAGGGTTTTTTGAGGCATAGTTGTGCGAATCGTATGATGAAACTCCTCTTCACCGACAGATGTAGCGTGGAAGAGTGCGATTTGCCAGGAAGCAACTACTACGAGCCATACACCGATTGGAGCATCCCCAAGAACGGCAAGGATCTGGATTCCTGCAATCGGTACATCAACTCGGAGCTGCCCCACTGGAACTATTCGGTTGATATCTGCACGCCCGACCACTTCACAAAAAACACAGAGGCCTGCGCCCACAATAAGTTTGTTTTCCGCGACGATGAAGTTACCATTTCCAATGACGTGAGTATCAATGCTCCCCAGCGGGGTTGTTATTCTCGGGTGCTACGACAACTGAATGCTAGACGACTAAATCTTGATGTGACAGACGTTGGACTTTGTTAATCAGTCATCCGATTAAACCATCTACACACTCATAATAGAGTTTCATCATAACAAACTCACTCTTATCTTTGAACTATCAGAATCAAATACCAAAATATCACAGATTGATTAGTCCGTTTGCGAAGCTAATAACTCAGTGTGGTATTTAATTGCATGTTTATAAAACGTGGGCTCACATGGTGGTTTATACATTCTTTCCAAATTTTGACACATTATGCCGTTATTTGAGTATTTTTTAATGAGCTTTTAAACATACAATGTAGATAAAACAGTTTATACTCTAAACGTTACGCGTAGTATACTTTAAAAATGACGCGTTTCTGGACCTGTATAGTACATATACATATATTCTCGATCATATCCGTCTGTGCCTCCGTCTGTCCGTATGAACGTAAAAATCTCGGGAACTATAAAAGCTAGAAAACTGAAGCGAATAACTCAAGTTTGTTTCAGAAGAGTGCACATTTAAACGCCCACAAGCCGAAAATAACTGTCAAGCCCGTATTTAATATAATATACCCGTTACTCGTAAAGTAAAAGGGTATACTATATTCGTTGAATAGATTCGTTGTAATAGGCACAAGGAAGCGTTTCCGACCATATAAAGTATGTACATATATTCTTGATCAGGGTCAGGATAATTAAGTGGTAAAGTTGAGTAACAGGTGTCTGATAGTCCAGGAACTCAGCCATAGCGTTCTTTCATTATTTTTGTACTTATTTGTGTGATAGTATTAACCTATCTATTAACACGGGTTCAATGACTAAATTCAGCAGTAAATACTTCACTGATAGCCGACTTCGAGTAGTTGACAATCGTAATCAAATAGTGGGTACTCAGACGGGGCCTGAATTAAAAGAAAGTGAAGATAAAACTGCAGTAAATGATCGTAAAACTCTTAACTTATAATACGTTATTTAGCAGTGGGTATAACGCATACGTCCAGTATGCCTGCTGAATCAACAGAAAGACCAATGTGAGGGTCCAAAGGTAAACAGAATTAATAATATTTAGCCAGCAATTTAGGCATAAGCGTGGAATTTTACCACCCAAGGGAAAACAAATTTAGTTTTCGCGGTCACATCTGCCTCCGTAGTTTTTGGACAGATTATTATGTGCCTTATGATAATGTCGGAAGCTGTTGCCTAAGTGGCCTGATGAGTTTTAATGCTAAAACATTCTTTATCAGACAATTGAACACATAGATGCTAAAACGGTGACTGACAGATAAGTGCCACAGATGCCAAGCTTGGGGCACAGCAATTGCACTATGAAAACACAAATTAAGATTTAGATGATCCCAGTCAAATGATGTTACAATTGAGGTAAATATCTAGGGAGACTGATAGAATTGACTGAATACTATTTTCAACAACACGTGTGAGGTTAGAGTATTCATTAAAAAATGAATAATGGATAGTGATCGGAACTTCCAAAGCGTTGAGCTAAGGAATATATACTTGACAATTACATACTTTATCTCGTATTAAATTCGAGAAAAATGCATTTATTATGAGATACCTCGTTTAGTTTGGTAAATATTTCGTATACGCCATTGCTAAGAACATGAATGCTCAACATAGGGTAATTTAATCATTTTTATAACCGTTACTCGTAATGTAAAAGGGTATACTAGATTCGTTGAAAAGTATGTAACAGGCAAAAGGAAGCGTTTCCGACCATATATGTATATTCTTTATCAGGACCAATAGCCGAGTTTATCTGGCCATGTCCGTCCGTCTGTCCGCCTGACCGTCCGTTAGAACGTCGAGATCTCCGAAATTATAAAAACTAGAAAGCAGACTCCAGCGAGTCTACGCCCAAACTTTTGAAAAATATTTTCATATTCTTTTATTAGAATTGTACATAACGCCCACAAACCAACAAAAAGTAACCACGTCCACACATTGTATTAGACTTGTAAATTTTTCTCAAATTGCCTAACATCTTTTTTGCCACGTTTACTCTAACACCCACCAAAAACTGTCGGTGTTAAAATTTCTCCTTCGCACTTTTACTAGCTGAGTCACGGGTATCAGATAGTCGGGGAACTCGACTATAGCGTTCTCTCTTGTTAATTCTAAGTACGTGTGGGCGGCAAAAGATTTGAAACACAGCTTCGTTGCAGTTTGGCATTTTCTGCAATGATGAATGGAAGTTGTCTATGGTGGGAACCATAAACAACCTGGGACAATTCTTCGGCATTCCCATCGGAGGCTTTGTAGCGGATCGGTAAGAGTAGACAACATCTTATACTTTATGTTCCTTGCTCACAAAACGTTTGTACAGATATGGGCGGAGTTTCTCAATCGCTCTAGGCGGAATATTGGGAGCCGTGCTTGGCATAATTCGCTCCTTCTCGCCCAGCTATGGTTGGTTTCTAGTGTTCGAGTTTCTGGACAACATGACCAGCAGTACGCTGTACTCCACCTGTTTCGTGATTGGGATCGAGCTGGTGGGACCCAAGCGACGCGTGCTAGCGTGCAGCGTGATTACGGTATTTTACGCGGTGGGTGAGGTGCTGCTCGCCATGTCGGCCAAGGTGTTCCATGATTGGCGGATGCTACTGCGCATCACTTACGGTCCCTCGTTGATCTTACTGGCCTACTTTTGGATACTACCGGAGAGCGTGCGCTGGCTGCTCAGTCAGGGGAAGGAGGAGCGGGCCAAAAATATCCTTCGGCGAGCCGCCCATGTGAACAAGCGCGAACTGCCGGAGAGCGTGTTGGACAAGCTTGTTCTGGCAAATCGGGACAAATTGCAGGAGTCATCGGAAAGCCGTTTCCCAATACGCGAAGCTTTCAAGAACTTCAAGTGGCGCATTGCTAACTGCTCCTTCTGTTGGATTGTCCACGTGCTGGTCTACTACGGATTAAGCCTTAATGTTGTGCTGTTGGATGGAGACAAGTACAATAACTTCGCTTACATCGCCCTGGTTGAGATTCCCGGGTTCTTTATGCCTCTTCTCATCATGGACCGCTTCGGCCGGCGGTACTCTCTCTGCGGGCTGATGTTGACCAGCGGTCTTTGCTGCATCGGGACCATCTTTACTGGCCCGGACCAGCCGGTGCTTCAATTGGTGCTATTTCTTGTTGGCAAACTGACTATCACTGCCAGCTTTCAGGTGCTCTATTTCTTCGCCTCAGAGATTTATCCCACGAATCTGAGGAACAGCCTGCTTAGCTTCTGCTCTATGATGGGCAGGTTTGGTTCCATGCTGGCCCCACAAACGCCTCTTTTGGTAGGTGCTCAATGTTATTTGGAACTCCGCTTGTATCTAAGTGTTTCATTTTCCTTTCTCCACAGGCCAAGTATTACGCCAATGCTCCTGCCATGCTCTTTGCCGGCGCCGCCATCGTGAGCGGTTTGCTCACTCTGTTTTTCCCAGAGACCACCAACGTTGTTTTGCCTACAACAGTGCAGGAAGCGGACGCCATAGGCGTCAAGAAGCACTCGAAGAGCAAGGATCTCGATCTAGTCGTCACGTCATCTCAGGCGCAATAATTTTAAAGTAATCCTATTTTAAGGCAGTCTGCAATAACCCATTTCTCTGCAAATGTGTTACAACTCTAAGAATTAACCATACTACACAAATACAATATTTAGTATTTACAGAGCACTGTGTTTTATTAATCAACGGAAGGATAATGGTAATGATCAACATTATAACTTAAGCCTAAACTTGGAAAAATAAAACCAAAAAGAAATATGAGTTTCATTACTCGATTTGAAACAAAATTTACAGAACGCAAAAAATTAAGGATAACTATTCAATCGAGAGTGTATAACTTAAAATAACTCAAAATTACAAACAGCAGCCCAACAAAAACCCACTCAATTTGCTGTCCAGAGCCTAATTGAGATTTTAATAGCTAGGATATGTGCACGCAACGAATTATAATTGTTTGGCACGCTTTCATTGTTTTTGATTCAGCGTTGAATATGAAAATGTTTATCTTAAAAACTAAATTTGTCTTGTACTTATATAGATTTGAACACTTAAAGCGGTGTAATGGTTTCTTTAATTGCTTTGGCTGAAAAACTGTGCAATTGTCTTTGATCCACTTGAAGATGCTGAAATGGTGGAATTCAGTTTCTTCTGAGATTGTTTCTTTGGCTGAGCTGGAGATGTTTTTTCCTTGCTTAGCGCCGCGTTTCGAGTTCGCAGATCCTGTTGGTTAAGTTTGCGCTGAAGGTTTTTGGCTACGTGGTAGTCTAAGTGTTCCGGCATGTCCACACTTTTGATGAAAGCCTTACACTCGGTGCACTGCTGCATATGTGGATCACTAGATGCTTGCTCCTGAGTTGGTTTGGCGCTAAAAAACTTAGTTATGCTGTTAGTCAATGGTGCCGTATTGTTGGAAATGCTACCAGAACCAGCCGTCTTCTTGCTTTTTTTCAGTGGCGTCGGTTTAAGAGATACCTTTTTTAGGCTCTGCATCCTCTCTTCTCGCTCGTTGCTTCTCAGCGTTCGGCTCAGTTCCTGGGCGAAGTGATGGTCTCTATGCGTTTGTAGGGACTTAGCTTCGTCGGGAATGTTCGCTCCGCACTGATCGCATTTAATAGTAGGCAAAAGATCGGTGCGAAGGTTGGGTACTGCAAACTCAACGTAACTTTCCTTGTAATTACTTCCAGAATTTTCGATCTCATCGAACTTTCTTTTCGACGTTGAAGGCTTCAATTCGTCTTCAGTGAGCGGAAGAAGCTCAAGTTGAGCGGAGTGCTTTATACCAGTTTTAGTGCATACTTCATTCCCTGTTGAATCATTCAAGGTGTTTTGATTCTTTTTTTGCACGACATCCAGTGGCAGTCCTTCAGATTTAGACATTTGGATATCACTAGTTGTGTCCGTCTCCTCCTCAGTGTCTTCATCAAAATCTTTCGAGTTGCCAGCCTCAATGGCGTCCAATTCCTCAGCCAGCCCCTGCACATCTAAGGAGTCCTCCCCCGATATCGAAGACCCTTGGTTGCTTTTTTGTTGTTTTAGGTACTGTGAAAAAAAGCTTTTCTTAAACTCCGGTGGTGTTGATGTAAGAACAGTTTCTTCGTCGACAGCTTCAGTCCTTGCGGTCACATGAAGCTTCTGCTTATAATCCTCTTTAAAACTGTTTTTTGAAGTAGCTTCCGCAGGTGCAGCAGCCTGGGGATCCACAGAAAAACCATCTGGTTTCGCATCCTCTTTCTTGGCCCCTTGCAAATAGTTAGCAAAAAAGCTCTTCATCTTAAATTCCTCCGTTTGCTTCGGCTTCTTTTCCATATGAACTTTAGGCGGTTGCACTGGCTCCTCTGCGCTGATCCTTCTTTTTTTGGCTGCCTGGTTGGCAAACATCTCCTGCAGCTTGTTTTGCGCACTAGAGACGGTTTCGAACTTGCCAACACTAATGCCAAGGAACTTGATAGCATTGTTTAGGGCAGACTCGCTGCCAGGACGTAGAAACGTTTTTGTGTTTGCCCTGATTAGGTCTAGAGAAAACCTAACGATGGACTCCTGGTCGTAATCTTTAAGAGCTGTTGAGCGGGAACTGGCCACCTCCTCGCCGTCAATGTCCTGCACATATTGCACCACCATCTGTTTGGCCCTGCGATTGTTCTCAATAAAGTCCTTTTCAAGGCGGTCATTGATCTCGGAGGAAAGCTCGCCAAGCCAATGCTGAAGGGTTTTCAATCCCGTTATGTTATTTCGACCTGGAAACTTTTTACAGCATCCAATGCTTTTAGAGTAGAAGCGGGGAGTCACAGCTTCCATGTCTATGCCGCGAGATATGTTGAATAGCCAGGTGCTGGAATAAGAGGCAATAAGTTACTTCGAATGTGATTTACTCGTCTTGATGGATTCACCCATTCTTCTCGTCAAACTTGCGCTGCAACTCTACCTCCGTAAACTTGACCACCTGGCCCATGAACTTTATGCCTAATGTCTCACACACCACTTCACCGAATTTGCCGCCCAGCCCCTTGATCTTGCCCACTGGCAAGGAGTCGAAGAAGCTTGCGGTCTCCGCCAGCGGCAAAATGGTCTGCTTGTTGGGCTTGTTCATTCCAGCTGCCAACTTGGCCAGGATCTTATTGTGGGCTATGCCAGCCGAGCACTCGTATCCAGTCTCTTTTTTTACAGCCGCACGTACTTCACCCGCCACAGAGGCGCCAATAAGCAGCCGAATGTCGCTCTGACGGACGGCAGGAAGATCATTTTGATCGTAGGACATCTGAAAGCGTTCGTCGTCCATGTAGGGATTGGCGAAGCGGTTTGTTATCTTGTTGACGAAGTCGCCAATGTTGGGGTAGCCCACAGCAAAGGTGTTCACTAGTTCCTGCGGTTGCAGAGCAAAGGCTCCCTGCAACGAGCAAAATAATAAGGAAAATAATAAGGAAAATCAAATTGTGGGCTAGCGCTTACACTCTGCATTTGTTGCATACGATGGTTAACGGTCTCAGTAATGTCTAAGTAAGCCTCATCTACGGAAGCGCGCTCCAGAAGCTTCGTAAATCGCTGCAGCACGTTGGCCACTTCCTTGCCGGCATCGCGGTACTTGCTGGTGTCGGCTTTTTCCCTGATATTTGGCACCTGACAGAGAACGATCTCCGGACAAAGGTCCTTCGCCTCGTCGCCGCGCATGTGGCGAGTGACTCCCTTGGCACGAGCCGCGTAGTTCACGGCGATGATGCCGCCCCCTCGCCAAGGATTGTACTGGACGACGGCCAGCGGGCGGTTGCGGTACTCTGGATGCTGCTTCTCCTCCACCTGGCAGAAAAAACAGTCCATGTCCACCAGCAGGACCACGCGGTCGTACTTGCTCTGCATGCTGACATGGATGCGTGCGCTGGCCATGGTTTAATTTCGTATTATTGCGCGAATTTCATTGCGCGCCTGGAGTGTGGCCGTGGCTGGGACTTCTTAAAATGCCGATTTAGTAAGCATATGTTGTGGAAAAGAAATGTGTTACATTTCCCATATTAAAATCTCATAAAAATTCTGAATATTTGAACGACATTAAACCGTAATTAAAAAAGGATTCAGAGAAAAGAGCTTAATAATAAATTTCCAAGTAGCTGTGAATAGTATTTGAATTCTCTTGTATAAATGATTTTTTAGTTAGTAATTCCTTAAAGTAGGAGTAAACAAAGTTTTGCCAGCATCTTTCCAATAGCAGTAAATTTCATACTTTTAAAGTCTCCCTTATATTATACTGATACAGAAGTTTGAAAAATTCTTATCTATTCCTAATTCACAAATCACAATATTTTTCAGAGAGCAAGACTTGGTCACACTATATTGGAAATTTTTATGTTTGTTTTTTCTCACTCGGTAAAAATATAAACAAACGAATAAATATTAAAATGTGCGGTCCGGCGAGGAGTATTATTGATGCGGCATAACTACAGCATATTAAAAATTAACACAATTTGCGCGAACACCTACGCCGAAGCGGTAAAATTATGCATTTCAAAAATCCTTATACCCTTTCTATATTGATTTCCTGTGTGAAATATATAAAAATCAGTTTATACGTAAGACATTGCCAATGTGTAAAATATTAGCCAAGTTGCTAGCTGCACCTAACAAATGGCTTAGGTATTGATTTTTCCCTTTAAGCCGCTGCCGAAATGCAATTGACATACACATACACACATACACGTCTCTTGGTGACTCCCCGTTCCCTTCCACACACATTTTCATATCCTGGCTTTGTCATATACCAAGTTTATTTGGGTCAATGCTCGGATTACGGGCGCGGAATTTATTGATTTGATTGAGCGACCAGAAATAAATGTCCAACCTTGTAGGGCGCTCTATTTCCGGCTACCCCGTTTCCGTGCTCCTCCTCCTTGCCGGCTCTTTTGATTGATGCTCCGAATGTATGTTCAGCGTATGTCCAATGGCTTAATTAGGCTAACTCACGTATAGCTACTCGGAATCGGGGTTGGGATACCGAGCTGACTGTAATGCCAGTGGAATGCGGTGGTAGTGGGCGGCGGAAATCAGGAAAGGCGTGTTTTTGTATACTGTCGTGACCCAATTTCTTGTCTGTTTACTTTATGGTCAAAACGAACGACACCGCAGAACTTCCAGCTGAAGTGAAAGGTGCAGCACTGACCTATTGTGATACTTCATCGTGCCAGATGTGAGCACAAGTTCGTTTACATACTTTTGATTCTGAAAGATGGATAATGAATGAAAAAGAGTAGCTTTTTGTTATTTTTATTCGGTGTATTAGGTGTATTGTGAACGCTAGAGTTGATATACTCGAAATTGGCAAGAAAAACGTTGAAAAATTTAGGAATGACAGCTTTTTGTTTAGAATCTAACTTATTCATTGTTTTACCTCTTACGGAGTAGATTAATCAATCCCGAAAGATATTTGTGAGCACCAGTGGTGTATACCAAAATATTCTAGTGCTAACTCTAATTAAATTTTATTGCTTCACTCTTCAAAAGTCCCACCTTTAGCTCTAGCCCATATGCGCTAGACCTAGCCCTCATTCCCTCAACCACTCTTCCAATCCCTGACCCCAGCATAAGCGCACAATTATGCTAATGGTTCACATGCCCAAACAAGAACCACTTTAGCCCCGCTAAGCGGTCCTCCAATCCGCTGTCATTCGGAATTCTCCCTTTCTCTGTCCCTCTAGTGGCTAATTTACGGTGAGACCATCAGTCTGTGTACGTCCGGCGATGAAGTCACTCCACTAAGCTCAGGGCGTAGTTTGCAATTCTTGAGTATTGAAAGAATCACTCTAATTTTTTTTGTAGTGAGCCGACATGGTAAAAATACTGCAGGCCTACAACTTTGCTAGGCAGGAGACGTATGCCCTAAACGGTGACATCCTGGCGGCCAGCCTGATCGGGAACAACCGCATAGCCATCAGCAGTGCGGAACAGTTCATCGAGATCTACGATATAGGTGCCAAGCAGGCCCAGTCTGAGGACTCCAGGAGAACGGCACCGGAAAACGTTGGTCAATCCAATGAGACGGCAGGAGAATCCACCACCACGGCAGGTGATGAGAGGACTCCAAGCAGGAGCACGCTGGCTACGGTGGGCGAAGTGGTGCAACTTATTTACTGTGAAGCTGGTGAGTAAATATCCATATCTCTCTAAAAAGAAACTAAAGCTTTATATTCTCATAGGCAAGTACCTTCTTACTCTTGAAAAAGAACAGGCGGGCAGTCCGGTGCATTCCTCCTCCACCATTAGCTGCACATCGAGCAGCAACAGCAATACAGTCTGCTCCGAGGATGACACAAAGATGTTCGTACGCATTTACGCCAACTTCTGGAAGTTCCCAGACAGTCGGCTTAACGAGCTGCCCATTACCATTCGAATAGCTTCGATGACCACGCCCAAAACGCCGTTGGTGGAGAGTATCGATGTGATTGAGCTCCCGTTACGTAGTCCGCCGGAGCTGGTGCAGTGCTGCCAGACATCGGGAAACATAATTGTAAGCAGTCGCGACAGGATTTACCTCTACGAATACACCCAGTGCGTTCATGAGAACACGCAGCCTAGGTTTGCTTTCATCGACTTTCTGCCCTTTAAGTTCTTCGTGCAACTAAATTTCGTGCCAGTGCGTCTGTGTCTGGCGGAGAACGTAATCGTCTGTCTCAGTCATCGATACTGCGTAGCCTTCAAGGTGGTGGATGCACTCACTAGCAGAGCCAGTGGAGGGCAGGATTTAAGCTGTCTGGACAACGACTATGGTGGCGGAGACGAGCCGCTCTCGGAATCCCTAAGCTTCGGTAGTAAGGCCAGTGCCAGCGGCGCAGGTGGGGGCGCAGTCAGTTCCAGTCACAGTCAGCAGAGCTGCGAGAGCGACTCCCTGCAATCGACGAGCAGTGCAAAAGCACAGGTTGTCATAAATGGTGCCTTGCCTGGACGGTCACCGTTAGACTTTAACGTGGCCAAGCTAGTTAACAATGCGTACGGCAGGGAATTTGAACCGGAATTGCGATCTCAGTGGGACGAGACTTCAGATTACGGAGCAGGAAAGAGTCAGGATGACAACCAAGATATAACAATTAGCCCTCAGCGCGCTGCAGACATTAAAATCAAGCTGGTGAACGAGGCTAAGGCAATGAATGTGAGGGGCATAGCCGGGAGCAGTCATCTTGATGATGCGTCGGTGCAATATGACGTGCGCAAGCTTTTGCAGATCTGTATGAAGACCTCGGAGAATCAACCCCGTGTTCTCGACATTTTTCGTTGTATGGATCTCAAGGCCATCTACCAAAGGAATTGCCAGGAAATAGACCAGGAAGACGATGAGTATGACATGGGCAACCAACAGGTGCCCAGTGCTGTGACCACCTTTAAGCACGTGAACCGCAGGACCCTTAAGTCTTCACAGCATCAGAGGTGCATAGGACACGCCCTCCTGGTGGCCAGTAGTGTGGACGGCTTTCTGTACCAGTTTTCCGCGCAAGGGAAGTGGTATAGTGAGAACGAAAAGCCTGTGGCCAGCTACAGCTTCACGGCGCCGGTTATCCAGGTCCAAATCAACGACTATGTCGTGTATGCAGTGACCTCGGAGTCTGTCGAAACGCACACCTCACGGATTGGTCACAAGCTCTTTCACAATCGTTTCGAGTACCCTTCGATTGGCTGTTTGTTCCCAGAGGAGTCAGCTCCAGATGTGAGTTCCCCCATCGCCGTTGTGGGTCTGTCAGCGTTTATGCATGTTCAATTTGTTTGTGTGAACCGAGAGCAGCTCGTGCTCATCACGAATGCAGCTCTGGAGCAGCACAAGCGGCGAAGCATGGGCGAGGTTCCTGGCACTCAAGTAGTAGCTGTCAAGAGAAACATTGCCGCACGCCTACTGGCCGAAGCGAAGGCGAAACACAGTAGTCTGCTTAGGAGCAGCAGTGCAGTCCAATCCTCGACGATGGCCAACGAGTGGACGCTGTACAACCTAGAGGTACCTCGAGTGGATTGCGTCGTAGAGGATCTTGAAGGCATTGCGGAATCGTATCGCAGTGCAAGCAGCTCTAACTTCTACGATCTCATGGAGGAGGCGCATGTCATGCTGCGATTAGGTCTCACGCTGCAGGGCGAGCGCTTGGGAGCGGAACGGGAGCAGCGGCTTCGGAAAATGTTCATGGCAAACTGCAGAAAACTGGCGGACTTCTCAATACGGTAAGGACCTTAAACTTAACCTCTTATAAATTTTGTTGATCAGCATCAGGCTTACAACCTGGTTTGAACTGCAAGGGTATATACACTTGAGCTTGCCAAACCTAGCATTAAAGTATGTAACAGGTAGAGGTCCTATAATGTATTTATATTATTGATCAGGATTACCAGCCGAGTCGATCTGAGCATGTCCGTCCGTCTGTCTCCACATTACTGTAAACTGTTTCGTTCAAACATTTAAGTTTTGACAAAAGAGAATTTTATAGTCTAGTTCTCCGATTATCAGAATCCCCTTACTCGGCTGGTGAAAGCGTGAACGAGAAATTTCAACATTTTCTGGAATATCGGTAGAAATTGAGGAACAAAATTATAAAAAGAAACAAATTTAACATTTTCCAAAAGTTTCGACGTGACAGCCTTGGACGGTTTTTAGGCGTTAGAGTGGGCGTGGCAACATTTGGAAACAAACTTGCTTGCGTCTATGTCTGGAAGGTGCATGGCATGCTTAATCTTAACGTTCATGTGGACAGACGGACATGGCCAGATCCTGTGCGAATCGGACCATTAGATCATATAGTGGCAATAGGTATAAATATATAGTTACTGCAAGGCTATATAAACTTCAAGTTGCCTAGCCTCCCTTCTTGTTTTATGATCGTCTTGGCAATTATTACGATATTACGATTACTATTATTACGATATATCAATAACGAGTTGGCCACACCCACTCTAACGTCCCCCACTATTTTCGAAAATGTTCCGATCATTTTTCGATTTTATCATGTGTCCTCCCAATTACTATCGATATACCACATTTAAAATCTTTCGAATTTTTTTTTATGTACATAAATAAAATGTAGCTTTATAAAGGTATAATCATATTACTAACCATACACTCTTGAACAGTTCAAACAAACAAGAAGTATATCTCCAGGCTACAGGGTTCTACAGAATGTGTCAGCTTCATCTGGTAGATATTTTCAATAACTACGTACAGAATTTTATGGACAGTGAGGGAAGCGTGAACCCACCTGAGCTCTCCGGTTTGATCTACACAGTTAAGCTGTTCCTTCTCAGCCTGGGAACAGATCGATTGAAGTCGGCCTTTTTGAACCAGACAGTTCGTCCGTATTTTACGCCAGCTCGGGTCATGCAACAAGGTTACAAGCAGGTTTCACTTTCGCTGGAGTTCCTTAACATGTTCATTAAACATGCCCCTTTGGAAATCCCGCAAATAATGCTAGTTTCACCTGTTGTAGCGGACTCCATAAGTGGGGAGTTGATAAACTACCTGAAATACTTGGACAAACTGTAAGTTGTTGACTTATTTCTGTAAAAATATGTTAATATAATTTAATATATTTACTAATTAGTTCCCCCGATGAAAATCTTCTGCTAGCTGTGACTGCTTGCCGTATGTCCAACTATTTGCTTGCGCAGGAAGTAGTTTCAAAGTCCACAAGACGCAACCTAGCCACTGCTTTAATACGGAACAAGAATGTTATGTTCGACGACAGTACTGTGATTTTTCAGCGACGCCATCAACAGCATACTGACTCCCAGGCATCAAGCTTACGAGCTAAAAGAAGCCGACGGATGGGGGCGAAAAACAAAACAACTCCGGTTGGAACGCCAGCTCCGAGTACCATAGTATCTTTCTCGGACTTCTGCGAGACCATTCTGTTGGCCAACGAGCAGCCAGCACTGATCGAAGCTATTAGTGATGCTTTCATCCATGCCCTTTGCATCGAGCACAGCATGACGCTGGACGTGATTCTGCAGCTCTTTCTTAACTATATCGCTTCGCACATCGGTCAAAAGGGATACCAGACCTCTCAGAAGGTGTTCGTAAACATTCTTCAAGTGTACTTCTATGATCTCTACGATGTAAGCTCGTCTTTGCAAGCCCACGAGATTCGTTCGCAAACACCGCCACAGCTGGACGACGATTACGACGAGGAGTGTAGCAGTTCGCGGGCTCCCTCGCTGCACAGCGAGGCAGATGCCCAGTCACTGTCCAGCTCTTGCGCCAGTTCGGCACACGAAGAGCGATCGGCGAGCCTGTCGATCAGTGGCAGGCAGCAGCGAATTGTCTATGACCAGCTGCAGGAACAACAGTCCTCGCCTTTTCAGAAGCGCAATTCAAATGCCTCGCTCTCACAGCCCCAGGCTGATGACGATGTGGTTGCGACTAATCTTAAGGGTCTGAAGATCCTGTTTCGAATGTACATGGGCCGGCTAAAGGCTCTAAGTGATCTCATCACAGATCTGCAATCAGCGGACGTCGAGCAACAAACGAGCCGCGAGGAGTTTTTGAACCTGCGAATGGAATGCATTTCGTACATGGTGGGCATGGCACCTAATTACAGCGCAAAACCGATTATAAGGAACCCCAATGATCCGTTGGCCGGCAAGCTTATTTTTGTGCCCTTTATTCCGGACTATAAACTGCCTGAGGGAGAGGAGTATGATCGCCACATCAAGGTATACATTCGTCCAATTCCCTGCTTGTTGGAGCGACCGCAGTATCTGAACCGCCTTCCGCCTTTTGAACGTAGCGATTTTAGCTACCCGAACAAGGACGACGGAGAGTTCGAGGTGCGCTTTCTTAGCTGGCATAACGAGTTGCTGACCCTCACCCTGAAGATACAGAGTCTGTTAGCTTCTACCAAGGTGGATCGTGAGATCGTCTCGGAGTTTCTCGCCTTTATACAAAAAACGCCCAATTTAATCGGCATAGACAGTTTTCTGGTAATAGTGTTGCCCAAGAATTTGGCCATAAACTACCTGCTTAGTTTCTGTCCCGCCTTTTTGTGGCAGTATGGAAAGGTAAGGCTCACGATCTTAAAAGTTTTAGTGTTTTATATAAGTAATAAAATTATATTTCTTTAATAATTAATTGTGGTTCACTTGCAGTCTTGCGGGTTCACTCCAAAGCATTGGGAGAGCCTATTGCGGAAAATACTCAGCAAGCAGGAGGCGCTGCCCAATTGGAAAGCACATATAACGGGTTTGTAGCTTCTACAATTTTACACTACTTACGTAATTAATCGGCATATCATTTTACAGAGATTTTAAACAATTTGGTGGCTGAGCTGAGCTTTGAAGAATTATTGCAATGCTTTCCCAGCGAAGCGATTAAAAATCGCAACACCGCACAGTATTTCGCCACGGAATTTGCCGAGACATGTATCTTGTATGAAAACGAGGAGCTTGTCTTTAAAAATCCTGATCGAAAAGATGGACACAGGGATCACATGCCGATGGATAACATAGACGAGGACAATGTGTTTGAGTTAACGCTACGCAAGGCGGTGGCCAAGCAGCGGAGTATAGCCCTGAGGTCCATGATTGAGTCCACAGGAACGCAGTTGTTTGACGCTACTAGTAATCCCATGTATAACCTGTAGGCGATCTACATTCCTCGTTAAACTAGTTTAATCTTAAATTATCATATTGAAAATCGATGAGATTGATATTAACGTAGCAAAGTAGTGAACTCAAAAAGCTTTTTTATTACGCCTCAGATTGATCGAAATGTATTTTGTAATTTTAGGGCACATTATTTATTGACAATTATGTTTGAAACAAAACACCCGCTCGAATACTCCAGCTTTCGGTAATTTATGCAACTGAGCTTACGTGAAAAAACTCCTAAGCTGTAGGTTGTAAAAAGAACTAGCTCGTCGCTCTCTTATGCTGTAGTTGCCATACGTAACCAGATTTACGATCGATACTTTTTGGTACATTCATTATAACTGTATTTTTACTTGTATTTTTCCAAGTCTCCTTTAAACTTTGCTTTAAAAACCTAAAAAGTATTTGTAACCTATTTAAATATTAGTTTTATTGTCCTTTTATTTGCCCACATTCAAGCACACTTTTACGACAAAAACAACAAGATCAAGTGATATTTTTAATTCTTTCATTGAATCTGAACAATAAAAGTATAATTATATTACAATGGCCGAACTTTTTTCCTGCAGCATAAGCTGAAAGTTTATTCACCTGACAGCATTAAAATACAGCTGCATTAGAGCCGTTCATAGCCACTACGTATTCTGGCAATTAAATTCTAGCTTTTGTGGCCGTGCTAAAGTAATTGAACATAGCGTCATGGAAACTGCGGACAGATTTCTCCGCCGTGAATAACTTAACCAATTAGGGGCCCTAGACATCTTGCGTGCGGCTTTTCAAACCGGATTCAGTCACTTGATGGTGCTTGGCGAAATCGGCAGCAGCATGCTAAAGCTCAGCCAAGAAGAGGTGGGTCCGGAGAAGCCTAAATCCGGACCAAATGACATAGACCCAACGAAAACGTCGGAAGAGAACCAACTGGACGCGATCATCGTTGAGATTGGCCAGTTCGGACCCTTTCAGGTCTTCAACTACATATTGCTTTGCCTGCCCATCATCTGCAACGCCTTCTACTCCATTTCCTACGTCTTCACCGCTGGTGATGTGCCCCATAGGTGAGTTAGTGAAATTGTTTTGGGCTGCTCGTTTTAGTTGGAAATTCCTCATAGGTGCAACATCACCCTGTGCGATGGATTGGACTCCAGGTATGAAGAACAATTCCTAAATTTTACCACTCCCCAGCCCCACGGGAACTGGGTTCAGTGTGAGCGGTACGCCGTGCGAAACGACATCGCAGGTGAACCTTCGTGCAATGTCAGTAGCTTTGATATGGGTCAGCGAGTTCCCTGCGATGCTGGCTATAAGCTGAGGGACGACGAGAAGACAATAGCAACTGAGGTGGGTTTCAAGGTTTAAGGCTTTTAAGGTATTTGTATTTTGATCTAATTTATATTACAACAGTTTGGCCTATTCTGTGCTGACCAATGGAAACTGTCTATGGTGGGAACAGTAAACAATATTGGACAGTTTGTGGGAATACCACTAGGAGGTTATTTCGCCGATCGGTAAGAATAAAACAGAAATCTCATTTTTAAGTACAAGTAGTTCCGTAATATAATTTGGTCCGCTTTTATTTGTAACCCACCATAAAAGTATTTAATTTCCAAATTGTGGTCGTAGAATTTTTCATTTTACAAATAGATAGAAATGTACAAAACTAACAAAATATTGAATACAGAGAGTGGGTGTGGAAAATTTGGAAACAACTTAAGATGCCAGATCGACTATACTGACTATTAAACCTGATTAAAATTGTATATGTACTGTAACATATTTTTCAAAGAATTTACTTTACGAGTAAAATATTTGAATGTTTCTGTACAACATTTTGGTTTATTAAAGCCGATAGAAAACGCTTATCGTTGCCAAAATGTTCATGAAGTAAGTTTGGTTGTGTAGCTATGCCATTGTATTTTTATATGTTTAATAAATGTATAAAGGTTGTCTTATTTTTATACCCGCCAGTCGTAGAGTAAAAACTTTTACTATCGTAGTCGCACTCCTACAAGCTGAGTGACGGGTATATGACAGTCGATGTACTCCCTTGTTTTATACCCGTTACTCGTAGAGTAAAAGGGTATACTAGATTCGCTGAAAAGTATGTAACAAGCAAAAGGAAGCGTTTCCGGCCTTATAAAGTATAAATATTTTTGGTCAGGATCAATATCGGTGTCGATTTGAATATGTCCGTCGGCCCGTCCGTATGAAGATCGAGATCTCAGGAACTTTAAAAGCAAGAAAGTTGCGACTGAGCATGTAGACTCCAGAGACATAGACGCAGCACAAGTTTGTTGACCCATGTTGCCACGCCCACTATAACGCCCACAAACCGACCACGGCCACACTTTTAAGAAAAGTTGTGATATTTTTTCACATTTTTGTCAGTCCTGTAAATATCTGTCGATTTGCACAAAAACTTTTTGCCACGCCGAATCACACACTCTTGCCACAAACCGCCAAAAAATGTCAGTGTTGAAGTCTCTCCTACGCACTTCCAATAGCTGAGTAACGGGTATAAGAACGGATCGGGAAACTCGACTATTGCATTCTCTCTTGTTTAAACCTGCCTGCTGATATCCATTTTTTATACCCGTTACTCGTAGAGTAAAAGGGTATACTAGATTCGTTGAAAAGTTTGTAACAGGCAGAAGGAAGCGTTTCCGACCATATAAAGTATATATATTCTTGATCAGGATCAATAGCCTAGTCGATTTGGCCATGTCCGTCTGTCCGTCCGTCTGTCCGTCCGTCTGTCTGTCCGTATGAACGTCGAGATCTCAGGAACTACAAAAGCTAGAAAGTTGAGATTAACGCCCACAAACCGCCCAAAGCTGCCACGCCCACACTTTTGAAAAATGTTTTGATATTTTTTCATTTTTGTATTAGTCTTGTAAATTTCTATCGATTTGCCAAAAAACTTTTTGCCACGCCCACTATAACGCCCACAAACCGCCAAAAACTGTCAGTGTTGAAGACCTCCTTCGCACTTTCACTAGCTGAGTAACGGGTATCAGATAGTCGGGGAACTCGACTATAGCGTTCTCTCTTGTTTCTTATTAAGATATGGGCGGAAATTTATACTGGTATCCGCGGGAATCCTGAGTTCCATTGCAGGACTCGCTCGCTCACACGCGCCGGAGTACTACAGCTTTCTTTGCTTGGAGTTCCTAGACATGGTCGTGGGGAGTACGCTCTTTCCCACCGCCTTCCTTCTCGCCGTGGAGCTAGTTGGCCCCAAGTATCGCGTGTTGGCGGCCACCACGATCAGCCTGACCTACGGCCTGGCAGAGGCCCTTATGGGCTACATGGCCAAGTATCTGCCCGACTGGCGTGTGCTTCTACGGGTGTTATATACCCCAGCTCTGCTTCATTTGGTTTTCATTTCCGTGCTGTCGGAGAGCGTGCGGTGGTTGCTCAGCCAGTCGAAGGAGATGGACGCTCAGACCATACTACGGAGGGTGGCGCAAATAAACCGAAAAGAACTGTCGGAGCACCAGCTTAACGAACTGATCCTCTCAAATCGCCGAATGGTGGCCCAGTCTTCCGCAGCCGGGGGTCACTATAGTTTCCGTCAGATCTTCCAGGCCTTGGGCTGTCGCACTGCTCTGTGCTGCTTTGTGTGGTTCACCCACACCCTGGTCGCCCTGGGTCTGAGTCTGCACTCAGCCCAGTTAAGTGGCAGCAAGTTCGAGAACTTCAGCATGACTGGTCTTATGCAGCTGCCTGGCATCCTGATGGCTACAACACTTATGAACTGGATAGGACGGCGACGGGCGCTCAGCTCCTGCCAGTTCACTTGTGCAGTCCTTCTCCTTGCAGTGGCTGCGACGGATGCAGGTAAGCATGGAACCTATTTTGTGGTTAACTAAAAATAAAAAATGTTTGTGCTTGATAAGTGTACCCTGTGACCTCTTCCACACTGTACTTCCTTGCAAAAATGACGTCCACAGGCAGCTTTATGATCCTGTATTTCTTTACCTCCGAGATCTTCCCCACAAACTGCAGGAACTGCATGCTCTCCTTCTGCTCCTGTATGGGTCGCTTTGGCTCCATGCTGTCTCCCCAGACCACTCTATTGGTAAGAAGCTCTTCTATTAGAAGTTAATATCTAACCAGTGCCAATCAACTTCCCCGTGCAGATCCCCTACTACAAATATGGGCCCCACCTACTATTCGCATTATTTTGTTTCACCTGCTCGGTATTGGTTTTGTTTTTCCCGGAGACAACGAACAAGGTGCTACCCACAACGCTGGCTGAAGCTCGCGCCCTGGATAAGAGTATACCTAAGGAAAAATTGGTAAAAAGTGCTGTCTAATCGAAATTATCGCGTCCCCAGTTTCTGTGGTCAGACACATTGCAGATTGTAGTTTTTCTTCACCAGCATATTTGCAAAGGTTAATTGTAAGTACATATGTATATCGACAGTGGCAAAGGTGACGTTAAAAGAGTATGCAACATTTATTTCCTCTGGAAGCCCTATGATGCCTTATTAAAATGAAAATCAAAATCAAATGTAATTATATGTTTTCAAAACTGAACTAAAAATACCGAATTATAACATTTAATTATCAAAAACTAAGCAATTATATATTTTCCATTAATTATGTACTTAGTTATTTCGACTGGTTACTTTGATAAAGTCGTCCGAGTAAAACCAACATTTTATATGGTATTGTAAGTGTTATACACGTACGAATCGTATTACTATGTAATACTGAAAAACATGTTATCAACTTGGAGAAATTGGAACTTCAGCATTATATTTAATAACTATACATATGTATGTACTTATGTTTGTAAATGTATACATTTGTATACATATTATTCGATTGTTTTGTACACTTGGTTTTGCAAGGGGGCTAACTGTCAAAAGGCTTAAACAAAAAGCATTAGTATTTAACTATTTATTTATCTACATAATTCCGTTTAGAATCGGAGCTTATCAGCTGGATGACATGCCTTTCTGCGAGATATTACAGATTTATGGCAGCCATTCAGAGGGGTTGTGTCATACATCTATCAAGCAATTACAGCGCGCCAATAATTCACGAGCTCTCACTTATTGTGGATTCGTCGAAACTTATCATTGATTTATCAATCTGGTCGGAAACCGTCCGATCGATCGAATATAGCCAGTCATTCAAGCTCTAGACTTGTTGGGTATACAGTTTCTGCTCCTCCACCTAATCATCGCATGGTCTGGTAGAGCAAACCAAGTGTAAAGTCAAGACAAACAGACACCCAAAGTCAATGGCATGGCGTTAATAGCGTAAGATAAGGCGGCCAACAGGCCAGGTCGGCCAACTTGTTGACCCAGTGGAGCAATCAGCTAACAGGCGGAAACAGCTGTTGACCACAACACACTACCCACTACCAGACACCATGTCTCGTCGTCTGAGAGATAAAACATAGCTGCGACACTGTTGATATCTATTGATTTCTGCTAACCCATATACAACCTACCGCGTTCGGATGGATGGTGGTACTCGAAGTTCTCCCATTGTTGGTAAGTGTCCGTACACACACACAGATGCATAAAGTTTCGGATTGGGGCCTGATAAGACCCCGATAAGAAGGGAATATGGAGAAGAGCAGACGGGTTAAAAATAGAAACGCGAGAGCGGCCACAATCGAAAGAGAATAATAACCAGAATCAAAACACAGCACTGTTGATGTGGTTAAGTCATTCGTTGAGTGGCACTGCTCCCAGCGAGACGCTCCAGAGCGTCTATAAATAAGCCCCAACGCTAACGAGGAAAGATCGCGGGCCGCGAGTTATAAAACACCGATTAGAAGGAGAAGTGCATCCACCACGTGGCTGGCGGGCATTTGATTGTAAAAATATATAATTCAGTCATTATGACCAGCCAGAAGGAGGGAAATGGAAGCAAGCCGACCGATCACAAGACCAATGGACATGCGGACGCGGAGGCGGCGACGGAGAAGGCTGGCGGGGATGAGGACAACTCTCTGGACGCGATTCTTGTCCGGATCGGCCAGTTCGGGCGCTATCAGATCATCAACTATGTTCTGCTCTGCGTTCCCATGCTCTTCAACGCGTTCTTCTCCATCTCCTATGTTTTCACGGCTAGTACGGTGGTACACAGGTAGGCAAAAAGGCCTTTTAATAAATTGGCTGGTCCATATCTCCAATTTCCCATTTGTCCCAGGTGTACTGTTCCGCAGTGCGATAGTCCCAGCAGTGTCTATGAGGAGGACTGGCTGGGCTTTACAATCCCATACAAGAACTCCGCCTGGGATGCCTGTCATCGGTACGCCGTCAACCTATCTGGAGCTATCACAGGATACACCGACCCATCTGGACAATACTGCCTCCAGGAGTATTTCACTAATACATCGGAGACCTGTGGACGCGACTTCAAGTTCAGGGATGAGGAAAAGACCATATCAACGGAGGTGAGTAAACAAAGATAAGGGCATTCTTAAGTTGACGGAAGTTCCGTGGGAAATATTTATTTTGATAACAAGTTGGAGGCAGATATTTTCAGAAGGCAGTAAATGAAACAGTATCAATCATTAAAACGAATATTTCTGGATTATGAATTTGCAAATTACTGGTAGGTTGTAGGTACATTTATTGCATATTTGAGTATCTATATTACTTTACACCGAAATAAACACGTACAATAAATGTACGTGAAAGAACTTGCGTACTGAAAATAAAAGGTTTTTAATTTAAAGTCTATAAAATGCGTAACTTAAAAAGACTAAAATATCCGTTTTTTGTTACCTTGGATTAAATATTTTTTTAATCAATTTTATAGTTTTGTTTAAACTAATACTTTTCTTACATATTTGTTTACTATTCAACTGATTATATAAGTGTAAAAATCTTGCCTTGGCTGGTTCGTATATATATATTTTATTTAAACATATGTATATGAATTTAGTATATAGACATACAAAATGTCGGAGACCTAATAACTAATAAAGTAACAATATTTACATTTCATCTCCACAGTTTGGAATATACTGTGAGGACGAGTGGATGCTTTCCATGGTGGGCACTATAAACAATGTGGGCCAATTCGTAGGCATACCTCTTGGAGGATACTTTGCGGATCGGTAATTAGTCCCTGTTTGGTAAGATAAATTGCAGTTTAATAACATCTACATCTACCCCAGATACGGACGACGTACCATGCTAGCTGTAGCCGGATCCTTAAGTGCTCTAATGGGCGTGATCCGTTCGCTGTCGAGCAACTACTCCATGTTCCTGGTATTCGAGTTCCTAGACATGGCCGTGGGTAGCACCCTCTTTCCAACCGCCTTCCTGCTGGCAATCGAGTTGGTTGGTCCAAAGAGGCGAGTGGCTGCGGCCACAATCATCACTATCTTCTACGCGCTGGGCGAGGCCTTCCTCGGATTCCTGGCTTCCCAAGTGCCGCACTGGCGCTGGCTGCTGCGGGTGCTTTACGCTCCGGCTGTGCTGCAGATCCTATTTTTGTGGATCTTGCCAGAGAGCGTCCGATGGCTGCTGAGTCAGGGTGCCGAGGAGAAGGCATCCAATGTGCTGCGACAGGCGGCGCGGATCAACAAGCGGCCCCTGCCGGAGGAGCAGGTGGAGGATCTCTTGAGCAGCAATCGACAAAAGCTGAGCCAGGCCAACGAGAGCCAGTATCCAATAATGCGAGCCGTGGTGTTCTTCTCGCTGCGGATAGCCAACTGTTGCCTTTGTTGGTTCACGCACACGCTGATCACCTTGGGTCTTAGCCTAAACTCTGTTAACCTGGGCGGCAACAAGTATACCAACTTCATGCTGAACGGTTTCATCCAGATCCCTGGCCTGTTGCTTCCCCTGATCATCATGGACCGAGTTGGCAGGCGCTATTCCCTCTGCGCCTCGATGTTGCTCTGTGCCATTTGCATGGGCGCCTCTGCCGCAGTGCCAGCAGGTGATGGAACACGATCTTTTTAGTTAATTGTTCTGTAGAATATAATTTTCCATTAGATAACCGCGCGGGTTCTCTGACCCTGTTCCTGATTGGAAAGCTAGCCATCACTTGTAGCTTCCAGATCTTGTACTTCTTCACCTCGGAGATCTTTCCCACCAACGTGCGAAACACCCTTTTGTCTCTCTGCTCCATGGTGGGACGCATCGGTTCCATGCTGGCCCCACAAACCCCTCTATTGGTTAGAACGGATTTACCTATTCATGTTCGAACAGCTAACTATCGGTCCTTGTCCCTTTCAGGCCAAGTACTACATATACGCCCCGCAGATCCTATTCGCCACCTTCGCCCTGATCAGTGGCTTCCTGACCCTGGCCTTTCCCGAGACGTCGGACAAGGTGCTTCCAACGACCATCGAGGAGGCGCGCGATTTGAATCAGGCCAAGCGGCGTAGGGAAGAGTCGTGATATCCGTGATATTTATGAGCAGCATTTAGCATCGTTTTTAAAATCATAGAAGCCACTTTTTTGTTTTGTTTGTGATTTTGTTTCTTTTATTATATACATACATACATAGTAATTCCAAAACAGTACATATATCTGGAGCTTATCTCCTTTCACAATTTGGGATTACATATAGGTTTAACTTTATTGCGTATGCATAGGTATCTGTGTCGATCAATGCAATTATTTATTTAAGTAATAAAATTAATTTTTACACGGATCTGGTAAGCATAGATTTCGAACTAAATGTTTTGATTAAATACGGGGCTGCAAATAAGAGTGTGTGCTAGATTTAAAAAACAAGTAATGAAGTAATGAATAATTCAATTTAATAACTCATGTAAGCATATGTAGATAAATATGTAGTTATACATTGACATATACATGAATTGTGGCGCCCCCAAACGATAGGTGGATGTACTTTTTCTGCTAGAATATATCGATTAGTATCGACACTTGTGTGTCGAAATCGGGATGGCAACCGAAAAGTATGTATTTTTAAATGGCGTTATACGAATTCAAAAATTTATGTTACTATACGATCGTCGTTTTTATTGATATATTCTTTAAATATGTAATGGGACTGTCTTACTAATTTAATTCCTTTTAAATTTATATTGCATTAGTTAAGTAAGTAAAAATATTTTCCTGGAATTATTCCTGTTATTAATGTAATTTTAATGTTATTAAATAATCCTAAAACATGAGGAAATGATGATTTCAATTAAATGATTAAAGAAAATTTCGAAATAAAAATTTGCAATAATATTCGAAATCTCTAATTGCAAGTATTTATTAACTTATTACCAATTATAAAGTGATCATATATACCACAGCATTCAAATTCTAAATTTGTTTAATATATAATATATTATGGCAATAAAAAAATACAAAAAATCAGCCTTTAAGAAACTTCATATTAATTCTGTTCATGGCGAAAAAAATTTAAAAGGGCGTGCATGTGTGCATGTAATGATCATTGAACTGATCAAACATACTTCACAAACAATTCAATGTTGTAATAAACTCGAGTAGCCCACCTGTGTCTCTGGTGTAGTTGGCTGATATCGTCGATACTAGAGAAGGCGAGTTGAGACTTTGAAGTGCCATGTCGGACAACAACCTAAACAACTATGTGTAAGCGATAGTAGGAGTGAAGAACTGAGTTCTTTGCCGGAATTATAAACACAAACAAAGCCAAACCCGCAGTGAGGTATAATAAAGGGGAACAATAGGTACCCTAAAACACGCCTCGTGTGTCATTTTATGAATGGTTAACGCTGGTGTGATTTGATTTGATGGCATTTGTAATTGCAATTATAGTCTTTGGGTCTGTGGCTTCGAAAGGTGTCTTATCGGGACTTGATGACAACTTCTGCGCCTTGCAGCGATGATATCGCAACCTTATCTCCGATCTGACGATCGCCCGATCGGATGGCCAGGTCCGGAGAATCAAATGCCGAGTGCCAATCAGTTTTGAATTGCCCATGGGACAAGACAGACATGAGCGCAGGAGACTACGAGAGCGGTGACTACTTCATGCGCAGTCGGTGGGTCCGTCCCCAATCGGGATATGATGTCACCGATAACCAATGCTTCCGACTGCTTCCAGGAAGCATCGGGACAAGCCGTCGCTATGGGATTCCTTCCAGGACCCGCCGTCCAAGAAGACTAGCGGATCCGATGCCGACTGGAAAAAGCTCCAGTTTTGCCTTAAACTGTTCAAGCTCTGCATCTACCTCCTTGTCTTCGCGGTTGTTCTTGCCACTAGCGTGTTCGCCAAGGTTGCTTATCTCTACATGGCCGGAAACA
This sequence comes from Drosophila santomea, assembly GCF_016746245.2. NCBI lineage: Eukaryota > Metazoa > Arthropoda > Insecta > Diptera > Drosophilidae > Drosophila > Drosophila santomea. The sequence goes on from NC_053018.2 coordinate 22,157,233, forward strand.
CAGGTGGCACCGGGCCACGCGTGCAAGTGTGCAGCAAGTATCGTGAGTAGAGTTCAGTTATTTGTTTGATTAGCATTTCTATTGTGGTTCTTTTCCTTCCTAGTTCTCCGCCACGGCCAAGTGGAGGCGGTGCCCAGCGAGCTGGACCAAATCGCCTGGGTCTGGGCCCTGATCTTCGCCTTTGCCGCCCCCGAGCTGTTCACCTTCCTGCGCGCCCTGCGCATTTGCATGTTCAAGCGCGAGCTGCGACCCAGCGGACTGGAAGTGGGACTGGTGAGTATTTTTAATGGGGTACAGATAGGGTGGCACGATTTGAGGGAAATATGTTTACTGACATGTTCGAAGCTCTTTAGGCCGAGAAAATGACTTATCTATTTTGCTGGATGAAAACATTTTTTAATTAAATATTTGGCTTTTTATCGGTTACATAACTCGTATAATATTTTAATGTGAAATAGTTAGAGTCAAACTATAGTATTTAGCTGAAAAATATAATTTTTTCGAAGCAATTTAAATTAGCCCGATACGGACAATTATTCGTTTGATAAAAGAAATAGCTTAGCAGTATATCAGCGCTTAACAATTAAGCTGAAAATGTCACAAGATTTAAAAACCACAAGTGACGGTAGCCCCTCAAATGGCACCACCCCCTCGAGCTTTCTAGCCACCCTAACCCGGACGGAGATTGATTGATAAGCCCCCGCCAATCAGGTCACGCTCTTTGAACTCCTGCACGTCGTTGGTCTGGCCCTGCTCACCTTCACCGTGCTGCCGGCCCTGGATGTGACGCGTGGGGCGATTCTGGGCGGCTGCGTCTGCTTTGTGCCTGCCCTGCTTAGTAAGTTCTCCTTCCGACTAGAGCCCCCAGATGTTATCGGTGCCTAGGCACCGACTGACAACAATTAAATTGATTGCCTCGGCTGCTATACGTTTCAGACTTGCTGACGGGAACGCGGGTGCACTGGAGGTCGGCGGACAGCCTGGTCCTCGGGATCTCCATCCTGGCCCTGGTGGCGCAGGGCAGCGTCTTCCTGCTCTGGCCTTCGCTGAGCAACAGTCTGGAAGTTCAGCTGCTGGCCATTCCGCTGCTCCTCATCTCGTTTCGCTGGTGGGAGAACTTCGCCAACACTCACGAGGCCATCGGTATGTGCTTGCTCAATGACTGTTTCCCGACAATACGTTTATAGTTATTTACTCGTACTAGGCCCTCGTGGTATTCAAAGTCGCTTTATAAGATATCACTCAACGACTTTTAGGTTTAGTAATAATAATTATAATGGTTAGTTAATAATTCAAAGTTAGATCAAATATTTGCAAATCCATTACGTCCGAGATTTATTTTTTATATTTATATTTATAATTAATTACTATTTATGTATAGTTTATTATATAATAACTAATTTAAAGAGAGGATTAACTAGCTACTGTGGCCATCGACTCGACTTATTATAAGATCGGTAGTTATGTTAAATTTGGTGTTTAACTATAAATTTGTTTAAGAACGATAATATTAGGTTTGAATTATTTGGTGTTAGGTTAACTAATATATTTGAGGGCGGGTGGCACGAGGGAGATTTATATCTTTTATGTTTATATATTAATTTAAACATTTATATAAACATCCATATTAAACAAAGTAGAGAATGTGAAACATCATTTATAAGAAGACATTTTTGTAAATTAGTTGGACGAGTAGTAACAGGTAATTGAGAGCCGAGAAATTGTACATTAACATTCCTTAATGTTTATAGTATCTTTAATGCTTGTGATTTCAGTATTTTGTTATCGTATTCCTTTAAAGTGGCTTATATTAAAAAATTGCCAACCTTAAAAATTTAATTCAATTTAATTAAAGTCAATTGGAATAGTTTTATTTATTTAAGTTTAAAAATATATAATATATGTATAAAGTATATAACTCGTTGAATATACAATTACATAAATGTTATAATACACGTTAAAGAAAAGGGTATACTACATCGTTGAAAAGTATGTAACAAACATAAGGATGCATTTTTGGCCATATGAAGTTTATATATTCTTGATCAGGAGTCAAGTCATAGCCGAGTCGATGTGGCCATGTCCGTTTGTCCGTCCGTATGAGGGTCGAGAGCAAGGAAGTTGAGATTGAGCATGCAGACTCCAGAGACATAGACGCAGCGCAAGTTGGTTGACCCATGTTGCCGCGCCCACTCTAACGCCCATAAACCACGCAAAGCTGCCACGGTCACACTTCTTAATGTATTTTTTACAACATTTTTTAATGGTTTATTAGTCGGGGAACTCGACTATAGCTTTCTCTCTTTTTTTTTTGCATACTAGCATATTTGCTTCTTCAGGGATTTCTAAGTGTGAATGTAGACTGATTCCTCATCCTTTCCTCCTCCGGCAGCCTATATCATTCGCACCATCCGCTGTACCCGATCCCGATACCACACGTACCTCTACCTGGCGCCTCTGAAGGTGCTGGTTTTCGCGGGGATGGGCTTTATCCTGCACGGCCAGGAATTCGTGGAGTACTTCAGTCGATTCCGTGATGCTTGGCGGCCGCATCTCATCACGCTGGTGGTAAGTGCAGTCCAGTCATTAAGGCTCGAGGTTACCACTCATAAAGATAAGTAGAACATATACATACATATATGTACATACGTCTAAAAGTTAAAAATTTATTTTATAAGTAATCCTAAATATTTAGTTTTTATTATTTATTTATTCAAATGTTTGTTAAATAAATAAGGGCATATTCGGAAATAGATTTTTTTAAACACTATGAAAGCTAATATCAATGTTTTTAAATTCCAAATGATTTATTATTCTTATGCATGATTTTGCATATGATTTTGATAAAAACTTTGCTTTCCCTTTAATGTGGCATTCTTACACTGTTTTCCCTAGCGTCCACTTTCTTAAAGATTATTTATACATAATTGTAAAATCGGTTGTAAGGGAAATAAAAGAGCGGAGATATACATTTGCATTGCCTTCAGTATTTTAAATTTCCCACTTTTGGTGAACTTTCAGCAGTCTGGTGGTGACCTCGATGCGCTTATTTTAGCACAGGCGAACTTATCAATCGCAGCCCCTCCTCTCAGGACGCTGTTCACCGTCCAGTCCAGTACTAATGCGGTTTTCTACGCATTGGCGGTCCAGGTGGGCGCAGCATACCTGTGCCACATTTTCGGTAAGTTCGCCTGCAAAATCAAGATCCAGAAGTTCAGCTACGCGCTGCCCCTCAGCCTGGCAGGACCAGCCTCCATCTGCCTGGCCACCTTTCTGGCCCAGCTGCGGGCCTCGGATCCGTGCTCCCTGCACGGCCTATTGCCGGACTACCTCTCGCTTCAGGCACTGGGCCAGAGTGTGGAGGAGATGGGCCAGAAATGCCTCGACTACGCTCTCTGGCTGTGGCCGCTGTGGTGGTTGGCCCAGGTGTGGACCTGCCTGCACATCTGGCAGCCTCACAATGACAGGAACGCCCCAACCGAGAAGCTATTCGTGTGTCCCTGGTATTGCGGACTGCTGGTGGACCAGTGCTCGATGATGAACCGGCGGATTGTGGATTGGAGCGAGGAGTACTTGGCAATCAAGGTAAGCGGGGCTCGTTGCCTGCTGAAATAAGTGCGCCAAATCAGATGCGAGTCAAGTTGAGTTAATGTTAATGAATTATTGTAATCAGGCGCCTGCCTGGCATCAATCATCTCGCCAAGCTCGCAGCTTCCTGCAGCTCTTGTTCCAATCCGCGCACCCACATCCATTTTTGACTATTCCGGCGGAGGGAGCTGCCGGCACTACTGATGTGCGCTTCAAATGTCAGGCAATGTAATTAAGTTAAATGACGGGGAAACTGCAAAGTTCAGGAAATGTTTGCGTTTCGCCCTTTTGGGAAAGGGGCACGGCTGGGATGCCAGTGCTGGGATGGGTTTTCGGTGGGTGTAAACTTAATTAAAAGTGCTTCAGCTCTACTCGCATGTTTTCGGAGCCTACCCAGTATAAAGACATTAAATTAATTAAAATCAGGGCATGCGAGTTGATTTTAAGGGCATAATTTGGGGGCAAAGCGAATTATGTGCATTCGTAATAGCCTTGCTAAAATAGGCAGGCTGAATCGACCTTTAAGTCCTTCGAATCCGTGAAGTATTAATACAAATTTTCATTCTAGTTAAGATTAATCTGCTGTATTGCCAAATTCCATATACGTTGCTTAACTTGAAACGAAGTTTGAGGTTTTTCTTGTGTGCAGTTGGGTTCGGTTGCCAAATTAATGCTGGAGTCCTTGCCAAGAATTTTCGTGCTCTTGAGGCTCCGCAAATACCGCATTGGATATCTCAATAACCCACTTGGTATGCACTGCAATCATACGGAGCTTAAACTAAACCCACCTGCATCTGTTTTCTCTTGGCAGAGCGACCTAACCGCGCCGAGGGATCCTGTGGTGGCTCTGGCAGCCGACATCAATGCCAGCCGGGACATTCTAGAGGAGGACAAGGTACCGCAGCTGATAGTGTGCGCCACCATGTGGCACGAGACCGAGGACGAGATGATGGAGTTTCTCAAGTCAATTGTCCGCTTGGATGAGGATCAATGCGCCCGCCGCATGGCCAGGACGCACCTCAATGGCGGCAAGGCGGACGACGAGTACTATGAATTGGAAAGTATGTAAATGGGCCAAACTTTGCGGGTAAAGATGCTGATGCTGATGCTGATACTGCTACTGCTGCCGTTGCTGATGCAGAAGCCACTGGTGTCTTCTCCAGTCCTCACCAGCAACATTTGCATTGCACATTTAAAATGTGTCAAATGAGAAATTTATGCAGCTCGGCACGCTGTTTGCAGCTGTATTTATAGCGCTTGGCGACTTCATTTGCGCCTTTGCCAAAATGGCTTTAAGCCAAGCATCAGCAACTGTCTGCGACAACTTTATGATCTCCGCAATACCGCCCCTACATGGAGAATAAAAAAAGGCTTAAACGCAACTATTCATTTCACGTCCGTCTGTATGTCTTGCGCAATATAGTCTTTTATGCTATCCGTATTTAACTTTCCACAGAAATCTTCGTTATGCAGCATGCGTTATCATATATTTTGCTATAGCTTTCATTGTTGCTTTTGGTCGTAAAGTCTCCTAGGCCTTAGAAACATTCGGATAATTAATCAAATACAAGAGAGAACGCTATAGTCGAGTTCCCCGACTATCTGATACCCGTTACTCAGCTAGTGGAAATGCGAAGGAGAAATTTCAACACTGACAGTTTTTGGTGGTTTGTGAGCGTTAGAGTGTGCGGTAGGAAATGATTTGTGGCAAATCGAAAGAAATTTACAAGACCAACAGAAATGTAAAAAAATATCAAAATCATTTTTTAAAAGTGTGGGCGTGGCAACATGGGTCAATGTCTCTGGAGTCTGCATGCTTAATCTTAACTTTCTAGCAATGAACTTTTAGTCTACGAGTAACGGGTATAACATTGTTGTTAAATTTACAGTAAAGATTCGATGTTTCAACTTTTTTATTTTGCCTATATTTTCATAGCCAACATCTTCTTCGACGATGCATTCGTCTCGGATCCGCGTCAGTGCCAGAACAAGCGTAACCCACCCATCAACGAGTATGTGAAGACCCTAACCCGAACCATCGACAAGGCCGCCTTTGAGGTCTATGGAGTGAGCATCCGCATTAAGCCCCCTCTGAAGATCGAAACTCCCTACGGAGGCCGCTTGGTGTGGACCCTGCCAGGACGCACTAAAATGGTGGCCCACTTAAAGAACAAAGACAAGATCCGGCACAAGAAGCGCTGGTCGCAGGTCATGTACATGTACTATCTTCTGGGATATCGGATCATGGAGACGATGGAGCTGTCGCCCCGCCGCAAGGCGGTTATTGCAGAGAACACATTTATCTTGGCCCTGGACGGAGATATAGACTTCCAGCCACGGGCTGTGCAGCTGCTGATCGACCGGATGAAGGCCGTGGACGAGCTAGGAGCGGCCTGCGGTCGGATTCACCCAGTGGGAAGGGGTCCGATGGTGTGGTACCAGAGATTTGAGTACGCCATTGGACACTGGCTGCAAAAGGCGACGGAGCATGTCATTGGTTGCGTGCTCTGCAGTCCAGGATGCTTCAGTCTGTTCCGAGCCAGCGCCCTGATGGAGAACAGCGTGATGAAGCGGTACACGATGATCAGCTCGGAAGCGATGAAGATGGTGCAGTACGACCAGGGCGAGGACCGCTGGCTGTGCACGCTGCTCTTGAAGGCCGGGTCCCGGGTGGAGTACTGCGCCGCTTCGGATGCGTATACTCACGCGCCAGAGAGCTTTAACGAGTTTTACAACCAACGACGTCGTTGGGTGCCCTCCACCATAGCCAACATCTTCGATATTCTGGCGGATGCAGACACTGTGGTGAGGAAGAACAACTCCATATCAACGATGTACGTGTGGTACCAGGGAATGCTGATGATTGGAACCGTGCTGGGACCGGGCACCATATTCCTCATGATGGTGGGAGCCTTGGTGGCCGTGTTTTCCATTGACATCTGGACCGCTTTCCTCTGGAACTTCTTTCCCATCCTCTTTTTCATTCTGGCCTGTGTCTACCTTAAACAGAAGTTTCAACTGCTGATAGCATTCGTCATAAGCTCTATTTACTGCCTGGTCATGATGGCAGTCCTAATCGGCATCATTGTCCAGATGCTGGAGGACGGACCATTGGCTCCTGCATCGCTGTTCTTCCTGCTCGTAGCTGTCCAGATTACAATTGCAGGTAAGGCATAAACCTATGTAGAACTTGGAAGATAAAGCTTTTATGTTCTTATATTAATTGTCTATTGATCACACAAAAGTAAAGTACTACGCCCAGAGCTGACTAATATGCATTGTTATACCCGTTACTCGTTTACTGTTTTGATATTTTATTATCTTTCTATAAGTATTTTTTAGAAATTCGAATTAGAAATTTTGGTTTCGATCTGCCGAACATATTTTTGCCACGTCCACCCTAACGCCCACAAACCGCCCAAAAACTGGTCTGGTAAATTCAAAGTTCTTAAATCTGACTGTCGTTTCCCGGTTTTCCAGGCTTTATGCATCCGCAGGAGTTCTGGGCGTTGCTTTGCGGGGTCATCTACTACATCACCATCCCTTCGATGTACATGCTGCTCATGATCTTTTCTGTGTTCAACATGAACGATGTTTCGTGGGGCACTCGGGAGGCGCCAGTGCTCAAGGACGACGGCAAGGACGCAACCGATGAAGCGGATAATTACCTTCCAGGCTGGCTAAATGATCCGCTATTGATCGACTCGGAGCTGGGCGAAGTATCGTTAATGGAGCAGAGATTCTGGAAGGATTTGATCAAGCAGTATCTGAAGCCGCTGGAACTGAGTAGGGAGCAGAAGCAGGCGATGGCCGACGGACTTAAGGAGCTGAGAAACATGATCGCCTTTGCCTTTGTGATGGTGAATGCGATCTTTGTGCTCATTGTGTTCCTGCTGCAGCTGAAGAAGGAGTTCCTGCACCTCAATTGGCCCATTGATCCCACAGACTTTGTGTCCTTCGACCGGGACAACCTGATGGTTGGCATCTACAGACAGTACAAAGAACTGGATCCAATTGGCCTGTGCTTTGTGATTTTCTTTGGACTGATCCTTATTATCCAGTTCCTGGCGATGTTCTTCCACCGCTTTGCTACCCTGTGCCAGCTGCTGGCCACCACCCAGGTGGATTGGTTTCGAACCGGAGGTCAGTTTACTGATGAGGATGCCGCCACCGAGCTGAAGGGCAGTGCTGTCAGTATAGCACGGAATTTGCAGCGACCCAAGAGGCTCTTCGACGACGACGAGGTCGCGAACCCTCACTACGACGAGGTGATGATGGATTCCTTGGAAGGAGAGCACAGGGAGAGCGTGGTGCGCCGGCAGACGATCTTTCGGCTTCACGAGACCCGGGACAAGCAGCACAGCGACTACAGCAATCTGGTGTTCAACTTTGAACGCCGTTTCTTCGGAGACGACGAGCTGAACCTCAAGAACCTGGCACTCAACCGAAAGTCAGTAAAGCTCCTGCAGGCACGTCGCTCGGCGGCCAAGGTCAATGCAGCGGCCACGCCCGAGGGCACGCCGACTCCGAAGGCTGGAAAGCGTCCGCCTCTGGTGCCGTTGGCCAAGAAGGTGAGCTTTACAACCTCAAACCAGAACAGCATGGCCTTCTACGACAACGGCGGATACGAGCAGACCGAGTTCTAGAAAGGATCGAGCAGATGACCCAAGTATTAGTCAGAGAATCTTGTAAAGTACTAATGTACATATCTAGGTGTTATCCACTCTGGACTCTTTAAACATCTTACATTTCTTATCCGTACATACCCACATTAATCGATACCCTAATTAATATGTATACGGTTCAAAGCCATCAAAACACCCTTTATATTTGTATATCCTTATGCGATTATATAATCGAATCCCCAAGTTTCTGGGTGGCATAAAAAATATAATTAATTGCATTTAACTGTAGTGGCAGAGGCACCCAAGTCTACTTCCCTTCTAACTGAAGACATCTCATTAGCATAATTACCAGTTGCAGTCGACGGCAATGCAGGGAGGTGGGCGAGGAGCAGGGCAGAGGAGGGGCTACTTCATTCATCAATGTCGGGGCAACGCTTAGAGTTAAGTGCTCGTGGTGGCGATGCGCTTTTTGCTTGGAAAGTTCTTGCTCCTCTTCGTTACAAAATGCAAATCAAAGTGTGATTAGCTTGGATTTGGTGAAGTTTCTGCAGCAATGCACAAGTTCCCTCTTCCCTCAGCCGCGCCCATTTGATGCTGGTGTGTGTGCGCGAGGGCGTGGCAAGGTGTCAGCGTAAGTGTTTTGTAAGTGAATTTTTTCACTGCCTGCGCAAAGAAGGCGCAAAGGGGCAGACGAGCAAGTGCGGAAGAAGAGTCCTATCACCAAGGACTGGCAGGACTTACTTTAGCAATGCGCATACATTAGGGATTGAAGGTAAGGAACGGAACCAGGAGCAGTACCAGCAGACGGGACTAACTTTGGCTTACTAAGTGAAAAAACCCAAGATTGCAGGGTTCGAATGCACGGCGAAGGAAGCGGCTAAGTAATGAATTTGGTTGGTCAAACGGAAGGTATACATCGATTCGATGGCGTACCGATGTTCATGAAGTTGTGCACAACTTTGTTGGTTTTTTAGCAGTTGCCGAATAAGGTGTTTCAGAACCGGATTTCGGGTATTATTTAATTGGAAAACTCTTTAAAAGCGCGCTGAAATGCATTCAGCCAGATAAAACAGTTACAACAACCAGATATTTTCATATTAATTTGAAACAATTCCTGAGTTGAATAGTTTCAAACTACCCAGTGGCAAAGGAAGGCTTAAAATAAGGACAAAATCAGCTAAGATTTATGACAAAACTGAACTACATCATTTCGCTTGGCGCTACAGCTATTTTAAGCATTCCTGTGACCAGCTTGGCGTATGCGTGATGTTCTCACCTTTTTACCCGCATATAAATTGAGACTGTTCTGTCGACCTGGGGTCGTTGGTGCAACAAACATATCCCAGATCCAGTAATAAACAATGTCACAATTCAATTTAAAAACTTGTGCCAGTTTTTGTGGGGTTTAAGAAAGGGGGGAAATAATTTTGAACTTATCTGACCCCAGGCAGCCCTACCCAAAACAATCCAGAGCACTAACCCCGCCGCTCCAGAAGCCTGTTGCATTTGGCATTGTACTTTATGGCTTTTCTATGCATTGCAATGGCAATCGAGGACAATGCACAGGACACGGGACTCAGGAACCGACGGGACACAACTATGCAGGGTCCGCAAACAGCTGCAACAAAACTTTTTAATGTCACTTAATTATGAAAATAATTCTGCGTCCGGGTGTCAGTCGGGCTGGCTTTTAGTTCAGACTTGTTTCTGCTGTTTACCGGATCCATTCCGGACATTCTGAGTTAGAAGAGCCCTCATTTCCCGGGTCATCTGACCGTCGATTCACTTATTATTGGTGTTGGAAAATAAATGCCTTTTGAAATTAATTTAATAAAGGCTGCACAATGTGCTCTGATTATGCGCTCGTTGAAATTCTGTGTATGTCAATTTGCGGGCACAAGGTCAGGGGCTTTCCATCGAAGTAAACAAGTTGACAATTCCAGCAGTTAATAAATATTTGTAACGTCCTGTTTTGTATAAGTATTTTTTCACTGCTAGAGCTTTGTTTGATTGGCAGAGATACTTGATGGTATGCTTCACTGTGAAAAACACCAAGTTGCATTTCCGTTGAAGTGGAGGCCCATCAATGATTGACTGTATCAAGGGGTTTTCGTGTGATACCTTGCATCGTCACTACTCCATTGCACTGCACTAATGACCTGACAAACACCCATTCGCCAGATAAGCCCACTTTCCGCTGCCTGCTCCAATTGAAAAGGCCAGCACTCTCCCCTGTTCAATGTTTGTCCCAGTCCGAGCAACCGGAGAGTGATAGCTGCTTGACTGATAACATTTTGGGAGAGTCCGCCGAACACAAACTTTTAATCGCAATCGCAATGAACACTTACAATTACACATGTTTGCCCCACATTATCTCTTCCAGTGACCAAGGCGGTCAGTCCGTTGGTTCGCCTCAGTAGAAATCGTCGGGCTTTACGGTGCGGTACCTTGTGCGTTCCGTGATTTGTTATAGCGCTTTAATAATACCTTCCCCTAACTCCATTCCCGGAATGCTGCGAAACAGTTTTTACCTGGCCCAGAGCCTCCGAAACGGCTTTTCCAGAATCGCCTGGCGAGCGGTCAGCTCCCACGGACCCCGGCAGCCAGTGAGTGAGGTTTATATAACCGCAGTGCGGTGACAGTGATTTTACGATCTAATGCTACGTCTGGTGCCGATGGAAAAGTTCTTAAATGCAAAGTCCGTCTCGGTTTCGACCTAGTGTGATGGGACCTTTGGATGATGATCAATCCTTATCAGTTCTTTGTGTTTCGGTCAGGAGAATCATTTGTGCAGCGGCGAAACTGATTAGAAAACGGTTCAGAGTGGGAGTTATTGTAGACATGGATAATTGATAGGACTGTTTATTTTGTTTTAAGCTTAGCTTACAACAAAGACTGCATATAAAATAGAGAGTTTCTGATCTGATCAAAATATGTATATTTGAACATTCCTTTCAGGCCCACCCTATTAAACACAAATACACATGAATACACAAAGTATAATATATTTTAAAAGCTATTAAAAAATTGACAGTATATTGACCGATAAGCGTCGATTAATGTTCATTTCAGCGAAGAATTTATGACTGCCCGAGTCATGACTACTGAACGTGAAGACATTGTCAAGGGGCTTCTGGCTCCCCAGATACACCGAACCCATGGCTTTATACTGATGAGCAACAAGGGGCTCTTCTCAGTCTAGTACTTTGTTTTGATTGCATAAGCTCTTCAACAGCTTCTGCTGATTGGAGAGATACGTATGCCTCCTTGCTGAACTTTTCCTTTACCCTTATGCCTAATCAAAGCCCAAATATAAGCAGCAAAAAACTTTCGTGGGATTTTACTTTAAGTTCTTTATGATCGACCGACAACAGATTGAAAGGGTTTCGGAGTAACCCTAAATCAGGCCATAAACTGGGCTAAATGGGCCATCAAAAGCGGGGAGTCCGGCTAATTGAATGAGCATTGGGCAAAGGCCTCCCACTCATCGGAGCTGTAAATCATTTACAGTTTCGGTTTGATTTCCACTGACATGAAAACCAGGCGAAAGTTGTGTTGTGCAGACTGAGAAAAGTGCCCGACAAGCTGATAAAATGTTATCACAGCTTGACATCTGCTGAACCGTGCATGACTATTGGGTCCGAAGATGCAAAGACGTGTTCAAATAAATTCGAAAAGTGTAAATATTGTATTTGCAAGGGAAATGAGAAGTTGGGTGGCCCCACAATAAACCTAAATTCCCTTTAAATAAGCAACAACACTGGTGAGGCTTGCCCTGAAGCAAGGACTTCCCCCGGGTTACCCCTTCCTTACACGTCGCATATGCATATGTCCGACATCAGGCCCAGCCTTTGACACTCAAAACGATTTGCCTAGGTCAGGGTCGTAGGGCACCCTTTTTTCCGCCACCCAGCCGCCCATCCACACAGACACCCAGCCACCCCTTCCATTCGACACCATTCCCATGCGGCGCCACCTCCCCGTTGACTCACTTCATTTTGACACGTGTTGGCAGTTATGGCGCCTATGGTCCTGGTCTCGACTCTCTTTCAATCTGTGCGTGTGTGAGGCACATCATAAAAAGTCTACTTGAGAAAGCCGACTATGAGACACCCTGCACTCGATTCGTGTGAACAATGTCGGTGTCTCCACTATCAGATGCGACCACTAGCCAGTTCTGCTAGCTCATCCAAACACTAAAGCATATATTTCGAAAAGTTTTCCAATTGCATTAAAGTTTTGGCAGCTGGGTGATACAGGAAACATAAGTGTTTTTATAGTCTAGACTTCTGATGCTCTCAAGAATGCCAATGCCATTCTTTTAGCATTCGCACCCATTTGGCATACCCATTTACACAATATTTAGTGGGTATAGGAATTGCTTAGAAGCGGTTTCTCAAAATCCAGTTAGGAATAACGTGCACATTAAGTTAAATGAAAGCGTATATTTTCCCAATGCATTTGTCAATGTAGCGATTTCAAAGAATGAAAGTGTGTGTTCGGGGTCCACCCTCCTGTACTTTATTACCCATTAGTGAGCTGTATAAGTTGTATTTTCTACTTCCAGGACTGTGATGGCACATAAAGTACAATTAATATTTACATTGCAGTCAATTAATGGTAATATTATAACTAAATGAGGAAGAGGACTTAACCTTTTACTTCAACTTAATAATGGATTGCCACTGGGGCAAAGTTTATATTATTGTGATACGTTGACGTTGACATACGACCACGGGCCTAGCCTCAAGACTCTCCGCATTGTATCTCCCAAAATCTGCATACTCTTTAGGTAATAAGTATGCAAATATAGTTCATTTTACTTGTCATTGGTTAGCAGTCGTTATTTATGAACTTTTAAAATAACTCATAAAACTTTGTTTTGGATCAAACACTTCTCGTTAAACTATTCCGTTGTTGTATAAATTCTCTCGCTTCTGATACACCCTTCTACTGTACGAGAACCAGGTATAAGTAAAACACAAAATTCCGTGTAAACATGAAGCACTGGGAAACATGCGTGAAGCCCATCAGAAATGGCAGCCCGCGAAGGGGGCGACACCGTGTCAGGGGATCCACTAACATCATTGCCGAACATCTGTCGAGGGCTGCGAGAGATCGTCAAGGTTGGGCCGGACTGTAGATAAGTATAAAGTCTGCGAGGAGCCACAACTCATGTGTGTGGCAGAACCAGCAGTAATTGCTCAGTAATTACACGGACTGTCATCGCATTTGACAGGCCTCAGACACGGGACAGAAGGAAGCAGAAGATGGGGCAGTAGATTCCGGTCACTATCTGCACTTCGATTAGAAAACAATCGAAATGGGAGCTGAGGCCGAGGCGACTTCTGACCTTCGACTAATTGCATTTGGTATCACGCATACGCCATGAGAGCCGGCAAAACAAAATTGGTTTTCAGCCAGACGCAGTCGTAAAATTTATTGGTCGCTTTGCTTTAGGATTTCGTTGCGATAGTGATAAAAGGTTGTTACTTGATAAGACATGGGCGAACAATTAAACGAAGTTAAAAACAGAGCATTCGTGATTGTCGACGTTTGCTTTTATTGAGCTGCATTTGACACTTGCCGTCAGAATTGTCTGACGAACATAACGAAATCAAAATATTTACGCCTCAATTTAAGTTGATTTTTTCTGAAATAATTGGCACGACAAACGCGACGAGTTCTACGTACAAAAAGCCCCCATTCGATGTTATTGCGCCTGAAAGGCAATCAAAGCCACCGCCCAAACAAACCGATGGAGCTGGGGCGAAAAAAGAAAGAAAAGCTAATAAAAATACTTTTGATTGATGGACGAGCGAAGTGGAATGATGAGCTGCAGCTGTTGGGGTAGAAAAAACAAATTCGCTGTTTACTCGCTTGTTTTCTGAGCAGTTATCTCTTTAACGCGCTAATCTTATCCTCTTTCTGTACTCTTTTGGAACGGGTATATTCTTATTGTTTACAAAATCGACTTCTTCTTATTTACTTTATAATAATATATTCATGGAATGTATAGTCATGGAGCTTAAAATCCGATTTCCGTCGTAAATATTTGTCAACAATTTCGCGAAAAAATAGAAAATATTTAATTTTTCCACTAATCAATCAGATCAGAATGATGTTCAAAAGTTTGAGTTAACGGGTAAACCCCTTCTATTAAAAACCTTCGTGTTTAAGATATGATTATGTAGTGATGATAGGATTCTGGAATTGTGCAATTTAATTAAAACAAAAGAGAACTGTAGTCGAGTTCCCCAACTGTAAGATATTATTTACTCACCTAGTGTGTAAGTGCGAACTAGAAATTTCAATATTTTCCGGTATATAAGGTATTCCGAAAAAAAAAAAAAATAAAAAAAGCAAAAGATTTAAAATGTTTTTAAAAGTGTGGGCGTGGCTACTTTGGGCGGCTTGTGGGCGTTGGAGTGGACTTTCTAGCTTATATATAGCTCCTGAGATTTCGACGTTCATACGGACGGGCAGACAGACGGACGGACATGCCCAGATCGACTCGGCTTTTCATCCTGACCGTCGAAATATATATACTTTATATGGTCGGAAACGCTTCCTACCTGTTACATACTTTTCAACAAACTGACTTCTGAAACACATGCCGCTGGCTAAAAACCCCATTAACACACAACGATTATTAGAAAACCAAATAGAGCCACAGGGGAAAGTCCCTGCGCGTGTATTGCAGTTTTCAGTTTAGTTGATTACGAACTGATTAGGTGCATTCAACGGGGACTGTTTAATTAATTGGATTGCCATTTATGCCTCGATTTGTTGTTTTTATGGCTTGCTCTGTTGCGTCGCAATTTATGACTTCATTCGGCTCGATTGAGGCGATAAGACTACTGTTTGGCCCTGACGAAGTTGCCTAATGTTTTCGACATGTTTCAGCTGGTGTCGCCGGAGCGGCGCTTGGAAAAGGCGCATCCCACCTTCACGGAAAGGAGTCAGTTGAAGTACGCCCGGAGGCTGGTGGTAAAGTTGGGCAGCGCAGTTATTACACGAGAGGACAACCATGGACTAGCCCTCGGACGACTGGCGTCTATTGTGGAGCAAGTAAGGTTTTAAAATCTGTTTCATCTTTACTTTAAGCAACAACTAACCTATTTTTATAACACTGGCTCGAAGTCACATATTAATATATATTAATATATTAGTTTTTTGGTAATCGGAAATGAAATTGTTCTTCATGTTATGTTTTTTCACCAAACAACTCAAAAGGTTGCCGAGTGCCATTTGGAGGGACGTGAGGTGATGATGGTCACCAGTGGAGCGGTGGCCTTTGGAAAGCAGAAGCTCGCCCAGGAGCTGCTCATGTCCCTGTCCATGCGCGAGACCCTGAACCCAAAGGATAGCAAAGAGGTATCTGTTGAAATTAGCCAAGCTTGAGCGTGTACTCACATGCTTTGCTATCCCAAATTAGTTCGACGGTGCCACGCTGGAGCCGCGAGCGGCGGCTGCGGTGGGTCAGTCGGGTCTGATGTCCCTCTACGATGCGATGTTTGCCCAGTACGGCGTCAAAATAGCCCAAGTAAGCCCTGAATCACATCTAGCAGCTAATTAGAACACACAGATTTAAACGAGATGATGGCCGTTTGGGTTTAGGTACTGGTGACCAAGCCGGACTTCTACAACGAGGAGACACGCAACAATCTCTTCTGCACGCTCTCCGAATTAATTAGCCTTAATATTGTGCCAATCATAAATACTAACGACGCCGTCTCCCCACCGATGTTCATACGTGACGACGAGCCAGCCGGCGGAGCCAGGAGGGTGAGTTGGATGTTGGAGTGAAGAGATGCCTTCGTGTTACGAGGTCCTTTGTTTCAGGGTATTCCCATTAAGGACAACGACAGCTTGTCTGCCATGCTAGCCGCCGAGGTGCAGGCGGATCTGCTAATCCTGATGTCGGACGTCGATGGTATCTACAATAAGCCGCCGTGGGAGGATGGGGCCAAGCTGATGCACACCTACACCAGCGACGACAGCAACAGCATCGAGTTTGGAAAAAAGTCAAAGGTAATCCAGCCTCGTCCTCTGTGTTCTTAACCTTAACCACTTATCTGAACACCCACAGGTGGGTACCGGCGGCATGGACTCCAAGGTGAAGGCGGCCACCTGGGCCCTGGACCGTGGTGTCAGCGTGGTCATCTGTAACGGAATGCAGGAGAAGGCCATCAAGACCATAATTGGCGGCCGGAAGGTGGGCACCTTCTTCACGGAGGCCACCGAGAGCGCCAATGCAGTGCCCGTCGAGGTGATGGCCGAGAACGGTGAGTGGACCGCAGGACAAATGGCTTATGGGGCGAAAGGATAATGACGGAGAATGATGTGGCCAGACAATGACAAAACCTCTTTTCAAGGGCTTTCTGCTCTCAAGTAAAGCGCATAATTAGCGGTTTTGCAAACGGGCTTCCAACCACATCGATGGCCAATCATCCGAAACGGAGGCCGGATCCAACTCATACAGATAGTAACGTTTAGTGGCGTCCCAGTTGCAGGATAGTGAGGGAGAGGGTCATTAGAAGGCCAAAAGAAAGGATGTAGCGGTGGTGGCAAAAGAGGAAAGTGGGTCAGCCAGAACTGGATTTGCTGGAGAATCCTAGGTGGTGCTGTTGCTATTTCGAGTCGGGCCAAATTAATTTAATTGTTATTAAGGCTAACTGCAGCAGCTGTGCGAAAGTGCCTGTTAATTAGGCGGATGCAACTTGTTGTCCCAGACTTAACCCCATATTCTTCTATTTTTTAGCGCGAACCGGGAGTCGCCAGATGCAGGCCCTCACGCCCGCTCAGAGAGCCAGTGCTGTCAACACCTTGGCCGACCTGCTGGTGAGCCGCGAGAAGTTTATCCTGGACGCCAACGCCAAGGACTTGGCCGAGGCCCAGAAGAGCGGACTGGCCAAGCCGCTGCTATCGCGTCTCTCACTCAACCCGGCCAAGCTGAAGAACCTTTCCGTTGGCCTGAAGCAAATCGCCGAGGACAGTCACAAGGTAGGAGAACTTAATTACTGGCCACTTTCCAGAGTAGTGGCCAAGGAACTTGCCCTGCACCTGGCCCTGAGTTCGAGCAAATTGCATTGGTTGCAGTGTCGAAAAGTCAGCCCCAAATTGAGTTAACCCCGGGCTGGGATTTGTCTGCCTGCAAGATGGCAAAAAGGCAAACTGGTAAAATGGCCATTTCTTGAGCTGCAACAAAGGCGGACTTGGGGAGCCATATGCAGTTTTCAAACCTTAACAGCATTATGAAATCTCCGAGCAATTTTACACTTCAACAAAAATTGACACCCCAGTCAGAAGCGATGCTCGACTTGCTGGTGACCTAGCCAATCCACCCGGGAAGTAGCCACCGGAGCAGCCTTAAATGCCCGGAAATTTTCGGGATGGGCGGCAGCTAAGTAAGTGGAAGATAAAAGACAGTTTCTTGTATGCGCACTCGTTTGGTGTCTTGCCAGTGACATTAGCCCGCATCCTGGTCCTGGCCCTCACCCTGCCCTTATTCTCTTTTAGTGCAGACTGAGTTGATCGAATATCGCTTGGGAGGTATGGGGCTTGGGGGTCCGGGGGATTGCGTTTGGTCCTCCCAAGCCAACCGTTTTATTGGATGTGATTGTGCGGAAACGCAGAAAGTTTTCCTTCATGTTTTTCTCTAGAAAAAAAAGTTTTTCCGTTCAGGGCAGGGGTGGGTCGTGGAGCTGGGACATGAGTTTATTGTAAAAATGGCAGGCGAAATTGTGACACAAAATGGCGGCAGCGTGAAAAATCATAAAAAGGCGAGCGCACACACACTCATACAGAAACGGGCTGGGAATACTGAAAAACCATAACGCACTCAATAAATGTCGCTCGGATGGCGAAAAGTGTTGTTTGTTTTTTGTCCCCCTTTTTGTCCTTTTTTTATTCTGCGACAAACAAATGCCACGGACATTGTTTGGCCTCTGGTCCACAGAAGCCTTCGAAAGTTGGTGATAGGTGAGTGTCCTGGCAGTGCTTCAGTTTTCAATTACACGGGCTACTTACGCATCGCATGAAAAGTTTTAAAGCTCTATAAATTCTGAATAATTGAATAGTGTTAGGACCGGACATTTTGGAAATACTGAATTTACTTAGTGAAATTGCCTTATACTCATTTTTCAATTTTCAGTGAGGATTCTCATAAAGCTGTATTCCCAGCATATTTCAGGTCTCCAAAACCTCGTTCAACCTTTGCTTGGATACTTCTACTTAGCTTGGCCCCTCTAAATAAGCTCTGACTTATCCAATTGTCCTTTGCAAATTTTATTTAAAGTTTGATGTCCTGCAATGCCGGAGTCAATAATAATGGCCATACAGCCAAATTTACCCAGCACCCGAATCGAGTTTAACGACTAAGCAAGCGCTGGAGGACGTCTCCATTCTACGTAACTACGTAAACAGGGCCAGCCAAACTGGTGTTAGCAGACGTCCAGCCCAGACCAACCCGCAATCTTTTTATGTTATCTGCAGCCAATTTTCTAGAGATTTTTCAGGCAGGCAGGAGGTGGAAGGGCGCTCTCAAGGGGCGGGTCAGCAAAAGTGCGGGGGCGTTGGACAGCAGGCTATTAAAAATAAATAAAGATTACGTCGCGCTGAGCGACTTGATTTATGTAACGCCTCAAAATGGACGCCGGGGAATCGAGATGCTGTGGGAGGAGAAGCCTTCCGGTTCCCCTTGCGAATGAAACTGTCGCATAAATATCGAGTTATTTTTATGGCCCGTTCCCACATGGCGTATGCGTTATGCTGACTTGTGAATTGCCTTTCACACCCCTTTCTCCACCCCAATAATAATTTATATCCCTCATTCAGTATCTCATTCGGACTTTCTTTTGCAGAATGTTGGGCGTGTCCTGCGACGCACCCGCCTTGCGGATCAGCTGGAGCTCAAACAGGTTACCGTTCCCATAGGCGTCCTGCTGGTCATCTTTGAATCCCGTCCAGACTCGCTGCCTCAGGTGGCCGCCTTGGCAATGGCCTCAGCCAACGGACTGTTACTGAAGGGCGGCAAGGAGGCAGCGCACAGCAACAAGGCTCTGATGGAACTGGTCAAGGAGGCGCTGGCCACCGTGGGAGCGGAGCACGCCGTGTCACTAGTGAGTTTAATTTGGATTAGGACAGTTTAAGCTTAAAACAAGAGAAAACGCTATAGTTGAGTTCTCCCCTTATCTGGTACTTGTTTATTATCTAGTGGAAGTGAGAAAAAACTATAATACCGAAAGTTTTTGGCGGTTTGTGGGCTCTAGAGTGTTCGAGAAAAATATACTAAAGACTAACAAATAGGTGCAAACATTGGTCAACAAACTTGCGCTGCGTCTATGTCTCTGGAGTCTGCATGCTTAATCTTAACTTTCTAGCATTTATAGTTCCTGAGATCTCGACGTTTATACGGACGGACAGACCAGATCGACTCGGCTATAGATCATTATAAAGAATATATATACTTCATATGGTCGAAAACGCTTCATCCTGCCTGTTACATACTTTTCAACAAATCAACTCTACGAGTAACGGGTTACCAGTAACTATTAGTGAAGAAAGGCGTGTACAGCAATACACACCATGTTCCACGTTTGTCTCATATTTCAATTAACAAAACCTTTTCACGAGATTATTATATTTATTTCTCCATTAAAGGTTTCCACGCGCGAGGAGATCAGCGATCTGCTGTCCATGGAGAACCACATCGACTTGATCATCCCGCGCGGCTCCTCCGACTTGGTGCGCAGCATACAGCAGCAGTCGCTGCACATCCCCGTTCTGGGCCACGCCGAAGGTGTCTGCCACGTATATATCGATCGGGATGCGGATCTGCAAAAGGCCCTGCGCATTGCACGTGACGCCAAGTGCGACTATCCGGCTGGTACGCAACCAACCACTCAATTCACCCATAAAGCCAGCTCTAGATGTCCTTCGTTTCAGCCTGCAACGCCATGGAGACCCTGCTGATCCACGAGGACCTGATGAGTGGCGCAATCTTCGGCGATGTCTGCAACATGCTGAAACGTGAGGGCGTCAAAATCTATGCCGGACCCCGGCTGAACCAGCAGCTGACCTTTGGCCCGCCGGCGGCCAAGAGCCTGAAGCACGAGTACGGAGCCCTCGAGTGCTGCATAGAGGTGGTGCCCAGTCTGGACGAGGCCATTAATCATATCCATACGTACGGCAGCAGCCACACGGATGTCATTGTTACGGAAAATGGTAACGAAATGTTGGAAAATTGAAAATTAATTTCGATTGCCGGCAATCGAAGTTGAAAAATGGTCTTTCCCTTTGCAAGTCCCCCTCCCCCCATATTTAGCCCTTGTTGCGCTCAATCCCTTTCGATTTGATTTGCGCTTTGTGGGGTAATGAGAATTGCAAACGGCTGGCGGGCTGTTCATCATAATGTCTTTTCCTGCATGTGACTCGAATTGGCTAACTGCGTGGTAGTAGGTAGAATGTCTAATTTTTGTATGTGAAAAGGTTGACTTTTTAACTACTAAAATTACATTTGGAAATCTATTTATATCTATAGGACATACACGAGTGCACAGGGTTTCTGTAAAAATGTAATAATGTTTCCTATAAGTAATACAATAACACATTATTCACAAAATAATATAACACAAAATTCCTTAGTGTACCCGCTTTTAATAACTTCCTTTGAATTTTTATTATTTTTGATCACAATGTGCAATGTAATAGCTCAAAGTTATGTAACGCACGCCAGTGCTAAATTCACATTTCATTTTGTTTTTTTTTTTTTGAATTTTTTTTTGAATTGAAGTGCGTACTTAAAAGTACATTTTTGTACGGGTAATGGCATGACCACTTCATACCGTTACCAGTAATTCAATTTGGCCCTCAATGCCAAGCAACCATGCACTTCTCCAGCCGGTCAGCCATTCCAACTTGAAACCGTAACCAAAGCCAAATCCTAATACAAGTCGGGCAAGTTTAACGTGCAAACTTTTGCATGCATGCAGTCTCAGCAAGTCCCCATTCCGCGCAGCTCACCACGACAAATTTAAATCATTTGGGAAATTAATTTTATTCAACACTTATTCCCTGCCGCACTGCCACACGTCCTAGTGCAGTAGTGCCACAATTTGTGCAGTTTCTAAATTTCCACACACATTCTCCCCCACTTTCCATATCCATTTGCAGATGCGGCGGCCAAGCAGTTTTTGGGCAGCGTGGACAGCGCATGTGTGTTCCACAACGCCAGCTCCCGGTTCGCGGACGGCTTCCGGTTCGGCCTTGGCGCCGAGGTGGGCATCTCCACCGCCCGGATCCACGCCCGCGGGCCAGTGGGCGTGGAGGGGCTGCTGACCACCAAGTGGATTCTCGAGGGGCAGGACCACGCCGCCGCCGACTTCGCTGAGGGAGGTGGCCGCACGTGGCTGCACGAGACCCTGCCGCTGGATTAAATCACCTTAAACTGAATTGTACTTAGATGTAGCATACGGAATCGCGTTCCGAAGTAGATTGTTATTTCGTCATCTTTAAGAGGAGTGCATTTTGAGCGAAGGGTAATTACTTGGGGAAAGGTGTATACGGATACGGATCTGGAAGTGGATGAAGACGGCGATGTGCAGCTCCGATGACAGCTGCCGTCGTGGCCACATGGGATATATTAATTTGAGTGAAAAATATTTGCCGAGACAACTTGTGTAATTAATAAAGTGAGAGGAGAAAACAGGGGGGGGGAGGTTTATAAAACTGTCAGCCCTTGTCTTGGGCCCGCAAAGTTTTTAGCGAAAGTTCCGCCCCGCAGATGGAGGATAAAAGAAAATAAAATTAACTGAAAGAAAGATGGAGGAATTTTGCTTTAAGTTTCAATCTTTCGCGTGTATTTTGTATAAACGCGAATTCCTATTACAAATCATAAATTAGCCTTGGAACGTGAAATGCAGCTAAGCATAGTTCTGCTCCCCGGCTGCTCGGAGGCGCCTTCAGCTTGGAATGCAACCGCGCGGCAAGTATTTTAATTTTCCCGTGCACTGGGGCAAGTTTCTTAGGCCAGGTCTCCTCGCTCACTTTCACTATACAAAACTTTTCGCATTGCGTGCTGGCCGGAGGAGCCGTGGAAGGAGCCGCAGGTGGAGCTGTGGACGGTCAGGGCGTGGCAGTTGATTCCGCCTAAGGTGGCTCCTTCGTCCTGTCAACGCGCTAACTTATTCGCCGAATTTTCTGTTTGAAACTTCAAGCTAAATGGACGTTGGGGTCAGCCACTAAGGGTGCTCGGGAAGATTGAGGAGTATCGAAAACGCAGAATGGAGGTGAATTGTTCTTTATCTACTTAAGGAAACCTAAGTACGAGTAGGAGTAATCTATGATTTTGTTCATTGAATCCACTTTTCGCTGCATTATGAAAAATGTACACCTAATTGCTCGATAGCGAAACATGCCTTACAAGCCTTATTTTGATTCTAAACTCTTCATTAAAATTCATTTCTGGGATTTGCAAAAAGGTCACTCTTATTCGTTGATCGAAAGAAGACTTACTAAAATCCTGATTACAGAAAACATCTACCCACTCCGCAGCTTATCCTTTAATATAAGAAATACTATCTTCCCATCTCAATCGATCTGTGCCGGTCAACTATGAACTGGAAAAGTTTCAACATATCGAAGTATTCACTGCTCCACCACCCCTAGATGTAGTTATCTACTGTGTCGGAGGAACCACAAGTTCCTGCTGGCGTGCATTATTTTTACCTCTTTCAACTGCTCGACGCGCGTACGGAAAATGATACGTGGATGTTGTCCGTACCTGATCCGCAGGGCGGTCACGTAGTGCTCCGCAGTTGGTGAGCACTTGGCAAAGTTAACGTGGCAAAGTGGGAGCTCCGAAGTTTGTCCATTTGGGAAATGCCCGCGGAATGCATTTGCTGCAGTGGAGGCAGTGGAGGCAGTGAAGGCAGCGAAGGCAGCTCCTCGGATAGGGAACTCTTAATTAGAATAGCGGGCATTCATCTTGTGGGTAATGCCAAGATGAGATCGAGCGATATCGGTGGACAGGCGCAAAATTGCTGTTGGCCGCATGCACCCGTACATCTGGCCCCCCACCACTTCCCTTTGGGCTCCCAGGGTTATGTACCGTGCATAGCCGTACAAAATGATTTGATTCTATTTTTTCAATTTGATTTCAATGAAATCCACACGACAGCGTCAACATTTATAACATGCATAAACGCAAGTGCTTTGGCTGCATTTTTGAGTGTGACAACATTCGGGCCACACCATCTATGGGCTGAGTGGGGGCCCCGAAGAGCATTGGCACCAATTTCTCTTACTCGGGCAGGGAAAAGCTGCCTACAAGACCAAGAAAAAGATCTAGAGGGAAGGCTGGCCACTACATTGCATTGTTCACGCGGTGTTCTTGTTGCTGTCGCAGCCGTTTTGCGGGGGTTTATTTATATAAAAACTTAAAAATATATATACAGATGCCTATAAAAGTCCTGGCGCATATTTTGATATGTTCTCTCCTCTGTTCTTAGTCGAAGTCATAGCAAAGTTGGCAGCCAGACATAATTTAGCGAAAACGAAATGAAACTAAGTGATAAATGGTTTTTAGGAATGTAGCAAATTGAATACTCTAAACGAGCGCAAAATCCAGCTAATGCTCTGACCAATAAGACTTAAGCCCTGATGGAAATAAATGTATTATTTTATCAAAAATCTGAGAGCCTTTTGCTAGAGCTTTAATCGAAGCTCGTTAGTCTAATCCATTTGTTAGCTTTGTAATGAATGCTTAACTTAAAAATCATAAAAAATAAAAATATAACATATAAAAAGATATATGTTATATATATTAAATAGTATTGCTTTTCTTACCGATTATACATTTCATAGTTTACAACCCCAAAAACAGCGTTCTACAATTTAAAGGGCTTATGCAACTTTAGTTTTCATTGAAAATTTTATTGAGCTTTCTTGTCCTGTTAACAATTTGAGATCAGGACGACGTTTATTTTCCCAAATTGGATGAGTTTATAAGTTTGGGCGGATTAAAAGTCTACCGATATAACAGGAAAACTTATTTTAGATTTAAATCGGCTTTTGAACTGTAACTGGCCAAAGTATAGAACCAATGAGCATTATTTTTTTATTCGCTGTTCTAATCTGGGGCTAAACTAAAGTTCCTTAATTCATAATCTTATTTGTTGGCGTAGGCGCAATACCCGAAATGAGAATTCTTTAGTGAAATCGAAATGATGTGCATCCGACCCTCCGGCTCGCCACCCTCCCTGGGAACGCCTGATCCCCAGCCAGCGTAGCATATCGCGGAATTCATCAACATGTTACTAGATGAACAATTGTTCAAGATGACAGGGACATGGGCGTCGGGCCGGGACAGAACTTATTTAAATGCAGCTGCCGGAGCGCAGAACGAATCACTCTGATCGCTGTCGCTGTTGGATTTACACGTCGTGAGTGTCGCCTTGTCTGTCTGCCCATCCGAAATCCGTAATTCGTATAAGGGATAACCAATCTGTCTGTATCCTTGTAGTGCCGCCCGCACCAAACTAACCAAACATGTGTGACGAAGAAGCATCAGCCCTGGTCGTAGACAACGGCTCCGGCATGTGCAAGGCCGGATTCGCCGGAGACGACGCGCCCCGCGCCGTATTTCCCTCGATCGTAGGCCGTCCCCGTCACCAGGGCGTGATGGTAGGTATGGGTCAGAAGGACTGTTACGTTGGCGACGAGGCGCAGAGCAAGCGCGGTATCCTGTCGCTAAAGTACCCCATCGAGCACGGCATTATCACCAACTGGGATGACATGGAGAAGGTGTGGCATCACACCTTCTACAACGAGCTGCGTGTGGCCCCCGAGGAGCACCCCGTCCTGCTGACCGAGGCTCCCTTGAACCCCAAGGCCAACCGCGAGAAGATGACCCAGATCATGTTCGAGACCTTTAACTCGCCTGCCATGTACGTGGCCATCCAAGCCGTGCTCTCCCTGTACGCCTCCGGCCGTACTACCGGTATCGTCCTGGACTCCGGTGACGGTGTCTCCCATACCGTGCCCATCTATGAGGGCTATGCCCTGCCCCACGCTATCCTGCGTCTGGATCTAGCCGGTCGCGATTTAACCGACTACCTGATGAAGATCCTTACAGAGCGCGGCTACAGCTTCACAACCACCGCCGAGCGTGAGATTGTGCGCGACATCAAGGAGAAATTGTGCTATGTCGCCCTGGACTTCGAGCAGGAGATGGCCACCGCCGCCGCCTCCACCTCCCTGGAGAAGTCCTACGAGCTGCCCGATGGTCAGGTGATCACCATCGGCAACGAGCGCTTCCGCACACCAGAGGCCCTATTCCAGCCCTCGTTCCTGGGCATGGAGTCCTGCGGCATCCACGAGACCGTCTACCAGTCCATCATGAAGTGCGACGTGGACATCCGCAAGGATCTGTATGCCAACAACGTGCTGTCCGGCGGCACCACCATGTATCCAGGTGCGTAATCTACATTTTTAAATAATACCATAAAGTTGAGAGTTAATTCTACTTAGGGAGTGAGATTGAATTCATAAGTGGTATTTAAGCAAATAGTATTCTTTTATAATAATAGTAATTACGTTTCAATAGCAATACAATACAATATATTGTATAGTGATTTATTAAATGTATAGTGATTTATTATTGTAATGCCATGTAATGACTACATCAAAGCTCCTCAGTTCTGTAGCATTCCTAATGGATTCTATTTTTGACCGCTTCAGGTATTGCTGATCGTATGCAGAAGGAAATCACCGCACTAGCCCCATCTACCATCAAGATCAAGATTATCGCCCCGCCCGAGCGCAAGTACTCCGTCTGGATCGGTGGCTCCATCCTGGCCTCGCTGTCCACCTTCCAGCAGATGTGGATCTCCAAGCAGGAGTACGACGAGTCCGGTCCCGGCATTGTCCACCGCAAGTGCTTCTAAGCACCCAACCCACCAACCCGATCAACATCTCCTCGAGTCCAACCCTGGTGTTTGTCTTCAGTGTTAGACATCCGACCAGGCACCGGCGCCAAGGATGAGGACGCAGTTCAGTGAAAAGTATCTTTAAATTACATTTAGTTGATGAAGAAGTTCTAACATAGATAGAGAGAACAAGAGAAAGAGACGAGAAAAGACCGGAAACGAGCGGCCACGCCTTCTTTTTTATTATTATTGCTACTTTTTATTTGATTTGACTCGGAATTTGTACTGCTTGACTCGCTTGCCAGCGCGTAAAGTGGCCAAAACAATCGGTTGTACGTACAATAAAAACCAATAACCCATGTGAATCGAATCCATGTCGAACGTCACAGGAGGAGCAGGAATGCGTGCTGGGGAAACTTTTCTAATTAGGCCTCGGCGAATGTCAATAAGGCATTTGGCCGGCAAAAACTTTTATTCTCGAACAGCTGGCATGGCAATCCAAGCACGGGTATCTATATCTGTTGCTGTGCATCTGTATCCCCGCATTCTCGTCCGTCACATTTTCCACAAATCCAGATGAATTTTCCACATGCGACGTGGTTCCGAGCAATGTGGAGGACAGAAGTCAGAAATACAAGGAGCAGCGACAGTCTTAACTGGAGCCAACTGCTCACAGAACTTTCAGCAAACATAAATGTTTGTGATCAACTTTTGGCTCCAAACTTTTCAGGTTTCGCCAAACTATGCATAAACCAGGTGCCAAAAACTGTTGCTTAATTAGTTAGGGGCGAACTTGCTGGAGTCGCCAGAGAAAAGAGTCATACAGCAACACGGAAACTCTTCTTATGACATGGGAACAACAACACTTCCACTCCTATTGTTTTTTTGTCCAAAACAAATTTCAGCCCCTGTCCAAATTTGATTTCAGAGATGCAGTTCTGAGGCTTCTGGCACGTGCAGATATCAATGGACCCATGCAATTGAACTTTTGTTCCACCGTCCCTGAACCAACGGTGCTGCTCATCGGTCTATTGGTTATTGGGTCCAAGTGCGGTTCATTATCCGCCCTCCAACCAGGGATCGCGAATACAGAGAATTTAGTGACGCCCGTTGGCATACAACTAATTGTTTGCGGACTGGCTGGTCCGAAGTGATTGGAAAGGCCTGGCTGGAAATCGCTACTCAATCAATCAGTGGACGCAACAGGTCAACAAATCGCCATAAAGCCCCACAACTGAGGGGTTGAAAGGGTTGCGAAGGTTATGGGTCAATGTGGGCCACACTCAGAGAAGTCACTAAACGAACTTGTTTGATTGCTGAATGTATTTATCTGTAAGTTGCGAAGGAAATATATTTCCGTGGTTTAGTTAACTTATGTTAGGCAAAACAATTCTTAAACTTATATCATTTTGAATTACAATACAATTTTTGCTAGATAGTTTTATGAAAAGTGGAATTAAATTCGTGCTTACATTTTTTCTTCTTTTAGTGCAGGATATCAGATGGTCGAATAGTGACCGAAAATGCGTTCTCATATTGTTATGTTTGCAGCACTTGCCTGTACATCAAATTGAATTTAATTACAGTCCGGCCAGAGTTTTCGTTATTCCCATCGTTAGAGTAAGGATGTTTGTTTGTCTGTCTGTCGGCTTCAGCTTGCGGAAATTGTTTTGCATTTTGCATTGGTTGCCATTGCAACTGCGACAGCAATATCGAGCTGCAAGTTCCGTGTGAGCCCTGTTTATTTTATGCTAATTTAATGCACTCGCCCTATCAGCCGCCTCCATTGATACCATTATAATTTGGTGTTAATTCCAAAGGCAAATACTTCAATATACTTGCCATTTTCATTATGCAGATTTGCCCAGGCGCAAAATAAACAAGCTGGAATTAAAGCCCAAAGTTGACGAGTTATCTTTCGTCTGCTGTGAGCTAGGGGTGTGAGTTGTACGAGGAATGAGTTTGGAGGTCCCACAAAACTTGGACTTGACGGTCGATGGTTTTGACAAGCTAACAAATTGTTTTCCCTGGCTGGAGGTGCACCACATGCGGACAGGAAATTAATAAAGAAAAGGGCTTCACCATGATACCAGTCCCCTCAATCTTCATCAGCCTAGGCGTTTTCCCTCACATCCCGCTTGCCACCTAATGGCCCTCCTCAACGTCCTTTAAGCTTAACTGACCACAGCAGACCTCGTAATTGAGGCGACTCTATCAACATCGTAGCCATCACCATCAGTTTCCGCAGACTGCTGCAAATTTAAATTTATATGCCAAATGGCTGCCACTGACACGCTCCCAAAAAAGGGGAAAACTTTAGCACACGCACATGCGACTCCATCACACTCGCTCGTCTTAGTTGATAGTAATTTAAACTTGAATTTAATTAATGCAGAGCAGGTGCTGGAAGAATTGATGGAGAGCGGTAGCCAGGTTGTTGAGCGATGCAAAACCGAACAAAATCGACATTGACTCATTGTCGAGCTTCAAAGGTCACCATTGAAGTGTATGCACATATACATATCTATTGAGTTTCCTTCCTTCTGCCTGTTACATACGAATCTAGTATACCCTTTTACTGTACGAGTAACGGGTATAATTACTTTTTGCTATTGCAGAAAACGTTCTTTAAAAATCACCCACATTTATAGTAGATATCATAAGCAGTTCCATTCCACAAAAAACTATTGTTCCGCCTTATACCACCACACACGCGAAATGACGAATACTCACATCACTGACTACATCCTGTGAATGTGTCCCTGCAGGACTTTGCACCCTTTATCCCTCCTGCGGGGCAGGTTTGGGGCTTACGTCCCATGAATGAAGCGATTATTGTATCTTTGTCTGCAGCATCATCAGCAGAAGCAACAGGGACAGTGTGGGCAGGCATCCGCATCCAAACAATCTTTAAAAGACGAACCCGTGTTCTTTTACTTTGGTTTGGACAGAGGTGGAAGGCATCGAGATACTTTACCCAAGAGGTACGTGTTATGACTGAATTCAGCTTACAGTGCCTACGGTTAAGCAGTATCTACAGATATAATTCATTGGTTAAAATCGTTAGAAATTAAATCAAAATGATTTGATTTGATTTAAATTTAAATCGTAATTTATTTCCGAAATTTCATAGAAATTTTTTAAATTTGCCTTATTTTACTTGAGATGAATAATATTTTTTGTAGAGATAATTATATCTTCTATCCTCTCATCACCCTGGAAAACTACGGCCTCTCTCACTCCGACGGAAGCAAGGGATTCATAAACATTTCTGGCAAATCCCGGCTTCACCAGATATTGGAGTCCACTTTCCGCTGCCCGGCAACGTGGAATCCTTTTCTCCCCTTGACAACATTCCCGCACCTCGAAGCTTGAGTGGCTGTGCGTCCTTCTAATTCAATTAATAGTTGCTCGCAATTAAGTGCAGTGATTATTGAAAAAGAGGAAAAGGCATTACAATAAAAGGCATGCCGGTGGAGATGGCGGCAGAGACCTTACTCCACCCACCTCCGCAGTGATGCGGAGAATGCCAACCTAGATTAAACCGACGCACCGATGAGGGTGGAGAAAGGGCCTGGGAAATGGCAAAAGGAAAGCCAGTATCGGGTATGTAAAAGCGGTCGGGTTTTTAATGCCCTTGCGTCCGCATAAGCTTAATACCGATTGGAAGGATTCCGCTGAAGCTCAAGCGATGATCTGATGAGTGCAACTCAAGTGCTCGAGCATACATAATTACCAGAGCGGAGGACAGAATGCCTGCTGAATGGGGGAAAACTGAATTATACATGGAATTTAAACTGACTGAAGCAGTGGTTCCAGCATCCAGCACTCTTGCTTTAATTACCATGAAGTTAGCATTTTTAGCTATGCTGCGACGGAAATTCAAATACGCTAAATCGTAAAAGTACTTCCTATAAGTCGTGGCTCCAGGTTTCCGGCTGTCAACAGCTGCTCGACTTCAGCAGAAACAATTTGCATAAGGGAGTAGGCGTGTTCAGCTTGCCGGGTCCTTAGAGGTTAGCCTCCTCCCCAGAGCATTTTTTCCAATAAGACTGCTCCCATATGCAGGTGAGTCGGATGGACTGCTCTATCGAGAGTATTTCATGCTGAGCAACTGCTATTTATGGGATTGTAATTCAGTGGGGAGGGCAGACAACTTTCGGTATAAAAAATTTCTCGATAAAAAGTCAATAAACAAGAAAGTTAGAGAACTTTCGTTGGGGAGTTCCTTAAAATGTTTGCGATTCGTTATTTTTTCAAATATCTCCCATTTGTAGGCAAAACTGGCACTTTAACTTGTGCGTTCTCATATGAAAACATACGCCAGAGTTTTCGGGACAACAGGACCAAGAAGCAGAAGCTGTTCTGACCTTAATTTTCTTGAATTTTTGTAAAAATTTGACCATGAATACTGCTTGGTTTCTCAGCTTGTATGCGCAGGCAGCAAACTATTTTCATTTGCTAGTCGAACAAAGCCACAAACGGGTGGGCAGAAGGGTTTGGCCACTCCCAACGCCAATAAAAAGTTTCGGGCTTAAACCGCAGAAAAGTTGAAAAGTTCGCTCTTGATTTTATGAATATTGACCGAATCAAATTCAATCGAATTGAAAAGGGCATCGCACACAGGAATCGCAACAATTGCTTGGC
Organism: Drosophila santomea; assembly: GCF_016746245.2. Taxonomy (NCBI): domain Eukaryota; kingdom Metazoa; phylum Arthropoda; class Insecta; order Diptera; family Drosophilidae; genus Drosophila; species Drosophila santomea. The sequence continues at coordinate 22,188,023 of NC_053018.2, forward strand.
AAAAACTATTTAAAAGCGCATTTCGGTTTCGGCGAAGTTGAAACAATTGCAGTTTGGCCTCTGTTATGGCGCCATTTAATTGCAGCGAGAACGCTTTCCGAGTTTTTCGCACCATGAGATCCCCACGAAGCCTTCGATTCAGCTCTTAATTGCGGTGGGCGAGGGACAAGTTCGGCATTGAGGCTGGAAAATCCAATCAGCAAATCCGAAAGCACGAAAATCTTTTGTTGATGTGTTTCTTTGTGCTGGTTGTTTATAATTCCACTGTAATTTAATATATTTGCATTAGGTCGTCCCTAAATAGAAATGCCCTTTTCTTCTCGACCGACCTGGTTTTAATAATAACAATATGGCTGAATTTAAATTCAATATTTTCATATTACACGAGCTTCGGATATTGAAATTCCAGACGCGGTCTCGGTTTGTTTGCAGTCCCATTGTTGTTGCTACTGCCCCGGGTTTTCTTTTAATATTGCACACAATATGCACAAGGTGGAGGAGCTAAAGGGGCTTGGGGTGGCATGGCAGTTCGGCTGCTAAAAAAAAGTGAGCAAGGAAAGCGAAAAGGTCGAGCAGAATATGGCAACTGTTCCACTGGCTTTTGCAGTTATTGTGCGAGTTTAGCTAAACGAGTTGGTTATGCCGGCGAGTTGTGGCCGTAATTTATGTGGCCCGATGGGAGAGCACATTGTGGGTTGGCTAAAAGAAAGCCAAATGGACAGGAGATGGAATCGCAGTTTACTTGAAAGCTGGCTTCAGCCAGGATATTAAAATGGTGAAGCTAAGCTGATGGAAATAGGTGGGTAAATCATAAAATCGTGTTTCATAAAATATATTATATTTGATATCTCTTTGATTAAATATCCCGCGCTCTTAGAAACCACATAACACATTTTTGGTAAAGTGATCAAATAAAGTCATTGAACTATAAATATGTAATTAAAAAATATTCAATGAATTCAACAAAGCTCCACTCGAATGTATAATAAATAGCTCCGCATTGATGGCAATCGAAAATCGCGCGGCTCGCTCGATGACATCAAAAATGGAAAATTTTATTATCCCAGCCACAAAACTGAAGCAGCACATCAACTGCCATTTGAGGGCAGAGCTAAACAGAGTTCAATATTGAAAACGTGCCAAACATGGCAATAACAAAAATCGCTTGACACTTTGTTATTGACGCAAAACATCATGGCAATAAAATGGGCCACCACAATTAAATTTCTGAAAAAATTGATCGCTTTTTTTTCATTACAGTTTTTGGTTGCGGTGCTGATGGGTTCTGCTTACGGCTCGCTTAAAAGTTATTATTAATAGCCCGCTGCAAATAAAATTGTAAATCAAATTGTAAGCTGAAAAATTAATTGCATTGCATGTGCATTAATGAACGGTTCAATTCGCCGGTAAGCGAATTAATGACGGTTAAAAATACATATATGTATGTGTTCTCGACAGAGTCAACAAAAGGACACTCGACGTTTGATTTACCTTTAGGTCCACCAGAAGTTCGAGCTTCGAAAGTTTAAACATGTTTAATTGTTTGTGATGTGGGACTAAATGAGCGTGACTAATTAAGATTTAATGGGATCTGCAATGGAGCGCAGCTGAAAAATTGTTACTCTGATGTTGTTTCCAAATGGGTTCAAGCGAGTTGATGCTGTGCAGGCTTTCCCAACTGCAAAATCTTCGCCGCATTAGCACGCCATACCCATAAAAGCATCTGGTGCTGGCCAGCCAACATGTCATTACCCCATCATCATCGTAGTGGAGTTCATTTCAACTTTGCCCCAACTGAGATATTTGGATCTCTGCAACACACTTTTCCCATTCGCATTCTCTGCGCCCACTCACAAAAATCATGTGCAACAAAAATCATGGCCAAACAGTTGTTGTTTTGTTGCCAACATGCAAAATGCAAATGACGCGCCATTACCTCAAAACAACAGGAGAAACATCTGTTAAAGCAGCTGCAGTCAGGGAGAATATAGTGGGCGAAAAGGGTTGAAGAAGCTGTTTCCACGAATACTTTTTGTAAAGCCCTAATGGGTTTTAATTGTTAAACGAAATTGGGTAAAATTCTGCAGGCAACGACCGAAGACCGGCACATGTGGCGTATGCGCAGTATATAGCATACGCCTCGTTGGACAAAAAGCAATAAACCTTAAAGAAACGGAGCTTTTAGAATTGTATACAATCACTAGATGACCATTTAAGCAAAGTAGATTCGAAACAATTATTGCTTCAAGCCTATATAACTAGGGATTTATCAGAACTCAATAACTCACTCTTAATACTCACCCATCGATGATTCCATTTAATTCGGTGTTCATTAACTTGCAAATTTTGTATGTTGACTTCAAATGCGGATATGTGGTACAGCCGCACTGCTTTACCGACCGCCGCTTTCTCTTCGCCGGCTCTGTTTCTCTTTCTCTTTCTTGTTTTCTCCTCGGGTTCTCTTGCTTTCGAAAGCAAATAGAAGTTTCCCTGCCCGCCTTCCCGGCTGCCTTTAGGCACAAATCACAAACAAAATCGCGCCGTTGAGTAGGTCAAGACACTAACTCAATTTGTTTTCTAAGCAAAAAGCTATCGCCTTGCTGCACTCGAGAAGGAATCATTTGGCAGCGGTCAACCAGATGTTACTACGCTATGCTTTTGATTCTTTGGATGGTGGACTTTACCATAATAAAAAAAAGTGTTTTACGATTAACAGACAATTTGAACATTTAATTAAAGAATATAACGTGAAAATTTCTTATCAAAAAATAAATAAATAAATATTTAATTATTCCTTAAAACTTTGGTTGTTGCCAAATTGAGTTTGATTGTGTACTGCAAAGGAGTGAATTCCGCAACAGGGAGAGGAATTTGGATTTTATCGTCAGCCGGGCAAATGGCTTTTACTTAACTTAACAATTTATTTTGCATGAATAATTAAATATAACATAAATAAGAATTTTGGAGTCGACGTTGAATGAAATGGTTCTTCACTCTACGATTGAACTATTGAACCGATTGAACTATTTTTTTCGTTTATTTTTATCTTTCTGAAATGTGATTTGTTTGCTGCAGAGCTTAATTACCAATCAAACTTACATCTACGATTGCTTTACACATGGCCATCATTAGTTGGTTATGTGTTAATTGAATTCAATCTTAATTGCCGTTTTTAGTTCATACCCCGTTTTCCCACTGTGATTTTCCATACTAATTGCACACGTTTTGCCTCCGTCTGATGTTTTTAAAGAAACAAACAGACCCGGATGGATGACTATCCGTCCGCCTTGAACGCTTCACTGACTGACACACAGTCGCTCCTCCATTTCAGCAGGCGGTGTCCAGAGGAAGGAAGACTGACAGAAAGAAAAACATTGTGTGCGGAGGAAAAAGTATCTGTTATTATGATTGTTTAGTGCTGTCGCCGGAAATTTCATTCAAGTGGGTGGAGAAAGAAAACAACAGCAGACGTAGTAACGACTGCAGGCGACAAAACTGCAGTTCTTGGGATGTTCAGGGGACAAGAGACTCCAAGGAAAAAACTCAGAACCAAAGCACACTAAATAATACTTTGCGCGCAGTTGGAGCAACAAAAACGGTTCAGAAACGCCAAAATTTAAGAGCCAAAGGAGGGCAGTGTACATATCCCATTTGATGCAATTATCCTGATTCTTCCGGCCCGGGTGGGCAAATACTTATCCTTGAGCAGGTCGCTTTCAAAGCAAACACCAAGTAAACTTATCGCAACTGATGATATAGTGTAAGTACCTCCGACTACATCTGCAACTTGCAACTGCAACTGCAAGTATTTATTGCTGTGATGCCCAGATGCTGATGCAGGCCATGAAAAGTAGTTTTGCATTTTTCATGGTATTCTGGGACGGAAGGCAGCCGGGCTGCGATTGCCAGAAATTTTGCCATTAACTCACACGACCTGAGGGGACTGGAAAACTCCTCCCACTGCTCAAGATGAGACCCTTTTTTGCCCCCCTCTGTTGGGCACAACGCAGCTCATTTCGTCATTGTCTTGCCTCGTACTTTGTTCCCCTTAACAGTTTAATCATTCGAATTACATGCGTGAACACGGGGAGCGGGTGGGGATAAAAAGAGGCTCACCCACTCGCGCCGAGCGTGTGTATGAATTACACACAGATGTGTACTCGAACTCCCAGCCTGAGTGGTTCCAACAGTTTTCCACCGATTGGGCACCAAGTACGAGTATACTTTCATGAGTACTTTCATGAGTATATCTGATTGAAGTTGGTTATTATCATTGAGCTATTAATTTTCTAGCTCAGAGTATTCAACGTTCAAGTCGGAGCTGTAGCTTATGATTTAAAATTTTCATAAAATATTTAAATTAAAAGATATTTTATGAGTATATATGAATATTTTAAATGTTTTGAGTATTTAAAAATGTATGACAAATCTATACAAAATAAACAATAAACCCAAACATTTCCATATATTTGTAAGCCCTTTTTACATTCTTTTATGAAGCTAAAAAACTGTTGATCACCCCCCGGAAGCTGAAACAATAAATTAATAGTAGCATTAAGTATGTATACCGCGAAAATGAGTATAAATTTATGTCGGCGCTTTTTCATGCGAGCTCGCTCGGAAGTATGCAACGGGCAGATTAAACTGCAATAACGGGGGAGGAGGAGGAAAGGAAGAAGAAGCCCGAGGTGGCACGGACGGGGAAGATGTATTGGGAAGTGGTAAAGACAAATGCTTAATGTTGCATGACTGAGAGAACTCAGCGGTTGATGAGCTGCACTAGATAGGATCCGAGGGCTGTTGGCAAAGGAAATCCGACTGTTTATGAAACATTAACTTTTCCAGGTATTTTACAGTTGGGTAGAATCAAATTTAAATTATTTCCCGAAACTCTAAGTCTTTAAAAACTCTTGCGGGCTCGTATTGATTTGTGGGTACTCTGTATTTTAAATGAACCTTGTGTATGAGAGTATAAAACTTATAAAGTAGAAGGCCATCGCAAAACCAACCATTTGAGAACCATTTTGAGAATTGGATTCTTCTTTCGAAAATAACATGGACGACTGTCGCAACAGTTCCGCCCGTCGAGTTCCGCGACTATCTGACACCCCTTACTCAGCTAGTGGAGGTGCGAAGGAGAAATTTCCACACTAAAGTGAGCTTGACAAAAGCGTGACAGGAAATCGATAGAAATTTACAAAACTAATGAAAAATACCAACCAAAATTTTAAAAGCTTCGAGCGATTTGTGGGCGTTAGAGTGGGCGTGGCAATATGGGTCAACAAACTTGCGCTGCGTCTATGTTTCTAGAGTCTGCATGCTTAATCTCAACTTTCTAGCTTTTATAGTTCCTGAGAACTCGACGTTCATACGGACAGGCAGACGGACATGTCCAGATTGAGTCACCTATTGATCCTGATCCAGAACATATATACTTTATATGTTCGGAAACGCTTCTTTCTGCCTGTTACATACTTTTCAACGAATCTAGTATACCCTTTTACTCTACGAGTAACGGGTATAATAATATATTCAAAAAGTTGAACATCAAGACAATCAACAAAAAGTTAAATTATCCTTCTGTTGTTGCACCATGAATTAAGTTTAAAAAGATCCAAGAAATATTTTTGGTAAATATGTTTACGCCTCTGTGCGAAAGAAAGTCATAACCGCATGCCAAGACACTTTGGTAAATCTTGAAGGACGTCCCTGTCGGTTTTGTAACTGATGGTCAGCTAAACCCATTCCTCAATGCCCCTCATTTCATCATTCCATCCAGTGAGAAGACGGCACTCAAATTCTTGTTGTTTGTCCATTAGGAACCAGACATCGTGTTGAAATGCTAGCAGAAAACATTTTCCACAGCTCCATCGCCTTTTTCATCCTTCTTATGGGGTGACAGTCCCTTATACCCCTGCTATTATCATCATCCTTCGCATCGGCATCGGCATCGGCATTGTCATTATCGTTTTCATTTTCATTTCGGAAATGCCTTCAACGCACAAAGAAACATTTGTCTTGCTTTGAACAATTTTTCTTCGTTGTCGAAATAAAACAAATTGTATGAATTTAAGTGGACTTCCGCTCGCAAATGCCCGTAGTTATCATCTGCCATCTATTATGTGCTTCAATCGAATTGTCATTTGGCCGGGACACTTTAAATGAAAAATGTTCATTCCATTGCCAATGCCCACCCGTATGTTGCGGTCTGTGTAACGAGCAACGCCCCAGCCACGCCCACTCTAACTTAATTGCCTACGTCGGCGGAATCTGTGGGATGGGTCAAAACAAATTTGTGATCCAGTTGGGGTGGGAATAGCCGATTGAAGGGATATACATACAAGCCCATCAGCGGTTTTCCTTTTGACACACTACTACTTATTATACAAATTGCAAACAAAAATATGGTCAATAGAAATGTTTTTTAAGACCGGCCAAGAAAGTTTGCCTCTGCAGGATCAATATTTGGGCAATTGATTTGGCCCAAACTTCAGTGGCCACTCTGCGACCCTCGTATCTGAAGTACTCGTGCGTGTTTGTGGCTTAGTGGCATTCAACGCTCGCACCCTGCGGCCTGCCCCAACATGTCAAAAGCGATGGGCAGCAGGCTCTGGGGGAGCGGATCCCCTTTGTCAGTTACTTACACGAAGCATTTCATTTGCCAATTTCCCCTTAAGCTAAAATCAACGTTGCATGAAAACGACAACAGCACAAGGGCGGTCAAGGAAGGAAAACGCGATTCGCAGCTGTGAAAATGGCAGTGGGAAGATAAAATCCAATTAAAATAGCGTGGAATTTATAAAAAAAAAAAGAGACTAGATGGATCCGCCGGACTAGCAAACACTCTTCAACACTCTTCAAACAAGGCTCCAAAGTGGCATTTTGCCGACTCCCAGTTTATAAAATAGAAATTTATTTGACGAATTCTGATGGCACCTATATGAAGTCAAGACCTCAACCTTAAATCAGTTTACAGAACCAAGGTTGGTCGTTAAAAAAGGGTGTCGGGCTGGAATATAAAACAAAGCGTGAAATCTATTTGCAACTGGCGAAACGGGGCAGCAAAAGTTTATGCCATGTAAATAACGACATCATAAATTTGGTTACGTGGGTTCGGTCCTGCCGTGCATATCTCGGCTATCCATACCCCACCGCACCATTCCCACATATGCAGTGGCCACCGATGGGGGCTAGTTCCGTTTTAGGGCACAAATGCGAGGTTGCACAGGAAAAATTGTTTTTAAAATATATTCAAAAATTCCAAAAAATGTTGTTCTTGTATTTTCATAATTAAGAAATATTTTTACCATGCGTATTGCCTTTGTATTATCTTTACATTTTATAATCCCATTTCTTACCGTGTGAAGGTCCCACGCCATTTGACTGTTTCCGTTTTCACGGCGGCCGTTGCAAGCGTTTCTTTGTCATAAAAAACCGACAACAATGAGGGGTTGTGGGTGAAATGGGCGCCAGGAAAGAGGGCTCGAGTACTCGCTCTTTTCACGTGCAGCCATCAGGGGAAATAAAAGTTACGTTGACACGGACACCACGCCGCCAAGTACCAAGGAACCAAACACTTTTGGCCTGCCCTCGAGACACAGTCCATCGCCCATTGCCTACTGTAGTACCTCCCCCGATTCCCCGATTTCAGGTATATGTTTTTTGCTATCTGGGACTCTTTGTGTGCAACTGAGTGAGCGGGTAAGATGAGTAGCGCGTAAAATGTGCAAGAAATTAAAACGATTTAAGCCAGAAACGGATGGAAGTTGAGAGGATTGAGGTGGAGCTGGATCCAGAGGAAGGCAAAAGTGAACTCTGCCATGCCGAGCATGGAAAAGGAACACGCAATTGGAGCTGCTCAGAGGACGCTTAACTGGAGACTGAGATGGAGTTCTTCCCATTACCGGACAATGGGAGCTCCATCTGAAAACGGGAATGAGGGAATGGCATGCAAATACTATTTAAGTTGGTCAGGCCAAAACAGATCTCGGGATAAGAATGGGGTTGAAGGTGATAAATGGGAATTAAGGTTGAAAGTCCAGTGAGCTACAACTGAAAGCTTTGAACTTTAGTGACAAAAGAAACAAAAAATTTTATGAAAGAGTTAAAAATCTGCCTTGGTGAGGAAAATGTCCTATGTAGTAAATATTTTAAAACTCATGTCTGAAATAATGGATACTTATCTGGACTATTCATCCTTTCAAAATTTTTGTTCTCAGTAATTTAATATTTTCCTTTAGAAGTATCATGAATGCAAATACCTATTATGGCTTCCTTAAAGTCAGCTCCGGCTTAAAACCGAATTTAATTTCATTTATTAGGCGCGCCAAGAGACCGCCTTCATTATAATAACAATTGACGTTTTCCAACAAAGACACATTGTGTGCCTTCAGCTCGTGCGTCAAACGGATAGAGTTCAATTATATTGAGTGGCCATCGCATGCCGAGCATTTCCAGCAGCCGCAGACAGCGGAATTCAAGGAAGGGGATAACTTTAATTGAGATTTACAATGCGAGTTAAATGCTGGGACATGCCAGTTGGAATTTGTTGCCGTTTGAGCTTAACCTTGTTTCTATTTTTCCGCCAAGAATTTAAGCGGGGTCATAAATTCGAAGACCGTAAATTTCTTTTATAGTCGAGCGGCTCTCCTCCCGCAGAAAAATCTGTTCGTGCCGGGTGTTTATTTGCTGATGGCCTCTGACTCCAGCTTTTGATCCTGGGTCGCCGCCATATTAAAGCCCAATTGCGTTTAAGTAGCTGACTTTTATGGTTTTGCCTGCAGTCCTTTCGGATCCATATGTATGCATGTTTATACCCTTGCTGGGGTATTATACTTCCTCTACCATCTACTTGACCTTTATGTATGGTATGATGAGATCAAGATTCATTTTAATTTAGGCATATTAATTTGAAAGTAAATATATTTTATGATATGATAAATCTTTCATATTTTCAGACATCGAAAAATTAAAATAAAATTCTTTATAAAGGATATATTCTACTTATAATAATATTTCAATGTATAGCACACATACAGATGTATGTAAATAAATTCAAAAGGGTATCCTTAATATCGGATGCCGAGGCATCCCTTACCTCGTATATAAATATATATTCAACAGTTGTTGTCTGCCCTGTTCTCGGCATTGTTGCCATTTGCAAATTTCGGCAACGGAGTCTGCGAAACTGCGACGAGGAGCGGTGAACAAGTGAATTGGATGGGAGAAATAGCCGGGCAACATTTTTTGGCTTTCGCACCCCCAAAAGCTAACGAGCTATGGGGAGTTGGGTGGATGGGGCAGCCTCTTTATACGGGTGTAGGTACTTTCGTGGGGTATAAATGTTGTCCGATGTCGACTGCGCTGTTGTTGAAATGATAAGCATGTGTGCAATTAAAATGAAAGCGTGCTCGACGCTCTCCAACATTTGGACCACGACTGTGAAGTGGCGCAAGGATGGTCCTAGGATACGGATCCTGGGGTTGGGGATGGGGTTGGGATGTGCTGGGGATGCCATGACATGAGACGGCCCAGGACAATAAAACAAATGTCGCCTATTTTACATAAATGCTGTGTGCAAATTTGTTGACCTTGTTCTTGTTGCTGTTGTCGTTGTCCGAAAAATATTCAACAGTAAACAAAATGGGAATGTTTTGAGTTGGCGGTTTGCAGCCAATGGCGGAGTTTATGGCGGGGCTTAAAACTATTTTTTAGTTCAAAAATAAACAAATTAATTTAAAATATTCAAAAACGAAGATATTTTACAATTACTTCGTTCGATTCCCTTTGTTTAAAACATGATCCTGGTGAAGCCCCTGTATAAAGTATTTAAGTGGGTCCTATCCGAGTATCTGTATGTGACCTGCACTCAGAGTGTTTACATCAGCCCAGTCGAGTCAGCGGTTTTCCATTTAATTTTGCTTTTTTTCTGTGCTGGTCCTTGCTCAGTGGCACTTTGGGCCATAAAAAAGCTACAAATTAAAAACGCATTAGTTTGTTGTCGCTATCAGGAGCCGGTCACGTGTGGGCACTTGATGGTTCCTCTTGGTGGCCGCATAAACCTGCGATTTCGGGATCCAATAATTACGGAGCACAGCCGTTGCCTTTAATTCGGGCCACCCGACGCCCAGCTGACAGTGGCTGTGAATGAGCAATTAGCCGCAATAAAAACATCTCTGAGGCGAGCCACTACCCATTACCCACAGGAGTGGGCGTATAGTGGGTGGTTGGTGGGGCGAGCACTTAATTCAAATTGCGAAAACTCGACCTCTACATGTGCGACTCCGTCGCAAAAATATATCCCCAGCGCACCCAACACACAAGCGTAAAATTAACACACAGTTAACGCAAACGGGGAGTCTCCGATTCCGACAATCCAGCAATCTGGCAATCCGAGAATTGGCAATGGAAAGCTCCCTGGCAGCGGCAACAGCTTAGACATGCACCAAACCCGAACGAAGGCATTCCCACGGACGCTTTCACTCGGCTCCCCTAATATTTGCATGCCCATCTCCGGCTGAACGGGGAATCCGTTTTCCAGAACCAAGCTCCTCCAACGATGAGTGCCTGCAAAAATGCAAACGCCGGTCCTGCCCATCGGATGATGCTGCTTGGGTCGTGTCTGCATCCGGCTGATGTACTGCCTTCAGCAAACACCTGCAACAGACAGACCTATGCAAGCGAACAGATGCATGAGCTGCCACCGGAACTGTCTGGATCCGGGAGGATTATGGAGAATGGATCACGGGGTACGGGTGGGTGACAGAGCGAGATGAGCAACACTGGGCCCAAAGATTTCATCTTGGACAGCTACGCTAACTTTGTCAGCTTTGCCAAGAAAAAGAAGTACACATCTTTTAGCCGGCTGTTGAATCAAGGGATCTTACAACCTTGTTTTAATCTTTATTCTGATTTATAGATGAAAATCAAGGCCAAGGCTTAATTTTAGAGACATTGCTTATATATATATTTTCAGTGTAATCTAAAATTTGGCAAATAGTAAACATAAACTAGCACTCCTCATCCATCTTACATTTCCTATTTTGGTATATAAAATAAAAGGAGCTCATAAAAGTTATTACAACATAGCCTTCGAGTCTATAAGTGGGGGGTATGAAAAACAAGGCCGGGCTGAAATCCTTTCATGTTGATTCTACTCGTCTTATGTTTTGGCAACACCTGCTACCTGCTGCTGTTTGTCAGTTGGCCACCTCTTGCACCGCGGCACCTTCAGAAGTCAGCCGGGCCGGAATTATTATTATTTTCTTCTGCATGATAACGAGCCCAAGAGGACGCCGTCTCCGTCGCAGCTTATGTGGCATGTGTGTTACGCCGCTGATCCCGGAACAGACACATATGACAATGTCACGTTGCGGTCGAGCACTGCTCGAATATAAATCTACGTGAATATAAATTTACGATAAATATAACATACATTCCGGAACGAGCAGGGAGGACAAGAAAATGTTCTAAGAGAGCCAAAACGTTGGGAGTCATGTTTAGTATTTATAAAAATATCAGAGGTTTAAATTAAGTTGGCAACATGGTATGTCCTCTTATGTTGTTTAGACTAACTTTTGATGTGATTAGATTTGAATAAAACGAACGAGTACCACATTGAGATCGTTGTCACCTCATCTAATGGAGCCAATCCAATTCTAGCATCAAGAAGATTCCGAGATCAAGAAGTTCTTTTCCGATCGAAATCCTGCATTCTTCTTGGGTGCCGCGATGTGAGGCGGGCTTTATGCCACCTCAAAAGCACACTGACCCACCAGCCGCCATTTTCCGCCCTGCTTGTTTGTCTGTTTGTGTTCGTGCGGCACAGTTTGATGGCCAGGAAGTAGCTTGTTTGCTCTGCCCCGCTTCCAGCACCTCCTATTCTCGTTTATTTCCCACTGAGCTTTAAGTGTTTACGTGGCGTATTAGTAATAAATGTAATGTGCATAAAAGTGCCCACATGGCCGTCGCTCGAAAGGCCGTAATGTTTACAATGTGCTTAGGCATCGGAACGGGCACGCTTTTATAGATTTTTAGAACTTTATCCAAGAGCAGCATCCGACAGTCCATCAAAAGCGTCGAGGGCCGTGTCACATGCAGGCACTTAATCAATCAAAAGCCTAGGGACGAGGCCTTATTAGCCTTCTCTAACTGGCTTTGGGCAAAGTTCTCTCCGGCCGCATGTTTGTTTGTTTGTCTTTGGCAGCACAAATTATGACTGGACATGGTCAAACATTTGCCTTTTCATCTGACCATTTTTTCTGCCGAATGTGTTCCATTTTAGCTCCTAGAGGATAGGGGAAAATTGTACTGAGCTTAGAGGCCTGGCTCGATAAGTAGGAGGCATAAAACCGGGATATGCTAGGTAAATGGAAAACCAACACTAAGATCCGCCTTAGATATCAATTTCCTATGAGGTAAGCCTTTCTTTAATAGTCACACAATTCCATGCCGATTTCCCGGACAGCCATTTCCCAGAATGTATCCCAGAACGCCTTTTTCTCAAGGGATTTTTTCTGGCTTACTCCACCTTCATTCTTCTTGTGCAGCCAACCCAATTAAAATTCCACAAATTCAAGCAGGACCCAGTCTAATGTTCCGAGCAGACATCCTTGAAACAGTATTCATTGCTTGGCCGCGCTTTTGACCGTCTGTCTCCTATAATTCCGTTTCATAAATTCATTGCAAATACTTTGCGCTACTTAGCGGAAATTTTTCATCTTTGCCTATGACCCGCTGCTCTCAAAAAAAAAGGGCTCTTTTCACAAATATTCTAAATTAATTAAAATATTTTGGGATTCTGCTAAATATAGCGCGGGGCACTTCGTCCATATTCCACCTTCCATTCGACTATTGCACAGACTGTATCATACTACAATTTCAAATAAATGGCGCTTTAAATCGTATTTTAAATGGTGTTCAAGCGGTTAGCAACTTTTGGCGGTTTACTTTGGCTTAGTGGCCAACTAATTAGGCTGAGCAGTCGGAGCATTGGGTGAAGGTCCAGGGAGTAATGTACGCCAGAAATAAAAGGTTGCACTCTCTCAAGGGCTCAATACCCCACTCTGTTGCCCAGTTGCCCAGGTAAGGGTCACCTGAGGGCAGGTCGGGTCAGCTCAGACAGGCTGGCATATCCGGGCTAAGTATACCCTAAGGTACGGGTCAGGAACTGCAGTGAGGAAATTAAAAGAGTGGAAGTCCAAGTGCCGAGCTCTCAAGTGGCTGAAGCTCTAAAATTAGCCTGCCCCAGTCGCCAAGTGGATGTTTTATTTTCCCATTTCTCTCGGTTTCTGCTCGTATTCTTTTTATTTTTTTGGCTGCCTTGAGTAGCAAAATTTTTTTGTGGCTTACGTGCGGTGGTATAAAAGTTAAGCTGCAGCTCATAAATTTTATTCATCGGCGGCATTCGGGAAAGGGCACAACACGGCGTATGAGCCATGCCGTCGAATTGCGAGTCAAGTCGGGCGAAAATGTTTACGATTGTTAAATATTTACAGATCGCTCTGAGCAGGGAATCAAATCGGCTAAAGGTGCGATAAGTCTAATGGGGTGTATGCAATATGCTCATTTAAAGAAAGTTTTTTAAGTATGTTTTTCTGGAAATGAAAAGCACTGTTGGCAAATTAATCTAAATTATTGCTGAAAAATTGCAAATTATTCTACAAGTATACATTAATTTACATCTAATCGCTGACCGCAGCTCCCAGATCCGATGACCTGACCCATACCAGACTAATTGCCAACGCGTGGATGCCGCATTAGTCTCCAAAGAAGAAAAAAGTTCTTCTTGAAGTCAAAAACTGTGTACATGTGTCTACAAATGAAAAGACTTAATTCAGTTTATAAATATCGACGGGCGGGGAAAATTGAAGAGCATGGCAACGGACAAATATGATGATAAATAGGCAAGGAGGGCATGGGAGATATTTAGAAATATTCTGCACCAATGCAGCAAAAATTTGACACAATGTTTACAAATGGTTCTGGATTTGTTGGGGCCAGCTGAAAGTATCAAGGGCAGTTTTGCTGACCATTATAAATGAGAAGACCAACAGCGGTCGCATGCAAATGAATAAGAAGCCAAATACAAGGCGAGATTGATTGCGTTGGTATATAAACTATGGCGCACGAAATGGAATCCAAGCTGTTCTGAAACGAGACTTGAATCTAACGCTCCACGTGCCAGTCCTTAATGAACTCCCTTCTAGTTGTTACGCCAAGAAAGAAGTTAGTTGAGAAATACTGCGTTTTCTCGACTCACATCACTTCCATTCAATTGAAACTTCGTGATTTTTAATCTCCATATCCATTTAAATGCATGGCAGCACTTTGTTTACTCCGAAATTCATTTTTGCTGAAAAGGTTTTTCCTATTTGACATTTGTTTGGTTTTTGTTTCCTTGTGTGAGCTTAACAAACATAGCAATTGAAATTCTATTCGCACCATATTCGATTTAACTTTTATATTTTAGTAATTCTACAACACTTTTGCCACTTTAATTGCAGGGTGCATTATTTATGGCCTTTTATTGTGCATGTATGATGCGCATATAGTTTATTTACACGAGTAAACATATCTTGTCATGGGAATACGCTGGAAAATGAGGAAAGGGAAATGGAAAAGCGGCGTGTGTTAATTTTTATTGCTTTGTCGCGCGCTTATTTGTTTACAAATGAATCAGATTCTGAATTCAAATTTCGATATGAATATGAATGAAAATAATGCGGACCGGTGGGCTTGATGTGGTCGGTCCAAAAATAGATAGCTCAAAGCGCCCAGCCAGGATTGCTTGATCTAGTCTGCTTTTCTCCTGCACCCGATACCTATTTATTTATTTTGATTATTTAGTGTGATGTCTGCATATGGCTGGCCTTGATCCCCCAACGAATTCCTATGTATGCAGACGAAGCTCATGACCTTCTAAACCGAACGTCTGATTGCCTCGAGGCATCGAAGTTCATCTGAAGCCAATGTACACACGTCGCGTCGCTTGGTTGTTCTAATAAAAGTAAGTAGGAGGGAGATTAAAAATAATTTTGAAATTTACTGTTGAAATTTCGGTTGTATTTCATTCCTTTCACTGTTCGAAATAAAAGAAAAATTCTGGTATTATTGAATAGCCATTATTTTAGATATTTAAAAGAACCATTATTGTCTATTGCTCTGTAGATGAACTTTAAAAGAACCATTATTGTCTATTGCTCTGTACACAAGTTTATGTAGCAATGAATAGTGGCAAATATTTTATGCAATGTTTAGGAATTGTGCTTCCGAATCGGATTTTTTTCAGACCATAACTAGACATTCAATATTTGCGGTTGCTGGAGAGAACCGACCCGGGTCCCAGAGGCGAAGACGGGTGAATTATACAGTAATTGGGGGGGACCAGCAGTCCTCGTGGCGAGTGGACGGCTGGTTGGCTTTGGGCGTCTTGTCTCATTCCCAGGGCCGTACAGCTCCACGATGGGTGCGGATTGACGCCGGACTCCCGATATGGCAGCTCAATAGTCGTCGGGTCACGCGGCCGCGAGTACCTCCACTGCCTGTGAACGGGAAATGATAGGAAAGAGACCAATTACCAATTACGGGGAAAAGTTTGTGAGGCCGGTCAGGTCTACTACAGATGAGAAAAGTTTTAGTTGCCGGTTAGGTCTACTAATGATAAGAACAGTTTTTAGAGGCCGATCAGTTCTACTAATTATAAGAAGAGTTTTAGAGGCCAGTTAGGTCTCCTAGTTACGAGAAGAGTTTTAGGGTCTGCTAATAGTGAGGAAGGTGTTAGAGGCCGATCAGGTCTACTAATTACGAGACGAGTTTTAGAGGCCGATCAGGTCTACTAAGAGGAGTTTTAGAGGCCGCTTAGGTCTACTATAAGAACAGTTTTTGAGGCCGTGAGGTCTAATGGTGAGAAGGGTTTTAGGACCGATCAGGTCTACTACGAGGAGTTTTAACACGCGGGCCGGTGAACCGAGCCGGAGAATGAAACGTAAAACACAAAGACTACTATGATTAGTTAGTTCCCATGTCGTTACCCGCCTCCTACGGCTCTGTTGAACTCCTTACCGCTGATCCTTGGCCGTTGGTCCGTTTCTGCTAGCTCCTCCTGGAGGTCTTGTCGCCTAACGCTGGCCGAACTGAATGCCCTACGGAGGTCTATGGTGCGCCTTTTATAGCGGTTTGGCGGAGGATAGTGTGCCCGCATATCCCAACCGAATGTAGGCTCATGTAGAACACTGTATGCCACAAATTATTCCCAGAATCTCACTAAAACAAAACTAATTCCAAACTTCGACACATCCGTATAAATCACTGTCTCAAGTTAATGATTGTAATGCCTAAGAACTGGTCCACTGAATAACGCTTTCATTAACTTTTCTATTGCTGCTAAATGGTTCTCTAAAACTACTTCATGTCTACATGTACATCCTTCCACAAGATTACGTCATCCATGTACAAAACCGCGTCATCGCTTTTGATCAACTCCCATATAACCGCCATGATAATCCTGGTAAGCACTGCTGGAGAGTTAGTTACATATATTGGTAACGAACGAGAAAGTATTGTGATTCAGTCTAGACTGGGTCGTGAAAACCTTTCCGCGATGCAGCTTCTCGATCACGCAACCCATGTGAGCTGGAAGGAAAATTATATTTGACAATGTTTATAACCGTTTGTAATTGTCTTAGAGTAAAAGGGTATACTAGCTGTTACACGCAGAAGAAAGCGTTTCCGACCATATGAAGAATATATGTAAACGCTTGATCAGGATAAATAGCGGAGTCAAACTGGCCATGTCCGTCGGTCTAAGTGTCTAACCGTATGAACGTCTCCGTTTCTGACTCACTATCACTAGTCAATCCATAATACTGGAACGACAGCCGCCCTTACTAACGCGGCCATTCGAGTGGGCTTTCACTAACGACCGGTGGCTGCCCGATAAGTGAAGCAAAAATAAGAACTTTGACAGCCCGGAGTCCAGATTACGAATCTTAACCTGTTCAACTCCACGTGTCTTGCCATATTTAAGTTTTAAGCTTTGTCTAATATCCTCTTTGTAGGTTATATCCTTTTCCGAACCTACGAAAATAGCATAGCCAGCTTTTTTAAAAGAGAACGCTAACGGCTTTAAATTGTTTAGTTAATTATATGAAATAGGCAGCTCGTTTTCATTTCCTTTATAACAATGGCTGATTTCTCAAAATCGAGTGTAGTCGATTATCAGAAATCAGAAATTCTTAACATTTTTTGAAATATCTGTAAAATTGTGATAAAAATAATAAAATAGAAACGAAGGTTTTTCAGGGTATTTGTGGCTTGTTATTCCACGCATTTTTTCAGCTATGTATACATCGATAACCAGCTTAAAATGTTCAATAAAAAAATTTTTAATTTGTAGGAATAATAGTAAACGCAAAAATAAAAGAAAGAAACAGTAATTTTGTACAATCGCGTTCGGACCAAAATTAGGTTCACATTGGGAGTCAAATGTAGAAGGTGTAGAAGGATAAATATATGAGTGTATTACAGAATTATTCATATGAATGTATAACATAACAATGATCAGCTATTGTAAAGCAAAGACTGTCAAAATGGTGTTAATCGCAGCCAACTTCAAGTCAGGAATGTTACGATATGTTAAGTGGTCGATGGTGAACGAGAAGCTTAAGAGGACGACCGGCTTGGAGTGAAAAAAAATATATATGTACATACATATACATATATGTATATTGTGTAAAGATCATTTTTACTACCACAAAGAGAATAGTGATTTTTAGAATGCCGAGTTGTGGAAGAAAAAATCGGAAAGTTAGGTTAACCTTTATATATAACGTGCATGATAGTGATGCGTACCCAGCTTCTCAGTCTACTATACGGTTTCGACCCTTTAAAGATAATTGTCTTCCTTTATTCCTTACTTATGACACTTTTATTGGCTCCGTCGACAACAAAGCTAAATAGTGTTCTCCGAATATTTCTACTGGAATATCTCCTACTTTCTAAACAATTGCCGATACTTTAATCGTTTAATGCGTTCTTTGTTTTGGCAGAAGGAGGAAAAAGCTACGGGATGCCTTGAAATTTCTCAGCTCTGCGCTTATTCTTTTATGCGTTCATAATAAGATATAAGACGGCGCACTCGAAGTGGTTTAAGCTACAGTAGCTCGCCGCTTATTGAAAACTTATTGAAACTTATTGAAAAGTAAAAGTTTAAATCGCCACTGCAAGTGTACTTTTGTAAATTTCGAAACAAAAAAATAAATGAGGTATTTTGGCACTAAATTCTTAAATTTCAAATACAAAGAAATCAATTTTTGAAATGATTTTGTTGATACAAAAAGACCAAAACATGAACGTTTTTTTTAATCCGCAGCTTATTTCGCGCGTTTTTTTGTATTCAATATATGGTCTTTTAGACCTAAATATTGAGGATTTTTTTGTTATTGTGACATTTTCAATGTCAATATATAATATATGTAAGTATATGTCGAAGCGTCATTTGCTTCAATATTCTTAGCACCTCGAGCAGCGAGTTCCTTTTGTTGGTGCCATCGTTCAACTTGTCGTCGTTTCACAATTAATATCGTCTGTGTAGTACTAGCACAATTCTACCAAGACTGACTTCTCTCTTTTTATGCACGCTCGCTCGTCCCCAAAATCTATTGCGCAACTTGCTCATGTCACACTTGCCATCCTGCGCTTTCGCACACACAGCCAATAGCCAGTCCAGTCTCGCTTACACCCTTCTCCAGGTGATGTACACAGGACGAACCAAAGGAAGAGACAACACACCAACCACGTGGCAAGGGTCACACTCAGTGAGAGAATTCACAATTAGTCCTCTCACTGACTCTCGGTGATATAAAGAACACAAGACAGCAATAACGGTTTTTTTTTGTTTTCTCTATCCTTCTTTATTACAATGTTGTCACATACAATATTCAGATACAATGCTATTTATTTTTTATTGACAATACTCGATAGTGATTAATTCTATTATAATTCTTAAAATAATAAAAGACTGTAGCAGAACTTTCTAATATAGATATCCAGAATTTAGAAAATACGATTAAGATAGTAAAATATAGATATCCAGAATTTAGAAAATACGATTAAGATAGTAGAATTCAGAAAATCAGGAATACTCCAACATACATATGTACATATATTATGAGTTTTCGAGAATGGTCACACTTTAATAACAAAATTTCGGGAATTCACCGAAACCGCTTTTTGAACAATTGTTGAGCAGTGGGAACTTGTTCTTAAACATTTTAAAGATGGAAAAAGTCAGCGCATTATTGTAGAAATTGCACCCAAGCACGGTGCAATATATAATATAACCGGATATAAAACAAACGGATCGAAAACATAGACCGAAAAACTCCAATCAAAATTTTGAACGAGAAGCGCGTCTAGTCCGGAAAATTTAGAAAATACCGAAACTATCGGCTCCAAAATTAGCCTCAGAGATCGAGGAGAAAATGGGCAAAAACACACAATTTGAAAATTCGAGTATCACGAAAGAAGCCTTTTATTAATTAGAACAAGAGGAACAAGTCGAGTTCCCCGAATATCAGATTGCCGTTACTCAGCTAGTTGAAAGTGCGAACACAACATTTTGACATTTTTCTGGCATGTTAAAAGAAATAGGGGAAAAAAATCGATTTGCCAAACATTTCTTTGCCACGTCCACCCTAACGCTCACAAACCGCCCAAAACTGCCACGCACACATTTTTGAAAAGTGATTTGATATTTATACCCGTTACTCGTAGAGTAAAAGGGTATACTAGAATCGTTGAAAAGTATGTAATAGGCAGAAGGAAGCGTTTCCGACCATATAAAGTATATATATTGTTGATCAGGATCAATAGTCGAGTCGATCTGGCCATGTCCGTCTGTCCGTCCGTCTGTCTGTCCGTCCGTATGAACGCTGAGATCTCAGGAACTACAAAAGCTAGAAAGTTGAGATTAAGCATACAGACTCCAGAGTACAAGACGCAGCGCAAGTTTGTCGATTCATGTTGCCACGCCCACAAACCGTCCAAAACTGCCACGCCCACACTTTTGAAAAGTGTTTTGAAATTTTTTCATTTTTGTATTGGTCTTGTAAATTTCTGTCAATTTGCCAAAAAACTTTTGCCACGCCCACTCTAACGCCCACTCTAACGCCCACAAACCACAAATGTTTAGATATTTTTTCATTTTTGTATTAGTCTTGTAAATTTCTATCGATTTGCCAAACAACTTTTTGCCGCGCCCACTCTAACGCCCACAAGCCGCCAAAAACTGTGTTTAAGACTCTCCTCCCTTCCACTAGCTGAGTAACGGGTATCAGATAGTCGGGGAACTCGACTATATCGTTCTCTCTTGTTAAGTATGTTAATGACCAGCGCTTCTACGATTTCAGTGGTCGAAACAGTTATGTACGAGGGTCGTTTGATAAGTCCGTGACTTTTTGAATAAAATATATTTTTTTCGTCAAAGAAGCGTTTTATTTCTCAACATAATCTCCTTTAGCTCTATACATTTAGTCCAGCGTTTTTCCAATTTTTTTATTCCTTCCAAATAATAGGTTTTCTCAAGGCCCTCAAAATAGTCGTTTGTTTCTGTGATGACCTCTTCATTTGACCCGAATCTCTTACCGCCGAGCCATTTCTTCATGTTTGGAAACAAAAATAGTCACAGGGGCTAAATCTGGAGAATATGCTGGATGGGGTAGCAGTTCGTAGCCCAATTTATGAAATTTTGCCATGCTGACTACACACGTGTGCACCCGTGCATTGTCCTGATGGAACAGCACTTTTTTTTTCGCCAAATGCGGTCGTTTCTGCTTCAAATCAATATCGAATCTGTCCAAAAGCTCTGAATAATATTCGCCGGTGATCGTTTTACCCTTTTCAAGGTAATCGATGTGAATGATACCTTGTGCATCCCAAAAAACTGTGGCCATGACCTTGTTGGCCGACAGACCCACCTTGGCCTTCTTTGGTGCACGTTCACCCGGAGAAACCCACTGTCTTGATTGTTCTTTGGTCTCTGGTGTGGTGTGGTGGATCCATGTTTCGTCTACGGTAACGAAACGGCGCAAAAATTCGTTTGGATTGCGGTTGAACATCGCCAAACACTCCTTTGAAATGGTCAAACGGTTGCGCTTATGGTCGTGTGTGAGCAATCGCGGCACCCATCGCGCGGAAAGCTTTTTCATGTCCAAATATTCATGTAAAATGTGATGTACCCGTTCAGTTGAGATGCCTACAGCCTCAGCTACCTCACGCACTTTCATTCTCCGATCATCCAATATCATTCCATGGATTTTGTCGACGATTTCTGGCATGACGACCTCTTTTGGGCGACCTGAACGTTCGGCATCACTTGTACTGGTACGACCACAACGGAACTCAGTAAACCATTTCTTAACCATTGAAATTGATGGTGCAGAGTCCCCATAATATTTATCAAGTCTTTCCTTGGTTTCGGTGATGGATTTTTTACGCAAAAAATAATGCTTAATTAGCACACGAAATTCACTTTTTTCCATTTTCGTTAAAATTCACGAGATCGTCTGCTTTCAATGCCTATAAAACGCAAACCAAAAAACGCAGCTTTCTCAAAATTTTACAGTCAGCTGTTAATCGATAACTGCTGACAGGAGCAGTGTTGTATTTAGAGCAGGTGCGCGGCAAATACAAAAAGTCACGGACTTATCAAACGACCCTCGTACCTCAATCCTTTTGGGAACCACCTGTAGGCATGTATAAAAGTTTCATTTTAAACTTTTGTTTCATTTATCCCTTTTCTTAGGGTAGAATTTTCCAGCAAGTCAAATCTGTTTTGATCGTTGGCTCAGTGAGAACAAGTGCTTGCAGTAGTAGTCACCGTAGTAGGTAAGTGAAAGAAAGCTCGCAAGTGTTTGGAGCTTGCGGGTTTTGTGACGAAGCTGTAGTGAGGGAGAGCAAGACCGCGCTCTTTCTTGAGCTGTTGGCAAAGGTAAATACTTAGGGTCAGGGGTGATTGACCGCAGAAGGCGCGGAGACGTATGCATTGTTTCGTTGCAATGAGAGCCGGCGATCGTCTTGCTCACGTTATCGCAGAGCGCTAGTGTCGTTCAGACTCATAGTGTACTTAGTGTTTTATCACACAGCCAACAAGGCATTTTTGGCTGCTCAGGAATTATTACCTGACGGCATTTGTTTTGATTTCATTTTTTTTCGATTCGGACCACCGTAATAAGTGTGTTTACAAAATAGAATTATACAGAATTTTTTAAAAACCGCCGCTCCTTTAGAAAACCACAAAAAAGAGAAAAGGACAATAAATTCTCAATTCTCTTAAGGAATGAACTTGTAATTTCTGGGAAAAACAAACGCACAAAAATTTCGATGAACATTTTAACTACCACTAAGCGGTACAATCCTAAAAACTCCGTCTGCTTCAATAATCGCTTTTAGGAGCAAGGTGTAACAATTTCATGTCAAAAACAAAAATTTAACCAAGGATCATGCCAAAGATACCCCTAGTTCTTATAACCCCAAACAACAAACAAGAATTTAATTATCGCCCTTTGTTCGACAGTCAGGCAAAAAAAGAAAATATCACCTAATTCACCTAATAAAAATCTACTGTGGCTGACAGATCTTACCGAGTGATACAACAATTAAAAGGTAGCTCTATTGCGTCGGCATCGCATGACTTTGAAAGAATTTCAAATTGTTCTTAACTATACGCTCATTTGTTAAAATCCGAAGCTTAATAAATAAAAAAATATTCCTATATCAAGAAATCGCGGAATTTTTAAAAATAAAATCATTTAAGTGCAGCAAAACGTTAAAGTTCTAAAAAAAATTTTTACAGGAATGAATTTACCCAGTACCAGTAACCAGCAGTCTGGTCTCAGAATCTTCAATACGGATTGCTAAATTTATTGAGCTATTACCCCATCCGCGTTTCGTTAAATACTGAATAACTCAATTTAATGCGACCTCACAACGTAGGCATTTTGGGGTGTCATTAAATGGTTTTTTTTTTCGCCCTTTTGGTTTGACGGCCTAACGAGGCGCACAATCAAGCACTAATTAATGGATTCAAGGTGCTTAATACGCAGGAAGTGGTAGGAAATTCCATTAGGGAGCAGGACAATCTTTGACATTGCCCTCTGACCTGGAGGGCTATTGAACTTGAGCTCTATTTTTGTTGACCTGGTCTGGCCGATAAGGTCGCAAAACAATTGGCAAGTTTCATCGACCGTCGCGATTCGAATTTCTAAGTATTCGCCAAGACACCCAGGTGAATTTTTTAATAATAAAGCACCTTTGTGCATAATTTGAAAGGTTTGCTCTTTGTCCTGGCCCTATTAATAAAAGGCAACGAGGGAGTGCTGCAGCTTATTACTGAAGTTGATTCCTGGCAAATGCTTCGCGGGCCGGCGACAATTGCCGTTTAACGTTGCCAAGTCCACAATTATGCGCGCTGCTAGTCAAATAGGGGGTGGTGCCCCACCACCTGGCACTGCCTCATCCCCATCGACCCCAACTGAGGTGTTGTTCTCCTCCGCACGCAGGATGAGAATCCTGTGAGTGTAGTGCAAACATTTTGCAATTTTCAGTCTAACAATGGAAAGCAATTACAAAACAAACTCAGCGCTAAATGAGTGTGTGGCAACATGGTAAACAAAATGTGATGAGAGGCATTGGGGGAAGGAGAGTTGGGGAGGTGTGGAGTAATGAGCGAGGGGCATGCCGCCATAGGGGCGTTCCTGGTGATACTAGAGTACACATGACTGGGACTGTTGACGGGCATGGGTGATGCCTTGATTGGATACACTTGAAATGATTCCTTTGGCAGCACCCTCTTAATTTTAGTATATTTATGAAAAGCAGAACGAAAAAGTTTGGTAATAAAGAGCTTAAAGGATTTTCCGCCAAAGTAACACTTAAGTCTAGACAAAATATTATAATAATTTGAACTACACAGCCAAAATTAGGTTTAAAGATGTAAAGCTTGAAATTAATTAACTACTTCTACCTGCCCTTAGTCGTTGGAAATTGCGTGCTGCAAGTTTTGCCTTTAGCGTTGAGACCATAAAACAAGCGACAAATAATTGCGCCTTCATACAGAACTCGATATATCCACGGACAAAAGTTGCGTTCCGGGTTTCCCCAGGTGGCGGCCGGCCAGGCAAATTAAAGCCACTGAGCCCGCCAACTAAATATGCCATGAAATGTTGCCAACGGATGTCGTAGCCCTTGTCGTCCAGCTGCAGTCGTAGCTCCAGGAGCTTCTCGTGCCGAGTGTTGGTAAAACTTTGCGCTCGAGTCCCAGCGTCGTTTATTGTTGACTCAACTGGCAGCCATTTCCGGCATCCGGGACACCGTAGAAGGACAAAAAGGATCTGCAGCTGGGAAAGTCATAGCCCTGCCAGACAGTTTGTTTTATGATTGCGCGTCGACTAATTCGCGCTGCAATTTCGCAATTAAATTGTAGAACGTGCCATGGATATGCAAAGTTCTTGCTTCAGTTTCTTGGCTCCTTCTTTGGCCGTAGTATATTAACAGTTTCTTGCTTCTCTGGGCTATGCAATTAGGTGAGCACAGCGAAACTTCAACTAAGTCTCATCAATCATAGGCTTATTCCCCAATTGTCTGTCAATCGCATGCTGATCCACTTTGAAGGTATTAGCAGGCGTCGATATGAGCATTTTGGAAGAGTAATCAATCAAACATATGGATTTGCAAACGCAGAAAAGCAAACCAGACAGACTACCATTAGTGCAGCTCACTAGCTGGAGCTTGCAAGGTATTTGGGCACATGTCATCGAAGTTAAATATGCGTTGCTACTTGTCAAGCACATACTAGGAGTTCCAACACTTATTGAAAATACTGGAATAGTTTCCCCAGGGCAGCTTATCCCTAGTCCAATGACAACTGGTGCACCCATCGACTTGTGCTTAGCCCTGTCATTCAGTCACGACTTTAATATTGCACAGAAAATTGCCAGTGGCTTGCAATCCTTGTTAGCTGTCCACTATTAACAATAACAATGTCGACCCATAAACATAACTCGACTTTAAGAAAGAAGCGCAACAGCAACGTGAAATCAATCATTTAAGGGCTATAGCTTGAATTCTTCTGAAACCAATTACAAAACAAGAGAGAACGCTATAGTCGAGTTCCCCGACTATCCGATACCCGTTACTCAGCTAGTGGAAGTGCGGGAGAGAGTTTTCAGCACTGACAGTTTTTGGCGGTTTGTCGATAGAAATCGATAGAAACTTACAAGACTAATACAAAAATGAAAAAATATCAAAACATTTTTCAAAAGTGTGGGCGTGGCAGCTTTGGGCGGTTTGTGGGCGTTAGAGTGGGCGTTTCAACATGAATCGACAAACTTGCGCTGCTTCTATGTCTTGGGAGTCTGTATGTTTAATCTCACTTTCTAGCTTTTGTAGTTCCTGAGATCTCGACGTTCATACAGACGGACAGACGGACGTCTGGTCGGAAACGCTTCCTTCTGCCTGTTACATACTTTTAAAGGAATCTAGTATACCCTTTTACTCTACGAGTAACGGGTATAATTATATAACAATTTCGAGATAGAACGGTTAGATAGCGTTATTAAATATATTTTGAAAATGACATAGAAAGCACAAATATGAATAAAAAAGGTTGAGCAAAGTCAAAATAGGAAATCAATAATCATAGAATTATTTTCATACTTGTGCACAAAATATAGCTGAATTTTTTAAGATTTAAATATAATTTCGACCTAAAAAGCTATGATTTAGATAACTAATTGAAATGGTGCAGGCACAGTAGTAAAAAAAAATTGTTCCAGCAGAGTGTAACCTAAGTGTTTGTTTGCGTGTTAATTTAAAGTTGGCGGGCCGTAAATTGCTTTACCCAAGCACACAAATCGGTGGACCCATTAAATTGTGTGACTAAATATGCTATCTGAAACATTGCAGCAGCGAGTGGGCTGAAGCCCACAAATGCATAATTAAAATGCTAAAGAGAAACCAATTGTTGCTGCCACAAAATGCATTTCCTCATATCATTTTTTGAGTATGAAATGCGTTAATTAAATTGTCACTCGCATTGTTGTGCGCCCTGCTGTCGTGCCATTACCGATTGTGGAATTTTAGGAGCTCATTTAAATACTCCCTAATTTAATGTTCAAATTAAGTACGCAGAGTAGCGTATGTTTGGGAAATGCCAAAGCGATAAGGGTTAAGTGCAGAAGCAACAAAATCCTTCAAGACATTATTTGGAATTTCCCCCTTCGTCGCTTGAGGGATAGAGCCAGCGTTGAATGCGCAGAACCAGAACCAAATCCCATCCAATTATGAGCGAAATGCATTTGCCCCACCAGGAATTTTGCCCAACTGGCGATGGCATTAACATCAACAATATAAACAGCGCGTGCATCTGAAGTGTGGCCAACCATCCCCACGTAACCCGACCCAGTCCATCCCAGTCCATCCCAGTCCACCCCGCGTCCTTATTCAAGGAGCAGAAAATGCGCGCACTTTTTTCGGGGGGCTAGAGTAAAATCAAGCTTGAAGATCAACAGCAAACGCAAACACGAACAGCAAACTGAGCTGTGTGAACTTGTGTACACAGGACGCATGGGGATTCTGGGTGGCTCCACCCTGCGTTGGCTGTCTCTTAAGTAACGAATCCGCAGTGGTGCCGGTGGCAGGGTAAAAGATTTCGTTGCATTCCACCCGGCACAAAAGGATACAAATATTGCGAAACTCCCCGCCACTATGCAGATACATGGTTGCATAAAATTGTGCATTGACAATGTTTTAATTGTAACTTGCATGTGATCTGTGGGACCACTGGGCAACAACTTGTGTTGGCCATAACTTTGGGCCCACAGGAAAGAATTGGCAAAATACACCAAACTGCTTAAAGAGTTGCCATGCAATATGTCCACAACAACCTTGATGTATGCATATTAAACATTAAACTTTCTTTACGTATTCGCCTTCCGAGCAGCTCGGCTTACTTGCTTCCCGGAAATCCCGGCTCATCCAGAATT
Organism: Drosophila santomea; assembly: GCF_016746245.2. Lineage (NCBI taxonomy): Eukaryota > Metazoa > Arthropoda > Insecta > Diptera > Drosophilidae > Drosophila > Drosophila santomea. Next base: position 22,215,064 of record NC_053018.2, read on the forward strand.
AACCCATGTCTGTGTGGCTGCTGCGAACACGCAGCGGAAACAATTTCCCGAGCATTTTCAGCCCCTCAACAAGAACAACACGAAGAGTCCTCTGATGAAAATAAGTGCGGAGCACAATAAAATTCCCACGTGCATAGATCGCTAATTTAAGCCTATACAATGCAATAATTTAAAATTATCATATCCGCTGTCAGCAAAAGGAGATGTACTAGTGTCTCCTATCAATATTGAAAAATAATATTCATCAGATTTTCCCACAAGTGTTCTGCAGCAAAACTTTAAAAATCAATTCCCAAAACTTGAACTACAACTACAACTCGACTACTTATTTTTATAGGATGAATGCATTATGCATTTAATGACCCTTTCTAACTCTTCACTCGGACAAATGCTGACCTGAATAAGCCATTTATATTGTGGTTAACGCATGATGGCCATAACTCAAAGGATGGTTAAACGAGCGTTGGCTTGTCAATGAGATCAGAGGAAAGCTCTGAACAGCCATTGTATGCCATACATCAAGTATACGCACTGTTTGCCCGACTATTTTACTTCGGCTTTGTTCGGACGAAAAGTACTAGACAGAGGCAGAGATGGGCGCTCAATTGGCAAGACAAATTAACAACAAATGCTATAAATTACACAGTTCGATAAACAGGCGGCCCAGAAGTGCCCCACTCTTCACCCTCAACGAATATCAACAGGCATTGTCTGTTTGCTCCGAGCACATCCTTGTGTGCAAACGCACACACTTAGGCACGAAGATGTGCATATTTATGTTTAAATAGACAGATGTATGCGGATAAATTAATCTCACAAATTGATGTCAGACAGCATTTGCAATGAGATTGTGCTAACGGCAGGCATTTGTCAAGTGTACATTATGGTCACGAAACCCATCCGACCGACGATCATGATCGTGATCAAATTTCGCTGGAAAACCATCACAATTTAATTTCACAATGGCATAAACAAAATGCAGCACTGTCAAAGCCCTAGATAAATGCAGCATGTTTATTTTGGCTTGCAGCCGCCCATCCTCGATGAATTATTCATCCAAATGACCAGCTCAAAAGCGCAACAGAAAGTATTTAGTCACAAACTGTCACATGTGATTGTGACGCATTCAGCTGGTCGGTCTGCCAGAGCATTTGTCATTTTGTGCCCAGAGTAAATAAATAAAACCAATCAAATAGTAATAAATTTAGTGTGACATTCGGAATGGGAAGGTGCAACTAAGCAGGGTGGGTGGAAGTGTGGCGAGGGTGGATGGTATAGTTTGTGGCTATATTCTTTAAGCTTTTAAGTCAAATACTGTATAATTTTATTTTAGGGAAAAGCGCCTGGTTGCTGGCGATAGAACAACAGAGTTTAGACAATGCGTCAATCGAATGTCACAAATTAATCCGACTTATAAACTCTCAACTTTGTTATATTTTTGGGCTGTTCAGCACAAATTGAAGATTTTAAACATACAAATAAGCTTATAAATATGGGGTCAAAAACGAACTTTCGATATTTTGTTGTACCCGTTTGATCCCTAAAAGAATATATATTTTTATTCAGAACCACTAGCAAAGTTCGTATGAACGTCGGGAACTAACTATAACAACCCAAAATTTAAGAGTTAGAGTTAGAGACGCAGCACAAGAAATTCTAACTAACACAAACTGACCAAAATTCTTTAGTTTTTATTTTGGTCAATATCAAAACTTTGACTGGGTAATGATTTAACGTAAGGAATATTTTTATTCAGCACATTTTCAAATAATATTTTGTGGTCCCAGCAGCTTTTCACGCCACCCCTGCGACCAGAAAAACAACATTGCTCGTCTTTCTAATTTCATTGCATAAATTAGGTAGTTAAAACGAAATTTTATGTGTTGCTATAAGCTGCCTCGGTCCGGGACTTCTACACCGCTGCCAATTTTAATTCCGAAGTCTGCTAATCACATCAGGAAGGTGACCCACCCAACGCCTCCCTGGACAAGTAATTATAGCAATTAAAAAGTTAGAGTGATTTGTGTGTGGCAAATTTATCTCTGCTGATTTGATCAGCGGAATGCGCTCAATGGGGCTGTTTGCATTTAATTCTGCGCTGCTGGCGCACAATGTCCTGGAAGGAAGAAGTCGACAAGATGTTGTCACCACTACTAATGGAATTAATTGGCTCTCTGTGTTGAATGCTAATAAAATCACTAAGCCCCACAACAAGAACTAACTGTGCGAAACAAATTAGACAAAACTTGAATGCTTTAATTAGATTACTGCCGAAGGGGCGGACTAGATTGTACTCTTGTAAACGAAGGTTGCACTTCGTCGAAATTCATAGCAGAACTACCACCACAGCGCAGATAGTCAATTAGCATAAACTCCAAGAGGATTATGAGGGGATTCAAATAAATGTGGGTTTCTCTCCCAGTACTTAGGGCCTTGTGGTTGGTTGGGGGGCATTATCAAAGGTTAAAGGTGAACTTATTATGCGTAGGCCGCTGTTAAATGTTAAACACAATTAATGTGCTACATTTTTCCTTCCTCGGCTTGAATTTAACTACGTCCGCGCTCGAATTTATTAATCCTTCCTCACTAAATGGATAATGCAACTGACCGCTGACCGGTCAAACGACAAAGGGTCGATTCGCCTGTGTCACACTCCGAGCAACAAAAGGACCCACAAAGTACAAGTCGGGCGCCCCCAGTGCCCATTACTGCAGACCAGGCAGCCGTGCAGCCGTGCAGCCGTGCGGCCAGCCAAAGGTGTCCGTAATTGTATGTGAAACTTGTTGAAGGCTTCAATTATGACGATTTTACACGGCGTAAGTGTGGTGGTGCCCACATCGCAGGGCAGGAGACCGAGAATTTCGCACGGGGTTTGTACCGCAGCTTATGTACAATGTATTATTCATTACATTTAATCTAACAGTTATTAAAAAGAGACATCAATTTCTTTCTTGAAATCGAATAATTCATATGGTGCGACTCTGTTTTCATTAAAAAATAGTTCCAGATATTTTCAACGACCATCTTAGAATCATTCTAAAAATGAGCTGGTGAGGTTAATTGATTAGTTCCTGTCGCTTTGAGACTGCAGCCCTCTTTCGGGGAAGCCCCTGGCACACACACCTTCACACACCTTCGCACTGGCACACTGCAACCACACCACATCGCGACTTGCACTTGCCACGATTCAGTAGAGTTCACGGGGTCTTCCGTCGGGGGACCACGTGGACTTCGTTGTGGGTCTGGATGGTTTGCTCCGTGGTCCGTGCTCCATGCGCCGTGTTGTTCAGCGCCGGCTGACTTGACTTGGCTTTGCTTGGCTTTCATGTTGTTGCTGGAAAATGCTGGATAATTGGCGTAAATAGCAAAACAGCAAATTGCCATTAACTATTGGAAAAATGTTCGCATCGCTTGGCCCGCCTTTAGCTCGGGGGCGGGAAGGGCGTGGCCCTGCTGCTGATGGCGTTTGTGCTGGTGTGCGTAGGTGTCGGTGATTACGCGAAATGCAATTAAAAATATTTAAGCTGCATGTACAGCAGCAGCAGCAGCTATAACAACAGCAAAAGCAAAGTGCATCAGCAACACCCGAACATAAATAATGTGGAACCGTTTATTAAAGCGCTCATGTGCGCTTAAGTAAGCCAGCAACCTTAAAAACTGAAATCCTGCTTTTTGCTGGGGCCTGATCCCTGCTGATTTTTAAAGGTTTTTTCCGCGTGTGTAATACGATCCGCTTAAAGCCATGCTTATTATGATGTTTCCGCAGCTCGTAAAGTGGAATTTAAAGCCCCTCCTTTCGCGCTTTTTTGCTCACTCAATGCGTTGGCTATTAATTAACAACGGATAGCGACTGTTTGCTTTTTACACATGCCAAGCACGCAGATTAATAAAGTGATACAAAAGACCGGAATTGTCAGAACGAGAGGAAAGTTCCAGTGCGAATGAGAGGCAATAGGAAAAAATTACGCACTGCATCGAAATGAGACTGAGTGGACTGGAAGGGCTCCTCTGGACATGAAGATTTCAGTAAAGACTATATTGGATGTGAAACCCGATTGATACGCCAGCTAGATTATAGTGTACTTTCAATTGTACCCTTTCACGGTCTTACTTTATTTGCTCTATTAATTAAATATATACCAGGTTCTCAATGATATACAATGTATTGCCAAATTACATTAAGAAACTTAAGCTCTTTCTGTGCTTCTTTGTAAGTGTCCACGAAAGCGCAGACCGCTCTGTACTGGATGGAACCTCAACATATTGCGGGTCTCCATAGTTCCTTGCACGGATCTACAAGCCGCGCTAACCCTTAAGGATCGGATTTGGGGCCCAACTGGAATCCTTGCTAGCAAAAGAAACACTGTCTATCTACCATATGCAGACTTTCGGATGGCGCGCCCCAACCTTAAGCCAACCATTGGAAATAGGAAATAAATGAAAATATGAGATATAAGATTATGATAGATAATATATGATAGATATATATCAAGTACTTGAAGATTAAATTCATACAACGATAACCGCCATTTGCTGGACAAATTTCGCAGCCAGAATATATACACTGCTTTATTTGCAGCATCAAGCCGCCAGACCGTAAGCGCATTTCCAGCCTCGGGCTTGAGCCTGGATTTGAGCCAGCCTCAGATTCGGGCTCTTGATGGTTATTATGTTAATGTACATGTCTGATGGCCCTAAAGCTGCGCACGGCTGCCCTATATATAACCCATGCCCACGTGAGTGGGAGCGTGGCAGGTGCGAGTAATGCATAAATTCTCTATAAACATGTAGATTGCGCTGAGGAACAGGCACACACAAACGTCTGTCCCGCTCAAAGTATGCAAAGTTATGTGCCAGCCTATGCGCAAAGCTCTGACTTGTCCCTAACCGCGACTTCCCTTGACTGAGCAGCCGCGCGTGCTTTATATGCCAAAACAAAATGAGTTTCTCGCATGCCTGCCTAACGCTTCCTGTTGGAAAGCGGAGGTGAAGCCGTGAGCAGAGCTCGTGCGGGGCCTGGAAATGTCCTGATCCCATTTGCGATCACCACACTTTATTGAATTCCCTGTATTCAGTCTCGTTTTTGGAAGCAGAAGAGGTTTCCGCAAAGAACATCGAAAAATATTTGTAATTTACTGAATTATAGCATATAAGTACTCGTTACTTTTAAAGTAAAATATAATACTAGATTCGTTGAAAAGTGGGTAAGAGGCCATGTCCGCCTGTCTCACGAATTATTAAAGCTAAAAAAATTAAGCATGCAGATTACAGAGACTTAGACCGCTTAAAACCGACACGCCCACACTTTTGAAAACTGTTTCAAATTTGTATACCCAGGCAGACTCCTTGGTAAGTAAGCAAGTTTGTTGCTACGTCCACTCTAACGCCCACAAACCGCCCAAAACAGCCACGCCCACCCTTTTGAGAAATGATTTGATATTTCTTAATTTTTTTATTATTCTAGTAAAACACATATATATAGATATATTTGCAGAAACACACTTTTTAAAAATTGTTTGATATTTTTTCATATTTTTGTTAGTCTTGTAATTTTTTTTCTCGATTTTCCAAAAATCTTTTTGCCACGCGCACTCTAACGCCCAAAAACCGAGTATATGATAGTCGAATAACTCTATTACGAGTATATCTTTCACTTTTTCTCTTATTTTATTTATCAACGTTTTCATTGATTTCAACTCTTATTTGCCAGCAGTTGCTCCAAAACTTATCAACTATTTCTACAAACAAATATGTGTGATTTATCCCTGAGCTCACGCACTCACCTCGGATAAAAACAACGTTCCCAACAGGAGAAGGCTCACCTTCGGGGGAAATGAAGCTGATGAGGGTGGGGGGTGGTCATAATTGAGCTAAAATAGTTTGCATAGAAATGCAAATTGTCGCATATCCTGCACTTTTCCATTTAGCGTCGAACATTTCCAGCCAGCTGCTGCTGCCAGCGACAGAGGCACAAATTTGTTTGGGGCCTTATCCTTGCAGCGAATCTCTCTGGCGGCAAATAAATGAGCGCAAATGAATGTTGGCCAATTTACTGTTTGCTACCTATTTAAATGCGGGAAAAACGTTAGCGATTGTTTCTGTAGCTGGTGATGCGGTTCGCAGGCAAATATTGCATTAATTGAAACGCAGCCAAGCGGCGATGGAACTCTTTGGGCCCGCACAAGTGAAGAATTAAGCAAGGTTAGGGTTCGGCAGCGAAACTAGAAAGTAGAACTTGCCTCATGTCAAGAGTAAACTAAGAAATCCACAGATAATCTCGAGACACATGCCAGAATAATTCATTCGAATACGACAGAAAAGTCATATGTCTGCATATTTTCCAAGCCACAATGGTTTGACGCAGTCTGCGGATTAAACTGAGTCAAGAAAATATTTTCCCATACTAAACGAGTGTTAAAACAGTCGAGAGTGCCGAGTAAAGCTACCAGAGACGAGACACGGATTTAATGAGATAAATTTTTGATTCAAGCATTTTTGCAGGCCAAGAGGCAGCCACCGCACGCAAGGGAACTATTTTCGTTTTATGAGATTTTATCTTATTTAATTTAAACATACTTTTTGCATCCTCTACTTGGTACCCTTCATCCACAGCCCTGCGCCATACTCCCTGCTCCCAGCCCTCTGGCTGTCAACGGCAGCTTTGTCCTTTGCGCTGCGCGCTGCAAACAATTTAAAGACAAAAGTTGGCCCAAGTATTAAAAGTTTTCTAGCTACTTGTTAGTTAAATAATAATGCATAAAAGGAATTCCGAATGCAGCAGCTCCTTCAGCGCAAATGCAATTAAATGGCGACCGCACCTGCAGTCGAATTAGCCGCCCTCAAAGGAAACAGAAAAAAGAGGAGCAAGGATGCGGTGCCTAAGGCGCTTTTGTTGTTGCTTGGGGTATCTGCACTTAGGCGAAGGAAAAGCATCAGCCGCAGATCCGCAGATCCGGAAAGCCTTTCTCGGCCAACAATAAACCAAATTGGCAGGTTAAGTCGCGAACCGCTTTCCAAGCCCTAAACCGTTTCAAATGTGAAATAATTTCCCGCCCAGACCCTGTCGAAATCACATGGCGCCAGGACCAACAGAGCCAGACATACAGTGTCTTTGGGATTTCGGGTCCAGACCGTCTGGTCCTCGGTGCTTTTTTCTTTCGGCTTTTTGCCTGAGGCCATAGACAAACATGCTGAGCCTTTTTATATATATATATTTTTTTTTGTACCGAGAATTTACGACTTGGACATGTTAATATGTACGGATCTATGTATATGACGCATCAAGTTGTGATTTATGCAAACTTATTTAATCTCAACAATCATATAAATCTCAAAACATTATGCGTACATTGAGTTTTAGTTTTCCATAGTTTTCAGCTAAATTTAGTTAAAGCTTTATTAAAAATTCCTTTCATCCATTAAGTTTAAGTTTAATTAAAACAAGAGAGAGCGCTATAGTCGAGTTTCCCGACTATCTGATACCCGTTACTCCGCTAGTGGAAGTGCGAAGGAGAGATTTTAGCACTGACAGCTTTAGGCGGTTGGTGGGCGTTAAAGTGGGCGTGGCAAAACGTTTAACGGTTCGTGGGCGTGGCAGAAATATAGTCAATAGAGATTTACTAAACTAAATATAATAAACAAAATATCAAAACATATTTCAAAAGGGCGGGCGTGGCAGTATTTGGCGGTTTGTGGGCGTGGCAACATGGGTCAACAAACTTGGGATGAGTCTATGTCTCTGGAGTCTCCATGCTGAATCTCAATTCTCTAGCTTTTATAGTTCCTGAGATATCGACGCTTATACGGACGGACATGGCCATATCGACTGAGCTATTGATCCTGATCAAGAATATACATATATACTTTATATGGGCAAAAACGCTTAGTAGCAGGTATAATTAGGCGTAAAGTCAAGATGGTGAGCCTTTTTACGGAACTTCCGATAATTTAAATATAATATCCCTATTAAGCTACAAAAATTACTGTGCCATTACAACATTATTATGCAGAGCATGATCAACATTTTATCCGGGTTTTCAGCTCAGAGTTACCCAAGTATTTCCCGGCATGCGAACTGTGCTCAATTTTAGCTTTGGCCCACAGCAACGCAAAAATGCACAACAAAACCACCCACAACTAATTAAGTGGAGTGGCGAAAAGGGAAACCAAATTGATGTGGTCATCATCAACTTTTATGGAGCCTCGCTTCGGCGAAAATCCTTAAAAAGGCTGGCAATTTGACAAGAACCTATACATACACACTTTCTATATGATATATTATATACATATATGTATACTCTATTATGACGGCCCCTTTATGAGTTCAGATTTGGCCAAGAGGACAGAGGTCATTGATATGCCCACAAACTGTCAAACGAAAATATTCTGTGGAGGAAAGTGGGTTCGCAAGCCGGAGCGTAGCATGACAATGATGACCCTTGGCCCAGGATATACCACGGAACTTCCTTTCACACGCACACACTCACAGATGCACACACTGACACACTGGCGACCTTTGGGCGTTTGGTCAACTTCCGCCCCAAGCCAACCGGAAGTGAGCCAAACAGTTGCCGTTGAGCCCTGTCAACTAACGGAAGTGGCAAGGGGGATGGTTTGCCCCCGGAGTCACCTGATCAAAGTTATTCCACTGACAGCGAAGCCCCGAAAGCCTGACAAATGCAGACGCAGTATGGTGTGTCGAACTGCTCAAAAAGTTCCAAGTCCGGTAAATCCCTATGAAAATGTTATACGTGCAGAAGTTTGGCAATTCAGTGTATTAAATAAGACCGCTTAGAGTTTAAATGCATTTAATATGTGAACAATATATGGTGGCTCTTGTCACAGTAATGAAGTTCTTAGTCAAGTGCTCAAAATACCATAAAGTATCTGTAACGAATAATAAAGCATTGGAGAACGGTATAGTAAAGTTCCTCGACTATCAGATACCAGATACTCAACCAGTCGGAGTGCGAGTGAGATATTAACAAATCTGCAATCTTTTATTTAATAGTTCCCGATATTACAGCGCTCACCTAGACGTGGTCAGATCGAATTGAACTAATGCTGGTGTTAAGATAAAAGAAAATACTCCCCCAAATTGACTCCATTTTTGTTATCGTAAGATGTTTAATATTCATGAAATCTCACTTTTTGGGCCTTTTCCAAGGAATTCATGGAGTCAATTATGAGTTTAGCTCTGCCTTCCGCGCCTTTCATCTGGCCGCTTTCATCAAAAACTCTGTTAAACCCGCCACCTCCGCCAGTTTGGCCCCCCAGCAAAACGAAATTTTGCAGTTAGCGCGCCATAACTCACACGGATCAGGTTATTAGCGTAATGCAGCCGATGCAGACGATTGTCGCACAAGGAGTCAAGATGTTGGGCGGAGAGCGAGGAGGGTGGATGTGCATAACCGCAACGTATGCGAGCGACAAAGGAGCACATAACCGTGACAAATGGGACTCGGTTTCTGGACAGGTTCAGCAGCGGAGTGTCTGGGTTTGCATTTGAAATTTATATTGCAGGCGTAACTAAAGTCGGGCGAACCGCAACCACGCCGCTCGCATCTTTCAGATTTGCACATCGAAATTGCCATTATGAAAATGCTCAGCAAGCTGTGGTGAGAAAACCATTTTGAAATTATAATACGCCGTCGGTCCGGGCATTAGAGCTGACGTAAAATTTAGTGTGAATTACCTCAAGCATCGGCAATAACTCAACCCAGTCAATAAAAAATAGGAGCAGCAGCTGTGGGGGATCGGGAAAAAGCACTTCATAGCTTGTTTTGGAAAACCAAAAGCGCATAACAAATAAATTTCTTCAGCATAAAACCGTATTTACGACCCGGGCATAAACGGCAAATTGTCGCATAATATATATTTGAGCAAAACAGACATCAAATAGGGCTAAACCCCACATAAACGAGGGAGGGGCGGAACTCAAATGGAGATGACTAGACACAAACGAGATTCGTCGGGCGTCATTTCTAATAAGTCCTAACCAGTTTCGATGGAGGAAGAGCTTAGATTTAGATTTAGAACGGAACAGATGACCCCAATCTGCAAAATAAATACGTCATAAAGTGCAAGGGCATGAATGAAAGAAACATGAGAAGAAAGCGACACAAAATGGTTTACTGGTTTTGGTTAAGATTGTCATTTACATTCTGTTGAGCTAAACAAACAAAGCCAAACTGATACCACAAAAAAATCGTCTGTTCTGACTTTCCTTACCTAAAAGTTTTTTAATTTGAATTAGTTTAGAAATTGAAAAGTTATGCAAATAGTAAATAGGTTCGCAACTGAGCGACCTTAATTCTTACATTGTTAAACATACAACATTATCTAGGCTCTGGGTATAAACGTTTCCGAGTCCGTGCAAGATGGATTTGGATTATTAAATTATCAAAGCATCCCGAAAAACATTTCGAATTTTAATATTCATGAATGAGAAGCCGGTCGTAAAGCGCAGACAATTTGCATATGTATGCATTGAAGACGAAGTATTCCAGGACTTTTAGGAGGAGGTTGTCGGTTAAAAGCAGCTGACTCACAGAGCACATAAAAAAGGAGCTGAGAACGGGAGAAAAGTCAAACACCTACCTCTTATTACGACATCCTACGCATCAAATGACACGTTTTAGCACCAGCACAAGTGCAGCGAACGACGTTCACAGACACGCTCACCAACCATGACCACTGCAACATCAGAAGCTGCAGACGTGGATGCCACCATTGTGTGATGCACTGGAAATATATGGGAATATGCGATTTACAAAGAATACCTGGACAATTGGAGCATGAATTCATATTTCGTCATCTTTCTTTCTGTGACAAACTATAAATATATTTCAGTAGTGCACCTTATGTTTAAACGAAGAACAAATTATATTTCTGTGGAGACTGTGGAAACGATAGATATGTATACGGATTTTTTCTGTCTGTGTGCCTCTACGTCATCCGCAGTTCCTTGTAGAACAATTTGGAAGATTTTGATGAACGTGGAGAGAGGAGCCGAGATTTCGATATACAGCCGAGTGCACATTGACTATAAACCGCATTTTTAGGTGCCCCACGGATTTGGGACGTCGGGATCTAAAAGAGCGGCTAAACTCATTGAGCTAATGCTTCTGAGATGGCTATTGCCACCATACATGTTCCAGGATAGTAACTGCCAATGAAAGTGGCCAGGACAAACAACCAATTAATTGCAATATCTTTTTATCTATGAAACCCTCTTGCATCTCGTTTTCAGACGCACATCACAATATTTTTGTTGAAGCATATATGTACGTTAAGTGAATTGAGAGATGTAGTCCTGGTAGTTTTAGCTGGAAAGCAAATAGTAGATGCTTGCCAGCGCAGATTAATTACATATGTACATTGAAAATTATTTTCAAAAATCGGATTGGCCAAATATTGATTGGGTCACAGAAATATGGACTACGCATTTAGTATTAATGATTGCAAAATGCAAAGACCGAAAGATATTGCGATATTTCAACTTCCACAAACTTCCACAACTGAAACCTAATTGCAAACTCTTCATGAACATGAGATTGCTTTCTCTTCAAATTACTTTTCATGCTGTTATTATGGCTCGTATTTCACTTATGCTTTACATCAACGATCCCTCTACACTAATCACACTGTTTCACACCCTTCCAGTCCGATTCGAAACAAATCGGAACTCATCCCGACTTTAGATCCGCATCCATTTCATGTTGCACTAACATATTTCTGTGCTTTCATCACACATCCCTCGGCGAGACAGGCGTTGAAAATCTGCCCAATTCGTTTGCTTTGATTGCGAGCTTGTTCCAGACCGAAACCAGTAGCATAACCAGAAACACCTCCGAAGCCACAAGTTTCTTTTACCGAGCTAGTCAACATTTAACTAACTATTTTTTCACACGCCCGAGATCCAAACATCCCTGCGCTCCACTGCCCAACTCTACATATATCCCGCCAGTTTGCTCCCTTTTTGCCAGTCACTTTTAAATTAAGCAATTTGAAATGTTGACCAGGGAATCTTTCCTTTCTTTTTCTGTACTTTCCTTTCCTTCACTTCCAAGCCAGACCGCAAAATGTTGGCCCACAACTTGTGTGGAGTGTCACGGGTTGTAATCGCTCGTTGTAGGTGGCTGTAACTTGGTCAGGAACAGGAACAGGACCATCGGACCATCGGACCATCAGTTCTTTGGAGGACCAGTTGCAAAGCCGTAAAGATAGCGCCACAAACATACGGAACACCCACGAGTGGAAAGGATGTGGATGAATCGTGTCGAAGGATGAGTCGATGGCCAACTAACTACAATTTTTTGATTGCCCGTGTTTTGTAAGCGCGCTGGCCATTTGCTTTACCACCTCAACTACGTCCATGGCCCACACTCTAGAAATCGCCCATCCAAACGTGGACTTTGGTCAGCTCAGCACTGCCGAGCCATTTTAATTTCACTTTACGGTTTCCAAACACGAAATCCTTTTTGCCACTAGGTGTTCAGCCAGGACTCGTTTTTTATCGTCCGGCATGCCCTGTTCCCCCGCAGGTGTGTTTGTTTGGGTCCCCTGTTTGTGGGGTATTAAAAAGTGAAACGGTTGAATCCGAAGCCCCAAAGCGGAGGTAGAAGGATGCCAGTCATATGTGTGTATGGGGAGAACGAGAATAGGGAGCCATTCCATGCCAGAGACTCACCAAGATTGGTCTCGCCCTGAATTTTAGTGTCCAGGGTCGATTAGGTACGCCTTTCGTTTTGCGGCTTGGGTTACGCAACGATGATCTGAGCACATCTAATCCGTAGTAGGATGCACCTGCGTTAATTCGGTAACCTGCTTACTTCTTTGAAATAAGCACCAAATAATTTAATCGGTTTACGACGCCCGTCCTGCCTCAGCTAACAGGAAATTAAGTAGGCAACCACAAGCAACCAACCAGAACGGCCGAAGTCCCATGTGAAAGGGGCGCCGTCAGCATGAGGATGGTAAACAAAGTAAATAAACTCGGAAGGCAATCCCAATTGAAAGCGACAATATTGTTTTTAATGATTCTCATAGCCAAGGCGTAGCGACGGAATCTTTTTGGGGGAGAAAAATCTTTTTATTTGACTTTTTGGCTGTCAAGGGGAACGGAGCTGGAAAAAACGTGGAGGACAAGCTGATAGAAAGGAAAAAAACACAAAGCATATGCGTGGGTTCCCCACAAAGGCCCTGGAAAATCAACAAGGACGATGAAAATTCTATACTGAGAAGTAGTCTCAAAAAAAAAGTCATCGGGATATAGGTGGCGTGGCAAGGAAATCTGTTGAGCAAACGTACGCCAAAGATAGCAATGCAATTTACCCACTTAGTGCATTAGCCTATTAGACTCTGTTCCCCAAATTGAATATGATGCCATCGCATTTTTGCCACCGATTTACATTCGACATTTGCTGAATCAGCACCGAATCATCACAATCATGAGCAAAAAGTAAACCCACAAAAGATTACGGGGCAAACAAAAAGTCATAGACTGGTGATTGAGCAGTTCAAAGTTTCTTAGCCAAAGTTTCGCTTAAGAAATCAGAGTAACTTTCCATCCTATTGCAAACTCCCTTCCACCGTAGTTTGGTATGCATGTATGTACATATGTGTGTACGTTTTTCATCAACTGCTATATAGTTATTGTAAACTTTCCGAAACCGAGAACTTGCCAGTTGAAAAACAACTGACCAACTGTCCTAGACGAACTCCTCTGAATAAGCAAGGATGTCTAATGTACAATAAGTTTGGTGTATTGACGTTTTGGGCTTACCAGTACATTCTTAGCTCTTTTATTTTCACTTTTTACAGTATGGCCAGTCTGCTTTAAATCGATTTAATTTTTCCTTTTAAGTGGTTAATTCAGTTGCGACAGCACCATACAAAAAATTAAATTGATTACTTTTAAATACCTGTTTTAATAAATTTACAAAAAAATTTTGTGTGTACAAATAACTACATATATAATATATTCTTTAGATAATTACGTAGTTCCCATAGCCTCTAGTGGTTCTCAGTCATTCCAGCAAAGGACAATGGCCAAGGCATAAATGCTGTTCCTGCCCCTCTTGGCGAAATCCTCACCAGCAACATGGGCAACAATGGCAGTACGGAATGGAATAGAACCGAATGGAACAGAAAGCTGTGAAGGTTTAAACTGGGCAGCCAAGGTGAAGTGGTAGCTGGTGCAACACAGCACGCCACACTTGTTTAATTTAAAAGCTTTCGTTGCTACTTTAATTATCCCTCCGCCTTAGGAGTCGAGCTCAGCCTTTTGGTCCGAGGTTCCCTAACCGGCTTGAGAGCGGTGTGGGGTCCGATTAGCTGCTTGCTCCTCTTGACCGTGTACTCTAATGTCTCTTCGCTCTGATGCCACTCGTCTGAAGCGAAGAAGACGAAGCCCGCTCGCTCGGCTTTGCGATAGGCCAGCAAAGGACCCCGTGATCCAAAGTCGTAGTGCAGCGGGCGAGGACGATCCGAATCGATGGTGGCGAGGACCGGGGAGAATATCCGCCAGATCTCGCACTGCTCGTCGGAACGCATGAAGAGCGTCTGGTCGCCATGGAACACGTTGAGCAGGTAGCCTGGAAGTCCTTGGAGTTCTTTCGGTCCCCGATCATCAACTCGTAGGTTGATCTCGCTCTCCCGAAGACAGATATTCTCGCCATGCCGCTTGAGGCGCATGCGCATAAAGACCTCTTCTGTGGGAAAGGATCGCAGGACCAGCTCGTTTCGAATGTCCGCACCGTCGCTGTGGAAGGCGTCGCAGTCTACCGGCTTGTACTGAATACGCACCTCCGACTTGGTGTCGTTAAGGGCCTTTCCCGCCCGTAGGATGAAGGGCACCCCGGACCAACGGCGGTTGCTAATTTGCAGCACCACCAGAGCGAAGGTAGGCGTAAAGGAGTCCTTCGGAATGTAGGTGTGTTCCGTGTATCCGCACTTCGCAGGCTCAGACTCCCGCCGGTTGTTGCGGTATTGAGCCAAAACCACGTCGCCTATGTTGGGAGTTAGCACCTGGCGAAGAACCTTCAGCCGTTCGACCCGCAGGTCGTCAGCAGTGTTGGCGTAGGGCTGATCCATAGCCAGCATGGCCAGCGTCTGGATCATGTGGTTGGTAATCAGGTCCCGAATAATGCCAAACTGGTTGAAGTAGTCTGCCCGACTCACCGCCACCGGGAGCTCACACTTTACAGATATCATCACCGCCGCCACATGGCGGTTGTTCAGGGTCTCGCCCCACAAGTGGTTCGAGTAGCGCAGAGCAAAGAAGTTCTGCATCACCTGCCGGCTGAGGAGATGATCCATCAGGTAAATCTGCGACTCCCGGAAGCAGTTGCACAGCGAGGTCTGAAAGACCTTGTATGAGACGTCGTCCCGCGCGAAGGGCTTTTCCACTATGATCCGGTTCCAGCCCGTGGACGAGCTACACTTACGGCTGACATTGAGGCTCACCTGATCGAAAACGATAGGGGGCAGCGCCAGGTAGAAGATCCGATTCGCGCGCACCTGATTGTGCTTCGTCTCCTGGTGGACCATCGCCTCCGTGAGCACCGCGTAGTGCTCCGGCTTGTCGTACTCGCCCTGCACGCATTGCACCATCTTCCAGAAGAGGTTGTACTTCTTGGGGTCTCGATGCTTGTCCAACTCCATATAAGGAAGAACCTGCAGCCGATACGTCTTCGTCTGCAGCGGTGTCCGGGTGAAGGTGAATATTTTAAAGCCTGGGGGCAGTCGATTTTCACGGTAGAGAGCCCAAAGCGCTGGGAACACCTTCTTTTTGGCCAACACCCCTGAGGCTCCGAAAACCACGATGGAATACGCCTCCTCATTGTGAGGGTCTATGGAAATCATTTTGGGGAATTTAATTTAAGTGTAATTTTGAGGGAATAAAATAAAGCAAGAGAAGTCAAAGCTTGGCCAAGAATAGTAAAAATTTTAATTGAAAGAGTGTGATAGATATTGCCAGGAGGTATGGACTGAAACAATAAAACCTAAGCTTAAATCGTAGGTCACATATTCTATAAAAACCTTAACAGTTTTTAAAACGAGCGATTTTTAATCATGTTTTGTTTTCATACTTGTTGTTCTTGAATTTTGGCTTCGAATAGGTTCTCTCTGTTTTTACCTCCTGTCCAATCCAAATATGCAAAACTAATTAGTAAAGTATAATACAATTAGTGCCGTAACAAACAAAATTCTAAAGACACGACCTTAAAATACCCGTTTAACTCTATTTGAGTTTTTAAATTAACTGTTCTCGCTTATCTGCCACAGTAACTATTTTATTTAAGGATCTGCGATTGCTTTGAATTACCTTAATTTGTAATTTTTTTTAGTATTTTTATTTATTATTTTTTTATTTATTATTTTTTTACAATTGTAAAAATTGTTATTTGCATTCACACTTTTATTGGAGAAATAAACAAGCCCAACATGAGGTTTTTTAAAGCCAGAAACCCACAAACATTTCTAAGACCTAAACGCCATTCAAAGCAGTCAAATAAAATACTTTTAGTCAACAGGCCAGGCCACCAATCCGGAAAGGAGATTTAAGCTCGGAATTCTGCTGAACAGGAACGGTCTGGTTATCACATCCGGGATTGGCAGCAGCCTTTTACTTGCCCTGCAATTTAAATTCAATCAATTCAAATTCCCTAATCCACCCTTTAAGTGCATGCGAGGAACCCAAGGGAGCCAAATCGCAGTGGAATTTCTATTTACTTGCGTACCACACATGTTGTGAGAGCCAGTGCAGCTAATATGAGTGGGCTCCTATTGCGATTCCTATGCACCATTCACCCGAATCCTTTGATGCCCAAATCGACGAGCTTTTTCAATTTTATGTTAAAGGAACAGCAATAGAAATCTAGCTTTCAAATGGGAAACCCCTTGTACCAAAACTTAAAGTAAAAGTCGCGTTTATTAATTCATGCTGGACGATTAAAGGACGATTTTTTAGGCAGCAGCTGCAGTTGTTGCAGCAGGCGTGCCAGTTGTAGATCCAGCAGCAAGAGTTGTCTTCTTCTTCGGCTTGACTTTAATGCATTTTTTGAGCTTCGGGGCATACTTAAGAGGGGGCTTACACTTCTTTGTCCTCGCCATTGTTGCTTCCACAGTGAAGCAGCACATCAGGAGCACAAGCGTAACGATGCAAAAGTGAACCAGGGTGATCTTCATAGTGCAGCAATGTAAGATGGTCTAAGAGCTGTTTTCACGATCACGGCACATGCATTAACTGCTTGCTGTATAATTCGCTGGAGCTAAATCTGTTAGACGCCTGACATTTCATGGTACCTCAAGGTATTTCATGCCGTCAACTTATTTAACAAGATCAACCTACCCGCCACTGGTAGAATAATAGGCTATATTAGACTCAAACAAACAATTAATGTGCATTTTGCTTTCCTTTTTATACCCGTTACTCGTAGAGTAAAAGGGTATACTAGATTCGTTGAAAATATGTAACAGCAGAAGGAAGCGTTTCCGACCATATAGAGTATTTATATTCTTGATCAGGATCAATAGCCGAGTCGATCTGGCCATGTCCGTCTGGCCGTCCGTCTGTTCGTCCGTCTGTCTGTCCGTCCGAATGAACGGCGAGATTTCAGGAACTATAAAAGCTAGAAGATTGAGGGTAAGCACTCAGAGACATAGACATAGACATGCCCGAACTTTTTAAAAATGTGGTGATCTTTTCTTATATTTTTATTAGTCTTGTACATTTCTATCGATTTGATACAAAAAACAAGAGAGAACGCTATAGTCGAGTTCCCCGACTATCTGATACCCGTTACTCAGCTAGTGGAAGGGAGGAGAGTCTTAAACACAGTTTTTGGCGGTTTTTAGGCGTTATAGTGGGCGTGGCAGAAAGTTTTTTGGCAAATCGATAGAAATTTACAAGACTAATACAAAAATGAAAAAATATCTAAACATTTTTTAAAAGTGTGGGCGTGGCAGCTTCGGGTGGTTTGTGGGCGTTAGAGTGGGCGTGGCAAAAGTTTTTTGGCAAATTGACAGAAATTTACAAGACCAATACAAAAATGAAAAAATTTCAAAACACTTTTCAAAAGTGTGGGCGTGGCAGTTTTTGGCGGTTTGTGGGCGTTAGAGTGGGCGTGGCAACATGAATCGACAAACTTGCGCTGCGTCTATGTTTCTGGAGTCTGTATGCTTAATCTGAACTTTCTAGCTTTTGTAGTTCCTGAGATCACAGCGTTCATACGGACGGACAGACGGACAGACAGACGGACAGACGGACATGGTCATATCGACTCGGCTATTGGTCCTGATCAAGAATATATATACTTTATATGGTCGGAGACGCTTCCTTCTGCCTGTTACATGCTTTTCAACGAATCTAGTATACCCTTTTACTCTACGAGTAACGGGTATAAAAACTTTTTGCCAAAACTTCCACTCCCACAATTTTGAAAATTTGTTGTATTCCTATTTTTATCAATATGCAGAAAATTGTGAATATTTCTTGATCGCACTTCCACTAGCTGATAGCAAGGAAGCTTGACTATAGCGTTCTCTCTTGTTATCGATATGCCAAAACAATATTATGTTTTCCCGTTCGCTGTCTTTCTTTTTAATATTATATAAATGGATAAATGACCAAGCGTAAAGTGATGCAATTAAATTCAATGAAAATGATTTTTTCTTGACTCCGCCAAAAAATTCAAGAAATTAGTTAAACAAATAAATACTAGAAACGCGATGAAGAAAACAAACCGAAGAAATCAGGACAAGTCAACTTGAACTTTTTTATTTCCCTTCACTTTCTATCCGAACTCACCATCCTGTGTTTATACGTGCTTGTCAAACTCTGCGCAATTAATATGGAAGGAGCCATGCAGAGATTAGTTGCCGGGATATGGTAGTAAAGCCTCTCCCTTTGGACAACTTGAGCTGCAATAGGTGGTTGTAACCGCTGTTAATTGGCTTTGTTTATGAACAAACACCGAGTATTCTTGATATTCACAATTCCCTTGCAAAAACGGCTTACGGAGTAGTAGCCACTTCTAGCAGCCATTCCAGGCACACCTGCCGTATACTTGTTATTTTCCCATAATCATGGTTGGGCATTGGTAAGGTGAGCTTGGATTAACAGCTAAATGAAGACTAGAGACTAAGATTTGAATAAAATAAGTCTCATTTAAAGCACACGTATCCTTGTGATTGATTCTGGAAGGAGTGCGTGTCAATTACCAAATGCAAGGACACTAATATATGGCAAAACACATTGAAATTTAAATTCCCTTGCTAATGCTCTTGCTCTTAGAGTAATCTTTTGATAAATTTTCAAATTTCTATTATTCTTGTTAATATCTATCGATTTGCTACAAAAACCACGACCATTCTAACGCCCATAGACCGCAAAAAACATAAACACAAAACGGCCACGCCCACAGCTTTTAAAAATGTTTTTTGACATTTTTGTTAGTCTTGTAAATTCCTTCGCACTTCCACTAGCTAAGGGGTATCAGATAGTCGGGGAGCTCGACTATAGCGTTCCCTTTTATTTAAATATAAGTGATATGAATAAATTCTTGCTCTAGATTATAACAGGCAAGCAAATCAGTTGAATCATCTCAAATCCGGCACATCAGCCATGGGTTGACCTTTTCAATGACACAGCAAGAAGATATATCATACTTCAATTTACTGCGGCTGCTTCCTTCGTTACCCCAACTGGCGCCCCTGGAAAGTCAATTTCAATCAGCAAACAAAGGAAATTTCTAGGACAGAACATAAACACAAACAAAATAGTGGTCAATGAGCCCAAAACAGGAAGAGCTCCGGATGGCTGGCCTAGCCAAAGTGGCTGGGACTTGTGAGATGCGGAAGAGCCTGACCCAGGCCAAATTTTGCCAACGATTTATGCACTGACTAAGCTTTTTTAACACATGCATAAATTAGAAACATACAGGACCAAGGTTGGGGTGAAATATTCGGCAAACAGTTGCTTAAAGCCAACGTTTTTAAATGACCCATTGATGAGATCAGACGGAAAGGGGCTTTCCTCTCCCGATGATGTGTGACAGTTTGTGGCAAATTGAAAAGACATGGGAAGAATGAGTGAACGGGATAAGGAAGAAGACCTCGACTTAGACACACCATTAAGCTCATAATTGCCTCATAGAGATAGGTTAAATCCACAGGCGGCTTTTGTTCCCAGAATATGTGCCATCTGCCACAAGTTTATTGTGCTTTATTCGCTTTCATTTGCTCTCTCTGGGATCACATAAAATTTAATTAAATTGTTTTATTGCATTCAGGCCAAATGGCATTCCTTAAACGAACTCCCATCAACTTCAGCGTTTCGTGGGCCACAAGCCATACAAAAGAAGTGAAACGAAAAAATCCCTGTTCGCATAATTAAAGGAAGCCACAGCAGCGACTCCAACATTTTTGTGGCTAATCTTTTATGGGATTCCGCAACGACAAAGCCTGAATCGCTGCGCCCACATTCATCAAATGAATCAAGATTTGTTGGAACTGCGATATCTCTATTTAAATGTTATTGAAGACGGTAACGTGTTCTTTAATACTACAGAAAAAACGTTTGCGACATTAACTTAAGTAGTTGGTAAATATACTTAGGTATATGTTACCGAAATCAACACGAATGACAGTGCTAAATTATTTTACTTTGAGAGTAGTTGAAAGTTAACAAGAGAGAACGCTATAGTCGAGTTTCCCGACTATCTGATACCCATTACTCAGGTAGTGGGAGTGAGAGGGAGAGTCTTCAACACTGACTGTTTTTGGCGGTTTGTACTCCAGTGTTCTGGAGTCTGTATGCTTCATCTCAACTTTCTAGCTTTTGTAGTTCCTGAGATCTCAGCGTTCATACGGACGGACAGACAGACGGACGGACAGACGGACATGGCCAGATTGACTCGACTATTGATATTGATCAAAAATATATATACTTTAAATGGTCGGAAACGCTTCCTTCTACCTGTTACATACTTTTCAACGAAAAGTAACGGGTAAGTAACGGGTATACAAATATCTTAGTATACTATAAAATAGACGCAATTATTCAACAATAATTCCGTGAAATTGAAGGAACCTCAGTAGACATGACAGGAAAATTATTGGGAAAGGTTAGTGAAAATCGATAAGGGGGAGGTGTTTAACGCTGATGCCTAGGAAGTGGTGGAATTATTTATAAAGTATATATTCTAACTCGTACTGAATAGGGAAATTAAGTTGGACAGAAACTGGTTGCCCCTTTTAGGCGCTACGCTCGTACAAACGGCAAATGGCACACAAAGAAGACCCAAATTGAAAGAAACTCATTGGCATATCTACATATTTCTGGTTCAATGCATTGCCAGAACGCACACCCAGATACATACCAACACATAGGCAAACCCGAAAACAGACTAGCAAACAAACAGGCAAACATCTCTGGCGATTATGCAGTGAAAAAGAGCGGCACCGGGAAAAGTCGGAAATGGAAATGGACTGGCAAAAGGAAAGGGAGAACGTGGAAATCCTCCGCAGGGCAGCCAAACCAAAAGTATTCGAAAGATGCCAATTCATTTGTGCCATAAACAACTACAAACACAATCGGATGGCAACAACAATAAAGCTGGTACAAGATACTGGTTATATCCGCACAGGGATATAGAATGCATATGCACACTGTATATTGGCCAACTATCGATCCGATCCATTGTAACTTGCAACTTTTCATTTTCCATTTTTTGCGCTCGAAGATAAATTATTATTTGTTGGGGGTTGACAGTCGATGTGAAATGTGAAATAATTTGTGGATTTTCCATTCATGTCAAATTAAGGAAATTGTTTCCGGATTCCAAATAAATTCTACTCTGGTAACCAGTGAACTGTTATTATTACACTGGATTCACTGAAATGGGTTTGATTTTCAAATGCTGTATTTAAAGATTTTACAAAAATGTTAGCTAGTTTAAGTGAAAAAATATTTATCTAACATCTGAAAGATTCATATAAAACCGCGTGGTCGAAAAAGTTTTTTTTACTTGGAAGGAATCTACAATATCAATATGCGTTATATGTATGTTGGGGTCCCCGAAAAGCGACTGCTATTTTCATTTTTCATTTCGCATTCGTTTTCAGGTTAAAAGGGTATGCAAATTTCCCTGGCCCATAAACTCAGACTTTTGCAAGTGTGTTGTTAAGGTGAGTCGAAGCTCTGACAGTGTGCTCCTGTCTGCCAAACCGGTAGCACACTGTTAATCACACACTTAAATGTGTTGGTCATGCTTTGACGGACTGCCAATGTTTATGACGAAAACTGTCCCTAACCCCTGACCCGCCTGTTCATCTGCTTCTGCAGTTCCAGCTAAGAGCGCAATGGCTTTATTATTCGGCCAGAACCTTCGTTCAGTTAGCCACTCACTACGTTTATGCCATGAGGCTAAACAGTTTTTAAAAGCGTGAATTCCAATTATCCACTGTTTCTGCGACACACTCCACCTGATGGTTGGAAAACAAAAGGTCACAAGGTACCGTTATACATTTCAGTCATCAAAATCAATAAGAAAGAGACATTTGCAACACCGCCAAGGCAAAAATCAACCAATTTAAATAGTGTCTGTTTGGTTTTTCTTTGACCAGAAATTTGGGCTCCCTCTTCACGCACTCTGTGAATTCATAAAAAAGTGGTTTATGCTAACGAATTGGTAGTTTTCGTAAAATAAAATGCTTTGAAAGTTCGTCGCATAAACACTGTAGCTGTTTCCAATGTGTGCCTGTGTGCAGGATAATTTGCTGCGACATGCAACTTCTGAAACTTTAATTGACAACAGCAGGGAGGAGGTGCGGTCAACATGGCTTAGCACGAGATGACCCACAACAACTGGGACTTGGACTATATCTGGCTGGCTAAGGGGTTGGAGCTTTGAAATAAACCAGGCACACTGCTCATCTTTTTCAGACTCATGCTCCAAGATAATTGAGTTTCCTGCCTGCAGCCAGCTCAAGCTGCAAGAACAATAAACGGAGCCGCAGGAGCTACAGACAATTATTGTATCATTGCGAAACGGAGTGTGCGAATAACCACAGCCTTCTCATGCTCATCATCCTCCCATGAATCTCTGATGCGAATTGTCACTTCTTGCAGCTGTCTCCATGGCTGGATTCTCCATGCAAATGCAGTTTTCCCAGAATACAGAGCAAACGTGCGTCAAGAAGAGAAAGTAGGAAACATGCCGGAATGTTGTACTATTTGAAGCGTAAGCATATTACTTTTTGAAAAACTTGTAAGGTTTTATTTTTATTAAATCCATTCCACTCAAAGAAAACGGAAAACCATATTTACGTAGAGATCGGTAACAATTTTCTTAGGCCGAACGAGCAAGTAGGCAGAGAGACTCCGAGTGGTCGTCGTTTTTTACGTTACTACGTCACAAGAGCACTTTTGAGAATAAAGATCAGTGCAATTTACGAGTTCAGTCGGTGCCGTGATCTCAAGCGTAACACACTGAACGAGCACACTTTTGTAAACTCATTTAAACTTAAAACCACACAAACATAATCTGCTTAATATTAATTATAATAAAAATATATAAATGCTTATATATTTATGCAACACTTTAATTTTTATAAACAAATACTTATTTGCAACTAAGAAAACAAAATAAACTACAGGCCATGCAATTTTAATTGATATGAGTTCACGCTTTGATCGCAATCTCATATGGAAATGTTAAATCTATTTATACACAAATATAAATGATATATAAAAATATAAATGATTTTTATGCCTTCCTGTTCCTACTCCGTGCTGAATCAACAGTTTGGCCACTAAGAGAAAATCGTTAAGAGAAATGCGATGCCCTGCTTTGCCGACGCGGACCACTCGTTTCGACCCGAATTGTTTCGACCCGGCCGAAAAGAGGAGCCGACGAAGAGACGAACACCCACAACAGGGTGCGGGTAGCTGAAGTTGAAGGAAGGACCGCGGAACGCTGCCACTCGCCTTCAGTTCCGTGCGATTTGGCGTTTGGTGTGGACGCGAGTGGCGGAAGCAGGCGGCGTCGATAGAAACGCGCTCTTCCATCTTTCGTGATGCGGTATTAGAAGTTGCTAGCTCAGAGATTCCCGCAAAGTTCAAGTGACAATTTGCCAGCCAACAATAACTTTCCGACGCAGGCAAATAAAATTGAATTCGATTCGATTGTCTCTCGATCTTGATCGATTCATTGCACCGGAAAAAGAGGGCAAACCATAAAGTTATAAAGAAAAGTTTTCTAGGCTCCGTTGGCGTGTGGCAAAGCAACCGAAACCAAACCGAAATTTCGCAAATGAGTTTTGCTATCGACGGACCATACCAATTAACAGAATTCGTTCTTGTGTAATAAATAAATTGCCAACAATTATAACTTGCAGTCCCACCCAGGCATATTCCAATGAAATGTGCCACAAAATGTTTACGGCCATTGAAGCTCAAAGCAAGAGACCATAGACGAGGTGCAAGGTGCTGTGGTAGTGGTTGGAAAACTAAAAGGATTTATAAAACTAAAATTTATAACTGAGGTAAGGCGAAACATCAGCATTCATTTGGAATTGGGCATCATCGAAAATCATGTTTAGGAAGTGACAAAGATTAGTTTATTTAAAAAAAAAACTTATTGCATATTGGATGAATTTAAAATGTAATAATAAGCCCTACAAACTTTACAACATTTTCCAAAGTTTGAAAGACATAATAGACATTCTAGTTAAACATTTTAGTAACAGATTCTAGTAAGTTAACTTAACGAAATGACAATCAGTAAATTTGTATCTTGACCAAACGTTATAATGTAGTGAAAATCTTCTCAAAAACAAAAAAAATTTTAACTTTTTCAAAGACTAAAGGCGTGAAAGATGTTTATCTTTGAACCTCTGTCAAATTCCGAAGCACATTAGAATTATATATCAATCCAAAAACTTAACAAAATCCTCTTTTATAAAAAACAAAACCTAAAATAAATACGATTTTTAAATCTTCCACAAATTTTCTTTGCGCGCAATTCATGGAATAAAACTAAGTGCGTCCATTACGTATGCCAAAGAAAAGGGCAATCCGCAATGGGAAAAGCCGAAAAGGGCATATGTGTGTAGGGCGAAAAGAAAGAATGTTTCCCAAGTGCCACGGCATGTGTTATTTGAACGCCTTTAATTAATTAAACGGCAAAGCTCCCGAGTGCGTGCCACCTAAAACTTCTTGCGGAAAAGCGGTTCTTGGGGTGCCGGAATCTTCCTTGTGAGGCTGCGAACTCAACAGCGAAAGCATGATTATTATTTTATTTCATGTTGCGGCTTTTAAGTAACAGACTTAGCAAAATCACATGGCAAAAATCCAGGCTATACCCCCCGGGTGCTTTTGTCCCAGAGCGTGCCGCATTTATACCAATTTAAAAAGCGCGGCTAACTTTCGCGCCAACCTCATGATTATATATTTATTTGATTTTCCGGTCTGCGGTTGCTCCTCACAGCCGCTATTCAGCCCTGAGCTCGGCGCACCATCTTTGGGCTTCGTTGCCCAGAAAGTATTTACATAAAATCTAATCAAAAGGCAGGCCGCATTATCTGCTCGGACTGCTGCCTCATGAAAATTTCAATAAGACTTTGACACAGATACGAATCCACGTGCATATGTTTATGCACATAAATATACAAGTAAATATATGAAGAAGTATATAAACATGTGACCTGCACTTCACCTACAACCCAGCATCGTTTAGTAAAAAACGGTTCAAGACTCGAACCACTCTAAAAGCGTTTTAAATAATTCACAACTTTGTATTTTCTTGCTTGTCTGTCAAGGTGGCAAGCAACTCTTTAAGGTTTCGTTGAATTTATTTTTATTTACACATTTTAAAGAGATTTGAGCGAAAAACGTGAATAAACAAATATTTCTAAGTCAGTTAAACAGTTTATCCATATTTTAGTCACAACAACAAAGAACGCTATAGTCGGCGTGGCATATCAAACTAAATGGGCCAGCCACAAAAAAAAAAGAAAAAACTGTGGGCGTGAGAGTTTTAAGATATAAAGTGACCAACCATATTTATTTGGCCCATCGATAGAAATCACAACAAGTTAAATATTGAAATGCTAAAAAAAAAATAAATTTTTGAAAAGTATGAGCATGACAGTGAAGGGCTATAGAGTGAAAGTGGCCAAATAGTGTTTGGCATATCTGTTAATATATACATATTTAACAATTAAAGCAAACACATCAACAATGGGTGGAAGATAGAGTAGGCGTGGCATCTCCGAAAATAACCTTATTTTAGCCTGTTATTCTTAACTTTTATAGTCCCCAAGATCTCGGAGTTCGTATATAGGCTTCCTTGTACCTGTTACATACATTTTAGCAAACCTAGTATACCGCAAGTAATGGGTGTAAAATTTGTTTAAAGATCCTAATTGATAAATCACCGAAAGCTCTTGGGTATTTGGGCAAATAAAAAGGGCTTATGCCTTAACAGATTAATTTATCTTTATACACAAAGCCAGCGGGTGCCTATCTGATTCAAATGATGTGTTAGTCGGGGAAAGGGTGACATTTTATTTTCCTTCAGTATAGTCGCAAAAAATACATTAAAAAATATTGGAAAGGGAATCCAAATTAATGCAGTTAAGCCTGTAATGTAATCAATGAAATATTGCTATTTTTAATGTTTAATCTTTTCAATTAAATTGGCAATGATTTACGCTGTCCACCCGAAGATGTTTGGCCACCGAATTGTAATGACACATTAAACCCCGATACGATACGTTGCGACAGGGCAGTGGAATTGTAAATGATGTTCTCGCATAAATCAATTAAAATGGTAATTGAAAAATAATTAAATATACAAATTAAGTTGCACGCCGCTTGGGTCATCTGCAAACTTAATATATAAGTTTGCTTGTGCTTTCCACGGGGAGCTTGATACACGATGGGCCTCAATCGTTCAGATAATAAATATCCAAGTCCATTAATTATTTATAGTCAGATTTTAAATTACTTATACGCTCCACTGCCAAACAAGCCAAGTGAGAATTTGTTGGGCAATGTAAATTATGCGGCCCATAAAACTATTCAACTAATTGCTGTAATTTCGTTTCCATAACGTATACGCATCTTGGACCCGATTAAGTGTCCCCTAATTGGTTGAGTATGCTGGCTAAGCAGCAAAAATGCCATTATAAAATCTTAATACAATAACAATGAATTCGATCAAGAGAAAATAATTTCCATTCGGTGTTTTCATTTGGTATTCACAATTTCATGCTTTCCATTCGATCTGCCTTCTCGGTGCATATACATTTTAATGCATCCGCTTAATTGAATGCTCCGAAATTCATCCACCAATCAATCAATCAGCGGGCGTGATGAAAATTATTTTATGAGCCAAAAAATACTCGCAGCATTCGAAGGCGAAGCAAAGAAAAATAAAGAAATGTAAAGAAAAGTTCGCGCTGCGGTTTGCATAATAATGGGATATGGCAAGGCCGGCCAGGAATGCGGTTCTGTGTTCTCAACTGACTTCGTCCCGGCCAATAGTACGTGCCGTCGTCACTGAGCAGGATCGGCGGGATAGTTCGGTGGATTTGGTTAGATTCTGGCCACTCAACTACAACGCACATACAAATTAGCAGCTGAGGGACCCATACCCTTCAAATTTTTCTAGCAACTGGGAAAATTGTAACTACCTACAAAACAGTAGTTCAACAGTTCATTCAACTGAACGCGAAAACAAGCAGAGTAGACGGCCCTGCGTACTTATGAGGGCTAAGAAAACACTTTCCGATTAAAAAGTGATGCAAATGGAGGGTGCTGCATGAAAAACAAGCCGACTGACTAGATCTGCGGCTTCGTTTATCTGAAAACGGAAGCTTTCTGGTCAGTTTTTCTGCTGGTTGCCGGATTTGCATAATATGCTAATTACGACACACTTTCCAGCGCATAAATCATTCATTAATCATCCAATTCATGTGCGGGCTCTTCAATTAGACCCTGCACTTTTCGTCTGCTTAAGCTGGTTCTGTTGACTTTGGTTTTGTCGACTCAATGCGCATAAATTTCTGTGCCAAGACCTAAATTCTTGCTTTAGAACTCGTGTGTCTGTGCGTGATAAAACAGAAGATGATGCTTATATATTTTCAGCCAAATAATGTACAGGGAAGATTGTCACGCGTGGATTAAGTTTTAATTCAAATTATTTTCGTGACTGCTATTGCACCGCAACAGCATTTGTTTCTGGGACGTCCTTTAAAACCTAAACCAGCAATTTCCTCCAGGTTTTCCAGTTGATCTGCTCTTTTCACGCTCCATTTGCACCTCAATCCCTAGCCAATCCCCACTGTATGTGCAGTGTTCTGGTTGCTAGCTGCAAACGCATAAAAAATTGTTGCCACATCACTCACTCAGCGTGGACGCGACGGCTGCAGCAGGTTTTCACCGCTTTTCTTTTGCATTTTTCCCGAGCAGAGGAGGAGCAGAGCAGAGTGGGTTTGGGACACTTACAATATGCCACCGAGGCCTGGCAGGTTGCAGTCAAAGGCATCTCATCAGCAGCGGTTGCAACCCACTTTCCCCGGAAGTTTTCCTCTCAAAAATGTGTATGCCGTGCGGTTGGGGTAAGGGTCAAAGGGCAGGGGGCTTATTACATTATCCCTGCACCCTTTGCGATTGGCAGGCGATTTTTTATTGGCGCAGTGACGGCTAAAATAAGAGAGAAAGCCTTGAGTGAGTATGCCGACTTTTAATTGCATACTTTGTAGGCAACATTATCGGAAGCTACAAAGCAAGCACCAGACACACAGAATTCCGCAACCAAGTCCTCTTTATGTGTGCTT
Source organism: Drosophila santomea (assembly GCF_016746245.2). NCBI lineage: Eukaryota > Metazoa > Arthropoda > Insecta > Diptera > Drosophilidae > Drosophila > Drosophila santomea. The sequence continues at coordinate 22,243,915 of NC_053018.2, forward strand.
ATAACCTCTTTACTACTTTTCGCTTCGCGGGGCACTTAAAGTTGTTGCAAAAATGCGAACGGAATTGGAATTGAAATGGGAATGCAGCTGAGTCTCCACACTAAGACCTATTTCAATTGTGCCCCGTGAAATTCCCGGCACATCCCACATCCACATCCTGAAGCGCCCCACCGACCGAATTCTATTCACAATTTCCCTCCTATTCTGGGTGCTAAAGCACACACGGTGCCACCGGAACTCGAAAATCTGGAAGAATTAGTCGTCAACGCCGTACAACTTTTCGCACTTTACAATTTATGAAGTTGATGGGAGAAACTGAATGTGGAAAAAGCGAAGCCTCAAAACTATCTCATTATATTTGATTGAAAAATATCAGTACATAAGTGTTGTATCAAAACTAATTAAATTTATCTACGCGTAGAACCGCTTCAAGAGCATAAAAACTTTAAATTAAGAATCGTGCCTTTTGTACAAAAAAGTTAATAGTAATGAGCTAACTTTAAACCAAAATACACGGTAACTTTACAAAGCCCAATAAAACAGTTCATAAGATGTTTCGTATCATGCTTTTCCATTTCAAAATTAAACAATAAACATATGTGGGATTGGAGTAAGTTGGCATTATCATGCAGCCTAGATGTTTGGGAGTGCACACACTGTTTCCTATTTCACCAGAACCGCCAAGTATTTCATCAGCCAGATCCTAACAGCATTGCCAACAGTCTCTCTCTCCCATTGTGTCTCTGAAGTAATTCAGTCGCTGCAGAATTTTTAACGAAGTCAGTCGATGCGTTCATTAGTGCGAGAGTCGTAGTTCTTTTCATTTTTATAATTATTAATTTCAAACTTTGTGAACAATACCCAAAATAATAAACTTAATTTGTATTATCCCTACAAATTATTGGGGGCTCAACCGGGATCGTTCAAAGAAAAAAATTAATAAAAGTGCATTAACACTAACGAATTTGAGAGAACGAAGCAGAAGAGAAACTGGCGTGCGACAATTCGACGAAGCAAAACTGGAGCAAATTCTGGATCTTTTCTCGACAAAGAAGAGGAGACCCTTTGAAAGAATATCTAAGCGACGGTTGCAACGACGACGCAAGAGCAACGGTGAGACTAGTAGAAAGTCTTTCGACGTGCACATGAAAGTTCTTGGGCATTTTGAAGACGTGTCGAAACAAGAATTTTTCGTGGTGAAATTCCGTATTGAAGAGCGGATAGAGCTGGCGAAAGAAACGACGAATTTCAAAGCAACGACAAAGAGAGGATAACGACAACGAGAGGATAACGACAACGAGAGGACAACGACAACGACAACGACAAACCAAATAAAGAAGGAAACAGTAAACGAGTAGAGGAGATCATACGACGCAAAAAAACAGGAGAAGCATCGACGGCGTGAGTAGGATCAAGCGTGCAACAAAATACGTGCATTTCGACGGGAACGACGAAGAAGTAAAAACAGCAGCAGAGACGCAAATAGGGGCAAGACTTGGAGCTGGCAATATTGCAACAACTAGTTTTGCACAGCGACGAGTATATGAGTACATATTTTTGAACAAAACGACGAAATAACGAAGAGCAGGAGCAGCGACGGCGACGTAAGAGCAATCGACGACGTGATCCGTAACGCAATACGGAGCGGGGTTACGGCGAAGACGAATTTCGCAACGCAGAAGAACTTAAATACGACGACATTAAAGAGACGAGAAGTGCGGCGGAGGAGAGCCGTAACAACTGGTTGGGTGAGCGAGAGGCTGCGCATTTAACAAATTGGTTTTAAAATTTGTTTATCATTGTTTAATATTTTTGAATTCATTGTTTAACATTTAAATTAATTTGTAAACGGCTCACGCACTAACATGGATGCTAGACAAATTCTCGAATTGACCGTGCCTTTTTTAAAGGCAAAATTAACGGAATTGGGTTTGGATACCAATGGGCGAAAGAGCGCTTTGCAGGACAGATTATTTGAACACTATGGCATTGATGCGGGCGGTGAGGATGAGGATGCAGTAAGTGTTTCGGGTTCATCTAATTATCAAGATGTTAGTCACCACGTAGGCTCGAGATTTACTCTACGCGATGTCCAAGACAGCATTTCATCATTTTCTGGCTCAGACCACGAAGACGTCAATCATTGGTTGTCTGAGTTCGAAGACGTTGCAGTAACCGTAGGCTGGGACAATTTGCAAAGATTTATCTATGCTAAACAACTTTTGACCGGAGCCGCCAAGCTTTATATCAAAAGCACAAACCGAATTAGAGGGTGGGGCGAGTTACAGCGCGCGTTAAAAGATGAGTTCGGCAAAAAATTATGCTCGGCTGAGATTCATAAGCTTCTGCGGCAAAGGCAAAAACAACCAAAAGAGACATGCATTGAGTTTTTGTACAGCATGATGGAGATCAGCAAATCGATAAGTCTTGATGAGGAGAGCTTAGTTTCGTATGTTGTAGAAGGCATACCGGATGGCAGGATAAATAAGGCTGGGCTGTATCGCGCAAAAACTATCAGAGAGCTAAAGGACGAAATTTCTATTTACGAAAAGATAAAGGGAAAAGGAATTAATAAGGAAATTGTTAAGAAAGAGGTGGCAGCGAAACAAGGACAGAGTAATGGCCAGAGAAAATGCTTTAAGTGCAACAGTGAAGGCCACATTGCCAGAGATTGTAAAGGCGACATAGTTTGCTATCATTGCAACCAGAAAGGGCACATATCGAAGAACTGCGCGGAAAAGAAAAATAATGTTGTCGTCAAGAATGAGAAAGCGAATGTCCTGGAAGTCAATGTTGAAAAAGGGTCAATATATAAAATGATAGTAGCAAACGGTTTGACATTCGTAGCGATGATCGATTCGGGATGCGACTTGTGCTTGATGAGGGAGGATATTTTCAGAAGCTATGAAGATTTAAGGCTGAAGCCTGTATTTAAACATCTGAGAGGCATTGGCAAAGGTGAGCTAAGGACAATAGGATGCTTTGATATTAACCTTCAGGCGGATGGCGTATGCTTTACCTCAACTTTTCACGTAGTAAAACAGAATGAACTGGAGTACGCAGCCGTTATTGGAAATGATGTGCTCCAATGTATCGATGTCGTGTTCAGTTCGAAGGGGGTCTTATTTAAAGAAAAAGAAAAGGATTTCGCTACGGCATTCAAAGGAATGCTTGTCACTGAGATCATCGATGAGTCCTCCGTGCTCGACAAAATCGATCTATCTCACCTGGAAAAGAGTCAGAAGCTAAAGGTAGAAAATCTAGTTAAAGACTATAAACCAGTAAAGTCATTGGCGTCTCCAGTTAATATGAAGATCATATTGGAAGACGATGTACCCGTTTATCAGCGACCACGACGAACTTCGTACGAGAACAAATGTTTCATAGACAAGCAAGTGCAAGACTGGCTTTCAGAGGGAATTATCGTACCAAGTTGCTCAGAGTATGCATCGCCTGTGGTACTAGTCTCAAAAAAGGATGGATCGAAGAGATTTTGTTGTGACTATCGGAAACTTAACCAGAAAATCAAGAAGGACAACTTTCCGATGAGCCTGATAGACGATGTTTTGGATAGATTGCAGGGGTCGAAAATCTTTACCACTCTCGACTTGATGAACGGATTTTTCCACGTGCCGATCGACGAAGATTCAAGGAAGTTCACAGCATTCGTGACTCACAACGGACAGTATGAATTTACGCATGTTCCATTTGGCATCTCAAATTCCCCGGCTGTGTTTTGTCGTTATGTTTCAGCAGTCTTGCGAGAACTCATTCAAAATCAGACAATCGTAGTATACATGGACGATATAATCGTACCAAGCAAGGACGAGAACGATGGAATCAAGGCTTTGGAAATCGTATTGAGCGCAGCGTCGAAGGCAGGTTTGCGAATTAAGTGGGAGAAAGCACAGATTTTGAAAAGCAGAATCAACTTCTTAGGCTTTACGATTGAGAATGGAACCATATCCCCAACTGACGAGAAAATCAAAGCTGTTGTTAACTTTCCAATCCCTCAAAGCAGGCAAGCTTTGCAGAGGTACTTGGGTTTAACGTCATACATGCGACGCTTTATCAAAGACTATGCCTTGGCAGCAAAGCCTTTGAGTGACATGCTTCGAAAGGAAGGCAATCAGAAGAACGATAGGAACCTCGTGATGACTGAGTTGGGTATTGCTTCCTTCAACCACTTAAAACAACTATTGGTATCAGCACCAGTACTGAAACTGTTTGACCCTTTAGCTGTTACAGAAGTACACACAGATGCGAGTAAATATGGCTTCGGCGGCGTTCTGATGCAGAAGGACCCAGATGATCAGCAATTTCACCCGATTGAATTTATGAGCCGCAAAACAAACAATTGTGAGGAGAAATACAGTTCCTATGAGCTCGAGGTTTTAGCCATTGTGAATGCGTTGAAAAAATGGAGAGTGTACTTGTTGGGAAAGCCGTTCACAGTGGTCACAGACTGCAACGCTTTTGCAATGACCATCAAAAAAGACGATCTGCCTCCTAGAGTTGCAAGATGGGCAATGTCATTGCAGGAATTCGAGTATAAAGTGGAGCACCGAGCCGGAACGAAGATGAGACACGTAGATGCACTCAGCCGTTTGTCGTGCTTTCTTATAGCGGATTCCACAAAATCACGCTTGATCGAAGCACAGAACAGGGACAACTGGATAAAAGCCGTCAAAGTTATATTGGCAAGTAATAAGGAGCACGAAGATTTTTATATAAAAAATAATATCCTTTGCAAGGATCCAGTAAATGAACTGATAGTTGTTCCCGACTCGATGGTAGATGAAATCATTGCTACAGCACACAAAGAGGGTCACTTCGGAATTAAAAAAACCAGAGACATTTTGGAGAAGTCCTATTACATTCCAGGAATTCTGCCTAAAGTAGAAAGAGTGGTTAGAGCATGTGTAGAGTGCCTGATCATTGACTCTAAGCGCGGAAAAAAGGAGGGATTACTATCGCCGATCGACAAGGCTCAAGAACCGCTCGGAACCTACCACATTGACCACGTTGGCCCACTTACCGATACAAAAAAGAAGTATAACCACATATTAGTAGTCGTGGATGGTTTTTCTAAATTTGTTTGGCTTTATCCAACAAAGTCAACAGGAACAGATGAGGTTATAGAAAAACTCGAGAAGCAAGCAGCAGTTTTTGGGAACCCTCGCAGAATAGTTACGGACAGAGGAACCGCATTCACTTCAGGATCCTTTACTGAATATTGCAATCGCGAAAGCATTCAACTACTCCACATTGCGACAGGTATGCCCAGAGGCAATGGACAAGTCGAACGAATACACAAAATTGTCATCCCGATGCTCGGCAAAATGTGTCAAGAAAACCCAGTAAATTGGTATCGCCACGTAGACAGAGTTCAACAAATCATAAACAATACTCCACCTCGAACCACTAAGTATAGTCCATTTAGAATTTTGACAGGATTGAATATGAGACTTAAGCTGAATGATATAAAAGACCTAATAGATGACTTAGAACTAGAAGAATTGAACGATGAGAGGGAAGAGATTCGAAAGAAAGCACAGGAAAACATAGAAAAAGTTCAGCAAGAGAATAGGAAAAACTTTAATGAGAAAAGAAAGCTTGAAAATAAATATGAAGAAGGAGATTTGGTAGCCATTAAGAGAACACAGTATGGAACAGGAATGAAACTTCGCCCAAAATTTTTCGGTCCGTATAAAATTACAAAAAAACTAAACCACGGTCGCTATGAAGTAATAAAGGAAGGGAATCAGGAAGGGCCAAAAATAACAACGACTGCAGCCGAATATATAAAAAAATGGAGTTCATTCAGGGGCGAATGAATATTCAGGATGGCCGATTGTGGGATTGGAGTAAGTTGGCATTATCATGCAGCCTAGATGTTTGGGAGTGCACACACTGTTTCCTATTTCACCAGAACCGCCAAGTATTTCATCAGCCAGATCCTAACAGCATTGCCAACAGTCTCTCTCTCCCATTGTGTCTCTGAAGTAATTCAGTCGCTGCAGAATTTTTAACGAAGTCAGTCGATGCGTTCATTAGTGCGAGAGTCGTAGTTCTTTTCATTTTTATAATTATTAATTTCAAACTTTGTGAACAATACCCAAAATAATAAACTTAATTTGTATTATCCCTACACATATGTATACATGAACAACATTATGTGTTATGTGTAGTTTCCTACAACAACATAAGTGAGATTTTAAATCTGTCAAATAATTTCAGCGTTGAAAACTATTTTATACAAAAGACTCATATAGAATCAGTCAAAGCTAGCGATCTCCGCAAAAACCCGGATCCTTAACCGTTGCAACATTATTGACACCTGGATAGCACTACTAACTCACACACCACTATAACCAACTCCACATGCATCGTGTTGCTGTCATCGTTATTTGCACGCTTTTGACACTTTTAATAACCGCAAAACCGTAAATACCGCCAACCGCAACGACGTAAACCAAAGTCAGCCAAACCAACACAGCCTTCTGTTTAGGATGAGCAAGTGCAACAGCAGTTGGGCCACACTGTTTGCATGCATATCCATCAAATGGAAAGAAAACATGGCTCCACCCGGCAGGACCTCTCCTTGGTTCGGCTGAGACAACGACCTGAAACCAGCTAATTTCCGCAATCAGAAACCCACTTACCGGGCCAAAGCACATAAACAATGCACCTCAGATACACCGGGGCCGCGACTATGGGTATGCTGGGCCAGGACAAAAGGTGTAGGTGTAGGGACAATCGCCATTGACGATATGACATTGCTCATGGAAGTGTGATGGATCCTGGATCATCACGCTCTTCAGGCTTTGTATATTCACTAGCGGAAGTCCCCCAAGAACCGACAGAATAGTTACCCAAGATATATTAGTTATTGTAAAACATATCAGGAACAAAATTTTGAATTGCAGTTCTGTAAATGCTTATTTAATAATGAAATCATTATTAAAAGATCTAATTTCAATCATTGTATCAAAATAAACTCTATATACAAAAATCACGGAATCCATCAAGAATATGAGTTGATAAGTTATACACATTTTGTTGAGGATTTTTGAACATTTTCGCTAATACACCTTAGAGCTACCGCCCAAAAATAATAAAAAGCGCATCCGACGAAACACAATGTGGTTTCGCTGGGCATTTGTTTTACCAGTTTTTTTTGTGCTTGCTTCTATTTTATGTGCAGGATGACAGGCGACACCTCTACGAGTAGGTTAAACAATGGGCCACACCAGATGGGGTATCAACAGGCCAATCCTCGGCCAAAACAAGCTGTCACCAACAGCTGGCCATCGACACTAAGATACTTTTAGTTTGACTTTTAATTGGATTTTGATGGAGCAGACTCAAGGACGCGAGGCGGAAAGACGAATGGCGTAGGGGCGTTGGCAGTAACTTTCCACAACAATAATTATTTGCCAGCCATTGAAAATCAATTTCCCCTTCGATTTCCCCAGCACATTTCTCCGCACTTTCTTTTCAAGTCGCCCTCGCCAGACCAATTTCGCGATTTCCCTTCGTAAATGTTTTTACCGGAAATGGCTGCAATTTATGATTTAATTTATGTTCATTTTAAACATCGGCAGCTGCCGCTGATGCTCCCTCGGTGCGACCCTTGTGCCCGACTGGCATATAAATGCGGCTGATTATCGAGCGGTATGAAGTACTGTGGCACCTTTGCACAGGATATGAAGGGAATTAATGAAGACAATCAGGCAATTCACTTGTGGCCATCCGAAGTCAATTGCCAGTGCTAAAGGATGTGGAGGGAGGACTTTCAAAATACTATTTTTGTAGACCCCGTCAAAAGCTGTAAGAACTCAGCAGGGCATTTACATGTATGTGAACGTTCAAATAAATTATCTACCCCCACCATATTCCCCAACTGTTTGCTTTCGCAATTATGTTTCCTGTTCTTGTGTCGCCACTTTGGTTTACTTTAACTGTCAGAGACGTCGTTGATGTGGGGAAACTGAAAAGAGAGTGAAAGAAATTGAGCCACGCATGACTGCATTCTTGACTGGCATACGTGAGTGGGAGTGGGATCCCCCACCTGACAGCGTCATCAAAACTGATGTCACAAGATGAAGATGAAGATGGCGAGCAGCGGCAGAAGGAGAATTCCCCTAAAACTGCTGGCGTGGATCGAATGACTCTGGAAAAATGAAGGAAGCAAATAAGAAAATGATTTGCACATCAGACCCTCCTTCAATCAAAGTGAGCGGTTGCCTAAGCCACGTGATTTCTCAGATGTGTTTTAAGCGTTTTATTTAATTTTTCAAATTTGCCTCTGGATAAAGAACAATTGACTTCGCATCAATTTGAATATTAAACTCGAAAAAATTAATCTGAAGATGTATGAGTGGCAGGTGGCAGGGCGGGCAACCAGAGAAGTATTGCAAGAGAACCAAAAGGGATGGTAAAATAATGAGAAATGGCCAGAGCCCAAGGAAATCGGGTTTAACCGTAATCTATAAGGCTACCATTAATGGGAAATGTTTTTAGAAGCCATAAAAAGATGAATTCATCTTATTTACAGGCAAATCTCATCTAAAAGAATAAACAAAGAAATTATGAAAATTATGTAACAGGCAAGAGGATGCGTTTCCGACATTACTTTCTATGTTAAAATTTCTGCTTCGCACTTCCACTAGCTGAATAACGGGTATCAGATAGTAGGGAAGCTCGAGTATATCATTCTTTCTTGTTGTTGTTTATTAGTGGAATCCCAATATTAAACAAAGTATAAATTCCACTCTAAAATTCAAGAGCGCTTACAAAATTACTTTAAGGCATGTACCTTAAGATTAGCAGACATAACACAAGCCCTTTCTTTTAAGTAAAGTAGCAAGTTATAGAAATTCTAATTTAAAGACTGAATTAATCTTCTAGGAAGTGCGAATTAAGCTTCTGCGAGCCTTATCTGAAAATAAGGGGCTCAAAAGGCAGCGCGGCAATTTGGAAACTGAGCAAAAAGTTTTTTGTCCCTGGCGCACCTCGAAGAAAACTTTGTCTGTCTGCCAAATTTCCTGACAAGCCCCTTTGTCGCAGCGTGTTCCAACCACATGTGGCAAGGAGACAGAGATGTGAAACGGGGTGGTTCGAAACATTATGAGTTTCGGGGCCACCTATTGGATCACCTGTCGAGCGTGAAGGTGCAATGCGTCGCCCAATAAATCACTGTGGCACAATCGGCCCAGCCGATTATTCAAAAATGTTTCAAATAAATCATCGGGAGGCGGAGGCTTATCCCAGACTCAGCCACAATTAAAACAAAAAGACGAGCCAGAAACTCTGGCAAGGGGATATAATCAAGCCATTAAGCTGCCGACAGAATGACGTCAAGCGAAGCCATCACCAGGACATTTAAGTCATCAGCATGCCTAACTGCTCAAATATCCTGTGAGGGTCTGGGGGCGGACTTATGAGCTGCCAAGTGTGTGTAGATTATGTTGAAAGTTGCTATAGCACGGAACCATTTTAAGAATGTTTATTAAGCACATCTAATAGGATAAATCATATAAAGCCTAATATGCACACCCAAATCACTCTGGATGAGAGAGTTGAGCCTGTTAGGAGAATTATTGAAGGAAAGTTTGTGGTTTACTAAAATCCTCTTCCTTGCGTTTAAAAATATGCTTTCAGCCCATTTCTCTTACTCAAATCTGCAGCTGCGAAATGTTTTCTTGTTTTCCATGATGGATTGTTTTCAGAAATCAATGCCAGGCAACTAATTGAGTTCGCTGACCGCACCTCAATTAATCATGCAATGCTGGGCCAAACACTCTCATATTTTTGTTCCAACTTTAAACTTGTTTAAACGGGCAAATGGAAAAATGTAGTCGAGTATACGCCCAGTTGTGCATTTGCAAGAAGTCAATACTGGCATACTACTGAATTGGGCTAATAATAATAATTTTTTCCTGGTTATTTTGCTCCAGAACCTGCAACACCAGTAGCTAGCAAACGCATTGGAATCAAAACCAAATCCCCAAGCCGAAAAAGCAAAAGGCCAATTGCAAGACGGCTAGCAAATGCTTACTAACGATTAGGTTTGCCCTCCCTGCGTTCGACGTGCAAAGTTCCTGGCTATAAAAGATTTATGCAGCGGAAATTGAAAAGCGAGCAGGGAAATCAGGAAGTACTGGAAATCCAAGTGTGGGAAAGTCACATCTAAGGGCAGAGAAAAGTAAGGCAAGTCTCGAAAACGCACAACTCATTGACTTGGCTCCCCCGCCATCCGCTCACCTCCTACAGAAGGGCTCCCCTTCACTGGCGACTCAAAATGCTTGTCAATTAAATTCAATTTATTAATTTAAATTATTCGCGCTTCAAGTGGCCGTAGCAGCAGTAGAAAAGGAAAAACTGTCAGAGGAAGCCAGCGGACGGAAAATCTGTCAACCAACGCACTAGACCGAACGCTATGGCCCCCATACCAGCTCTTACTTTCGAGATGGCTAAGTGGTCCAAAGGAATTTGATTGATGTGCGCGGAATGGCAAGCAAGTGGGAAATAGCGAAAAGCCTAGCTTCGAAGACTGTTAGGGACAGAACCAATAAAAAATCTAGTATTTTTAGGAATCAGTACTAATTCTCTGTATTACGTCGAAGTACTTTTGTACGTAGGCACTTGTTTACGGAAAACCAGTTCCAAGAACATGCCACTCAAATTAAATTATTTGAAAATGTGCTTAACTCCCGAAATCGTCAATTATAGTAACGCGGAATATGTATAACATGAGCCAATCGTTGTCTAAAAGTCTTGAAGAATAATTGTCTTTCACCTATGTTTACCACTTAATAGAGCGACCAACCACTTAGCTTCTACAGAGCAAGGATTTTTAAAAACCGAAACAGAATCGCACGATTGCGTCTAATGGAACGTACAAATGAATTGAGACGCAATCAAGCCTCGTTGACGCATCTTACCCGTTTAATGGACACTAAACGTAAAGGAGCCAAACCCGAAAACGGGAAATTGCGACCATCCCGTTCGCGAAATATAATTAAGAGCCATGTATACAGGAAAATGGTTCTCATATGTCAAAATCAACGCAGGCAGCTGTTCGTGGGTCTGTTTGCCGTCGGTTGTGTTTGCTCTTGGCCTAATGCTTTTTATGCTGCCTACTTTTCCGGGCGCCAAGTCGATTTTTATGTACTGGTCCAAACGAGCCGTGAAAAGTTGAGAAAATAATGAATACCACCAATCTCAAGTGAGGCACGATTACTCTAAGGGATGGTATCCAGGGTAGCTTTGGCACCTCCTCGCATAAATCACACATACACAATGATGTTAATAGTGTCGTAAAAACTACGACAAAGACCCCAAACTACCTGGTGGCCCCCTGCATAGATGATGATGCTCTCCTTTGACGCAAATATTGACTACACAGAGGTGACCCCAACGACCCCCCTAGGAAACATGGTGGGATGATAATAAATTGACGTTTGGTCGCCAAAGTGAAGGCAGAAAATTAAACCATTTCACCTGGCGTGATGTTGACAAATTAGAGCCCCCCTATGGCATCAGGATGACAAAAGTGGTTACTCGTCCTCACCGCTTCACCGCTTCACTGCCTCACCACCGCCCCCGCTGACACTGTCAGCTGTCGTATCCTTTCAATGCATGTACAATTTACCAACGCCTCTCGTTCCACTTGCTCCGATTGGAAAGAGGAAGCCGACAACTTTACAGGCCGGCAGTTGAAGCTTCGGCAGATTATCGGTTAAATAAATAGACAAATTGATTTTAATGGAATTGGATACACAAGCCAAGCGACCAACGAGTGCCGCCTCCCTTGTCCGCTGTCCGATGTCCTGTTCCTGGACAAATGGACCCATGGACGCACATGCCACATGCAGGCATACTGCTGGCCACCGGCGACAAAAGCTGCGACGAACCTTATTGGACATGACCCGACCCCGTTGTGCAAACATATTTTCGTATAATTTTGTCTCGGCTCGTATACTTTTTATATGATGGTCATGATGTTGATTTAGCTCGTCCTGCTATCGTGTTGTTGATGATAGTATGTATTTACCACAAGTTACAAGATGAACCTAACGCACAGTATTCTGAATTCAAAAATTCCCTACGCATGTAGATAAACATTATGATTTACTTATTCTTGAAATATGAATAGTGAGCTGGAACAATATTAAACTGTACTGGATCCTACGCGTTGTATTCCAAACGCGCACAAATCGCCAGGAGCCATATTGAACATTTTCTTTTCAGGCTAACAATATTCGTGTAATACAATTAGAAATGGTAAAAATATTTACATATTTTTTTTTTATTATTATGATAATAACTGTTTCTGCACAACACGATTTCACATTAAAGTTCGTTTTATTTCATAGATGGAGGGGTCACTTGTATCCATGAGCACTGTGAAAGGCTGGGATGTTTTTAGTGGGAGTGGAACAACTTTTAATGACATGCTTTGTATGCGAACGCGTGCCACATATGACTCACATTATCAGAAACCCAACGGCACAACTTCGGCTGAAGTCCCCCGCAATTCTGTGCTGCTCCTTCGGCGGCGGATCAGTGGCTCAACGTGGAGCACTGTCATGGCAACGTGTCCAAGTTTGGCTTCTGTGTGTGTCACCCATTCTATAGCTAATACTCTTCGCTGCCACATGTCCTCGACGACCATCCTCCCACTCCTCTGCGCTAACTAACACGAGTTTCACTTAATTGCACTCGAAAAACTATGCATGTGGATTGCTCTCAACTCGTCTGCTAAGTGAGCTGCCGGAGACAGTGGGAAATGTGAGAAAACAAAGAGAAAGTGGGTGAAACACTGAACAAAAATGCGTTTTAGAATAATTCCAGCATGTTTTACTCTTAATCAAAAATTAAAATCAATGTGTAAGTGAACATTAATTAAAAGCTACTTATACGCTCCTTCTTTCAAACTTTTAACGCGATTTTTACACTATTTTTGCAAGTGTATGGGGGTATTAGTTTTCGCTTTCATTGATGCAAACAGTTTTGACAGAACATCAGATGCACACACTCAGACTGAGGCAGGATAACCCAACTTGGAACCCAGGAGCACAGACCGTATAGTATCTGGGATCCTGATCCTTGCATAGCAAGCCCGCGTGCTGTTTCACTTTTGTCTTCTGGGTGCAAGCGGTTAAGCCAACATCCGGAATCGGTCCCTTTAACCCTTGAGCAGCCAAAACTGTTGTCAGCTGTTGAAAGTTGCCCACGCTTAAACAGCAACCAGCAGCCAGGAGCTTACATCCTCTACGAAACACCGGACCGCATGCTAATGAGTACAAGTTTCGCCCACCTCTCCCATTTTTTCCCATTCTCTCGTTCAAAAGAAAAACTTTGTGTAGGTTGAAGATGGGTAAAACTTTAATGAAAACTTCAACACCGACCGAGGAACTTTTTAAGGTTACAGTTTTCATTCGTTATTCACTTATAGATCGCCCTTTTATCGGGGATTAACTCTTCAGTTTCTTGTCAAATACGAGAATAGGGATTGGTAGATTTTGACGTATCTGCGGTTTAGATTTTCAGCTACTTTTGAATAAATTGATAATCAATATCTGGTGCTCGAGTTTGAAGAGAATGCATATATAATTAACTTTGTCGAACCTGTACTGAACCCACCTTATGGACCCTTGGTAGATAAATTTAATGGCCTGTCGTAAAAATATCTACGTCTTCCTAGTGTCCAGCTTTTCCTTCCTTAGCCTTTTAGTCCTGGAACACCATGCATTAGAGGCGTTTTGTATCCCCCAGGTCTGCCATCGCTCTAAACCTAATGTTACTTGTCAACAGCTGCAAATAAATATGGTCCAAGGATACGAGTGAGGAGGGGGACGCGTCCTAAAGATAAATTGAAATTTATGAAGCGTCTAGGAAGTCAGGAAAGTCGGAGAGTCGGGAAAAATGCCAGGTTATCGGCCAACCCGCAGAGCAACACTTCAGCACCGAAAGGCAGTAAGTAATTTATAGGACATGGATAGGAATAAAACATACAAAGACGGCAAGTTAACTAATGACGAAGGCGCAGATCTGGCAGAGTGCCAGTTAACCTTTTGTCTAAGTGCTGTGGCCGTGGAATGGGAAAAGGAAACTGTGATGTTCTGAGAATTTCCCTCAAGTAGTTTACATATCTTGATCATTAATTCAGCAAATGCAAATTTCCCAATAATTTCTCCTTTAATACGCTTTTATTGCCATCTCTAACCCTTATATCTGCGTCTCGCGATGGCGCAAACCATTGCCGGGTCTCAGAGCCTTTGTTCGGTAAGCATAATGAAATTATGCATTCCCAGCCCACCACCCACCTGTCGAAAACTACAAAACGTGCTGCAATACCAGGGACCGTTACCAGTGCGTGTATATGCGAGTGTGTGCGACTTCCTTTTAGACTGGTTCCCGGTGCCGGGGCCAATACCTTTTACCAGACCTTATTAAGTTATACAGCCAAGTCGGCAACAAAAGAAGCCTCGGGCAGATCGGGGGGAGGGAAGGAACTATGGCAGCACTCTGCACTGCTCTGCTGTCTAAGGATGTTAAAGTGTGGCATATTTTAGCTAAATATTTGCAACTACCCCGATGAGAGTTGCATTTACTAAATGGATACACAACCCCATATATATGCCAGCTGCACATGGCGCCCCAAAGACTCAGAGGCGGTGTCCTTGCATTTGCAATTGCCATTGGCAACAGATCCAGTTAGAGCAGGTGATAAAGTTCCGGGCTTGCCCTGGAGCAAAATTAATTCAGGCAATATAATTTATAGTACAATGTTTTCCTTCCTCTTTCTCCCGTTCCATTCTTTCTCGGGATATTGGACTGCCCACCAAGACTACTAGATCCTATCGAAAGTGTGATACGTTTTCTGCCTTTAACCAATCCAATCGGCTAAGGTATGTGCAAGTACTAACAATCAGTTTAGCTGATTGCAACTATGCAAAAAACACTGTTGAGACAAATTTAAAAGAAATTATGTTTTAGTGCCAAATAAAGAACGGCATCTACATATGTACACTATATGTATACTTCTATAAGGGCCACAGAAAACGCAAGCAAGATAACTTTTAAACGCGAACTTTTTCTCATTATGACAGCAGATGGTACTTCAAAGTATTATACCTGTTGCTCGTAGAGTAAAAGGATATATATACAAGTAAACAGGTAGGATGAAGTGTTTGCGAACCTATAAGGTATATATATTCTTGATCAGGTTCACTTTAAAAGCTAGAAAAGCTTGAGATTAGGAATGCAGATTTCAGAGACGCAGCGCAAGCTTGACTATAGCGATTTCTCTTGTTATACCCGTTACTCGTAGAGTAAAAGGGTATAGTAGATTCGTTGAAAAGTATGTAACAGGCAGAAGGAAGCGTTTCCGACCATATAAAGTATATATATTCTTGATCAGGATCAATAGCCGAGTCGATCTGGCCATGTCCGTCTGTCCGTCCGAATGAACGCTGAGATCTCGGGAACTACAAAAGCTAGAAAGTTGAGATTAAGCATACAGACTCCAGAGACATAGAAGCAGCGCATGATTCATGTTGCCACGCCCACTCTAACGCCCACAAACCGCCCAAAACTGCCACGCCCACACTTTTGAAAAATGTTTTGATATTTTTTCATTTTTGTATTAGTCTTGTAAATTTTTATCGATTTGCCAAAAAACTTTTTGCCACGCCCACAAACCGCCCAAAGCTGCCACGCCCACACTTTTGAAAAATGTTTTGATGTTTTTTCATTTTTGTACTAGTCTTGTAAATTTCTATCAATTTGCCAAACAACTTTTTGCCACGCCCACTCTAACGCCCACAAACCGCCAAAAACTGTCAGTGTTGAAATTTCTTCTTCGCACATCCACTAGCTGAGTCTGAGTAGCGGGTATCAGATAGTCAGGGAACTCGACTATAGCGATTTCTCTTGTTTTTATCTTATTCACAAGCAGGGTTGTCTACATAAGAAGTCCATGATTACCGAAACTTAAATAGCTGAATATTTATTCGTATTTACGAATTCTAAGTGTATTGTTTCTGATCTCCACGATCTATAGTCGTGAGTTCGGACAGGCTTGTTATCATTTTATTTATTTATTTAAGAATTTTTCTTTATTTAAAGAAAAGGCGAATATCTAAATCTTTCTTTAAATAAAGTAAATAAAGTCTATATGCAATTTAAATTGGATTGGCCCCTGAAGTGAGTAAATTCCGGACTTTGAACCACAATTTTTCTGCGCTTAATGGTTTTCAGTGGTGTGAGGATTTTTAATTTGATATCCTGCTCCCCGTTCCACTTAAGCACACAAAATCAATCATCTTAGACGGCTCTTGAGGCGTTCACATGGAAAGTGAGCAGCTCATAGACAGCCTCCGAGAAGCATCGACATGTGGAAGGGGGTTCATGTCGTGGGGCGGGGGTCTGATGGGGGGTCGTATTCAAATTGTATCATTGGCAAAGTCAATTGTTGCCTGCAATGAATTGCAAATTAGGCGTAACTAATTTGCTTTGTGTGCTCCATGTGGAATGGGAAAGGCGGAAAAGGAGGAGGAGGATTGCGTTAGGACCTTGCATTTTGTTAACCTTCGAACCCATCAATAATTTGCCAAAATTCAAGGCTCATTTATTTCCCAGTACCATAGATATGCAGCTTAAATTAAGCAAAGCATTTCAATTGAGCAGAGAAGAAAATTTGAGTCCACTCAGGGTTCTGCCCTGAAGAGTGCCTTCAAAGCTAATTGCCATTGAGTTGCGATAATTGGTAAGCCAATTTAGTTAATTTTTATGGGAAAACTTAGGCCATAGCAGATATTGAGGGACAGCCACGCCAAAAGTTTGAAGAGACGCAAAAGGCTAGAAGAAGCAATTCCAGAGCGAAGGAAAATCGAAAAAGTCTCAGAGCCCTCTTTTTTTGGTCTAAGGCAGTTATGCCATGTATATCTAATAGCTGTGAGGCATTAATAAAGTCAATGTTTTACATAAGCATTTTTATGTCATAAAATAAGGCTTTCCAAATAAAGGCAATTTTAATTATACCCTTTAGGTGACATATAAAATAAAATGTGGGATTTTAAGATAAGTTACTTGGGATCGTCTTTAAACAAGTTTATGTTCATAATGTTCATAATGTATTCAGTATGTTAAAAGATCATTATTTTCTAAGAGCACATCTTTCAGAATCTCTAAATACAAAAAAGTCAGCCTTCACCAGCAAAATAAAAAGAACCCACAGCTGACTATTTCGATTTAGGCATTGACAAACATTTCACTAAAGCAATCAACCAACTTTCTATCTTCCAAAGCCAAATCAAAGAAGCGAACTGTTTCAATGCTAAGTACAAAATAGTTTCCATGCCAATGTACAAACTTATTTCCATTTGCTAGATGGCCCCAAGAGGCGAACCCAATATGACACAGAGATACGCGCCTAAGGCCTCCACCCACTCGCCACCGAAATTCAACCACACACCCACCAACACACCCAAAACCCCCCTCCTCTGAGAAAACGAGCTGTTAATGACGTGCGTCGCTGCTATTGCCGCTGTCGACTTCGTTTTCATTTTCCTTCCCTTTTCCCGTTCGGCGTTCTTCTTCCGGCATGTAAATAAATATGCGAGGAAAAGCGGGAAAACAGCCGGGAAATGGAAAAGAAAAGCGAGAATCGACTATGATTTATTTTGTGTTTGGCACGCACGTTGTCAATATTTGTTGAATTCATCAGGAAAAATAAAGGCGAAACAAAAGCGAGCAGCAAAAGTTTCCCAGCAGCGAACACTTGAGGCACCCTTCCCTTTTCCTGCCCCATCCCGTCTCTCCATCCCAATCCTTGTGGCCCCGTAAAGTTGTCGACACCTACTTGAGGCATGGGCGATACCTAAAAAGCAGAATCAGTTATTTATGGATACCTCTGGTTCTTTTTGTTACTCAGCACATGCAAATGGGGGAAAATCGAACAAATACAAAAACAGTGCGCTAAATACATATATATACAATTGTTTTGGACAGCAGATCAGCCAACTAATGGGAAGAGGCGGGCTGTTTGTTGCTAAGTAAGTCATGCTAAAATGATTCGACGATGTCTTAGCTATGGTGGGAAATCAGAGTTCACGAGAGGATCATCGCCCTTAGAAATCAGAGGAATATACATATATAGGGTGTTTTTTTTAGAGGTATAGAACTTTAAATTGCAATAAAACAACGATGGATTATTCGATTGACATGAATTTTATTGACATGAAAGATAATCTTGTGGCATTACATTTTAAATATGATTTCTGGCATATGACCGCCACGGCTGGCTCGGATGTAGTCCAATCTGGACGTCCAATTTGCAATGACTTTTTCCAACATTTGGCCGTATATCGGCAATAACACGGCGAATGTTGTCTTCCAAATGGTTTAGCGTTTGTGGCTTATCCGCATAGACCAATGACTTTACATAGCCCACAAAAAGTAGTCTAGCGGTGTTAAATCACAAGATCTTGGAGGCTTATGAAAAATCGGGAACAACAGCAATCTCGTTTTGGGCCCATTCGACGAATCTACGCCTTGCTTGATGATCGTTTGGTTTCAATTCTTGCACGAGTTGGATTTTGTAAGCACGCATGACGAATTGCCAAACCAAACTGAGAATAAATCACTTGACAGCTGTTAAATCGGTCGCCATCTTGAACAGTAATGCCAACTTAAAGTTCTATACCTCTAAAAAAAACACCCGTTATAAGCAATTAGTCAGTAAATATTAATTGCGTTATGAAACAAATTCTTTTTGATTGATGATCGCGAAAGAGCTCTATAATATATAAAGAATTTTGTATACATTGTAAGTAAGCACTCAAATATGAAGAGTGGGAAGTCGAAATCGTTAATCGTCAATAATATCAAAAACAATAATAATCGATATGGCTTTATGAGTTTTACTGCAAACGTGAAGTCTTATATGTAGAATATAATAGCCTTCTTAGCAAAATAATTTGTCAAATCCGTATATTCGAATATGCGTATAGGGTTGCAGTCAGAGAACTTCCTGTTGCTAAAATTCAACCGACCTATGATAGCTAAAATACAATACGACATATAGGCAAAGTTTCCCTTAGTCTCTGTATATTTTCTTAGCCAACACACGTTTTTCCGCTCTTGGCTGCTTGATGTTCGAGTGCGACGACACCTGCAGCTGCTCGGCGTCAGAACCAGGGAAGTTCGTCCAAATAAAAAATAAGTTGGTCATATCTGGGCGAGATGAAAGGGGAAGCCTCTAGCGGTAGAACACACAATAAACAACAATTGGGCGCATAATTGTGTAATATACTCGTATATCTCCCAGACGTTCGTTGCTTTATATATTTGCATTTGATGCATACGAATTGCTCAAAGCACTGCAATATTTCAAGTGATTTGTGAATGCACGGCACTGAACTCTGGCAGCCTGCCACACAAAACGACCCCTGAAAATAAAAATAGGGGTATGCAAACTTTTTCCCATCAACAAACTTGTAATGGTAGTAAACCAGTGGAAAGTGATAGACCCAGTGTGAACTGTGGAGTGGGAAAGTGGACCGTGGCAATGGGTTGCCAAATATGATTTATAGGCAATGTCCATGTCAAAGCTAGCGAAAGTACAAAATATGACAAGGAATATGTATCTATTAGGTAGGACAGCCAATTGATGTCAAAAATCGAGGGAAGTATTTATGGTCCGAGAAGAAACCTCAAGCAGATAGCAGATTGTTAAAACAATAAATTAATGCGACGTACATTTTCAAATGCCGGCACTTATTGTTGTTGCGAACTGATTCGCACGGATTATCTCTGATTCCGGAAAACTATATCTCTATACAACTGCTTTCCGCCTAATCCCCTTGTGAATATAATCATTGCTATCTCCGCAGTCGGAACCTATATGGTTAATCCATCATGCCTGTGACAGCTGTCAGGTGGGTGATATAATTGCAGCTCTGACACTTTGATACATTTGTTTAGATTAACTTAATGGGTTGTTCCTTAGTTGGGAACGTATCTGGATAATTTTATGGAGTGCAAAGAGCTCAAATTACGTCGCCCTGCCATTGGGATCACCATAGGCATTTCAAAAAAGGTAAGTGTGATGGGTTGACTAAATCCAAATCTGAGTTATATTATCCCAAATCTAAGTGGACTTACCAATCATTAGTTAGAGCTCTGCCAATAAGTAAACGTTTTTGCTGACAACATCTTTAAACAACTGGCCAATCAACCTATAATTAACCATTCCCCATCTAACCCAACAAAGTTATCAAATCTCTCTGGTTTTTGTTTTTTTTTCTTTGCGTGAATCGGAGGGAATGTAGTTGGCTGAGTAAACAACATAAGGCAACGCCACTGGGCCACCAAATGGCATGTAATAAATGCGAACAAGTAAATTTTGTCGCATGCAGTCAACGTCAAAGGCAAAGAGTTTCCATTGCCAGGCACGTACAGAGCTCGGAACAGCTCCCTTTTCTGCCAGCAAGTCGACTATCAATTGGGGAATTGTTAGGGGACTGGTCTCTGTGTGCCTGACAAATACGCTCAATGTCAATGCAGCCACTGCAGGGATGCCTCCAGTTTCGCTGGCTCCGAGCTGTAGCTTTCTGCTTTCTGGCCCCATATTGATGATGATCATCAACTATCGGCGAAATGGCAGAGCAATGCAATGAATTTTAAAGCAGGCCAGCAGGCCAGCAGGCCAGCAGGGCAAAGGGAAATTTCGGAAAATCGGAAACGATCTGACTTTATTTTGATTTTGATGCATTTATTCATGGGGAGCGATGATGGCCAGGAATCGGCAATGAGTCAATCCCAGCCAAAGTCCAGAAGTGAGTAGCGAGCTAAGTGGAAAACTTATTAGGCGTTAATTCAGTTACGTTTAACGCCACATTTGCAGCATCAAGGCGCAATCAGTAAAATATAAATATAATCGAAGCAAATCAAGTCGCATTACGATTTCCGATTGCCAAACGCCCAGACATGTCCCCCAATCAATGCCGGAGTCCATAAACAGACCCACTTTATTGAGCGCCGAAGAAGCTTTTATAGAAATGGGACCGTCTGTTCAGTTCTCGTTGGATGTGTTCGGTTTCTCTTTTGTGCTATTTGCAATTGCACTCGTACGAGGGTCCGACTAAGCTACACTTGTAAAAATAAAGGATATTTTATAGATTCAGATTCAGATTTGGCGTTTGGTTGCCAACTCCCTTGCTGAATGCAATAAATACCAAATCAGAAGAGGGCCCTAAAAAATTACTTCAATGGATTACAATGTAAAATCGAATAACCCAGTAGAGAGTACATCACAACATCTATTTTTTATTCTTAATGGTTGGAACAGTTTTAATTAACGACTGAAATAAACGCATCTGCCATAATTGATTTATCTATATGTAGAGAGGTTTCGCTAAAAAACTTCCAACGGCACCCGGCGCCATCTACATGAAAATACATTTGGAAAAAAGACAACAGTTCCGAAAGCATTTCTTAAACAAAATATAACAAGCCTTTCCGCTTTGCAATCGTACTACTCTTGTCCTGCTAAGTTTATTCAAATGAGAAGCACTCTGATATAATTTCTTTTAGTGTAGTCCGGAAGTCGCCACTTTGACCCAGTGTGTGGGCACTTTGCCTACCAATGAACTTGCGCCAAGTGGGACGGCGATGTCCTCTTAGTTTTTATGACTGCATCGATCGACCATCACTTTTCAATCAAACCTCTCAACACGTACTCTGTGCGTTCAGAAAGGTCCAGACTGGTCTTATTGTGGCCAGCAGAAAGTCCGACTTTAACAATGCTTACTCCATTTTTATTTGCTGTTATTCCTTTCGGGTCACGAAACAAATAGAGTACTTATCTCGCAGCACCCAAGCCTATATACATATAATATATTCTGTTGTTCTTGCTTGAATGTGCCCAATTCTATTGTTTAAACAAAAATGTTTAACCAAGTGAACAGCACAGTAACAATATAATGATGCATGGAGCAGCTGGCGAATGGCAGCGAAATTTGCTCATGGGTTGACTGACTGGCAGATGCTGGCCACTTGCTGCACGTGTTTATTTGGGAGAGTGATGAGGAAACCAAAGAAAACATTGAGTTTCACTGGTTATTGACTCGAAAATATGATAGAAAATAACACACCGGAGGCACTCAGGTTGATTGGCCATAAGCTTAGTTAACCATCTGCCGAACAACAAATCGTGCTAAATGGCAATCAAACTAGTTTTCAAGCAACCCACTTGAACCCAATTGCAATTTCATGACCAGTTGCAACTCAAACGGAAGACAAAAAAATGGCGCATCCATTTAAGGAAGATAGGAAAAATACCCTCCTGTTTTTGTTTTCTGATTTGTCTGCGTAAAAAGTGGCAATGGACAAAGCCGGCAAAAAAGGCAACCGAACACCAGAAAATAGAGTCAAATCAATCAATTCAAATCAATTGAATCCTTGTATGCTTAAAAACCAAACACCGAACCGTTCATTTGACTTCTCGGCCAGGAAATATAGAAAATCGAAGTGGGAACTTGGACAACATGCAACAGAATAGCCGTATAGCTCTTAGCTAATTGGAAAGCGAAAACAGGCTTACACGACTCGGCCAGAAAGATGATATCCTTAATTAGTTGAGCAAATTGATTTTTCTGCCGAGCCCACCGAGCGGAAGTTCGGGAAAAAGGGAAAAGGCAATCCATTCATGAATAGTTCAACATTTTGCCGCAAGCCAAAGCACAAACAAAAATTTCAGGGTCAACTAACTGGAAATTAATGGATACGGGAAGTCACGTCCCCCACTCCCTCCTTAAAAGCAAACACATGTTGAGTCGATTTAAAAGTGTAAATCAAACAACAAAATCAAAGAGTGAGGTAATGGTTAATTTGGAGCGTCCTCCATTTGGACACCCGTTGACTGTTTTACTTAGACTGACTAATGTTTAGTTAAAGAAACTCGGTTTAAGCCCAGCAGAAATGGCAATCGAATGCCACCATGAGGGCGACTGTAGGGGAAGCAAGTATGGAAGTCCAACTTAATGCTAAGCACACTCTCATCAAGCGTAAATATGCAGGAACCCTACAAGCATTGCAGCCATCCCCTATCTCACTTGGAGAAGAATCTGCACTATTGACGTCTGTTGGACGTTGGACGTGTGCCAGCGGAAAATGCATTTCCATTTGCTACTTTCTCTCCGCTGTCAGGACAACGCAGAGCAGCGGATCCTTCTGGCCGAATCCGCGCCTTGCGATATGCGATGTGCGATGGGTCTCAGAATAGTGTTCGATTCGGAGGGCACAAAATGTGAATTGAAGTGCACCTTTTGACGGACTGACAGAATGTGTATGTAGGCAGCTGGAGCGAAATTCATATCTTCATGTGGCTTTGGTAAATTTGTTCGTTAGCGAAAGAAGATCCCTCGATTATTTTAATGAAATCAAAGGAAATCTTGAAAGCATTTTTATTCTGTAAATTAATCCTAAGGCCCCATAAAAAAAAGCAAAGGACTAATACCCAATGAAAAATGTTATATTATGAATTTAGTTATCCGAACTGTTTTTTTTTGGGCGTGGCCATAAGCCCATCCACATTGAAAGACTCGTGCAGACACACGTATAGCCAGCAGTTTTCATGGCTGGTTTGCTTTTTGACGATGATGATGATGATTTTCATGTTTATCAGTTGCAGGTATGGAAACCCATCCATTGAGGTCCATCTCTCTGTATGTCTGTCTGTCCTCCTGTCCACCGGACTGACATCTCTCCCTCTTTCAGGCAATGGCGCTGCGATTCTGCCACAGAGCGAGCACATCAATTTTCGAATAACTTGGCTTGCATTAACTCCCAGAAACGTGTCAGGCTTCCGGTTCCCGATCGAAGGGATTCTGGGCAGCTGACGAATTGCTGACATTTCAACATGTCTAGCCAACAATTGCTATAATTTGGATCAGTGTGATTTTAAAGGAGCTAAGGCTAAAGCAAAGGAATATTTTAAAAGGTGCCTTACTAACTGGCTCGGTAAAAAACATGTGTATTTTAATAACATCGATAGTTGAAATGGTCTAATGGTTTCAGAAGAGTTATTTACAGTGTAGCCTAGTTACGAATTCCATTAAAATTTGGCAGAATAAAAGCATATATCGTTTTCCTTTAAACATTGCAAAAAGTGGTATTCTTAATAACATTTTGTTTTAATGTCAATGCTTTATTTATTTGATTCAACGCTTGAACTTTGAATTGCAATCAAAAATTCTGCTTCTGCATGAAGGCAATGAAATGTACTACACAGATCCAACGTATTTCTGTTTCCCACCTCCGTTCAATCAGCCGAGTTGGCGGCAGCCGCGTTCATTACTTTACGAGGAATATTTTCTGCTTCATAAATCTGCTGCTCATTTGGGAAGCAGTCCGGATTTCGCACATGCCTTTATCTCAGGACAACTTCTCCGACCTCCTTCCTTTGCCCAACTGCTCCTCACATCAGCGTGTTTTTGTCATTGCCAAACAAAAAGAGAAGAAAAAACAAGACTGAACGCTATAGTCGAGTTTCCCGACTATCTGATTCCCGTTACTTAGCTAGTGGAAGTGCGAATGAAAAATTTCCACACTGACAGTTTTTGGCGATTTGTGGGCGTTAGAGTGGGCGTGGCAAACATTTACAAGACTAACCAAAATTTGAAAGAATATCAAAACATTTTTCCAAAGTTTGGGCGTGGCAACGTGAATTGACAAACTTGCGCTGCGTCTATGCCTCTGGAGTCTGCATAAAGTTCCTAAGATCTCGACCTTCATACGGACGAACAGACAGACAGATCCTGATTAAGAATATACATATATACTATACTGTTACATTCTTTTCAACGAATGTAATATACCATTTTACTCTATAAGTAACGGGTATAATTACATCTGGTGGAGGAATTTCCCACACGACATACGCAACAGCCAGCGAGAAAAATGGTAAAATGCGGAAAAACAAGGAGACGCACAAGAAGAAACAAAGTCCACTAGGCAAAAGAACTGCACATCAAATTTGCAGGCTGTTCGTTGCTTAATCTACGGGTTTTTCCGATTCTTTAAAATTCATTGACCCCCGCCTCAGTGAACGGACGCCGACTTTAGCCCACATTGTATTTTGTTATTTCGTTTCACTTACTCCGCTTGGAGCCATAACAATACGGACAGAGACCCAGAGTTTAAGTGTCCCACTTAATCCAGTTTCTAGCCAAAAACCCTATCGATATTCGCGTAATAGAAGCTTAAAACTGCATGAAAGTGGGTGCTCGCACTGCGTGGGTATCCCGAATGGACTGCAGAGCCTGCCATAAGTGGATAAGGTCCTGGGACTGGCCATTCCTCCCACGCTTTTCCATTCACCGAGCCCAAATCAACTCGACTCGACTCGAATTGCATTTTATTGAGTACAGGTTGACTTTCATTTAGGCCTAGTTCAGGTCGATGTAGTTCACCCTGCCACACTCAGAAAAGACTGTTTGTAACTTATCCAAAATTTTTAATAAAGTGTTGTAGATAATGAAAGGTATACTACGATTTATAACATATAATGAAGTAAATGGATAAGCTTATATCTTAGTTCAAATTTATACAGTGTTTCTTGAAGTGTCGCTTTCAGAAACAGAACCGTAAATGAACACAGATGGAAATTGGCAGGAGAGCCTTATCTGCAGTTTGGCCAGTTGTCAACTGGGCGGCAGATCAACGTACTTTTATTGCTCCAGAAATTGGAAAATCGTTAAACGGTGGACGGGATGCAAAACCACAATGCGCCAAGTAGAACCGTACATTCCTTAATGTCTCAATCATGTTTACTTAGGCACTAAAACATTTCATAATTTCCAATCAATTTCCCCCGTTTTAATTGCGCGAAAATATTTTAAATTCTCGCAGCTCAAAGAGAAGTAAAAATACGAGTTTTCATCACCTTCAAATTTTGTTTGATATGTGTTTCTCAATTTGCTTAGATGCTGCCTATTTGAACAATGAAATTTTACTTGTGTGCCCCTTGGAATTGTTATACGCCACAATAATCATGCAAATGAAATGAAACTTTTAGGGCGGGCTCTAGGTGCCAGCAAGGGGGCGTGGCACACACACCCATCAATGCCAATTAGAAATTACACTTTATCGGTATCTTTTCGTTCCGTGTGGCAAATTTGATCAGCATCAAAGGAGATTCGACTCCCAGTATTTTTAGCTGCCCAAGCCAAGTGCCTAATGTGAGCTATAAATAAAGCTCGGTGGGTGGTTCGTCGGGTGGGTGGTTTGCTGGCGAGGATGCGTGTGTCTTGCAGATATGCCGGAACTCTTGCATATTTAATGAGCGGGTCACGGCGTTAAATTAAGGAACTAAAGAAGCTTCGACAACGCCAACGAAGTTCGGATACCCTTGCTTTGGTCGGGCTATGTATTATCTAGGTGCTCGCCGGATTTCCATACAATTTTTGCAGAAACATAAAGTTACCGAACTTTTGCACACTCGCTGCACCCTTCCATTCGCCGATGCAGGCACACAAATGCTAGTGACAAGTTTGCCAAAAAATACATGGCCATGTGGAATAGAGCCTGCCATTACATGGGTACTCAGCTATACGACTATGTGTGTGTGCGGAAGCAGGTTCAGTCAAGGTCGCATCGACTGCATAACGAGTTCAAAAAACTTTTCGCCATTCCCCCCAACTGAACTCAAGTCAGGGACAAACTATCCTAAGCTGTTCATTCACACTCACGCGAACTCAAGCACAATTCCTTGACTGTTTTTTGGCGCTGTATCCCTAATCAGGAGCGTTTATAATAAGCTTATCGCCCGGCGGACAGACAGGACAGGCCAGAAACGAACTGTGGGAAGTATAGGTGCCCCGAGAGATATTTCACGAGATATTCAATTATGTCGCGTAGGTTCCAGCAGAAAATCAGCTTATGCGTGGCAAAAAGATTTTTGGAAAATCGATAGGAATTTTTAAGACTAATACAAAAATGACAAAATATCAAAACATTTTTCAAAAGTTTGGGCGTGGCAGTTTTGGGCGGTTTGTGGGCGTTAGAGTGGGCGTGGCAACATGGAGTCTGTATGTTTAATCTCAACTTTCTAGCTTTTGTAGTTCCTGAGAACTCGACGTTCATAAGGACGGACAGACGGACATGGTCATATCGACTCGGCTATTGATCCTGATCAAGAATATATATACTTTATATGGTTGAAAACGCTTTCTTCTGCCTGTTACATACTTTTCAACGAATCTAGTATACCCTTTTACTCTACGAGTAACGGGTATAAATACATCCCCCATTCCCCGAATAAGCGCTTTACATTTGCAGATAGAAATCAAGGTAGGATTCAGAGCATAAGCAATCTGGCAGTCCGAGGAGCGAAAAAAGGAAAACAATTTTTGCTAAATGAAATGTTTACTTCAAAGTTGTTTCTTGCTTTCTTTATTTTGATTAATGTTCTTTCAACAGCTACCGGGCTCGGTCGGCGAAAAAAAGGAGCTCGATAGCAAAACTTAGTAAAGCTGGTAAGAACTTAGCGGATATAGAAGTGTTAGGCGGAAGTGGAAAAGAACAGAGCAACAATTATTCGATGACTGAAAGGAAGGCATGAGTTTATTGACTTAGGACAATAAGTAAATGGACGCCCTACTTCCTTTCCCCAATATTTCTCAACATCTTAGAACCCTCTTTTTTTCATAGACGTGAATTTACTTGGGACCATCTATTTGACCCGATTTGTTCTGACATTTTTTTAATTACTTCAAAATAATTAATCCCTAAGTGAGGTTATTCGCCAAGATTTGTCAGTTAAATTGTTTTGGACCCTTCCGCCATTATTTGTGGCTGGGGATTTTTTGCAATGCCTTTAATTTTTCGTTTGAAGGTGCCTCCGATTAATCGAAACCTTTGTGATTGTTGACAAACGGTAAATAATTTGGCATGAGAAGTTCCTGACATCATTGTGTGGTAACTTATTCACCATCTAAATTGATCTGTAAATCAATTCCACATTTAAAATGTTCACTTCTCGTTCTTAAAATGAACTCTTTATTACATAAAACACTATTTGATGAGATTAAGACATTATTTGCATAAACAACCATTAATATTGATTCGATATTTTCTCCACGATTTTGTTTGATTTTCTCTCCAGTCGCCTTCGCAGAAAAAGCCACCGCTCATCTACCCTTTTACCAAAACGCATGTAAGCACAACCGGAGCCCAAGGAAAGCAAGTGGCAGGGAAAGATGCCATCGGCAGATCAGATCCTGTTTGTGAATGTCACCGCAACGGTGGCGGCAGCGGCTCTAACCGCTGCGGCCGCCGTCAGCACCACAGAATTCGGAAGCGACAAGGACGAACGGGGGTATGTGGATACGGATGCCGATGCGGGCATGGGAACGGAGTCGGTGGCGAACATATCCGGTTCGCTGGTGGAGGGCCTGACCACTGTCACCGCGGCACTTAGTACGGCTCAGGCGGATCCAGACTCCGCGGGGGAATGCGACGGAGCTGTGGAGGAGCTGCATGCTAGCGTCCTGGGCCTTCAGCTGGCTGTGCCGGAGTGGGAGGTAATAAACATAATGATAATATTGCATTTTATTATAAATAGTAACGGATAAGAGTTTGGCATTATTGTTTTACGTTAGACAGCTGAAATAAAATAAATATGCCAATTACTCGTAGAGTAAAAGGGTATACTAGATTTGATTAAAAGTATGTAACATGTAGGAGGAAGACGATCTGGCCATGTCTGTCTGTCCGAATGAACACTGAGATATCGGAAACTATTAAAAAAAATACGAGTTGAGATTAACCATACTGATTCTGGTGAAGTTGGCGCAGCGCAATTATGTTTTAAAAGCCATTGGGCCATAACGCCCACAAGCCCCCCAAAGCCCCCACGAACAAAATTTTAAAAATGTTTTGATTTGATTAGACTATTATTCGTCTTGCCAATTTCTATTGAAACTTTAACGCCGACCATATTAAATGTGTGATTGTGACCGTGCACGTAACCGAACTGGTAGTTTCTACTCCTTTAATAGGTTTAGAATCAGTAGATCTTATTTATGTTCTCGAAACTACCACATTAAAACTCTCCCCGACTTGTTTTCTATTTAAACCAGGCCCTTCTCACCGCCCTGGTTCTCTCGGTCATTATCGTGCTGACCATCATCGGGAACATCCTGGTGATTCTTAGTGTGTTTACCTACAAGCCGCTGCGCATCGTCCAGAACTTCTTTATAGTGTCGCTGGCGGTGGCCGATCTCACGGTGGCCCTTTTGGTGCTGCCCTTCAACGTGGCTTACTCGATTCTGGGGCGCTGGGAGTTCGGCATCCACCTGTGCAAGCTGTGGCTCACCTGCGACGTGCTGTGCTGCACCAGTTCCATCCTAAACCTGTGTGCCATAGCCCTCGACCGGTACTGGGCCATCACAGACCCCATCAACTACGCCCAAAAGCGGACCGTGGGTCGCGTCTTGCTGCTCATCTCCGGAGTGTGGCTACTCTCACTACTGATAAGTAGTCCACCGTTGATCGGCTGGAACGACTGGCCGGACGAGTTCACCAGCGCCACGCCCTGCGAGCTGACCTCGCAGCGCGGCTACGTCATCTACTCTTCGCTGGGCTCCTTCTTCATTCCGCTGGCCATTATGACGATCGTCTACATCGAGATCTTCGTAGCCACGCGGCGCCGCTTGAGGGAGAGAGCCAGGGCCAACAAGCTCAACACGATCGCTCTTAAGTCCACCGAGCTGGAGCCGATGGCCAACTCCTCGCCCGTCGCCGCCTCCAACTCCGGCTCCAAGTCGCGCCTTCTAGCCAGCTGGCTGTGCTGCGGCCGAGATCGGGCCCAGTTCGCCACGCCTATGATCCAGAATGACCAGGAGAGCATCAGCAGCGAAGTCCACCAGCCGCAGGATTCCTCCAAAGCGGGTTCCCACGGCAACAGCGATCCCCAACAGCAGCACATGGTCGTGTTGGTCAAGAAGTCGCGTCGCGCCAAAATCAAGGACTCCATCAAGCACGGCAAGGCCCGTGGTGGCCGCAGGTCGCAGTCCTCGTCCACCTGCGAGCCCCATGGCGAGCAACAGCTCCTTCCTGCCGTCGGGGATGGTGGTAGCTGCCAGGCCGGTGGAGGACACTCTGGAGGCGGAAAGTCCGACGCTGAGATCAGCACGGAGAGCGGGAGCGATCCCAAGGGTTGCATACAGGTAAGACGTGAATCGTAATAATATTAAAAATCCATTAGTGATTTCCTTTATATAAATTATATTTGTATTTATATAAATCCAGTTAGACAGTTAGTCAGACAAAATAAGAAGTGTAGACTCTAATGATGCAGCGCAAGTTTGCTTCTAATTTCGTTGCCACGCGAATAATTTCACACTTCTAAAAAATTTTTAGTTTTTTTATTTTTATAAAGTTTTTACAAAATTTCTATCGAGATACTTTCGTTCTCTCTTTCACTGGTTGAGCAACGGGTATCCACAAAACCACAAACATATATTTTCCCTTTTACTCTACGAGTAACGAGAATAAAAACAAGAGAGAACGCTATAGTCGAGATCCCCGACTATCTGATACCCGTTACTCAGCTAGTGGAAGTGCGAAGGACAGTTTTCAACACTGACAGTTTTTGACGGTTTGTGGGCGTTAGAGTGGGCGTGGCAAAAAGTTTTTTGACAAATCGATAGAAATTTACAACACCAATACAAAAATAGTAAAACATTTTTCAAAAGTGTGGGCGTGGCAGTTTTGGGCGGTTTCTGGGCGTTAGAGTGGGCGTGGCAGCATGATTCGACAAACTTGCGCTATGTCCCCGGAGTCTGTATGCTTAATCTCAACTTTCTAGTTTTTGTAGTTCCCGAGATCTCAGCGTTCATACGGACGGACAGACGGACAGACAGACGGACATGGCCAGATCGACTCGGCTATTCATTCTGATCAAGAATATATATACTTCATATGGTCGGAAACGCTTCCTTCAACGAATCTAGTATACCCTTTTACTCTACGAGTAACGGGTATAATTACTTTACAAAAAAAACAGTTCCTTATTTCTAATATCCATGTCACTTGATTAACAAAACTATTCCTCATCTCGTTTTCAGGTCTGCGTGACCCAGGCGGACGAGCAGACGTCCCTCAAGCTGACCCCGCCGCAATCCTCGACGGGAGTCGCCGCTGTTTCCGCCACTCCGCTGCAGAAGAAGACTAGTGGGGTAAACCAGTTCATCGAGGAAAAGCAGAAGATCTCGCTATCCAAGGAGCGGCGGGCGGCTCGCACCCTCGGCATCATTATGGGCGTGTTCGTCATCTGCTGGCTGCCTTTCTTCCTCATGTACGTCATCCTGCCCTTCTGCCAGAGCTGCTGCCCCACGAACAAGTTCAAGAACTTCATCACCTGGCTGGGCTACATCAACTCGGGCCTTAACCCGGTCATATACACCATATTCAACCTAGACTACCGACGAGCCTTCAAGCGACTTCTAGGACTGAATTGAGACAGCCGGGCAGGGGCGGGCGGAGGATTTAGGCCGGGCCAACCAAGGTTCGAACGGGAAAGCGTTACTCAAAGTCTGTGCCAAACTTAAATGGTCGTTTGAGCGATCAGCGAAGATCTCAATCTGTAGTTGGACCCTCAGTTGGCGACCTTTCAAATTAAAATTTTCTATCACTTATATGCTTTCAAATTCGTTCTTTGGTAACTCATTTTCAATAAGTCGATGAATTTGATAAAGCTTGGTAAATTGAATAATATTTATATATTTAACGTTGAGGCAAACTGCCAGCCACTATATTGGAAAGTCCAAAATGAGACTCGACCTATTATTTCTAGCTGTACTTCAAATTCTTTTATTTAGTTTTAAGCATTTTGTTTATATTCTTTTCTTCGGAATCGATTCAGTTGTATCTCTCCAATGCGCGTAAATTGCTCAATACTCATACTTAAATGGGTTGTGCTGGCTGGGATTAAAGGGAGGAAGTATGTATGCCTCGAGCCACAGCTTCTAAGAAAATCATTAAAATTACATGGTAAAGAATTATACATGTATTTTACATATACACCAGCTAAGTGACATCCCAAATGAAAATAGCATCAAATTGAATTTAATACAATTAAATTAAATGATTAGGCATAAGAATTGTGGCAACTTTCGTGTTTCACCCCCTGCGTATGGAAAACCAAAAAGTGTTAGTTAAATCAAATCTGCGCTCAAGATATGTAAGCATCTACTAAGCTAATAAATAACTTCCAAGAAAGTAACGATTTCTAGGCATCACTTTAACGATTTGTATTTATATGTAATTTAGTTGTAGTTAAGCGATAAACCCAACCACTATACCTAATGTGTACTTTCAAATACGCTTTGAACTATTTGTTAAATAATTTAATGATTAATTGTTTTTATGGCATAGCAACTATTGTGTTGAGTGGGCAGCTTAAAGCTAGCACATCGAAACTTACTTAAGATAGATAAATGTTTAATTGCACTTTACGAAATGCAACAGAGTTGGAGAAAGGAGGTACTTTAATGGATGTATAAACTCAAGTACATGCTATATCGAATATGTATATCACAATTTATGTCATTTAACGACGATGTATGATAGTTTCACTAATTAACTTGTTTAACGAGCAAAAGCAAACAAAGCGTAAACAAAACAAATAAAAGACAGATTCGAATTAAAGTTATAAAAAAAAAGGGTTTGAGTTTATGGAGATGGGTATATTTGGTTCTTAAGAATAAGTTAATAAGGTTTCCAGCCTACAATACTTATTTTACCCTCCGATAAATTTGGCTAAAAAAAAAAAATAGGGTCAACAAGACACCATTTGCTGCAGTAGTCTATGCTAAAGTAGGACATAATGTTAATATAATAGCTAGCAAAAGTAGAGTCAATCCTATAAAAAATAGAAAGCCAATTCCCAAATTGGAGCTGTGTGCAGCTCATTCGCTTAGTGAGTTAATCCAAAGATTAAAAGGGTCAATTGATAATGTGATGGAGATCTATGCTTGGAGTGACTCCACGATTACGTTAGCATCCATTAACAGTGTTCAAAGTAAGATCAAATTTATAAGAAGAAGAACGGATGACATTCGGAAATTAACGAATACTGAATGGAATCATGTGAAGTCAGAGGATAATCCAGCAGATTGAGCATCTAGGGGAGTGGATTCTAACTGTGCTCTTTGGTGGAAAGGTCCGAAATGGCTAGCCGACCCAAAAGAATTTTGGACTCGGCAGCAGTCTGTAGAAGAACCTGTCTTGATAAATACGGTATTAAATAACGAAATAAATGATCCAATTTACGAATTAATAAAAAAGAACTCCAGTGTAGAAAAGCTTATACGTATAGTAGCATACATAAATAGATTCGTGCAGATAAAAACAAAAAAATAAAGCCTATCCATCTATTCGTAAAGGAGCTAAAAATAGCTGAAAGAGTTGTTATTAGGAAACAACAAGAATATCAATTCAGGAAAGAGATTAAGTGTCTGAAAGGCAATAAGGAAATTAAGACAAATAATAAAATATTGCCATTGAATCCATTTTTGGGCAAGGATGGGATTCTGAGAGTAGGAGAAAGACTGCATAACTCAAATGCAGAGTTTGAAGTTAAGCATCCCATTATTTTAAGAAAAGGTTACTTAACAAAATACAAAATAATACAAAATGCTCATAGTGTTTAGCGACACCCTTTGAAAACTCATATATTTCCCAAATATGACTTTTCTATATTTTCTTCGTTACTAAATATACCTGTTGCCCAAAGTGAACGACCTGCAGAAAACTAATTAGTTGTTTTTTATACTTTACAGCCATGGTTGGAAACCCCAGTAATGAACCGGTGTGTCATGTTTAAATATTTCCGATCACAATTTTAAATTATCTCCTGCTTAACTGTAAAGTATGTGGCGTATCGGTACTTGCTGTATGCCTGCAACTATCGGCTGTGTACGATACCCATTCGCAGGGAACGCCGGTTCAATTCAGGTAGCGCCATTGTTTACCATCACTACGAAAGTGACGGCTTGTAAATTGTTGGGATTTAAAATTCAACATTGTCTGGTGGACAGGGCTTGATCCCAAAAATTGGTTACCTGCGGGAGCGGATTTCCGCGAAGTGAGACGCGGTTGCAGACAGGCAGAACGCGAAGCGCATCCCAGTGATGAATATAAGGCACCGCCGCACTTGACAAGCCAACCAGACCAATGGAGACCACGGAAGCGGTGAATACGTGTGAGGAGGGAGACCAGCTGAACGGCTCCTTCCGCCTGCAGTGCCTGAATTCCTCCGTGGACATAGAGAGCGAAAGTGACCTCTCGCTGGCCTTCGAGCGCGAGGAGCAGTCCCCGGATGGCAGCAGCGACGAGCTGCCGGCCTTCGAAATCCGTGCCTTCTCGCCCCACGGACGCACACCGTCGCCAATCGACGATCTCGATCTGTCGGACATCGAAACGCCCAAGCAGTCGCTTAAGCAGCAGTTCCCTCCAGACGAGGAGGAGCGCTCGCGCCAGAACGATCCTCAGTACGTGGCCCTGCACGAAATTAACGCCCAGATCAGCCCGCCCAGTGATGTCGACGAATCCAACATCTTGGAAACGATCTTCGAGGGCGTTTTTTTGAACACCCCGCCCCGTGATAAAGCTTCCAGCTCGGGCAACTCTCGCTTTACGCCCAAGCGGGGGCGTACAAATCTCATCGAGCTGATGGCCAACAGGCTGCACGGCGGCAAGGAGAACCAGTCGCCGGGAGCGGGAGTCTCCGACCCGTGTTTGCCATCGCCACTCAAGGACGCAACCTAGTGACCGCAGCCCACACGACCCAACCAAAGCCATGGAGCGCTCGCTCAGACTGCCATCGATGTTTTAGAATAAATTACGAATTACCTGAATGTATGGTTAAATCCCAGCGGTCACCAGGTGTACACCCAGATGTGTATCCTGAGCTGATCCTTGAGATCCCCTTAGCTTCGTGCCACGCGTTTTCCGATGTCAGGCTAGAAGATTTTGTAGTGGTAAATAAAGATAGTCGTCTTTCCATGTTTAAAACATTAAATCAAGGTCACGCTCTTATTTGTCGGACAGATGGTACAGGTAGGCATAAGGAAGGTTAATTGTTCATAGAACCAATAGATCAGCGGTACCTGGACCGCGAATAAGCCATTAATGTAACCACTGGAAGCTTTTACCGATAATTGTCGGATCTTGGCGTACACTTCAAAGTAAATGATGAAATTCCTACCACATAATTATTATAACAAATTGATTGTCTAAATTGATGGTTAAACTCGATCAAGAGTTTAATTAACTAAAATAGATTATATCGTCTAATGTAACAGTTTGAAAAATAAATGATTCAAGTGTACGATTTATTATCTTGAGTGTTTCTAAACGTCTAAACAATATCCTCCTTAAGTGTCCCTTTATATTAGGATTAAGGATTATAGTTGCTTACCAATCTGAAATCTAATGGTAATTATTGGACCTCGCCTACTTTAGGACTACGGTTTTTACACTAATCTTATTATACCTAAGCGGTAGTTTGAGTAAACTAGTATAAAAATAAGAAATTTTGTGATTAGGTATGCTGTTGTTAGATAATAAATCACTACTTTGCTGAGTCGGATTGCGAGTTCGCGTCTAACACGAACACTGGGCTGGAAGCATTATTCATACTTAAAACGAAGTACTGGGACGAGAGTTGTATGTAATATAGAGTAACAAAATCGGGAATGTCTTAGAGGTTCTTGAGCACATTGGAAAATAATACAGCGATTAGGAGCAGGGAAAAATGATTACTTAACTTTACAATTTTGTAAGCAGTGATACAAAAGTTCAATAACGGATAAGTTAAAATTAAGTTATCCCGGTTCCCTGTAAGTTGATTTTGTTTCTACATTTATGGCAGTGTAAAACGTATTTTGCTCCGCAAGTCCTGTTGTGCAATTCGCCTCGAATCAGAAGTTCTTTGAATGACGCGATGCTGAAAATACCTTGACGCGCAGCAATCCTGGATTGACCTCTTGCCAACTGAAATAGGAGAATAATTAAGCGACTTTTGATCGAAAATCCCTCCTTACTTACCGCAAACGGCGTTCGCTCAGCCTGGCCTTCACCCTGTTCTTAATAGTGGACACTCCGTTTGCGCTGTGAAGACCACGGCCCGTGATAATAAATACGTGCTTGTACACGCGGGTAGTGTTGCGCAGCACAGTTATGTGGCGGTCAAGGAACAAGTCCAGACAGCTGATCGCCTCTACCGTGTGTAGGTAATGTAGGTCTAGCAGGTCCGGGTTGTTCTGGGTGTGCCTATGTACCTCCATTATGCAATTGGCCGCCCGATGGTTGAATACGTCGATCTTCTGCTTGTGTAACTTGGCTATCTCCGAGTAGTATAACGCCACGCTACCATTGCCGCGCTGAACCGCCTGTTTAGCCTTTAGATAGCACTCTGCTTTAAGTTGGGAGTGATGGGCGGCCATGTTTCGCGTCTCCTCAAAGTCGCGAAGAGCAGCGCACTTGGCATCCTCATGCAGTTGGGGCGACCGGCCAGGGGCGATCGAACTAGAACTGATGCGGGGACCTTGGCTGGAGGAATTCTGTTGTTTTTGTTGCTTCTGCTTTCGCTCTTCCAGCGCCATTTGCTCACTGAGCTTTTCGCCCTCGCGAAGGGCCTTATCATAGAGTTCTGCTTCGCTCAGCATACTCTGAACATTGCTGTCCAAGACCTCCACTGTTTGAACGTAATTGCTGCCGGTTGCCGCAAAGATCTCAAGCACAGTGTCAGGGGGGATATCGGGAAAGGTCTCGCACAGCTTCATTTTAGTTAGGTGGGTAGCTATATCGTTGGGCGTTTGTTTGCGAGCGGCCAACTCGGCTGCCTTTTTGGCGGCCTGCTGCTCGCTATTGTATATGCTCCAGGCCAACTCCATATCCAGAAGCTCAGCCACATTGCTCGGAGACTCTCTGCAATCGGCGTAGCCTGGATGCTTGAGCAAGCGGGCGAACTGCTCGTCATCGCGCATTGTCTGCTGGCGCATCTCCTCTAGCTGGTTAAACACGGCTTCCATCCACAACATGTAAAGCTGCTTGGCTAGCTGACGTGGCACGAATATTTTTGTTGCAGCAGGTAGCTCCTGTTCCGGGGGCAACATTTCGTCCTCCGTTGAAAACTGCGCGCGTAGCTGCTCAATTAGAGCGCTGCCCAAGTCTATTTCCAGAAGAGTATTTTCTTCAGGGTCCTCCTCCTCCTGCTGTTCTAGCTCTGGTTCCTCTGATGCTTCCGGTACTTTAGACACTATAGGTTGATCCAGAATTCCATTGCGGATGTCGCGGATTTTGCGCGTGTGCTCCGAGTATTGTTCGTCGCCTAAAAAATAATTAATATTAGTTCTCAAATATCGAACGTTAACTATGTATTTGACAAATGTATGGTGTCTTATTAAAGAAATGGCGTTTGCAGTTCTTTTAAAAGGTTAATTTTTAATTGACTCCTTTAAGTAGAGTATCTTACCTAATACAAAGCAATTCTGGATTTGTATTTGCAACTCTTTATTGGTGGGGGCCGATGCTCGTTTGATGCGCGGTTGACGTTGCGGCTTGGATGCAGTCTTCGATAGCGGCAAAGTTGGTGAGGTGCAGTTGGAAGTGGAAATTGGTGATTCCTGGCCCTCGGCCGCCTTGTCGCAGTCGCATTGAAACTGCGCCGCCTCCTCGCTATCAACAGTTTCCTCAAATCCGATCTGATCCGAACCAGTGACCGCATATAGCTCGTCCTCCTTTAACAGAATATCAACGGCCCAATCTACGTCGGCCTTGCACTTTACAAACAAATCCCAGAGACCAGTCAGCTGTTTATTGGGATACATCTGGCGCAGGAGTGCAAACCCTTTCGGTTCATTGTGACAGTCTAGGCAGTGCCTTTGAAAGAGGTTTGCCTCATAATGTTCCGCTTTTGACGGTTCCTCTTTTGGTTTGCTTTCTTCGCGGAGGAGATCAATAATAGACACTTCGCTCTTTTCTAAAGCTGGGGCAGCCAAAGCTTCCGGAATTTCCGGAACCGTCGCGTCGCCTGTGTCTTCCGAGGATACTGTCTGGGACCAGTATGATGGCGCTCCCTGCTCGTAGGGCACCCACGTTTGGGCATTGGCATTCAGCTTAAAAGTCGTTTCCGCTGGCGCAGGGACTGGGGCTTCCAGCGGTTTGTTCTCCTCAAAGCTGGTGATGACAGGCACGGCAGGAAGGGGTGGATGTTTGCGTAGTTGCGGCAGCTCCACAGAGTACTTTGTCTCCTTCATTAACTGTCACATAAAATATTTTGCGTACAAGATTATTATTTTATAATTTATATATATATTTTAATTTCAATAAGCTTAATCATTATTTAATAAGCTTCGGGCTAAGAAATAATATAAACAAACTTTTATACAAAACAAATTTACTTATAAACAAGAAAACGCTGTAGTCGAGTTCGGCGACTATCAGAACCTGTTCGTACTCAGCTAGTGGAAGTGCGAACAAAAATGTTTACAATTTTTGTGTTATTTCGATAGATATAGGGAAAACAATATTTAATAAAGAAAATATTAAAAAATGTTTCAAAAGAGTGGTAGTGGCAGTTTGGGACAGTTGGTGTGGCCAACAATTATTGCCAAATCGAAGACAATTTACAAGACTATAACATAAATTAAACAAGAGAGAATGCTATAGTCGAGTTTCCTGACTATCCGATACCCGTTACTCACCTAGTGAAAGTGCGAAGAAGAAATTTCAACATTTGTGGACAAAAAGGATTTTGGCAAATCGAAAGAAATTTACAAAACTAAGAAAAGTGTGCACAAAATATGATAAAATGTTTTAAAAGTGTGGGGTTAGCATCTTTGGGCGGCTTGCAAATCGATAACCAATAATAAAATAAAAAATATAAAAACATTTTTCCAAAGTGTGGCCGTGACAACATGAATCGACAAACTGGCTCTGCGTCTATGTCTCTGGAGTCTGGATGCTGAATCTCAACTTTCTAGCTTTTATAGTTCCTGAGATCTGGACGTTCATGCGGACGGACATGGCCAGATCGACTCGGCAATTGATCCTGATCAACAATTTATAACTTTATTTGGTTACATACTTTTCAACAATTTTTTTGGGCGTCTTTAAAGCGTAATAGTGGGCGTGGCAAAAATTGATAACAAATTTGCGCTGCATTTATGTGTCTGGAATCTGCATGCTTCATTTCAAGACTTTTCTAGCTTTTATAGTTCCTGAGATCGAGGCGCTCATACGGACCGACGGACAGACGGACATGGCCAGATTGACTCGTCAATTGATCCTGAAGGAAACGCTTCCTTCCTTCTACGTGTTACATACACTCTAACTATACGAGTAACGGATATAAAACTGAAAAAGGGGTTGTTACTTTAAGTTTGTTATGTTCAAAAAATTCTGAGTTTAATTTGTCTATTTAAAAAGCAAGCTAGATACCCGCTCTTATCTAATGAACAGCAAATATCACCGGATACATTTATTGCCAACGGTTTTCTGAACTCAAGTAATGGAGTTTACGATGTTGACTGAAAAATATTTAATGCCAACAAAAGATGACGCTAGTCAACTATTCATAGTCACACAAACCAAAGTGCCAAACACTTCTGGAGTTGTCTACATTATTCTTATTTTTTTGAGGCGTTTTCTGACCGTCATAACGTCGACTCCAAGTGAATGAATACAAATTTAAGGAAATCGCTTCAAGAGCAAGTGACGTCTCACCTGAATGAGCTCTCCCGCAGTAGTGCGCTCGTAACGCTCCAGCATGCGCTGAATATTCTCCCGGGGAACACTGTGGACGTTCTTCTGGGCCAGCTTGCTGGCAGACTTGCACCAACTAGTCTGTGGCTCGAGAAGCTCAATTACGTAGCCGTGACGCACTGCGCACTGGACGTATGGCTGCATCTCCCACACCATTGTGTTGGTGTTATCCACGATAATGGGGCTCCAGCCGCATGCGGCCTTGTCGCGCACTCGCTGCTGGTTCCACTCGTGGGCGGCTGGCAGTAGAGTGGGGTTGAAGTCATAGCCGTGGCGCGTCTTGAAATAGTCGTCTGAGCTAAGGACAAAGTCGCGCACCTGGTGTCTGTCGAGTAGGTGCGCCTGACGCACCAGAGACTCTGCCAGAGTACTTTTACCGCTGCCTGGAGGACCGCGCATTATGATCATCAGTTTGTGGCCCGCCTGCGCCCGCTGGCAAATTGAGCTAAGCTGTTTGTTACTCTGGTTGTTGTTCATACTGCTGGCGGGGCACATTCTGATGGAGCTTGGGGCTCCAGCAGAAGCATACTTCCTGGGAGTGCCGCCGCTTCTGTTGCGGCTACAATTGTTATTGTTGTTGTTGTGGCTGTTGTTGTTATTGTTGTTGTTGCTGCTGCCCAGCAAGAGCGCCAAATCCGATGGGTCAGCTGAATCCGAATTTCGAGCTGTCGACATTGCGGTTTTTTTATTTTTGCTTGCTTGCCCTGTGAAAGAAGATCGTTTAGAGCCGATCGCAACGTAATGCGCAGTAATCAACAGACTCCCCACCCCCAAATTCCCTTATCGCATCCGGGGCTTGGACTCACCAATATCTGACCAGACCAAGATCCCTGATGCCGTAAATGCGGGCACGCCTTGATGTCTCACTGTGACTCCTTCAATGGGTCCTCATGCAAGGATAAACCTGCAGGCTGCTGCTCCGTTTGTTTGTTTCCAGAAAAAAGGGAGCTATGCGTCTCACTACATCCGTGAATTTACTGCATTACCAGTTGGGAATACCACGTCTAAGCGGAGGCTATCGATGGCGCTATCGTCATCGATAGGCAGCAGTGCTGACGGCCAGCCGTTTTCAAGCCAAGAAATTGTTTCGGAAAAATAATGCTAAATTTTTGGTTTCGGCTTAAGTATATTAAGTTTTAGATTAGTTTACTTCAGTTTAGTTCTTTACTTTAAAGTTGTGAAGGACATGCGGAAAACATTAAAAATGGAATTGTTATCACTCCAAGAGTTTTTAAAATTAGTTTTAACGGGAGCTATAGGATCCCATCAAGGGTTAGTGAATGTCTCCATCATTGTGGTAAAACTTTTAACTGGTTATAAAACTATAACCAACCCACTGCAGAGTAAAAAAAGAAATTATTTTATCGAAATGTTTAGAAAAGTTTTATTTATTTTAATTTTTTCTTTGCTTTTGTAACTTCTCTTTTGAAGAGACCCCTGATAGCCGTCTTGCTTTATAGACGTTTTTCCGTTTTTGAAGCGATCCATTTCCAACTGGCGGTGGCTGTCTTTACAACAGACAAGGCATTAAGGGTACTTTTAGCTGCAGTTTTGGATGAATGCAAAGTCTGGGTAAATGTTTTGGCCACAACTGTTTTGGAATCTGAATATAGTCCAGCTAGGAATCCCTGGGGAAGTGTTCTAGCCACTGCTTCCGTAGAAGAATTCACTGAAGCTTGTAATGATTTGGCAACCGTGTTCGCTGCCGTTGCTAATGACGAACCTGAAATTGCGGACGAGCCTACGGCTCTCGGTTCTTGGATAACTGTTTTGCCCAAGACATTGGCAGCCGAAGAAAAGGCTGCGTTCAGAGCACTAGGAGAACTGTACAAGTTGTACAAGTATCTATAAATTAAGATCCCCGAGATTGCTTTACCAAGCCCTTGGATCGTTAGCTTAATCCGAGGACGATCCATCGTTGTCGGAAGCCTTTTTTTTCCGGTTGAAGAACTGGAAGGTCTTGTAGGCAGCGAACGCAAAGAGCACGGTTCCTCCGACGGCGCACATAAAGGGGATCATGTCTGACGTGGGCTGGGCGAAGGTCGCCGGATCGTCATCACATTTGAGACCGTCCTCGCCGTACTGGTCGTATATCTCGCGCTTTTCCTTGTTGGAGAGCACTTCGAAGGCGGCCACCACCTCTCTGAATTGCTCCTCGGCCTGCGGATGGTCGTTCTTGTCCGGATGGTAGCGGAGAGCCATCCGGCGGTATCCCTTCTTGACGTCTTCGCTGGATGCATTCCTATCGATGCCCAGAATCTTGTAGTAATCCTTACCCATTGTGGTTAAGTGAGATTCTCCTTGTTCTGGTATGGTATGTGAGGCAGCGTCTCAACTTGTTGGTGATATTTCGGTAGTTCAATTCGCTGATTGAAAACAATATCACAAATAAACTGAAACTAACAGATAATCGATAAATTATTGCCCGCCAGTAACAAGAGTAACCCTACCTTCAAAATACTGTTAACACTATTAACAGAAGTAATTGTAAGGCACTGTAGCCTTCCATTTGGCACTTATTAATTTTTCATGATTTTTTTTTAGTTCTCCTTTTTCAAGTATTTCACAAGGAATTATATATTTCAAGGAAAAATAAATAATTTCGTTTATCGGAATTGGTATTTTTTTAGACCATGCGGTAATTTTATCGTAATCGATGCGGTCACACTGGCTTCCGCCGCCAACTTCCCTCTTTCCGTTCTGTGAGCGAAAACCGAAAAGTCTGTGCTTTGGTAAGTATTGCTAAAAGTCCGAAAAATTGTTTCATCCCGAGCATTTTCGGTCCAATAACTGTTGAATGATGTTGGCCAAGTACTGACTAATTGAGATGACGTCTTTTGCAGTTCTTAAATTCATCCGACGAGTCCCTAATACACTATCAAAATGGTTAGGGAGAACAAGGCAGCATGGAAGGCTCAGTACTTCATCAAGGTTGTGGTAAGTATAGAACCGCTCTCCCCTGGCTCGCCCCTGGCATATGCTTTCAACTAATCCTCGCTAATCCGTCCTCCAGGAACTGTTCGATGAGTTCCCAAAGTGCTTCATCGTGGGCGCCGACAACGTTGGCTCCAAGCAGATGCAGAACATCCGTACCAGCCTGCGTGGACTTGCCGTCGTGCTTATGGGCAAGAACACCATGATGCGCAAGGCCATCCGCGGTCATCTGGAGAACAACCCGCAGCTGGAGAAGCTACTGCCCCACATCAAGGGTAACGTGGGCTTCGTGTTCACCAAGGGCGATCTCGCCGAGGTGCGCGACAAGCTGTTGGAGTCCAAGGTGCGCGCTCCCGCCCGTCCCGGCGCTATTGCCCCTCTGCACGTCATCATCCCGGCCCAGAACACTGGCTTGGGACCCGAGAAGACCAGTTTCTTCCAGGCCCTGTCCATCCCGACCAAGATCTCCAAGGGAACAATTGAAATCATCAACGATGTGCCCATTCTGAAGCCCGGCGACAAGGTCGGCGCCTCCGAGGCGACGCTGCTCAATATGTTGAACATCTCGCCCTTCTCGTACGGTCTGATCGTCAACCAGGTGTATGACTCCGGCTCGATCTTCTCGCCCGAGATCCTGGACATCAAGCCCGAGGATCTGCGCGTCAAGTTCCAGCAGGGAGTGGCCAACCTGGCCGCCGTTTGTTTGTCCGTTGGCTACCCCACCATCGCCTCGGCCCCGCACAGCATTGCCAACGGATTCAAGAACCTTCTGGCCATTGCTGCCACCACCGAGGTGGAGTTCAAGGAGGCGACCACCATCAAGGAGTACATCAAGGACCCCAGCAAGTTCGCCGCCGCTGCCTCGGCTTCGGCTGCCCCCGCCGCCGGCGGAGCTGCCGAGAAGAAGGAGGAGGCCAAGAAGGTCGAGTCCGAGTCCGAAGAGGAGGACGATGATATGGGCTTCGGTCTGTTCGACTAAGCTGGACCCCGAATGCAGTATGCCATCTGCAGTGCCCACGGAACATCGCTTTCGACGTTTACTTTCTAAGACCCTCTATTATGTTTTCTATGTGCAAATTATTGCCGCGGTTTGACGGACCCTATGGCGAGTTGCATTAAACATGCAGTAAACTGCTCGAAAGCGCACTTAACTTAAACGTCTTTTAAATTTGTACGTAAATCGAGGTGGACATGGTGGGACTGGCCCTAAAATACGAAGGCTTGTGAAAATCCATTCTCCTCTAAATATCCAAGAAGCGGCAGGTGCCGCTTGCAGCTGCCCCGGTCGTCCGCATATTTACAAAGTAATTACTTGTGATAAAATGAATTTCACAAGATGAGAAAAGTTTAAAGTTTCTGCTGCCGTCGTCGGCGACTTTTGCGATTTCTTTTGCTTTTCGCAAAAGACATCGTCGACGGAGACGCTCATAAAAATTCAATTTGTCTTGACAAAATACGCAAGAAATTAAGAATGTGCCAAGTGGCGGCAAAAGAAACTTTCCTTCCCTTTTTCCATTTTCCTGCACATTTCTTTCTCGTCTGGCGAGCGAAAATGAGTTACGCGACTTGGGCGTGAAAGTGCCACGCCCGCGTGGCGATATGTCGCTCCCGAAGCGCAGGAGGGCGGGGGGCCGGAAGTGGAAGCTGGCGGAGCAGGAGCCGCGGGCCAAGTTAAACACTGCATAAATAGCCGGGACCGAAATGAAAGGCCCTTACGAAAATAAATCCTCCGCAGGCCTCTTTGGTTCTTAGAGATGGCTTCGTGAGCATCCTTGGAAGTAATTGCGGATGCGATAAAAGCTATAGAGTCTATATAAGCTATAGAATTATGCTCTATAAGTTGTAGCGAGCTGCTTGGCACGACTCTTTCGACTCTTCGAAATTTCAGTTTTTATTTTTGGGAACTCTTTATAGGTATTAAAATTAATATAGATTAAGAAATTATTGGAAATTTAAAAATATGTACGTATGTATGTATGA
Source organism: Drosophila santomea (assembly GCF_016746245.2). Classification (NCBI taxonomy): domain Eukaryota; kingdom Metazoa; phylum Arthropoda; class Insecta; order Diptera; family Drosophilidae; genus Drosophila; species Drosophila santomea. The sequence continues at coordinate 22,288,678 of NC_053018.2, forward strand.
TATTAAATAATCTACCATTTTGATTAAATCTTTGTTAAATATTTTGTTAACAGCAAAGTAATTGGCCGGTATCACCAAAAACCCGTTACAAAGTATAGTAAGTTGTGTATGACTTCCACTTAGTGTCTATTTTAAATAACTTTCTCTAAAATATTATTACTTGCGTTTCACGAGGTCATCCCTAGACTTGGTATGTTAGAGTCCCATTTGGTTTTGAGGTAAATTAATAAAGACATTGCATAATTCAGGCGCCGCTGGCGTCAAATATACACAGGAATTAGCATAAACTGTGGGGCGGTTGACCAGCCCTAAAAACCAACCAGCATACCACCCACCGCCCCACCCACCGCTTGGCACTCAATCAGCAGCAAGCGGCATTTGAAATCAAAATGCGATTGGCAAAATGATTTGCTTCAATTTTTGTGATGCGCATAATAAATGAAGTTTGGACATTTGGACAATTGATTGGGACAGCAGCCATGCGGTGGCCAGTGCAGGGGCTGATCGGGCCGGGCAATCCAGAAGGAGTGGTCCGAGAAACCCATACAGGCAATGTACGATATACCACACATCACATCGCATCACATCGCATCACATCACACACTCCATCGCAATGTTTGCCATGCACAACAAAATGTGGAGCAGTCGACAGATTCGAAATCTGATTCAGATTCAGATTCAGATTCGAGTTCAGGACTCCGGTCCAAGTAGCAAGCCCCTCCGCCGACCGGGTATCCCCTGAAACTGGACTCGATTTCGGCTATCCAATGCGCACAGATAGATTTGTATGCATATTTTTGCTCTGGCATTTCGTTTGTGTGCTAAACATGAGAATGCCATCGATATAACGATGCTGCTTCTGCTTCTGCTCCTTCTCCTGCTCTTGGTCCTGCTTCTGCTCCCTCCGTGCATGCTCCCCAAGATCCCCATCCACCCTGTGCGCTCAGTTGTGATTTGTTTGGCCAAAAGATTTGGAGAAAAACGGTTTAATTCTGGTGGAATGGCTTAAACGATTCCTGCTCCTGCCGGCGAGTTCTACTAGCGCACTGTGAACCGGAAGCGGAATTTCCAAACGGACTTAAACCAGCAAACTCTACATGACTTCACTCGCGAAAATATGTTCGGGCATATGCTACATGACATCAATGGATCAAATATTTAATTTGTCAAACTTCGGATCAATGCTATTAGGCAATGCAGTCATTAAATGTTGTATTGACATGTACATTGTACAACCGAGACGAGTGCCCCGACAATTCATGTAAATTCATGTAAACAACTTTATAATTGTGTTATTATACATACATTTGGTTAGCTGGCATTTTGCTCGCAATGCAATATGGTATTATAGATTGAAAAGTATGCAACAGGTAGTAGAAAACTGTAAATATTTTGGGTCCGCCTACTAAAGTTTACAAAATGTTAGATTTCATCCAGAAATGGAAATTAATTTTTTTCATTTTAAAGCAAACTAAAAAGTTGTTGAATCCCGTGAGCATTTGAGGCAGCAGATGAACTCCAGTAAATGGGAGAAACTTTGGTTAGCATCAGCCGGCTGGATCAGAGATGATAACTGAAATAGAAATCTATTTTCCGACTGACTGACGTGCAATAGAAATACATTTTCCGAGCTGTGCCAATGGTAGCGGGGTGTGGTGGCCCGCACGAAAGGGGAAGCCGAAAAAACGAAATATTGGTGATCTGGAAACATTCACGGAATTGTTTGTCAGGTTGCAGGGGCGTCTCCTGGCCACGCCCTCGCCCCTAAATCCACGCATCCCCGGGCACAACATGCTCAATTTAGTCTCGTCACATCAAAATGTTTGCTCATCGCGCTGTTTGCCGAGGCTGCCATTGTAGTTGTGGACGGGGTATAATTTGGGGCGCTTACCGCGTTTAATTTATCTATGCATATGTTTTGAGATGCCAACAACAGCACGAGTTCTCGCTGAGGTAGCCCGAAACCGGAGCCCTGCCCCACATAAATCACAGTCAACAGCACGCATACGCAGCCACCAAATCACCCACCAATAACCCAGCGAACCACCCACTCGCGCACCACCCACACCCCTTTCGTGTCGGGCCTAACTTCTGGCCTATTCCACGAAAAATCGGAGGTTTGCAATTTGTCGCATTTTCGTTCGATCTTAGTCCTATTCGGGAAAATTATTATATAAGGCCATGCGCGCAGCTCTTGGCTAACTGTCTGCCTTTTAGTCGCTGCTTATGAGCTCAAGCTTGAAATCAATAGATAAATAAACTGTAGGTGTCATTTTTTATTCCAGATGGTAAGAATATGGACATTTTAGCGTTAGAGTAGGCGTGGCAACATTGTCAACAAACTTGCGCTGCGTCTATGTCTTTGGAGTCCGATCTTATAGTTCCTAAGATCTCTACGTTCATACGGACGGACAGACGGACGGACAGACGGACATGGCCAGATCAACTGCGCTATTGATCGTGATCAAAAATATATACTTTAGACGGTCGGAAACGCTTCCTTCTGCCTGTTACATACTTTTCAATTTAGTATACCCTTCTACTCTACGAGTAACGGATAACGGGTATGAGAATATAGAAAATGCATTATGTAAGAGCATTAAATTAGCGCACAAGCCCACTTAAAGCCCAATCACTCTAGGAGAGCTTATCCCGCAGAACATCTTGTGGGTCTTGGGGGTCCTTAAAACCGGGACGCTTTAAAAAGACGCCGAGGCTCCCTGGCACAGTGGTAACGGTTGTGTTAACGCTAACAATAAACGACAAAACCCGTTACGACGAGCGATGATTGCAGGCAAACGAGCAATTAAAAAGCCGTGTGCCGAAGGGAACTGCCACCCAAGGCCAACATCCTAGAGAGGGAAGCACTCCGCTCTTTGGCACGTACGAGGCATAACCTTTTGGCCTCCTCCTTGGAACAGCTGTCACCGAGCGCGTGTGTGTGTGGGGGTATCCATCGAATCCAGGATCCCTGGAATGCTCATGCTCCCTGAAGGCATTTTTACGGCCCCCGTTTTTACGCCGGAAGCGGGAATTTTCACGTTGGGTATTTGAAATATGCACGTAATATTGCAAAATTTTAGCCGTATATCTTGCATAATTAACTGAGAAAATACTTACCACACGAATGAAGGTGCAAAGAGGCGAAGGGCCTTCTCCGCCGCCAGGCATTTTTACCGCAGCTTCCAAATCTCTTGCTGAGGAGCGAATGAAACTTTTGCAATGATACTTTCGGTCCGCAGGCCACCAATCCTTATCCCGCCACTCCTACCGCCACCCAGGTTGTGTGGAATTTTTAATCTGCCATATAACCCGCCACCAAGCTAGGAGCTCTGTACTGATCCCACACACAGAAAAATAGGTGGGTGTAAGTGCCGCTATTTGTGGTTTTGTAAAATTCCTCAAAAATTTAAGGTATAGAGTTCGGTGTGAAGCAGAAAGCATTGGGAAAGATGATTTAAAGGATTTTTTTGGTTTTCTCTGATAATTATAGAGCAGCAATCTAAAATATAAAACTCTACTGCTGAATACTCTCTACAGACAACTGTATTTATTTATTTGAAATTCCTAAGCCATAAATGTTCTATGTTTTTTCCTGGATGTACTCATGGTGGCGTTTGCACAGGGTCATGTATCTTTCTTTACTGCGAAGCTTTGCATCTTTACGCTTTGCTTAAATATTTTAATTTTTATTGGTCGGAGTTTGCCAACTGTCTTTGGCCGTCGTTGGCTGTATAGGAAGGAGGCTTTTCGGCTTTGATAAAGCTGTTAAAAGTGTGTTTATTTTCTGGTGCTTAGAACTGCTGCCGCCTTCCAGATAAACTCGTATATAAATGTGTTTTCCAGCTGAACTCGGTCGAATTCGAAGTTCCCGGAGGAGGAAGATGATCCAGCACCAGGTGACCCACCATAGCCCGTAGTCGAGGCAAAGCTGCACTCTAATAGCCATAATCATAGGCCATAATGACTGCTCGGGCCGGGCCTGGGTTGAAAAGCTCGCTCTCTAGCAGGCGAAACTTTGTGAATGACATCGAACCGAGGTGTGTGTGTGTCATTTGCATAAAAGTAAAGTTCACCCACTCGAATGGTTGGAAATGCAACCTGGCAAAAGTTTTTGCCAAATTTAAATTATAAATAAGCTCAGGGCGGGTCGAAGGGCCAACCAAGAGCAGGAACAGCAGCACTTGCCTTCCGAAACAAAACCTCATATGCATCGAAACGTAATGGCAAAAAGGATTTTAAGTGAAGTTGAAGTTGACTACACGACCGCATTGAGGGAGTGCTCCTCTACCTTCTGTGCCCCCACCGCCCCATTTGAATCCCTCGAGACCACTTACACCATTGCAGTTCCGTGGAAAGTTTGCCGGGTGGAGCGGGATGTGTGATGGAAAGCGGTCGGGGTCCCAGAAATAAGCTCAAAGTGAGAACTGAACGCGGCATATTCCGCCCCAGCAGACAAAGTGCAAAGCCCCCCACGCCCCTCTATGCAGTGTGTGTATCTTTCATGTGTGCGGTGTATCTTTCGGGTTGGAGCAACCACCAGACAACCACATGCAGCAGGGAACGCATGCTTAAATGTCATGTAAAATGTTTTCACTTACACAAATTACTGTGTATAATTTAATTTTGCCACAGGCCGGTAGAAAGCCGAATCTGCGCCACGAGCGAGATCATCGCCAGACCTCCGATTTAATTGGTTCCACCTATTGGCTCCGCCGGATCAGTGATAGCTATAAAGGGCTCCACCGCTTTCGCCCTGGTATTCATACTCGTCATGAACTTCCTACAGATCGCCGTGGTGGTCGTTCTAGTGGTAGTGGCCTTGGCCAGAGCACAGGTTTATCCAGCTGAAGATCAGACAGCTCCAGAGACAGCAGCAGGAGCACCAGCAGCCGAACTTCCGGCGGCTCCAGTCGGTGGCGCGGGTAAAAAGAACAAAAATGTCAATCACAACATTGTGAACATTGGATAGAATACTTCAAAAGAAACTGTTGCCAACTTAATGAGGCCACAATCTTGATTAAAGTACACATTTTTGAAAGCATTAGAGGGAAGCGTAAAATTTATGTACCTCGAACTGCGTTAAGAAATTATTTTCATTTATGTCGCAATGTGAGCTTATCTCAAAAACAAGTGGGATATTATTCCCAATTTAATACATATATAACAGCTTACTGCTTGCCGCATTACTCGCACAGCATCAACCTCTCCGAGTAAGGGGTAAACGATAGTCGCAGCAATGGACTTTATCGCTCTGTGTTGTTCTTCAGTTCTATTGCGTTTTAGATTTTTCAACTAAGGCTTTTATACTTAAATAGGACTGAGAACTGGAACTTATTTTTGTGAAATAAGCCGCCTACACTTTGTATTTACTACTTTGAATGACATTGTAGTGTCAAATAAAGACTTTAAACAAATAAAAGCGTTCCACGTTTTTCTGTTTTACTTATACATTTAGTTATTAAAGCGATAATAGCGACCATATGATTTGAAAGAGACCCAATTTACAAGTCTACTGCATCTGTCGAATGATGCATAATTGGCATTGAAACTAAAGTATTCAATAATATGTGATTTTAGTATACCGAGCCAGGGTTGTTACTTTCTCCAGTAATTCGATTGATTCCACTTGGCGGTCAATCAAGTGAAGTAACGAAACATCTGTTTCCCGAATTAGCAACAAAATAGTAACCCCTATAAAAGGGTAACGCTTCTGCCCACTCAACTATACTTCGCTACCATGTCCCAGAGGTCTAGTTCTTCTAACGCGATATATCCATTAAAGCGCATCCGAGTTCTCTCCAGATATTCATCACTTAAGACAGCAGTAAACAGTATGTTCCTCTGTTGCCTGCACCTCCCCTCCCGCGGCCCATGTGCTGTTAACCCTTTCAAAGCTCTGTCATTTTTGGGCCAAATGAAGCATTTCGCTTTGGGTTTCAGGGCGACAAGGGGTCTCATATGTGATACGGTTGACAGACTTTTAGCTTCATTGCTTGATTTGTTTAAATGTCTTTACTGTGTTTGGTTTATGGTTTCGGTGGCGTGGTGGAGGCTTGGAGGCTTAGAGGGGGTGGCTTAGGGCTGAGGGTTGGGACCAAAAAATCTTGTTTTTGCCGAGGAAAACTTTGTCGTCCATTGCATTTGCTGATGGATCATAGATACAAAAAGTTATTTGCACAAGCTGAAATAACCCCTCCCCGTCTCCAGTCTCCAGTCTCCAGCTTCCTCTTTCTGTTGGCTTTGTAAATGTCAACATATGCATATAATAATAAAAACAAATATGACCAAACTCTGACAGCTTGGCTCAGCACAACCCCCTCCCGCAACCAAGGAAAGTGAGTGTGTGCTGATAGGCAGATTCGGATACAGATACATTTGTATCTGGTGCATGCATAATGTATAAATAGCTCACATTAATTAATTGCCTTGCCAAGTAATAACATGATTAACATCCAAACGAGATTTGCCGTCCCAGCCATTTCATTCACTTTTCGGCCCGACTGCAGCCAATTAACCCTTGGCCATGTTATCCGTCAGGCCAGGAACTTTTCGGTTATGTTTGCCCTCAAAGTATCTGAAAGTTATTTGAACATCTAATGAGCATGGGAATGGCTTAATGAATTTGCAGCATAAGCATGTTTTGGGTATGCAAATCAAGTCCTTTGAGAATTTCAGTTTTACGATTAAGACTTACGTATTAACGTATTACGTATGTTACGATTAAGATTTACTATCGATTCTTCCTCAAAACAGAGTCACAAAAAACTTTTCGTATAATTAATTTCCTTTAACGTACTTTACAATAATATAGATTTCGTTAAGCCAAAATGTTATGATAAGATAAAGCTGTTCGCATAAACAAGGAATGAATTACAAATCTACAATAGCAATGATCCCAATAATCCTGCTTCTATTTTTCGGTTCCGTTCGTTTGTTTACACTTCAGTGAAATCTGTGTGGGTTTCATTTCAGCATCTTAGCATTTTGGGCACAAACAAATTACTCGAATTCAGCAAAAAGAGAAAATCCTTGAGACAGACTCCCAGAGGGAAAAAGGAAGCTAGGAAGCTGGATGCGGCAGGTTGCACGTTGCAGATTGCTAAAATCTGAATTACCCGAAGAAATTGTAACAAATACAAAAGTCAATGGTGCTGCAAAAAGAAGTTTTCAGCTGTCTTCCACTGGCAGAAGGTAAATCTTGCGAGCCAAAACTTTTAGCTTGCTTAAATAAACCTCGAGCAGCAAACCCACACACACAAACACATTCGCACACAGCCTAGAAAGGGCGTGGATTCGAGGGGGAGGGGAGGGGCTCTAAGCTGATTTTACACATGCACACATGCTGGGGTAGGACTCTGGGGTAGAACTTCAGGACTCCGATTCAGATTCTGAATGTTTCGGATTTGCCCTCTCGCTCTGCTCGCATTTTCGGCAATTTGATTATGTGGCACAGTGGTGAAGCTGCTCAAAGATGTTCTATTTCGGAAGGAGTTTTGGCCGATGTCCTCTTGTTTGATAAATTATAATTTTTATAGGACCTTGACAAAAAATAAAACCGTTTGCATAAAAACTTTTTGCCACGCCCACTATAACGCCCGCAAACCGCAAAAGGCAGTCCGTGTAGAAATTTTTTCTTCGCACTTCCACTAGCTGAGTAAGGGGTATCAGATAGTCGAGGAACTCGAATATAGCATTCTCTCTTCATTTAAATACGTTAGAATATTTACTTTATTACATATCATTGGGGTTTCCTAAGGCTATGATCAAAAGATTGAATTAATATTTGCATGTTCGTATTATTTATGACGGGTCTGTCAACTGAGAGTGGATACCAGTGTGCGTCACACTCAGGTTTCTTTGTTAGTTCCGCCTTGCAACCAAGAACGACCTTGGCAACAACAACACCGACAAGAACAATGACGCCAACATGAGCTGATCCAACAACAACAGAAATCAATGGCATACAACTAGCCAAAGCCGGAGCCAAAAGCTCAGAGTCCGCGCCGTTCCTCAATCCTCCAATCCCCCGTTCCCCCAAACCTTGCCCCTCGACCAAGTTGCATGCTCAGCATTTCGGGAGCCGAAGGGTGTGCGGGGGTGCTAAGAGGGGTGGTGGGTGATTGGGGCGTTTCGGAAGTTTGCAAGTTTTGCGCTTCCGTCGTTTGAGGATATTTGTCTGCTGAATTAATTGGAATTAGTCGCGACATGCTTATACCAAAAGTCTAGAATAAACAATAAAATGGATACCTATTCAAATAAGATTCACACACACACACACACTGGCACCAGGAGAGGGAGAGTGTGCGCGTGAGCGAGAGGGAAACTGAACTTGATGGGGAAACAATGCAAAGTTTTAATGAATTTTGGGTTAAGTTTTCAGGGAGGTCGAGGGTCGAGAGACACGGGGTGGGGTGTGGGAAATGTCGACGCGCCCTTTGAGATTTCCTGTAAAATGTATTTGAAACGAGTAACGGAAATTGCATTATTTCAATTACAAATTCGCCGAGTTTGGGCGAGCGAAACTCGAGCAGACGGCAAACGCCGCAGGCAATTAGTCGTGTCATAGCTTTCATTATTGTTTTGTCATATTTGCCCACCTTCCCCCGACTTGCGTGTGTCATCCTCACTGTGAGCTCGTAATTAATGTATAAATATATTTATTTACAGGCCAGGCCGCAGAGAGGAATAGATTTCATTCAACTATGGCGGGGGCGATATCTGAGCTGAACTTTCCCGCCTCAGAATCAACCCGCATTGCCATTTGTTGTGGCAGCAACAAAGCCAAACAAATGGACCGAGATCAGCTCCCCGCCGGGAAATTCACAGGGGAAAGCGTCTAACCGACGCTGAGTTTTCCGGCCGCTCGACGAACTTTCAACAGTCACTGGGAGGGCCCGGAATGTCCTCGAGGCAAATCTAGTCACTTCAAAAAAATATGCACTGCAATGGAAAGGGTTCTGGATCATCAAACCCTAAATCCTTAGTAAAGGCGAAAGATTTATTCGGCAATTGAAGAGAAACCTGAGAAATCGAATATATTATATTTACTTTATGCATTTTAAAATGCGGACTTATTAATCTTAGAAATCGTAAAGAAAAATTCAAGCCCGTGGAACATTTTTCGAGTAATTAAGATTTGGTTAGTATTTAATTTTCGCTTGTCAAAAGTTATCGTCCTAACTTCTTAAACAAAAATTTAGCTCTGCTACTTTAGTCCGTTTTTAAAAGCATTCCCACGGTAACTTCTTTCAGTGCATCGGGATGCACTCTAGTTCTCGCTTGGAATTATGTTGCCATAAGGGTCGCAGTCGGACAACTCCTGAAATGGAAATGCAATGAATTGATTTCAGAGTTCGCTTAGGTCGCTCTGCGCCGGAAAACTTTGACTATAAGTTTAAATGGAGTTAATGCGCCTCGGGGCCAAATTAGTCGTGAGTGTCGGAGAAATAATGACAGACTGCTGAGTGTTGAGTGCTGGGGCCGAAGGACTCCGCACTCCGGAGGGTTGATTAGTGTCGATAATGGCGCTACTGTTCATCACGGCACTTGATCCTTAATCTATCGCTATATTGCCTCAGCTTTTAACCAATTTGCTTTGTTGTGTTGGCAAAGTGCCCGGCCATGGATGTGCATACACCCTTGTAAACGTGTGTGTGAGTACTCATATATTTTCGTTTGATTGTTTTTGTGCGCCGGCATTTGGTGGCCGGTGGTAAAAAACGCTGCCCAACATTATCATTGTTCAATTAAACTTTTTAACTGAAAATCGGCTTTTGTTTTATCGTTGTCAATGCCGCCTGTCCTGTCCAATGCCAAAAACACAAACACAAACACTCACACACACAAGCACAAGCACACACACACAGAGGCGAAAAGGACACCGCAACTGCACAAAAACGGCTTTGGAAAAAATAAAATCCTCTGTCTGCCATTGTTGAAAACACTCACACATCGAAGCACAGACATTTTTTATTTGGCAGTTCGATTTTTAATCGCCATATCAACAGATTCACGCTTGCCCGATCTACTACGCACATTAAGTACACACAGGGTGGGCAAATGGGGGCGGCAGCTCCGCTTCTGGGCTCTGGGATCTTGGTGTGGGCGGTGCCGAGTGGGTGGTACTTGCATTTCCGAAGCTTCCACAACAATAACAATTACGGTCGTTCCTAGGACAGCGTTTTTGTTGTTTTTGCCGCTGCCGTTGCTGTACGCACAATTGTGCAAATGTGACATCATCATTTCCATGTTTATGTCGAACAAGTCAAGTGCCACTTACACACATACGTACCCGTGTTTGTATATTAATCAGTACAGTGAGGCCTCCTTGGAGGAAAGGAAATCAGAAATAAAATCGATCGGGAGGTACCTGAAATTATGCTCAAAGAATATGGACAAGACATTTAGAGCCACACTTTGTGTGTCATCTTGTTTAAAACAACCCCACTGATCATTATCAATGTGAAAGTATGAAGATTCTTGAGAATCATCGAAGCCAATTTCTATTGATATGCCAAGCAAATTTGGAAATTCCTTTCCTTCGTACTTCCACTGGCTGGGTAAAGGGTATCTGATAGTCGAGGAACTCGACATTAGCGTTGATGTTCTAATATTGGAATACGGTCAAATACCGAAAAATATAGTTGATTGCGATTCCTACCACAACAAGTCCTTCTAATATCGACGTACTACTTGCACTGGCCGATCAAGGCCGCTCACGTCCTTTTTCTATTCCATGAACATGCAGCGGTTTTCATTAGCTAATGCATACTGTGGACACTGCAAATGTGTGGGCCGCGTAATGAATGTTCTCGATTATGCCGATTCTGTTGCTGACTGGCCTGAAAATGCAGCTTAATGAAGCAAGCGGCGCCGAGGCCTATAAAACCCACTAACTGCACCGACTTGCTTACACGATTTGTTCGCTCTTCTATGTCGTCCATCGCCGGACCTCCCTTCTGCCCACATGCCCCACTAATTAGGAATAAGTGGAAATTATTTCTTTAACATCATTCGAGTTTCGCGTGGGAAAATAGTTTGACTGCTGCTGCTGCCTTGCTTCCGATTCATTTCGTTTGCCTGAGTGCCGTAATTAGGCAGCCATAAACAGCGATCGGAGGTTTCGGTGGGGTCATCGATACTCGGGGGTAGCTGCATTAATAAACTATGACATGGCCTCGGCAATGCTATCCTTTAATTATTATCGCCAAATTTATGGAAATTCATTAAGATGATGACGCGTTGATTGCTTAATGGTCAGCCGAAACCAACGAACGAATCATCAGACAAATGAAGTGCTAAATCGGGCGCGTGTTTCACAACTAATGTGGGTGCAAATGGAGTGAGTGCCATGGAACAAACATAACGAAAATGGGGTGAATACTCCTTGGGTTACAATGCAAGGTAAGTCCAGCATATTTTTCAGTGAGTTTTAAATGTAAAAAAAACCATTACATTGGTCCAATTTATTGTAATTATATTCTCTGAAATACCTTTGCATTTGGCGTCTCAAACGATTTCCGGCTCTAAAACGCCGGAAAGTTCATTTCAAATTTTATGTTTTGGGTCAGTCGTTTAAGTCGAACAATTGCTACAATTGGCATAGCCACTTTTGCATTTATTGTTTTTACGAGTTCATCTCGCTCAGCTTCCGGTCCTCCCTCCACCACCCGCAATGGTACCCTGCGAATACTCCAGCACGGCTAATTGAAAAATACTTTGTTGTCCAATTTTATTGCAGAAAGATACAGAGACGGTAAAAAATCAATATGTGGTTTCTGTCCCAAAATTACGCTTGAGTCGTAATATCCTCACAAACCACCTATCAATGTGCGAAATGTACACGATTTAAAGGTCAACTGATATTTGAATTCGCTTTCTTTTAAATTTATAAATATTTCTATGTATAGAATGTCAACTTAATATTTTAAATAACGGTAATGGGTCAAATTGATTAATAAAATCCTGGCTCTCGTTAGCTTATATATTGCAATCCACTAGTTTTTCTGTGATAATTTAAGTTGGAATTTATATTTAATTTTATCTATTCAACAAAGGGTTTGTGCAAAATGAAAAATGTTTAAAAGATTATTTGTAACAATACAAACTACTTCAAATGCCATATGGAATTTGTAGTTTTGGCAAACAAAACGAAACGTATCCTTTTTTTTTTGTTGCATGCAGATATTGAGTTTGCCCATTGGCACACTCTTTGCAATGGCCAGTGGGCGGCAAGTCGGCGGTTTTGGGGAGGTGGGAGGTCTGGCGTGGGCAAGCAAGTTTCAAATTCACTTTCCATACAAATTGCACAGGCAGAGAGAGCCAGCGACGTTGGCCATGCTAATGAAAATTAACATAAAATGCTGCTGACAGCAGCCAATCGAGCGAGCAGGCGAGGAGCTAGGCCCCCTTTCCGACACGCACCCCCTTTTGCAGTGGCATGCCAGTGTTGTCCTTGCCCCGAAAATTGCAGTCAGTGAAGATGCAGCAAACTGATTTTAATGCGATTCAACAGCTCTGCACGCGAGCCCAAAACGTTTTGCTAGTTTTCCAACTCCAGGGCCCCACAGTGGTCGACCGACCGAGGAATTTGGATGCAATTTTTTTGAAGGGATATAAGGAAAACAATACACATACAACTATGAACTAATGGTGGTGATTTGATCTTCTGGCCTAACTACTTGCATCATATAGCATGCACTTGTTAGTTCTTTCAACCTTATCTCGCATACAATATTCGGATGTGCTTCAGCTGAACTTTTTGAATTTTATTTACATTTTTACATTTACATTTACAAATTACTTGCAAGTTAATCGTAAGCAATTGCCCTATGTTACTACTTAGTACTAAGGTATTCCAATGTGTACAAATGAATCTACAAGTAGATAATATCAGGTAATATCTTTTTCACACCACCTGATCAGCGCAGTGAACCAGTGTGCCGCATCGTCGACCGTTTTGCCGGTTAGCCTCTGGGCTCAGGCACTGGATGGCGCTGCATTTTGATGATGTGGATGAGGATGAGGATGTGGCAGTGACTGTGGAAGCGGATGGGGATGGAGACGAGGTCGGTGCTGGACGTGGCTGCGGGCAAGAGGGGCTTGGGGGTGGATCCTGGTGTCTGGCGTGGCATGGAGCCATTGTTAAGCTTAACCAAGGTAATCTCTGTGCTTCCATCGCCTATCGTGACAAACTGACATAAATGCCCGCCGGCAGTTGGGCAGGCGCACTAAGCAAAAGACTCCGGCGAGGACGGGAGAAAGTCCAATCAACGCCCAGCTACTTGGAGCCGTGTCCTTCTGCTCTTGGCCCCCAACACATCCCTTTTCTGCCCGAGTTCTGTCCTGCGGTTGCCCTACTAACTAGTATTATAGCGGAGAGTGCTACAGAAACTCGGTTGTCTGCCTGGTTGGAGGCACTTGCCAAAACGACGCCGTTTCAGAAACCATTGCGTCCGATTTGTACCACGCGGCTGAAACCCCTCCCCTTCCCAGCCGCCCCCTTCCCGCCCATTGTGGCCTACTCGACGCCAATTGACGGAAGTTCATTGGTTAGCAAATGACAGTTTTTGTACGCTCATTAGCATTATTTGTCAGTATTGTGGTTTTCGGCTCCTCTCCGTCGGAGTGAGCTGGGCGACGGGATCGTTGTGATACTCGTACATATCCCATTGGATACCTCCGTCTATCTCCATTTATCCGGAGGCCAAACCAATGCCACGCTCGCGATGTGGGGGATTGCATTTTCGGAACAGTGATGGGGCTGGCTACCAGATTACAGCTGGTGGGCTTGTTTAAAATGTATTTCAACTACTAAATGTGTATGTCTTGTGGCTTAGAAGTGATTCCAGACGATCTATTCGAAAAAGAGGTTAATTTAATAAGGAAGTGTGAGCTTCGTAAGGAAGCTACCTTTTTATTAACCTAGATGTTGCGTTCAAAATCAAAAATTTGGGTATTGAACTCAAACACTGTTTACCAATCTAAGACATAATCACATCACCTACTGGTGATGAATTTGTTCGATTTTTGTTTTATCAGCTTGCAGACTATTTAAGGATTTTTCCATCTCCCTGTGAAATTGTTAAAACTTTCCTTAATGCCATTAGCCCACATCCAACTTTCAATAGCCACCCATCCCGACCCATTTTGATATTGTTCATAACTCTTTCTTTGCAAAAGTGCACACCTTAAGCCCATTATCCCAGCATGGTGGTTATCTCGGGTCTGATGATCGTTACCGTTATTGGTTATGGCAACTTTTGTGTTACTTTGCCTGACGTTTGGCAAATGAGTTATTGATTTTTAATTTACCACACACGACATTTCTCGAGATTCTCTGGCAACAGTAGCAAAAACTTTTCATTACTTTCTGAATCATGCCCCCAAACTCTTTCTTTCTCGCATCACAAAGTGCAGCAAAGTACTCAGAAAAAATCGTTAGTATTTTAATAGGATACACTAATTAATTTCAAATTAGGTATTATCTTTAGACACTTTGTTTTTCAAGCCGTGAATCCACTAATATGTGAGATACAGTTTATTTTAGTGAGTATATCCAGATTTTTGATTTTGAGGAATGCAATATCTCGCGTTTTCTTTAAGTGCACGAATTTTTCATCCCCCCAGCCGTCCTGCCAATCCATCTATCCCACTGACAGTCGCTCATTTTCGCATTAAAAAGCAAGGGAATGGAGACACTTGCATCATTTTTCAATATGCCGTTCCAAAGTCGAAACTTTGCTCGGTACATAACTACGCAGAGCACAAGACTCGAACTCGAGCCCCAACTCAAACTCAAGCTGAAACTCAACTCATTAATAAAACACACACCCACACAGCAGCACTCGCATTAACACACACATACAAGCATCAGGGAGAAAGCACCGGTAACATGTAATTGCATTTCTTTGGCGCGCAGGTTTCTTCACATCACATCACATGTCATCATTTGTACGTCGGTGTGCGTGCGTGTGTGGTTGTGTGCGGGTAATGGCAACGAGCGCCAACGACTTCTGCTTACGCCCTAAAAACTATGCTACACGAAAGTGCAACGCAGCGGCAGCCCTAGCGGAACCCAAAACTCTTCAGGACTCCAGGACACCAGGACCCCAGGACTCCAGGACAACCTACCACCGAAGTTAACCAATATAGCGACACAAAAGCGTGTTCTACATAATAGACCTGGGCACGAGTGCTGCCGGTTAGTGGGTGGATGGGTCGCATTTGGTGGAAACGGGTGATACGATACGGTTCAAGTGATTTTCAAGGAAATTTTACCGTTTGTAGATTGCAATCATCAGACTAATGGTTCAGAGACAGATGGGAATCACACAGCAGACAGCTGTGATTACTGATTGGCAGTGATAGCTATAGAATCTTTCTTGATATCATTCTCTCTCTCACTAATTTTCATAATATTTCATATGATTATTGAGATGAGAAAACATGCTTGATTGATTCGAATATGTTTTCATTCAAGGTCAAAACACTATTACCTAACAGAAAAATGAAATATGCACTTTAACTTTATTTGCATTTCGGATTTGATGTGAATGAATCCAACATCAGGGATTCGGAGTACTACCAATGCACTACACAACACTGCATTTGGCGGTGTTCAACACTCCTGCTTCGCATACTAGAGAGCTCTTTACCAATTACGTGCGCTTCATTGCTCCTGGAGCCATTAGTGTGATTACGTTTCATTGTCTGCCGAGTCCTGAGTCCTGGGTGCGGGTGTGCGAGAGCTGGGGCTGGTCTGAGTGCGAGTGTGAATATCTGTGCAGTGTGCGTGTGTCCTCGCTGCCTTTCAATTGTGTGTCAAAATGTAGTCATGACGAGACTGACAGTCGTCGGTATAGAGGAATCAGGGGAGAAAGTCACAGGGCCAGAGGGATCTGAAGTAGAGAGAAATGGAGAATGGAGCAGACCAGCCACGTACATAATTGTATCTTAGTTACTTACGATTGCACAAATTTGAATTCAATTATGTTTTACTTATGTATTGCTGTGCAATCCTCTGGCAAAAGAAATTGCATGTATTTCGTCTGGAATTGAATTATGTGACCGAGAAACAGACGGGGAGAGCATGTGTCTCATAGCAGACAAAGACCGAGAACTGATTGTTGGGACTTTTCCACCAGCCCCTCTTGGCCGTAGTTTAATTTGCAATTTTGTAATTTAAAAGGACATTTTTCAGTTCGATAGTTCAAATGATGCCAGACCATGGCTGACTGAGTAGCAACTTGGCTGGCTGGCGGTTTTAGATTCGTGTTTGAAATATTCAAATGCAAATTGCGATTGCAATTTATCGAAGTATCCCACCGAGAAAAAAGCGCCGGAAAACCAGGACTTTGCTCGACTGTCGAATGCCCAGGAATATAAGCTGCTCGGAAATTACTTGGCAAAGACTCGAATGCAAGACTAATTCATCATAGTTTCTGCTTAATTAACCAAGGTATTTGATGACCATTGTAGGAATTTTAGCACATTAATTGTGAATTAGAGAGTCATTGAGCTATCAATTGCACAATTATTGCAATTTAAGTATGAGATTTGGAGCTCTTTACTTCTATATTTAAATGATCCACATGCCAAAGTGTTTAAATTCATACACAAATTAATTAAAATGATTTGTACTAAGGCTCGACGAAAATCTGTTGATAATTCGCGTTCAAAGCTATTTGAACATTCCATATCAATTGCCCTAATACAGCCGTTGGTATCCTTTATCCTTTGGCCAATCCGGTTCCGTCCACAACACAATCTGCGGCATTTTGTTTTCAATTTAATTTTTCGCTCTGTAATTAAAGCAAGGACCAGGATTATTTATTTATTTATTAGAATGCGCAACTGATTTTGCGTTGATTATTATATGGTCACCCATGCTGCCCTGCCACTCCTCCTGCGCCCTCCTGCATTAAATATTTACCATAATTGAAGTGACAAGCACAAATGCCACTACATGGCAACGGATTGGAGTGGCATCCTCCGATCCCCGCGTCCGTTCCAGACCCCTGCTCTCCCAGATCATCAGCAGCTGCTAATTGTGTGCAAGCTCATTAACATAACCGCAGGCCAGGCCCGAAATCCACACACTCCAACCTGGCCTTGCCAATAGCAATATGGCCGGGAGACCTGGGAACGGCCTCCAACCAAACGGAGCGGGGTCAAGGCCAGAAGGGAAAGGGTCAGTGGTTCGGGGTTACTGGTGAGGGTGAGGGTGCGGGTGTCGTGATAGAGTGCCGGAACTAGGAAAAGCAAACTCTATCCCTAGTTAGCTTATGTTATAGTATATATGAAATGGTGCTATGTTAACTCAGCATTTAGGTAGCTTGGTATTCTTCTCCTGATAAACAAATAAAATCCAAACGGAAGAATATGTATGTAATTCCATCAGTGTTATTTATTTATAAGCTACTCAAATCGAAATGAACTATCGAATACAACAATTTATTGCACTTTAAAATGAGCTATCCGTTTCGTTACTTCTAAGTTCGGCTGCATTTTGCATCATCTAATGCTGTGGTTTTACTTCTGGTTGTTCCATTTTTAGATACCAATCATCCCTTTGATCTCCCTGCTAACTCCCGCTATCAACTCGCATCTGAGATCTCATAAGCCGCATTTTCGGTGAGTGTGTAAGCCCCATTGTATATCAGAAGTGTCAAGCTGCATATGCATATCTTAATGCCCCACTCAGAGGGAGCGCATCGCCAAAACCGACAAAATGAATTATGGCCGCTAAATTGTAAAATATATGCCGAATTCCAATAAATCAAACCCCGGACTCACTCGGACACTCGCAGGCAAACCGACACGCACAGCAAACCGAAACTCTAAATGAGTTTTATTTTCTCGGGCTGGTGGGGGCGGGGCATAAAAATACAGAAATACAAGGCATGCATATGCATTATGTTCGATGTGGCTGCCTGGGCGCGGGGAAGGCGGACATACGATAGTACATATATTTATGTATGTATAAATCATGTTGCCAAGTTTTTATGCCTTTCGCCGAGATGACGACTTTCTATTAGCACAGGCGTCTCCTATAAATGCGGGGGGGTTCTTGGCTTTCCCCTGCCGGGCTTTTATCCCCGACCACGCCCACTTCTCGGACTGCTTCTTCCTTAAGAAGAGAGTGCTTGAATATTTATGACGCAACATTTGGCATAAGTGGCACTCATTTTCAATAATCATCTTAAGCAGATTATGTTAAATGTCAACCATTAGTCATAATGGCCAGTTTTCCTCCACATGTACGAGCGTGGATCGGTACATGGGGAGAAACGAAGATCGGAATTTTAAAACAGACCTTTTATACTTCATAAAGTGCAGAATATTCCCCATATATCTTCAAAAGACTTTGTAGACTGTTTTTTTTTTGTAATATTTTCAAGTTTTATTAGGGATACTTGGAATAAGTTAAATAGCTGCGCCTGTTTGATTATAAGATAGTTGTTAATCTGCAATAGTTAAAATTTTTATTACTATGGTGTTGTGTTTTAAATATATTACATTTTATTGACTTAAAGATAACAAAGAAAGAAAATTTAAAAAAATCTTAAAGAAATTCCATATTTACAATCAGACTTTCATAAATTCTCCTAAGACTAAAGTTTGATTTTTTGCTACCTTACCGCATATACTTCATAGCAATTTTTGCAGTGCATATATGTGATTCTCTGAGACTTGGCATTCGCATTTCGCATTTTATTGCCCAGTACTATAGAGAAGGAAAACGCATAAAATGGGAGAGCAACCGAGTACAATCCCAAACCCAGTCCTGAACCGAGTCGTGGCCATTTATAATGTGGAATTGTTAGGGCTCTGTTATAAACGCTCCGTACTTGAGCACCCTCTCCGTTTTTTGATGTGTGCGCTGCGGATTAGCGGAAAGCACATCGCAGCGAGGAGTCGCTGGAAAAACGGAACGTTTTCATTGTGCGTAAGTATTTTCCAGCCCACCTCTCCCGGTGGATGGCTGGCTGGTCAGGTGAAAAGTGGCTGGCTATTAATTTGAGCGCTGCGTCAGATGACATTAGGCATGTTAAGCATTCTGTTGAATCACTTGAGCGCTAACGAGGTGCCATTTGAAAAGCTGAAACTGCGGCTTAAGCTTTCCTTCATTAAAGATCTTAGTTATTTTCGGCCCGAATTCGTCGAGTTTCTGTTGCCATTAATCTTAGACTCGGGCATCCTGCTGAACTTCTCCTTTGTGTTTGCATATCCTCGTGGCTGGCTGAGCCACAGAAACTTGCAGGTTGCAAGTCCGACGCCAACAAAAAGAGCACGAGCTACAATAACCAATTTCATGGCGAGGCAGAAGCCCTTTATCAAGCTCTGCTCAATATGCAGCTCTGGCTGTGACTTCTGCTCTTCCAGGCAACTTCTTGCCGGCTTGCGGTTTTTGGTTATCACAACTCTCAACTCTTATCTCCCTCTGTCTGCCAGGTCCTTGGTGAATCCTTTCTGAATCCTGCTTGGCTGGCAGGTATGCATCAATTCTTTGCCTAATCTATTTGCTCCTGACTCCCCCTGACTCCTTCTCGACTCCTCCTCTGCTTGCTGTTGTTTTTCCATTTGTCCTCTGCTAGAATTTTTATTTGTAATTTATGTTTGGGTCCATCGGCTGCTGACAGGACGCGTTTGTAGCCACTGACAGGATGTGATTGACGACGAAGAATCTATTACAAGGAACAATCTTGAATTGACTACAAAATATATAACTCCAAATCGTGCTATTCCTAGCTAAAATAAAGTCTCAAATACCAATAAAATAAAGGACACTCTAAGAATATATACTCTTGTAGTTTAGTTATTGTTTTGCTTAAACAAAACTGGAATTGATTAATTTATTCATTGTAATTTAAAGCTTTAAATAAAGCTTAAATTCTCGTTCCGTTTTGGGTTATAAAAAAACCTTTTTGGTTTATTATGCAAATAATGGATTAAACTAAGCTTAAAAACATTTAGGCTACGTTACGTTTTATTTAATAGCTTCGGCTGAAGTTGAAAGTAACTTTAATTTAAGTATTCATTTTGGCAGTAAGTCGGTCAAACACACAACGTCTGTGTTGAAAGCCGTTGAAAAGAATAGAGCAACAAGAATCTCATCTAAGTTGGCTACGTGTCACCCGACCCCCGTTGCCACCAGCAGCCCTCTTAACTGATATTCGAATGCAGTTATTTCTGCCAACCTTCTCTCAACTGGGACAAGATTCCACACTCAGAGGCATCAATCAGAAGGGGAGGTCCGAAACAGGAGACGCAGAAAGAGGCGGCAGAGAGGCTAACCTGTTTGGTTATGCAAACCACAACGCTGACCGCCTGACCCAACAAATTACTCAATTTCTTTGTGCCCGTCATGAATATCGTCGCCCAGGAGAGGGCAGGACTCCTGCCCCTGGTGGCAGGTCTCCAGCCGCGTGCCAGGATGCTCCCAAAGGACGAGCATCGCCTGGCCCGGCAGCTGGAGGCAGTCATCAACAATCAACTTGAGGACGAGCACAATAAAAATGAAAACCTAAACCCGCCTTACTTGCGGCCACTACGCCTTCTCGCTTCCGCCATGCTCTATCTCGGTCTGTCAAGTTATTTGCTAACTTTTATTAATGCCGAAACGTACGGCAACGATTTACAACGACAATAAAAGCGCGTCCCGCTTCTGCTATCATATCGCACAATGTCGCTCCTAGTCATAGTTATGCACTTCCCTCCGCTATCGCAATCGCTATCGCTATCTACCCAGCCAAGTCAAGCCATCCGCGCTACCCACGCCATCCAAGCCGGGCCAAAACCAAGGCAACGCAAGGCAAAACCAGGGCTAAAGCCAAGGCGATGGCAAGGATGCCTTCCTCTCGTATCCTGACAATGCCCAAGAAGGTGCGGATCTCGATTTATGTGCACTGCACGCAGTCCCCTTTGCAGTGGCGCACCACCAGGCGAAGAGGATTGCAAAGGGCGGAAGGATATAGGGATATCGACTTATTCATTCTCCTCTATCACCACTGCAAGGATATGACAGCACTAAAAATCTCACAATAATCGATTTATAACCTGAAAAAATCTGCTTTTCTATTTTCTTAAATTTGTGGACAATATGGACTTTGATTTTAATTAGTTTCGACCTTATAAAATATATAGTATACATTGTTTTCTTTTACATTTCTGTTAAAATGTAACTTAAATCAAATACATAAAACAGTAAAGAACATTTCAAAAAAAAACAAGAGAGAACGCTGTAGTCGAGTTCCCCGACTATCTGATACCCGTTACTCAGGAGAAGGAGAGTCTTAAACACTGTCAGTTTTTGGCAGTTTGTAGGCGTTAGAGTGGGCGTGGCAAAAAGTTTTTTTGGCAAATCGATAGAAATTTACAAGACTAATACAAAAATGAAAAAATATCAAAACATTTTTCAAAAGTGTGGCCGTGGCAGTCTTGGGCGGTTTGTGGGCGTTAGAGTGGGCGTGGCAACATGAATCGACAAACTTGCGCTGCGTCTATGTCTCTGGAATCTGCATGCTTAATCTCAACTTTCTAGCTATTGTAGTTTCTGATATCACAGCGTTCATACGGACGGACAGACAGACGGACAGACGGACAGACGGACAGACGGACAGACGGACAGACGGACAGACGGACAGACGGACATGGTCATATCGACTCGGCTATTGATCCTGATCAAGAATATATATACTTTATATGGTCGGAAACGCTTCCTTCTGCCTGTTACATACTTTTCAACGAATCTAGTATACCCTTTTACTCTACGAGTAACGGGTATAATTATTTTTAATGATCGTATTTAACACTGCTAGTCCATAATAATAGTATCCTGCAATATGACTATCGTAAAGGATTGTTTTCTTATTTCTAGACAACTGACAGAGGAAATACTATTTGTCCTATTCAGAGTAATATTTCGATTGATTCCTACTGGGTTATTTGGTTTAAAGAACAGTAAGAAATCTTTGATGACTAAAAAGAGGTACTTTTAAATTTTTTCAATTTATATAGCACTGGAACTCCAAAGAATTCAAACCGCGAGGGTATCGTGCATAAAAAAATGGCTCTGGCTGCATCCCACTGCTGTTCCTGGCAGACACACAATGCATGGAATGTGAAAATCTTAAAGACTTTTGAATTGCCAGCCATAAATGCGCATTTATTTCTATGCTCAAGTTGCTGCCGATGGCGTGGGTGATGGAGATGGTGGATGGTGGATGGTGAAGTCGTTTGGGACGAGAAGATGGAACCCGGCAGGCTGCGTCACTTTGTCTCATTTTTGTGCTTCGCTGACAAATGCAGCCGTGCATATGCTGCTGCCCACCCACACACATGCAGTGAGTTATTTGGAGGAGTCCCCATCCCCAGTTTAACTGCATCTAGCCCCAATTCCCACTCCCTTTTGGCAGTCAACGCATATTGGTAGCTAAGTTATCGCATTTGCGACAACAATGCCAAGCGCGGCAGAGATCTGCCACGGAGCAGTGGGACCCGGATTCGGATTCGGGCTCGGGCTCGGGCTCGGGCTCGGACTCGGAATCGGAATTGAAAGCTCCAGCAGCGGAGCCGGTGGGATTGTCAGATGGGGAGCAGGAGCTGGAGAGATAGTGCGAGTTGCAGATGCAGAGGAGTCACAGTCGCGTTTCCACCTCGTATCCCAGTTGACTATTGCACTAGGAGAAATCTTTTACAAATGATTACAATCCTAGAAATAAGAGCCAGTTTTAGCTTGTTGCATTGGATATAAAACAAGAGAGACTGCTATAGTCTAGTTTTCCGACTATCAGATACGCGTTACTCAGCTAGTGGAAGTACAAACGAGAAATATAAACATTTCCGAGGACATCAATAGAAATTGGGGAAAAAAAATAGAAAAATGAAGTTTATGGCTTTTTTTTGGGTATGGCTGGAAATTAATATTACATTAAAGTTGGAGAGTCTCATTCAAATATCTAATTTCTCTCGGTGCGCGGCATCTTTTACACTTGCTTGCATATTTTTGCCATTTGAATTTGTAAAATCAACATCCATTAATCTGCAGTCACACTTGCCGCACTACCCCGACTACTTCCGACGACTGCATCTTCGTCGCCTCGTTTTGCATGCTCGGTTTCATTTTTGGAGCTGAGCTGCAGAAGCCAGAAAATATGAAAAATCTTCTAGTTATACTAGTAATACTTAAAGCGGAGGGGCTGCAAGCTGGGGCCGGGTGGAAAAGAAAGAAAAAGCTTTGGCAGTCACTGCCAGTTGCCGTCGTCAGTTAGCATCGTTTGCGATAGTCTGGGCCACGTCACATTGCCGCACCATATAGAACCTCCCTCCCCGAATTCCACCCACTCTGGTTTCAGCTCCAGCTCCCGATTCTCCGCTCCTGCCCACATTGCTGCTTGCATGATTTGCATTTACGAGCTGCCTTGCATTGGGAAGGTTGCCACGCTCTGGTGGATCGACAAGGGGAGTGTTTACAGGGGGTCTACCCCTTCCCTCTTTTAAATGGGTGCATGATAGTGACGAAACTGTGTTGGGCTGCGATTTTGGTTGGTGCTGCCGAGACCACTGTAATGAGCTGCAGTTTACGGGGATAATTATCCTAAATGATCGAAGTAACTCACTTAGGTATCACGGTTCAAAAAGTTAACCAAAAGTAGAATGGTTCTGGTTTAAGCTTGCGTGTTGGTCCTTCGGTTTAAAGTCAGTCAACCGTCAAATAAAAATTAGTAGAACCTCGATTTAAGTATCGCTGAAATATTGACAGTCTAAGAGCACGAGTGCTCGTTTTTTATTCTTAAGTAACAATTTATTTTATATGTTTTAAATAAATATTTATTATAGGTTAGAATGAAGTATATATTATTTGTGCACCCTTAAGGACAAAGCTTTATAAGCCCAAAAACTCGAAATTATATGGAAAATAAATCTAAATTATATACATGAGCTTCCTCTTACATTCATTGACCCCAGCAAATTAGTAAAAATCCAGTGCCGAGTAAACATGCTTTTAGAGTGCTTTTCTGCGGTCTGTCAGAATATTTTCCATCCTGTTCCTTTTAAAGTATCGCTAGTAGCTATTCTTTCGCCGTCACACCGTATGCTTCAATTACCGCACCTACGGTGCTTTACCCAACTCCTAATGGCTTTGCCTAGCGAGGGTGCTGAGGCCTGCTGCTGGTGCCGATGGCACCGACCCCCTTTTCCGACCATTGGTTCACCTCGGGTTCTGTGCCAGTGTCGCCCTCCAATCCTCAGAAGTTGCGCCCGCCATAACGTTGTCAACATCGACGGAAGTGCATGTGTTTTTCCGTTGGAATAACTCCATTGTGTGTTTCAGTGCAGTCGGGCGAGCATCAGCGAACACACCCATTACCACCACCACCCCACTCTTGCTGACATTTCTCAAAACAAAAGGCAGCGGATACGTCTAGGCAAGGTAAAGAAAAGAGCAAAGTCGCAGATGTGGTACTCTGTCAGCAGTAAAAAATATGTTCAATTGAACTTCCATAAAACGAACCACCATCTGCCAATAAAAAGTTTAGTTTCTAAAAACTGAGAGTTGTGGAATACACCTCACGTTAATTGACACTTTCTACTGCCACTTAAACTAGAGACATTAAGTTTTAGTTAATCTAGTTTAACGTATTAATTTTTGTAAGAAAAAATAACAAGTGCTTCCTCCACAAGAAAACTGTTAAGACCACTAGATTGTTAAAGCTTCCCTTAAGTTGACTCACTTAAAAGCATTAATATGTTAAAAAAATTACCTTGTTCTAGGTACACAAACGTTAATGGAAATGCACAACTGTATTGGAATGTGAAGTCTTAAATAGCAGAGTAATTGTACTTTTCTTGGTAGAAGAAAAAAAACTTAGTGCTCAATACTGCCCTCAAATGACGCTAGTATATTTTTCTCACTGTAGAAATGCATCCACATTCTTTTCTGAAGTATGGCTTCATTCTATGTAGCAGACATTTGGCGCACGGATTTGGGTGGCCCTTAAAGGGCAATCCCAGTGGCGGAAAAGCTTAAAGGTGCACACGCCTTGCTGACAAACTGTTGCCACATTTGTTCCTGTCATGAATTATTGTTGACGCAGGCTGAATACGAGGGAGCTCCCGCAAAAACGAAAATGAGGCCGACCAGGCCAAATAGAATGTGCTAAAAGAAAGGGCCAAGAAACAATGATGGGCGGGAATGGGATAGAGGACCAAAGCGTAGGCAGAGTGAAAATCCAATTTCAAAGGCATAAATCATGGCCAAAAGTTGCAAGGTTTTTTAGGCGACATAAATACAATAACTAACCAGAGGGAAAAATATAATTGCAAATGGCCGAAAGGCCGCCTTCCAAAGAAGGCCAACTAAGCAGGGCCCATTGTTGCTGTTCTTATTATTATTGTGGGCCTCGTTTTCAAGTGTCAAGCTGTGGCTAAGCGGTGGAGCGGGAAATAAAGGCACTAAGCGGCAAGGATGGTGATGGGGATGGGCATGGCCATCCACATACCAAACATAAATTGCTGAAAAGTGTGAAGAGAACATAATTGTAACATTCCTTGTTTTGGCCCAGAGCAATGCACCACCACCACCATCACCACCACCACCACTACGAACACAGCCCGTTCAGCTGAGGACGGCAAACGGAGCGACCTGGAAATGGAGGGCAAAGCACAGCCAGACACATGGCCAGGATGTTAGGAGGTCCTCATGCTGCTGTTGTCGGCCTGCCTTTTTCAAGCATTCAATTATGTATGTCTGCGATCCCTGAGCCTGCCACAAGCACACTCCGGCCCACACACAAACAGTCACTTGCGGACCGAAACGAGGCAAAAGTTTTGTAATGCCCGCCAAAAAAAGGGGCTGAACGGGGCGAGGGGCGAGGGGCGACAAAGGGCACGGAAAGGTGTGAAGGGTGTGTGCACCACACTGAGGCGAGATGACTGCCAAGCCAAAGGCGACTATTTGTTGTGGATACCCTACTAGGATTTAGGGCCTTATGAGTTAAGACGACACTCTCGACGCGTGAATTTCAAATAATTCTTAAAAAACGAGATTTACTGATTTTTCTTTATTGCATTTTATTTAATCTTTAGTCAATTTGGAACCCTTTAGTTGGCTTTTTGCTACGGCTCGTCACGACGGGAGCATCGGAATAATTTGTTATTGCTGTAATCGCGCGAAGGCGAAAACTGAAGTTCGATCGAATATAACAATTGGTCTACCTATCTATAGATGATTGAATATTTTATTATTTATATATATTCAAATGTAATCAAAATATTAAAATAAGAACTTTCATTTATACTAACCCTATTGCTTTGAAGAAATATATGCACAGTCCGATAGGGCGATCAGTATTCTGCACTGGGAGCGCACTCTTCAATTATTCTTGTAGATTATGCCGTTTGTTTTTGTTATTGTCGCTGGAGCGTCATAATGTAAATGTAGCACAAACCTTTTTGTAGCACAGACGGGCAGGACAACCAACTCACACATGGAAAGTGGGTTGAAGAAGGCGAAGGACGAGTTATGTGTGAGCTTTCGCTTTTTGTTGCTGGCCGGGTCGGTATATAACACATAACAAGAAAAATTGGACCAACGAGCAGTCAGAGTCAGCTGTTTGTTGGCCAAAATATTCGAGAGTGCGGAGAAACTTTGCTTTGGCCCTTCGCCTATGACTTTGCCATTTAATTTCAGCCAGCTTTCTAGCAGCACTTCAACTGTGAAATCAGCAAGTGGCATAAGAAGTATATGGAGACGTACTGTTTGCATGTGTGTGAGGGTCGAAGTTTTTGCAACATAAATCGCCAACAAAAATATGCCAAGGTCCTATTCAAGCATTATATTCTACAATAATATTCTGTGCATTCATAGTTCAATAGAAGCATCTGAATAATTCTGAAAGTCCCGAATATTTTTGTGCAGCATAAATATCGAGAAGTGGTGCGGTCGGTGGGGAGGGGACTGTGGGATTTAAGTGCGTGATTTATGGCCGTTTGAATTGCCAGATACATAAATATTATAGCTCTGACAAATGGAATTAGGACGAGGCACATGGAATAAGGCAAGACAAGGACATATTATTATAACGAATATAGGGGGGGATTAGGATATATTTCTTTAGCACAACACAACGATTTAGGACTTATAAAATAACCGAGCACCAAAAAGTTGGAAAAAGTTCTTATTAAATACAATAAATTGATTTAAACAGTTTTCATTTATTTATGACCATTGAGATATACAAATTTTTGGGATTCCATGTGTTAATACACATTCTTACGAAGAAGTGATCAAAGAAATGAAATAGTACCTGAGTAGAATTTATCTGCTCTGTTTGGAACTTCTTTAACTCTAAGAAAACTTAAAACTGCCAATGCAAAATTTATTAAATTCGATCTTGAGCGTTGGGCATGTGCCCATCGCTAAATCATGGAAATCGTAATAGCTCACTGGGGAATACTTATTTTTACCATATTTCCTTTTTAATACAAATTTTTAAATTTTCAAAACCTTTTCCGTTGTTGTAAATACTGGCTCAAATGCAACAAGAGTGCGACAAAAAGAAAAGAGGGCGAAAAACTCGCATCGGTTCAAAGAAAACTGCAGCGGAAACCGGAATTCCCAGCGCAAGATGTCAACCCCGTAAACCCTTCGCAAAAAACTCCAACGAAATTTGAAAGAAGTTGAAGCGCAGGAAGAACCCTCCTCACAGAGGGAAAAACCCAGGCCAACTGTGACCCTCGGACCGGGGGAAAAAGTGGAAAGCATTTTCTTCTAATAACTGCGCGGCAGAAAAAAGCCAGCGACGAAAATGAAAACGCAGAAAAACGAGACAGCGGCAATTTCGCTTACAAAATTGCCAAACCAAAAAGGACTTTGAATTCCAATTGCAAAGAGGACCATGGAGGAGGGTGGAGTGAGCTGCGAGGGGATGCTGCTCGTCAGCCTTAAAATCGCAACCGCAGAACATGCAGACGTGCCACGCCCACACAGCGGCCCAACATAAATCATAGACAACAAAAAAGTGGGAGGGCACAGAAAAGTGCGACCAGCTACAAAAAACGTTCAATATCAGCAATGCAAATTTGGTCGGTTGGCCAGCGGGTGATGGTGCGGGGGTATTGGTTCGGGATCGAAGGGAACCGATGACGCAACTCCCCCGAAGGCAAATGTTGAACCACTGAAATCTATGCAGCAGGAGGACGCCGGACGACCCATCAACGATGAGTCAATAGGGGCAGCGCAGCACCCGCGGGTCACATTGGACAAAGGTTCATTTGAGGAACTCAAGGCTGCGTTTCGGAGGAGGGTCATCCCTCCGTGCTCCTAATGGCAGTAAGGAACGCATTTATTGCTAACGGAAGAGAGTGAAAGTTCGGTTGACTAGTCCAAAGCAAACGCAGTGGTCTTTCAAATTTCTCGATAAGAGATGGTTCCGGTTTTTCCGATTTCTGTTTAATCGGTATTTAAAATAATTGTTACCTTTTTTGTTGCTAAATAGAAACCTCTTCTTGTTTGAATCAGCGTCCCAAAAGCTAAGCTCGTTTATTGATGCCTTTTAATTACCTTTTCCGTCGCATCTTCTCACTGTGCTGATCGTTGCCAAAGGGTGGGCTATTGGGGTCGAGGATGCTGGGCGCTTCATTTGAAGAGCTTTATGCAAACGTCTTTTGCATTGATGAGAATGCAAGAAGTGCTGGGGGGAGAGGGGCGATGGAGGTGGATAGAACGGGCTTTTGTGGAAAGTAATTAAAAATGCTGCTGTTGATGCTTAACTAGTTTTTAATAAGTTTTTAATTAAAAATAAATATGCATTTGCGTGTAAAAAATTATGTGCGCCAGATGCCCAAACGCAGGACCAGGACCAGGATGAGGACCAAATGGAGGTCGTCCGACCCGGAGCACGTGACTCAGAATGGCGATGGTGGGGCAGGCCACGTGGCCGAGCTGCCGCTCCGGGGTGGGAATTGCGAACACATCATCATCGCCATCATTATCGCTTTGCCGCTGTTTGTGCTACTCATTACATGGCGTGTAGACAAGGCAAACAAAATTGAATTAGCATAGCAGGCGGATGAAAAAATCACGCATACGCCACCATCCTGAGGGAGTCCTGGACCTATCCTCCGGGATATGAGCCACTCTGCCTCCGCACCTGCCCCAGTAGCTTTCCCTGAACAGTCTCTTGACGCTCCTCAGTCGTCCTACAATTGCCCTTAACAATGTAAAGTTCGGGAATTATGTACAGACGCATATTGCCATGGCATTGAGGATTTTGGTGTACTCTTCCAATTACGAAATTACCTTCTCTTCAAATTTTTTTCTGACCTTAATTTAAGTTTCTCTTAATATTTAAATATATACAACAACTTTTTTTATAACTAGTGGGTTTACTATATGGTACAGGCGGGTAAGAAAGCCACTTATTTCCTTAACATGTAACAAACTGTAAGACGGAACTGTTATTCCTTGGAACAGTAGATAAAATATTATAGATGCAGCCACCTAGGCTTAGGCTCTTGGAAGCGGGCCATTTCTTTCCCTTGGCTATTGGGATTGATGCTTAGTATTTGCTTTTCCTAACGAATGCAGACGGCTCACTGGTCGGCTTCCCTGGGCCTCGGGAGATTCACGGTGCCCCTTGGTGCCCCTTCCTGCTGAACTAAGTGTGGCACGGCTCGGTGACGAATTGAAGCGCAAAATTATGTAGCCGCAAAGATACGCGCACTCATGCCGACAATCAAGCAATGAAATTTCATGCGTTTGCACATGCGTTTGCCCTTGGCTGGCGACCCCCTGCTTAGCCTAACTTGGGGGAATCCCCCGCCCAGAAAAATAAGAAAAACACACCGCACACTCCTCTCTCTCCACAAACAAGTAACACATTTTCACTTCCTTTGAACCTGTTACGAATTTTAAAATTTTTTTCCGGTAGATTATCCGCTTTTAGCCCTGCCACGCCTACGTCCCGTACGCCCAATGCCGCATAATACACGAAAGGCACGTACCAAATGTACTGAGCTGGTGGGGCGTGGACAGGGGGAAATTCTGGGGTTCCGACCAGTGATCCCATCGTCCACCATTGCTTGTGTGCAAAAATATTACTTGACTGACATTTAAATTAACACAATCACAGTTATTGGGAACTCAACTTTAGTGGTTTCGGGACTAGGACTGGGATTGGAGTCGGGATGAGCTGGATTTCGTGCTCCATCCAAAAGTCACCGAAGGACTGGGATAGGATCCCAGAAACAAGAACAAAACGCTTTGCTGACAAAAACTTAATACATTTTTTGGGACTGTTGAGCAAATGGGGATTATTCTGCTGAAATGGATTTGGAGACTCTAAAACTAGAAATGAGGAAAAGAAGAATAGGAAAAATGATTAATATTTTTTAAAATTAAAAAAAGGAAAAAAGGCCCTTATCAACAATTATTACTAATTCTTTACACCTATTTTATACTAATAACTGCTTCGCCCACTATATGTATGTGGCTAATATTATGAAAAGTCTTAAAGTTTGTTTGAAAATTTTCGTATGAAATACTTACAGAAAATTGTTACGATGTGTTACTTTCGTTGAAAAGTACACACGTAAAAGTTCAAACACCTTGGCTGGATCTGCTTTAATTAGGGCAGTAAATCTGAACAGAATGAAGAAAGATCAGACTCCTGCAGTTTTATCAAGCTCATGTGGAAAACATATACCCAATTGACTTGATAAATGTTCAATTAAAACTTCAAAGTGCCGCCCATTGCGAACTTAACATTGCCTTTTTGTCGTCGACTGCACTATTGTGACATTTTCTCTTTGTTTTTCTATTTTTTTCGGGGGTCAAACATTTGACTCGATTGCTAGACAGTTTACTGGTGTACCAAAGCGTCCGCATCTCTCCGCCTCGTTCCTTCTATCAATCCATCTCGCATCCCCCCAGCAACCCCATCGACTTATGCGCGTGGGCGTTTTTTAATCAAAATGTAACAAGCCAAAAGCAAACAAGGAAGGTCCTGGATATCCACACCCGCGTACCGTCCTCCGTGCCCTGTTCATGGCCAGGACAGAGCTCATGGCCTGGATTAGTAGTGCAACAGCAAAAAGGAGATGGCAGAACGAAAGGCCCGAAAACAGATAACGAGAGTTGCCGGCAATGGAAAAGATAGTTCTTGTTGCCTTCCCTTGTTGCACACTTTTTATTGGACTTTATGCGCTTTTGTACTGACCCATCCGCCTGCTCCTCACCCTGGGTCTCCTCCTGGTTCTGGCTCTGCTTTACCCCTCGGTGTTTGTTCTGTTCAAAGGAGATGGAAAAAGGTACCCAGGAACCGTATTAAAACCCATAGCCCCAGGTCAGAAGCAACTCAATAAATGGAGCCCAAGAAAAAATGAAACCGAATGAAGGGGAAGTCTTACTAATTTCCAGGCCTGCGCCCCAGCTTGATTAAATAAAAGCGAAGACGGTTCGAGGCCCTCCGATTGTTTACCTTATACGGCCAATTTGCAACTAAATCGAAGCCGGAGATGAGCAGCTAAGCTGTGTGTAAGCTCTCCAAGCCGCCACTTCATCAGTCTGTCCTAATCGGAGAAGGAATGGTGGCAGGAGCCGGTGGGACTCCTGGTGGGTGGCTTTTGTTGGCCAGCTCAGAAATTAATTAACCAGGAACACACAGGGCATAGTTTCAATGGGCCCGGCAGCGGGCACTGAAATTGGCCCAACAATAAAACAATAACATAGGATGTCCGAACCAGGACCAACTCCCAACATCCAGGGAACCACCACCTCCCCCCACTCCTCATCAACACATTACAAGCCACTCAATAAGCTGCCATCGACGGCGCCTAAAGTGCCAAGAACATACAAAGACACACACATCTATAACCACTACGGCCCGGTAAGGATAACGATGCCATAGATGATGATGAGGCTGCAGAGTTGACGATGATCGGGATGATGAAGCCCCAGCAACTGTAATTTGCTGCGTTCAGTTTTAGTTCAAAGGCGATATAGGCGCTTTCTCACAGCTTTTGGGGCTCCGAAGTGTTCTCATTGTGGGTGGATTCGGAGGTGGGGCTCTTCCAGGACCTTTTGTTCTCTGACCTCATTGACTAACCGGGCTATCCTAACAATGTGAAGGCTTCAAATGCCTTTTCTATGGACGCATTCGTCCATGTGGGCCAAGATTTTTGTGCCGGTCATCAGCAGGATGACGATGGTGATGACAAGGCCGGACTTTGGTCAGGAATGGGCTAAGGTGAGCAAGTGGGTGAATCCAAGAGTTGCGGGCACAGGAGTAAACACTCTTTAAAATGGCTGTATGAACCTAAGGGCAAAGGCCCATACATTAATGAAAGATTCACACCATGAAGGACAAGAAACAATAAGTAATAACTGCTGAGACTTAGAAGAGACTTTTACCAGCGACTTCAACATTTTTATTACATGTTTGACATATTCTTGTAATGCAAAGAATTGCTACAACATTTAGAGATAATTAACTAGGTCTTACAGAAGATACTTCATAAAATATTTAAATCCGCAGGTACAAAATGGATAGTATTAAATAAACACCTAAATCCACTCTCGCATTCCTCGATGTTGGTTATCGTTCACTTTCTGATTGTAATCAAATTCCTTTATGCCTAACGATATGTCAGCCCTCGTGTGACGTCTTTGTTGGGGCCTGACTTGGTCTGGACCCTATTAAGAATGGGCGGCCAAGGATTGAACTGGCTTACTTGTGGACGCGTGGACTGGTATTAAAAACAAAGGACCCATAAAGATTATGTCAAAAACAAACTATTCAATTAAGTAACTAAACTAACTGACGTTGGCAACAAAGGGAAAGCCACTTGTGCTGCTCCTGCCTTCCACACATGCCGCACGTCTTGCATACTCACATGTACAGACCAATCCTTATGCCAACTGTTGAACTGAAGGAACTTTTGGTCTTTGTCAAGCCAAGCTCACAACAACCATTGCAAACATCTTGCCCGGACTCTTTTTGGTTTTATTTGCATAGCTGAGATAGGGATTGAATATGATGAAGAGATAAGGGAGATCCGGCGAACATAAGGGAGATAGATTTATTTAGAAAGGAAAAACGAAAACTTTGAGTCGGACAGTTGTCGGGGTGAAGTTGATTTCACATTTTCCTCGTTGTGCTCACTTGCATTGGGAATTTGGCTTAAAGAAGTATTGCTAATATCGTATTACACTGACTTTTAGGGGGTATATTTATTAGAGGTTCGTTATACACATTGGTAAACAGAATTTGAAACCTATTATATAGTGTACACATATTACTATTGTATAGTGCTACATCTTTCTGTTCAAAAATCATTAATGGAAGGGCGTCCGACTAATTGAACAACGAATTTTTAACTAAAGTAGAAACTTCGGTTAACAAAGTAGATGTTAAGGGTTATTTATGTGGAAATAGCGTCTAACACTAGGAAAAGAGTTTAAGTTCTGCTAAAGTTCTAAACAAAATAACACACAAATATTATCAAACCATTCCATATCAATTTTTTAGCTGCGTTTTGCCGTAAACTCTTCAAATACTTTGATATGTGGCGATGTTTGAAAATAAAAGTCTTGCATATTTTTCTGCTAAGAATATTGGCTAAGAAGTTCATCTTCATAATTAAATAAATTTTCGTATGGTAGATTTTAAAAGTATATCTTGATAATAGTTGTTTATACGAACATGTCTTCCAGTTTTGTCTTACAGGGAATCTTTGTTTCGACATGTGATAGATAGATATTTTCTTTTAACTATACCGATGGTCAAACATTGGTTATCTCTCCGTGGACTTGAAGTTATTGGCATTATTAGCAAAAGGCTTAGGCCTTGGCGTGTGTCAGGATCCTGGGCATGAGCTGCTTATAAGGAACATGGGGCTTGACGCAGTGGTTGGAGTAGAAATGGGTGAAGAGCTGTGGCACGTGTCATAAAATAAACAATAATCCGAGGCAGCGCCTGCCATTCCACGTAGCTGCACAATAAATTGTATCTAATAATGCGCACCGTGCAGTAGAACAAACAATCAATCAATACACAATATTTCTTCCCTTCCCGAGAATCTCGAGTTGCCAGCGATTTTGTTTTCGATTCCGATTGCCTTAAAACAAAAGCAGAACAATGGAAAAATCGGAGAAAATAGAAATAGAATAGACAGAACTTGTGTAAGGAGTAGAAAAAAGATAAATATTTATACCCCGAGCGCAGTGCAGGCGACGCTCGACTTGTTTTTTCAGCTTCGTTGAGCGTATAGAACTAGATCTCGAATGGGGGATCCAGCGTTTACAGAGGGGCTGAAAGGGGTTGGGGCTGCGGAAGGTGGGTAAGAGCATTTGTAGATAATAAAAAACAAGTAGGTAAATACAATATAAATGCTGGTAGCCGGTTCTCAGACCGAGTCGGAGTCTGTGTATCTTAGAGATACGATTCGGTTGCAGCAGCAGTGCCAGCCAGCACTTTTATTACAAGCGACTTTCTGCAAATTGTGGAACCATTGTCTTCTCCTGCCCCTGTTTCATGGCCAAAGAGGCCAAAGTGTTTGAATTTACTAGCAAAACGGAAAGGCAAAGCCAAAGAGCGAAATGAACTACGACCCATCCAAATGCTCGGACGGGCTCAAAAGGTTGCGAACTGCGAGTCCCTTCTGCCCCATCTGTTCATCCGAGCCGACCAGCCAAAAAGGTTCACAGTTTTCCGTTTCTGCTGCGATGGCATTCTTATTTATAAGCCCAAAGGCAAAGCTGAGGAAACCACCTTTGGTTGGAGACGCTCGTTATCCTGCGGGCGTAATAACTAGTCGATGATGCGAGAGTTGTTCGATCAAATTGGTAAACAAATGTGCAGGAAGGCAAGGGATTGCCGAGGGTGAGGAAAGTTGTTTGTGTTTCAAGAGGACAGCCGGAGGACATTGATAAAAGGAAGTTTGCTATAGCGCGAGGTCCTAGTCACATATCATTACGTGCGTCTGCGTTCCGTTTCATACATTTAGCAAACAAACATTGGATTCTTATACCCGTTACTAGTGCAGTTAAAGGGTATACTAGATTCTTTAAAACGTATGTAACAGGCTGAAGGAAGCGTTTCCGACCATATAAAGTATATATATTCTTGATCAGGATCAATAGTCGATCTGGCCATGTCCGTCTATCCGTCCGTCTGGCTTTCTGTCTTTCCGTCCGTATGAACGTCGAGATCTCAGGAACTAGAGAAGCTAGAAGAGAAGAGTTGCAGCGCAAGCTTGTTGATTCATTTTGCCACACCCATCCTAACGCCCACAAACCGCCCAAAACTGCCACGCCCACACTTTTGTAATTTTTTTGTTGCTATTTTTCATATTTTAGTTAGTCATGTGAAGTTCTCTTGATTTGCCAAACACGTTTTTGCCAAGCCCACTCTAACGCCAAATCGCCCAAAGCTGTCACGCCCACACCTTAGGAAAATTTTTTGGAATTTTTTTTATTATTTAATTAGTCTAATAAATTTCTATCGATTTGGCAAAAAACATTTGGCCACGCTCACACTTTTGAAAAATGTTTTGATATTATATCATATTTTAGTTAGTCCTGTAAATTTCTCTCGATTTGTCAAAAATGTTTTGGCCGCGCCCACTCTAACGCCCACTAACCGTCGGAAACTGTCAATGCTGAAATTTCTCCTTCGCACTACCACTAGCTGAGTAACGGGTAGCAGATAGTTAGTTAAGGGGAACTCGACTATAGCACTCTCTCTTGTTTTTAAAAATGTAATAATAAAAGGAAGACGTACTTTCGGTTTAACAATACGGGTTTCCGTAGTCTATATCTAGAGATCTAGACATCCATTAGGACATGTAATGTAAGAAGTTTTACTCGTACTTCCATTCTATGACGACATCACAATTGTGTCTATACGGAAATACTCGGTTCAGAGGTTATTTTTTCTCGTTTATATCTTCCGAAACCTTTAATTCACTGCGTAGCGCATTGTTTCTTAGCTGTGATCAACATAGTGTAGCTTTGTACGTCTATCCAATTTCCCCAAGTCTATCTGTTAGTCCCCGAACACCTTAACGACCCCAATAAGGAGCGGAATCAAATTGTAGAGGGGCAGGGGATGGGAAGGGGAAACCGGGAGCTGGCCATTTCACTCTGCTAAGTAGTGGGCAATTATTTTTACGACAACTAGTTAAGGGTGCCCGAATGTATGGGGCGGCGAATGGTTGAAAGTTAGGAGAGGGCGGCGGGATTGCCACTTAAATTTGCTACTCGCTTCTAATTGCGGGTTTTTCTTATCCCCAAAAGAGAAGCAACAATGGTAAAAGGAAAACAATGTTAGCAGCAGCGGCTAGAGAAGTAAAAAGGACTGAGAAGGAGCAAATGGGTGTGTTGATTGCTCAGATATGAAGTTCAAGTTGCTCGGGGAACATGGCGAGATGATTCGAAATAAATATATGAGGGCTTGCGCTGGAAAGCAAAGTTAACTTGTTTAAAAACTTGCCAAAGATAATGAGTTCCTAAGATAGATGGCACCCAGCCCCATCCTCACATTCACCCCTCACCTTAGGTACAGCTTTTATATGAAACATAACTCAAACTGTTTGCTTTGTTGTTTTTATGGCTGGGTCTTGCTCCTTGGTCTTTGGTTTCCTGTGATTATGATAACGAGAGCTCAGAGCAGTAACAAAAGCAAGCTGCACCCAAGAGTCCATTGTGTACGACGGATGCACACAATGGAATAAGCAGTAGTCAAATCAATGATGTTGGCCAAGTTTACGTTAAAATTATTGCGTTTCTGCAAAGAATCAATATAAATTTATGTTTGGCTTAATTATACATTTTAGTTTTACGTTTTAACTTCTTCGTCCCGAACTGTTGCTCTTACTAATGCTTACTAGTACGAGGATTTTAGAGACAGAAAATGAATCTTTTTTTGCAGTGGAGGCAACCAGAGGTCAAGTATCAGAAATCTGTTTGAGACATTGTTGATGGCTGGAGGAGGAGTTGTCTGCGACTCAAAAACTCTCGGCGACTGAATCGTCAAGATAAGCTCTGCCGGTTTGTCTTCCACACTGGCATTTCCCATGTTTGAGCAATCAAAGTTGGGCATTGTGTCTATGCTTCGGCAAGTTTTCAACGCTGAAAGCTTGAAAGTTTCAACTAGAAGTGGCAATACAGACAAGAACACCGCCGAATTATACCTTCATATAACTGTGTTTTATGCGTGCTAAAACAGTTCTGTGGGTTCGCAAATGCTCATAAAATGATGAATATCCACGGAACTAAACTATTAAATCCCTCTTAAATTTGTGTCAATAGTGTCATGCTTATTGCATAGAGGATTAGTCCGATTTTACATATTTATATAAAATTAATTATTTCCAAAGTTACACGCGAATATACATAGTTCGTATGCATATAGAAACAGAGAGTCATGCGGGTGCTAATTGAAATGCTTTGGTGACATGGCCGTTGACATTTTTTAGATTTTTAATTAAATTGCTGTCAACGTTTTTTCCAAATATATATATCATTTCCATTTGGTTGCTTTTCACGAAAAGATTTAACTTCTCTACCAACCCCCAACGCGGTGTCAAATTATTACTCGTTACTAATTTGATGTTTTTCGTTTTGTATTTTTTGCAAACTAGTTCGTTTGCTTTTTGTGCCATCCACCAGTGTGTTCTTTTTAACCACAGAATTGAAATGTTTTAATTGAAACTAAATGTTGCCCCTGTGTATTGCCTGCAAATAAAACAAGAACTAGAACGAGTGCAAACAAGCCGGTCGAAAACAATAACAAGAACGCAAACATAAAGCCACCCGGAAAAGTGGGAAAACTGGGAAAACAGGGAACCGGCAATAATAATTACATCGAATGTAGTTTCCAGTCCCATTCTCTATTTGCGACTTTGTCCTGAAACTCCATCACAATGCAGTAAACTCCGGAAATCCGATTTGCGACCCCTTCCCCGGCACCTTTCCATTTATTTTGCAGGGCTTTTCGTGGGGCTCCTTATACCATTTGCCCACTGCTCCGGCTCTTTATGCAGGTCTGCATCGGATTCGCATCGAATGGTGGATGAGAACCGCCGTTACAGCTTGCAGAAAATGCCCCACAAATTTAATTGTAAATACATAAATCGCTTTACGAGCGTTTTTTTCGCTGCTATAATTTTATGTGCCCCACCTTGGGCCCCTTTTTTAGGACTTTTCACGTGGCAAGCGTTTTAAAAAGGCCAAAAGCTTAAGCCTCGTGCGGTCAACAAAAAGCCGGCCGCAATGGGAAAAATAAATACAGGCTCAGGCTGTGGGCCGTGGATAAAACAGGACCACTAGGACCTCTGACAGTCCTTTGGGTACTCCTCTGACACTCACACTGGGACGCAGATACACACGAACTGAGCACATAAAAATGCATTAAATAAAATTTGTCATATAAATCTTGCAATTTACGTGTTTGTTTACGGGTGTGCGGCCTGCAGTAGCCCGAAAAACGTAATTTACAGACCAAAAGCTTTGGAAAGTAAGTCGAAGTTGTCGCTTCAGGGTATATTGGTCTGTTTATGTATATTCTTGAATTTTACCAGTCTAAAAGTCAAAAAACAAATATTTAAAATATAAGGTTACACAAATGTATTATTTTTGGTTCTAAATAGTTGGAAATCTTCCAACCATTATGCAAGTGCAAGTTCGTATAGTTCCTGCCCAAACATTTCTGTGCTCTGGAATTTCGTGCTTGACATTTGGTAATGGGTAACTAGCAATTGCTATATGTTCTAACATTTATACACTCCTTTCCGCCTTCGCATGTCATCCGGAGCGAGTTTCCGTATAACTCATTATGAGCCCTTGTCGCAGGTGCTAATTCGTTAAAATGGAAATCAGAATTTTCCAATTAAACTGCGGATAATAAATTGGCCCGAGCCGAAACCATACATATGTACATATATGTACGTAGGCAAAGGTAGAGGTAGGCGTACATAGTATGAGCCAAGTGGCTGGACGGAAGGGCGGTCCCTTTGGGGTTGGCCGGCGGCATCGGCAGCTTCATCAGCCGCAGCAGCTGGCGGCCGGCCCGGCAGAAGGGAAATAAATTATAAATACGCCGGAAGTTCCAAGTCAGCATGAAAGGGCGAAAGCACACAAACACCCCAGTGGACCAGTGGACCAGTGGACTCGCACCACCCACTCCCACCCAAGCCACAGGTTTGCATTTCCGTTAGCTAGCTAATTTGTAAAAAGCTGTTGACCAGCACACAAGAGCTCGCAGCTGAGACTCAACAAGAAGATAAACTATGCGTCCCCCGTATGTGTGTAGTGCTCGTACATAAGCAGATACTTTATCTAATGCCAGGCGACGTGTGGAAATTTAGATATACGACCACACATTCACCCACACTCGCACGCACTCGGCACTTTTGGAGTTTCAGCGGGGTGGTGGGGTCGGAGCAGGGGATGGGACTGGCAATTAGATAGAACAAACGCAATGCTGACAAAGGCAATGCAATTTTGCTTGCTAACCGCAGCAAAAGTTGAAAACATCTCAAATATGGTTGAGTTCAAGCAAGATATGTACAGGGCAGCTGAAAGTACAGTAGGTGCTCGCACATCGAAAAGCACATAGTTAGTTGGTTACTCAAAACCTTACACTTCCCAGGGTATTGTTATTTTATAAGAGTTTTATTTGGTTCTTATTCCTAAAAGTTTTCTAATAGGAGTGCCTAATATAAATTATATACATAGACTATAGAACATGTATTGTTAAATCTCAGTGTATTGTAAAATTGTATTCCCCTTACTTTTATAGGGCATACTAGAATCGTTGAAAAGTATGTAACAGTCAGAAGAAATCGTTTCCAGCCATATAAAGTAAATACATAAACTCTTGTTCAGGATCAATTGTCGATCTGGACATTTCCGTCTGTCCGACCGAAAGCTAGAAAGCTAGATACTTTTGAAAAATGTTTTGATATTTTTCTAGTTTTGTTTCGTAAATTTCAATCGGTATGCCCACAAGCCGCCAAAAGTTTTGAAAAATGTCTTAAAAAGGTTTCCTTTTATTAATTGTGCATCGATTTCAATCGATTTGCCAAACAACTTTTTTGCCACGCCCACCCTAACGCCCACAAACTGCCCAAAACTTTCACGCCCACAATTTTGAAATTTAAATTTGTATTTAATCCTGTTTTTTCCATATTTTTATCAATGTTCCAGAATAATGTAAAAATTTCTTGTTCGCTGAAACACCAGCTGAGTAACGGGTATCTGATAGTCGGGGAACCTGACTATAGCGTTCTTTCTTGTTTAAACTTGATTGCATTTAAAGCGTAGGGCAGTTTCTGAGTGGCAGTTGCCACTGCTACTTTTTCTAAAGGTATCCCGTGCTACTGGTGGTAGCACGTTGGTAGCGTTGGTTCCCTTAAACGCTGATATCTGTGCAACGTGGATATCTCTTTTCGCCGCCCACCCCCAAATCGAGGCCGCAAACCCGAGCCAAAGAAGCGAAACGAGGAGTCAAAACTGCTGTTGCCGCAACTTGAAGTATGTGTGGTCAGAGTGGGTGGCAAGTGGGCAGGGGGCAGGGGGCAGGGGGCTGAGGCCGAAGGATAGCTAGGAGGGGGCTATTGTGTGGCAGCAGCAGCTGCAAGAGCAGCTCAACAATTCAATTTAAGATTCGTGCGCAATTTGCGCAGTGCAAGGCGCCAGGGGGCGTGGCCCAGCGAAGTACAGTACGGTGCAGTACAGTGGAGTCTCCATGCGTGGGTGCGAGTGACTTGAGTTGATTCATATGGCAGACAGCTTGCTCTACTTGGCAGCGGGCATTATCCGGCAATGGGACCGCTTTGCCACCTCCTCATCCCTCGCCCTGCTATGCTGGCATCCGGACTTACGCGTGTTACGAGCTCAGTAATTGTAAAACTGGCTCATTTATTTCCCCGCGTATTTGGCTGGTATTTTATTTAGGATGCTACACATTTTGCTGGCAATTTGCGTTTGAGATATTTTCTGGGGGGAGGTGAACATGATGGAGAGAAAACTGAAATATCGTAATGAATCAACAAAAAAGCTGAATTTACTTGGAAATTCCATTTCCTGAGAAATATATGATTTGCGGTTTCCGATACTCCTCAGCATTATTTCATCACAGTTATGCTGTGAACAATTTGTGTTTTACACCAATTTTTTAATCAACAAAGTTTTTGAACCCTTGAAAGATTTTAAAAGCAACTCAAGATTATGAAATCAGAAAGCTTACGTTTTTTAAAGGCTACAAGGTTCTTGTGGACTCCTTCACACAGGTTTGCACTACAGGCTGTGCCATTCCTTCCTCTGCTTCATTTCGAGACCTTTGTGAAGTCCACACAGTTCCGCAGCAAACAAGAGTTATTTGGCTTTCCAATGGTTTAATTAAAACATTGTTACTTCATTGTGAAAATGCGCAAAGAGTAATTATATAACATTTCCCAACCACGCACCCACTCACCCCCCTCGCACATAGTTGGACGCCCAGTTAGAGCGCTGGCAGTGCTAACAAACAAATACAAGTGCAGCAAATGGGACAGACAAAATGTAGTACATGTGTCGACAGGCAGGGGAAAATGTCGAGTTGGGGAATGGTTCGGGGGGTCCGGGGAGTCCGGGAATGCGGAGTAAAGGAGCAAGTGAAGCCGCTTTGAGCTTTAACGCTTTGTACGGATTTCCATTAGTGGAGTGTGTTTTCCACTGCCCACGTGTGCGTGTGCTGCATGTGTGGGCGCAAATCGCTTGGCTCCGAAAGTTGACACGCACATAGTTATAATAGGTAGAAAATTAAATTAAGCCCAACAGTCTCCGGAAAGCAGACTACAATATTTGCACGCCATTTCACGGAAGCAGGGAACGAGATAGCCAGGGATATGTGCTCATTTAGTAAATATCGATATTCCTTAAAACAGATCTTAAATTGTTATCCCAAGAGGCTTATTACTACCTATGAATGGTACATCAGTATTGAACCGCTGCACCATGATCTCAATCTGTCTGTTGTCGAAGAACCGATATCGTTCAGACTATCCCGATCTTGACCACACAACAAGATCCCTATACGAAGATTAAAAAGAAGGCTCTTCAACCTTCTAACTGAAACATAAAATAGTTATAATTTATACAACTAATTGTAATCAAGTAAACAGATACTACGAATGCAGATATTATAATAATTTGATATAATAACTATAACAAGGAAGACGTAAATATAGGCCATGAGAATTACCAACATTAGATTCCCGCTAGGATGTAGTCATTTATGATTTTTAGTTCCGTATGATTAAGTGATCAATTTGAAATTTAATAAAAACAAAAAAATGTTATTCAATATTCGGAATTTAAAACAAAATCCACCTCGAATATTGAATGTCATATTTATTGCTACATGCATAATCTGAAGAATAGAATTCAGAGCACACAGATAAACTGATAGTGATGTATAATATCGGGAAAGCAAATATAATAAATATCAAATAAATCTTAAGATTTGATATATTATTAATAAATAGGTAGTGGCTTTATTTATTTATTGATATGCTTAGTCGTACGCAAAGATACATTTTGGTAATCTTATTTACTCAATCCTGTAAATGCCGCTCTTTATAGCTTTCTCTTATTGGATTTGAAAGCTTCCCATCACTACTAAATGGTTTATCTAACAACAGCAACGACGGCTCGTATTAAGCCTGGTAACCCTTTAATAACTTAATTGAGGTTGACGCTTTAAAGACGTCGGCTTTCCCCGGGCGGGGGGTTGATAAAAGAGACCAGGGACGAGTTCAGTCGTATATAAGCAAAAGCAAGGACTAGCACACACGCACAGGGCAAAAAGCCAAAATGCCAAAAGGCTGGAAATAAATTAACTTTTTTGGTGATTTTATGTAAATTGTGAAATGGAAAGCGCTGGCCGTCAGACGTC
Source organism: Drosophila santomea (assembly GCF_016746245.2). Taxonomy (NCBI): domain Eukaryota; kingdom Metazoa; phylum Arthropoda; class Insecta; order Diptera; family Drosophilidae; genus Drosophila; species Drosophila santomea. The sequence continues at coordinate 22,331,625 of NC_053018.2, forward strand.
CTGCCGACCCACTTATATTTATTTAACGATGTGACCCAAATTTATTTCTTATGTGGAGTGTTTAATTAGACAACTTCCCCCCATTCTCCGCTCCCCTGGCGACATTTGGTGGTCTTTACGATTCGGCGAGTCGAAGGCTCCAGTTTCAGATGTTCGGCTAGCTTTTCGTCAAGGTCAAATGATATGCGCATATAAATAACCCCGCCCAGGACCTTTCAGAATGGTTTTGGGATCTGGGTCTTTGGGGCGGTCTGCGGCTTATCTTTGGGTGTGCTGTGCCAAAATTTACGTACTGTTAAGTAAAGGATTTGTGGTTAATGACGGTCGTCGGTTTTGCCCACCGACGGATTACTTTTTCTCCCCCGGCTGCATATGTTGTGTACGCTGGTTAGTTTTCCATGTGGCCACTGGTTTTGGGTCTCACTGCGGTGACGGGTTGCTCAGGATGTGGACAATCAATTTTAGTTATAATCAAATTTAAATTAAAGTTGTGGCGTTTGGTGATAATAAAAGGTACCATTAGGGCAAAAGTGGATCTTGTTATTTTGTATTGGCTTTATTATATTTATAAGACACCGAGAACATTGATTTTTTAAATTTTAAGACAGAAATTCCAAGGCTTAAATTTTATACTGTGAAACAAATAGCCGCTTGACTTTCATCTCGGCGCTTCAATCGAGTTACAAGGGAATCGAAGAGTGAGGGATGAGATGAGCCCAGCGGTCTTTCCATCACCTTAGCTTCCCCCACAGAGACAGAAATGCAAATTGTGACATAAGTGGACGGCTTATCAAACTCCCAAATCCTTCGACCAAAACAGATATGAGACTGTGGCAAATCTTGGCAGGACCTCAGCTGTCAGGAATGCCCGACAGGCCCTTCGCCGCCCCCCGAAGTGGGAAAACGCCCCAGCTAAGCCCTGGCTTAGATGTGTTAGATGTGTTCAACAGCTGCGTTATTTCCATTTTTCTACTCCGCTTGCCTTTTTTTCCCGCCCGCTCCGAGGCCATGACAACTTTCAATTTCCATCACCGCCCCCTAGTTCTCAATTTCAATTTTCCAAAGCACGCGCCGCACCAAAAGGTCCTGCCACGCCCACAAGCTTAAGGCAGGAGAGATGGCAGAAGTATTCTAATCCAATCGAAGCATTTATCAGCGTAACCGATCGACAAAAGTCAAGAGTTATGCATCAAAGTCACGAGGCGATGAGCTAACTGAGATAGTCTCGTCCCCAGAGCAATTACCTCCTTTTCCGGCCCAATTTTCATGCGGGGGAAATGGACGAATTTTTTTCTATGTAAATGCTGCACTAAATCAAAATACATTTCCAAACGCTTGGATAGAGCACACGAGGCGGCAATTTGATGCTGCATTGAGCAGACTTGACAAATCCAAAAAAGGAACCCCGAATCACGAACTACGGGCCCAGAACCAACCGACCTTTTATCCCAGGATCATAAAAATATCTCCAACAATTTTTTGCAGTAATGGCTACCCATATAAAATAAGAAGCAAAACAAGTGCAGGGATATGATGTGTAGATGCGGTGGATCGGCTATCCCGATATCCTGTAGTTGCATTTTTTTTCCTCACTTTCTGCAGAATGGAATTCTTGGAATGTTTATAATGGCAATGTGATATTAACATACATACATTTGATACATTCGCTCAATGAAAATTCAGGAAACTAATTACTTCTCTTTGAGTAGACTAACCCCTTCATCTTTTCTGCAGGCTCTATTGATTTTCGCCAGATCCGATATACTTCCGATACCGTGTATCCGTGCCGCGGGTATAATAATAATTTTTCACTTGCGTAACCAATCGATCCATGTGTCCTACCCCTAGCTGGAAATCGGTGCGGAGTGTCAAAGATGAGGCCACACTGATAAAATCCAATCACTATGAAATTTACGCTCCTTTACAGGAAATGAAGCGGAAGAAATGTGCAAAATGTATTGGCGACGCCCGCCCATAGATACTCTTCTTGCTCTTCTCCCGCAGATTTGTAATTCTGTGCGCGGTTTCTGGGGGTGGTGAATGTTGGGTGTTGGGTGTTGGGTGTTGGGTGGCGGTTGGTTGTTGGTTTTTGGACAGAGCGAGCTCCAAGTTATTGCCATTGCAATTCATAAAACAAATTGATATTGCCCTGCTATTACCCACACAAACACATCAAATGCCAAATGCCAAACGCCAAACGCCCCGTGTGGAACCACAGAAACCCCCCTGGACGGAAGAGCGGTGGAGAGGGGGCTAAATTAAATTAAATATTTACTCGCATTTGCATGCGATTTTATTTCCTTTTTCTTCATTCATTGCTCGCTGAGCAATTTGCCCGGGACATGTTTTGCTTTGATTAGCTTTCGCAGATTGGGGTAATTTGTGTCACAGGCAACGTCAACGCCCCAAAATCCACCGACGACTACGACGACAACCGCGCTGGAAAAAATCTGAGTGCAGGCCCAGAGCAGCAATTTCCCCTTGACGCCCCTAATTATATGCAACAGGCACCTGCCCCTCCGCTGGGGCACAGGATCATATGGGACCAGACGGTCGTTATCCAACAATTTCGTTCGAAATTAATAAATTGATGGCTGGACGAAAATAAGCTTTGCGGGTCATGGCCTGCACTAAAAAAAATGTATTTAAACTTTCCAGGAAAGCTACGTTCTTTCGTTTAATAATATTTTGTAACAAATTGTTGTATGTAAAAATATGTATAATGTAAATAAAGTATACTTAGCAGTAAATAAATATTAGGAAAAACCATTAGTAAATCTTTACGTGACTTGTTTTATAATATGATGACATTCAGCCGCATCATTTAAAATTTAAGTAAATACCTGCTTTTATGGCACATTTTTGTAAATATATTTTAGTATATGGTATAAAACCATACAAATATTTACATGTTTCATTACGCACTCTTCTTATGAAAAAGAGGCGTTTTTATTATTTTCTATAAACAAAACGTTCTATTGATATTGCTTAGTTATATTTCATATTAAACTAACCTAATCGCATTCCATTTCCGCAATAATCTGGTTCATTCGCTAAGCTAATTCGACTAAACTTTCCCACATCTAGAACGCACCAAGGACACATAGATCGGCGGCCAAAAGTGGTTGGTTGGACAGATGGAATGGCCTGTTTGCATGGTTGGTCTCACTGCTGGGCTGGTGGCTGGTGGATGGGCTCTTCAACTTCTGGGTAATCGTGGATCGAATTGATTAGTGGGGCAATTGTAACGGTAGAGTGACTGAGTCACGAGTTTCCGCGGCAATCTAAATGCAATTCATTGACAATCGATTAGTCAAACACTTTCCGCCCCGAGCGCCGCTATCATTAATTATGCCGCGCACCCCTGTCTTATAGTCTGAAATGGTAGTCTGAAAAGTCGAAAGCTACCCCCGTGTCGATCCCTGATCTGCGCCACTTCCGTAAAATATGTGGCACTTTGCACATTCGCCAGAGTTGTTGCAATGTCGCAAAGTCGCAAAGTCGCAGTTCGTTCCCACTGCACATCACACATGCTTTCGGGCATTCATCGAGGCTGCGGACAAGGACTCACACTCGGCAGAGAGTCCCTAATAACAGACATTGCCAACCCCTAATTTTCCCTAATTTCTTAACCAATTTCGCCCATTACCACGGCCAAAGGGGGCGAGAGCGAGAGCGGGCGACCGGAAGAGCGAGATGGCAGCGCCGGGTCGGGTGTGCAATAAAAATTAAAATCCATGCCCAGGCCAAAGACATAACTCGTTTCCCAAGCCCCCCTCAGCCGCCCCACGGCCCCGTGCTTGGCTGCACCCCTCTCTTTCGCTCGCCCACTTTCCATCTCCCTCTGAAGCTGAGCCATATTAAAACGCTGTCGCCTCCCTTGAGTGGACTACACTCGACGAAAACTCACAGTGATGATGGCATCGCTATTGCAATAACCAATTTTAAATGGGGCACCCAAAACCAATAACAAATTCTGCTTTAGATTGCTGATCATTCCTTAAAGACGCAGAAACTCTAATTCTGTATTGAAAATGTACCGTTGAGTAATTTCATATCAGTTATTAATCGCGAACTTTATTTCTAATTGAATTTCAGAATGCTATGGGTTATGAGCATTAAGATTACTGATCTGGATTTTATTTTATTTTTGCTCAAAATCTATCTACGCAATTTATTACACAATAACTAACAAGAGGTTTTTTTAAGTATACAGCTAATAAAAATTACAATTGCTGCGATGATACCTTGTTATTCCCAGTGCAGAACCAGAAGAATGGCCCAGAGAAGAAGCCGAGTGCAGTGTCCGAGCCGGAGGAAGAAAGGATAGCAGGATAGGGGCAGTGGGCAGGGGGCTTAGGTAGCAGCTGTGTGGATGGTTCGTCGTGTTTGTGGCGGATGATTGGCCACACTAACACGCAACTACTGTCAATTATTTGACTGTCATTGACGCACCGGCTGACGGACGCAACAGAGGGACTTTGGTAGGGCAGGGGTGAGGAGCGGGTTGGGGCGACATGACTGGCTCGAAAGGGTTGGCTATATGCGTAGGTTGTTTCTGGCCAACTCTCTTGACATTCGGTCGCATGTTCCGGCCCACAACAAAGTCTGTCTATCGGGCTGCAGTGCCCGACTGGCCATCAAGTCGCTAACCGTCGCCGTTGGCCTCGTTCTGGTCAGGGCTCTTGGACCTCATGAACTCCAACCCCGATCCCCGATCCCTGACCACGAACCTCCGATCCCTTCCCTCACTCCTGATCCCCGAGCAACGGACCTGCTTCGCAGGTATTCCTCACTGACGCAATTGCCACAAATTTAAATGCGGTTTCTTAGTGGCTCTGGCCTGGCCGGAATTATGAGCGACCTCAACGAATTTGTCCTCGTCAACGGTCTCCGCTCCGACATCCTGTACAGGTTTATTCTGGGGTCTGCTCAGTCGGAGTGTGGTGCAATTAGTACTCCGAAATGCCAGGGCAATCATCCAGAAGTAGCTGTTACTTTTAAAACATCTTCGGCGCATTACGTGCTTTACTCCATTTTTAGTTCAATTAATTAAAATGCATAGATGCAATGGTGATTATAAGCAATCTTATTGGTCGTTTACAAATATTCAAAATAGTCAATTAAATAATCTCACAATTATTGTAATCGGTGCAACTCAATATATTTTTTGCCTAATTAATATTGAATTATTATATCAAAAATCAATGCTATTTTAAGCTATATTAAGATAGTTGACAATAATTTTTACATATAATAGATTAGCACTTAATGATATATTAACTTATTAAAAATACGATATTTGTCAAAAAATAAGTATGTGAAAATGTTTTCAAATCTAAAATCTGTATCTGTATTTTGATCAACTAAACACGAGTGTATGATTATCAAATGTTTATTTTTTCTACATGTACATTACATTTCTCAACATTTTCCATATTCTACATGGGCCACATAAGAAGCCGATTTAATGGATATCACAATTTCGACTCACATATCTGGGTAAGGCTTTTAAATGTATCCTTTTTGGCCTTGTTTTGTTATTTGCCGTTGGTTTGCAGTACGCCACTGCAATCATCATTAAAGCTTATTCAATGGCACACTCCTTCGTAGTGCCCTGGCTTGTCCTGGATCGTCCTGTTTCGAGCCGATGGAGTCCTTTGTTGGGGTCAGGCATTCCGTGGGTAATTCCTGTCGCCTGTTTTGCTTTTGTGCACATAATGACTTTAATAAATTAAATTAAATTTGTACACGTCAAACATGTGTCGCCAACAATGCGACTTAAATTGAGAGCCACGGAGGAGCTGAGTTGCGAGAATGAGACCCACTGAGGCCCTGCCGTCAATAAAAAATTGAGCCCCTCGCTCCACCCCTCTGATCAAGCGGAACTGAGCAGAGACAACAAAAGTGACCCAAATATTTTGCAAGGACAATGCACTGGAGCACAATGCAAACAAGGAGCGGGAGGGCAGGTTGGGGTGGCGCGCAGATATGAAGCGAGCTCTGAACAGGACGAACAAGGACGGCAAGCAAGGCGGGGAGGTGTCTCTGGTCAAGTAAATAAACAAAAGTAATTGCATAAATTTATATAAATTAATGGAAATGCATCATTGAAATTGGACTATCGCCAAATGAAATTTAAGTGCTAAAGTTCTACTTTTCGTTTCTCAGGGGATTGAACTCGGTACAATTGAGTTTAAGTGAATGTTTGTCTGAATTTTTGCTTCTTATATATATTGTATAACTTTGTAAGTGATTTTAAAATGATAATGACTATCAGCTAATTATCTAGTTGTAATTCCTCTAGTTGTGTTTTATTTCACAGATTCAAATGTTGTTTTGAGTTAAAGAATAACTCAGCTGTGGGCCTCTCAATATTAAATAATGAATAAATGCATTTGTAACACACTAATCAAAGAGATGGTAGCACAAGAAGTGTATTTTTTACACGCGTACTCGTAGAGTAAAAGCAAGAACATTTATATTATTCTTATGTCTTTGGGTATACTAGATTCGTTGAAAAGTATGTACAGGCAGAAGAAAGCGTTTCCGACCATATTTTGATATTTTCTTACTCGTAGAGTAAAAGGGTATACTAGATTTGTTGAAAAGTATGTAACAGGCAGAAGGAAACGTTTCCGACCATATAAAGTATATATATTATTGATCAGGATCAATAGCCGATATGACCATGTCCGTCTGTCCATCTGTCCGTCTGTCTGTCGGTCCGTATGAACGCTGAGATCCCAGGAAAAGCTAGAAAGTTGAGACTAAGCATGTAAACTCCAGAGACATAGACGCAGCGCAAGTTTGTCGATTCATGTTGCTACGCCCACTCCAACAAAAACCGCCCAAGCTGCCACACTCTTGAAAAATGTTTAGATATTTTTTCATTTTTGTATTAGTCTTGTAAATTTCTATCGATTTGCCAAAAATCTTTTTGCCACGCCCACAAACCACCAAAAACTGTCAGTGTTTAAGACTCTCCTTCTCCCTTCCTTTAGCTGAGTAACGGGTATCAGATAGTCGCGGAACTCGACTATAGCGTTCTCTCTTGTGTTTGTATTAAACTGATCTTTCTCCTTCGCTTTTCCAATAGCTAAGTACCGGGTATCAGGTAGTCGGGGAACTCGACTAAGTATAGCGTCCTCTCTTGTTTTAAGTAGGTTTTCATATCATATATACAATTTGGGGGTCGCAGATGTGGCTATTCACCAATGATTGCTGGGCAATCTGTTTCCAGTGGAATGTGCATCAAGGAAACCATCTGATTGGTGCGCTCACTCACCTGCAACAGGTAACAGGCAGATCGTGCCCCTGCCCTTGGTGTGAGAGTGAAAGAGAAGGCCAATGAGGGCGTGAAATGAGTGCATACTATGCAAACTGAATACATACAGATCTCTGATGATTGACCCTCACGAGTGAATTATTTATAGAGAGGGAAGCGCCGAGTTAATGACCCTGGTTTTTAGGGAACACTTATGAGCGGTGATCTTTCAATATAGTTACTATGTTGATACCCGGAGAAATTGAAGACAGTATTAAAGATAATCATCTTTTGATTCTGAGATTTTCTAGACATACGGGCAGTGCTGGGCTCGGAAATTTAGGAATTCAGTCGATAATTCGTGAATATTTCACGAATCTATAACAAAATAGCCTTTTTTTATCATTATTATCGGCCTGTAAGAACGTCAAAATCTCGCGATTTTTAAGAGCTAAAAAGTTGAGTCTAGGCAAATGGATTCACTTAAGGTCTTGGTCGAGAGCGATAAGAAAAAATCAACTATTTAATTAAGTGGCGTTTTAGTTTATAAAAAGTCATAAAACACGTTATATAACACATTTGGCTTGCCAAAACAACAGTAACATGTGTATAACCCGTCGATAGTATTAACTTATCTACGTTCGCACCCTTTGACCAATGGACCATGGTCACGACACTAATCCCGATACAGTGGTAAAAAAGGAGGCTTCAATCTATATCTGGGATCCCGGGGCCATCAACTGATTGATTGACAAGCCATTTACATTAACTTTGACGAGCGGTCGATCGAACCAATTAAAGCCAACCATAAACTGTCAACGTTTTTCCTAGAATGTGTCAAAGGTCAGCGTACAACGAGAAGAACGAAAACAATAGTCAGTGGCAGGAGGCAAAAACAACAATGCTGTCAGCTAATTAAAAATGCACATAAAATGTAAAACAAACAACGGGGAAACTAATGACTGCAAAATCAATACATGAAAAAGTGCGGATAAGGTATGACAAAAAATAAATACAAATAAATAACTGAAAATAATTAATAATTTAAGAGCTCAAGCGCTCTCCGTAAAACAAAAAAATTGTGAATGAAAAAGCTGACATAAATAAATTAAGGCGAAATGAATTCAAAATTCAGCGGGTAAATAAATAATAAATAACATTACATTTAGTTAATAAAAACACCAATTAGGGTCTAGAATGATGTGCCGAAAGAGAAGTCCGTTTTAAAATCACATTTTTCGGGCGGCAAGAACGAAATCGGAAGAGCGAGTACCGACGATCCCATGAATGAATGAATGTCATGAAGTCAACTAGGAAAAAGCACATAGCACTCATTTATTAATGTACCATTTCAGCAGCCACCCACTGGAATGCCCCCCACCCTCCAAGCACCACCCCCTGCAGAGCGGCCGAGAGACACGAATGTCGAGAGAGAGCGGGAAATTTGATGGAAAATGAGTTACAAGTGCGGCATGTAATGTAATGGTGTAGGTGTGTAAGCACAACAGAGTGTGCCAAAGGAGAGTGAATCGCGGTCGAATTAATGGTTAGTTTTTAAGAATTTTAAGTTGGTTTCATTTAAAACAAAAACAAAAAATTAAACCATAGAAAAATATTCACAGAGGAATTCGGTTGGCGTTTCTGGTTTGTCCAGCATCCCATTGAAATACCTTGGTCACAAAACCATTTGAAGTACTTTTTCGCAGAGTGTAAAATTTAGATCTTGTTGACCCTTAAACGTTTCGAACTCTGTAATAAATTCTTTCGCATGCCATGCGCATGCATGTGCTCTCCCGTTTGAATTTGGTTGAATTTTGTTCTCAGTAGTGACATTGAAATGTTGTCTGTCCACAGAATTGCCGAAGACCTTTTACAATGGGAAATTTGCTCAATTTTTCTGGCCAAACGCCATTATTATTGTGCTACAAGGGAGCTTAACAAGTACGATGATGAATTTCTACAATTTGTATTATAAATATTAATATTTAATTGTATATACAATAACTGTTACCAAATCATTCGGCCTAGAAAAAGTATACAAAATTAGAGCCTATACGAAATTTAGTTAATTAAAAATATTTAACAAAATTTTATCTATGGTCTTCTAGCGTATAATAATGCAAAAACATAAACTTAATATCTTTCTTCGTTTTGGCGTTATATACAAAATATATAAGGGGCGTTGCCACGCCCATTTTGGTATTATAAATTATATGTATGGGCTAGTATAAGCTAATTCAAAAAATACAAACTAAATATCTCTCTGTTCTGGACGTTTTACGTTTGCCAGAAATGGTGGTAAAATTTCCCATAGTGCGGGCCCGATAGCAGAGCTGTTTCCTTTAATGTTAACGGCCGGCTGAATTGAAACTGGTTTGCACTAACAGAGTTGACAGAATTGTGCGGTTGACAGTGGAATGCAGGAATTTTTAGGGCTTCGGCTCCATTAATCTGTTGCTAAAATATGGAGTTACTCACCCAATCTAAATAACTACCCAAAGGTGAAGTGAATTGATTTTTTTTCCTATTGTACACAAAAAGTTTTTGGTGGGGCAACTGCGAAGGAACTCTTTCGATTAAATCCTAAAAACGAAAATGTGCAAATACACAAAGTACTTAAAAATTCAACGAATCAACAAGCCAGTAAGTAGATAAATTATTATTAAATTATAAAATATTTAAAATTGATGTTATTGATACAAATTCTGTAAATAGATGCTATTCAATCAATTAACAGTGTGTCTTTACATTGCCTTTGTTTACATGTTAACCTAGGGCAAGAAACACTTCTCAGCCTGTAAATGTTGTCGTTTTGCTTTCACAGATGCTGTGAAGAGAGATTTTCCGCTAATGTTAATGGGCCTGTTAAACGGTTGCATGTGTGTGCTGACTATTAACGTGTTTACTTGCGGAATAAGTTCCCGTGGGACGATAACTAATTTTATGTGTTCCGAATGGGACTTCAGCACAGAATGAATATATTTACCTTTTATTAAGTGTATTGCCGACCCTTTATGATTCCGGAAAGTATTCAGTTAGGTTTACACCAAACCATAATTTTAACATTTAAAACTTTCGTACATATGTATCTCTCAAACACATAATTTTTTATTTAATTTTAAACGACACTTCTTATTGAATTCTAAGAATTGTAATGAACAGTTGGATTCAAAAAATTAACAAGCACTGATTTTATTAGGACTTCGATTGAAAAATTAACCGCGTTACAGCTAAGCCACTTGGACCTCTCACGATTCTGCGACCCATCGATGACTTCATTAGCCATAAAGTTTTTTTAAATTTCCTGAATGACTCTTCATATGTGGCATGCTAAGCAGCAGCCGAAAAGTATAATTAATAAAGCTCAGGGCTTGCCACACCCCCTTCCGGTGACCAAAAACAAGTGCCTTTGTGTAATGTTAATTTGCATGGCGCGCGGCACAAAAATGTTGTATACATTGCGGTAATTAGGCTACGTGCGTGGCATTTGAACCTATGCAACTGCCGTCTGGCATTTCAATTGCGCGTAACAGATGCACCTGCCGCTGTTGGGAAAGCCCTGTTAGCACTTCCATTAACAGCAAGAACAGCAGTGGGGTTGTTTTGAGTCTACAGAATGTAAACGCTAACAGAGACGCTCTCTGCGCAACAGCAATGAGCGGCTCTCTCTTTGTTTTTCCGCCGAGGTGACGTAGCCAGGTGGCCGTCGAACGCGAACCAGTTACTTTCGAAGTTTCCAAGCGAGCGGTTCACGGGCGGACGATTCGTCCGAGAAGTAAAACGAGTCAGCATTTTTAGCACGTCACGACGTAACGGCAAGCAAAATCTAAAAAAGAAAACACGAAAAGGCGAGGCTGTGCGTGAAACATTGTGCAGCGTTGCGAGTGCTTTTATTCAAAGCACCAAGTGAAAATATGTAAATAAAACGTTGTAAGCGACAGAATAAGCCCGGTTTCACAGTGCGCGCCATTCATATGCAAATCGGAATCGGTGCCGCAAACTAAGCAGCACATAATTTGCGAATTAAATCAAAACACACTTCGCTCCGTCTCGCTCTTTTGAGCCGGCATCCTGGCAGCAACAACAATTGCAGGACATTAAACGGACGCCTGGCTGAACGTTACGCGACGCGAACCGTTAACCGTTACGCTTCCGCTTTACGGCTTACGTAGCTCGCGCACGGGTGTGTGTGTGTGTTTTGCAGATTTAACAATTGGCAACGGGGCGGATGAGAAACGCGATGCCGCCCACGTAATGTGTGCCGAAATTTAAATTTCACTCTATGTGTACGCCTGTGAGTCGGTGTATGTGTGTATGGGTGGATAACGATTAACATAAACGTAAACAAAAGGATTAGACGTTACGTTGCAGGGATTACGCCAGCAGTAGCGACAGACTTTTCCGATAGATCCAGCTTCCATTCTCAGGTGAGTTTTGTAAATGATGTATTACCTGAGAAGCATGCGGTGTAGGGTGAGGGCGAGGCGGGGATTCTGTGGCGGCACTTGTGGTTGCTGTGTGTGGCATGTTAAGTGCAATCCATTATACGGATATGTGCCTTGCACATGCAGGTTTGCTCTTCTCTCGCCTCTAGCCAGTCGCCTTCTTTATTGCCCTGTCCCTTTCTCCTTTCTGTCCCGCTCCGTTCTGTTCTGTTCTGTCCTGTTTTTGATTCTGTTTCTGATGCTTGCCTTGTGTGTGTTTTCGGTTACCACAAAACTTAGCCTGCGCAAGTGTATGTGATCTCCGGACGAGGGGGAGTGGGGAGGGAGCCCCTTAATGCATCCATCAACTTCATTGGAATGCCATTCAATCAGCATTTCCTTCTTTCCTTAGAGTTTTTGCCGTTTTGCATTCTGTAGTTGTGCCACAAAAGAAAATAGGAAAAGTGCCCTCCTAAGAGCGGAAAAACTGCTGCAGGTGCTCCACTCAAAAGGCGTATTATTTCGGTCATTCTTCTATAGCTGTATATATTTAGCTAATATAATAAATCACTATTAAGGTATCTATGGAGAAAGGTTTGGTTGAGGTGATACAATAGGAATATACAAAATACTTTAACTTTTTTGGACATTCTTCCATAACTTTTATATATTTTGTAAATTTATGAATTCACTGTTAAGTGATCTGTGGATAACGATTTTGGTTAAGTTGATACAATAGGAATATTGCAAATATGTCAACCTTTTCAAACATTTTTCTATAACTTTTTATATTAATTAACTGTTAAGTGGATCTGTTAAGAAGTTGATACAATAAAAATATGCAAAATATTTAAACCTTTCCATTATCTAACAAGAACTCATTCCATTTATCTAACAAAAGCGACTTTTATACATATAAGGTTTAAGGTTTACAAGTAAGGATTTTTTAGTGATCCGCCCAAATGAGCTAGTAATATTTTGTTAAAGGGGTGATAAATCTAATAATGAACATATAAAAGTAAGGTTCTAGCAAGCAATTACGATCTTAAATTTTCCTACCACTAGCCTATGTACATACATATGTAAAATGTAAAATGCCTATGTTTTGGATGGCGACTCGTTTGTTCGAGTTTCCAAATAAAAGTTTTACTACTCTAGACCGTCGAGAAATGTTCAACTTATGGAATATGGAAATTATAAAGATAAAGTTTTTGTTGTGCTCGGCTGGCAGCAGGAACCAAATTGAACACATTCGTTAGCCCAGTTCCGATGGTAAGACGGGTTGGGGCGCCACAAGTTTTGATTCGGGGAAAGTTTCCGAGACAAGAATATGATAGCTTAATTGGAATTGCCGAATGCAGGCGAGCGCCGAGTGCAACCAGAGAGAAAAGAGCGAGAAACGGAACAGAGAGAGGGTAATTAAAAGTTTTGTCGGGATACTGTGGCCAATGTCGAAGGTCCCCAGCGGCACAAAATTGAATACAATACACTTTTGTACTGTGCAGTATCAGTGTGTAGTCCATTTACCGAAGGGCTTTCCGACTTAGCCAATAGTTTCCCTTTCAATGGCCCTCCATTGCCTAGGCCGCCCTCCCCTATGCGATTTCATTCTGATTTGGAACCGGAATGCCACAATTGATTGATTTGATGCCCTTCGATTCCTAATGAACAGCAATAAAAATTCATTTGGGCTACTTACGACCGCCACTTCAGTGCTCAGCCCACTCCCCTTCTCCACCACCTCGGGCCATTTTCAATTGGACTTTTTTAATTACCAGCCAAACATTAAGAATTTTATTCCCGCTATATTGAAATATCGTATGCCGGGTATTCCCCGGCGCTTGTCATAAATATTTTAGCAGGTTCCAGCGCTCCAAACAGAGCAACACAAATATTTTAACCATAAAAATTGGCAGCCCGGCGGGAATCGGCAAAAATCCTTTTTCATTGTGCTCTATATACATATGTACATGTGTGTGTGCACAGGACGAGCGAGGTGTATGAAAAGATACAACAGTGGCAGTAAAGAAAAACGCATTTTCCAAAATATTTACACAGCAAAAAGGAACAACGGCAGCGCCGGTGGAGAAAGCTAGAAAAAGACCAGAAGAGGCACAAATAAAACCCAAATAAAATATGAAACAGGGGCCGTTAGGCGGGCGGGAGGAGCTATTTTATTTTTCGGCTACAATTTTTGTCGCTTGGCGTTGTCCTCTGTGGGGGTGACTATGGTATATCTGTATCTGGGCGAGCTGCAGTAAATAAATATACGCGTATCTCTGATGGGGATTTATGGCAATGAGAGCCTTGGTCCGGGCGCAGCTTCCCTTGCTCTGCCGCTGGCCTAGGACTTAAATAAATGATAGATTGAAATTTATATAGCCTATGGGCCCCGTTGCGCTCCCCGCTCGTTTCCCAGTTCATATTGCACATTTTAGACACTGCTCGATGGGTTTTGATTTGCTCTTGGGCGCCTACAAAATTCGGCGGCACATAAATTGAGTAGGTAACTAAATCTATGATGTATCTATTTTCGCACCCGAAATTTCAATGCAATTTCCATGTTGGTTAACATTTGCCACTGTGGGTCGCCTGAAAAGTGCTCGAATCGCGGCGGGGAAAGTGAAAAATGTACCATGCTATTTCAGGGATTTATTTGCCGGAATTCGGTTGCCAGTCAAGAGGAATTTGGCCCAGAGATATTGTAATTCTTATGAAAATATTTCAATTCTGTTTTTCATGTTTGTAAACAGTTGCATTGATATGAAAATCACTTTCAAATCCCATTTAAATGGTTGAGGCTCACCTGAGCGGAGGACTGTGCTTCGATGATAGAATTCTTTGTTTGCCTTGCATTTTCATTGATACATATTTACACAGTTTCCAACAAAGTTTCATAATTAATTTTTGTGCTTTGCTTTTCTATGCCCAAGCCAGAGGCTTTTTATACGCCCCTTTCCGACCGCACATTCAAAATGCAATAACAAAAGTTTAACAGGGAACCGGCAATATGTTTGTTTTTCCAATATTAAAACTTTGCCAAAGGGGGGCTGGAAAAATGCGATGCAATTTATATGAGCCAATTGGCTAAAGCAGCAAACCTACAGCAATTGCAACAACTGCCACTTCAATGGGATATTTGGGCTGTGGAAATGCAATTTAAATCTGTGTGTTCAGGTAAAATTAATATTAATTTTAATGAAAAGCAGCTTCAAGCTGTAACCCGGCCGAGTACTAAAAGGATTGTTAATATGTAACACCCAGAGGAAATCCAAGGCCAGAGATGCGATAAAATCACAACCGAACTGATGCAAACGAGAATTTGTATTGTGAATGGCAAGGCCCAGGGCTGAAATAAGTTTATTTTCAAAAATGGGAATACAAATGGGTATTGAAGTTTAAAGAATAGGATACGAACAGATAAAATGGACTGGCACAGAAGTACGCAACAGTTGAACAGCCTCCTCGAAATTAAATTTTAGCCAGCAATTCACTCAGCCATTTGTTACCTTTTAAGTGCGTTTTAAAGCCAGTCTGTTTCCCATGTGCTTTAGACTTTATGGCTTATTTTCTGGCTTCTGCGAGCTTTTCCAATTTCCCTGCAATTTTCCAGAGGTAACCGCAAGCCCTAACGTCTCCCCCCTTTAAAATGAATTCGCCTTAAATGGTTTCTCTGCTTACTTTCCTCTGAAAGCTGCACATGAGCTCTGCCTGCTGACTGTAAAATTAATTTCATATGGCAAATGGATAAGAAAAATGTTTTGCCACACAATCTATGAGAATTTTAGCCCAGCATAGCAGGGCGAGCGATAGTAAAGTGGGGAAATGCAAAAAATTCTAAACAAGATGGCTCACATATCTAAAACCCCAAAGAAGCTTCAATATATAAATACGTGTGTGTGTATGTGCCCTAGTCGGAATCCCCGGATCCCGATTCCTGGGGAGTCTGGTTTAATTTTGGGAAAGCGCACTCAAATGTTAATTTCATTTCCCGTTCGCCTTTTGTCTGCATTTCTCTGGGCCCCCGACTTAGTCACAGCCTCAGCCTGTCTTCTGTCTCACTCTCATATGTTTAAAAAAAGATGATATTCGTATTTAATTTCAATTTCAAAGGATTTTCCATGTATTTATTCAAGGACTTTATCTTAGGCATAAATTACGGGCCAACGAACGAGCGAGCGAACGGGTGCGGCACTCCACTCGGCTTTCCGTCTGCCTCTGGCTTTCACCTACTTTCTAGCCGGGCCCGAAAGGTAGCCACCCCACAACAACTCACCCCACACACGCACGCTCTATCGTCCTGGCTCTGCTGGATCCAGGATCCCCTCTGGATCCCAGGACAAACATTGTCTGGCTCTGAGCTAAGGCTCAGGCTGAAGCTGGAGCTGGCGCTGGAGCTGGAGCGGCTTCTGCCGCCTGTGTTTGCCAAACTGTGGCTTTCAGGTTATCTGTCTCACTCCCCCTATCGGCCGTCCTTCTGTCGTTGTTGGCGAAGTCGTGTGCATTTGGTTTTCATTTACATATTAAGCTCCTTAATAATCCTTTTGTGCACAGGACGCAGGCGGAGAAGCGAGTGCCGAGAACCACGTGCACACAATTCGTGTTGCGTGCGCATAAGGAAATGTTTAAATATATGCAAATCTAGTTAAGTGTAATCATTTAGCACAAGAAAAAGTGGCCCTCCTGTTTCTGCAGTTCCCTAAGTAAAAGGCATCCTTTGTAAAATGTTGCCAAAGAAATTTAGAATTTAAATGTATTTAACGCACAAAGCAGAAGTTATCAACAATGGGCAGGCGATAATAAGATATAAATGGTTCATTCCTTAACCCCCATTTTGGAAGGAATGTCACTTAATACGAAAAGAATGAAGTCATTCTATGGCGGTAGCTCTGTTCACACTTTCAGATTTATCTGATGGCAGACTAAAAACATACAGGACTGTTTATATTTACTTAAGTAAACAATTGTAAATTCTGTATTAAGCTAGTTTTATATTTGGTTCTTAAAAACTAACCCATCAGTTAATAACCCGTTCTTATTAATTAATACATGCTTTCAATTGAGTGCTAAGAGCGCATACAGGCAGAAAGCTCCGTGCGCATCGCATTACCGAGAGTGTATGATAATGAAATTGCAAAAGAAATGGGAAAAAATCCATTAAGAATATGTCGAATTGCATATAAGCCTCCAGCCCCTTTAAGCTCGCCCGCATATCCATATAAGACCCCATCCGGAGCTGCGACTAAGACTAACGAGCGGCGTTAGTTTAATTTCTAGAGCAACATTCCAGCTCAGGAATACGGAAAAAACCATACATAATGAATGCAAATGCTTTTGCGGTCATAATTTTATCATCATCATCTCCATCCACGGCGGTTGATGAGAAATCCTTGTGATCATCAGGGAGTCTGGGCTCTCTTTCGCTCTATTTCAGTCTCCCTCTGCGGTTTGTCAGCCAGGACGTTTCGTGTGTCTGCAGCGGATATGAGCCTGTGGCATCAAAAACAGGCCAACAGGGGGGTGCGGGCCACCAAGTTGGTTGCCTATTTTCAAAAACACGGCATAAGGATAACAACCTCTTAACCCAGTTTGCGAGTGCGAATGCGACTGCAGGCAGCGAAGTTGGTCACAGATACAGACCCGGCTGCACGGATGCCCAGTTACTCAGTTACTGGCATACTGAGATACACGGAAACTCAGAAACAAGACTGCCGAGGCAGCGGCAACTGACAGAGGCGTATCCTTGTGCATGTCCTGGGCTACCCATTTTAAATTGAACTGTGCGCATTTAAGCGTGAACTGACAGCTTGGAAAATCGAAAGCAAAAATAAATTGTCTAGTGAACTTGGTGGTCCACACAGCTGAGCTGATGGTAGCCTTCGGGCTTAGTGTCAGCCGGCGGGTGGCAGGAAATGGGCGGGCCAAAAGGACACTGGCAGGAAATGGCTCTCGGGCCGTTGAGTGTGTGTCTGCGTGCGTCTGTCTCTGGCTATTAATTGAAATTCGTTGTGCTTAAAGCCTGTTCCTCCGCAAGTTAGAAAGTTTTAAAAGCTCGCCAGGACATCGTAGGCCTTAAAGGACATTACCGGCAGCAGGGCAGGCTGCGAGGATACTTGTCGCCTCAGAAAGGACCCACTCCTACGGCACGGGCGACCCTCTTAAATGGCATTTGCATATATATCATCTCGTATATCCTTTTTGTCCGAGCCCGGGCCTTGCACGGTGTGTTAAAAACTTCGTCCCTTTCTGCCCGAGATTTGCATAGACCGTACATAAGTTCTTTGCCTGTGTGCGAGTGCTCATATATCAGTCAGACCGTGGTAGGTTCGGCCCATCCGTTCCTCCTAGAAAAACTAACTCTGATAACCGGTTTCGGCTCCAGGGTTACTGCTACCCCTGTGCTCCTTGTTAGAGAGGTAAACAAATCTGAAACTAATCCTTCGCAGCCAACTGGCAATTGTAAACGAATTCGGATTGCTGGGCTTGTTTGGATTGAATGCAATCCCTGACGGGTGGACTCGTTTTTAATTAAGAAATTTCGGGAACAAAGTTAATGAACCATGAATCGAGGTTGGAAAAGGGTTTTGTACCTATGTATTACAATTAACGTATCTCAAAATAATAACAGTACTTTTATAGAACCCTACCTCACATGCATGCATATAAAACCTTATAGGGTTTACCTCTACGTTTTTGCAGTTAATGCCAGATACAGAAAGTGCGACTTTTAATACATAAAACCTAAAGGTAACCTAAAAAGTCTAACAATTTGGAGTTTGGCATGCACGTATCTGGTGCCGTTGCAATTGCTAATACTATAATGCATTCCCTGGTTGGAAACGCACTTGCCGTGTCAGCAATAAAATCGAAAAGTTGCCGATGCTCACCTGGTGCTAAAGTTTCTCACCCGCCTGCAACTGGGCTGCAGAACGGAGTTAGGAAGAGGTTTTTCCGGATAGTTTGGGCAACTTTTGCCTCCGCAGGGGATCCGACAGGCATCCCGGCTCCTCGTGGAGAAACTTTTCTACAATGCCTTTTTACATATTGAGTCCTCTCGGCTACCGTTCCCTCATGGTTTCTCTTTCTTTTGCATTCCCGCTACTTTTGCTTTTGCTACTTAAAGTTTGCTTTTTGTCTTTGAGTATAAAGATATATGCATACCCCCTACCACATGCCCTATCCAAACCCGCTCCCTCTGGTGCCTAGCTATACTTCGTCTTGGGCTCTTTTGCTATCCAAATTGTGAGCAAATTAATTGAACGCAAAGAAATTCAGAAGGTAAACAGAATTTCTCTCTTCTGTAGAGCGCGATGACGCTGAAACTTCTTCGTTATGTACTTGTCCCTATCCCAACGGTGGATATCCCGACCAAATGCTGCTAGCTTGTTAACTTTAAAACGCTTACCACCAGTCTGCAATGCTGTGGCACCTGGGGAAAACCCTAAATGAGGCAAATAGAAACGGCTCAACTGACCTCAGGGAGCAAAAGGTTACGACTAGGAAATGCTCTTGAACCTTAAATATGTTGAAATATTATACATGATATTTATTTCATTTGTAGTACCTTTATAAAGAACTCGCTTTCTTTAAACGCTAATTTATGCAATGTTAGTACAAACCAAGACCTAACTTGTTCAAAGCCTAACTTATATACTCATTTGCTATCCCTGAAATAGTCTGGGGTGTACAAAAATGCAGGGAAAACGTTTCAAAGTTTTCCCACTTATTTTTTACACGCAGTCCTTGGACTTCTGGTGCGAATTCCCTTGGTTCCCTCTTGGTTTCCTGCCCTTTCCATATCTCCCTCTTTTCTATCCGCAGGTCTCTTTCTCCGGCGGCCTGCTAATCCAGGACAATAAGTGTTTGTCGTTGGGATTTAGACAATTATTCACGTTAAGTTGACGTCTGAGACGGGGAGCCCAGGCAACTGACAGTTACGATTCGCCGGGCTCCGCTTCCTTCGTTTCTTCTGCGTCCTCGTCCTCGCCTCCTTATCCACATCCTCATCCATATCCGCTTCTTTTCGAGTCCCAGTCTGGCCAACTCACGCGCTGCTGGGCCCCTCATCTTTAAAAATTTCTGTCGGCGATTCTGCACAGTTTTGTAATTTCTTCAACGTTTCAATTTGTACCGGTCTGGATTTTGGCCCGCTTATTTTTTGTTCTCTTTCTGAGGATTTGACTCCTTGGGGCACACGCAACATTTTGTTTTATAAGCGCATTTAGGTTTTAAGGTGTCAGCAGCGAGCGAGTCGCGTTGATATGTCATCTGGAAATAATTTTTATTTATTCGTTCGTTGCCAACGCTAAGCCGTCTGGCAATTTTACGATGACATTTCTGCCTCTTCGAGGGATTTGCGTTTGCCAAATTTGCAATATACATTTTTCATACTTGTGCACAAGGGGGGAAGTCAGAAGGCAAGACGCAGAAGGTTTCGTTCTTCTTCTACACCCACTCACAGCGCTTTATTTGATTTCGTCGCCACAATAAAAAACAAAGTCGAACTCGCACGGAGTTCGTTTCGATGTCTCCGGGCAGCTTTTTACGCACTCTATGAAGTGATCCGCGATCCACACGCTCCTCTCATGAGTCCGGAGTCTGGAACTCCGGAACCCCCGTCCTGGTCACGTACGGAGCATAAAAGTATTTACAAATAATATTTCCATATGGTAAGACGTGACAAAGACTCAAATTAGCGATGGAACGTTTATCTTCGACTGGTGGGCTGCTGGAAAAAAGGTCTCAGCCCCGCGGCAGCTGGCCATATAAAAGTCCGGTCATAAATAAAGATCGGGAAAATATCATCGTAAACATCCAATTTATATATGTATATAAATATCAGAGAGCTTACAAAATATTCCCCTACTTTGTTCCATAATTTTAATGCCCCGATTCTGAACCTTTTTTGTGCCAATCAAAGCTGGGGTGAGTGTTTAGGCCATTAATTTAATTTTATGTTGGATTTTGTGTGCGCTTCTTACGCTTCCACCTTTTATAAGGGTATACTACATTCGTCGAAAATTGTGTAACAGGCAGAAGGAAGCGCTCCGGACTATATGAAGTATATATATTCTTGATCAGAATCAATAGATTTTCTAAAAAACTTTACAAAATCTGTCAGTGTGGAAATTTCTCATTCACACTTCCCCTAGCTGAGTATGGGGTATCATATAGTCGGGGAACTAGACCTTAGCGTTCTCTCTTGTTTAATAGTGGACTGCTGCTGCTGGCTCGCCATTGGAAATGATTTTGTTTGGCAGTTTTAATGGCTGCATTTGGCGGCAGAGTTTTTTGTGTTTCTCGCAACTTTAATGACCCAAATTGATGCAGGATTTTGTACAGGGTAATTTTATTGTACGGACCGGATTCTGGGTTTGATATTTTGAAACGAAAGTAAGTCTGCAATTTATTCTTAACGCTAAGTGGGGAAGCCTTGGAGTTGTGGAAATGGACTGACTGAAGGACGTTTAGGGTTAATGAATCGTGCTAAGCAGGCTGAGCCCTCAAACTTATTCATCAACCATCTGGCTCTTCAGATTGGAAGAAAACCAAACTCATCTCGTCTGGTTAAAGTGGTGGCTTCATTAACCCGCATTTACGATCCTCACATCGTTAAGCCAACTCCAAAGCTCAGTTTTATGCACCTATTAATGTCTACGACTAGCAGAAGTTTCGCCACGAAGCACCTCCTGGTCCAACCTCTGAAAACACTTTTAATTGCTTGAACTTATTAAACAGCTGCCACTGCAGCTTGCTACAAAACCCTTCTCCTCACCACCTTGTTGTACCCACAGCTGCAGTACTAACTTTCTGTATTTGCCTCATATCCTGACAAAAAAATATAACTTTTCTTCGGCTGCATAGACAAAGACAAAGACCTAAGACTTGGCTTAAGGTCAGCAACTTTTATTTCTTGGACAACACTTGCACATACCATGTCTGAAGTGGCTGCTCCATCCCCATCCTCGACCCACCAACTATCCTCATCCTCGGCAGCACCCATCGCTCGTCGTCCGTATGCTTATCTTTTTGCTCCTCTTGTTTTTTGGATTTTTCCGACGACGCTGGTGCTGTGGCCATTTTATTGTTCTTAGCTTGGCCAACACCAGAGTCCTCGACACGGCTGCATTCTGGCATTTTGCAGCGGTCGTTTTATTTTCGTATCTTTTTTATTTTGAAGTTTAATGCCAGAGTCGTGCCTCATATTTCGACGATGGAATACAATAGACGACGGAGCAACAACAGCGGCAGCAGGCGTGCCAGGGGGGCGGAGGTGTTTTCTGGTATTCGTTGTTACTGTTTTCCATACCCTGGATTTGGGTATTTTGATTCAAGCCAAAGAAATCCAAATTTTGGTTAATGATGATTGATGATAATTGAAAATTACTAGTAGTATAATTTTCACCCCTAAAAATATATTATTATCAATAAATAAATGATAGCTTTCATTTAATCTTGTGCAGTATTTTAATGTAATTCAGGAGTATTTTTATTTGGATTTTATTATAGTTTTTAGTTTAGGTAAAAATATTGCATTTTTCTAACTTATTTAAAGCTTAATTTTTCGGATTACTGGTATTTTTGTTTATATTGTTATATATTATCATATTGCCTCATGCCATGTCTTTTGATAATATTTTTATCTTATGAGAACTTAGGGTATTTACCTATTTCGGTTTCCTTTCCCTGCCGTTTTTTACAGTTTTTGTTTTTGTTTTTTTGGGTGCTGCACAAGTAGTCGATGCTTTGGTGGTTGCTAAAGCTTTTGCTTTTGCTGGTTTGGTAATCCGCCTCACTTTAGCACTTGAGCGGCATCTCCTCAGTCTGCCCTCCCCCTTCCCCTCACCAGCACCGCTGCCCTGAGTGCCCACCCCCATTGTCCACTCGAAGCGCTGACTCCAGATTGAGCAAAAGTTGTTGTTTGCCAGCTTGCCAGCCTCTGGGAAGTGTGAACATTTTGGGTAACACTCCGCGAACCGGCAATGCCCCTCTTCCCCTTCCCGCTATGCTGTTTCCCAGGCCCGGCTCAAAAGGTGTTGGTAATGATGATTTTGAATTATCCATGATTCACGACGATTGGAATTATTTGCGCGCGTTCGTTCGCCCGCTGCCTGCTTGTTGTTGGTTGTTAAAGTTTTCTGGCCGCGTGTTGCAAGGAGTCGGAGAATCGCACTTATAAGACTGAAGAAGCAACAATAGCATCGGCTGAGGGGTGTTCCTGTGTGTCTGCCCAGTGTTACCTTTTCGCTTTATGTTAAATCATTTAAATTGAACAAAAAAGAATAGAAAGCAAAGTCAGCAGCAGCTGAGGATCTGCAACAAAGGCTAGGGGAGGGATAAATCTCGCGAATGTTCTCAGGGGATGGCTGCTAAGCTGGATGTAGATGCTTCCATGGAAGGCATTGCTTGCTTTGGGATCGGATTGGTTCGGATTGGGATTTGCCATATATTGGGAGTGCTAGAGTTGCCGGTTTCAGACCGGGTATTCTGCCACTGGCAGGGAGTTTGACAAGGCCTATCACAGGATTTGCTGCGTCATTCCGAGAGACGGCAAATCATCGGTACGGTGAACAATCGAAATGTCATAAATGTAGATCGCCGGCTGCTTGCTCTTTTCAATGTTTCAATTCTAGTGTTAATGGAATTTGGGATTAGCTCAGAGCTCAACATAATTGGAAAAGAGCACGTTGACAAATTACGATGAAATTGGTATGATCTTTTCGCAAAAACTAAATGATGGTTCATTGTTTGGGTTTTTTTAAATACATAAAATATCTTAGTATGCCAAAATATAAAGTGAGACATCCTTTCCTTTTGGCAGACATCCTCACTATTTCCCGCTTTGTGCCAATTTCACCGCTTCTGCAAAGCATTTCCCTGTGCCACTTTCCGCTCATTCAGCATTTTTCACCCACCTCGCAGCCCACCAAGCTTGGCTATTGTAACTTGCCAATTGGCACCGGGGATTTGGTCAAAGTCATTTTGCGCATTTTCAATTTGCCAAAACTTTCGTTTCGTTCGTCGCTCTCTCCCTTGACAACTTCGTTCTGCTGGATGCTGATGCTGATGCTGGCTGCTATTGCTGGTTTTTGCCTGCTTTTGTAGTCTTAGCGCATTCAGGCTGCTAATTAGGCGGCATTAAGATTGGACCTCGAACCCTGGGTCGTTTCCTCTTCTCCCACGCCCCCTGTAAGCGCATTAGATGGTTCAGTTGTGACGCTCACAAAGTCAAAACGAGAAATAAATGCCAATAATTTGGTTCGCTCAAAACCAATCACCCACACACTGACTCCGAAAGTCTTGTGCCCTTTTTTGAATGGCAATCGATTGGCGGTGGGAGAGGGTTACAATTTAGTTTTTCCTCTTTTTGGAAAGGCTAACGAACTATTTTCACAGAAACCAAGACGACCAAAGCCAAGACGAACGAAGTCGAATGCTGTTTGAGGCCACTTGAGGCGGCAAAAAAAAAGTGCAAGCCAGGCCAAAAAGAAATAGAAAATCAAAGGCAAAAAAGGTTTTTCTCCCTCTAAGCCCCAGTTTTTGTGGCTGTTTTTGTTGTTGTTGTGTTTGCTACGTGCACACAAACTTAATTTGAAGTTAAAATGTAGCGTAAAGTGTAAGGCAAACAAGGATGAGTTGGGGATAGGTGGGGAAGTTCAAGTTGGCTTGGGAAGAGGGTTCGAACGGGACTCATCTTGGCTTTTATGATCGAGTTAATTTGAATTTTCAACAAGCCAACTTCTCCGTGCACTCTCGCCTTACATTGTTTCTGTTTTTGATCAGCTGAGACAAAAAGATTTCTGGCATTTGCCATCGGATTCAACAGGAGCTCAGAATCAACCCTTTCCCCGACTTTGCGACTTTGTTGATTCACTTTGAAAAGTATTTTCCCGCCGCATGTGTCTGGTATAACTTTGGGAGCTCCTGTGGTTGCTTTTTCTTTTTCCTTTCCCTTTTCCTTTTCACCGCTCTCTACCTTTTTGGGTCTTGAGTGTGTGTGTTTTTTTTTTTGGAGCCAGAATCGTTTTGTACGTGCCCGGGTTTATGTGCATAGGATTTTCAATGCCTTCGTTCCCTATTGATTTTTATACAATACATCAACTTTTTTCTTCCGCTTTTTTTGCGCTGCTGTCCTTCTGATTGGTTGCTCCTGCGGCTGCATCAGCTCTTTGTCATCTCTTTTTTTTCATATGTAGAATGGCCCCACACACAAAGCATCAGATTCGATTATGCGATTTAATCTGATTTCGCACAAACGAATGATTCAAATGCAAATAACACAAGCACACACACGCCGCTAAAGGTGATGGAGGAGGTACTCAGTTGGCATAGAAATTCGAGCTGCTTCCTTCAGCCGCTGCTTTCTTTTTTTTGGTTAATAGCCTTCGATTTATAACAAGCAGATGAAAGCAAAAAGATTTGCATTACAAAACAAACGATAGGTAGGCCGAAAAAAGGGAAAAGGGTTGGAATTTAAATCTCCTGGCAAAGTCGCCCAGGACATACAATTAGTGTGATGGGGCTCACAGCAGGAAAGTAGATTGGGCTGCGGTTTGTCTGCTTGCCAAGGCAACTGGTCCCACCCAAATGGGGGTGGCGAAGCTGGGTTAAGCTCAATTATAATAGGCACATTTGACAGAATTCGAATCGGAATGAACCGAGTGAAGGGGAAAGCATACAGAGAATATAGGCATGTTAGGAAGGGTAGACAAGAGGATATTTTTAAATAAAACGAATAACAAGTTTAATGCTCTGGGGTTTCTATAAAAAGGTAAGGTAAGATATAAAGTGCATAGCGACATTGTGTAAATATTATGCTCCCCCACAGTTCACTAAACTAATCATTCCGTTACATTGGCATAATGTCGATCCTCATATCGCGTAAATTATTGCCTACTAATACGTTTCTCATTCCATAACAAGCAATCAGAGCAGTAATCAACTCATTTCCATTGATTACACCCCTATCCGTATGTTATTTCTTTGGCAATCATTTCATTATATAATCTAAATTAGGCCAAGTAAGGTGTTGATGCACCCATCTAGCCTACAGTACATCCAGAGCAGGCGTTGAGGGAATCTCCAGCTTCTTTAGAAATCTTTCCAAAATTGGCCTAGTCCGATTGCAACTGGAGTCTGCCGGTGTACTTCCCACGGATTATCACAAATTAGATGCAGTTCGCATCGGAGTCTGGCACACATGGATCAATCCGAGCCCTGGTCACATGCCTGGCGCAAATTAGGTCTCCAGCTCGGCACTTGAGGGGAAGATAGATCCCCCGCATTCCTGCCCACCTCCATTCCTACCCATGCCTGCACATTCTCCCTCGATTGCACATAATTTTCGCACACCACCGTGCGCATGACGACGATGATGGCCCCAACTTCGTGTATGTTATGGATACACAATGGGTTTTTCCTCATAACCAACACGTACAAGCAATTCACGAGGCGAGGCCTTCACCAGAGGTGCTAATGCTGATCAGCAGTAACTGATACCACTCGGCAGCGGACCTAACCGGACCGGGCCAGAAATAATGCAAAGAAGCAAGTCCAACTTAAAGCCTGCAGCCAGAACCATGCGAAGCCAAGAAAACAACAGAATTAAGTCCAGCTCCGGATGCTGAACAATGCTCAATGCTGGATGCTGTAAGCTAGATAGTCGATGGTGGATGGTGGATGGTGGATGCAACAGTGACCGCTCGCTGTACGTGTATCTGATAGGGCACCTGGCCAGTGAAGAGTCCCGGTCAGTTCCGAGTTAGTCGAGAGCTGAGTCGAGTTCAGCTTGGAACACAAATCATCTTCCAGCGCTCACGAAATTGTTGCGCAAACTTTCAAAGGAAACAGAAACAAAACCCCGCCAAAGAAAAGCAAACCAAACACAGCAAAATAAAGCCAAATATTGCATCTCTGTAGTCACTATTTAGGTACCCTTACCAATGGATAGTTCCCAAATAAATAGTATCTGATAAGTTCTTAATTTACAAGTCAAGGTCTTACCAGTAAAACTTATATATACCAGTACCTGGGAATGTACAGATTTTATGTTCCTCCACAGTGGCTACTTTAAATTTAAAAGTTTTAGTTTAAGGTCTAATCGGTGATCGAGCTGTGATACCCACTGTTGAAGGGTAGTCAAAATCAGAGTGAAACTGCCAACGCGTGAGGGGCTGGCCTGGAAAACAAAAGGAGGCGTTGGTGTTGGTGTTAGCTGATTGTTCTTGCTGTTACCTGTACGACCCGATGCGGTGTCTGTGGATCTGCAGATCTTGCCACCAGAAGTGGTAGAAGGAGGAGGCCCAGTGTAGACGAGCGGAGCGGTGTGGACTATGTGTGAACTCGCAAAACGTGACACATTTATATCACTTCGTTTGAATCGCAAAATAATAATAAATATAATAGCAACAACGTTGCTGGGGGAGTCTCTGGCCTGTCTGCAGTCCGAGTCCCTGGAATGGAATCTTTTAGGTCTCCGGCGGCCGACAGACAGTCTCTTTTGGCCAGGCCGTACCCAGGTTTTGACCTGCCGACGCTGTGCTGGGAAGTTTTTATTTTTATTTCGTCTGCTTCTCTTTTGTAGTTTGACTTTTTACTTGGTTTGGCTAAAAATATTTGCGCTGCTGAAGCTGGCGGCAATTGTTAAAAAATGTAAGCACAAGCGAGAGATAAAGAGAATGTTAGGGCTTCGGGGTGATTGGCTGAGGTATGCGAATGCGGTGATACCCTGCCAATAGTTTACGGGATGGTCTCCTTAAAGGCAGTCAGAAAACACCAGGGATGCTTTTGTGTGCAAGTATTTTTTTATTTAGCTTAATTGCAAAATGCAATTCATTAATAACTTGTCAATTGAAAATATCCTATATATGCACGATCATAAATCTGTTAATAACCTTAATCTACGAAAGTAGGTGCCTAGTTGGACGACCCTCTAAAATGTTTTCAAGGCAAGGTCTTTCCTACAATCTAAGTCGCATCCATTGTTGTTTCAAAAACATCAAATATCACTGGTTCCGTCGAATCCTCTCAACCCCTCAGGTAGCCAGATCCTAGAAGGGATTCCTCGGTCACTACTTCCCCAAACTCAAATGAACGACCGCAGAGCCTGAAACTTTGACCATTGGGTCCAGTCGAATGAGTTTTTGGTATTTTCAGGTTTCTCCTTCGCCCATTTGACAATATACAAAATATTGTACCCCTGGGCATGCGACGTTGCCCTGCATCCTGCCTAGAGTTGTCAGCGTACGGCGGATGTATTTGTGGCGTATAATGTTACATCTGCTTAGCGGAAAGATAAATCAACGGAGCGGGCGAGCGTCGTTGGCATCAGCTACCAGTTACCAGTTGCCAGTTCCAGCATTCAGCTCCCAACCGAGCATCCACATCGCAGCATCTCACCATCCCAACATCCAAACATCCCGACATCGGCATCAGCAGCAGCGCCAAACGTCGCACTCAAGTTGACAATGATAAATAGTGAAAAAGCACCAGGCGAGCTGGAGCCTTTGAGGAGAGTGGGGAAGTTTAGGGATCCATGAGGTGACAGACCCTCCACTCCCAGGTTGGCAAGTGGTGAAAGTTTTCCCCATCCCGGGGACAGAATGCTGATGGAAGTAAAACATTTCGATTAAAGTTTATGAAACGGCAACCTCAGCGGACCTCCTATGACAATGGGTGTCAGAGGGATACCCGTTTGGGCAGGAATTAGTAGCTGCGAATGAATTGGGTCCGAATGCCCGAACTAACCAACTGTGAGTGCTCGATGTGAGCTGAGCTGTTCTTCATTAAAACTTTCCAACTTAGTCGGAAGCGAAGCTCTTTGAATATCGAGCAGGAAGCCTGCCAGAAAACCACAGCAGGAAGCTTGGTAGCCATTAGATGCTGCCTTCGACAATCAGTTTTGTCTCTTTTCTGGGCCGAGTGCCGACAAGTTATCTCGCCTAGCAGGACAATATTTATTGCCCGCAGGCAAAAAAAAAAAAACTTTTCCGACCATGGAAAATAAGTTGAGCTGAAGGCGAAACTAAACACCCTTTGAGGTACAAATTTAAATATAAATAAAGTGCCAAACAAAGTACCCGTGCGAACGCCTCAGCGAAGCAGGTGCAACGGCAGGACACGAAACGGGACTCTGGATTCTGGAGATGGTGACTCCATAATAAATAAATAAAAATGCAACAAAATTACATTAAAGGCAAATTCAGGAGAAGAAGCTCCGGCAAAGCTCCTCGGTATATTCATTCTGGGTGTCAGGGGATGCTACGCCGAGCAGAGTTCGGTTCTGAGCAGAAGGGCAGGAGCTGTGGGAGTGCTACCCTTGACTCAAGAACTCCGAGGTCTGCATACAAATAGTGTCGGTCATGGAGGGCGGTGACGCAGCTGGGGGTTAGGGCTAGAAAAACTAGGGTTCCCAACCCAACCTCGAGCAAAGGTGTTGGCAGGAGCAGCCAAGTGAAAATACCCAGCGAACTGGACGAAATTATGCTAGCGGAAAGTTTTGAACTTATAATTGGTTAGGCGGTTAGAGATTTTTACCGGCGAACGGGCTAGGTTCACAGATCCCGCAGTGGTTCCAGCTGTGAGATCATCACACTGCCTAAAGGATCCAAGGCAGCCTGGCAGTGAACTTCTGAAGGGACTGAAGCTGAAGCTTGAAGCTTCAAGCCTCAAGAGTAAGGTCAACATAAATTGAAGCCAGACGCAGCAGGATAGTTTTGGAGTGCAGTCTGTGTGGTATGGCGTGTGTGTACTTGCAGCAGACACTGTGTACTTTGGGGTGCCATAAAGCAAAGTATAGTTCGCCCAGCGTCCTGGAATATAAAATGCTCATGCTCGCACCAACCCAAAGCATAAACAAATCACAAACACCCAACTCGCATGACCCGCATGGAGGTGTCCTCTCCCCAACCCCTAAACTACTGTATACACATATATGTATATATATATATAAAAATATGTGTTTTTATTTACACGAACCCTCCTGTATGTGCCTTCGGTTGACATGATAGCAAAAGCGGCGAAAAGAAAGCCGTTGACGAAGCAGCAGCAAAATTTTGAACTAGTTTAAGTGCCCCATCATGAAGTCCCAAGTTTCTCGTTTTCGCCAGGATTGTTTTACTTTATAAAGCACACTCACATGCACACCCGACCATTGAAGCTGCATGGTTATGCAAAGTAATTTGGTTGTGTTTGTGCTGGCGCGGGGATTTAAAGGGCTTTGCTAGGGTGGCAAGGAGCTGCCAAGGCAAGGACAACACATAAAGCATTGGGGATGCGTCTGCTCTGGCTGTCTGAGCGCAGTTTACAGTGCTCTGTCTGCCAGAGGGTGGACTTGTAGGAAGCTTTTCCAGGAGCTGTGGGTTAGGTGTCCTGCCGGACTGTATAAACAGCGGCGAGCTTCAGCAGGAGCATCCTTGCTCCTCTTTTTTTGTTCCTCTCGGCCCCTACAAATTGGTAGAGTGCGTGAACTGCTGCCATAAAGGGTCTGGGTTGGGGTTTCGAAGAGTTAAGGGGCACCAGCTGCACATGACCCTCTTTCAACAGTGGCACACAACAAACTGCAGTGCCCCCACCTCAATTCAAAGTGCAGATAATTTCATTTGAAGTATGGCAAAATAAAATTTTTTCAACGTTCAAGTTTTCCTCTATAGCACTCCCCATTTTCATTTTCTCTTTTTCGCCGAGTAATTTGTTTCTGGGGTTTGTGCTATGGAGCTCTGGAGTCCTTGCTCCCTGTTTTTGAAGCTCGACACAGCGGCAGCAGCTCATTTCCTTTCGGCTAATGATGTGGGTCAATTATAGCAGCCAAAAGCGTAGCGAACTCTTCTCCGGCTCTCTCTATTTAGATTTTGTCTACTGGAATTAATGGCATTAGTTTTGTGCATTTAGTTTTGACTAGTGAAGGGAAAAATAGACAGAGGAAGGCGGTTTAGACATTTGCATGCTTGTTGTGAGCTCTGCATTCACCGAAATTCGAGTTGAAAAAAACAATTGAGCTGGTTTTATTTTTCCGGCGTCTGGTATTGAAGGGATTTTTTGTTCGATTTAAGGGGTTTGTTTGGGTTAATCTAAAACTTTGGTCTGGCCGTTTCGCTTTTTTGAGTCTTATGGTTGAGTTCCTAGAAAGGTTATAGCCTACGGAAGAAGCCAAGAAATGGATCTTTTTGGAAGGAAGAGGATGTCATTAACGATTTCCCTCGTTAGCTCTTTTTCGTTGGGATTCCTTAGCTGCTAAATCCGAGTGAAAAGGCTTACCCATTTACCTACCTTGGACCTTCGCCAAATATCTACAACTCAACCACGTTCCGCTCAACTAACCCACCTATCCGATCTCCCACCCATCTTTAGACTCCGGCGAATCCGTGCATGAAAATCAAATCGCTATTTTTGTAATTTAAAACCGTTGTTCACAATTTTTACCGCCAGTCCTACAAAGTATTTGTAATATTTTTTTAAATGTCAATGTCCTTTTTTTATCCCTATGATGTTGTTTTTCTGCGCGCCCTTTTCATATTAATGCTGCCTCAATTGTACGCTGATTGGCAATCGAGAATGTGACTTGCATTCGAGAGGAGCGACCTCCTCCGTTTCAAGCGGAACCGAAACAAAGCCGCGAGTACGGGCATTTGAATGTCGTGGGTGGATGCTGCACTTATTAAATTAAAAACACACAGCCCCGCAACTACAGGGTATGCACTGTACGTATGTATGTGCACTGTACACAGCTGAAATACATACCGTTTTTTTGCTATTAAACGTGTGCATGCTTCTGCAATTTGATTGTGGTCGAGCAGGCGTATGAAAATCAATTTCACGCTGAAACGCACCAAAAACTTTAATAATATTTGCGTCGCGGCACTTAACGGACAGCAAGTAGGGAGCGGACAGCAAGGTGGCGGTGAAAATTGGCAGAAGGAAGGGGCAGGGCCAATGTGGAGGTAGATTTCGATGCGCAGAAAATGCGAGAAAATGCGAGGGAGAGCACTGAGTTCATTCAATTAATTGTTTCAATAAGAGGGAAATGCATTAAATGGAGTGGTCAATACCGATCAATTTTATTTACAACATAATTCGAAGTCTAATATATATTTTCTTGTTATTGGTCAAAGGGAACAGGCATTCTATTAATGTTACATTTTTGTTGTGTTTTTGTTTGCCCTACTCCTTATTTTTTAGAGAAGAAAGCTCTCTGACTACAAAAATTGATAAAGTGAAATAGCCTTGGTGCCTTCGAGAATATTAAAAGGGGTTTATACCATGCAATTAAAGATCATGCAAAGTTGCAATAAGATCCGCAGTACGAATGGGAATTGTACGTTCGAATGGGAATTGCCAATACTCGTGGACCTTTAAAACCATTTTGATGTCGTATCTTACTCCCATTTCCTAGGTAGCCTGGTCTTGGAATTTATCACCTTGCTAAGAGAGCCTCCGAATCCGCTGTACAGCCCCAGAGCCTCGCCGAAACCTCGCAGTCTCGCAGACACTTGGCATAGTTTTGTGGCCACCGGGCGATGGGTTTCGAGTGGAGTGAGTGCGCCGCGGATCCTACACGTAGCCCTAACTTTTGCTTCGAAAATAAAGTGCGCGCTAAGAATTTACCGCATAAATTTTGAACAAGTAGCAAAAAGAGGCAGAGGTAAAAGCCAGAAGTTGCAGGTAGTCCAGTCGAGGGGCGGAGTGGAGTGTTGTGGTGTGGGGCGAACTTACAAACCGCACTTTGGCACAAAACTCACAAGACACTCATAACTTTTTATGTTGGTTCGTTGCACACACCCCGAACAGCCCAAAAGGCCAAGACAGAAGTCCAGAACCCCGGACCGCTGCAGCCCGAACCCACTGACCAAAAGGGGCGGGGAATGGATGGCAGAAAGGTGGTTCTGAGACCACCCCAAGATGCAGTCCAGTGCTGGCTGCCGGTGGCTCAAGCACTTGGCCAATTCCCCTGGCTTGGGCCAGGGCAAAAAAAATTTCTGTTTTGCTTAGCAGCGTCGGTAGTTTTTATGGGTTTCGGTGTTTTGGTACATAATTACACAATGGAAAATTAAAGTACTTTTAAGTTGATAGTCTATCTTACGTATACTTTTTGTAAGCTAGTACTATAATCAATGTGGAAAAAATAATTTCCTGACTCATTTCATTAGTACCTATTGATGGAATTTTTTTTGGTCGTCGTTGTTGTTTAAAACATTTAGAGTATAGTTTTTTCTACGTGTACTTCTCCGTCATCCCCCTGTCGTTGTTCATGTGTTTACAAAGTAATTACGAACCTAAAATTAAATTCACAAGAAGCTGACGAGCAAGACGGCGGCGAGCATTTAAGAAACATTTCAGTTTCTCCTGGCCAACAACTCCTGCTCACTTTGTTTTCCCATTTTTTCTTCATTTTGCATAGTTTCTGTCGGGGGTCTGCTAAAGTTAATGCACGCTAAAAGGTTTTCCCGCCACTCGCTGGGCGGTGGCCATGCAGATTAGCGGGGGATATTAGGGCAGGTATTTAAGCGCGGCTTAGGCAGCGAGCGCCGAACAAGATGAAGACCCACTTTGGGCGGAAAGTTGTGAACAGACGGACTTAGCCGGTGCAGCAGTGCAAAGTTTAATTGAATCGCGGGGAGCGGGGAAGTTTGCCATGTGGACTGGAAAGGGGTGGTCGGCTCAGCGGAGAGTAGTTGGACAGGCGGTATAATGTGGCATCAGTACCCGAGTTTTATGGAAATATAAGAAGGGTTAAGCAGTGCGTACAAGATAGACAGAGCGGGGGAGACATGTAACCCGAGTGGATTTCTCAATCTCGGTAGCTTGAAAACTGATCTGAAAGAAATCCAATCGATTGGAAATTCATTGAGAAATAATAATAATAAAGGTAATCTTTATAAAAAAGTTGACGGGTTTCTCAGAGAAGAGGAAGCCAAAAAAGTCTGGAAAGTAAAATACGGTTAAAATATATGTACATTTATTTGAAACTTTAAAATGGATTTAATATCTACACCCCTTTTCTAAGACTTATGTAAAAGTTTATTTCAGCATCATTTCAATTTAAAGTGTTGCTTTAAAAGCTAATATATAACGTATTTTTGGTCCAGTGACCCA
The DNA here is from genome assembly GCF_016746245.2 of Drosophila santomea. NCBI lineage: Eukaryota > Metazoa > Arthropoda > Insecta > Diptera > Drosophilidae > Drosophila > Drosophila santomea. Next base: position 22,365,405 of record NC_053018.2, read on the forward strand.
TCAAAATATTTTTAGAAGCATTCGGAACTCGTTGAACGTGGGAAGCTTTTGAGATTTCTTGGAAAACTAGAAACAATACAATAAAGCACAATGGCGGGCCTTCCGCCGAAGAAATTTTTACATGACTCTGCGGCTTGCATACATCAAAATTTCTTCGCCTCTGTACTCTTGCCATTTTCCTGCTGGATCCTTAAAGTTGCTGGGTTTTTAACGCAAGTTTTAAAGAAGCCACGGCACCGATTTCGGTTCCCTTTGTATCTTTCGCCTACATTGTGGTGCTCCGCTGTTGAAAAGCCGTCGAGGGAGCACGTTCTCCCCCTAACAGAGCTCGGTGGGTACAAATGTGTCTAGGATATGAATAAGGGAACGAATTAATTTTGAATATGTGGAAAATCTCGCACGCCAGTGTACGGACCGCACCAGGAAATGCCGGCAATAATGCCTGCCAAAAGGGGTGGCCGGGGGCGGCATTTCCAGGCAGCTCCAGGGAAAGGCCCCAACAATGAAGATGCCAGGCGATACGACAAGTACGTCAAGCTGAGGCGACGAGCAAGGACTTCAGCGTATGCGCCTCAGTGTCTGTGTCTGTGTAGGCCTTTTATTGCTATTGTCAAACTATTGTGCCTGTGTATGCGAGTGTGTGCGAGTGTGTGCGAGTGTGTGCCTGGTGCTCCTTTTCATCCTCCCCCTCAATCGCCCTTCTCCTGAAATCCCCCTGTAGGCCTCTTCATCGTCTGCTCGAGTTGCTTTTTATGAAACATCAAAATGTCAGTCAATGTCATTAAATGACTTTTATATTACACCTAATACGATGAAAAGGCCTCCAGCCTGTCTGCCAGTCCAGCCCTCCCCCGCTTGATATCTTTTTGAGTGTATCTTAAAGATTCTAAAATTAGACAATTGTGTGTGCTATGCCAGCCTGTTTATTTGTTGTTCTTCTGGTGCACGACCCAGAGATATTCCCCGATTTGCCTCAGACTGTGCACACATGTGATTGCTTTTTGTCTGCGGTGACAAATCGCAACTGGAAACTGGTTCTCGGTTCTCGGTTCTCGGTTCTCAGTTCTGTGCCCTCCAACCACATCTTATCCAAGTGCCATACACCTCCTAGAGAACTTCATGTCTTCTGCGTCGTCTCGTTGACAAAGTCAAACAATTTGTTGAAATAAGTTGGAAATTGAATGAAATTGTCAAAAGCATTTCGCACATTTTATTATTTTTATATTCTTTTTCCAGCGCTTTTTCTCCCAAGGCAAAGTTTTTTAGTCGGTTTTGTAGGGTGTGCGCAGGGGTAGCAAAGGAGATAAGTAGTAATAATACTTCAGATGCATTGTTGCATGTAAGATTCTTAATATGAATAAGTTATCATGCGTAAATAACTTACAATTAAGTTTTAATATATTTCAACAACGCCATTCATACCATTCTATATACGAACATTCTTATATAAGCATCTTCTTAGCTAATACACAGTCACTGTGTTTATTTGTGACCTTATTCGGGAGTTTTGCATCCCGATTCGAAATCTGCGGGGATTTTTGCTGACTTGGCTGTGGCAAAAGTGAAATTTTGCCTTCTTGGCGCCATTGCCGCCCCCTCTACTCCCCCAGGCTCCTTTCTGATTCTTATGTATGCATCATGTGTTCCAGCGTCTTTAATAAAGCCCAAGCTAAAATTGGTGTCGATGTGTAATGAAAACCATAAAATATTTAATAAAAATATTTACTATGTGTTCCGTCCAACATCGTTGGGGTCATAAATTAGTTGTTTTTAGTGGTTTGGCCAAAAGTTCTCAGCCGGAGTTTGAGTGAGGGAATCGGGAGTTTGGTGGAACTCTTTGCGGTTTCCTAGCCTCCACATATAGATTCATATACATATATAAATTTCGGGGGCGTGAGCTTGATTTATGTTCGAAACTTGATATCACGTTCAAGCGGTTTTTTTCCTCCTCATCTAGTATCCATCCCCACATCTTATTTTGTTCCTCCATTTCGTTTTTCGTCTCTATGTGTGGTTTATTTTTATGTAAAGCGCATAAAGAAAAGTTTTTTGGAGTCCGCACATAAACTGATTTTTATTTATGGCATTAGCAATGGGCATGGGACGGGAGCCTGGACTGAGAATGCGAGTGTGATCGAGAATGGGGAAATCGAGACGTTGTGATATGATGAAATGGGAGCACCCTCTAGCCCATTAATCGTGGGGACTGGTAGCGATGAGAACATCACGCCTTTTAATTATGCCAGCTCTTTAGTTAATAGTTTTAGTAACGCAGCTGGAGCAGGGGAGAAATGTTTGTCTGTGTTATGAGGGCCCTTAGTTCTCCGGACGGTGGACCGGGTCTGTTGGTGTTCGGTTGGTAGTGGAAATCTGCATTTGAATGGGTATTGAAATCTGACTTTTACATTGATCTATTAATAAAGCAAAAGGGATCGCCTCTAAGCCAGACGAAACCATAACAAAGAGCTGTTTCCATACAAAGTGAAGTTAATGGGGAACCTCAATGGAGAAGTCAAATAATTGTGGCCGGGGTAAGATCCGTTTTATGTGAGTCCATTCTGAGGGTATCTGAATATACTGCTCGGAAATGGGCCAATTTATCTTTTATTGAAACTATAGGTATTCCGAAAAGCTTTTCATTTGCGTTCCTCTGAATAGAATTCTAGTTTCATTTTCCTGTACTTAAATTCCCAGAGAGTTCCCGGTACTTATTCTTAAGATCTTCATGCAACTTTTCCGGGCTGAAGGAGCAGTGGTTTTCATTTGCCTTCGTCCACTTTGCCGCACGGCTCCTTTATCCTTTCGTTCATTTTTATTTTGCCTTTGCAGTGACTCCTTGCTGCCCACAGTCATTTTTTATGGTCCTCGCTCTCCTTTCCTGCTCTTTTACCAGCATCTCTAGATTTCTTTTAATGAAAAATTTGTTACAGCGTTTTATATAACAAACAAAATGCAGGCAGAGCTGTGCAATAACAGCAACTTTGTATCCGGACCTCGCCATCCTGTTTCTCACTCGCTCTCCCACTCTCCCACTCACTGACTCACGCCCTCCTCTTCATTACTGACTTTCATTTGCTTTTTGGCTTGGCTCGGGCTGATTATTTTTAACTGGCAAACAGCTAATTAAGTATGGAGTAGCATTGTTGTTGTTTCTGTACCCGTGCCATTCTTCATCTTCTTCAGCCAGCTTGTTCATTTTGTTAAAAACGTCTGGCAGAAAGCGCCTTTGTTGCAAGGGGAAGGTGCAACTAAGTGCGTTGAATGGAGACTGGGATTGGTGGCGGGACTACTGGCGAAGGCAATGCCAAACAAAGTTGCAATAAATGACGGAAAATGCAGAAAGGTGGCCCCAGGCACTGCGAGAAAAATAGTTAAAAACGGGATTCAGTCGGGGGAAAGTGACTTGCTCATTTTCGCTCACTGCTGCTGCTGTTGGTTAACTTGAATTGACGTAGTTATGTCGTTTATAATAAAAACGTCGTTGCGACTCAACGCGACTTTAATGGCTGTTTGGATGCCTCCCCTTGGCCTCCTCCACCTTCGTCCTTTCACCACGATCCTGGGTATCCTTTGCCTGCATCTTTTCAAATCAAATGAGTGTGTGCAGGCAGCAACAGCGAGCCAGAACAAAACAGGGAAAAGTCTGGCGCTGCTGACGCTGCTCATTGAAGTTTTCTCCTCTGCTTTCTTTTTAGCCCGCTCGCCCCGTCATCCTGTGGTTTGGGCCACTCCAGCTGCGACTGCCTGCATGTAAGTGGCCCCAGGACTCTCTTTCTGCTGCTGCTGCACAGTAAGAAAAACTTACTGAAACTCAAAACAAAGTTTAATTTGGCTTATATCGAAGATACAATATTAACAAAACCAAGTTATTATTATGCTCTGCAAGAGCACTTGTCAAGAGTATAGTACATTGACGGAAAAGTATTCAGACTTTACTGTGTAGGAAAATATTTTTAAAAATTTTTTTTGGGTATATAATCGTAGTCTGAGAAAAATAGATTGCATGAGGGAAATATTACCTGAATTTATATTTTTCTGTGTATAGCTCTTTCTGTTCAGTTTCTGCTGGTGCTGCAGTTGCCGCTGTGTATATGGCATATAACTACATTTAGCATTATATCGACATCTGTTCGGCAGAAAGTCATCAAAAGTACTAAAAAGCAAAACAAAGTTGCCCTCGTCCTGCCAGGCCAAGTGCAAAAGGAGCGAGGAAAAACTTTTGCCAACTTCAAGTTGGGAGCTGCTCTGAAGTGAACGTCCCGCGCCCTGTTATGTATTTTTATGCCATGCCCTGCATTGCATCGAAGTACAAAAGTCAAGAAATTTACTAAATAATGATGTAGAATTTATTTGCAATTGCCAAATGTGAATAAACATCGAGGGATTTATGCAGACGAAGCATAAGAGATTCTAAGATTTTTAATTTGGGGGAGCGTTTTCGACAGAATTCGCTGATGAGAGGGCTTTGCAGAAGTAGATTGATTCATTAGCCGACTAAATTGGATGAATAACACGGAATGATAATGTGGATTCGAACTGCGCTGTTCCAGTAATTCACACGGTCATCGTAGTTTAGTTTTTTGTACTGCGTACCTGCTTTATTTATACCAAACAAAGGTTTTCGGATTGTGTGGAAATTCACTCAGATGGATATTTCAATTTCGACTTCATTTTCCATGCTGCATTTTACCTGCTTCGTTCGCTGCCTAGTGGAAATTCGTTACATTTTGTGACTGTTGTAGTGCAGCGGGAAATTGTGTGGAAAAAAGTTGTTGCATCTCCATCTCGTTGACATTTTCTTTGGCTCGCTCTCCTGCACTTTGAGCCAGTAATGAGACAGACAAAACCGACGAAATGCATTTTCCCCGCATGTTTCCCACCTCTCTTGGCGAATTGAAAGTTATTTATGCAACAAACAAAGCCAAATGCCTCATGGCGGAGATTGTTGATGGCTGATGTTGGCCTCCTTGTTGCTGCTGATGATGATTATGACAATATTTGCATTGCCGCTGCTTGTGCATACATATTTTTACAACCGGAAGTTGACTTTATGCATTTTGCCACTGTTTACACACTATTCAAAAATTATTGCGCAACGCTTTTTATGTACTGTACTCCGGTGCTCCATGTCGCTTTGTTTGCTTTTGGTTGTTGATTTAAGTTGCGGCCGGGCTTCTGCCTTTGACAAGTCTGTTCCATAAAAAACCCATGTTAATCGATTGTATAATACCTGCAAACACCACACAAACAAATAATAATATATTAAGATACATTTTTTTGACTCAAACTAATTTATTTGATATTATTTCTTTCGTTGCAGGTTCGTCAGCCACCAAATGATACTGCACTTAAATCGAGTGAGTTTTTCACTTAAAGAATATATTATTATGCGGACACACGATGTTGGGCGAGCTAATGCATCTCCACTTCGTCGATCGTCTTCTGAATTATGACAGTTTATCTGTGCCACCCTATCTCGGTATTTAGGCCATTTACTAATTCCATTTGCTACCACTTTGGCCGTAAAACCAACTGGCTTTTCATTAATATTCCATCAGTGGCCGATATGTAGATGGAAAGTTCTTATCGGGTCAGCTACATATGTATATAAATTCATGGACGTCGGTGACTCAGCCGAATGAAAGGAGCTAGCAATGCATTGGCTCGGAGGAGGGGGCAGGTAAAGGTCGGTCTTAACTTGGCTAATGGTTGCTCTTTAACCATTTTATTGTTACATTTTCCTTATCGCAGGTTCCACAGAAGTTTGCCCTCTTCACATACAGCACTGTGGCTCACAATTTAACCCTTGTGCTGCCTGCATCCATACTATGCCCCATTTGATGGTTACACGGTTGAAACCTGGTTCGAATCACTCGTCTATATTGTACGCCAATTTTTATGCAGGGTCGGGCGGGTTTACATTGTCAAATAAAACTAGAGGCCTCTTAAATAGCTTTTAAAGTCATAAAACTCCATGACTCTCGAGTCGTACCGTAAAAATTAACGATGGGTGCGTGGGGTTGGAAAATGGAAGGAACTAGCAAATGTTTGTTTTGCTTTTATTGTTTTGTTTGCTTTCCCTGGTTGGGCCCTTTTTTAATAGAATTTCGCTTAATTTGAGACCGAGGGGCGGGGAATAAAAACTTTTCCACTCTTTCCTTTTTTCCTAACTCTTTTAATTAAATGGTTATTGGCAAGAGGGTCTTTCTTTGGGGGCGGGGGCAATGTCAATAGTCGGCAGAAGCGTAAAGCGTATTAATGATGAATATTTATGTGCGGCCAAAGCGGAAGTGGATAAAAAGCGGCATAAATTAGGCGAATGTGTGGTCAGGGGGCTGGTCGATTGATTCGAGCGGTTACCGACGGCGATAACTTATAGGAGTAAAGGCACTCCGGGGATAAATAGGGATAATTATGCGCCAGCGCGCAAGGGTTAAGGCCGCGTCGGGTTGAAGGCCCGGTAGGCCAGATAGCGAGGTAGAAGTGTGTTCCCGTCCGTTTGGTCTTATTTGCCTGGAAAGGCAACTCGGTCTTCAATTGCTATAGCGAACATTGTTCTTTGCATCGACGCTGACTTATGACGGCTAAAATGCCATGACACTTTTCCTCACTAACGATGTAACTGCTACACAAGCAAGCTCACACAGGGATCCCGTATCCAGAAATCCTCTGGATTTTGCTAGTGGCAAAACCTGCGTTAGTTCCGCTCGCCACACGTTGCACGTCAAGCAAATTGTCTCCGGCGACTCCCCCCAAACTCCCAAAGACTTACTTTCGCTAGGAAGCCACCGCTAGCACCGCAATAATCCTGCAGCTGAGTCGAAATGTCTCTGGCAATCTAAGGAAGAGGAAAAATGCCAGCGACAGCGTTGGGCAGATGGCGTGCCCCACCAGTCAGTTCAGCTGGTGGAGCAGCAGATGCTGCTGTCGCTCAACCACCCACTTCCACACCTCGTCCACCGCCCCACAATCTTCTTCCCCTTCAAGGCTTTGTCACATTCAAGATGCTGGGGCTGCTGCGTGAAGAAGCAGAGGAGATGAAATTCAAGTAAATTGATTTTTTCTATGCTCTTGGCTTTGACTACTGGAACTGTCAGTTTGAAATCGCTTCGTCGACGTTCCATCCTATTCCATACTATTCCAGCATCAGCACCACCCCACTACCCATTCACTGCCCCATACTGGGGGCTCTTGCAATTTTTGCTTTTGGCGCGTAATCGACTTCATGCTTTTGCTTTTAATGGTATTTTTCCTGTGGTTCAAACTAATATCCATAATGCATAAATATTGAAACCCTACGACCTAGCCCAGCACCCTTCTGAACCTCCAATCATTGAGCTGCCTTGGCATTTTTTGCTTGATAAATATTCCTTTCCCTTCTGGTGATTCAACTCCAAGTCGCTGGTCGTCGTCGTCCTGGCCTTTCGCACACATATATATAATTTTTTGCTGTACATATATATTTGATGCGTCGTTCTGCTTTTATCATCATCATCATCACTCGGTGAGTTTTCTCGTTTTTATAAAATTTATGCGCAAAAATCCCTACTCCGTCTGCAATTTATTGCATTTTTGTAAGTCGACCGATTTGAAAAATGCCACCGGCATCAAAAGCGACCAAAAAATAAAAACAACGAGGGGAAACAAATAACATTTTTGCTGATTTTAATGTTTTGTCAATGTCCCTACAGCCCTCGCTTTGACCCTCCGCCCAAAACGGGGCCCTGCCTTTGTTATTGCTGTTGATTTGTTAATAAACAATTTTTATGTCCTGCCCGGCCATCGGCATATAAAAAGCTCACACGAACGACAACTTTTATGCCTGTGGGGTAAGCTTACTTATTGATACCCTGTTAAGGGTATTTTATGAGGCTTTCTTTTGTTTTAAATCACGAGAAATTATTTAAGAAAATAAATAAATTGGTAGATCTCTGAAAATTAATTGTTGGAAAAAAGCATGAGGTGAAAGGTTATTTTGTTTGTTTATACCAATGTTTACTAGAAGCTTACTATCTTTTAACAGATTAACACGATTTTTTTTTAGGGTGGCTTTTGTCCGCCCTAAGGTCATATATATAGTCTATGCCTTCTAGGGCTCCCGGGTTTTTCCCACCATATAATATGGATAACTTGTGGCCCGAGCTTAGCTGACTGCGAGCACAACAGATGTTGCATTTTCCACTTTCCCCTTGGTAGTAGCTGAAGCTTGAGGAGCTGGAGCATGTGGCACCTTGAGATGGAGGAATCGAGGCTGACTTTGAGGCTGGGCCCGGGGCTTTCTTGTTCGGCTGCTGGCTTTTAACTGACGGCCATACATCTTTCCACGCTCCCTTGTCCCGATTCGGTTCGGTTCGGTCTGAGGTTCGGTCTTAGACCATTTCTTATACAAGTCACAGTTCTATAATTTCTCGATTTATTTTCGCCAGCGACAGCTTGTGTTTTGTCCTTGTTTTCCAGCTCTGTCGCTCTTGCTGCCTCTCTCAGCTGCCAGGGACAATCCAAACATTATTCAAAGTCAAACTTCATTCGCGCTCACACTCACACATGCGTGTAGGCAAATTTTTAACCACATTATTTATTTACTGTTTGCTCAGTCTAGGCACTTTGCTCCCGCCAAACCCCCCATGTAAATATGTTGCACACTTCTGTGCACGCAGTTGTTATTTAGATTGTTTTTCTGCTGCTGCCGGTTGTGCTGCCTTATTTTAGTATTTGTATCAGCCACAATTTATCAGGGACCATAACAAAAGGCGCCGAGTTGGCTGCCAAAACCCGAAATCAAAAACCAAAAAGTGCACGCCAAACTGCTCCCCCTCGTCGTGCCCTGCTGCTGCTCCTGGATTTTTATTATAACGCGACACATTTTCTAACTCGACAAATAATAATTTCACCGTGGCATACAGCAAATATAAATTTCATGCTCTGAATATTGTTGAAATGAAAAACCATACAAAATTGCCAATCGTAGAGAAGTGATGGGGAATATTATTTGCCATAAACAAAGAAAATTAAGAAATTTGGTCATAAACAGGTTTCAGTTACTGATGGAATAGGCCATCCTAAAAGGCCATGGCTAATGTTAAGAAAAGTAAAAACATATTAAGGATCAAAAATTGGTTCCATTTAAAAATTTAAAGGATCGTTAAAGATACCAAGTCCTTTTTCTAATTTGTACAACATTTTCTCTTAAATATATACATTTTAGAAGGACTTTATATTAATAGTAGTCAAACGAGTTACTGGACTATACCCACGAACAACGTCAAAATCTAGCTTATTGGCTACACAAGCTCCAATTGTTGTTTTGGCATATTTTATGATTGTTTATCATTTATACGCTTTTTTGAACCGATTTCCACTCACACATATACTGCCAGTCAGACACTTACAGAATAAAAACAAAGAGGAAAAGTCTATAAATTAAATAAATTGTAAAATATGACTGCAAAGGGTTGCCGGGTTAGCATGAGGGGATCTCTGGGGCGAGGGGAGCGAGAAAGAAGTCTGCTTGGTATTTTATTAAATTAAATACTTCACTGCAATAAAGATTATCAGTTGGCAAAGGCAGGAATGATAGAGCAAATAGACAAATAGGCCAGGCGACGACTCACTGACTTCTCAAACAGAGATGGGGTGTACTGGGTAATGTTTGAAGGGGCGATTGGGGCACTGGGTACAGCATCACTTACTCACATACTCTTACATGAGCGTTAACATTGTAAGCAGACCATATAAATGTAAATGAACTTTCCTGATGCCGTTTCCGCTTTCTCTAGTCTGCATAGCATTTCCTGTCACACACACACACACACACACACACACACGCAAGCATTTACGCATACAGGCCCAGCTAGGCAACCATTTTTTGGTGATGCATGGTTTTCATGCCACCCACTCCTCACACAGCCTCGCCACTTTGCATGCGACTCTTATTCAGTTCCGTTTTTATTTGCTCAAACAATATTCGACATAGTAATTTTATGCTTCGACTGCGGAACACATAAAATTATCTTTTGAATAAATAAAGATAAGAGGAAAACACACACACACACTGGCAATGGGGATGTGGATGTATGTACATGCTGGTAGAAAGAGAGAACATTACGTACATTGACATAGACATAGAGTAAATGTTCACATTTTAATGTTTTATTCAAAAGGAAACATTCAGAGACGAAGATGCAAATTAAAATATCATTCAATGCTGGCAATTTAATATATTATTTTTGATAAATGAATACGGTACTGCCATCAGCAGAGAAATGCTTTCCCATTAACATATGCATAAGAGTGTGTGTACAAAGTATCTAGAACGTTCATTCGCTCAGTCGCAGGCGGTCTAAATCGTTAGAGCCTGGTTAGAGACACCTAGGCAGATAAATCTTGTGTCTTACGCTTGGCCAAATATATTTCTAGCTCTGTATAATTCTTTGTTACATCTCATATTTAAATTTTGGACTTGTATTGTTTTTGCCGAAACATTTTTGCACTTTTCGGGTTTTGCTTGCGGATTAGGGCATGCTGGAAAATGAAAAGTATTTGTGGACCTGGCTACATGGTTTTTCGGTCATTTTGTTTGTGCTTTCCAGTTTTGGTAGACACAATAGCACACACATGTTTAGGGTTATGATTTTGGACAATGTAAATCGGCTTAATGATTGAAAGTGGTTCCTGAGGTTATTTCCACACAAAGGCTCCTTATCGGTATAAAAATGTTAAGTGTTTTTTTCAAAAGGTTGTCATTCCGCTCTCCTTGTTTCTCCGTGGCTTAAGCTTAAAATTTATTTATTGAAAAGATTTGTCAAGCTTTCCTGTGCATTCGTCAAACGGTATCAATAAATCTTTTAGTCTCAGTAGGTTGAATCCCTTCCCACTTACATAGTCATATTAATTGAACTTTTATGCAACCCCACTCAAAATATATTCGCCTGGTCACGAAAAATGTCGGATGTCATGGGAATCGGCATTAGGCCTGTTTTCCCTAGCCCAGAAACACGACTACTTATGTATGTATCATATGTACATATGTAGATGTATCAGTTGCCATTTTTGTATCACTTCGTGGTCGGACAGTCAATTCGTTTATTTTTCATTTTTCACCTTTTCCGTTTAAACTTTCACATGTCGCGTGTAGTTGTAGTTAGCCTCGCTTGTTGTTGTAAATTCCATGTAAATTAATTAAACTCGCTGGCCATGCCACAAAAATACAACAAATTGCCAGGAGCATCTGTGATGAGACCGACTCGCCTCGGTTTTGGTTTGAATGGAGAATGGATGGAGAGCAGATGGCAGGTAGCGGAGAGCCTCCATAGCGTAAAAATTATATATTGCATGTCAAAGGGCAGACAATGTGCCCGCAAGGGGTCAGGGGGCGGGTTGTGGCATGAGGGTGCCACTTAATATTTTTTCATGTGCCACAAATCGACCGCACGACTATCGGAGGCCGCCGCTGGACTTCGCCAAAGGACACGAAGGATACGCACAGGTGCGCGACAACAATTAACGAAAATTTATTCAATTTACGCACCGCCCCTTTGACGCACCGATCAGATATTTATGGAGATATCGAATTTTTTAATAATAAATGCACTTTTAATATTAAGTTTTCGCCGCTCTTTTACTGGGCCCGCTATTAAAATAAATAAATTAATCAGCGCAGTTTTCAAATTGCTTCAATGAGCGACCAAGTTCTCATTTCGATTTTAATTTTAATTAACAATTACCATTCGGCATGGCCTCCATATAATTACCATTCCGAAATGGCCGCCATTTCTCTTTTTTAGCATTACATTTTAAGCGAATACCTTTAAATTATATTGTCCAGTCAGTTATGGTCTGACAGGCGTATCTGTTGCAAATGTTGCAAATTGGGGCTGGGCTGTATGGTTACACCTGACAGACAATTTGCGGTCGTTCCAAACAAACCCCCAATATCCATGGCTAAAACGTTGGAAAGCTTCAATCCGCTGGAATAAGCCCAAATTATCAGACGGCTATAACTTATTGAAAATTATGATAATTGCTCAATTGCTTAATTGAATATGCATAGGGAAATACACCACTTGGTGGCGGGGTCTTGAGAAAGGGCTGAATAACTTCCATTCGCTCACCGCACACCTCATCCGCATTTCGGAAGCCACCACCAGATTGGCCATAACCAACTGACCAGGCCATCCTTCCTTCGCGTCGTACTCCGCTTTTATTATTGATTAAAAGTGTGCAAACGTTTTTGCAGCAATTTCGTTTTTAAAACCACTTTTCGATTTCGATTGGCGTCTGGCAAGGATTTTAAGTTTGTTTTTTGCATGGACATCACGTATTCAATCAATTGCAACGACTATGATTCGAGGCGCCTCGTACAGCGGGTGGTGCAGTGCTGAACTGCGCTTATTTCGGTTGACCCATTTTGCCAATTGGCCAAAAATGTCTGCAACGTTCCCGAATGCATCTTTTGAGGCCATTTCCCGGCTTCGTCAAAGCCGGCAGGGCAATGGCCAAAAATTAAAATACGAGAGGTTGCCAGGCCAGCACAGAACCGAATGGAGTAGCAGCTGGGTAGAAGGGAGGAATGGAGCAGGCCAAAAGCTGCAGCTGATTGCAGATTGGTTTAGACAGGAATCCGCACGAGCACACACATGCACAGATGTTGGGGAAACCTCTCTGTTGTCCGCTCTGCCTCTTCGGGTGTTGACATTTATGTCCAATGCAGATTTTTCCATAGACGGCCAACGCCACACTTCCCAACCACTCGTCCTCTTGCCGATTTGGCCCCAGCCGGGGCAACAATAAAATTTGCCACTGTGACGGCACACAAACAGGACGTGCGGTCAGAGGGGCAGGGAATCGGGCAGCATGAACTCCTTGTTAAACAGGCCAAAGTCCCAGTCACTCCTGGTTGGTGGTCGAACAATGTAAACGCTTCGTGCTGTTACAGGACTTGTTATAATTTCATACTCCCAGGATCAAGGGCAGCTCCGATAGCGGGTATATGCGTTGATTGATTTTTTTTCTACAAATTATACGTACTGATAACATATCAGTTTCTTTACGATCAATGACGAAATAAAATTTGGCATGTAGACTATGTTTATTTTCTGAGAGTAGTTCGACAGCAAGAAGTCTAATGACTTTAGGTAATAACAATTCTTCCGCGATTGTAATAAATTGCATTTAATCACTATTGCATTTAATAGTTTACAAAAAGGTAAAGAGTACCGACTATCTGATACCCGTTACTCAGCTAGTAGAAGTGCGAAGGAGAAATTGCAACACTGACACTTGGACGGTTTGTTTACGTTAGTGGGGGAGTGGCAAAAGTTTTTCTGTAATTATAATACCCTTTACGAGTAACGGGTATTATAATTGATATATTTTCCCAAGACGATAAGATATTTGATATATTTTCCCAAGACGATAAGATATTTGACTGCAAAAAAACTTCGTATTCCAATAACTTAAACGTCTTAAATGTCTGCCCCAGGTAAACCAGTTGTCGATCCCCTCGGCCCTCATAATCCCTCCCACTTATGGTAAGCAAGTTGTTTAGGCTGCCGCCCACTGCATTCTTCCCCAAGGATGCCCGTCGAACCCACTCCCTGTGCACATTAGTAAAAATCATAGCATACTGCGGGGCGCTGGGTTTTGAGCGCTGTGCAGGAAAATTTATTGAGCAAAGTTGCTGAGCTGATGTATTGCCTGGTAGGCAGGCATCCGACGAGATGGGCGGTTCGGTGTGGGGCGTGACATGCGGAAGCGGGCTGACAGTTGGCATACTTTATCATCGGCGGAGCAACGACGACGCTGGGGGGAAGCCAAAGTATGTAGCAAGTAGGATGCAGGATCAAACCACAAAATCCAAACTGATGCACAAAAATAAAAAGGAAAAATAAAAAAACTGAGAAAAGACCGAGCAACCAGCGACTACACACACAGTTGAGCTCCCTTTCCATATGTGTGCATTATTGGGGATTGCATGGTTGTGGCCAGTGGGTGGCAAAGGACTTTAAACGGAACTTGCCGCTTCGCTATGCGCTTGTATTGCTTTTTGAGCTATTGTGGCATTCCCCACTTGTCCCATGGTCGCCCCATCTCTCTTCCTCTCCTCTTTGTTCTGTTTAAAAAGTTTAATGCTCGTCACGAGAGAAATTTATTGCACTCCGGTGTTCAAAGCTTTTATCCTTTTTATACACCACGACTAGCCATATATGACAAGGGTATACGAGCACCATAAGCCATGCCTTACGTATCAGAAGAGTATTGCAAACAAATCGGATGGATTTAACACAATTAAGTGCAGGAGATCAACTGATCTGGTTAAATTACTAAAGCTCAACTATAGTACATGGGTTCTTTGTTTTTCTAACTAGACAGTCGTACACACAGATCTAGATTATATTCGTGGTAGCATTATTGCTATAATTAAATTCTTTCCAAGCAAAAAAGCCGTCAAGCCTAAAATGCTAATGCTGTTATAAAAACCGTGACTTAACCGTTAAAGTCACAAGATTATATGTACTACAAGACCATTATAACCGCATAGCCTATTTCAGCTCTCCAATAAAAAATTACATTCTGTGTGGTATCCTTTAGTCCGTACCTTTTTATATACAGCAGTCCTCGTTGTTATCATTTTATTTTATTTTTGGTGGAGTGCCGCCCCCTGTCCATCACTTACATTTCGGACTCGGACTGTGCCTGAAAAACGGATGTGATTTATTTGGTAATGCTAATGATGTTTTTGCTGCAGACGCCGCCTCCTGTCGCTCAGTTTAGTCTCTTCTCGGCCCACAGTCCCTTTAGCCAGTTTATTTGAGCAATTTTTATCGCATGTGAAGCAAAGGCAGCAACAACTAAAAGCAGCAGATGGAAAAAGTAAAACAAAAATGAACAAGAGCGAAAACCTGCCGAAAGTTTTTCGACTGGCAACAACAAAAAAGCTTTGCGGAAAATGCTTACATTTCGTTTTCAATGTGAAAACGGAGCACTGGGAAACTGTAAACATTTTCCATTTATCTTGCGTGGCCAATAAATCGCTTTTGTGTCCCGTCCCTTGTATTTGCCGCTGGCAAGGTAGTTGAAGTTAATTTTTTAAATGAGCCAAAGATTTCCTCTATATCGGCTATATTTATGTGGCCTCTCCTCGTCCGCCTGTGTTCACAAACCAGAGATATTCAATGTCTTGTCACTGCCTTTGACAGCCCCCATTCGATGGCATTCGAAAGCGATCCAAGGGCTTTGTGCTTTAATTGTCTAGCTTAGCGTTTTGGTTTATTACACAGACTTAGTCGACATTGAGCTTTATTAATTGTTTGCCCAGCACTTTTCCCTCTCGACCCCCATGTTTGTCATGACTCCATGTCACCAGCAGTCAAGCCAGCTGGAATAGCTGACCCACAAGGCTATGTTAGGGGACAAGATCAGAACGAGGGGAGGGGTCAAAAAGTCCTGCCAAACGGTTTTGCAAACGTCGAGACCGCCATGGAGGTTAATCGCATATGATGACATTAGATCGGACAAGTTATTACGAGCGGGGGAATACGATGCCCCTTAACCGTTGAGATAACAGAGCATGGAGATGGAGATAAATTAGTATAATAGCCAATATTAGATAGGATTAAGGGGAACATTAATTTGTATTCTTAAAAAAGCTTAGAAGCCCTAATGTCGAGCCAGATTAGAGTTTAGCTCCCCTCCAATTATATTTTCCAGCAGCGTTCAAGCACCTCCCTAATTTAATCCAATGCCACAATTGTTTTTATTATTTGCCAACCCTTTCAACAAGTGACTTGCTTTTCCATCATCAAGCTAAACTCACCCAGGGGACCAACTCCCATCTCCCAGATGTTGTCATATTGGTTAAGCCAACTGAGCTGTTATCCAACAAAAGCCACAGTTTTCAAGCTACATTTGCTCCATTCGAGCCCTCTTCTCCTGCTGAGCATGACATTGAAGAAAACGCTAAGGGGCCTTGGAGGGATGGATGAGTGGGTGGTTTGAAGGCTGCTTGATGGCGTCTCCGCTTGTGGCAGGGACAATTAAAACGGTAACCGAAGCTGTAATCGTACAGAATGTTTACACTCAAATGGCTGCTTTGTGCACATTCTCCCTTGGAATCCCCACCCTGGGAACCTCAAGCCATTTCAAAGGGAAATATCAGGCATTGTCATCCACTTGAGCGGCGTAGCTCTTCGAAAATTAATAATTTATTTGTTTTGTCATTCAACATTGTAAATAATGCAAGAGATTTTCAATAATCTTCTTTGTTAATATTGAAATTAATTTGTTTACAGTTGTGCTACTTAATTAAACAAAGCGGGAGCAGGCACCACACGCATTTCCCGGCCCCAAAAATCCCCATACCCGATTGTTGGTTTACCGCAAGCTCATAAATAACAGCAGGAAGAAGCCAGAGCAGCCGGAGCAAATGGGATAGTGTCGTGCATTTTAAAGCCTTGAAGAGGATTTTGTCCTCTTCAGTTATGCAATAAATTTATCAGCGATACAGGTGGCTCCCTACTTCTCTCCACTTCCTCCCTTAGTGGTCTGCACTGATTTTGTCTCGCCACAAATGAAATATTTATGCCACTTGTCGTACTCCTCCGATGATTGTATTCGGATAATTAATAGCCCGACACATTTAAATAATCATAAAACAAGAGAGAACGCTATAGTCGAGTTCCCCGACTATCTGATACCCGTTACTCAGCTATTTGAAGTGCAAAGGAGAGTCTTTAACACTGACAGTTTTTGGCGGTTTGTGGGCGTTAGAGTGGGCGTGGCAAAAAGTTTTTTGGCAAATAGATAGAAATTTACAAGACTAATACAAAAATGAAAAAATATCAAAACATTTTTCAAAAGTGTGGGCGTAGCAGCTTTGGGCGGTTTGAGGGCGTTAGAGTGGGCGTGGCAAAAAGTTTTTTGGCAAATCGATAGAAATTTACAAGACCAATACAAAAATGAAAAAATATCAAAACATTTTTCAAAACTGTGGGCGTCGTAGCTCTGGGCGGTTTGTGGGCGTTAGAGTGGGCGTGGCAAAAACATTTTTGGCACACCGATAGAAATTTACAAGACTAATACAAAAATGAAAAAATATCAAAACCTTTTTCAAAAGTGTGGGCGTGGCAGTTTTGGGCGGTTTGTGGGCGTTAGAGTGGGCGTGGCAACATGAATCGACAAACTTGCGCTGCGTCTATGTCCCTGGAGTCTGTATACTTAATCTCAACTTTCTAGCTTTTGTAGTTCCTGAGATCTCGACGTTCATACGGACAGACGGACAGACGGACAGACGGACAGACGGACAGACGGACAGACAGACGGACGGACAGACGGACATGGCCAGATCGACTCGGCTACTGATCCTGATCAAGAATATATATACTTTATATGGTCGGAAACGCTTCCTTCTGCCTGTTACATACTTTTCAACGAATCTAGTATACCCTTTTACTCTACGAGTAACGGGTATAAATATATGTTTCTGTTGAGGCCGAAGCAAATTTGTAATAGCAAGGAAGTTGTAAGCGCTCGCCGTAACAAATTAAGTGAGAAACATCAAATTGTGTTCCACTTCTGCCCACACGTCGTCACACGCTCCTCCCGTGGATTCTTCTCTGAAACGCATTTTCCTAGTATGTCCGAAACACATTTATCTATTCATCTGGCATACATATAGGCATCTCGTGGGGAACAAAAAATTAGAACGATTTAGCGACATGGGGAGAAAAAGAGCGGCGATAAAGCCGCTGTGCCGCCTGTCATCATTTATTTTGTCAGTCTAAAAACAATACGAAAACTTATGGCTGCAAACAAGATGCGCGCTCGAAATGTAGATACAAATGAGATGGAATCTGAGATATACTTGGCCCCAATCGCATCGAACATTCAATGCCCTTTTGGTTGACGAAACCCGAAATTCGAAACTTTGCTCTAGGATTTAAATTTATTGGCTCTAGCCATGTTTTTCTTGTCTTTGAATACTAAGCAGTTTATTTTTAAAACTTTAAGTTTTAAATTGTGGAATGTCATTTTCGATATGAAGTGTACAAATCGGTAGTAGTAGTTGTTTTTAATCTGAAAATTAAATTTATATTTATACTACAAAAGAGCAAAGGAATATTGTTCAATTAACGAATCAATTTGAATACATCTTTTGAAATGTATTTCCATTCCTATAATCCCCTCAAAACTACCTACGAAATTAAATATCAGAGTCTATATTTCATTTTTCTTCCCTCCCATTTTGATCTCTGAAAGAGCAATCACATCTTGGACACAAGGTTTCCTTTCCTTAATCCATTTCCTTGTGCCATAATTCCATTTTTCACGATGATAACACGGACCAGACAAAAGTCTCTTCACCCAAGCAAAGTGTGTTCCCAGGAATCTATTGTCGGAAGACGGTCCTTTATGCCAGTGGGTCCATTCTTTCATTCTTCTTGGCGAGCAGGGCGAGCCTTTCAGCCCGGTTAACAAAGTCATCAGGCTGGTCGGAGAGGCCCCTTTGGCAGGGTATCAAAGAGATGTGGCTGGATATCGGAGGTAACGAAAGCGCAGGCAACGCCTCCCCGCTGCCTCTTAATGATGTGTGCTGCTGCAGAGTCTTTCTTCTTTTTTCCGGTTTTTGCTTTAGTCATCATTGTCGTCTGCACCTACACACACGCACACTCAAGTCATTAAGTGTTAATTTAATGGCCAGGAGATCTTTGTCACAGATAACAAAATGCATGCAAGAGACTTCAGTTCTTTTCGGTATGGCCGAGTTGGGTTGGATTCTGTTCGGCTAGGGAGTTCTCTGTTTTTGAGGTCCTATCAGCCAGTTGGCATCTCTTACAAGTTTTGTGGAAAAAACATTTTCTGTGCGCAGCAGGTGATATATGTGTGTGTCTGCTTATGGAAACAACAAGCGGCCAATACGAATACCAAGACCAATACTGATGCCTCACAGCCCTCCTGGTCATATGATATTTGTGTTGTCGGTTTGTTAACGCTGACAGACAATTAAGTGTTTGCTTTATGTTTATTGGAATGGACTTTGGTGGGGACTTTGGAGCTGCGAGCTTCGTTTCTCCTTAGCGAATTGATTGATGGCGCTGGCTTAAAGAGTTGTCTCAGGTTACCTGCCATCAAATATTTGCTACTTGGTGCAATAAGAGGTCCAAAACTAACAGCCTACAAGATGCGGATTCCGGAATCTGGATCTGCTCTGGCTAGATGACGTAACGGAACGGAAACTTTTTAATTAAAATTCGAAAAATTAATTAAATATTTTCTGTGACGTCGTTGAAAACAACAAGAAGAAGACCAAGTAAGGGAGTACGACGGCGTTGACGATGACGACTTTGAGATTAAATTTCCTACCTTCATACCTACCGAAAATGCAAAAGGCAGCCCCAGACAAAGGGGTCCGCGGGGGGTTGTTGGGAAGGAGGGGAAATGGAGAGCGTTGAAAAGTTTCACTCTGCCAAAATAAAAAACAAGCAGAAAAGCAAAAGAATTTCCCAGGCAGGAGGCAGCAAAAACGGCAACAATATCAAGTGCAAAATGAGAAAATTCACTTGCCTGGTTCAAAAAAACACAACTACGAGATGTTATGGGAGTAGCGGGGAGTAGTTGTAACGGGGTCCCGACTTATAGCAATAGACAGAAACAAAAGAAAGTTACCGGCCTGGGAATAGAAAAGAAACGTTCGGCTCGGAGTGCTGGAGAAAAGTGAACGGAGTTTCGCAATTGCAGAATGAGTAAGAGCTGAGAGAAGAGGCAAATTTTATGATGCGCAGCTGATAAGCCAAAAAGATGACACACAGCCAGCAGAAGTAGCTAGAAGTAGTGGGGCCTGGAAAGGCGACTGGCAGCTTTCTCCAACTATTTGTGTATCCATTGCAAGTAAACAACACAAATAGACCCTGAGTAAACCGAGTTGGATTCTGCAAACAGACGGACTGCGAGATTTGAGTTGCAATTTGCTCTGCATAATCCTGGATACAAAATCGCGACGCCAAAGGTCATCCACCTACCAGGATCGTCAAAATTATCCGTCCAGACCTTTCCAAGCCCATCCAATCAATCATCCATAGAAGAGCTATATTTGTAGATAGAACCCCTCTCATGACGTATTTAAATATGCCCTTTGATAAGATGGATATCCCCCGGCGCAGATACTTTTGGATTCAGATACTTCGATTTAAAGTTGGATTTTTTTACGACTTTTGTTTGCCTTTCGTTAGAGCCAACTCAAAAGATAACCAGAGCTTGTCAACTTGTATCAGTGTGTGTGCTTTTATATATCCCTGCATTTAATCCAATTGCACCAAAGTATAACTTTTTATAACTATGCCGACAAGCCAATTATGCCAGAGTAAATAGCCATCTCCACCCAGCACCAGTTGAAAATTTTAAAAACTTAAACAACGCTGACATATTTCCCCAGATGCCTTCAAACTTCCATGCCAAAGTGGTGAAAAGACCGAGCTCGGGAGGAGCTATACAAAAATGTTATGTCAACGCAGCTCTGAGGCCGACAGCCCACTTTCCCCCTTTTCACCGCTTTGATGGCAAGAAAACCTTTTTTCATTTCGTGTTTAATGAAAAATGTCAAATAAAAGTGCCCAAAACAGAGAACGTCAGCAAAGTGCAAAAAGCTTTGTGCAATAGTTTGCAGGTGAAACGAGGCAGGAGGTGCAGAATGCCAATAAAAAGCACACGGGCATGGCGGGGACTCAACTCTTTTCGGCACACTAATTACTATTTATTCGAAACGAAAATTGCTAACGAGCAAAGGATATTACCAGGGCCATAGTAATCAACAGGCAGCAGGGCGCTGAACATGGCCAAGCAGACATCCAATAGAAGGAATTATTATTTTTTACGATTATTTAAATTACGCTGGTGTTGGAGCTGGAGCTGGAGCCGAAGAAGCCAAGGCAGAAACTGCTGGAATGTCGGTGCAATTTACACAAGGCAGAGGCACTTCACTAATAGTTTTCATCAGTAGTCTGGCACACTCACAGTGGGCTAAGTCTCGGATCGGGCCTCCTCAAAGGCCTCTGTCCGAATAAACCCTAATTATGATAAGCTTCTCATTTTCGACCCACTGTACCAGTGGTGGTAGCAAGGCAAAAGAAGCCTGCAGCTTTTAGTGCAATTGGCTGCCAGCTTGTTTAATGATCTTTAAATACGAAGACGACACACGATGGACACAGAAGCCTTGGGTCAGAGGCGCAGTTTTGATTCAAACCGCTCTTGACCAGGCCTTAATAAATGAGAACAGGTAGTTCCTCCTCATCCTCCTCTCTCCCCTCGCGAAAAACTCCACTCAACTTAAGTCGAGCTCGGCACAGACTTGTTTTTTCTACCGCCTCTGTTGCCGGGGGCCAAGTGCTTTGGACTCACTCTAATTAGTCAATTTTTTTACTCAATTAAATCTGCAAGGCGGCGAGCGGAGGAAGTGGACCCGATGGGCAGAAGGGTAGATGGGCTGATGGGCTGATGGGTCGGCAGAAGAGCCACTCGAGTAAGCAAATGATGTGCAGTAATTAGTGGAGTCCCAGTGCATCTGTACAAACGTGCATACCCACATAATTCCAGTTTGACTTGTCTCAGAAAACCTGGCTCCGTTGACGATAAATAATAATTTTTTCCCCACCGCAGCGCCGGCACTGGCAATTTTCGCTGGCAGGCTGCAAGGATGACAGGTGCAGTGACAACCACACATGAACATGCACGCAGATACACGTTCTCACAGATACAGACGCAGATGCGCTCTCATGAATACCCAGATACTCGGCTGCAAGTACAACAACTTACATGTCATACAAGTTGCCTCGTACATTTATAATCAAGCTGCGGCAACCGCAGAACTCTGGAATCGACAACAACCACGAGAACGCACGGCATGGCTGCTGTTGTTATTGATGTTGCAGTTATTGTAGTTGTTGCTGCCACATGATGGAGCATCTTGGACGATGACGAAGGCCCAGTAGCATACCGTGTACATGCCGCTTGTATCTGCTAAATGAAAACATACATGGGGGGATTCCGGGCCATGAGCTAAGCAAAGAAATTGCCACAAAATGCACACTGGGATGCGATTAGAAGGTATCGAAATGAGCCAACAATTACAAATTACTAATGGTGGTGAGTGAGCATTCCAATTGGAGAGAGCTATTAAAATGTGAAAGCATTCTATTACTCCCAAAAGTGGAAGGTGAAAGGAACAGCAGTTCGCACAAATCAGAACCCACCGTTATTAATGATGTGAGAAATGAAGAGGGCAGGAATGGCCTGTGATTGCGCCAATGAGTTGGCTAAATATTGTAATTAGAATCGAATCAATTAAGGGAAAGGAATACCCAGATTGACGGCAGCCATAAAAACAATTTGTACGGCATCGAACTTCCCAGTGGGTATGACCTTGATGGCTAAAAAAATCATTTATTATTCCGTAAACATCGACAGCTTAGAACAATAGATCGGCTTACCTTTAATGAAATGGTTTGGTTGGATTGCCTATAATAGTTGAAGTTCACATGCGCGATTTGTGTAAAGCTGATGTTGTTCTGTTGAATTTAGAATCAATCTTCAAGGGATCGAAAAGAGTTGGTTTTATTCAAAGCATTAGATGGCTAATTTTTCAACTCAGGGTTGGAATCAATGTGAGGTTGGTCTATTGCAACCACCTTAGGACGCCCTGAGACCTCTTCCATGTGGTCTTGCCCCACTGTGGCCATGGCAAAACATCCTCATCAATGTCGTTGTCCGTCCGCCGGAGAACAGAAGCAGCCACAGACCAGATCTGGGGCCACAGCCTCCCCTGCTGTAGAACTACCCGCTCCCTTTACAAATCGTGCAATGATGAAACCCATTGGACAAAGTCTTTGACTTGTATTCATTTTTTCCAGCTTTTCTTTCGCTCTTTCTCCCATCCGTTTTTTCCGCTTCTGTTGGCTCTTTTTTCTGTGTCGCGCGGCGCTTGGGAAGGCTTTTATATGCCTCATTCAGTTGCATATTTTTGCTCTCTCGTCAGATGGAAATAGAGGTGGGCTTGAGAATAGAGGGGACGGGACGACAGGGAGCCGGCTCTGTCCGTTTTGTCTGGGTTTTTGTGTAAAAGCGACTAATGTGTCTACGGAAGCCATTTCGTGCCTTTTAGAACCAGTTGCCGGAGCAATCTTGGAGTTTGTGTTTGTTTTGCTTTTGGCGTAGTAATAATATTATACGAGCGGCCGGGCGAAGTACTTGTGCTTATAAATGTCGTCTGGAGATGGTGGAATCTCCAGCCGGAAATGATCGATACTCGGACAAGGAGGAGCTCACGATGCCATCGCTGGCTCTGTCGAGGCCCACTTGTACTTATGAATGTCGTCTTGGTCTTGGGCAACATGCTGTGTAGCCTGGCAGAAGGAGGAACCTGCTGGACCTGCCTCCCTCCAGGCTAAATTGGCTTGAATTTTACGGCAGCAGCAGAGACGGCCAGAGCAACAATCATGATGATGAGGACGATTGGCCTTGCCCGGGCTCGGCCTGTATTTAAGAGACATCATTCATCTGACCGCCCCATCAACGACAGTCGAAGTCTGCAGACTGCAAACTCTGCCTGGCAATGACGACCACGATGATGATAATGATGAAGACAGCAATAATAATAACAAACAGCAAGAGCTACAGCAAAAACAGGGAACCCTGTTGCCCTGTGTTGTACACAGTACAAGTCCGCATAATTATAATCAACATCATTTAACGTTGCCGGCCGTCACTCAGCGCCATCGAGAAGATGAAGCAAGAGAGCCCCATCAAGCTCATTGTTGTGTATACTTTGGATACATATTTGATAACGGCGGAGGCCTTGTTGGGAAGGAAGTGAAACATAAAAGTCACCTATAAATATACCATAGAATTCTGCTAGAATATTGCGGCTGTATCTTTGAGATACATTTGTCGAATAGCAGGAACTTCCTAATATTACTTTTATTGGTCAACATTAGGAAGAGATTGTTATGGCGGCAATATCTTGCTGAGATATTCAATTTTCCCAATGGCATATCCCATAAGATAATCAAAACGGTAGAACTATCTGGCAAGTGAGTGAGAGCATTTCATATTCGGAATGGGGGAAAAGCTTTCTCGTCCTTAAAATTATTCTCCGCTTGGGTCTTTACAATTCTGTTTGTCGGCCTGGCGTTTGTTGACCTTTGTCAACTTTGAACACGCCACTAAGCACTTGGAATTAGCGCAAATACATTTTAGTATCCACGAAATACGCACTCACACAGCTGCGGAGGTGTCTATGAGTCGTGTCGAGCCAGCGGAAGTTGGCTATTTATAACAAATTACCAACCATTTGACATTTACCCAAAACGCCGACGTCAAATTGAAGATTTGTGTAAGAGAGTGTTTGCTGAACAAGGGCGACTGGGAGAGCACTTTTGGCATGTAATCAAATGTAACCGCACACCAAATATGCGCAGACAGCTGCGATGGCAACGGAAGAGGGTCTCAAGAGTAGGACAACTGGTGGTATACGGATGGACTAGACGACGGCAATGCGCTTGCGGTTCGCCTGGCTAAGTCGCGGCGATTTAATACAATAAATCCCATTCCTCGCCCTAGTCTGGCCTCGCCCCACATGGCTTCATAACTAACTGAGGGATAGAGGAATAGACGGCCGGACAGAATTACGGACAAACGGACAGCTATTTGACTCGGGTTCAGCTCTGGGCGACCTTCTTCATTAAAATTATGACAAGCTGTAATTATCTTCGATTTGCTTTGACCCAGCCATCACGCACTAATTGCGTGCGAGGTAGAGGGAGAGGGGAAAGGCGGAATTAGTCATTCTAATACACAGAAGATGGGGGCATTTGACTCACTTGGTGCGGTTAAGTAAAGAAGGTAAATATTTTAATGCGATTGAAAACTGACTTCCACAGTAGTTTTCATTCATTTAACGTTTTAAGTAAGTTTGGGATATTATATTATATTTGCCATTTTCCTGTTAATGGGATTCCAGTTCTTACATCTCAGTCTTCAGTAGTTATCCCCTTGCCAAATTTAATTTTTCCGCTTACTGGAGTACTTTGAGCAATTTCAACTTCCGACGTACATTGCTGTGAAAACTGCGTGACCAAGCTAATTAACGCTTCAAGGAAAATGTTGACGAACTCCCGACAACAGCAGAAACAACAATGGCGGCAAAAATTAACCGTCAACTTTGTTGTGATGTGTGGATAGATGGATGGATATATGAATGTCTGCGCGGCTTGAGTAGACGAGTATCTGAGTAGATGGGCATGTGTATCCCACAGATACCGGTTCATAATTTATGTAATTATATGCGTTTAAACATTGCAGCACGAAAGAAGACCGAGGGCAGGAATCGAGTTCTTTCAACCATTATAGCCGACAACATATTATAGCAATTATATAACATTTTTTCTGTTTCCTTCCATCTTTCAGGTGGCTTCCGCCCGATCAGGCAGAGCTTAAGCTTTGTTCATCCGCGGCTTTGTTCGTGTGACAAGCGAAACTAATGAGCACAAATCGGAAGCAGGAAGCAGCAACGAAAGTAAAACTGCTTAAGTAAATACTCGTAACTGTGATAAGACCAAAGAAAGCACAGCGGATCACAAGTTGCGTAATTACGAGCCATCGTCCAGTGATTTTGCGCGCAATAAATGTCAACGTGGCAACAAGGAAAGTAATCACAACTATTTGCTAAACCCAAGCACCCAGCAAACCATCTCACAAAATGGCTCACCCACGAAAGGCAGTTGCGCCACCAGCAACACTTCAACTTGCCCCACCAGCTCAAACAGCACAAAGCCCGGCAACAACATTGCTGCGCAGCAGAAGAGCCTCAAGTTCAAGGCGGTCATCGTTAATCAGATGTTTTATATCCTGCCACACGTTCAGCTTGTTTCTGTTGCTCCTCCTTTTGGCCAGCGGAGTCCGGGCTGCCAGCAAGCTGGCCACTCGGAGCAACAAAACATCGGGCCCATCGGCGGCATCGGTAGTCGGAGCCGGAGCCGGAGCCGTAGCCGGAACCGGAACAGCGGCAGCTTCGGCAGCGGCGGCGGCAGCGTCAGGAACACCCATTTGGGATCATGCCATCGATTTGAATGAGGATTTTCGCATACTATGGCAAATCATTAATCAGGATATAACATTTGAAATACAGGCACGTACCCTGGGCTACGTCGGGTTCGGATTCTCGCCCGATGGCAATCTGGCTGGTGCCGATATGGCCATCGGCTGGGTGGACAAGGGTCAAACCTATTTTCAGGTAAGTGAAGCGCAAAATAAAACCCCAGCACAAAGAAAGTTTTTGAGGGTGGGGTTTTGGGCTGGATACGCCTAGATGGGGGCTCTGCGCTCCAAACGATTTTTCATTCCCCGCAGAACGTTTTTATTTTTCCAATGCGTGTGGACGGAAATTAAGGGCAGTCCAGGCCGGCCAACTAAATGAAAAGTTGTCGCCGTAATATCATCCAATTTATTCTCACAAAGCCTCCTTCCCAGGGCAAACATTTTGCGCTGCCTCTGCGTTGATAAATATGTTGTATGAAAAGTACACAAGAAAAACATTTTGCCACTTAACTTGGATTGTAATTAATTTGTGGCAAAAACAAACAGTCCCGCAAAAAAGGTGCGCGAAATGTATATATGTACATGTAGACGGCTTTGCCGGCCGCTTGAATAATGACAAACTCATTTGTGGCGTTGGACAGAAAAGTTTTTGTTTGCACTACATCCGCGCTTCCATAGCTAATGGAATAGTTTTTAGTTTTGCAGTTGTTACTTGATTATATCACTTAATCTAGCCGCTCGGGAGTTATTGTCAGATATTTATTGCCGAGTTATGTAATTTCCCTGGGACGTGCTTTAGGAAATCGAGGTCGCCAACTGATTCGTCATTTTCAAACACGGAATTATAAGAAAGGTATGACACCTAGTTAATTTTGACTAGGTCCCTTTTTAGGGTAGTCCTGTTCACCTTCTGGTGGTTCTGCTTGAACTTCATTCCGATAGTCCACGATTGTAGAAACTAGTAGGGTTAATCATCTTTTAAATTTTTCGTTTTCATTTCTAAGACTCGTAGGAGACGACGTAATTTGGCCAAGGTAATGGGCCACCAGAAAGTGGCAGCACCTTTAGGAATCGAAGTGGGTGACCCTCCAGGAAGAGTAATAGGAGTCGTCACTGCAAAGTGTCTAATGAAATGCGAGTATTGCGTGCTGTGGTTGCGTAGCTCTTCGTTTTCGTTTTCGTTTTCCTTTTTCTGTTCTTTTTTTTCACTCTTGTCCTGACAGGATATGCGTGGGGCAGGAGTGGGCGGTGGTTGGTAGGCCAATTGTACGGCTGACACAAACAGAGAAAGCTTTTTCCTTCCTCGTTGTTGCTGTGTGATTTAATGATTTTCGAGGCAGCCAGTGAAAATGTCACCCACACACTTAGTGATTGTTATTGTTGTTGAATGTTAAATACCAGCCAGATACATTAATATGTCTGTCTACCGCCCACGACCTGCCCCGCCCCCTGCTCGGTCTGCATGTGTGACGGTGTTAATTTCACATCTTGACGTGTCGTTGGTAATTGCGAGTTGCTTCAAACTGTATATACAATATCGTATAATGGGACTCGTGACTGTCACATCACCACCCCGTTTTTTGTGGGTGTAGGTGAGGTCGAGCTTAGCTTTGACTTTTTGTATGGGCGTCGATTTGTGGAGAGGTTAAAATGTTAATTAGAGCTGAAATAGATATGCCGATTTAATATATTAATTAAATGCCACAGGTGCACGACTGTCGGTGAGTGACGAAGGATTCGGCGTCAAAGCCAACTTAAAGGACCACGTCTAGTTCGCACTTGCCTCGCTCTCAGTGTTTTTGTCATGTTTTCCGTCTTCTCTCGACTCAGAGAAGTTTATCGCCTTTAAGTTCTTAATTGCAATTGTCTGTTTACCGGCCTGCTAATTGAAACTAATTATGCAATTATGCATATTTCCGATATGAAAATATTTATGGCAATCAGACCGTCTTCGTCGCCCACTAATTGTCTAATTTTTGGAATACTATTGTCGCCAGGAGGGGTATAAAATATGAATAGGCCAGTAAATTTGTATGTGGCTGGCATTTATGGAATTTTCATTTAAAATTCAACACACATCGAGGGGGTGAGAGCAGAACATTGACCATAAAATACTTGCTTCTAGAATTTGTTCAATTGACTTTAAGCAGAGTCAGAGGGAATGGAATCCGGAGCCTCAGGCCTACTGCCGACTCGACATCGAGAGTCTCTCTGTCAAGAGTTTTTATCTTAAGTGTCAGCCCAAGGGCAAATATATAAGCATAAGCTTAAGTATTTTGGGCGGGAAGGGCGCTGATGGGGGATAAACGATGGAGCAGGCACTGACATAGTTCTCATTAGATTGAACAATGTGTGGGAATTTTCGCATTCAATTTGGGTTTCCTTTGGCTCGGTTTTTTGGGCAACTGCCATGTGCCTCGGCCTGGCATACTTAAAATGTTTTTTGCTGGCATGGTTATAACTTCTGCCATTATTAAGATTATTTTGCTAGCCCGACAAAGATCACATTTATTTTGGTTTTTGAAAGGCTAGTGGGAAATCTTTACAGCCAATTGAGTGATTTCTACATTGAAAATTAAAAACTGTTGAATTTAAACAGGCATAAAATATAGAAATTGCCATGTATTTCACAGATAAGCACGCATCTAACTGGCATTTTAAAGATTCCTAAGACTTACTAACCGCTTACACACTGCCTTATTGGGATATCACTCAAGTGGGACAAATATTTGATAAGTTTCCATCATCCGGTTCTCGAATTTCACCCAGAACTATCATCATTTATTGGCCAGTTGACTAGCATCTGAAGTCGACACTCCCACAGCGCCGACGACAACAATAAATGTAACTCTGTAAGTCCGTTCTCGGAGTTTCCCTGCGAAAAGAAACTTTGCCCACTTTCACCCGCAGATTAGAAGACGTAGAAGTCGAACAAGTCACGCAAAGTCAAGTCAAGTCGAGTCAACTCTACTGAATTCAAGACGGGGACAGGCACTAAATGGCCTCAGTGAAACCGCTTTAAAGGCTGACATAATCAACAAGCCAAAAAGTGGATCTGAAGATAGGGATGCGGATGGGGTCCCGGCCTATTAGTCGCCCATTATTTTGTAGATACTTTTGCGATAAGCCCTTTGCCGTTGCCGCTGCTCCGAAAAAGCGGCGATGATGATGATGATGCCACACCTAAAGAGAAATACTAATTTCGTGTAATTTATTTTCAACTTTTATTACACGCGCCCCGAGGAGCGGGAGTCTTATCAAAATTTTAATTAATACGCATCTGAGAAAAGTTTTGTGAAAATGGTTTCAACGCCGAGCTGTCCCCGCTGCCGGCTGGCCAAGGCCGAAAGGGCCCCAAGCCAAGAGCTTCTTCTGACGTTAATTAGTGCCATCCGAAGTGGCTGGCGACTTTGTTGCATTCGCTGGCGGTAGTGAACTACAGCAAACAAGCCACAACAAGCCATTAGCTGTTTAGAGCAGCCAACAAAAACCAAGAAGCGATTAGTATCTTAAAAGTACTTAAAAGGTCGTTACCCTGGCCACATCTAAATGCACGGCGAAACAAAACAAAAAATCGGGAATGCTGCGAACTTGGCCAGCGACTAATTATTTAATTTCAAGTTTTAAGCGTGCCTCAAGACTGTCAGTCACTCTGAATGTAGCTTACCCCTACGGGCACCCCACCCCGATCCACAGTCTCGTAGAGACCCATCCCATTAAGCGCAGAGATAACAGATCCATTATAGGAGAATTACGAGTGCGCAACATCAGCGGAGCGCCATCAACATCACAGTCGTCGTCATCTTTTGCTAATGACCATCGATGCGATGTCGATGTTTTGTGCTTGTGCTTGTGCTTGTGCTTGTGGCCATCGCAGTACATCACTCAACCCGAAGGTTGGCTAAGAATTGACAGCAGCGGCGGGAGGGGGCTTGCTCTTGGTATTCAACATATCTGGTCGGTGTCCATCTGTTTATCTCATTTTCAAGTGGTTACGCTGCACAAAAATAAGGCGAACCGGTGCCGAAGCTTCATTACAAACTCATTAAAGTTGCTCGAAATGAAACAACAGTTTTGGCAACCTATTGACCCCATGCGTGCGCACTTTTTCCCCCAGATTATTTAGGTGTATCTGGGAGTTACATTCCATTACCATCGACTTTAGCATTAGCATTAGCGCGATGTTCTATTTGGTCGTACTGCGCTGTTAATTATCGGCGGATGATTAATTATGGCATTTCGGTCCAGTTCGAGCATCGCAAGATCTGCGGCTTGTTTGGGGTCCGGTTGGGAAAACTCCCCAGCTCTCCCTTTTGATTGGCATATGAGTAATGAGCTTTTTGTTCTGCGCTTTTTCCACATTTCGTATTTCGTTTTTTCGTGCCATGACATGCGAACATCTTGGAGTGTTTTAAGTAATTTTTCTGCTTGTACAATTTGGGTGTAAAATTGTTTTCTCCCTGATCATACCACAAGTTCTAACTTGCTAGCCCACACACACTCGTCATCGGTTCGTAGATACTTCTATCCAAGAGCTTGCATGTCATCACTTCAGAGTTCAGATACGGAGTTGTGGGTTTCGTTCTCAGCTTTTGTTACTCGCTTATTGTATTTGTTTGATTGGTCCGCTGGTGCTTTCATTACGTTCTCACAGCTGTGGCTTAGTGGCGTGCTCAGCGCTTAGAATTCAATTAGTTTTATAGACATTATCCAATTTGTTCCTCTTTCATTTGGATTCATGGTTCTGGGAGCGTTGTGTGCGTGTTCGCGGGAGTGTGAGCTCGGTATCTATAACTGAAGCGATTCGCGTGCTGAGCTCAATGGCTATAGTGGATCACACTCTCTTTTGTTCCTTAAAGCACTATTTTTTTAGTGGAGACACGCACACTCACAAAACGCCTACGCACCCGTCACTTCTTCATAAATCATAAATACATGCTGGCAAATTATACGGATGAGAAACCTCTCTGGTTCTAGTTTTGGTTCTCCTCCAGCCAGTTCTCTGCTCGCACCCAACCAAATAAATAATAGTTAAATTTCTTTCTATTATTGCTTTCCAGACGCATAAATATTTTTTTATTTAATTTTGTGATTTTTACCCTCGACATTGCCATAGGCTGTTTTATTGAGTGTGGGTGTGTGGAGCAAATTGCTTCAATTGTTATGGGGAGTTGAGGGGATTTGTGATATGTATAAGTGAACTTCAATAGGATAAGAATTGATACATATGTACATTTTATCATTGCAAATAGCACCTATGAATCCCCTCCTTTTCGGTTGTAACCAGTAAGTCAGCTTTGCAAAACGGAATTGCGTTGATTATTGCCATTAACATAACTCAAATCACCTGCTAATCAACTAATGAAATTCCATAACTTATTAATGTGCATCCCCAACTAACACACCAGCATTCCAGTCCCAATGGACCCAACACATTTCAATGCCCATATCATATGCATGGGAAACTTTCTCTGAATGTGCCGCAAAAGTACTTACCCCATCGAGGCGAATCGAATCCAATTGAGCCCAACCGAGTTGAGCGATGCAAAGTGCATAGA
This sequence comes from Drosophila santomea, assembly GCF_016746245.2. NCBI lineage: Eukaryota > Metazoa > Arthropoda > Insecta > Diptera > Drosophilidae > Drosophila > Drosophila santomea. Next base: position 22,397,045 of record NC_053018.2, read on the forward strand.
TGTATACTAACTTTCGGCCAATATCAAAGTCATTACTCATCAGTTTCGGGCTTTAACGCAGTCTTATACACACACAGGGCGAAGACACTGGCAAATCAATTAACTGCCAAATCAATTTACAATTTATGCATAAACTTTATAATCAATAGACTTAAGCGCACGATGACTCAGCCTCGATCTCAATCCCGAATCGCCCTTCCATTCATCTTGTCAGTTTTAAAGCCAAAGCCGTAACAATTATGGAGGAGGGGCCCAGACTGAGAACGGGCAAATCCGTTAGGCCATAAAAGCCATAAATGCTCAATTACAGGAAGTAAATATGCACACTTGATTGCAGAATATTGCGTAGATGGCCAGGCCTTGGGTTCTGGCTTTTACTCAATCTCTGGCTCAGACTGCAGCTTTCGCAGAGTCTTGTCCTGGCCAAGTTGGTTGACTTTTAAAATTATCGCACATATCAAAACTGCACAAAGTGTATGAGTTTGTGTGTGTGTGTGTATGGCAGGGGGAAATTTAATTTCATTACTTTCATGTGACATAAACCGTTGTCGGATGGCCTAGCTGTATTTCGCCTAGGTCTGGTCAAAAGCCTCTGGTCGTGTTGTTTCGTCTTCCCGGACTTTATGGCTCCTTTAAGCATTTTGATAATCTATTGCGCATAACGCAAACCTCAAAAACCGCAAGACAGCCAGCACAGACCCCAAGACACTCCTCATGACTGGATCCTGGTTACTGGGTACTGGGTACTGGAACCACACCTCCTCCATACCATCCCATCCGAGCTCAAGGCCCCATCTTCGGGGCTATTAGTGCGTCGTTGTCTTCGGCGGGACAATGCCAAGTGCGCATATTTGCTTTAGCGGCCGCATCTTCGACGACGGTCGCTTCTTGGCCAAGACAACGGATAATTGCAGAAAGTACCGTTGCCCATATGCGAAAGATTCTACTCTCCCATCCCCACACTCCCCCAATCGCCAACCCAGCCCAACCAGGCCAACCAGGCCAGGCCGCAATTTTCGTTGCGTTTGCAAGATATTTGCCGGTGTCTTAGCCGCTCAATTTATGAGCGTTGAAAAGGCTTAGAAATCGGGAAGTGGAGGGGTGCTCCAAGAGGGGCCCCTTGATTATGTTGATAATGTCCGCAGGAGAAAGGGGTTAAGAGGGGCCAACGTCAAACCAGTTCCAACCGGTTCCCAGGCAGCATCTTCTTCTGGGCAGTCATATAAGCCTGTCCCGTTGCCAATGTCGTTGCTTGTACCTGTTGTTCGTGCTGCTGGCGTGCGTAAACCGCCGGAGTGCAGCCCAATATGGTCAACGCTCTTTTAACCATGTTTACACGTTAAGTGTGTTTGTATGTTAAGCATTTCGCCTCTTTCTCAGACCTTTCGCTTCCCAGACCTTACCGACATTCCCAATTGTTTTTGCAGTTGTCGCCGCTGTTTTTGAGTGTCTTGCTAATCACTTTTTGATTGTCAGAGGTACCAGAAATCACACCCGGCCCAAAGATGTAGATAGAATTGCTCCGCATATTCGGCCTGATCATTTTGTGGCCAACATGGTGATTACGTTTGTGAAAGATTATCTTGAACTGGGTAACCTTTTAAGCCTTGACTATTTGTATATTTGTTTTGATTGTATTCCCAGGTTTTTGTATTTGATATCTGCACATTTTTCTTGGTAACGGGACTCCAGATGCCACCAAGCTAAAAGGAGTTGCGTGAAAGCATATATTTATGTAAAATGTGTGTATTTTTTCGAAAGGCCCCAAAGCTGGGAGTTAAGTGACAATGCAATTGGTAAATGGCAAGCGGTCAGGAAAAAAGCTAGAGAGAACGCTATAGTCGATTTCCCCGACTATCTGATACGCGTTACTCAGCTAGTGGAAGTGCGAAGTGGAAATTTCAACACTGACAGTTTTTGGCGGTTTGTGGGTGTGGAAAAATGATTTTTAAAAAATCGAGAGAAATTTACAAAGTCAAAAGTGGCGTAACATGGCCAGATCGACTTGGCTATTGATCCTGATCAAGAATATATATACTTTATATGGTCGGAAACGCTTCCTTCTGCCTGTTACATACAATTCAACGAATCCAGTACGAGTAAAGGGTATAAAAAGGAAACTAAACGAAATCCCATATCGTGCATCTCCCTCCACCTAGCTACGTCGCTCTCTTTCCTCTTTGCGGCGGCAATATTTATATTCATCATTAATTAAGCGCTAAACAGACGCCCGCTGCGAGGAGTTTCTGGGGGATTTTCATAGGGAAATGGTGGAGATCCGAAAAGCGCTCAGCATGACATCATATTCAAGAATTGGTAAGGGAAGTCGTCATATATGCATTTATGCAGCGATGCGAGAGGAGAAATGTGAGTGCTGAATACTGAGAAAAATCGTAGACAAGTTTGGTATTATGGAGTAAGTTCAAAACTTCTTTGAATTTTCTCTGGTAACAAATTACAGGCATTCGACCTATGAACAAGAAGTTGCCCTAGGTCTTATAATATCAACCTATTCTGCGACAAATTAAAGAGAGAGATATGCTATCCACCATAGATCGCTAGAATAGGTGACCTTTTTTCTTAGTGCACATATTAAAAACTGCACGGAATTGATTTGGAATAGAAGCAACCACCGCAGCCCATCATGGAGATGTAGAGAACGATTATGATGGTGATGTTGCCGGATTGTGGATGCTGTGAGAATGGTGATGACTCCTATCCAGGCAGCGTGTTAATTAAAAGCCACTGGACGCTGGACCGGGCGCCTGGTGGGCAGGAGGAGGGCAGGAGGGACGATTAGAGGCGACGGGGAGTGAGTGCAACAACCTTGGCACTTCCTGGGTACTTAGTCAACGCTTCGGCCTCTCGATTATATCTGCAGCACTGGGGTGGGGAACACACACACTGGGTACATTTATATATAAATATGTTCTCTTGAATGTGAATGCGTAGGCAGCATCAATATATACGCTGCCCATAAATCCCCTTTCATGCCCAGTAGCTGGGGACAGGGCGATTTGAGAATGGGAACTGCAAACTGAAACTGGAACTGGGCATTAGCGTCCGCTGACTAATGATGAAATGCGTGGCATTTGCTGAGCTGGGTTGGGTACGGGTCTCATTTATGTAGAAAAGGATTAAGGCCATAAACCAAGTGGCTGACGTTGGAGCTTAGCATGAAAAATGATTGCCGGTCCAGTCATCAGTCGGTAGTTTTTTTTAAAGGCCCAGCCCCTAAGGTAGGTGTTAAAGTGCCACAGATTGTGGCCTCCGCCTCGGACTCCCCTGATCTCGGCCAGCCGAGACAAGTGCAATGGTGGAGCTATAAGCCGGGATTCGAAGTGGAATTGGGACCGGGCGGCCAAAGCCTTTGAGTTATTTGCATAAGTATTTCTGATGTACGTTGATGATGGAATTTCAGTGGCTCGATTAGGGCGGTGAAAATATGTCCAAGCATTCGTGTTATTCAGTATGGAAAATGAATTAGAAATCATGACTGGGGCGGTATTGCCAGCTCCAAACGCCCCTCAATAATTCATGCCAGGCGATTGAAATCGTTTTGGCCAACATCTTTGGCTAATTCTCGTACATTCGTCTACTTGTCTCAGCGAAATGCCCCTAAAGAAAAGTTTTTATTTTTCAACTTTCTGTCAAAGTTTTGCGGCCCCCGGAACGAGCTTCAAGTCAAACAAAGCTTGACCACATCGAGCAAGACAATGGTACCCAAAGGCGCACTTAAGGCGGTCAAAATGCACACAAATCAAACTTGGCCAGAACGGTCGGCAGACGACCGTTGGTCTTTTATTAAAAAACCGTAACTAATGATGCCTAAATTCGCAATAAAAATGAAAAACCAAAGGCACAATATGGTCCATTAGACGGCTTTGTTGCTGTTTTTGCCGAGCTATTAGAGGTTCGTCCCTCGCAATTTGAAACAATTTTAATAATACAAAATAATATTGCGCAGAGAAGCCAGAAAGGCAAACATCGTGGCTAGAAAAGCGGGTGGGCACCAGCTTATTGTGACAAATTTTAAGTAATTTCATTTTTATTTCACCAACAGCTTCAGCTTTTTATATTGTTCAAAGGCCCAAGGCACAGAAAAAAGGCAAAAAAAAAACACAAAATCAGCCCAAAGAAAATATGGCAGGACCAAATGAAGAACTCAAAGCAGCTTTTCACTTTATATAAATTTCCTTTTCGCCGGATCCCAGCCTGCTTCCGTCTCATTAAAGTCGTAGTGAGGGAAAAACACAACATTCGTAGCCTCCCGAATTCCCAGAATATTTATTTACACCTTCACCGAAGTAGAAACGCTTCCTTCTTCGACACTTTCCGCTCTTGTTTGTTTTTCATGTGTCTAAAAGGCAGACAAAGCCAAAGCCCAATCCAAATCCGAAAGCCACATGGCCCAAGGCGCGTGAAAGCCGACAAAACGGAAAATACTTCAATCAATCTAAAAATTGGACGAAAACGGTACAGCATATAGGGAGAGGTTGGTGGGACTGACACTGCGTGCAGTTAGGGAGGTTGCTGGGTGGTTGGCACCAGAAAGTGGAAAAATAATCAGAGAACTTAAATCTGTGGGCGCCATATGCCCAGCGCCAGGTCGACAAACCGACAGACAAACCGATGGCGAGGGAATCAGACAGAGACACACCCAGGCACATAAACAATGAAATGGCTGCTTAAATATATCTTCCTGTTGTATATGCGTACCCTGTAAAGCAAAAAAGGGTAATCCCCAGGGCATGACTGCTGGAAGAAAGATTTGGACATGAACAAATTCATGATTGTTATTATGATTCTTTCAAAATTCCAATGCTAAGAAGTCAGTCCCCAGTAATTGATCTAACATTTAATAGCAAACCATGAAATGCATTAAGAAAATTGTGTTTTGAAGGCAATTCAATGAGTGTCTTTGCTTCGGTTACTACCAGCCTTAATATAAAAATTCGACTTGGTTTGTTGAAACTGGAGTTTCGCCGCCCTCATAGCAATTGTACTGAGCTTTTGAAGGCTCCTTGAAAACCTATTGGAGCTATAAATCCTTTGTGTTTTCAATTTTTATTTTATTGCTCTCCGCAGGCAAGTGTGTGTGTGCGTGCCTCACCCAAAGTGTGTGTTCGTGTATGCGTGAATTTGAGTCCTTGTGGCAAGGTGAGCACCAAAACACCAAAGCGAACTCTGCCATTTTTCGGGGGAGTGACTCAGTGAAAAGAACAGAGCCAAAAATTACAACACGCTTTCAGGAACAAGGCGCAAATGCACAAAGTAGTCGAATTTAAACAGATACAGCTCAAACATGGCCCCTGGGGTTGGCCACTTCCATTGGGGGTTACTCTTGCTCTTGAGACGGGGGGTTGAATACAATACTTCCGCGTTCAAGGCAATTTAGTTAATCTAGCAATGAGTTGCCCCGATGGGGCAGGCAGAGCAAGTGGAGATGTGTGAAATTGTTGCTGGGGTGGCACGTGGGCGTCTCTAGTGTATGGTTGCAGCAGATAGCAGATGTGCTTAAATAATTGCTGATAAATAACAATAATATCGGGTACGGGGCGAACACAAAAAACGTAATTGGACGGACGCTCAGATATTGAATGTGAAGTCAGTCAAATAAAAGTTGATCTGACCTGAATAATTCTGTATACTCAATCTGGGGAGATTGCTTCATCGTTTCCGAGCCTGAATCTTGAGCACTCTTTTAATTAGAAAGCAGTGAAGCAGTCAACGTCTTAGATCTTCACATTTGCTAATATTTTGGCTATACAGCACTCATCTGTTCACCGAAGTTCTAGCTCTATCTTATCTTTATATATCTTATATCAACACTCTAAGGACCTTATTGCATTCATGCTCGATTCGATTCCCCAAACAATTCATTCAATGTAGCTCTTTATTTTCCCGCTGTTTTTCTGTCATTATTGTTAGAGTTACTTTGTTGCTGCTGCTGCTGCTCGCCGTTCAAGCTTTCGCCATTTAAACGTAGAAATAAATGACTCTCTGGCTGGAAAGTTTATTTGAACCTCGAAGCCCGAAAGTGCATCTATCGAATGCAATAATCGAATTTGAGTGAATTAAGATTGGGGAATTGGTCTCGAAGTCCTGCCACATGCGATCGTGTATGGGTAGAAAATTATCCCTAAAGTAAACACAAAAAGAGGTAGAAGGAGGCTTTCTTCGGCTGGCCCTCTCCATCCACTCGAATCTATTTTTTTTATTTGTTTGTCGATAACACTTGGCACTAAAAGGGGACCACGAGGATGGCAGCTTGCACATGTCCTGGTCGGCCTGGCCTGCGACAGCAATCAGGACTCTCTACAAATAGCAACAAGCCAGCTTCCCCTATCTCGCCCTATCTGCTCTCTGCTTGTGTTTGTGTTTTCATCAAATAAAATTGACACACACAAGTGTTAGCCGCTTAGGTTGACAGCCTTATCCTTACTTCCATTTCCGCTTCCACATCTGCTATAAGCTCTTCTTGGCTTTCCTCCTCGAGGGACTGAGAATCCTACGGCTAGGGATCCGATTGAAGTCTCCCCAACCCCCCTTTGACTTTGTTCGTCTGGTTAACTACCCCTTCTTGGTGCTTTTTGCTGTGTTTGTTTCAGGCCTGAGCTTTTGATTTGACAGTTTAGTTAAATTAAATTGGGGTTTTGAAAAAAGAGAAAACGCTATAGCCGAGTTCTCTGACTATCAGGCTTATTGATAGAAATAGGGGAAAAAAAGAACTCGACTAAAGCGTTTTCTTTTGTTTTTTATATTATAAATAATTATTAATGACAGGAAGATTCGCAAAAGAAAATATGGGAAAAATACTTATAATACAAAAGTTAAATAACACAGATTTCATTACAAATCAGAATATTCTGGGCAGTGAATTAAAACCCTTTAAAGGGACAATTCAATATAATAGGAATTAGAAATTTCTCAATTACATATGCAATTAATTTGACTTTTGACATTAAATTTGTTTACATTCGTGGAAACGTACAATCAAACAGCCCAACTGTTTAAATGTAAATTTCAAATGTCTAAATTGCCATTTACCTTTATCAAAGAACTCGTCTGCAAGTGGAATCTAGTTATGTCCTAATCGCTACTCAGACACTCCCACAAAAACACTTTTATACCTCCTTCGAGCCCGGTTTAAAGTTCAAAAGCGTTCGAGGCAACGAAATGTTTCAGCGGTAGAGTGAATCCCGGAAGGCTGGGGTTGGGTGATCCTAGGGTTTTCCAGGGTTATCCTGGGTTCGGTGGGGTGAAGTTAGCTTGGGGCGCCTTGCGATGCCTGCGTCAATTGAAGTTTTAACACACAAATGTAATTAAAACGTTTTACGTATCCGCCGCCAGGCACAAGAACCAACAGCACAAAGTGAATGGGGAAACCCTTGGCGTGTCAGGGTGTGTGTGCTGGTGTCCAGAAAGGGGAAAAGCGTTTTCCATTCCTCACATAACCAAACGCACACACCCTAACAGTTTAGTATACACGCACACAAACCAGGCCGAGACACTCGAAATTGTTGCCGGCGGATGCAATAAGTTGGTGATAAGGTGTTCATTCCCTGGGGTCCGCAGGGAAAAACCTTTTGCAAACTTGTCAAAAATCAGAGAAACGGGGAGAGGATATAAAAACGTGTTTTCAGAGTTGCTCCCCGGCAGTGAAAACAATGCCAATGTCGTTGTAAACCTTTTTTCAGCATTCGCCGCTTGGCTGCCGGGCACCCACCACCCATTACCGCCCCTCCCCGCAGAACAGCTCCCCTGGACTATGACGCAAACAATGATATTTACATTTTTTATCTTAGTGCCCCAACTTCGCACATTTCCCTCTCAAATTGGAAACAAGCCGAAGGGCTCTAGGCAACTCGGCAATTTTTTGGGGGCATTTGCTGTTGAGCGAAATAAAAACGTAGCGGGTGAGTCTCATATCAAAGCGATCATGGATTTATGGCCTTAATAATAGGCGAAACGGAAGGGACGCAAGTGGACAACTAATTAGAAAAAAGGATTTTCCTGTGCTTTTTTGGGAAATGTGTCAGTTCCTTTTCTCAAAAGTATAGGCCATAAAATACGTGAGCTGTTGGCCAAATAGAAATGACTGGAATTTACGCGAGGCTTTTATCTCAAATCTTAGTTGTTTTGAATTTAACACCACTCTTTCTAATGTGCACTTATTAAAGTGAAAATCCCTGCGTGCCCATGGAATATATTTATGAATTTCGCTTCTTAAAAGCGACCCTCAGGGTTGACAGCTTATCAAACTCCCAAACAAGTCACAAACAAAAAAGAATCCCAAAAAAGGAGCAGCTGCCACAAAGGGTGCACACACACATGTCTGCTTGGATAATATGCGGGAGGCGAGACACCATTTGCTCATTAAAATAAAAATTTTGCACAAATATTAAATAGCCGAAAATGTTTGGAGGCATATAATCCGAATGTCGCTGGCAATCCCCAATCTGTGACTGACATTGAGTGGTTAAGTGGTGAACCGGAGGGCAGTGGGACTTTCATTGAGGGATGAGTGCAAGTTCATTTTTCTGAGATAACTCTCTGGTGGCACGGAAAGTGTCAAAAACGCTTAATAAACGTCAATGTCAGGCGATTCCAAGTCAGCGTAGAAATTCAAAATTTTTCAAACAAAACACACTTCTGTCAGTCGGGAAAGACAAGGCAAGTAGGGATGGGGTGGGTGGGGTGCTGTCAGGGTTTCAGGATTAGAGATTGGGATTGGAAACCGAAGCGCAATTGAATTCGCAGAGTCAGGCGATCCGGGAAAGGAGCCCAGGACACCCAGGACACCCAGGACACCCAGGACACCCAGGACACCCAGGACACTCAGGACACACATCTCGATGCCAATCCCTCAATTCCGGCTCTCGGTTTCACACACTTTCATTTCATTTCACTTCCATCCATTCCGTTTGGCTCGCTTCGCCTCATCCAGCCGTCGTTCATTCGCTTGACAAATGGAGTGTCATAAATGCAGCCCTTAAGGGCAGACCTCCCTTAGCCCTCCATCGAAACACCTCCCACCCCTTTATGCTAAACGACACGTAGACAGGAAGACCCACCCCTTCCCACACCCACGCCAAGCAGGCCGGAGAGCTAAAAATGCACTGGGGGATTGGAAATTTATTTGAATTTGCTTTTAGTTTTTCGGGTTTGCCTGTGTGTGAGATACATTCAACAGATTTCGATGGCAGCCGTTACGGATCGCATTTAAAAGTGGTTTCAATGTTCAGACCGGGGGACAGAGTTGCCTTTCCACCGGTTGCAGTGATGGACGACAGATGTACCTAGTAGTCTAAGGATTTTCACATGACTGGAAATCATTATTTACTTATGTGCTTCCAAGATCAATATATGTATGCTGGAAAGTGATTTACTAGTAGGAAGTAGATATACTTGAAAATCCGGTATGTCGTGTGCACATTATCGACTGTTATATCCTGTGTGTTCGAGCGGGAGCAACCACTCGATTTTCCAAGGTACCAAAGAACCAAAAGATCACCACCCACCGCAGCTGCAAAAGGGACAGTCGCAGCCGCAGACGAAAACTGACAGGCATCAGCTTAACAACATGACAAAAACAATTTTTCGTCTTTATAATTTAATTTTGCTATAAAAACGCATTATTGTATAATGCGCTGGGCTTGCTCTCTCAGCTACGCCAAACGCTACTCCCCCAAACGCAGAGTGCCATCATCAGTCAGCATTCGCATTCGCATTCGCATCCGCAGGCGAGTGGGCGTGGCCGAAAGCAGAGAGCCAACAGCGTTTGGGCGGCACACTCTGGGACAATTGAAAGCGATGTATAAAAAATAGTCACTTCCTCTGGCTCGCTCTATCTCGCTTCCTTTGTTTCTTTTCATAATTCCGGTCATTTTTATGAATTCTTTTTATTTCTCCTTTTTTGCGGTATTTGTCAACAAGGACGGGGTGGCAGTGGATAATAGGGTGGGGTGGAGAAAAGTATCTGGATGAACGCCCTAGAGTTAATTTTGAGTGACGTGCAAAGTTTGTTAATTGAATTTGCCTTTTTGATATGTATGTCACATTGATGATGACGCCGCAGTACAGTGGGGACTAGCTAAGTGGGTTGTGTACATGACATTAATTGAGCGCACTAGTTAAAAGGGTTGTTTGCGCTCCCCCTCCCTTCCATTACGTCACCATCCCACCCACTCGAACACTCTGGTTATGGACAGCCATCAGGCTCAGCCGAGCTGAGTTGCCAGTTGGGTTTCGAGAAATTGTTTAATGCAAATGGGCAAATCAAGTTCCCCCTCGGGGCTACGAGACTGAGATTGCGGATAGGAGAGTGCTAAAAAACAATGGGGAGTGGAGTGGTCCCAGAAGTGGAAAATTAAACAAGCGTTGACTTTGGAAATTAGAGAATCCCTTTGATGCGTGCTGCCCAATTAGGGGTTAGAACAACAACGAAATTATCTCTTCTTATTGGACATTAAATACAATATTCTGAAGTTAGTCCAATCACGCAATTACGGCGAAGTCTCGAAAATACTTAAAGTATAGAAATTGGTAGCCGAGAAGAGAGTTTATTAAGCCACGATCTCTTTGAAGTCAAACGAATTGAAAGCGCATATTAGTTTTTAATTGACAAGTTTCGCACTCATGATTCTCACCTGATTGGTTCACTTTTCCCTATGTCCACTGTTCACTTCCAATAATCCGGATGTAACTCTTTCTGTGCGTAGTGCTCCACTTTGATTTTGATTGTTTGCAGCTGCATTTCATTCGAGCACGTTTTAAGCCATCCTTCCACATACCATACCACACCCTCTTTCCAGTGCCCGTTTTTAATCATTTTAATATGCCACTTTTTGTCCGGCTGTCCAACGATGCTTAATGCATCAATGAATTTAACAGTGATCAACGGACAAGTGCGGAGGCGGAAAAGTCGGGAATTGGAATTGGGGCTGACAAATGGCACGAACTAATTTATATGCCATTGCATACGTTCATGCAGCCTTAGTGGGCAATAATCACTGGACGTTTTAATGTAATATGACCATTGGAGAACATTTAACTCGTTCAATTGCTGTCGTTCTCATCCCTGCTCTTCCATTTTCCGCTGGGTTACAAATTGCCACTCTGACTGAACAAGACAAAGTGATTGATATTTAATCTAAAATAAAAGCCAAAAGTCCGTTGGGCAATTTCAATTTTAATAAAATGCCTTTTATCTGCATGAATAGAGGGGGAGGAAAGATTGAAATGCAGTGGGTCGGTGGGTGTCGGTTGGGATGATTGAAAGATAGGAAAGATGAATGAAGGGTTCTCCCAATGAGATCTATACAAAGTTTACAATCGGAGGGCGGGTACCGGCCAAGTTGCATTGCATTGCACAATTTGTTGCTGTTTGATTTCATAAAATATTAACTTGCAATCTGCAGTGTCTGCATATATATGCTGCTTACGTAGAAAGCCGGCCCAAGTCTAGGGTTAGGCAAACACACGCAGCTCCCGAAAATGAGATTCTGACTGAATGATGGTCAGACGGACAGGCGGATAGCCAGGCTGGCTTAAAATCAACTAAAAGCGATTTAATTTGCCAAAGTCCGAGATGAAGAGCACTCTGCCTACAAGCTCCTTCGGTTTTTGGCTGAGGCTTCTATACCATCCAAAGCACTCAGTGTGCACGAACCCCCCTTGAACACACTTAAACTATATTAATTGATATACTTGCTCGCAGCGGTAATTTAAGCCAACTCAAGTCGTCTGCCAATGCCAATATCATCAGACCGACCTGCCCCTCCCCCATGCCTCCAACTACTCATCAGCATTATCAGAGGAGGAAGTGGAATTGCTTGGGTGTGGGGCCTGGAGTCTGATTTTGGGTGGAGATTTCGTTTCTTGATGACTTTGCCCAGAGGCGCGCTCTCTTTTTGCCGCTGACATAAGGGAGAGTCTGCTCTGCCGAGAGATACATCGGAGATACATCGGAGAAGACTTTGTGCACTCCTACAGGCAAATAAGCAGGCAACATGGCGGATACGTAATCAAATGTACATAAGACATCAAACGACGACGGCGGCGACGCCATCAAAACCATCCTAAGCCAAAACAAGCGCGGGCGAGTGTGTGAGCAGGAAAACTCACTCGGTTCTCCGAAAGACCTCCTGTAGCATACATCAAGTGCAGTCTAGAAGGCTGGCCGACAGGCAACCGAGAAAATGGCGCAGGAAAGGAAGGACAAACAGTGCACGGGAAAACAATTTACAATGCCACCAATTTAACAGGATGAGCGGAGGCGCAGGCTCAGAGGCGGGGAACGGGGGAACGGGGGAATGGGGGAGCTGCATACAATTTTGGCACTGGCAAATGGCAATAGATAGCTGGGACAGTTAGATAGTTGGCAGCAAGAAGGGGCGTTTCGCAGAGGGGCGCTCTACAAGTTCTCGGGAAATTTCGAGATCAATAGTTTAGAGACCCAGAGGCCTCTACCTCCATTCATCACAATTTTTCCAAGCCGTTTCCCATTTTTCCGTTTTCCCCGGAGCTGACTCCATCTGAATCATAGATTCATATAGGCTGCAACCTTTCTCAAAGAGTGAAAACTCCAAATAACTTTGCTGGCAACTCTCCGAAGGCACATATTAGTTGGTCTGTGTGTGAACAGAAAGGAGAGCTAACATTTTGATATTCGTGTGATATGTGTAGTGGGATTCCGGAGGCAGTGAGGAGGGGAGCCATAACCAACCCTTTTGCTGTACGACTGCTCCGGAGTAAATCTGTAGTGGGCGCTTCGAGTGGGGTGGCCAATAAGTTTAATGTGTGCTGCGAGCATATTCTAAGGCTTTTGCTGGCCAGCTGTCAGTTCAGCTGAGTTCAGATGACTTGAGCGGAGTCGAGTTGAGTTTGCCGTGATGACGGTTCTCCTCTATGTACTTGCCTGAACTGTCCCAGCTGACGTTGAATTATCATAAATTGCCAAAGTTTGTTTTTGGCATAACAAAACTTGGGCTGAGGTCCTCCACGCCACGATCCACGATTCTGCGAATGGGAGTGTGAAAAGTTGCCACCAGGCGAGAATCAGGACAATTAGGCTCATGTTGTGTGGCGGCGCAAAGGGTTTTCAACATTGCAGCGGCAAAGAGTGGAAGGACTTTGCACCAATCTCCTCCTCCTCTACGGCACATCCTTGCCTCATAATCCTATTAAATTCACGTTGCGGCCTGGAAAAGCAAAGTAAAGCAAATGGCAGGGGGAGAAACGCAAAAGGTGCTTAATTTGTGCGCTGCTTTTATTGATTTCTCCCTTTCCCCATTCCCCGCCCCCGCCACGGCCCTGCACACACATATTAGAAGAGCAGCTCCGGCTAAAAGGCATTAAAGTCTTGACAAGGCTATTAAATGCTTAAGAGGCAGCGACGTTAATGACAACATCGCAAAAAGGCCAAACCAGGGCAAACCAGGGCAAACCAGGGCAAGGAGCTGTCTGCTCGAGCAGAAGTAGTCAGGCAGACGCGACGAGAGCCGCGCAAGGATTACAATTTACGAGTCCTGCGAACCATGAAGGTGTGATAAAATTTCAGCAATTAAAAAAACGTGTGCGTTGACAACGACAACGGGATCGGGAACGGGAACGGGATTCAGCTGGAAAAGAAGGTGGAGGAGCCGTTGGGTTGTTGAAACGCAGCGTCGAAGAGCTGAGGGAAGTACAACAGGAGAGTCGTGTCGACGTGGAATGCAACTTAAAAAGAAAGTGGAAAATTTAAATTTCCATATAGGTCTTAAACAAATACTCTTTAAAATTAAAGAAAAACTGCTTAGTAACTTAATTTTTTTATTAAAACTTTCGACTTCTGTTGTGTTAAATATTTGGACTGAAATGTGTAGCATACTTATTGGCTCAAAGATGTGATATATCACCAAATCTATCTAATTACGCGGAGGGCCTTAAAGCCCCTAAATTTCCCTTTAGTCGAATTCGACGACGTTTCTGCTTCTTCTCCGAGAGCCTTTGTGCTGCCAGCACACACACACACACACACACCCCAGGGAAGTCACCCATACACCTTTAAATAAAGTTGCGAGCAGTTTAAACGTCGCGACGCGTCGTTGGCATTTAAGAGCAGCTCCAAGAATATTGCAAATTTATGCGCCTTCCCTTTTTGCATAATTACCCCTCGACGACCGTGGGTAACCTTACCTCTCCCCACGCACCTCCCATCATCCACCCCGCGCCTTGTTCCATCCAGCGACCACGCCCACGCACACGCAGATTTTGATAACGTCGCTTCATGTTGGGTGCTTGCAACATTGCAGCGCGTATTTTTAATTTCCGTCAGTTGCCGCTGCCTCTTTCCCTTTTTTCTAGATAAGCGGGAAACATGTCAAGGTATGACTATGTGTATGGCTCTATGTGCGAGTGTGTGTGTGTGCCGGTTTGGGTAGATAATGTAAAATTAAAAGGGAAGCTGTGCAAAACAGGCATAACGGGAAGAGGAACTGCGCGCCTGCGATCTTGAATTATGCGTTCCCAGATTACCTCCCCTTCCCTCCCCGCCGAAAAGGGACAGCAAATAGACAGAAAGAAAGGGAGCGACGGAGAGGTATAGTTATCGCGCCATAGCTGAAAAATATTTCTACAATTTATGTTAAATGTTTCGCCAGGGCGGCGGCGAAGCGGGAGAAGAAAAACTTTTAATTAGCTAACTAAAATGGCAAATGGCGCTTGGTCTGAGATATGATTAATTAAATGCCGGCATGTAATTCGGTCGGTAACAACACGCAGCACCGGATCCAGATGATATAAATTGGGGCAAATTAATTGCAACAGCCTCAGGTGTGTGTGTGCGTGGGGAGTGGGCCCCTTCGCTTGCGTGAGTTTGAGAGAAATTTTTGAGGTAATTAAGTGATGGAAAACTCTCGTTTTGCTATCAGAAGTGATGGGTAGGGGTAGGGTTCTTTGTCGACGATAAGACAGATGGACAACTTTTTTCTATACGCCATAATCTGTCAGCCAAGATAAAATAACTTGGGAAAGTGCACATCCTGTTAAGTGTGATAAAAGATGGGGCATTAGCAGAAATAAATCAAATTCTCAGGTGGAGGCTGGAGGCTGGAGGCCGGACCAAGGAACTGACCACCAGCTGCGTGTTTTCTCGTAAATTATGGAGAATGCAATCTCTCAAATGAATAGAGCAAAGTTATTAAATGGAAAATGGAGAAATAGAAACCAAACAATTTAGTAATTCAAAAGTAAGCTCGTCTGTACGGACGCAGCATTTTAAATTCAAAGATTTAATAAGCAATAAATCTTTTTCAATTTCAACCGATTCCTGACAGAGTAAAAGCCAGAACAAGCCGATATGTCTTTCAACCGATTCAAATGTAAAGCGTATGTTTCATAGATTCAAATGAAAACAAATAATTAAATCAATACAATTTTGAAATATCCGCACTGAAGTCCATCACTGAAGTCCCGAATTCCATCAGCTTCAATAACGGTCGAACAGCGAAGAGAGGCTCCCAATCCCCATGCCCATGCCCATACCCATACCCATAACCACACCCATCCCAATTCACTTTTGACTTTGCCAACATCATCAAAATTTTTGCCAAACAACAAAAAGATGGAGAGCAAAGAAATTGGGGAGATGCGGCTGACAAGGGAAAGATGGCAAGCATAACGCCCATTTCCAGTCAACTGCCAATATGAAAAGCCGCATCCTTTTACCCGGCACCTAGCCACCCATCACCGACCACCCACCCACCACCGCCCAGCACTCAGCCACAACAAGCTGAGAGAACATTTTCCAAGTATTGAGCAGGCAGACAGGGGTCATGTTGTTATATGTATAAGAATTTACATACACCCACGTATATCTGGCTTCTGTGTTCGACGAGGCTGGCCAAAATGTGCAAAGAAATCGGAGGAGAAAGAACGAATAGGGAGACAGGGACGAGACCCACGAACATTTTTGTATTTTTAAACCGAAAAAGGGTTTACCCATCTGCTTCTTTCCTTGGTCTTGGGCAAAACTACTTACAGAACTTTAACTTTGACAACTCTGTCAAAACACTTGGAAGAGCCAAAGTGCAGGGTCTTTCTAGAAAAAAAAAATCAGGTCCTCCCGGACTCGGTGGTAGATTACTTCACCAAAAAATATCATTTGAAATAGGCGCTCCTAGAATAAAAACGCTAGAGCCTTCAAGCTGGAAAGTTCGGGATTCCGAATTAAAAGAACAGGAAGACTTCTGATTAATGATATTAAAAAATATCCGATATCTCGTTATGTTTCCGAAACGAAACCGAGAATATCCACAGAGATGCAAAAGCCCGTAGTAAATTAAGTATTTTTCTCTCATTGTTCCCGCATTCATTCTTTTGCATTCATTAATCCCCGTTCGCTTTCGCTGCATTTAATTACAGGATCGACACGTCACACGGAATGGAGACCCCGAGCCGGTGGTGGATCCCTCGCAGGATTATATGCTGATGCTGGGCTACGAGAATGCGACGCACACGGTCCTCCGCTTCCGACGCAAACTGGACACATGTGACCCCAGCCACGACATCGCCATTACGGTGAGTTCAGTCTATCCGGAGTCAACGGTTTAATAGATACTTGTATACTGGACAAACTTTCGGCTGCTGCAAGTTTGTGCCCTGCAAATGTATACTCTCTTAGGGAGGGTATAAGGGAGTATGAGGTCCTGCCTGACTCATAGTTTATGTTAATAAAAGTTTCGGAGTGCCGGCTCCAAAGCTACTATGATATGAGCGACTGCCATCAAAGTACTCAAGAGATTTCGGCTTTTCTCGGGGGAGGAGTTCGAGGACGTACACTGGGAAAAAATAATTCGCATTAGTATACTAGTTATTCTGGATACTCGTATATGAGGACAACATGCGGACGGGAGCGAGTTATTTGAAATGGCTTAAAACAGCCTACACGATCAAATTCGTTGATCAAATACATGGTCTTATTAGTTAAATTTTTATAAATACCAAAAGAAAATCAAAATTTTGCATTTTCAATTCCTGCTTAGGGAACGTATTATGGTATTGATTAATTTTCCAAGGTTTAATTTTAAAAAGTTTGTTTTTCTGTGCAGGGCAACGAGTGGTTCCCGTTTCGGCAGTAACCTTAACCAAATATAAACAGTGAAATTTGTGGCATGCTAAGCATACGGAATCAGCCCCGAGGCCGCTTTCTTTTTCCCAGACGCAACAAGCAAGGATCAGAGATTACGGATTGCGGATTAGGGGTTGCATCCCATCCGTTAAGCTCTCCTGCCGCCTATTAGCTGCACTCCAAGGCCATTCCAATCGGTTCATATTGGCTGCGCAATTAGTTGTCAAATCTCTCCATCGTCAGCCAGCTTTAGCACTCTATCAAAGCCGCAGATATTGGGAAAACCCGGAAAGCGGGCGAACAAGTCATAGTGATAAAAGTTTTATCACGTATAACTTAAGCGTAAATCTTAAAGAAAACTTTCTGGTTAACTTGAGTAAACAAAGCGCGTGGCGCAAACACCCAAATACTTCCCGAAGGGAAAGGGAAAAGGACACATATGCCAGACATGGCGACAAGGACCAAAGGCAAACTGAACGCCCCAACCACGAAGAGTATACACATATTGAGATATAGTGTGTCTCAAGTTTGAATAACCCAAAAGGAGCGGGGTGGGCAAAAAATGTTATGCAGAGTCGCGTGTGTTTGTTTGTAGACACATTTGGTTATTGCTTTATCTAAACGGTTCTAGTAAATCCCCTCCCCTTCCCGATCCAATAACTAAGGACATTTTTGTGGAAGGGAGCCAAGCATTTTATTTGTCTAGCATATTAATTGGATCTTGTCGCGTCATCAGTAAACCCGTATGGATGGGGCTGAGTGGAATACCGGGGATTGGCAAATGGTGGGACCCCACCTCACCAGGAAAAGTCTTTGGCCGAATCGCCCTAGACAAATTAGTTTGCAATAAGCCAGTACTTAATGTTGTTGTAGCCTTGCCAAGCTCTTGTTGGGGGCAATTTTGGAGCACAATGCAAAGTTTTAATGAATTTCTGTTTCAGCTGACCCCGCTCTACGCAGTTCGCTTAAGTTTGCCGCTGCAATTTACCCTGAATCAGGGAGTGGATAAACGGAGATGGTGGCGGAGCGTCCCAGCTTTCCACTATTTGTACAATCCAAATACCCTAGGACCACAGGAAGTATTTGCTTTCACAAATCCAGTTGGTTTTGAAACTGGCTTTGAAACTCATTGAAAAGTGTGTGTTTTAATCAAATTCCTTGAACTTGTATCACCCTTATCTATTTTAAACATGTGCAGTAGTATTTTTGTATATAATTAGTTTAAAGAATGCGTATCAACCATGAAGATATCTTGAGTGATTAAAGTTCTACATTCTTCGTTCCAATAACCAAACTTGGTGGTGTAGGTTATAATAAATCCCTAAATCTCTATTCCTATTTTCACCAAATCAAAAGAAGTTATCCCCATTTTGGCTTTGCTTTTGTGCTTTTCCCCAACTTCTTCACCGATTTCCGCTATTGCACCATTTTGGGTAAGGTATTTTGCATCTTGTCCGCTCCCTTCCTTCGCCATCCCTGGAACTCCCCCGCCGTCCCATGAATAACAAGTGAACTACAACTTGCAGTTTTTTGCATTAAGTGGGAGTGGGGTGTAGAGGTGGTGGGCAGTGGAGTAGGAAAGCAGAAGCAACCATTTGGCAAATTAAGCGCTGTTTGTTGTGCATGCCGAGGGGAGGAGCAGGAGGTGGATGAGGCGGTGGGGAAAATTAATAATGTATTGTGTGCAGAGCCATTTGCAAGGTTTGAGTTTGGTTTGTACAGAACTTTGAGGTCAGCGTGCGGGGCATGATTTGCCATGCACTTAAAAATTTATTAATTGTTTGCGTTTCTGCAAGAAGTCCTCGCCCAAAAGCCCCGAGATCGCCCCTAAGCAGACCCACTTCGTTTTCGTGTTTAACTAGCGGCAACTGTGCTAATTTCAGCAAAAGCTCGCTGGCAGAAGAATACATTTCCGCAAAAGGTGTTCCACTTTGTCTTTGGCCTAACAATCTCGGCCCACTTCAGGCACCTTTGAGAATTAAAACTCCAACCCTTTGATGTACCCAGAAGAGGCCAAGCATATGAGCATATCAATCTAAGCCGCTCAAGTGGCATAAGTATTTTAACGCACCCCGCCAGATCTGACCCGTTTTCTCATAATAACGCCCAAATTAACCCCGCCAGGAGATGAACTCAAGCCGAGCATGTATTTTTGATATACCGAAATACAAAATTCCAGCTGTTTAAGTCCATAATATAAAATCCTATTTTGGATAACTTTTAGCGATTTCAAGAATTTACCCAGCCCACCTACCCCGAGACACAGAATATTCCGGCGAACGGTCATAAAAAATGGAATAAAAAATTGTGCAGGGTGCTCGGGGCGGATTCAATCAGCTGCTCAACCTTTCGAGTTGCCAGTGCTCAATTAAGCGTATACAATAAATTCCCTGGCCGTGTAGCAACCCCTATATCGATATAGGAGATACGGTACTCGAACGTAGAGCATATGTGCGAGGGCATGATCTCGGGAAAAGTTCAAAGTTTGTCTCGACCACTGTTTCTATAAATAAAAATAAAAATTGTATTTATATAATTAATTGTATCAGTCGGAGGAAATTGGCCATGCGAGCAACCCTTTTCGCTGGCTCCCGCTTTTTTTGGGCTCATACATAAATAAAACTGCAGGGGTGACAAAGAAGTTGCACGCACCATGAAACCAAAGTGGGTGGTGGGAGGCAGGCAACCACAAAAACGTCAACCACAATACAAAAATTACAGCCACTAAAAACCGCCAACGACATTGGCGACGACGAAGTTGAAAAATATCAATCGATGTGGGTTCATTTATGTGTAATGAACATTAATGGAGCGCAAAGAGCGTGACTAATAACCAAATTACCAATTGGCTAAAAAGAGTCAGGACCGCAATGGACAGATGACGTCATGGGATTTCTATAAAAGTCTATGGAATCTTTTATAAGAATCTTTTACAAAGATAGATACATAGGTGGTAGGGGGCTTGCAGAGGTGGAATAATAATACTGCGCACAAGCCATAAAATACCATTAAGTACGTCATTTCAATTTGATTTCGAAGCTTAACTTTGCTTAATGCTAGGGCGTAAAATCGAAAATGAACAAAAAAGTTGAAATTGTAAAGTTTTCTCACTGCGTCGGTCAATTCGAGCTCATTAAAATATTTTTAATGATATCCTGCGTTATCTCGAAACTTTGACACTTAAATCTAAACGGCCACTGGCGAATTCGAAATTATGGCGCAAAGTAATCACAAAAGGATTAGGAAGCGACTGTCAGATAAATTTGGGATGCACAGATTGAGACACATTTATCACTTAATATTCCTGTCCTTCGTTCTATCGTTTGCTTAATTATTCCTCCTAATTTCCCCCACCACTTGCAGTTTTTCTGGATTGATAATAAATGGCTTTCAATTTATTTGGGCCAACAATAGGCGCTCGAAGTGTTTTTGTCGTGGGTTTAATTAAATTTTCTCAACTCGCTTAATTGCCCTACGCCCACTGCAAATCATTAAAATCTTTATGGGCCGGCCATCACCCTGCCAATAAAAACCCTCAATTTGACGACGTACACAGAATTGTCATTATCAGGCTACTCCATAAGACCATCCCGATCAAATGGAAAATTCCCCCTTTAGGGGCATTATATGTATTTGCTCTTCAAAGCTTTTGTTGTGATTTATGCATAATAATTGAGTAATTACAATTTTTAATTTCCCATTGACTTTCATGTTGCATTATTATTATTATTGTTATTATTATTTGCTTAGGCCAACAAACAACGCAAGGGAGAACAAAAAGAAACTCATTTAAAATGCTAATTTTCTAAACTGGGCAAATTATAATTCAACTGAGACCAAAAGCAACATTCCGCGCCGAAAGTGACAATTAACACTAATTGTCATTATAATAATTTCATATTGTTTTTTGCTCTTAGTTGTTGCTACCACTAGAGCTGTTGTTGTTCTGGTAATTGTTTAAGCTTGCCACGGCATTTTGCTGTCCCGACAATTTAAAATGCAAAATCTGGAGTGGAGGAAAAAATCGTGGGACGAAAACTTTGCCGTGTGAAGTTCAGCTGAGTTCGAAGCCGGGTAAAAATATTGTTTTTAATATAATTTATGTGCCCGGTGCAGGGCCCAAGTCGAAGTAGTTCTGTAATGGAATTATGCCCCTCTTCTGCACGCTCTGCTCTCCATCAGATCCGCACATGGCGCTACAATTTTTGCTATGTGTTTATTATTTTAACACGAAACTTGCACTCGAGGTGAAGGGTGAGTTCTGCGGGGAGTTTTCCCCGCTTGTAAACAGTAATTTTTGCCCATTAATGGCGGGTCCTTGCATACTCACATATGTACGTGCATATATGCTGTACATATTATTGTTTCCTCGCAATAAGGACATAGCATAGGAAGGAGCAGAAGAAAAAACAAAAAGGCAACAAGTCAAGTCGACAGTAATTTTCAACACTTACCAGCGGGCTAAGGGCCCAGGGTGCCCAGAGTCGCAGAACCCCAGGACCCCGGGATTCAAAACCCCAATGGCCATTGCAATTTTACATCAAAGCAGCGAATTCTTCGAAACAAATCCAACCTCAGTGGGGGAAATCCTGTGACGAACGAGTACATGAAAGTGGGCTCTAATGGAAAGGCGGCGATTCCGCAGAGAAAGCGTTTTGGGGAACAGACATTCGCAGACATTTCCCTTCCTGGCGCTGACTTTTGTGCAAAATCGTGCCATAAACACGACCTCCCAGCACCAACATTCAAACAGTCCACATATGTGAGCAGTTTGTCACGGCATAAGCTAGAGCTTGGGGTCTTCAACTTGGGGGCTCCAAGGAGTGCAGCTATGGATTCGCGTCACAGCAGAACGCAAAAACCAAAACCAAAGCACTGACTTTTATAATGAATTATTAGTGGAGTGCACCACTCGAGTGGTCGGGGGGGTTGTGTTGAATGTGTGGTGTTTGTGGGCCTTGCGGTTTCAGCTTGGCACTTAAAAATTTAATAGGGCTGCAACAGAACTACCGGCTCGGCGTGCAAGACCCCAAAAAGAAACCACCTGAACCCCAAAAAGTATGCAAATAAATTTAAATTGATTTAATTTTTCAGGTTTTTTGTTGAGCTCGGCCAGCCAACTGGAAATCCTTTGGCACTTTGTTAGTGCCAAAGTCACAAGAGCATAACCGAAGATTTTAACCTTTGCCCCGAAAATAAATTAATGGCAACTAAAAGCCGAATTAAGTGCTTAGGGTGGTCAGCAGCTCCATTACTCCACACAAAAAAAAACATTTATGCTGCAAAGCTTAAGTGGTCGCTAAAAAATGATGAAATTAACCTTCGGCCAAAACGCGGAGGTAGATTTTGGGATTTGGGAATTTTGGGAATTGGACTAGCCTTGTTCATTTGCTGTTCCCGCTTATTACGCCTCACCATGTTTTTCACATTCTTAGGGAACCGTTTTATGTTGATTGCTTTGAAGCACACAATGTTGGCAAAAAAAAAGCGGCAAGCTGTGCCACTCTTAGCCCCTGCAACCGTGAAACTCCTTCTACACTGAAAGCCTCTTTTGCAACGCAAACACTCTCATCTAAACCAGACCACTTTACACTGCCCGAGCAGCCAAACAAAAATTGCGCATAATTCCGGCTCTGTAAAAGTTTCGAGGTCTGAGCTGGGCTCCGCCACTTTACCACTCCTCTTCACTCCACTTCAGCGGAGTTCCGCGCACGGAGTTCTAAACGTTGCCCAGCCCAGACTGAGGGCCTGAAACCCCGTCCTCGTATATTTGTCAAGCAAATGGAATAACCGCTGCAATTGCTACAACGTCAAAGCCAAACAAAAATGTTATTTGCCGCTTTGCCCAAAAATCAAGTACACAACCAGTTCGCAGTCCAAAAACGCAGTGCTGCCAGCGGGCTTGGTTTGGGGGGAGTGAAATGTGGATTTTGATGTTTCCTGGTACCCAAACGGTGGTCTAGGCGGAGAAGGAGGTCGTTTGGTCCTGTAGTGCGGCGTTCGCCCAGTCGCTTTATTAAAGTTAAAGCCCAGCATTGTCCCTTTTTACACATGAGTTTTCGAGTTGACGAGCTCCGAATCAACGAGCAAATCAACCAACGAATGCACAGTCGCAGGACGAGAGAAATACCCAGAATAGAGGGAACCATCGGGGCAGCACATATAAACTGTCAAGAGATTCTCGTATACCCAGATTTCCAGCTGCACCCATCGCAGAAAACAATCCAAGAGTGGTGGGGTATAAACTGGTCAATCAGCCTTGGTTATTCGGAATGACCCTAAAATGGCATGCCATGGAAATGTGTATTGTTTATAATAAATCCGAGTTGCTCTAGTTAAACAAAGAAAAAACGCTAAATTATCTATTTGTAGAAAAACTTTCAAATATTGCTTTTTTAGTTGCGCAACTCTTGTTTTCTTTAATAGTCCCTAGAAAGTGGTCCGCACTTAAGATTAGCCCAATATAATACTTACACCACTTCTTATTACATAAATTCATAATAGAAATGTACCCCTTCCATAGTAAGAGTACATTCGCAAAGAGTTCACTTTTCGACCCAGGCCCGAATTTACCCCTTTTTTCGGACTGTGATTTTCACGAATCGCGCTCAGAAGTTTGCACTGGCGGTGTTGTTTCTGCTCCGGAGTGGGTGCGGTGGTAGATTGGGTTTTGGGATCGGGTGGTGAAGGCGGTGAAGGCGGACGGACTGGGGTTCCATTTTGATGGTGTTGTGGCACTCGAAGTGCATGTGAAACGTGCACACCAAAAAACCGAAATCAAAGCAGCAGGCAAACCCAACACAACGCAATGGGAAACGTTTGTTTTAATGCCCCAAAGCGACAAATATTGAAAGAGAAAGCGCAGAGAAGTCGGAGCCTGGGTGCTGGGACTGCAACACTAAACTCCAGTAGGCGATTTAACTGCCAAAGTAATGCAATGACAAACAAAACAGCCGGCACGTCTAGGTTTTCGGAGTTTTTCAGTTTTCCAGGGGCTTAAGTGGAGAGCCTCGACCAGAGGACGCATGTTTTTGTCCATTTTTCCGTCCGGGTTTTGGCAAACGTTTTTCGAGGTGAGTGACGGCAGGGGGAGGGTCATAAATAACGAGCCCAGTTGAGTTGCTTTTCAGCGCAGCTGGTTATGACCCCGACCGGAGAGGAGATTTCCTGAAGCCCTGCCAAATGCAACAGGGCCGGCACAAAAGAAAACGGCCCAAACCAGGTTGTAGCAAAAAACGCGAAAATCTGCGCATCCTTAGAGCTAAAGTAATTAAAGTGGCAAGCGCTGACAGCCAGAGGGCGCCACCTAAAAATATGTCATATAAAAAGCATGGATATATGTACACGTATGTACATACGTGCAAACGTATATGGAAACCGCATGCAAGCCGCTTCCATGCTCCTCATCCGTTGAGCTGTGCAAAACCAATTTGTTTATAAAAATATTAGACCACATGTTGCGAGGGTTGGGGTTGTTGGGGGCTCTGCTGGATGCCATAAAGTATGCAATAGTTGCCTGACCTGTGTAGTTATTTTATTATATTATTTATGGTCAAATGGCGAAGTAAACTTGCATTTTTTGCCCCGCTTTTTCTGTTTTTCATTCGGCAAACTCTCTGAACAAACTCGGTTAGTAAATTCATTTTAAGCCAAGGGGGACTGGCCATTCCCCCATCGGAGGGTGTTTTCCCGCTCATACTCCGATGTAAGCCAAATACCGCGCTAGTGACCAAAGCAACCGCAAAGTCCGAGCAACTAAGACACATCCACACATAAACGGGCGAAGAACACAGATGCAGACACACCGACACACACAAAGTAGCCGCAAAAAAGTGGTCAGTTGGCCAAAAACTAAACGAAATGTAATAAAGCAACGGATATGCCAGTTTGGCTTGAACCCCACTTCATCACCATACCCCTCTCCACAACCCTTTATCGGAAAAGAGGGTCCATGGATATATTCTAAAAGCATTTGCTGCAGCAGCAAGCACAATAAATGAATATGAATTAGGCAACAGGGAAGCAAGAGTGAAAGAAAAATATCTAAAATGAACCCAATACAGATGAGTGTCAGTCTTATGAAACGAGACCCCAATCGACTGTGTTGAATAGCTGTGAAAAAAAGCTGGATATGGGTGCTAAAGCTGGTAGCTTGTTACTAAACATTTTTGTCTCGACTTAAACTTAATTTACTGAATTACATTGGTTAACAAATCTAGTAATGGCTAACGAGCAATTCCCTTTACAAATGAAATAAGGAAGATTGAATTGATGCCTTGATTGGTAAATGTTTGAAATATTAGTAACAAAATAGGATTACTCAAAAGCTTAAGATAACGTACGTAAGAGGAGGCGTTACAAATTGCCATCTTTCTAGCTTGTGGCTTTTTTATTTTTACAAACTTATTCGTAATTTAGTTTTTTGACACAAACATTCCATTTTACGGATATTTATCCCTGCTTTGTATCACCATTTCTCGTCTTAATTTGAGCTATAACTTAAACTATATTTGCTTGGCCAGACACTTTTCTTTTGACCCATTTGAAGATGCCATCTTATTTACACTTTTGTCTTAATCTCGTTATGGGTGGCAATTTTAGTTTCATTTGTCAAATCGCACACATACTTATGTCTGTGTCCAAATGAATTTGCTGCAATAATTTACGCTGCATTCCTCTCGTTCATTCCGAACTCAAATACTGCCGCTTTTGTCCACTCAGAAACATTAATTTTCCTCACAGCTTAAACAACATTTTCATTTACACCCACATGTGAGTAAGTGAATGGGTGAGTGAGTCGAGTGAGTAAGTGGATGAATGAATGAGCCGAGACAACATCTGCGGGCACTCTGGGGAGAAACCATATTAGATTTGTTAATTTAAATGCAATTGCCAAAAGCAGTTGCACCTTGAGCCAAATGGCCTTTGCCTTCCTACCATAAATAAATCAAATTAATGTCAATTGCACCGAAAACAACAACCAGGCTCAGCACAAATGTGTCCAGATTCGGCTCAAACGACTCAATATAATGAAACAAAAATCATTAAGCCACTTTGTGGAGATGGAGAGAGTTTCGAAAAACGATTACAGGCCTGGGACTATTTTGAATATTTCGGCTGCTTTGTCCATTGACTTCCTATTCGGGCTGGGCTGTCAGGATCGGGCCAGGAAGCGATCGAACCTGTCTGGGCCTCCAGCTGTGCCCCAAGATGTCATGATGCATGTGGACTGGCCTCCGCTTCAGACGGTTGTCAACAATGTGCAATGATTTCTCTCCGGTCGAAGGCAATCACAGAGTCTGACACGGCAATTAGACTGCAACAAAAGGGTTCGGGGGGACGACCACTTCTGCCTATTAGTTATTGAAATCAGCTGTCAGAAAGTTCCGAAAATTGCACAAGTCCCAACTGACGACTGGAATGGCATAAATGCCACAGCAACCAAAAGCACCGACACACACTGCGAGAAATCGAGGATATGTCAAGGAAACCTGGGCACGTCTGAGTGGGAATCGAAGTTTCCGATGTAATTTCCCACATGCAAAATTGATATTCAATGTGCTTTGGCTAGTGTAGAATAGCTAAGAAGAGTGGATCCCTCGACAGCCACTCACAAAAATGGCCGACGTGACCATGGTAACCTGTTTGGTATTCACACCAGGGTAGGCCAAAAAGCCTGGTCACATTTTATAAATGTTGTTCCTGTCGGTTATGGATGGAAGTATAATGAAAACCATCTTTTCAAACCATCTGTGATTTGGTGAAAACAACACTGCGTATGGCTGATATTTATTCGCATCCTTTCAGCTTGAAAAATTCATCTAGCAAAATGAGAGGATAAAACCTTTGAGGGCCACCCTAATGCAGGCACATGCACTCGTAGGAACAGACACACATATCCAAAGGACACGGGTTTCTGGGGAATGCTTGATTTGATTGCGAGTGAGGAGAAACAGTAAAGAGGAGCAAGAAGAACGGAAAGTACCGTGGATTTTGAGCTCAGCTGCTGCAGAAAGTTTTCACAATGCCAGTTGCCCATTTCCCCGCTCAAGTGTGAATTCATGTAAATGTGTGTGGAAGTCCTGTGCCGCATTTGTTTGCTCTGTTTATAATTCAATTGTAAATGCATTTCAATTACGTGCACATTAAGCAGGGCCAGCACAGACAAAGTTTTTGGTGTCGGGCCAAGGACTCCGACTTGACCACTGGGCCAAGACCAGGACCAGGGCCATTACCACGGCCATTGTCGGCCAGAGTCCGGTCCAGAACCAGAGTCTGAGCCAACTTAGCGAACGGAACACGCTCCGCATTTAAGGACAATTGGCCCATTATGGCAGCGCGTTGAAACGGCAAAACGAAAGTGGGCAAAATACAAAGAGTGCGAGGGGAAGGCATCCAGAATAACAATGCCATTAACAACTACTGCAAATGGCTCTTAAAGGTGCAATGTGTGCACGAATGCCGAAGAATGGATAGGCAAGAGTTGGCTGCCTGAAGAGAAAAAGGAAAAAATGCAATGGTTTGCAACTAAACTTTCAGGCCCATCTAGACAATGTTGAAAGCAGTTTTTAAAAAGTTCGAAAATAAATGAAGCAGCAATTAAGAATGCACTTGAGGCTTGCAGATAATGCAGAACAGGTTGGATGACTACGATGGTCCATCTTTCACCAAGTAATTCGTGACAGGAGTTGCAGATCAGGACATTATAACATTCAACTAAGCCAAATGATATAGGAATGATAAAATATAGTTTTAAAACCAAATTAACATACTTAAATACTTGTATTCATTAGGGCTAAACAAACATCTGCAGCGTTGTTAACAAGGCTTAATTTAATGTGAACCGGGCCAAAAAGACCCAACGGTTCCCGACCCCCCCTGAATAATCGACGGGGGTTAGAGTCACCACGTTGCGTTGAGAGCAGTGAAACCTGCCTAGTCAGAGGTTAAATGACCTTTCGAGTGCACTTAACCAAGCAGCAAGGCTCAGCCAAGCGCTCCGTTTGAGGATGTATCTGCATCGGTGTGTGTTGCTGTGCCTGTGTGTATTTCTGTGCAGTGTCCAACAACCCTCGCAAGTTTTTTGGGCCTTAACCAAAGCCACTCTAATGAGTCGTCCAAGACCGAGCTCCAGTCCCACCGCATTCACAATTAGCCTCGAGTCCTTCTGGTCCTGCAGCAGTCACTAAAGTGTAACCTGTATTCTTGACCACACTCCACTCCCCAATCCACACCGCCCCATCACCCCGTTCACCGTGCCCACAACATCGTCATCGTCTTTGGCAATTAAGCCTTGGCCGACCGTTGACCACGGCAAATGACCGCAGCCAGTTTGCTTTCATTAATTTTTGGTTGTAATCCTTGCTGAAGCTTTTCATTTCATTTTAGTTTTCGCCTCGCAGTTGTTGTTCCACTGACTACGACCGGGCTCTTTTCGGACTTGCCGGACTTGCCGGACTCTACCTCGTCATCCTTGTCGTGCGTGTGCATAGTTCGGTGCACACTTTTTCACACTTGGTCGTACCTACAGAGGTTGCCCAGCACCAGCAGGGGTCGTATGGGTTAAGGGGTCCAAGGGTTCTGGAAATCTTCAAAGCCCATTTATTTTGCTAGAATTTTGTTTAATGTGGCATCCCCATAGCCTAGAAAAACCTGTAATCTTAGGTATTACAAATTATGCCTAAAATAACAAAGCTAATTGAATTTCAATATTATATATCAAAAACTAGAAATTTTAAGATTTCAAAACGCAGTTGATCATTTACGCTCTCCTATAGAGAGGATAGGATATGTAGGATATCTTTTAAATGTAGAATACTCATTTTTACTTGCTGTTTAATTTCTTCTAATCCCATTAATACAAACTTTTAAAATTGTTAAAATTAGTATACCCCAAGATACAAAATAATTACATTTTATATTTCCCCCCCGTCAGCTCTAGCTTTTAACCATTCAACCGATGGTGGCACTTTGATAAGCCCTCATCTGCTCTCGATGCTGCGCCATTGTCTTGCCATCTTTTGCAATCCAAATTCCATTCAGGTCGCAAATTAAACAATTTACAGGTCACTTCCCAGTCCGGAGGGAGTGCTGACCGGCGACGGCCTCTTTTTTCTTTGTGTTTCCGGGGACTGACCGTTGAGTTTTTTGCCACAGTGGTCATGTTTTTACATCTGGGCCATGTCCAGGCCCAGTCAGCTTCGGTAGCCTCAGCGTTAATGACTTTTGTGCTGCGCCCGCTTCTTTTCCTGTCTCCCTTCAGTCGCCTGGCCAAATGTTTTAAAACTGGCCAGCAGTTTTTGCTGCTTTGCTGCTGCTTCTGCTGTGCTGCTGTTATTGTGGGTTGTTGTTACTGGCGATTGCCGGGCGGTTAGTGCGCCGCGTTTGCAACCGCCCGCAGTGTTTGCCAGGACAACCAGGACAACCGACTCATTTGTACAGGTTTTTTACACACTTCGCCTCGTTCGGCGATGGCAGTGGGCTGGCGGGAGTGGGGAAAGGGAATTGTTAATTAAAGTATTGTCTCCTCGTTGCTGGCAAAATGAACAAGTAGAAACAAGGACCTGACCCCACTAGTCCTACTCTGCTCTTCTGTGCTCGTCCTGGCCGTCAATTGTCGAACATGGTACTCTACAGTTCCACTTAACAGCTACAATGGGCACTTTGCCACAATGAATTCAAATGGATGCCCCCGACGTTCGTTTCCCCCTTTTTTTTCACTGCACCGCACTCACACACTGAGGACTGCATGTGTTGTTATTGTTGTTTCTCCTGTTTCGCTGCACACACACGTGGACATGACGTGCACACAATGACAGCTGACTGTTGGCTTCCAAAAGCCCCGAGGCCACGGCAGTCCACAAACGAGAGTTCGGGAGGGGCAGAAGCCCGGGGTCAGAGGTGAGTCAGGGGGTGCCGGAGAGTCGAAGGACTCATTGAGCAGGCCGTGATTCTTTAATGACTGCTTTAATTTTGGGGTTTACCAATTAAACTACGTGGCAAATGAAAAATACATGCAGTACGGAGCTCGCATTATACAAAGACCCTCCTGGAAGGAGGGAAACTTTCGTTGAACTAGACGAATACTTCGGGCACCCACTTGAAGTGTAAATGGCCCAAAGATGCAATTACCGAGAGGAAGTAGTCGAGAATTTAATTCAGCTAAATGCACCAAGCAGACATTTGAAATGCACAAGTACAGTCTGCCCCAGTAAAATTTGGCAACGCAGACTGGCCATGACTTGTTAAATAAACTTGTTAAATAAGAATTAAATGAATAAAATGCGGTCACTTGGAGAGCCAGGGGATCACGGAATGGTGGCAAACAATGAAGATGCCCAGTTTCATTCGTTCCGGGTGAAGTGCGGCAACGTGCACCATTAACCCGCCATCGACAATGCCGAACTTCAGCTTCCGAGTGCAGCTGACCAAACATCCCATACACCTGCCACCATAGTTATACCACCTTCGTCCTTCGTTGCAAGCTGGCCAGCTCTGCCCACAGGCAAACATCCTTGCTTCCTTCCTGCTCTGTTTTTACCGGTTGCCCAACTCGCAAGCGCTAGCTTCTGCTTTTTTGCGAGTGTGTACTTCATTTAGCAAGCGAACCCTGCCCAGAATAAACGGGGGAGCAACTGGAGGGCAGCGGGCTTCCGGTCCACGTGGGGCTTTCCCAGCCAGACAGTGCATCCCAGTGTACACGTCAGCAATGACATTATTGCCGCTGTTACAGGGTTGTTGCAACGCCATTATAACGCCATTGCCAAGACCCCACCTTGACCACCCCTGGCAACTAATTTTTTACACATTTCTCATTTTTCAACCCGCCATTATCCGCTCTTCTTTGCAGAACGACACGATGCGCCTGCTGTACATGTACCACGCCCAGGATCCGCCGCACGGCTCGGTGCGTCCTGGCACCCTTCCGGATCCGGCCCGCGCCTTCCGCCCCTACCGCCCCATGGTCCTCATGCAGCGCGCCCAGCTGCCGATACCCTCACCCACGCACGACGAGCGCGTGCGAGTCCTCGAGCTGCGCAACGAGGATGTGGAGCTGCCCGCCGGCGACCTTCCGCTCTTCTGGTGCAAGATGTTTAAGCTTGAGGACATCAATCGCAAGCACCACCTGATCCGGGTAAGGAAATTCGATTCAAGGCCCCTCCTCGATACTCCTTAATCGAGGGTCTACTTAGGTCGCTACATAAACATAAAACCAGGATAATTTACTAAATTTGTACGAGTTCGATTACCATTTGACTGCTCTTGCAAATGTACACCGATTGATGTACATCAGAAGATAGATATACATCTTTTAGATAAAATTAATAACATAAGATCACGATAAGTACTTTTCGACCTTGACGATTCAGATTTGATTATTAAGGCAGATTTTTTTTAAAAGAGTAACTTATTCAAGTGAAGAATTCTCAGGCCTTTTTCTATATTGAGTAATCTAACTTAGTACTCTTATTAAAGTCGCAACTCCTGCTCTCCTTTAAACATTTTTTCCCGGGTGCAGGACTAAACGATATTAAATACAATGCATAATTAAGGCCAAGTGCAGTGCCGCGTTCTGGCATTCCGCTTTTGTCTGGCAGTCACTGCTCCAGCTCTCCGCCGGCTGTATTCTTGTGTCCTCGGTATAACCAAATTGAAATATTAAAAATTTATCCCCGTCTCGCGCCCTATCTTTCCCACAATGCACATCACATCACTAACCGTTGTCTCCCGTCCTTCGGTTCATTTTCTTTTCATGGCTGCAGTACGAGCCGATTTATGATTCATCGTCCAGCGTGCACTACT
This sequence comes from Drosophila santomea, assembly GCF_016746245.2. NCBI lineage: Eukaryota > Metazoa > Arthropoda > Insecta > Diptera > Drosophilidae > Drosophila > Drosophila santomea. The sequence continues at coordinate 22,428,960 of NC_053018.2, forward strand.
TGCAGCACATAACGCTGCACGAGTGCCAGGGTGCCCACGCGGAGCTGGAGGAGATGGCACGCGAGCAGGGACGCCCGTGCCTCGGAGCCCGATCCATTCCGCTGGCGTGCAACGCCATCGTGGCCTCCTGGTCGCGCGGCAGCGAGGTAAGCATAAGCATCCGAGAACGGAATCGCATTCTCCGGCCCAGATACCCCCGATACCCCCAAAGCCCTCAAACCCAAAGCCTCGAACCCCGATGCACTGAGACCCAATACTCTCGACCATTTTCGTCATAACCATAACCATGCAATATTAATTTAACCTGCCCAATGCCTCCTTTCAACACGAAAAAACGTCGGAAAAGCCATGGCGAACACTTTGTTACCCTAAGTTATCCGTAACAGTAGTCGAGAAAATTCTACTAAATTTCATTTTATGCTCATCATGTAACAGAAAAAATATAAATTTAATGTTTCGTGACCTAATGCTGGAACTATTTTTGACTTCATAAGTCTATTTGTCCCTTAAAATTAGTAAGGAATCTTTACTGATTCTAGTTTCGAAATGCTCACGGCCCAAGGATAAGATCGCCAATGCAGCGATTATAATAAAATCAAATCAAATCAAATTTTCAGTGAACCGTGATCCTTCAACTTGCTCCTCAGGAGAGTACATACTCCTCTTGCTTACAGTGTGCATCAAAAAAATGAATACCTTGGCCCTATTGGACCCTGACCCCTCCGCCTGATTCGTGTTTTTGTTTTTTTGAGCAGCTCCGACGAATCAGGGCGGGGTTTTTATAATTTCATCAGAAGAGCGCCATAATGCAGTGGCATGTTTCGGCTGCTGTCCGCCAGGGGCGCTGTGCATTGCAATTGAATGGCAATGGACGATATGGCAAGTGGCGGGGTGCGGATAGCTGAGGAGGTGGACCCAAGCCAAGGACTCCTCCGACGGCTGCATTTAAATTGCACATGGCCATGGCATCCACTTCCGTTCAGGGCAGCCCAATCCAGCTTCTCTCCCAACTTATATGTATATACGCTCATGTGCCAGAATAATAACAAACACTCAATTTATTCCCCCAGTCCAACCCAGCCCATCCATTGTATCCCTTTTTTCGCTGTTTGCTGTCATATCTGGGCTTTCTTTTCGCAGGGCTTTACTTATCCACATGAGGCCGGCTACCCGATCGAGTCGCGACAAGCGAAATATTATTTAATGGAGACCCATTACAACAATTTGAAGCCCGACTTTGCCCAATTGCACGCCAGACAAATGGCGGATAATTCGGGTTTGAAAATCTACTTTACGCACGTCCTGCGACCTAACGATGCTGGCATACTGTCAATCGGTAAGTATCCCCACATTCCCACAGCGTCTATCCATCCCGAAACAAAGGGGTTCGCCATATGCATATATGTACATATGTGGATATATAAATTGCAGCTTGGCGGGCCAGCGAGTGCGAGTGGGAGAGCATCTGGTGCCCTTTGTATATTTTATGCGACAGGACTTTCTATATCTGTATGTGTTGCATGTGTGTGTGTGAACGTGTATGCAACTCATGTCATGCAATTTATGAGATTGCCGAGTGGACTGGAGCGCCACGATGGGTGTGGAATGGCAGGTCTAACCGCATTGGTGGGGCTAGTAAAACAAAAGCTTATGACTTTGCCCAGCTTGTCCAAATGCGGTTTAGTTGCGCTTGGGTGTGGGTGTTTGTATCTATGTGCACGGGCTGTCTGCAAAAACAGCCATAACAACAAACAAAAGAGATAAATCCCGGGAAGGAGCAGCCAGACAGCAATTTAACTACCTTTTATCCACCATGAAAGTTTATATCGTCACAATTTTAATTCGACCGGGCCTGTCAGACAACGGCAAGGCTCTTCATTTTTTCATTTGAGCTGCTCCAAATCACTCACAAATAGATTTTCATTTTAAATTTGCCGTTCATCGGACACAAACATACGCAAACACACGCATTCAAATCAAACAACTCGAACGGCTTGGCATGTGTCTGTAGTCGAAACAAAAGCGGAAAGCAGAAACTTTCTAGCCAAGCAACTAAATAATTCAAAAAGCAAAAGGTTAGGTGCTGCTGGTAACAGTTCATTGTGGATAGTTGCAGCGAGGGCTTCTCGTGCAGATACATAAATAGTCTTGACGATTTATATTCAATTGTACAATTGAAATTTTTGAACTAATAAACCATATGAAGTAAAAATATATTACGTTTTGTATAACTTTACTACAGAACTCGTTCACCTTGAGTTTTAAAACTACTGCAATTATTACCTGCTCAACTGCTAAAGCGTTCATTATAGCCAATTTCCGAGGTCCTCATTGGTACTACATCTCCGTTGAGTTTCTCTCCAAATATCATATTGTCTATTTATTACTGTTATTAACTGCGGCAAAAGTTTTGACTTACAAAGCGACTACTGTCGATTGAACGAAAGCAACGAAACAGCATTTTACAAGGGAAGTCGACTTTTCCTCCTCTAGTGCCTAAGCGCTTCTAGAGTACTTCTCAATCACCCTCCGCTGCACCGCGCATCCAAATCCAAACGGCCCGAACAAACCACCTGAAAATTCCTCAGGTTCTCAATTTTCTGTATACATGGCTTATTGTGTGGTTCGTGAGCAGGCAGAGGATAACTAAAATACTAATTTCACTTTAGATTTTTTTCTATTTTTTCATGTTGGTCGTGCTAGGCTGTTTCTTCTGTTTGTTTTTGGCATTTTGGGTGGTTGTGGTGGGTGAACTCCGGGGTTGGGCACCTCCTACCGGCCTGTCCTTGCTGTTGTAGCTGCAATTGTTATTTCACTTTTGTTGAGAGTCACGCAAACCAATATAACTTTTCCCCAACCGCACAGCAAAGACATGGCCCAAGCGCTAAATAAAAAGGGGAGTGGGGAAAACGGGGCGTTTGGACGGTTGGTAGAACTTCGACTACTTACATTTCATCCATCTTTTCTGTTTTTTGTTTTTTTTGAGTAGGTGTTGCCAAAACTTCCGGAGTAGAACGCTGAAGCACAGCGGAAAACAGAGAGAGAAGTGGATTAATACATCTTGATAGAAAAATACAATTTGGGAAAGCCAAAAAAAACGGAGAATTTTGGTATAATCCAGGGAACATTCGGATTCGGGTGGCCAAGATCTGATTCTGAGGGCTTTAGTGGCGGCTGACGGCATTTACCATTGAAATATTTAATTGGAATTTAACACATACCACGCACACAAACACATTCGCAGCAGCCAGTCAATAAATAAAAAATGAGGAAAGCCACAGCGAAAAATAAAATGTTGGCTACAATGTTCTCCTGGTTTGCTATAAATTGAATTACGGAGGGGAGCTAAAGCCAAAGCTTTCGGGTCCCACACGCATAAGTAGCTACGAAATTGCTACGTTTCCGGTCTGTTTCCGTCCCTCTCCCTCTGTCGCCCATCTCGCTCTCGCTGGCTGCGGCAAAATTTAATTTCAATTTAATTGGTTATCGATATAGCGCCCTGGAGTATGCAACGAATCTGTGATTAATGTTGCGGCTTGGCGAATTTTTATGGCACCTTGGAGATGGGAGCTGGAAGGTGGGGCGAAACAAATGAGATTGGGTATGTTAAGCCTGCTTGGGGATTGTAATCGGCAGCTCAAAGCTTTTCGGAAAATGAACTTTCATTGATCTCATAGGGAGGCTGGAAAAGAAAGGAGATTTATGATACGAACTTTACAAATGAACAATTCTACAATTCTATTACGCAAACGAGTGGAGAAAACCGATTCATTTCAATTTACTCCCAAATTACTACTTTATTATATTAAACTTTAAAAGTTAAGAAATATTTTTGCACATTTTGGCATAAATGGGTATTGCCATAGAAACTTAATGAACATGAAAGTGAACATTCAGGTATATAAATCTCTCTCAATCAAAGCATACAAGTGTTTTTTAAGTAGCCCGGAAAAATACACAATGCATGGGATACATTTAGCTGCTGACACAGAACTTATCTGACCCAAAAATGTTTATATCAAATTTGATTTCGTGGCCGAGTTTCAGGCAGCAATTTTGGCGTCAAAATATACAAATATATGGCCGATATCAGTGTCTCCCATGGACGCTAATCAAATCGTTCCCTCTTTTTGGGACATAAAGTGAGTGAGCTGACGCTTTGACACAAATTGCCATTTAAAATAATTAGAAAAGTTGCAATCGGACATTTTTGCATTCTGCCATTTGCCATTCACCGTGTGCTGGCTGTCAACATGCAACTGCCGAAAACCCCGCCAACTGCATTGGATGGCAGCGTTAAATATCGATTTGAAAAATATGTGTAGTTATGAATTGCGAGCGAGCTTGTCCCCGCCGCGCTTTGGGTCAAATCAAATAGAAATAGAGCCAATCGACCCTCCCCCTCGCTTTTGGGCCATGCCGGCGAATTTCGTCATGCTTCGAATGGCCAATATTGAATTTTGATTTAATGAATGGAAATTTGCAGAGTCGCATTGAGGGGAATAGATATGGAAATGGAATTGAAATGAAATGAAATGAATCCGAACGAATTGGAAACTCCCATGGTCAGTCATTTCACAGCGAGAGCTCTCTGTCGGCTTTGATAATATTCAAATGGACTGATCGAATTGAAAGTTAATGGAAATCAATTAAAGGATGGCCGCAAAACTTTTTGTCGACTTTCATGCAAGCGTCCCCGAAGAGGAGCTCAAACTTCTTAAACGACATCGCTCGCATGAATCGTAACTTTCAATTAAATTGATGATAGAGAATTTTAGTATCATAAAGTCCTGACACGCGCATTCCCCTCGCCTAGTCGATTGATTGATTTCGGTCGCATGACACTTTGTGAAATGTCCAAAAAATAGGAGCTGGGATGGACGAAGTGGGTGAAAAGTTTTTAAAGCCATCACGGCATAGTTAAACAAATTTTTTTCGGTAATTGAAAATTGATTCCCTGCTACATGACAAAGCCAAAACCCATTCGGTGGCGACTATGAAAATTAATAGAAATAATCTCGCTGGCAAATATGCAAAGCAAATTTACATATATTCCCACATACTCGTATAGTGGGCATTCCCAACTACGTATCAGCAGGCGTAAAATTCAATTCATTATGCCATATTCTGCCCGTTGAGGTTGTTAAATTGGAAAAAGGCGTACACAACGGCCAGCCAAATGGATATTTTATGAAAAGGGTTTTAAAGTTAATATTTTTACGTATGTTCAATGAGATTAAAGCGGATGAGTCAGAGCGGCAAAAAGGAGAGGAAGGAAAGTAGGTCAGCGGCATGGGTAACACAAGTGCGGAATGAAAAAATAATTAATACAATTGGAAACTAATCTTAAATCGGTATATTCAATAGCAAAATAGTTGCTGCCCTGCGCCTTAATTGGCTTTCCATATAAGCGAAGTTGATGAAGCCAAAAAGCTTACATGTTTGCTAAAAAAATAAGGATTCGACACCCCTTTAAACACATTAAAAGTTCTAGACGTATTGGTGTAATCGCATTGGAAGGATAAAGGATTTTAACTACATTTAAGCCCAGATTTACGAGTCCGCAACAATAAGAGAGCAGCGCGAAATACAAAATGGAAATCAATTGCCAGCCGAATTCAGAAATGGGCTCCTCCAGCAATGCCAAGTATTTCCCGCGAGTATTTTGATTGGCATACTATAACCCCGACTCCCAATTCCGCAGCCTCTCACGCACAGCAATTGAAATGCCAAACAGCCGGGGGAAGGAGCGCCAATTTATATGTAGCACATGAATTTTAAATATTTTTTCACCAGGGCAGGCGACACGAGGCCCTAATTGAGTGTGGGGAGCATCGGATCTGGGATCGGGGAGTGGAAGTTGGCACGTGGGAGATGGGAGATGGGAGATGGAAAGGGAATCCTGTGTATGAAGAATATTCCACACATTTATCTAATTGAGCCAACGTGGGGCTAGCACCGAGCCCCCAAAAATTGGAAAATTCAAAATTTGATTTGTGAAGAATCTCATGAAAATAAAGAGCTGTCTCCTAATTGGTGGATGGATGGTGGTAAGCTGCCGCCAGCTGAGAGCTGCATTGACAAAGTTGTTAAAACATCAAAAGCAGCAATTAAAATGTAATTACACGTTCTGCGACAAATCGAATTAAAAAATCAGCGTTCAAAGTTAAATAGAGTGTCGAGTGCAGGCGGATGGCTGTGGGCGATGGAGAGACACTGATGAGCGCTGATAACGAGGTGGGGGTTTCCACATTCTGCTTTCACGGGCGGAACGGGATCTGTCGTTAACCACGGCAGCTTTTAGCGGCACCTCCTCACTCGAACCCCATCGAACCGTTAATTAAAAGCACTGAAACGTTTTTGAAGCCCAACTGAACTGAACCGAACTCTCTTTGCAGGAATGGACCCCAACTGGCGACACATCATCCCGCCGGGCCAGAAGCGGGTCGTTTCCGAGGGGCAGTGCATCGAGGACTGCACCGGCTACGCCTTCCCCCAGCAGGGCATCAACATATTCGCGGTGATGATGCGCACCCACCAGATCGGCAAGGAGGTCAAGTTACGCCAGGTGAGTGCCCTTGGATTTCCATATCCCTGACGTACTGAGGTACCCGAAGCGCCATGCTAATGAGCTAACTTCTGCTCCTAACCCCGTTTTCAGATACGACAAACCGAGGAGCTGCCGCCAATTGCACACGACAGCAATATAGATGTTGCCTATCAGGACTTTCGACGTTTGCCACAATCAGTGCATTCCATGCCCGGGGATAGACTCATCGCCGAATGCATTTATGACAGTTCGTCACGAAAGGCAATTACCCTGGGTAAGTGCTCGGGAAGTATATATACTCGTGTGCACATAGTCCTGCACCGAAGAAAGCGCGCCCCGGCCCAAACAGCCATAAAGATTGCAAAAAAGGCAGTATTCAGTATATAGGAAATTGTAAAAGGCGAGGGCGAAGTCCCAACATTGTCGTGAGCGAAAATGTTCTATAAAATTGCCGATGGCGCTGAAGTGTAAACAGGGGTGTTGGCGGAGGGGGTTGTGCAAACAGGCAGTGGCAACGGTGAGCAATCGTCGTTATGACACATTTAAATCAGCCAAACGATATGGGACAGGCGGTGGTTTGGGAAGACGGATACCAGGATACCAGGATACCAGGGCGAACCGTTGCACACGAAGGCGCAAGACAAAGGCGTCGGCCACTCTCTTCGAGAGGGGGAGCAGGTGGATCCTGCCGGCGAAGACAGAGCAGCCACGTCATTGTAAAATACATAAACCAAGACAGTGAAACATTCCACTTAGCTACGGTATGGAATGGGATGGGTTTGCTGCCAGGTGTTGTAGTGGGAGTTGTCCTGGTCTTGCTCTGCTCCTGTTGTGACAGCTGCTCAGGACTCGAACGAAATGGACAATGCGGTACAATAGCATGCTGGAGTCTGGATACAGGTTGTTATTAATGAGATTGGAATACTGGAAGATGGCAAAATGTGAAGCTGTCTCAACAGACAACAATAATGGAAGGACCTGATTTGGAAAAATAAAGAAATGTATTCTTTGGCAGCCCGGACTCAATTCAATGAGAAGCGCATAGGAAGGCGCAAGAGTACAAAATATTTTAGTAATTTAAGTGGACGTGGGCTCCACAGCGATAGATAATGCCCTGGTTTCTAGATCTCTACAAGATTTCATTATGTTTCTATTTATAAAAGTGTTTTTATAATGTAATAAAACCCCGTCGCATATACCAGGCACTGCACTGCAGCCCCATTAATTTATCCGTAGAGCTGAAAAACAAAATAAAAGCACCTAACGTAAATTTGACTTTCTTGCTTGCTTGCACAAATTGAAGCACAATCTACACAATTCGGGGCGGAAACGAAGCAGTTGGGGCCTTGCCTGAAAGTGGGGATTTGCTAGACGGGTGACATCCCTCAATGCAGACACACACAGAGTCTTATTAGACAACCGTAACGAAGTAGTACCGAGCAAAATGGAACAGAACCAGATAGATCCGCAGACAGTGAGCAAGTCAGTGAGGCGTGCGCCCGGAAAAATAAAGAGTTGCTCATCTGAAGCGATGCTCAAATAAAGTCAGGCAGTAAGTGGACGACGCTTGTGTTCTATGCTGTTGAGTTCAGTTTTGTTTCGAGCCATCAGCATCAGGGCTGTCTCCATTGTGCAATATTATTATGATGTCGCCTTGGCTGTTTCACAGTGCTGCCAACTGCAGCGGCCGCTTAATTTCGTCCTTTGTTGCCAGTCATCCAAGTCGACTTGGGCCGAAGGGACTCGCAGAAACTCCTGAACCGGATGGGGTCTTACCAGGCCAGTCCGGCAGCCAGCCAGGATATTGTCGCCCTCCACCGGTAACACTTCCTGCATTCTACGGGAATTGGGAATGGGAATTGGTATGGGCTCGGGGATACGCCGCTTTTGTTTTTTGTTTCTTACAAGTGCATTTCTTATGCCGTTCTGTCTGACTCCCTTCGCTCTTATCTCTTCTCTCGCACAGGTGGCCTTACCATGAAAGAAGAAAGCTGCACGGTGCTGACACTCTACTATCCACGCCAGAAGAAGCTGACAACGTGTCACTCACTGCCGAGTCTGCCCACAGTGTTGCACTCGCTTGGCATCGAGCAACTGGCAACGTAAGTAACATATTTTCCCTTATTTCCCTTTTCCTGCCCCATCAGAAGTGCACGGACAATGCTGGGTGGTCGAATTCCGGATTCGGATGCCGATCCTGGGCTAATGAATATTGACACATTTCGAATAAGAGTATGTTTCATTAAGAGCGTGAATATTTCAAAGGTAAATGAATTTCATTACTGAGAACTTAATAGGAGGCACAGAAAACGAAACTTTTTAAGGGATATTTACCAAAAAGATATGAATTCGTGCACTTTATAATTAATCGCTAAGATGGAGTAGTAAGGTCCTCTCTCAATCAATTTGCCCGCTATTCACATTCAATTTGGATCCATTGTAGCTTTCCGGAACTCGTCTCTACCTCTTCGCCTATTCTCTACCCGTACTCTTCATTCCGCCCACTCGACGTTGTCGGGACCCGGCTTGTGTATAAGGAAATTCGGTTTATTCCTCTGTTGACTAAAGTAATTGGTGATTTAATGATGTTGTTGCATAACCAAATCACCTAACGAACTCGCAGAGCGCCAGGATAGGAAGTGCCAGTGGGGACTGGAGGTCAAAGCTCCTCGTAGCCGCACTCGGGTATTCTCAATTCTGAAGTATTTGCCTAACAAACAATCGGAAATGAACTGAGCACTGCACTGCAGCCGGCTCCGCTCTAATTGAGAATTGTGAATGTGGAAAAATAAATTTCGAGACAGCAGCAGCCCACGACCTCGCTGCAGGGAGAAAACCTCGCTTTTATTTAGAAAATATTGATTTCTATTACCGTCAAGTGGTAAATAAACAGCGCACAGAAGACCTGACATCCAACCAGCCATCACTCAGTCGTCATTCAGGGTCCATTCAGGGTTCTTTAGCCCCCATCGTTGTTCACCACCACCACCCACCACTTGACTCTTGAATGGTTGCGGCAGTGCAGCCCCATCGGTCTGGAATAAATCAGCCCGAGAATATAAATATTGTATTAAAGCGTGCGCTGAAAATTAGTCGAAATTAAGCGAGAGTGTGGGCAAAGAGCTGGCACGCCCAGTTAATCACTTCCTATTGGCACAGGGAATCGAATCAAGCCGAATCAAAGATAATTTTCTAAGCTCCGCCGTGATGGAGAAACACCGCAAATCAAAGTAAACGGCATAAATGGATTACGGTTGGTCCGGGCAAAAAGGTCAGGAGCGGAAAACATGGCCACGTAAATGAGTTACTCGGTTGGCTATGATTACATTTGAATAAAAGTCGATCGTGGCGTCTTCATTGGTTTTAGACAAGATGGAAGCTAAGGAGTGCTAATCACTATCTTTGATAACGGGTTAGCAGTGAATACATTCAATATACCACCTCGGCTCAGATCCTCTCAAATTCCATCGCATTTCATGGCACTAAGCCGGACAATCGAACCCACCATCCACCGGCTTTGTTTGCTTACAACTTTTTGTTGTAAGCGATTGCTGAGCGGAGGCCCATGGCGCATCCACTGGCTTTTTGTCCAGACAATGTCCACTTCATGGACTCATGGACCCAAACATCGTATGCCCCCGTCCGCCCGACGACATTTGAACTGAACTGCGTGTACCCGAAATCGACATGAATTGATAAAGTCATTTGCAATTGTCTGTCGTTATGGGACTGCTACGGATGGCCGGAGCCGGGAGCCGGGAGACGGGACTCGGAAGTCGGGAGAAATACGGGTTCAGGCCATCTCCGCCTGTGTTATTGTTGGCCTTGTTGTTTCACGCGCTTGTTGTTGTTTGTTTAATACAATGCTCCCCGCCCCCTGCTCCCTGCTCCCCGCATTGTACCCATTGTTGTTCTTATTATTGCTGTTGGGCAGTTATTATGGCCACTGCAATTTTGTAGCGCTTCATGTCCGGCTACGGGCAGGAGCTCCTCCTCCGGCCCTGAATTCGAATCTGATCTGGGACTTGTGGTCCGGGTTCCGGGGTACGAAGGGCAGGGCCCGGGTCTAGAGCTCCTGCAGCCGAAAGTGCGAATGCGATATGCGGATTAAAATTCATAATGAAAGCCCGAACGACAACAAGCGAGTGAAATCGGTGGGCCTGGGAACGGGGAACAAGGAGTAATGGAAGTGCAACAGTCCCAACTTTAAATGGGTGGTCAGGTGGACTGCGGCTCCTATTTGTTCTATGTCTAGATATGCCCGCAGGTAGCGCATGTTGTACGCTTCAGGTTTAATTAAACAATGATAGAAGGCGAGCACAGGCGAAACAATAACATCACTTTGCCATAGGAATGGGTACTGTGTATATGTGGCTCGTTTATGGAGCTGCCCTTGTGCACTATCAACTTGATAATCCTTTTAAATTCTCGTATGCGGTAATTAAACAGGAAGTGGGGAGGAAGAACATAAAATTCCTCAAACAATATGCCATTAAATTTGAAATGGAAATTCAAGAGATAATTGGACCGTTTAACAATTCGATTTGTTTAAACTACACTAAACTAGACATTGGAAAAATCCTTGATCCAAATTGAGGTTTTTATCTTCTCGTTCACACAACAGTGGTCATATACAACCTGTGCCTCGTTTCCACTCGGCATGCCACGCTGAATGATAAGCTAATGATGCACACAGGTCATAGCCAGCAGCATCGGGCGGCCAAATTGAGGCTCAATTGGTCTGCAACTAATGTAATTATAAGCCACTTGCAAATGCCAACCGGTATCCTCGCAATCAGAGCCTCCTCCAACGCCAATCCCAATCCCCATCCCCATTCCCATTCCCCAAATGGACTCTAAGCCGAAATGTTTATTGTGGTTGAAATTCAATTTAATTTGATACACATAGATTTTCGGCAAGTGTAGCAAAGGGGCTTCCAAAACTGTTTGCACTTCAACTGTGGCCGAGTTGACCAACACACACATACTCGTACACTCTGTCGGAGCGAGATGCGACACAATATAACCGGAGTGGTGATGATGGAGCTGCCCAGAGCGGGATGTGGGTGTTCGTGGAAGGGTGGTGGAGTTATCAGAAGGCTGTACTACGTTGTCCTCGTTGTCGTCGTCATCATGCAAAACTCATTGAAGTCGTTAGCGTGCGTCAGGGCCCAAGGCCATAAAGCACACAATGCATCCGAGGAGGGGGCGGCGGCGAGTGGTTGCTGGAAGGTGGGTGGTGAGTGGTGCTGTGGTGCAGTGGTGTTCTGTTGTTGTGGGGTGTCTGAGAGGAAGTGCAGTAGCTGGCAGCAGGACATCAACTGGCTGGGAAATGCATCTGGCATAGCGAGAAACCAATCGGTTGGTTGGTAGTTTCTGACAAAGTTTCAGAATGGAAAAAGTTATGTAAAGAATGTTCCTTTTTTTTCAATTACAGCTTCAAACGATACAAAAGATATATCCATTTTTCTTATATAAGGTAGCACCTGAATTTGAAGGATATATACACTCATTTGTATACACTGATGAAAAGCATCATAGTTTACCGGTTTCTTACCGTGCATCTTCGAAATCGCGGAGCTCCATTGATCATGCGCCCAATGGGCTGTTTTCTGTCCCGTTCACTTTTCTCCTCTCCTCTTTACCACATACTCGCACACGGTTCATTCCCTGCCAGGAGTCCTTTGGCCAGAGCCTGATTCCAGAATCGCTACGATTGCCCCGTTATTGGCTTAATTTTCGTTTTACGTTTTGGGGTTTTGTTGCCTGATTTTCCGAGCTGCCCGATGACCATTTCGGGTGCGCTTTTTCGAAACGAGTGGAACGCGTCGGGAGAAGCGAAAAAGGGAAAACCAGAAAAAATAATGTGATAGTGGTTTTTACAATTTACGCACTTGCCATGGCCACCGAAATTAATTTTAATTGTACGCGCGTTTGTGTCTGCCTTACCACTGGCCTGGATCTGGTGCCGGCATTAAAATCAAAGTAATTATTCAAGTTGTGTGCATTTCCATTTCCATTTCCATGTCCACTTCGCTCTCGCTTCGGCTCCCGTTCGCGGTTATTTTGCCTGCCCACCGTCCCAGCCTTTGTTTATTGGCGTTTTCTGTTTGTTGAGCAACGCAAATTGGCTTCATTTTATAGTGCCTGACTCGCCGTTGGGTCGCAGCTTTCGTTAATTGTTTGGGGCTGAGTGATATAGATATCCTCTTTGTGCACGGTATTCCATTCCAAAAGGGAGCCTCATTAAGGCTCATGATATACTTTATTTCTTCTCGTCTTGGCCATGCCTTCTTCTTTGCATATCGGATGACCGGCAGCACACACGCAGTTTTTTGGGCTTTCGGCCGCATTCGCCTTTGTTATCAATACTCTTTGCGCGGTTTATTGCAATTATCGAACGGGATGTTTGGATGTTCCCTTACTTTCCTTATATTGTTAAGGATGAATCTTTGGAACGTGAGAAAAGTTACTGAGTTGATTAATACCACGTTGAGGGAACTCTTGTTTATACTTAGAAAAGGTTGCTTCTTTATTACGAGTTCCTCAGAGCTCAATCCTCAATTTGAGGTGTTGTTAAATTAAAAAATGCAATTGGTTGGTCCCAAAAAATATTTGACATTTGAATAGTGTAATAAAGCTACTTCAATAAAACAAAATAAGCTTTTGTATTCGAGCTAATTAATTAGCTTTAATTTAAAGTTGCCTTGATGTATGCATTGCTTCTCTTTTGTGACATTCTAATAGATAGGTCGATTTTCCAACACCTCCTCCAGGCCCACTTTAGTTTTCATTTGTCATCAAAAACGGTCATTTGGTCGTTATGACAATTGCAATTGCATTCGACTTCAAAATTGAATTCTGCCCCATGCGAACAGGAGCTCATAAATGCACACCAGCACACACTTGCTACCATGCCACGCCCTTCCGCCTCCTGTGTGCTGTGTGGAATGCGCCGTCGTCATAACGCTACATAAATAAACCCATTGCAAAGCGCATTGCAGTTGCAGTTGCAGAACCCAACTCCGGAGTTGAATTGGATGTGTGTACAAGAAGTGCAGAAATGCAACGGGACTTGGAATGGCTCGATCTGGAGTCCATGGCCGTGGCCTAGAGCTGGTTCCGCTCGAAATGCGTTTCGAGGCTGGCATTGTGATGTGCCATTGGATTTTATAATCAACAATGCCAGACCAGTGACTCCCCAACCCCAAGTCCAAACCCACTCCGTTCCCCGGATCCTTTGTCCTGCCAAATGTTGCTGCCGGCTAGTTGGCTGGAATCCTGTTGCTGCTGCTGGGCCATCATTTTAATTATACTGAGTGCCAATGAAGTCAATGGCGATAAGGCTAAAACGCCGTCGATTGATGCCGCACAACGGGGCGTTCCAGTGGCGAGTGGCGTGTGGCGTGTGGTGGGCCGGGCAACATCCTCTCTAGGATGTTATCCCGTTTATACATTACCGACATCTGTGTGCGTTTCCACTGCATTTATATTTATTATATCTATGTGGGAGGTCACGGTGGCATCGGTTACGGTCATGCAGGCCGGATATATTAGCCGGCGAACCTGGCGCCCCACCTCTAACATCCCTCACCACCCTCCGGCACATCCATCCAATGAACCGCAAAGCACCAAATGTAAAAGGGAGATGCACTACAGATACATTGCTAGAAATTTTTTAGAGCGTTGAAACGCATCTTCTGCGTATGCATGCATATAATGGAAGAGGGATGTAAATAAAGGAGTTAAAATGACACATAGTGACAAAACATAAACATTTAAGCCATACTTTAAACTATTTATACACTTTGCAAGAGTATGTATTTATCTGAGTTCTACAGACCTTGTGTTAAAATGCATATCATAAAGCTTAAACTTTAATATAGCCTTATTAGTGATTGCATTGAACCTTGCAAAATAGATATTATCAAATCAGAAATGCGTGTATATTTCTGTAAGTGTTCTACAATGCCGCAAAACAGATGGACGAAGTCGAGCCGTACCATATATTATTTTATATTATTATTATGGCAGGACGCAGGACATGGATACGGACCGCACGGACATGGACATGCGGGAGGACTCGCACAAGTGGCCAGCGCCATTAGAGGGTGCTGGTGAGAGGGGAGGTTTTGCAATCAATCCACGGACATTAATATTTTTCGTGTTTCCAACCGCAAATTGTTGCGGCTGTTGCAGCGGCACTTCCACCTTCTCCATCCCCCAACCTCTCCACCACAAAGAATTGCTCGCCACTCACTTCCACTCCTGCCACCACAGGCACCTTTCTCCACTCGGAGAGCGCTTTCGCAGACACAACCCTCGATGCGGATTGAGTGGAATCATAAATTAATTAAAAGAGATTTGTTTGCGGCTTCCAAAGGATTCTGGCAGCCGCCAAAAACAACTCGCAGGATAGCACAAAGAAAATGTGCGTTTCTCTCTCCTTCTCCCCCCTTCTCTCCCTCACTCGCTATGTGTGTGGGCTCTATGATATTGAAGCAACATTTTTCGTAATGCCCGGCAAAGAACCAAAATTAATTAGCCTAATTGTAAGGGCGGACGGACATGTCGAGGGGCAGACGGCTCTGAGCCAACGAAACGAAACGAAACGAAACCAAGCGAAATGAATGAATGGACGGAATGAATGAAATGAATATAAAGAAGGAATTTATATTGCACAACATCCGAGTCAGGGGTGTAGTGAACTAAAAGGGGTGCAGCGGGAATAGATTATATTCCAAAAGAGAATTACACATTAAATCCATTAATCCACATCTGGAGCAGATCGAATTTTTAGAGATACGGGGTCAAGGAAAAATATATAAAAATATAGGAATCAAACAAGTATGTATTCTTTCAACATTGTAAAGTTAAGAAGTTATCTTCTTACGAGTAGGTGCTCATGTTGATATATATCTTTAAGTTTTCCAAGGTTTTAGACTGATCCATTTATCAATGTGTTCAATTCCGTTTTTGAACTTTCCAAGGGTCTCGCATTTGCAAGTCTAAGCAATCTGACAGCAACTAATGACAATAAATCGGTGCAAGTCGGGCTCTGAAAAAGCCTTTGGGCATGAAGTCCTTGAAAAGTGATAAATGGACATTTCTAAGTAAAAACAGAAATCAAATTAAAATGCCAAATTATACATATTTGTTAAAGGAGAAAGCCCCAAACTGCGGGATTGGCACAATTGAATAATCAGCAAACAAACAGAGCCGCAGAAATGACTTCCATGAGCCAATCCATTAGTCATCTCCCTCGACTTTTCCGGTCGGGGTTTTCCGCTTTGCAACCCCGAACTACGCCACTGATTGCCTGGCGCTGAGGTTTTACACTTTTGGCCCATTTGTTAGGTTTTTCTTACTGTTCCGTTCGTGTGCGGTTTTTATTTCGCTTTGGCAGACCGAAATTGTAACAACGTATTTGACGCGTCACAAATGAAAATCTGAAAGATTAATTAGCTCAAGTTTTTGCTGGGCGCGCGCCTTCGCTGACGAAAATTCTAGCGTAAATCTGCCGGGTGTTACCGAGGGGATTAAGATTGCCCCACCCGCGCCCCAACTCATCGCACCCTCTTGATTCTGGGGTAAAAGTTGAAAATTTGCTGGCAAAGCTCCCTTTTCGTGGTGCCGCACTCACTTTGTTTTGCGAGTGTAATAAATTTGAAGTCCTAATCAAAGTTGACAATAATAATAAAGTTAATAATGTTATTTAGCTTCCTCGCCCTCTAACGCTCTGTATCTTTATGTCTTATCTTGCAGCGACTCAAACCCCGTGCTTATATCATCGCCGCCCGAATTGGCCGGAATGACACTGGAGGCACGTCTGATATCCTACGACTGGGAGAATCAATTTGGCGAATTCCAGGAGGCCACACGCAAGGGCAGCTTCAAGCCCATTTGCTGGGGGGCCAAGAATCATGTGGTGCCGGTAAGTTAAAGCCAGACATTTCGATTTATGCCCGATGATATCGGCGATGGTCTAAAGATGGAGTGCTCTACTTTTCCAACGACTGCCAAGATGGGGATTGTCCCCGTCCGCTTTGTCACAGTTGAAATCGCATTAACCCTTTTTATCTATCTGAGCATCTCAATCTCGTCCTTCTTACTCCGCCATTCGCCCTAATCGCAAGAGCATTTCGCTCGTCCTGCTGCTTTACATCCATCAGCTTAATCAGCTAAATTGCTAGACAATATCTGGGATAATTTTTCTTGCTGCCATTTGATGGCTCCACCCACACCCACACCCACACCCACGCCAACACACCCACAGCAGCAGGACCCAGACAAGTGCTCATTTATTCATTGGCCGGGGTGGGCGGTGCGGTACAGCAGGAGAGTTAAAGCAGAAAAGACATTAGGGCCAACCCACGAGCCCCCGACCCACTCCCACATCCCACATCCCACATCCCCTCGTCCGCCGTTTGAGGCAAAATGCGGGTAATGTCTACCGGAAACCGCACGTTATAAAGTGCAATCAATTGCATTGCGGCCATGGGCAGCGCTCGTTCGAGTTTGTTAGGCGCCACTTTACGGCAGTCTAGAGTGCGGAGCATGGAGTATGGAGTACGGAGTACGGAGTACGGAGTGGATAGTGCATAGTGGATGTGGATGGTGGGCTTCCATTTTCGTAGACCAAGTCACATATATCAGGCCAACACACGTACGGCTTCGACAACGATCATTCTAATGGGTCACACAGTGAGGCGAGCCGGAACAGGACCAAGCCGACAGACGACTTCCAACCAGCTGGCCCTAATTCACGTCCAAAATGGTTTAGACCAACTGACTGAATACTCCCATATGAGCATGATTCTCTAACATTCTCCTTCTCCGCTTTGCTGGCTCGGCCTTTAATACTTTGCACTGTGGAAATTGTTGGAAATTGCTTAAGTTGGGAATTGTTGCCATTTTTATTCCAGCGACTGGCCAGGCGTCCACTTTGTGTTTTCGCCTGTGGCTCCTACTCCGACTAAGGCTCTGGAGCAAAATTATCAACGCTTGAATTGTCATCGATTTTCCGTGCTATTGCGTTAAATATTGTTGGCCGTTTCACCTCGGTTCAGTTAGGGCTCCTCCATTTTTTGCCGTTGTCCTTTAGTCAATAATTCATTGAAGAACTCAGCCGGAGGCGACTCCCTGACCTCCCACTTGACGGACAGGCCCATCGAATTTGTAAAAGCCCCCTAAGCCCCCAAATTAGCAGAGAAGCAAGCAAAAAAACCTATAGTGTGTGCTTGGGCAAGAGGTGAACGGCAGTTAAATGTAGCGGAAAATATACAGCGACAAAAAGGTGACAAAGGAACTGAAAAAGTCTGTGATTAGTTTTCACAACGCTCCCAGATCCCCAGGGTTCGGTGAATCGGAAGGCCCAGTTCCGTTACCAAAAAGATCTCAAGCTGATAAGGCAGTGAGCAAGAGGATTCAGCCGGATTAATTCCGGAAGCGTAACCAACTGGGAAATGCCCTAAAAACTGAATGATTGATATCAAGTTATGACCGGAGTTGCTTGCCCTGCACACAGCGTAATCAAGTCTTTGGCACCTACTCCTTAATACAAAGTCCCCTTATTATATCGACTTAATTATCATAATATTAAATATGGTAGCGCCATTTTTTGGGCGGCTTTGGCTTTCAAAGCCGGTAAGCGGAGCCCACAAAAAAGACCAAAGCCAAAGCAGGCCAAACTAATTAGCATGTCAACCTCTGCACACAGGCACCGGAAAAGCTATAGCCTAGCTTTGGGGCAGCCAGAAATTGAGACCAGAGCGAGCTATTAAAGCCTCAAATTTATGCATAACTCAAAATTGCACACTTTATGCTGTTCAACCTGAATGGCTATGGAAACAAACAAACAAACCAACACACATTCCTTTTCAATTAAAATTAAAATGTTTGTCGGTGGTGGCAACAAGGCGAACGCTTCTCAAACCCACACCTCCACACCTGCAGATGGATTTGGATTCGGATGTGGATGTGGAAGTGGAAGTGTCTGTCAAGCATTTGGCTGCTCCCATGGAATCCCAATCCGATTCTGTTTTTTTTTTTGGTTCTCGTTTGAATGTCCCCAAAACGATTCACAAAATGCCTTTTCAAAAATTCAACAACCAACAAGCTCTGCCGTCGTCGTCGTCGTAGCCGTCCCACGATTTGCATAATATTATTAGTAAACACTCGTTATGAAGTCAGCCACGCCCACCGACCACCGATGTCCGCCCCTTATACAAATGCAGACACTCGCTAGATTTAGATTTTCGACTGGGCATAAAATATTTGACCGCAGCGCAAGTCCCAGGATCTCCCCGCAACAACCTATTTATAAACACAAATTTATTCAGCGTAATTAAAACACAAAATTTCGCAGTGAATTCACTGGGGACTCCAGGAGTAAACACCGCGTGGGCGTGGGAATTGGAAAGAGTGAGTGTGGAACCTGCTGCAAAGCTTCAGGGTTATGCAATTGTCCCGGGGTTTTACTTAAACTTGTTTTCTGTTTACCCTATTTCCTTTGGATCTCTGTCTCGAAAGCTTTCTAATGAAATCGAGCCACGAAATATTCTTGAAACATTTTGTTGAATAGGTATATTTTAATAAAACGGTTTTATTAGAATGGCAGAAAAAATACAAAAAATGCTTTAGTTTTATGTGAAACCATAAAAGAAACTATTTGGAAATATAAATACCAGGAATTGAAATAGTATTTCTATAGCAATCACCCTAATTAATTCCATGTTTGTCCAAAAGAGTATCCCTATGTCAGGTGTCCTTGGCGTGGGTCCTTTCACTTTTTATTTTGCACTGTCAACGGCATAAATAAGCTTTTCAATTTCCTCGCTCACTCCTCCGTCTCGAAAGGACAACAGTCCAGAAAGCGTTGGAAATGGAGAAAAATGTAATTAATGTCGTAATTTATTATATACAGATCTAGAGCCGCAGCCGCTAATGTTTGCCATTTCCTTCTCTTTATCGCCCCACAGGGCTCCGAGTTCCTCGAGGGCTACAGCATAAATGTGACCAAGACGTACAAAAAGCACCGGCGGTGCAAACCAAAGCGGCCCTTGGCCCCGCCCACCGAGCGCACCGCCCCGCCGCCCGCGTCCGACCTCAGCGAGCTACCGGTGCTCCACGAGCTGGACAACAACAACATTATCGAGGGAGCGGCGCGGAGCAGTCGCAGCTCGGCCACCGACGTCCACGGCCTGAGCCGCGGGAGCGGTCGCCACTTCATCAGCTGCCTGCTCTGGCTGGGCGCCTCGTCCTGGTGGCTCCTGCTGATGCTTAGGACGTGAGGGGATTGAAAGGGATTCGGCGGCAGACGAAGCAGCAGCACCACAAGCACCACCGTCTCAATACACTTAACTAACCATACTGCTAAAGTACAGATGAAAATCAGTGAAAAGCGAAAATAGGGTACTGAAATAGCAAACGCAACTCAACTATAGCTCTCTCTCTAACTACAAATGACATTTCTTAATCCTACTACAGATACAGATACATTTACAGATACAGATACAGATACAGATACAAATAGAAGCAGAAGCAGAATGAAAATGCGGAAAGAGGAAACCATGAAATATTCATAATAAGCTAGCGTATAACAGCTTTTCCAGCGCCGAAGCCCCGTACACCTGCTAGTCCCTAACGCCCATTCATTTAAGCTCCTCCCTCCACAGTTTTGTTGATTTTGTTGTAGAGTTTTAGTAAATTATTGATGATTTTTTTAAGTAGTCTAAGCTGAAAAAAAACAAATGTCAAAAACAAAAACTAAAACAAGAAAATGAAAATGAAAAAATAAGCAAAATAATGTCGAGAAAAACCGAAAAGCAATAATTAGTTGTTGTTGTCGTTATAAAATATACAAAATGCGAAATTGTAAAAGATACAGATATTATAGATATACACCGTGGCTACATACATATATAGCAGTCATTCCTTCAACCATAATGGATATAAACCATACACCTATATTTAGATATCTATGTATACATACATATAGGGTCTGACTTATGTAAAGCTTGAGCGTCTTGTGGGTTTTGTTGGGCATTGCAAGAAACAATCGTAGAAGGGAAAGGCATCAAGTGGCAAGAAGAGGAACGTACATCAGGCCCTTCATCCCTCCCCCGGTTAAGTTTAGTCCGAGGTACTAGGTGGAACTAAGTTCGAGCGAAATCATAAATACATCACTCAAACAAACACACAAAAAAAGACAGAAGCATGCATTAACTTTATACGTCCATTTAAGAGAAGCAAATCGAGAGAGACAGAAAGGATTTAGTTAAACGTAACTTTAGAAAAGACTTGGATGAATTTACTCTGTTTTGCTAAAGACTAAGAAGGGAAATTAATTAACGGAAGGCGGGGGCTAACTCACCTAATGTGTTTAGTAGTTTAGGCAAGTTGAAAAAAGAATGCAAATGAACCGACTCATTTGGCACCGGTTTTATCGTTTCTATGAAAGCTGTCAACTCATAACTATCCATTTAATTTGATCGCAATTTGCATGTATCTTATTCCTTTTCGTTAACATATTCAAATGACACTACACTCGCGCTTTATGCTAAGTTTCATTCAGTTACCTAATGCAAATCTACCTGCTCTTTCAACTACGAAACGAAACTAAGGAAAAGAAGCATAAATATTCTGAACACTCAAAGTGTTGCCTCCTCTCTTTCTAACTCGCTGTCGTTCTACTATAACTCTACGTTTAGCACGATAGGCTATAACTTTCTAGACCTAAGTTGTAAATATATAGTACTCTAGCGGACGGAGAACGGAAAATAATTGGATGAATGGAAAGGTGGAGAGAAGCATTATACAGGGTGTGTGATTAGGTACGGCTCTCGATCAGCTCTTTCGGCTCTAGCAGTTCTAGGCGTAGTATTAAATGTCCCTCTAGGTTCTACCTTACATTACATACGGATAGACAGAAGACACTTAGAAGTGTTCTACGGCGCCGCCAAGATCTGCTCGAAGTAGTTAAAATATACCATATACATACGACATAAATATAAAGTACATTTATATATACACATACGATAACTATAACTATAAAGTCTATATATACAATACCATACATCTATAAGTAGTTACGTGGTTCGTAGTTGTAAATGTGAATGTGAGTATTTTATACAAAAAAGAGAGAAACGAAATAAAAAACAAATAAAGCAAAGCATAAAGCGATAACAAGAAGAAACATTTTTATACCAAAAGATGATGATAAGCCTCCTTGGAGCGATCGCGAGAAGTCGCACGCTATATATACAAATCATATATATTTTAGGATAACAGATGTAACTAAGATTAGTGACAAGTTGGCGTAAACAGAAAGCAAATGCAAAGTTGAAACAATCAAAATAACATTTAAACAAGAAGCGACAAAGAGAAAACACTTTATTGCGCTTAACTATTAAAAGTTTGCCTCACACAGACACACAGTCACACACGCACACACTGACATTCCAGTTAGCTGAAAAAGTAAAACTTTGCTGCAGCCAGAAACGCGGCCTTTATATATGGGCCATCCTGTTTTTGAGGTTTTCCCACTTGTTGGTAACTTTTTAATGGACCCTCTTTCCCACTCGAATCCCATCACTTCCAGTTAAACGCCGGCGCCTTCAGCCGTGCCGGCAGCCCCCACTAGGTCTAATTAGGAGCGATGAGCAACCGACATCGTTCGCATAGTTTTGGCATTCGATTCGCCCGCTGTGTCCTTTGTCATAGCAACCAGGCCACTTTTTCCGTGGCCTCTTTTTACCTTTGTTTTGCACATTAATTAAACTTCTTGCCCGGAAAAAAACAGAAACGGGAACTAGGCAAAAACAAGGCGCACAATTACAAAGGCAGCAGAGGGAAACTAAAACGAAAACATTCCTTCTTTGGCTCGCCAATTGGAAATTAGTTTGGCCAACTGGCAAACAGACACACAACACACTCAGACACACACAAAAACAGAGGGAAATGTATTCATATAATTTAATGAAATGCAAACAACAAAAACGGTTTTGGAAAATGTACTTGCGATAGAAATGATAAAAAAGTTGGAAAACAGTTTCAAAAACTACTTATACAAAACGTAATAAATGGGAACTAGACGAATGCTAAAATGAAATAATCCGAATAAAGCTAAATACCCCGGAACACAAATACACCGGAGAAGCACATCGGCAAAGCAAAAGATAACCGGAGACGGAGACCAGGGGTCGGGAATGGGTGTTTCGGGAACCTGACCGAAAATCTACGCAGATTAATCCAATGAATCGGGCTTCTTTGCCGTAATCGTCCAGGGACGATAGGAGCACAGGAGTCCTGAGCAGAATAATCGGAACGCGGAGCAGAGTTATTCAGTCCATCTCTTCTCCCCGGCTTTGGCCATGCTCAGGCTCTGGTGGCTCAATGATTTGTCCGGCGCGTCCACTTGGCTCTGTCTTCTTGCCGTCTATAGGCATTAAACTTTTTTTGCTCCGCTTTGACCCACTCTAACTATGGTCCTTTGTTGGCATAGAAAAAGCGGAAGCGGAAGCGGGAGCGGAGCACTCCATCCAGGAAACTAATAAGTTTTTAAAACTGACCCAATTAGCTCGTTTAACTTGTTTCCCCATTCTGCTGACGCCTCAAAGACACCTTTTGTTCATCTGCTCAAAGGCATCCCGAGAACAAAGAAAAGAACCGCCCGATTCACTAGGATGCAGATTGGAAGCTGTCAAGGTGGCAAAATAACAAACACAGAAACACACCCGCACACTGAGATAAACAATAAAGCATTTTAGTAGTATCAAGATTTGTGTATATGTTCTTAGGCCCTATATTGATAGTTTTTATTTTTGCGGAAGAGGAAATGCGAAGAAGTGAATGAATGTGAAAATATGGAATGACGGGAAACCAAAACCAAACACAACCTACCTAAAGCGATGAACAAAAACCTAACTATTTTTAGTGTGTACCTTGATTTTTTCATAGCAATAGAAGCCCTAAGCCAAGATGGTATGTGCAGCGTGAGATCCCAGGAAAACTATAGATATATATGAGTAATAACGTAAAAGTAAAAGCAATAATGAGCAAACGCATAGCTATCAATAGGAAGATCGAGAGGTAGGCTAAGCAAATACTCTAACTCTAGGCAAACGATAACAGTAAGGCATAGTGGACGATCGACGGAAGAAACGTGTAGCATACTTTTTTGGCAGCCTATTGGCAGAAACCAAAACGGAAATGGAAATGGAAATGGAAATGGTCTGAATTGAAAAAGGGAAAGCAAATGGGAACAGGAACAGGGGAGAGATAGAGGGTTGAAGAAGGCAGACATTGATTTGATATGATTAAAGCGTAAAACAAAAACTATTTTAAAGTAGAGCAGTTTGCAAAAATATTTAAATGTGTCGTTAGAAATCCCCCAAAAATTGTAGTTGCATTGTCGTTAGCCATAGTAGAAAAGTTGCATATTGATAACGAGGACACAAGAGCTAAATATGAAATGATCTAAGAAGCATACATACCATACATCTATTAAAGAGAATTTACACAGCCGGCATCTTAGAAACATCATCAGTATTTGTGTATAAGTCCTGAATGAAACGGAATACATACAAACAGGCCCACATAGATACATAAACATATGCATACCAACATAAATATATCGTAACGTACGGATAAATAAAGATAAGCTCAACCACGCAGTAACCCAAACCTGTCGCAGAAAACACGTATAGATCAATCCCCAGAAGGAAACTTAAAATAAAGTTCAATAAAAGGATAACCACACTTGATCATAAGCGATAGACATCAGAATCGAGTTCTGCGAGAACGGAGGCAACTGCACTTGATACTTTAAGTAATAAGAGGTCAGCGAAGAACCGGAGTTAATACCTCCTAAATACCAGTAAATCGCTAAATTCCCTAAAGGGCTTTCCTTAAGCGCTCTTCAGTCGCCGCCAACTGGCCCGCACACTTTTAATTCGACTAACCTCAAGCTGAGCTCAACATTACCTCAAGCTGTCTAAGGTTACAAGGAAGCGGTTGCCTCTACTCTCACAGCCAAATCAAGACTCACGAACAGCCACACTCCGACACAGTTAGAAACCAGACATTTTTGATACCGAACTAAATGATAATGATTGTTGAGAACCGGAAGTAGAGTGAGGAGAACAAAAGGACGGCGGACGAACATCATTTATCTATTGTGAACTACATTGTTTGATTGTGAGCTAAGTTCCGACTACTACAACCACTACTCTCTATGAATGTTTTTAAGTTATTCACTAAAATAATTTTGTAATATACCAAAACCGCAAGCTAAGCAACTTTTACTATAACAAGAAATGATGAAAACCGAAAAAGTAAAACAAAACAAACAATAAAATAAAGTATAAATTAAATATATATATATATATATATATATAGAAATAAGATGTGTTTCATTGTCTCAGTTGAGCATCTTGGGTTAAATTCAACATAAATACAAATGAGGTTGATTTTTGGCAAGCACCTTTTAATTGAAATTGTGGATTCGTTGCGACTGCAAAAGTACGAGTACTTAAACAAATATTTTAGTAGATAGGTAGATTATACACCCTTAAATTCCTTTGTATTTATTTATGCAAATTTAGTTAGATGCCAAATCATTACATAAATTCCTGAAAAGCTGAAAACGTTGCCATGAAAATGTTTACAAAGTGCAACAACAACAAGAGAGAACGCTATAGTCGAGTTCCCCGACTATGTGATACCCGTTACTCAGCTAGTGGATGTGGGAAGGAGTCTTCAACACTGACAGTTTTTGGCGGTTTGTGGGCGTTTTTGGCAAATAGATAGAAATTTACAAAACTGAAAAAATATCGAAACATTTTTCAAAAATGTATGCGTGGCAGCTTTGGGCGGTTTGTGAGCGTTAGAATAGGCGTGGCAAAAAAGTTTTTTGGCACATCGATAGAAATTTACAAGACCAATACAAAAATGAAAAAATATCAAAAGATTTTTCAAAAGTGTGGGCGTGGCAGTTTTGGGCGGCTTGTGAGCGTTAGAGTGGGCGTGGCAACATGAATCAATAAACTTGCGTTGCGTCTAGGTCTCTGGAGTCTGTATGCTTAATCTCAACTTTCTAGCTTTGGTAGTTCCTGAGGTCCTGACGTTCATACGGACGGACAGACGGACGGACAGACGGTCATCGACTCGGCTATTGATCCTGATCAAGAATATATATACTTTATATGGTCGGAAACGATTCCTTCTGCCTGTTACATACTTTTCAACGAATCTAGTATACCCTTTTACTCTACGAGTAACGGGTATAAAAACTAGGAGTTCGACGACTTCGCACATGTACGCGTACTTTAATATAAACAACCCGTACGGAAAAACGGGTAAAAGCGAGGTAAGCCTCGAAGCAAAAATTATTTGCATATTAATTTTTGCAATCATTAATTGATCAGGATCAATAGCCGAGTCGATTTGGCCATGTCCGTCTGTCCGTCCGTCTGTCCGTCTGTCCGTCTGTCCGTCTGTCTGTCCGTATGAACGTCGAGATCTCAGGAACTACAAAAGCTAGAAAGTTGAGATTAAGCATACAGACTCCAGGGACATAGACGCAGCGCAAGTTTGTCGAATCATGCTGCCACGCCCACTCTAACGCCCACAAACCGCCCAAAACTGCCACGCCCACACTTTTGAAAAATGTTTTGATATTTTTTCATTTTTGTATTGGTGTTGTAAATTTCTATCGATTTGTCAAAAAAAATTTTGCCACGCCCACTCTAACGCCCACAAACCGCCCAAAGCTGCCACGCCCACACTTTTGAAAAATGTTTTGATATTTTTTCATTTTTGTATTAGTCTTCTAAATTTCTATCGATTTGCCAAAAAACTTTCTGCCACGCCCACTATAAGGCCCACAAACCGCCCAAAGCTGCTACGCCCACACTTTTGATGTACATTATATTCAATTAAGCCAAAAAAAAAAAAAAAAAAATAAATAAAATAAATATTCAATTAAAGCGCAAACACATTGCCGGGAGAGGCCAACATTGGGGGCTGTGCAGTTGTCCCAAATGGAAGGCGCGTGCCTTCCTTGCCACTGGGCGTGGCAATGGGCAAACGCCAGGCAGACTCGCAAGGCAAAATCAGCCAGCAAAAATAATATTGGAATAAAGTCGGGTGAAAAATTGTCCCAGTTTAACCAGTGAGGAATACTTTATGAGGTGAGCCACGGGCTTGAAAATAAGTAGTATTGTTTAAAAAAACAATGGTAAATGCAAATAATAAATAATATATAATTGATAAAAAAACCTTGTTTTTTAGTTTGCAAACAAATAAAAATGGTATAATAATAATTATTTAAAAGTTAAGGGTAATCAGTCGGGAAATCAGATTGCGCTCCTCAGGCTCTTATGGCGAAAATCCTGCAGCTATATAAATAAGACTTATCAATTTACGAGCTCTCAGCTTGTCGCTCTCCATCATCTGGCCAGACTACCAAAGGTAAACTCGCTTTTCAGCTCATAAACCATTTCTATTAATTAACCATTTAAAACACGCATTTGCACATTTGCCATGGCCACTTAAACTGTGTCAACAAACAAAGTGAAAAATGGGACTGAACCAGTGCGACGTAGAGTTTGTCAACTTTCTGACCAAACCCTGAGAGTATTTAAACAATTATCGCTAAAGTGCATAAAAAGTGTGTGTATATGCAGCGATATAAACAGCTCAAATTTCGAGTAGTGAGCGATTTTGTTTATTTATTTATCCACTCAGCACGCCTTTCCAGCCGCAACGATTCATCGATTGCGGTTGGTTTTGGCCCTGTGTGAAATCAGTTTACGTCCTTTTTGCCTGGTTTTGCTTCGGCTGGACAGTTGTAGTTATTAAAATTACTCTGCATAGTGATGCACATTTATAATAATTTGCATATCAAATTATTTTCAATGGCAGGACAATGATTTTCAGATTTGGCCGCGGGGACGCCAATAAAAAAAAAATACCCCCAAAGACGCAAACAAACAACGGCAGAATAAAAATCGAATTAAAAAGCGTTTAATGTGAAAGGGATTTAAGCTCAGGGTGTCGGCTTTGGGCGGGAGTCTCATTATTTGCGATATATAATCTGCAATCGTTCGCCATTTTATAACCAACTTTTTATGATCATTAAGCAATGCATTATTTTTTTTACGAAAACAATATTCGATTGCATAAAATGATTTTCAATGGAATTATGTGAACAAAACATCGAAATCCTACTGGGCAGAGAGAACCGTAGTTATGTGTCAGCTTGGCAAATTGCCAGCAGTGCGTATACTTAATGAGCTCAGGCCAATCGAATGCGTTGTGACGAACATTAAATTAGAAGAATTTAAAAGCGATTCAGTTAGGAAACCTTTTCATGGATACCCTTACAGTCCAATTTCTACCAATCAAATCGCCTCCAGCTACCTCGTCGACACCCCGCAAACTATCAAATCTCATTTGCCTAACACTTTTCGATCCCTTGACGAAGTTGGCAGGGAACTTTGCAACCACAGGTGTGTTGGTGTACGTTCAAATGGGTGTTGGGATATTTGAACCCGACACAGCAGTGCACTGGAAACTCACTCAAACACTTGGCATAATGCGAGCCTAAAAGCGTGCCACATTTGTAAGCCAACACTTAGCAGGGGGTGAAAAAGGGTGGAAATTATGCAGGAGAAATAAAAAGTGAAATGCTGTCACATTCGATTCGAGTGGCAATATCAACAGGATGGACCCGGAAACAAGACGAAAAAGAATTTCAATAATTGTCCCAGCAATTCCAGCTGACAAGTCTCGCATTTCTATAGCCATTAACCCTTCTTATGGTAGCCACGACACACCCTATTACCTGGACACTTGGGAATTTACCAACCGAAATTTTAGCATATTTCCACAGTTTATACGCCAAATAATGCCGAACTGTGCATTTCTAATAGACGAAAGCCAATTTCAGCACTATCATCATCAGCATCTACCCATTCTCCCGCACAAGTAATAAAAATCTAAATTTCAAAGCAGCCGCCTGCCAAACATCATCGATGAACGACTGGGTGGAGCAAGGCATTCCGAGTGACAGAAATTTTCGACAAAAGCCTTGTGCGAGGGCCTAAGGCGAAGAACGAAGAGGTATTTAGGTGCGGCTAGGACAGGTGCAGCAGGGATACCCCTTTGACAAGCCAAGGTAAGCCCAAATCTATGCCTTCCAAGTGCGATGACGAGTCCTGCCCCCCATCCAAGCATGGATGCACCCGGTCTCTTTATGTCTGTCTGTGCTTTTTGATTCTGACATTACATGCCAGCCACCTGCATGCGGGGTGCATAGTGTAGGACAGCAGCTGTTCGTAAAGTGCAATAACGCCTGAATTTATGCCAGTCGAGTCTAATAAAAATATGCATAATTCAGCAATATAAGATCTTCAGAAGAGCACACGCCCAAAAGCCACTGCATACTTTTCCGCCTTCTCAACTGCACCCTGGCGACCAAATGTTTCTTAAACCCAGGGTTTTGGTTAATTATTCTTGTTAGAGTGTCAAAGGTTTTTTTTGAGATATTTTTCGAAAATAATATATTTTTTTATCAGGTATTTTCAAAAGTGTTTTGTTTAGAACAACTATTTATATACATACATTATGTTATTATTTATAACCTTATATAAATTATTATTAACAATACTTATAGTAAGAATATTGCATTTTAAGATGGCTCTCATTAGAAGTCCTCCTCTTGGCCGCTCTATTGGTAACTTCGTAGTGGCGTGCTAGCTACTTTGGTTACTTTGTCTTCATGGCCCGCTGCTATGTGGTTTAAGTGTTATGCGCTGCAGTATCCCCTCCGATCCTGATGCAGTGACTCCCAGCAATACACTGATACCAAAAGAGGCTCGTAAAGGGTGAAATTTTCTGGAGTACAACAAAGTGGGCGAAACACAGGCGGGGTGATGAAGCAGGATGGAGCTTATTGCTCGGGCCATAACTGACGCTGTTTTTCGTAAACTTAAGCAGTTCGCAGGTGTTGCAACGAAATTGCAGTTTATCTAGCCAGTCATAGCTTCACCCACTCATCCCATGTGCCACCCCCCGCAAGTTAATGATCTTCGTCATATGCTGCGGGACACGAAGGAGGTGGCTTTCTGGGGGAGACTGGCTGGCCGGACTCGCCAGAATGGCGCAGGAAATTAAGTTTTTGTGCTGTTGTATTGCGTAAATGGGTTTTTAGTTCCCACGGAAGTGAGTTGCATAAATTTCGCCCTAGTTCTTCTCGCCTTCTTTGGCCAAAAGCGCGTGTAAAAGCCATGAAATCGGATTCGAAAACGAATACGAAACTAGCAAACGGAGATGATTGACGAAAAGCGGGAGGAGTAGGGTGTTCTATGGCTAATGGTGAATGGAAACTGGAGCAAGCATAAATCTTCATTCGAGATTTCGCCGTCATGCTATGCTACCCTCCTCCTTCTGCAACTCTCATTTTTGGGTGTGCAACGAGACGTATGCAGCTCCACCCACTTCCCACTACCATTTCCACACCACCCGCCACCCACCGCCGAGGCGTAGAACAAAGGCCATTATGTACAGGTGCTGCTTGCCCGAAAGTGCCGAAACAAAGCAGACGCACTTGCTCACACGCACATCCCACCCAAAAACCAGGGGCCACGGCGCAGACACATTGATTAATGAATTAATGAGCTAAACTTTGCACCTGAATGACAGAAAAAGCAGTGCGGCGGGTCGTTCTCCTCATGCTCCTGCCAAGTACTTCTGCTTTTAATGTCCGGATAACGTAACATTACGTTTGGCGTTACATTACCTTGCGGTGGAGAAGCCTCTGATTTCTGTTAGC
Organism: Drosophila santomea; assembly: GCF_016746245.2. NCBI lineage: Eukaryota > Metazoa > Arthropoda > Insecta > Diptera > Drosophilidae > Drosophila > Drosophila santomea. The sequence continues at coordinate 22,459,346 of NC_053018.2, forward strand.
TTACCTATTGGTTCAAGAGGTCACTTGGTGGCAGCATCTGGCCGAGGGGGCTGCCAGATACCCCATACTGTTATAAGAACTTGTTTTATGACAAATATGTTTAGTTGGCCGACTAAAGCTACATAAGAAAGTTATATCTTTAAAATTAAAGTTCTCATTTAATTTGTTTAGGCACAACCTTTTATTTTCTATAATTACTGTAAATATAACAACTGTATGTATTTATTCCTCATTTCGTTAGCTCTAGCACAAACTTGCAAGGTGTAATGAAGCAAACTCGCACCCCAGAGCACAATAAACTAAAATTCCACATGATTTGTAAAAACCCGTTTGTCATCAAGCTGGGGAAAAATCGTGGGATTTCCCTCTGTGATTTACATGAGCTGGCTCATTCCTCACGTGTCCATCTCCATCTCCATCTCTGGTTTAGGTTTCAGATCCTGCCAAGGGGCGTACGGAAGAATACGAGCCAAGTCGACGTCAATGCTGCTGCTGACACGTGATAAAACGCTGCTCGGGTGCCGGAGCACCCACCTTTTCCACTTCCTCGCAAAGCCAGCGGTACGTTGTAGGTGAGCAGGGCACAAGGCATTAACATTTACAAGGCACACGCACATATACTCATGCGAGCGGCGGAGGAGGGGCATTGGTAGAAACAACAACCAAAACTTTGGCAATTCTTTTGTGCGGGGAACAGGGCACACCACACATGTAGCCATGCCCTCCATTATACTATCCATCCACACGCATAGTGGTAATGTGCAGTCCACCGGGTTGGGTGGGACAGGAATTGGAGCCACCACCTTGAGGAAGCAACGGAAACTCCGTTACGGACGCCCATGGATCCCTGCCTGGGGCCGGACGTTGCCATTAACGTTTCTATTGTGAGCTTTTGGCCTTAGCGAAATAAATAAAATTCGACAGTTGCGATGGACATCTTTAGACACCTCCACACAACGACCCTGCCCCTCGACCCAACGAAATGATAACTCAAGCACTGCAAGAAAGTTACATACACGTCAAGATTTCCCTGGATTCGAACTGGATTCTAGAAGAACAAAAATCTCTCTAGCCATTGGTTATTCTACTTTGGATAGGTAAAATATACTTGTTTTTACTACTTTACTTAAGTGTGCATATCGGCTTAAAAAATAACTGGAATGTGCTAGTATGCGCTTTAATAACTTGATTGATATGATTTATAATATATTATATATGATTGATTTACTTGGTGGATATATTACTGAGATAGAAAAGTTATTGAATTGGCGCGATTTACATACCAACTTGTCTTGTTGGCAGTATCATCAATAAAAACGTTTAACTCCTTTTAAATTATACTTGCAACGATTCTGGTCATTTCTTAATTTTATAGTTAATAAGTGGTAAAGCAGGATAATAAAAATAATTAATAATAAATTATATATGTTTAAACTTTTTGCTTGCCATTTATTTTATATATTGTGGTTTTCAAATTCCGCAGACGATCCGGGGCCCAGGATGATTTCTTTGAAAACAAAAAGAAAGCTGTCTTCGGCGAGCCGAATGTTAAATGCCCTTGCAAGAATAATGAATTTAAAGAATACCTATTTATTCTGAGTAAGTACACTTTATGTTGAGAAACAGCGAAACTATCAGTAAGTATAGTATAAATAACAATCAGCTTACTATATAGCTGATTTTAATAAAATTAAAAACCAAATTATACTTGCGCAAATCAGGTGTACGAGTATATACAAAAATTTAATGACTACTTTGCGTAGAAACGGACGGTCGGACATATGGAATGACATACGGACAGACGGTGCAAACTTTTAACTAAAATCAATAGTTCCACTGCTAAGGGCATAGAACAGGCGGGAGAAGACTGAACAAGACCGGGAGCCAACACCTTCCAGTTGGTGCTACTGCTCAGCATATTTATCTATTCATGCTCACAAAAAGCCATTCGGACGCCGGCTCCAGGAACGGAGCAGCCTCCGGGGGTCAAAGGATGGACGAGCCGGGGCCAGTACGAACTTCAATGCAGCTAACGATGTAGGGACAACAACAGAAACAGAACTGCAGATGGAGTTGTATTGGGGATGGAGATGGAACTCCGATGCCCGCAATGGACTGCAGAGTAAGTTGATTCCGTGATTTTGGGGGGAAAAGTTAGCCGGGGCTCTGGTCCTGGCACTCGTCCTTCTCAGGCTGCATTTTGTGCTTTTATTATGCTTTTTGGTCGGCTCTCCGCCTCGTGTTGGTTCAAAGTTGAAGCTGCGCAGGAGTTGACAGCTGGGGAGCGAAGGAGAAGTGCAGACTTTTTAGTATTTTACACAAAAGCGCCGGCATGGGCACGAGGATCGGGGGCAGACTGGGATCGGGTTCCTGGGCGAATGGTTAGACGCTTGACTGGCTACAAACAAACGGACAGAAAGACGGTCGGGTGGAGGAAACAAGTCCGGGAAGCGCTTACAACATGCATTAGATTGGCAGTTGGGGATTTACTTGTAAAATGCAAATGCAATGGATGTACAATTTAGAAATTTTTACACCAAAAACTAGTGGACTCGATGGAATCGTCATTGCAGCTGGCGGAGAAATTGGCATTTGCACTGCCATGTTCCTTCCCTGAACTGCTGAGCAGAAGGGAGTCCAAATGGAGCGGATGAGGATGGGTCATGTATCCTGGGCGTCAGTCTGTTTTAAAGTTCATTTGAAATGCAAGCCGTTGTTTTGTCTGAATGACTCCTAATCTATGCTAATGAAACTGTTTTCGGTTTCGTGTTTTTAAAACGAATTTCACCCCAGCCAACTCGCAAAAACTTTCCGCATATCAACAGAAATTACCGGAGGAGTAGCTACAAACAACAGCACGCAGGGTGCCAAGATACATAAATAAACAAATTGTGTGTTAGCTTAAATTGAAAAGCAAGTGAAATGTACTTGAATATAGCGCCGTTTTGTCCCATGCATATTCAGATAGCTTTCTGAATAAAATTGGGAATTGCTCTACAATGGGAACGATCAATATGTCATATAGTTCTATTCTCTCATTATTAAACTTCACATTTCAACCGCAAAATGCTAAAATTTTAAACAATGCTAAATGTACACACTATAAACTAATGCGTACACTTAATGAGTTCAATTCGGGTGTTTGAATCTAACTGACTCGCTACTGCGAGGGCATCGCCTTTTATTCATTCTTACATAGGTTCTTATCATCTAATTATATAATGCAGCGCTTGTAAGACGCTGCAGTCTGCGTTGGTCAATGCAGCTGAGGTTTATCTTTAATCTATATTTGTGACCTATGACCGCGCTAATCACCTCCCGCGTGATCATACCTCTTAACACTTCGGCAATAGACCCCTGCAATCGTACTTATCTGTAGTTGCCACTTATGTTGTCCCATGCCATGTTTATTGCAGCCCATAAATAGAACATATTTATAGTTTGTCTACTTATCATGTCTAAACACATCTTTAGACATTCTCCGGGGGGAAAAATGTACGGCCAGTAGTTGTCTCTCATTTATGCGTTGCCTCCGGATATAAATGACCATTATAATTATGATAATCGCTGTCAACGCTAGAGCCGAGTGTCCGCTTGCCGTGTGAAAAATCAAGTCATCAATGTGTACTTTGTTATTTTTCAGAGTATTGATGCGCATTTGAAGATTTTGTAGTTCATTAGTGTTGTTGACAATCAAGTGCTTCAGCGGGACCACGTTCCATGTCTCCTTGTCATCTATAATTCGTAAACTGGGAAAGATAGACATTTCAGACGCTGTCGAAATTACTTTTTGAGGAGTAATTATTGTTGTATCCCTAATATTGCTGTGCATCCTGCAGGTAGTTGTATAATGCCTTGATTGGGCAGTCTTATAACTTGATGCTGTTCGTTGCATCTTATATTAGCTGTTGTATTCCGAAACAGTCTAAATAGCCAACGGTTGGATCCACTTATCTCTTTGATGAACGAATTGCCTTGGAATTCCATCATTTCGCATGAGTGTGCCTTGCTTGGTTTCAATGGAGATATTTCGCAAGAGTGATCATCCGCGTTTTTCCATGCCCAATTATTTTCGCAAAGCCATGTTGTCGAATCCTCTTGTCTGCATTGGTTAATTTCCATTTCAGACATTAGGTGATATGCGTTTATGTCGGTATTGAACGCAAAATATTTAGAATTCAGTTTCGGAATAAGCTTTGTTCCGTTTGTCCACAGTGGTATTGGGATTACTTCAAAGAGATCCGTTTCCTGATTGTTGTATATCGGCAATTTTGCTTCAATGAATAGGACATTATCCTTCAACATAGCTTGTGCCTTCATCAGTTTATAGATCAGTGGTAATTGTATAACTGAATTTCCACCCGGTAGCATTTGTTTTCGTCCTAATTTTTGCTTAACTTTTTCGAGCTCCTCCAGCATTTTGTTAGGCGCAATTAGTGTAGGATGAATTCTTCCTTCACTAATGTCCGTTACCATTGAGATCGCTGTTGCTTGTAGGCTTTCTGCCTCTTCAATCCAGTTTCGCACTTGATTTGATAACATAAGGAATTTAATTGACTCCTTATATACCATAAAGTGCTCCTTCATGGTTTCTGCAATAATATTGACTTGTTGGGTCAGTTTTCCCAAATTCCGGTTTGCTTCTATCGTAGTTGTTCTTACTAATTCTTCCGTAGCATTGATGACCGAGGTCTGATTGTCAACATATTCCATTAGATGTTTTTCGTTTTTTATGATCGTTTGCATATTTTCCTGTATTCTATTTGCATTTCCGATATCAAAGAACAGTATAAACCTTTTCTTTCGGTTGGTACGGTGCCGTAGTATTTTGTCTTTTTCTTTTATGTTGTCAATTTTTGTCCTTATTGTCGTGCCGAAGAAATCGCAGTAGTCCTTGAAGTCTCCCATTTTTTCGCAAACCAGGCGGGATTTTTCCAGGAAGTCCTCTGATTGTTTTATGACATCAAAATAGGCTTGCATGTCATAATAAAACAGTAATTGCCAACTGGATGTAGCGACTTCAATTTTACCAATTTTGTTTACCATAACTGCAGCTTTTGCGTCGATGTCGTAAATTTTTCCAAGTTCTTTGGGAATTTCTTCCGAATTTTTTGTCGCAGTTGTAGCTTGCAACATCAATAAACAGCATAGCACAGTAGCTATGCTTCCAGTGCCATTCCTTTTGCCTTTTGGAACTCGCTGCTTCTTGTCCTTGCGTAGCTGCATTGACTCCGTTCTAGATGGCGTTGCAGCTCCAGCTGGTTTTGCTTCGCTAACAGGAAGTTGACAGATCTTGTTTAGCGATCTTTTTACTTCCCCATCGCTTGTTTTAACCGTGACTACCCGGACTTTATCATCTTGTCCTTTAGTCGTACTAATGATTCTTCCCATTGGCCATCTTGCAGGGTGAGTGTTCTCATGTTTTATAAGAACCAACTGTCCCTCCTTCAGATTTGGCTTTACCTGGCGCCATTTGGTTCGCTGCTGCAATGACACCAGATACTCCTCTTTCCATTTCTTCCAAAAATCACCTCTGATGCGTTGAATAAGCTTCCATCTATCCAAAGAGCTGATTGTCTTACTTTCGTCAAAATGTTCAGGAGCTCCAATTAGAGGTCTTCCCACCAGAAAATGACCCGGCGTTAATATTTCCTCACCATCGTTTTCGCTCCTTACAGTGACTAATGGGCGCGAGTTTAGTACTGCTTCGATTTGACATAGCAGTGATGCAAATTTTTCATATGTAAAGCTGTTTTCACCAATAACTCGTTTAAGGTGATACTTCACTGATTTTACACCGGCTTCCCATAAACCTCCCATGTGGGGGCTTCCCGGGGGGATAAAGTGCCACTTGATGCCTTCTTTTTCTAGTGTAGGTGCTAACTCATTATTGTTTTAATGGCAGCTACAAATTCTTTGTCCAATATTCTTGAAGCTCCTACGAAGTTTGTTCCATTATCTGAGTATATGTTCTCACTCTTGCCTCGTCTTGCAAAGAACCGTCGAAGAGCCTCCAGGAATTTGTCTGACGAAAGGTCGCTAACAGCTTCCAAATGTATTGCTTTTGTTGCCATACAAACAAATACACAAATGTATCCTTTATACGTTTTTTGACCTCTTCCCTTTGAGCAGCGAATCTGGAACGGTCCGGCGTAGTCTATTCCAGTATTTTGAAACGAGTAATCAGCCGTTACTCGATAAACTGGTAGATTTCCCATCAGTTGACTGGACATCTCTTGCTTGTATCGTATGCATACAATACATTCCCTTAAATATTTCTTTAAGGAATTTTGTATGCCAAATATCCAGAACTCCCTCTGAATATAAGTTCTCATAATGTTAATTCCGCCATGCAGAGTTTCTTTGTGAGAATCCTTTACAATTAACCACGTCAAATATGACTTATCTAGTATAATTGGATGTTTTACATTATACGGTATCATTGCGTTTTGTAGTCGTCCACCAACTCGAAGTACGCCATCACTATCCAAAAACGGATTTAGCGCCTGCAACTTACTCTTTGGTTCTAAAGGTCTTTTGTTTTTGAGTAGTCTGACTTCGTGTCCAAAATCTAGCTGTTGTTGTATCTTTACCACAGCAATCTTCGCTAGCTTTAATTCCTCCACCGTAAGATGTGACGGCTGTTGCGATTTTCCTCTCAGCTTTGTTATGAAGCGTAATACATACGCCATTACTCTAAGAAGTTTGTCGATCGATGAATACTTTGATAAAAGATGGTTTTGCAGATATTCGGATTTTATCAATGTGGATACCACAACCATTTCTGATTCCTTTTGAGTGGGCCAGTGTTGTGCATCTATAGATAGCCAATTAGGCCCTCTCCACCAAATTTCACAGATTTTAAGAGCTTGCGGTGATATCCCTCTTGAAGCCACGTCTGCTGGATTTTCTTCCGATTTAACGTAATTCCATTTGACATTGGGAATTAGTTTATTGATATCTTCCACTCTAGTTCTGACGAACTTATCTTTGCTGCGCTTGTTCTGTATCCAAGCAATAGTAATTTGCGAATCACTCCATGCATGCGTTGTAATCTTGTTGCTCCATATAGCCTGCACTTTCGCTAATAACTTTGCTAGTAAATGCGCAGCACATAATTCCAACTTTGGAATTGTTTTCCTGTTTTTTATAGGATTTACTTTGCTTTTTGCTGCTAGCAAGGTAACTCTGCCGCCTACTTTTGTATACACAGCCGCTGCATATGCTTTCTCTGATGCATCGCAGAATCCATGTAGCTCCATAATACCTTTGGAGCATCCAGTCCAGCGTGAAATGCTAATTTCTTCTAAATTTGATAGACCTTTAGCATATTCCATCCACCAGTTTGCTAAGTTGGATTCCAATTCAACGTCCCAAGTCATCGGTAACTTCCACAGTTCCTGAATAAAACATTTGCCTTGAATTGTTACCGGTGCCAGCCATCCTAGTGGGTCGAAAATTCTGGACAACTGTGATAACACTAACCGCTTTGTTATGCGTGTTAGCATTGGGTTTTCTGCCGAAAACGTAAATGTATCCTTCTTCGGATCCCATTGAAGTCCTAAGGTTTTGATCGATTCATTCTCCTCAATGCAGATTTTCTCCGTAGCTCCGTCGTCCTGAATGTCGGCTAAAATACGTTCGTCATTTGCAACCCATTTTCGCAGATGCATGCCGGCCTTCTCCATCACTTGTCTCAATTTCCTTTGACGTTCATAGCACTCGTTGACTGTGTCTCCACCAGTTATGAGGTCATCCATATAAAAGTCGTCTCTTATTGTTTCTGCTAAGACGCTATCCTCTTGGCAAAACCGATCTGCCAGCTCTCGTAGACATCGGACTGCTAAGAAAGGTGCTGCCGAGGTGCCATACGTTACGGTTGTTAACTTAAACTCACTGATCGGCAGTTTTGGATCATCTCTCCATAGGATATATTGGTATTCTTGGTCTTTCTCAGCAACCTTTATTTGGCGATACATTTTTTCAATGTCAGCTACCATAACATATTGCCACTTGCGCCATTTAATTAGAATATCGAATATATCCTTTTGAATCTTAGGACCAGCTATAATAACGTCATTTAGGCTTAGTCCATTTGTCGTTTTTGCGGATGCGTCAAAAACTACTCGTAGCTTCGTAGTTAAGCTTCCAGGCCTGATGATTGCTTGATGGGGTAAATAGTATTTACCTTGACCCGTTGTCTTTACAGATTCCATATGTCCCATCTTAAGGTATTCTTTCATGAATTCGTTGTATGCAGCCCAGTTCTTTGGGTTTCTTTGAAACTTCTTTTCCATTTGCATGAGCCTTGCCATTGCCTGTTTGCGAGAGTCCCCCAGCTTTGCCTCTTGGCGGAATGGAATTGACACCACAAATCTGCCTTCCTCGTTGATGACAGTTGTTTCTCGGAATTTTCTTTCGCATTCTGCATTGTCTGTAATCGTCTCATCGGCTTCATCTTCCAATTCCCAAAAGCGATCCAGGTCCTTTAGATTTATTGTGGTAGTGGCACTTATAATTTTGTGCTTTGCTGCTCGAGTTATATTTCCAGACACAATCCATCCAAATTTGGTTTTTTGTCCCAAGATTCCATTCACGGTTTTTATTTTTTCCATCATAATCAGGGGAAATAGATCCACACCTATCACCATGTCAATTCTGCTTGGCTCGTTGAATCGTGGATCTGCTAGCCTGTAGCCCTTCCACTCTTTGTTGATATCAATATCCAACTTTTTGCTGGGAAGGGCTCTATGGAGTGTTGGTAAAACCAATGCTTCCGTTGATGCTTTGAAGCTGCTTGGAATTTTTGGTTTGATCGTCAGGTGGACACTATTTTTTGATAATTGAGTAGTCTGGGAGATACCTTCGACCTCTATAGTACTTCTTACTCTGGGAATCCTTAATATTTGTGCTGCTTCCTCTGAAATCAGCGTCTTCTGGGATCCACCGTCAATAAGCGCCCTCAACTCGTTGTAACGTCCAGCTTTGTTTTTCACTAAAACAACAGCTGTAGCCAATAGTGTGTCTTGCCCTTGCTTAAGGCTATTGCTGTTGATACTGCGTTTTGTCTCTTCATGAAGAAGGCTGTTGTGTCTTTTGGAGCATCGATTGCATGTAATTTCCTTTCTGCAATCGATAGCATTATGCTTTCCAAAGCATCTAAAGCACATGCTGTTCTTTTGAACGAATTCTTTTCTTTTTTCGATTGATTGTGCTCTGAATTTGAGACACTTTATCATATCGTGGCCATCCTTAGAGCAAAAGGCACACGATCTAACTTGCACTTTTCTTGTAGCAAGCTGAGCGGTATTTTTGGTAATGGCATTTACTGAGTTGTATTGTTGCTCAATAAACTCTAGTACATCTTGTAAGGACTGTATAGCTCTTGCCTTTTTTACATGCTGTTCATACAGCTGCAAGGCTTCTGGCGAAAATTTCCGCAGCAGAATTTCAGCTAAAATTACGTCAGCAGAGCTTCCTATTTTTCCTTTTTGCTTTATGATGAATATGCTCTCGGTCGCAGTATCCAAAAACTTCCCTAAATTTTTCTCATCGTGGGGCAGCAAGCACTCCAGTTCCATTAATTTGTTGAAGTGTTGGGAGAATATTTTTCTGCTATTCTCATAGCGTTTGCAGATAAGCTCCCACGCTGCTGCATAGCTAGCCGCTGATCCCGTTATCAAATGGCTAACCACCATTTGAGCTTCTCCTTTTAAGCAGGCTCTTAAATATCCCAGCTTCCTTGTGTTGCTGAGATCCTTCCTGCTGTCTATTAGTTCAGAGAACAACTCGTAAAATGTTGGCCATTCCTTCGCATTTCCATTGAACGTTGGAAGGTCCACTTTTGGGAGTTCTGGCACATCGTAGTTGGAACTTTTGAACTGTTCCAACTTCCTCTGAAGTACCATCTCTAGTGCGGCAACATCAGATTGCAGAATGTCTACCTCATCTTGATCAAAGGCAGTTCTGTCATACTTGTTTTCAAGCAGTTTCAGTGTGTCCGTGACGTTGGACCAATGACTTTTCATCATTGCCAGCTGCTTGACTAGTTCAATCTCACTTGAACTATCCAGGGTTTCGTATATTAGGCTTATCTGTTGCCTCACCCTGTCCGCTCTTCTGTCCACCAGTTGAACCAGATTATCAACTGGACTGGAGCTCCGAGCTGATGCGGAATCAGATAATTTTGATCCACTTGGTATATTTACCTCTTCAAGTGTTTCTACCTTTAATTGCGACTCCTTGTAGGCCTTGACAGCATCCATAGTTTTAATAAATATTTTGTCATTAAAATATTGATGATCGCCAACTCCCAATTTTACCAGCGCATTGTTGTTAGTAGTAAATTGGTCTACCAATGCTCCTATTGCTGGTATAGATGCCTTGTCCTTGATGGCTTGCAGTATTTTGTTCTGCAGCACTCCTTGGTCTTGCATCAATTTCACAGATCTTTCCGACAACATGTTGGGAAAACAATCACTGTGACTTGTACTTTCTGCTTGTATTCTTTGGCGTGATCCGTTGGAGGATTTTTTGATTGGTCGCCCAGTTGACCTAGCTGTGCCTCGACTCACAGCTGATTGATCAGCCAAAGAAAAGCAAGAACACAATGTTTCACCTTATAGTCCTAGTAATTTAAGGCGTGGTCTTTTATTCTGTGTTTCTTACCACTGGTGGGGGAAACAACAGAATCACTCGAATAACCTTGCTCTTTTTACTTTAAGGCGCTGGTTTTTTCTTCTGTGTTTCTTACCACTGGTGGGGGAAAACAACAGAATTTCTCGAAGGACCTAAATGTACACACTATAAACTAATGCGTACACTTAATGAGTTCAATTCGGGTGTTTGAATCTAACTGACTCGCTACTGCGAGGGCATCGCCTTTTATTCATTCTTACATAGGTTCTTATCATCTAATTATATAATGCAGCGCTTGTAAGACGCTGCAGTCTGCGTTGGTCAATGCAGCTGAGGTTTATCTTAAATCTATATTTGTGACCTATGACCGCGCTAATCACCTCCCGCGTGATCATACCTCTTAACACTTCGGCAATAGACCCCTGCAATCGTACTTATCTGTAGTTGCCACTTATGTTGTCCCATGCCATGTTTATTGCAGCCCATAAATAGAACATATTTATAGTTTGTCTACTTATCATGTCTAAACACATCTTTAGACACTAAACAATTATATTGCTTGTGCAGGATAATGTGGCTGTAAGTTGTAAGAGAAATCATTAGAAATGTCTCGTTATACCCGTTACTCGTAGAGTAAAAGGGTATACTAGATTCGTTGAAAAGTATGTAACAGGCAGAAGGAAGCGTTTCCGACCATATAAAGTATATATATTCTTGATCAGGATCAGTAGCCGAGTCGATCTGGCCATGTCCGTCTGTCCGTCCGTCTGTCTGTCCGTCTGTCCGTCTGTCCGTCTGTCCGTCTGTCCGTATGAACGTCGAGATCTCAGGAACTACAAAAGCTAGAAAGTTGAGATTAAGTATACAGACTCCAGGGACATAGACGCAGCGCAAGTTTGTCGATTCATGTTGCCACGCCCACTCTAACGCCCACAAACCGCCCAATACTGCCACGACCACACTTTTGAAAAATGTTTTGATATTTTTTCATTTTTGTATTGGTCTTGTAAATTTCTATCAATTTGCCAAAAACCGTTTTGCCACGCCCACTCTAACGCCCACAAACCGCCCAAAGCTGCCACGCCCACACTTTTGAAAAATGTTTAGATATTTTTTCATTTTTGTATTAGTCGTCTAAATTTCTATCGATTTGCCAAAAAACTTTTTGCCACGCCCACTCTAACGCCCACAAACCTGCACTTCTACTAGCTGAGTAACGGGTATCAGATAGTCGGGGAACTCGACTATAGCGTTCTCTCTTGTTTTAAATTATTCAGTTGAATAATTTGACTTGGAATATTGTGAAATTCGGTTTTTGTGTGGTAAACAAGTATTCAAAAGCAGTTTCCTTATAGGTGGGGATTCCAAACATAACAAGTATATAATTAAGACCTTCTTTTAATACTGCTCTCCTTTAACGGAATTCTCCACTAAATTCCATCACCAGCCGATCATCGACAATCCATTGATTCGCTTACCAAAATGCCAGAACACATTTCCACGTAGAAGGGCTAAGAGCAGACTTTTATTGCAACCGCAACAAGCTTACATGCCATTCATCCCACAAAGCGATACTTTCCACAGTTGCAATAAACTCCGGCTGCTGTTGCAAGTTGCAGTTGCAGCTACGCACTGAATTGTACATGCATATGAACATAACGGCACACACACATCCATGCATTTGGGATTGTGTTTATTGAGGAATTCATCAAAATCGCCAAGGCAACTACAATTTCCATCGGATATTTGGCAAAAGTTGTTACTCCTACGCCCACAATAAACGAGGATGCCTTTCTACCGGCACTGTGAGAAAATCAGCTTCTGAGAGGTTTTTCATATACAGAATAATTTAAGTTACTTGTTATGCTATAAAGCTTGACGCAAAAGTAAGGTGTATAAACAAGCTAAAAGAGTGTGTTAGAATCGATAAGCAAAATCTGTTTTAGTGTTTGTTCTAAGTATAAGTAAGTAAACTTAAATCACTATTATACCCGCTACTCGTAGAGTAGATTCGTTGAGAAGTATGTAACAGGCAGAAGCAAGCGTTTCCGACCATATAAAGAATATATATTCTTGATCAGGATCAATAGCCGAGTCGATCTGACCATGTCCGTCCGTATGAACGCTGAGATCTCAGGAACTACAAAAGCTAGAAAGTTGAGATTAAGCATACAGACTCCAGGGACATAGTTTATCGATTCATGTTGCCACGCCCACTCTAACGCCCACAAACCGCCTAAAACTGCCACGCCCACACCTTTGAAAAATGTTTTGATATTTTTTCATTTTTGTATTAATCTTGTAAATTTCTATCGATTTGCCACGCCTACTCTAACGCCCACAAACCGCCAAAAACTGTTAGTTTTGAAGAGCCTCCTTCGCAGTTTCACTAGCTGAGTAACGGGTATCAGATAGTCGGGGACCTCGACTATAGCGTTATCTCTTGTTTTTGAAAAGTTATACCAGCTAATCTTTTTAATCTCTGCTCTCAGTCAACCATTAGTTGATTCGTGGAAAGTCTTGAATTCTAAGCAATCGAGGGTATCCTTAACCCTTAACTGACCGGGCAGCCACTTGTTACCCCTGTCACGCCCCCGAAAGCTCGCATGTGGCGTTGTTGATTACATTCTGGTGGCTGTTGTGGTTGTTGCTGCTGGGTTCTGCGTTGTCTGCGGTATTATTACAGTTCTTATTGTCCACGGTGGCTGCCAGCCACGTTTTCCAAAAAACGTCTGCGCACTTGACGGTGACGGCTACGACTTCCGCTGCAACTTGCAATGTGTCTGGTGTTGATGCTTTTATTTATGTGATGCCGCTGCGCCCACCGCCACCACAACTGAACGTAGGCCGACATTGTGGAGCGTCATTGGTGGAGCGTCAATAGTTGTATTTCAGCCCTCCAGGATGCGGAAGGATGCGCAGAACACGGATTCCTGCTTCCCAACTTAAATATTGGGCCCCAGGTGCCTCGACTCTTGAGAGGCAGCTCGCAGCTTCTGCGACTTTGCCTGCTGCATCGTCACATTACAGTGTTTACGCCCAGTAAGACTTTTATTGTAACCTGCCGCGTCCACCATCCTCAGACCGATTCCACACTCAACAAAAATATAGGTGCTTTTTTATTTAACAATTAAAAATACAATTCTTTTATTTTAACAATAATTGATTCAAATATATTTTGTAGGTTGCCAAATAAAAAGAACGACGAGGTTGAACAATCTTGTTTTTTTCTGTAACGACCGCCACTCTCTGTGAAGTCATAGAAATTTAACAAATTTCAATATTAGATAATTTAGCATTTAGGTTTTAAATGTTGTAATGAGAATGGTTTGGATTCTTTGCTAGTTCTTTACAAGTCTGTTCAGAATTACAAATAGGAAGACCGTTTCTCTGAGTGTGTGAATTTATAGTGGGCATGTGAATTTCGAACTTCTGGGAAAACTTCAAAGCGCAACACAACACGGACACAAACTACGGTGTACGCTTTATCCTAACTACCACCTGCATTACCAAATCAAGCACAGCACGTAATGAATCAGTCACAGCGATTAACTTTTACAGCAGCAGCGGGCCAAGAAATTACAACCGACGTTGTCGCAGAGTCAACCTGCCAGGTCACAATAGTCGCCGAGGGTGAATGGCCTTTGATCCCCCGAAAAATGAGGAAACTTGAAAATACAAACCATTTCCGGTTTCCGGCATCAGCTGACAGATGCCTGTTGGAAGAAGTAATGTTGGCAATTGAATTTTACTTCTTGTTCACTTTCTACTAAAGCAATATCTTCCTTTTTTTATTCATGGTTGGTAGGTTCTTTAATCAAATTCTTATTTCAACAGTGAAATTAGAGTAGAGTTGACACCTGAACGAGCTCGTAAAGAACACAGGGATGATTTTTGTTAAATGGTTTCATTTATTAGTAAAAATATAATTGTATTTGATTTGTATATTTAAGTATATTGTTTGTATAATTTTAATTAACAAATATTGCAGCAAATTTCATCTACTAAATTATGGATTACGTTTCGTATGCTTCATACGGTTTTTTTTTTTGTTTAGCCGGCGACGCTTCGTTGTTTGCGTGAAAGTTTCCATCCGGTCTTCTCTCTAACCCTGTGTGAGTGTGCACGCTGGCTTACAATTTACGGAAAATTTTAACAACGAGTTATAGCAACAAAACGCTTAACCCATGCATCTACAAAAAAGTACGTATCTACGTCCTTACGCTGAGTATGTGTAGTACGGATTACGCCTCTCGGATTACGTCTAACGGCTACCACATTACATGAGGCGACAGCCCTCACGCTCGCGGCTGTTCTGCGGCAGCAGTTGTCGCTGGGTGGGCGTTGAATGGGCAGAGGAACCGCTAGCCACCGATGCGTTCCCGTTAGACTCTAGACTTGCGTGCCGCGTGAGCCGCTGGTGATTCGTATTAAGGTCCGCCATGGTCCATTTGTTTCCGTTTGCTTGCTGCGAATTTGGCACAAACTCGCCCTCTTCGTTCTGCTGTCCTTGGAGTCCAGTGGTGACGTCCACGCCCTGCTCGGTGGCCGGGCCGGCATCTTGGAGCTGCGAGGAGGTGGCATCCCCCAAAGACTGTATGTACTGCTCTAGCAGGTAAACATGCGGCTGCAAGGTGAGGACAAACCCCCGGTACAAAGATCCGCTGTGTTCAAAGGTGCTCTGACTTAATTGCTTGAGCGCAGATTCCGTACGCCGACAGGTGTGAACCGATTCGCTCCGGATAATTCCGTTTACAATCCGCGAGATGGAAGCCGCATCCTGGAGCAAAATTGAAAGAACCAAGGCGTAGTCCGTGCAGTTCGCCTCGATGAACAGCTGCAACAAGTAACGCAGTTTAATGGACAGCTTTTGAGGTAGCATATCCACGGCTAGGTCGTCCTCTGATGCCGGAAGCGAGTACAGACGGCGGTAGCGAAAGTTGTCGAACGACAGCTGCGATCCAGACCGCGTCTTAAGTATTGGTAGGGAGGTGGGCTGCTGCAGTTCTTCCTCCTCTTCCCGTATGCTTGGCTGCAACTGGGGCGACTGTGTTGCTGCCCCATTGGGCGTGGCCAAACTGAAATAGCCAGATTCCGACGTCTGCGAAGATCCACCACCTCCTGTCTGTCGAAGAGTGCCGCGTAACTGAGCAAAGTCGTCCTTTGTCGGAGTCGGAAATGGAGTGGGGAGCTCTAGTTCCTCGTGTAGCACCTGCAGAGCGCCGGCGAAATCATCCAACTTGGCTGCCCGCTCCGATTCCTGCGAAAGCCAGCTGACAAGGTGAAAGTCCAGATAAGCGCACATGTAGCCCAAATCCATTAGCTTGTGGTTCTGCAGAAGTTGTCGAGCATGGCGCTGCAATATCAGATCGATGCAAAACGTCTCTCGCTGCTTAGTGGACCGCCGGCGCACCACCGAGGGTGCACCTGAACTGCTGCTTTCGGTCACAGGTGCAACTCCTGAAGCTGCAGATGCCTGCTTATCTTTGGGCAGATTGCTGGTCACCGTGGTGGAGAAGCTTCTCTCTCTGGCAATTGGGCCCAAAACCATGTTAAAGGCATCCGCATTTTGATTCACTTGCTGCTGTGTGTTCACCTGGGGAGGCGGAGCAATTTTCACATTCACCACCATCGACGACCGCGGTGAGTCGATCTCATTTGGATCTATAGCTTTTAGGAACCGGATCAAATCCTTAGCCAGCTCCCACTTTCGCTGCTGCAAAGCAATGTCCAGCAGCATAGTGGCATATTGCTTGCTAACAACAGAGGGTTCCAGATTCTGAAGGATTATCAAGTAGCTCGCAGCCGTGTCTAGCTGTTCCGACTGCAAACACATCTGGAATAAGTCCTTCGGCTTACCAGCCATCGAAAATAGATACGGCCACAGGGCGATCTCCGTTTTGCGGGCACATTGAACAATTGTTTCCAAGTAGACAGGGAACTCCCTTATAAAGTCAAGAATACTGGGCAGCTGTGCATCCGGAATGGGCTGTTTGCTGGTAGCCTCTTCCTCAAGAACCTCGTGTAGGAGCAGTTCCAGGGCGTGCGGGAAATATGGCAGCGAGCAACACGACTGTGCCATTTCCCAAGCAGAGTAACCCAGGTTGCGCTTTATCAGCTGCCGAAGTACCTTGTGCAGATAAATCTGCGACTTGCGTTCCATCACGGCGAACGGTAGAGAGAAGTGGGAGCCTTTCTCATTGGCGTAAAGTGTGCTTTCGTTCTCAACCCCCAGTACGATCACATTGTCAAAGAGCACGACCAGCGGATAAAGCTTCAGCGGAAAGCTCAGCATGATTCGCTTTGACATAAAACTGTGCAGACGCTGGGCGCCGCCATGCTCTCCTTCGCGACGTTCCCTTCCCGGCGGCAAAATCGGAAGCCATACACGCATTCCGTGGGCTCCCGAGTAAAGCCAAAGGCAGTCACGCATCGCACAGCGTTCCAGGGAGTGTGACAGCCAAAAGACCTCAACGCAGCTAGCCAGGCATGTAGCCAGCAAGGTGTTTGGTACCTATTTGGTAAAAACGGATTTTGGCATTAGTTGTTATATGATAAATGGTAGTAATTGCCCGCGAAGCTTTAAAGGTAACCATAAATCCTACCTCTTTTTGTAGCCAACGTAACGCGGATTAAATGTATAAATGATTTGTATCTCTAGTATCAGTCAATCATACCTGTTCGCCGGCATCGCGTTGTATCATCAATATGCGGCCGCATACATTCACAATGATAGTCTCTGCCTGATCTCCACCCAGCTGTCCCTGGGGCTTTAGCTCATTCTTAAGGTTAGTCACGGTCAGACTAACAATGCATGCAGGGTGGATGCAAATGCTCTTCACATCCAATTCATAGGCGCACTCAATATCCAGGGCGTAGGCGGATTTTTTCGACATATTAAACAGGCTCACTATTCCATCGGCAGTGAGTACGATCAACTGGTGTCGAAATGAGTTCAGACTAATAACTGGTGCTCGCACCTGCAGCTTGTGTCCGTATTGGTTGTCTAGTTTGCAATCTGCCGGATAGCAACGCAACTCATCTGTGCGGTCTAGAAGCGAGTAGCAGCCCATGACTATAAAGCCATGCCACCAGAGTAGGCCGCCGGAAACAACGAAGTCCTTCTCCTGCGACTCATTGCCAAAAAGCTTCCATCGCCGGGTCACTAGAGAATAGTGCGCCAGTCCAGTGCGACCAGCCACCGCCAAGTGAAGTCCGTCGGGATCGATAGCAGCATATCGGATTGGCCAGTTTGTGGCCGCGTAGTTGAGCGGCAGCTGCAATACTGTCCAATACTTACTCTCCGTAAGAATGCTGCCTGTGTGTGGACTTTGTTTTAACTCCAGACAGTCTCCATCGCCGGAAATGCCTTCATTAGAACCCACACCGCTCGATGGAAACGTTCCATGGCTACCGGCATAAGTCAGCTCCAGATTGTTGCCCTGATTGAGATACAGGCAGTCGTCACCTTGCAGTAAGATGTGCGGGCTCGTCGTCATGCAGGGATTCATACTCAGAACGCTCTTCACAAACTGCATCTGAAGCACATTGCTTTTGTCAGTTTCCGGCTCCTGTTTCAGCATGAAAAGCTGATAGCCCTCGGTTGACCATTCGAGTCGACGGAGCTTGAGTGGATTTTGGCGAACTAAATCTACGTTATGGCCGAAATCCCAGCTCAGAGTAGACATTAGCAATGCCCCGAATGTGCTCCAAAGAGACAGGCCGCCATTTTTCCAACTCACTGCGAGGACGCAGCCGTCAGGGCTCCACTTTAGCTCATTTACCGAACCCAGACTGTCTGGGAGTACATTTTCTGTGAGCATAAGGCGATGAGAAAACTCCAATCCCCCGGTGGCATCATCAATTGCGTACACATTCACCGCCGAACTCTCTTGACCATAGGCCAAGAGTCGGAATTTGTGATTGACACTGCAGACACTTGCATCCTCCACATCCGGCACCCAGAAGCCGTGCATGTGATCGGTCTCAAATCTCAGATGGTTGGCAATCAGGAAGGCGGCACGTTGGTCGCTGAAGACGGCTGCACAGCCACCGATGAACGGCGAATATTCTAGAGCGGCCACGTACGAATCCCTGCTCAAGGGCGGCACATTCCGGGCAGACGACTGCTGGGGCTGCTGCTGCACGTAGAAGGGAATGTCGCGCAGCTTAATTGCAGATAGGGCTGGCAGCTCTAGGTCGTTCTCTGCGTGTTCCAGTTCCGTCCACTGCAGACGCAGTAGCTCGCACGACTGGGTGGCCAAGAGCAATTCGCTGAGGCTAATGCAGCACACAGTGGTGATGACGGAGCCCAAAGTAACGCTGCACAGTTCGCGCAAGCTCAGCCGGGGTATGTTCTCTTTAATGAAAAGCTCGGCGGAATCCCGTTTGAGGCTCGCGGCGGGCGGATCGACCTGCTGCAGGATTCCACTACCGTTGGCATCGAAGTCCAGTTGGTACAACAGCAAGGCGCCGGACGCGGTAAGCAGGGCAAGCTGCCGAGAGTCCGGCTTCCATACAATCTGCTGGTTGGCCCCGTACTGACGAAGGGAGTTCTCCGTCCGCCGGAAGTAGGCGATCGGAATGAGCGGATTCGCGTACCAAATGCCCAGGAAGTCATCGCCCACGGCGGCCACGAGTATTTTGACCGCGTCGCAACCGATGTGCCGGATGCTGGCGCTCTCGCCAGGCATCGCCAGGCCCACCCGCTTGGGCCAGCCCACTGGATAGTACATCCTCCGAGTGAAAAGTTACTGCGCAAACGGAAAAGTGCATTAGCAAGAGCAGGAGTGCGGAAAAACGGATTCAACCTGCTGACGGGTGCGGGTGCATTTAGCTTTTGTGGGTTACGCCCAGTTTTACATGATCTCCCTCGCACAATTAGCACTTTTACAAAACATTCCACAGGACAACAAAAAATCTGCGCGATTTTACGCGTATACAATGTAAGTGTTGGCCAGGATCCAAAAATCACAGCTGTTTGCAAATCGGCGTTTTCCACCACTGATTTTGAGCGAGCAACAGTGATGTCGCCGTAGCTTTATTCGTCCATCAGCTGTTTCATAAAAGCCACCAAGTCTTGTTATTTTTCTTTTCGGCTAGCCGAGAAAATTTGGGGTTCGCCAAACAAGTAGTAAAACACACATAAGGTAAAGGTAATATAACTTCATGCACTTCATGATCTACACTTCAAGTAGACCATAAACTTTCTTACCTTGTAAAAAAGGACATTCCGCAGACTATTAGTAAACAATGTATAACTATGTATAAACTCTTAATTCAAAATAATGTTATCGAATAATTCAATTTATTTACCAGCGCAAGCTACATCTCTAAAAAGTTCCGACTACCGAGTTCGCGAGCTGGTTCACCCCGACTACTGTCAATGTGAAATAAGTTGAACGCATATCAAACTAAATAAATCAACCGGCTTTCGAGAGGCAGAAGAAACGTGGATTTTTGAATTATTCTCAAAATGACTGCATTCGAAGGTAAGTGAAAATCAATACTTGAGGTGTTCATGCCTTATTTGTCTTGCCTCGCAGAGTTTGGTTTGCTTCCGGAGCTGGGAAAGGCCACTGACGAATTGGACTGGACGTAAGAATACATACCCTCTTGGTTGCCATATTGCATACACATTTATTTGCAGTCTGCCCACCGACGTCCAGGCTGAGGCCATTCCCCTAATCTTGGGAGGCGGTGATGTGCTGATGGCCGCCGAAACTGGTTCCGGAAAAACAGGTGCCTTCTGCCTGCCCATTCTGCAAATCGTGTGGGAGACCTTGCGGGACTTGGAGGAGGGAAAGGCTGGCAAGGGCGGTGCAGTTGGAGGAGCGGTGTCCCCGTGGACCATGTCCTTCTTTGACCGGGGAAACGCGCTTGCCGTCACTCCTGATGGCATGCGTTGCCAGTCGCGGGAGTTCAAGGAGTGGCACGGATGTCGGGCCACCTCTGGCGTTCGCGGAAAGGGGAAGTTTTACTTTGAGGCCACGGTAACGGACGAAGGACTGTGTCGTGTGGGCTGGTCTACGCAGCAGGCAAACCTCGATCTGGGCACTTGCCGCTTCGGTTTTGGATTCGGTGGCACCGGAAAAAAGTCCAACAACCGCCAATTTGACGACTACGGTGAGGCATTCGGCAAGGCAGACGTCATCGGCTGCCTGCTCGACTTGCAACGCCAGGAGGTAAGCTTCTCCAAGAATGGGCAAAACCTAGGCGTGGCGTTCCGCTTGCCGGATAACCTTGCCAAAGAGACCTTCTACCCGGCGGTGGTGCTTAAGAACGCGGAAATGCAGTTCAACTTTGGAAAGACTGACTTTAAGTATGCTCCGGCTAACGGGTTTGTAGGCGCTTACCAGGCTGGACCCGAGCATAGCAAGGCCAATCCGCTGGCCAGTCCCACAGCTGGGGCAGCGTCCGCCAAGCCGGCGCCTAACGCACCTCAGGCCATCATCATCGAGCCCAGCAGAGAATTGGCCGAGCAAACCTATAAACAAATCGAGAAGCTTAAGTACCACCTGAGCAACACAGAGGTTCGCTCCCTGCTGCTTATTGGTGGAGTGAGGTTGGAGGAGCAAAAGACGCAGCTGATGCAGGGCACTCACATAGTGGTGGGCACGCCCGGACGGCTGGAGGAGATGATCAACAGTGGCCTGGTCCTGCTCACCCACTGCCGCTTTTTCATCCTGGATGAGGCAGACGCACTTCTCAAGCAGGGTTACACCGAGTTGATTGACCGTCTACACAAACAAATACCCAAAATCACCACGGATGGTCGCCGTCTGCAGATGGTTGTTTGCTCGGCCACGCTGCACGCATTTGAAGTAAAGAAGATGGCTGAGCGCTTGATGCATTTCCCCACCTGGGTGGACCTGAAGGGGGAGGATGCTGTCCCTGAGACGGTTCACCACGTCGTCTGTCTTGTCGATCCGCAGGTGGACACTAGCTGGCAGTCGCTACGCCAACTCATTAGCACTGACGGCGTCCACGACCGAGACAACGTTCATCCGGGCAATCATTCCCAGGAGACGCTGTCGCAGGCAGTCAAGTTGCTCAAGGGCGAATACTGTGTGCACGCTATAGAGAAACACAAAATGGACCGGGCCATTATATTCTGCCGCACCAAGCAAGACTGTGACAACTTGGAGAGATATCTCCGCCAGCGAGGCGGACAACGCTACTCGTGCGTCTGCCTTCATGGTGATCGAAAACCGCAGGAGCGTAAACAAAACCTGGAAATGTTTAAGCGGCAACAGGTCAAGTTCCTGATTTGTACGGACGTGGCAGCTCGTGGTCTAGACATTACTGGGCTGCCGTTCAGTAAGTTCTCGTTAATTTTAAAAACAATGAACATCTTTGAATTAATTACAAAATACTTTCTTATCCTCAGTGATTAATGTGACGCTGCCCGATGATAAGACCAATTACGTTCATCGCATTGGACGTGTGGGAAGAGCGGAGCGCATGGGGTTGGCTATCAGTTTGGTGGCCACAGTTCCGGAGAAAGTTTGGTACCACGGCGAGTGGTGCAAGTCGCGGGGTCGTAACTGCAACAACACAAACTTAACCGAAGTCCGAGGATGCTGCATCTGGTACAACGAACCAAACCTACTCGCCGAAGTTGAGGACCACTTGAACATCACCATCCAGCAGGTAGACAAGGCCATGGAGGTGCCAGTTAATGACTTCGACGGCAAGGTTGTGTACGGTCAAAAGAATTTCAACACTGGCAGCAGCTACGAGGACCATGTCGAGCAGCTGGTGCCTACTGTACGCAAACTGACGGACCTGGAGTTGCAATCACAATCTTTATTCTTGAAACGTCTTAAGGTCTAAAGCGAATCTGGAGCGACATTTGTTTGCTAAGCAAGGAGGATTGCATTACCAACTCACGCGGAAATACTTTAGCGGCACTGACACACACATTTGTATATGTAGGAAATCGGAGCTCAAGCTCGGCCATTAAGAATAAACATTCAATTAAACTAGCTTTAAAATCTTCTGTCTAATGAGTATACAGCCTCGTTTGGAAGCTGGAGTTCGGTTGCCATCACTCCTCTTCCTCCTCGTCCTCCTCGTTCAACTCGGTTCGCATCTGTTGCAGCGCTCTGAGCTGCTGGCACAGCTGATTGCCAAACGACTCGACGTAGCGGGGGCTGATCTTATCGAGCAGCGCGTACGGCGTTTCAAATATCTCCTCCTCATTGTCGTTACCCTGCTCTTGTCCGTTGCAAAGTAGCGCGGAGATCCGGCTTTCCTCGTCTATAGTGTCGTACTGGGAAGAGACGATCTTGAAGCCACGACTGGTCACCTGAACGCAGCATGTGGCGCTCTCGATGGTCCTGATGTTTAAGTAAATTTGCGTGGCATCGCTCGCTAGTTTTGAGGAGATGCAGATCTCAGCGACGTGCGCCTTGACATCTTTAATGATGGCGTTGGCTTCATCCTCGCAGTTGAAGGCTTGCTCCTCCCCAGGCTCCGTGTTGGCTTTCGGTTCGCCCATCACAATAGAATCGCTTCGGAGCGCTTCGGCACTCCTTTTAATTGAATCCCAGTCGATTTGGTTCCCTTTTACAGGCGCAACATGTTTTTCGACTCTAGTCCATATGTGTCACAGCAGCTGTCTGGTGTCTGCCACGCGTTAGTAAATTTCAACCGGTCGAACGAAGCAGGGCGTTCCAACTCTCGTATACCCTGGATAACTACACAAAACTAAAAATAATCATTGTCTTTTATGGCCAATTTTACATGCAATTTAGTTATGTTTTTTAGTTTGGTTTTTTTTAAGAACGCCTTTTAGTGAACATAATTTATTTTTGTACTATTCCTTATTGAAATGCACCCATGAAGTCAAATTTCGTAAGATATGCCGGTAAATAACGTTTGGTGTCGTATGAATGTATAAATTCATCCTAAAATAGTTTTAAATGCGGATTACATACATTCCACGATACTTTTTCACGCAATATACCCCCAGTAGATATTCATATTATGATAGATGGCGTTTTGGTCGACAACAGAGAATGCTTAGGAGCTTGAAAACCAGGGCTACTCGAGGCAATTTTTATGGGAATCATCGATGGCGGAAAGTATATCGATAGGAAAGAACATCGCTTCAGTTCCAGCTCCAATTTCGTTGCGAAAAAAATAAGAATCGAGGCATCTATACGGACGTCTCAAACTGCAGTTCGAAGAATATACGGACAGATTGTGGTTCTTGACAGGCACAGACTTTCAGGGCGTGTCACAACGATTGCTAGTGCAAATTACCCGTTCGCAGGCAAAGTGACACAAGCAGCAACATTAAAATGAGCGCACCTGGCATGGACAAGAGAAAACTCTCGTAAGTATTTTGCTGTGCTCCTTCATTTTTCCTACACGGCGCACACACACTCGCCGTGGGCAGAGTACACACGCTCAGCCCGTGCGCGAGTGTGAGTAGCAGCTGCGCGCAAGCAGCGCTGTCGGCGCGAAATTGATTTTTCGCGGCAGAAGTTTTCTTGAGCTAGTAGGCATTTTCCTTTGCAGCGTCGGGATAAGCAAGGAACAGGGTCAGGGGTAGCATTAGGCTGTGGCAGAAAGAAGGAGAGGGCAGCTACGGCTGGCGTACGATTTCGGACAAGCGATTTCGTCCTGGGCAAGGCCAAGGACGAATTTGGCAATCTGACGGAAGTCGATTTCTATCTGATATCAACAATCGTTTACTGGCATAGTTTTAATTTGTGTTGTATTACGCAGAATAATGTAACAGGAAGAAAAAGAGCTACACGCATCATCGATCAAGGTTCGAGACGATATCATTAAAATATGTGCTATGTAATAGAATTACGCTCTAGAAGTACACAGTATGCCACAGTATGCTGTTTTTGACATTCCTCTTGGCTCCAAATCCTTCATTTCGCGAATATTGTTCTATTTAGGTTGTACCATGCAACACATACCAATTCCGCCATAAGTGCGCGATAACAACAGACCTGCAGATCCAATAACTCGACAACCAACTAACTATTCAACCTGACCGTTATCGGACAGAGTTTTACGGCCGCGTTAGCCCGCTCTCTAATTCTACCGTGTATGAGTAATGCCAGCACTAACCGCATTAGTTTGGCCCAGTCAAAAGCGAGTTGGCATAGATTGTCGTGATGCCTGCCAACGTCCTTGGCCCTGTGCGGCCGCCCGACGCCCAACGACCCTGCAGCTCGCATCCGCTTGAGCCCGTAATCACCCTCATCACCGTGGTCCTCAACCACTTTGTCGAGCGCTCACCGTCTTATCAGCTCGCTGATATTCAGAGCGCGTTTAAGCATACTCAGCCTTCCCTCCCCTGAACTTGCCAAGCTTATAAATAGCACACACCTGCTTAAGAAAATCCATACAGTTTGCATGGGAAAGGTGCAATTTATGTTGCACGCGCCCCTGCTGCAGAGCCATCAATGCCAGTTGCTTTCAAACTGGGCGCCCTCAATGCCAACGCCTAGTCCGTGGGTGCAGGCAAGCCCTGAGGGCCAAGTGCTCCCCTGGTAGAGCTTCCATCGCGTGCCAGGGCTAACTGTTGCTGCGGTGACTCATAGTCCACTGGTACTTGCGATGGCTGGGCTTTATCGCACTCTGTCAGAATGTGACCTACGCTGGTGAAGGAATGTCGGAGGGAAGTGCAACTTCGCTAGCCAGCTCCGAGGTCTTACCCTGAGTGTAGTCATCAACAGTTAATTCCATATGCTGAGATGTGGATAGTAATCCTATGCAATGCAAAGACCCATATTCACTTTGGTTTTTCCTTTATTTAGGACATCTGGCGACTCGCTTTACGAGATCCTTGGACTTCCGAAGACAGCCACCGGAGATGATATTAAAAAGACTTACCGGAAACTCGCACTCAAATACCATCCCGACAAGAACCCGGACAATGTCGATGCGGCTGATAAGGTAAAATATTTCGAAAAATGGGTCTATGCTTTACTAAACGTTATATATATGCAGTTCAAGGAAGTAAACCGGGCCCACTCGATACTAAGCGACCAGACGAAGCGAAACATATACGACAACTATGGCTCTTTGGGCTTGTACATAGCGGAGCAGTTTGGCGAAGAAAATGTCAACGCATACTTTGTGGTCACGTCCCCGGCTGTAAAGGTCAGGAATCAGGGTATTTCGCGTCACTAGGCGGCACATTAAGTAATCTCTGATTTTCTTTGCAGGCGGTGGTTATCTGCTGTGCTGTGATCACTGGATGCTGTTGTTGCTGCTGCTGCTGCTGCTGTTGCAACTTCTGCTGCGGCAAGTTCAAGCCGCCGGTCAACGAGTCCCACGATCAGTATGCACATTTGAATGTGAGTGAAGTTTAAATTGGCTCTGCCAAGTTCAATTATAAAACCTGCCCCAACCCAGCCCGCCAAAAACTTAAATCATTTTGATTTAGTTAACAAAAGAGAAAACAAGAAAACCAATCCGGTGCAAAGCTAAAACATTAACACTAACGCATGCTTCCCATCCACCCACACACTGACTACTACCAACCGAACACCAAACCAACTTTGATGATTTTTGTGGGAAGATCCGTATCATTGTTCCTTTTGAGAAGCTAATGTTTAGTCAAAAACGTGCCCCTACATCTGGAATGGACACTTTTACACTTTTAGCTTTACTGCTACCCGATCAATAAACGCTTAACCATTTCTTAGTATAATTTTCCTGGTTTATAAGCTTTCTTGGCGCACCATCTCCATCGATTGGTTTTCCTTACACCCGTACAAACACTAGTCTGCACTGTTTTGTAATTAGTTTATTTTGGGGTAAGTATGAAGTTTGGTTTTGATTTTTGGTTATCTATTCTCCAAACAATGCAGTAATCAGAATACTGACTTTAAGACCAGAGGTAAACTAACCCAAAACCTTTCCGATTCATTAGAATTATATTTGTATTATTCGTTTTTAGTGATTGTTTTGTATTTTTGTACTTCACGAAAATCATCAAATGCTTCCAACGTTGCTCTCTCTATTGAAAAATAACTAATAAATAACGTCAACACGTACACGCTCGGATTTCTCGAGACAAATTCTGCGAAACTGCACTTTCAGAAAAATGTTCAACCATTTTTGTTTTACCCACGATTGCTTTTCTTGTTTTTTAAGTGTCCCATTACGCATACAAATTTAGTTTGCACCCACACTAGAAGTCTTCTTCCTTTGTTAGTTTGCAAGCTAAGGCAGAGAAGCTATAGACTTACGTTCTATTTTTGTTTAACTTTTTTTTTCTCAAAACTCTTTGCGATCGACTCATCATATCCACCACCTACTACCACCCACAACCACCACACATTCGCTCTCGACCTCGCCGTCAGCGCCCCGATGGCAATCGAGAAGGCAACGATATGCCACCGCATATGGGACAGCCGCCACGCCTTGTAAGTATGCGATTCGAAAATAATACCAGCACAAGTACAGCATGAAATAGGTGCAAGATCACCTGCGACCTGCCTACCGCCGTCACCTGGCACAAGGCACCCATCCACCAACTAACTAACACAAAGCCAAATCTGAGCTCTATTTAAACGGTAAACAATCTAAATTTATATGTTCCAAGGGAACACGTCTTACTAACATAAGTCATTCAATTAACTCGATCGAGATAACAGAAGAAGAGATGACAAAATAAAAAACGCCGTTCTTGAAAGTACTGATGTAAATGCTTGGTAAATTTTTTATGATTTTCTTTCACTGCTGTTATTTGGCTGATTTTAATTTTGTAGTATTTGGCTTTAAGTATCCTTCTATTCATAACACAAGTGTATGGTAGTGGTCGTAGCTCAACTGTAGAATAGTGGACATGGCTTGTAGGCAGCTTACCCACCGAAGGTTTTTGACTAAACATTGCTTATGGGATCATCCCTCCAAGCTCTCAAAACTCGCTGCAGAAACTAAAGTACCAACAGAAATCCTAATCTCTTCTTTTTGTATCCCGCAGGAGGACGTTGACCTCGACGACGTAAACTTGGGTGCGGGTGGAGCCCCCGTGACCTCACAGCCGCGCGAACAGGCCGGAGGACAGCCTGTTTTTGCAATGCCCCCGCCTAGCGGAGCCGTGGGAGTAAACCCTTTCACAGGCGCTCCTGTAGCAGCTAACGAGAATACATCGCTTAACACAACGGAGCAGACCACTTACACGCCAGGTATATAAACAGTAGGTCCAGAAGTCAACCTCACAGCCAGCCTCCGCCAGTTTGGCAATCCGACAAAACGTCTTTGACCATCGAACTTGTTATTGTGCATATATCGAACAAAAATAGTAATCTTCGGTCGCTGGATAGGTGGCGTAGGCATTCAGTCTCCAATCGACATATGCCGTCCAGCGATCAGATCAACACCTCCTTAGCAGTAAGCTCGGTATTTTTTAAAAACTTCCTGTACATGAGACCTTACACATGCGCAGGCATGAACATGAGATCCCATTAACATAGATCTGCATGCTGAATCGCTTTTTCACACACTGCCCGAGCTGCGAGGCGACCAATGGCTAGATGGATTGACTCAGCCTTGCGGGGTCTCAGGTCTGCGACAGCCGTACTCAAGTCCCCCATTTTAAGTAACTCCTTTCAAGATCGTTTTCCAAGCTCCCGCAAATTAAATTAAATCTTTGTTTACCTTTTGGATGATTTTGGATTGTCATTGTTTCATGAATGATTCAAGACATATAAAATGAATGTAGCTTAAGTTTGACGATTTTTATTGATTTTATTGTTTGTTATGCAACGCGTAAATTTTTGATTTCATTTCACTTATCACTATCTACCTCTCTCTCCCTCTCTCTTCACCTTTAGATATGGTTAATCAAAAATATTAGTCAAGTGCTGCGAGCGAGTCAAACCCGGGTGCTTGCGTACACCACACATTCAGATACAGACACAGAAAATACAAGCCCCTAAATTGTAACAGAAGAGAAGACCAGATTTATTTCATAAATATTAGTGTTGTTTTTAAGATGCGCGATATGTTGAAGCGAGTAAACATAGAAACCAATGTATTTATTTTAAGCCGTAGCACTTAGCTCTAATTTTAAACAATCGAACTTCGTGGCGGCCTCCAGACCAGTCATGTTGACTTTGGTCCACTTCGGGCAATCGATTCACTAATTCCATTGTCTAAGCCATGCATCTAGCCTTGCAGCTATACACAACTCGAATCGATAGACAAGCCGCGCAGCCACCATCTAAAAACCATGTTAAAAACACCGAAACAAACACGAAGCGGTGTAAAATTGTATATCGGAAGTTAGTCTAGACATTTGCTTGGCGATCGGATCCCTTCCGGCTTGGGATTCAGCCGCTGTGGACAATGAATCCACTTCTCGCGGAGAGAGGCACTGTAATTATATATATGTATATGATATGTGTATCTAGTTTGCATTTGTGTCGTCGCCTAGTCTAGCTTAATTGTTCGCGAGATCGTCGATCACCGATTGTTTCTGTTAATTTGCACTAAATTGTTAAAGCCAGAACTACTTATGTAAAAAGGATGATTTGTCGAGCGACGCGCCCAGCAGATTGCTCCGATCCGATTTTAATGCAAATGTAAATACGAGTTAAACAATTAAGCATCAAACAGTCAAACAGAGGAGGACGAAGAAGAGGACACTGTGAAGGGCGAAATAATAAACGGAAAGTTAAATTATATAACAGATATTAATAATCCCCTATATATATATATATATTACAATTAAATACGAGTAATCAAAAGTTGAATTGTAACCTCCAAAAGTATTGCACATATGTATTCCTAATTTTTTCGAAATTGAATTGAATCTTTATAATTTTTGTTTAATTGTTAACCCGCTTTTAATTGTAAATGAATGCGATTAGTCCAGCAGTAATTAACTTTTATATAATAGTATCCCAATTTAAACCATTCACATAGATTACTGCGGATCAGCTTTGGGCCAGGATAAAAGTCCTTGGGATCTAGGTCCTAGGCTCCGACTTTCGATGGTTCATCAATAGCATGAACACGCATACATATATGAAATTTAATTATTGATTACATATTACGGTCTTGCGTGTGTATTTATTGTTCGTACAAGTAAAAGCAAAAAATACTTAGTAAACTAAATATAAACCTAACAATTGTTTCCAAATTTCAATTGTATTCTGGTCTAACACAAAGAAGCCGAAATAAATTTACTATACAAACTCACCACCTTGTTTTACGCGCCCGCTCCCCCAGAGTATTCTCTTGTCGTCTTTGCCCAAGAAAGCTCCTCCAGAATGGTAAACAAACTACTTTTTGGGGTTGGAACTTTCGACGACGCCAGCTGACTGCAGTAGCTTTCACTCTCTTCGCTCTGGCTTTGTTTTGTTTTGGGGCAGTAACGGGCCACTGCCGGCACATGCGCTTTGCCCGGTCCCCGAACTCGTTGAACTTCGCCGCAAAGTTTTCCGCTTCAGAACCCGGAGGGCACTCCGTCGGAGAGTTCGAGCCAATTGTGGACAAAGAAGGATACTTCCTTGCTGCTGCTCCTGCCAAAAACAAAAAGTGGAAAATGTTGTGTTCGCTTTAATCGTCGGGGATAAATCAATTCCGCTGTTAACTAGATTACGGGCACGTACCTGGCCAAAACCAGAGGAGGCGGAATCCAATAGGCCAATCGGGGGCAGACCGTGGAAAAGCCCTCTATCGCGAACCAGTTCGTGTCAGTGTGTGCGTGTGCGGATTTTCGCCTTACTTTTTTCATGCGCAATTTGGGTTACAAAGCGAGAAAAACGCTGCTTAAAATGCATTAAAATGTTTTAAGCGCGGCGCTTCATTGATTTTCCTGCGCACAAAGAATGTTACACGCAGTCCTAGCCGGGAACAAAGGGCGCAGGACAACGATGAGGACAAAGACGCGAGGAAGCTGCTTCTAGCTTCCCTGCCTTTCCTACGACGGGGCGAGGACCAGCCCCAGCGCAGATCAGGAAACTCATCCCGGGAGGCATCCTGGCTCCCGTACTGCCCAGTAGCGACATGGCCGGCCTCATCGGCACCGCAAATGGCAAGCACCACCACCCACACCTCATCTCGCCCACCCATACGTCCCTGCCGGCCGGCATATGCAGCAGTGACAGCGGCATCTCCACTCTGAGTGCCATCTCGCCGCCGCTTTCCACCTCGACCACTACGGCCTCCGGTGCAGGAGGAGGTGTGGGCGGAAGCGGAGGCAGCCCCCAGCTGCGCACCTCACCTGCACTGAGCATGCTGGGAAGCGCCACTGCGACGGCCAGCGGAATAACCACCTCAGCAGGAGGCGGTCTTACCGCCGGGATCCTGGGTCCGGCAGCCAGCATTGATCTGGGCAGTTCGCCGCTCTCGCGCCGAAACTACAGCAACTCTCTGAAGGGCTTCAGCTTCCGTCGCAGCTTCGACGACAAGATCATCACGCCGCCGTACTTGTCGCGCGCTCCAGCCTACACCCACGGCATTACCTATCCTCATTTCCACAGTCCCCAGCCTGCGACCAACACGCCGCATCACATCCACCTACACCACCATGGGAATGGTACCGCTGCGGGATCAGGATCGAGTGTGGGGTCGGGGTCGGGGTCGGGTACGGGATCTGGCAGCGGTGCAGGAGGACTCTACCAGCAGCCTCTATCGCTGGCCTCGATGACAGCGGCCCTGCCACTGACGCCGCTCTACGGATCCCCTCTGTCCCTGCCGCTGACCTCCTCTCAGTCCACCACAAAGCTCTCCTACCGCGACGACTTTCTACAGCAGATTGGCTATCTGCCAACTACGCGCATCTACAGTACTCCCACCAGCATCGTCGACGAGGACAAGGCTCAGCAGGACTTCCTCTCGTTATCGCTGTCGCCGCCGCTCAACCGGCGGCGGGACATGCCGGCACTGCGCGGCCCATTCGTCAGTCTGTAAGTACTTCATATACTCGTAGTTATGTTGTCCCCATAAATATAAGGTCCTTTTATGACAAATACATTTCGACTGAACAGAAGATCAGTGTCTCTTGGCAAGTAGATCTAGACGTGTCCGTCCGTCCATTTGATCTTCGTACACAAGTTTATTTCTTTTAAAACGTTTCCACGCCCACAAACAACCATGACAGACTAGTGGACACGTGAACTTTCACAGCTAATTGAAGGGCAAATGAGTGAGTTCTTCCATTTAGTTCGCTCGGTTAATTTAGATTTTTAATTTTCCCTAACCGCGAGTAGCCACCACGTGACGCCAGTGGCTAACCAATGAGCACCCCCAACCCAAATCCCAAACCCCAAACCCCAAGCCCGAGCGCACTCAGCCACCCCCCAATGTCACAAACTCACTTCAATCGAGCAAAACGGTGACGTTTTACTGCCTCTGCTCTGTATTCGCACTGATTTCCTAGCCGACTTATGGTTTTTATTCGCTTCTCTCGGCGTCTATAAATAATATTAATATGTAGGGGTACGCCGAGTAGGGTGCGCTCGTGTGTCGGCGGGCATAGGGTGACTCAAGATTTCAGAAGCAAGCTCTTCCCTTTAAAAAGTCGCCATGGCTCCATAAGGATCAAAGGCTGAATCGAGTTCGGAACGGTGCTGCAAAAATCAATAAAGCGTGATTAGTCATTTTACGAACCAAAGCAACTGCAGTTGCATTGCGATGCATTTTGTAATCGCACCCAATCGGTCGAAACTTTATTTCGATGTGGTTTCGAAACCTTCTGGAACCAGAGGTATTCGAAATCCTGCCTGTCAAACACCCCCCTGAACGAACAGGCGAGGGAAAACTTGGCAAGGTGCCTCAGAAATCTCGGAGAACTTCACGATGATGATGATGTTGACGGGCAGGGCCTCGTCTGATTGTGAGCTCATGTGGTGGACTCTTTCCTGCTGTAGTGCAGTCCATGACCGGCAAAGGCGGCGAGCAACGACGGCATGACATCGACTTGATGAAGTACATTGGATAATGACGCCAGCAGAAATACACGGCGGATAAAATCGATCATTCCCAAATTAAGCATTTTTGAATCATATTTCCCTTTAGTATTGCCAACGATTAAATTATACCATTTCCTTACCGGTAAAAGAAAAATTAACTATACACGAATAAAGCTACTGAAGTCTTTCAGCTATTTACCAATTTATGAATAATAACACTGAGTCATAAAGACATGTTAGTTGACATAATAGTTAGTATCGAGTTAAATGCGCCATTTCGTAAGGTATGATAAAGATGTTTCTAAAAAGGAAGTGTTTCGGTTTTATCGCAGTGTATAAGGAAAACTATTGGTGGGCATGGGTTCTAGGCGATCCGCACACACTCACACCCTGTCGGACTGGGAGCGGGCGAAGACTAAACTTAGTTGAGACAAAAAAAGAAACACAAAAACAGAACAGAAATACTCGCGAGTTGGAAACGGCTGCGCCTTGGCCGCTCAGGAAGAGGCGGCAAAAACAAAAGCGAAAAGCCATTCCGACATTCTCGCGGACGCCACTGAACGAATCGGACGAACGAGAAGAGATACTCGCGCAGATACAAATACCTTTCATAATTCAGATTTTCCGCCGCGCGATATATTTTATTTATTTACCTCTCGGGCCACTGTTATGTAAGGAGTGTGAGTGCAGCGTGGTGTTTGTGCTTCGACCAAACTCATTCGGCGGCGCCGTGATGCAAGTGGGGCTCTAGGAAAGTCAAGGTCGCCACCCCCAACCCACACACGCATGTCCACAGCCACCCCCTGTTACTGCGCCCAGTTGCCATGAATTCGCGAAGGTCTGCTTGGAAATCCAATTGTCGAATCGAGCAGTGAATCGAATCAGAAATGGATAACTGGGGCTCGACTGCCCCGACCGCGGATCTGGAAAAGGCCATCTGCCCTATGCAGGGCAATGCCACTTTCGGCCTCGATTGGCGAGCGAGCCTGCTGGACCGCTGGTTGGATCTCTATCCCGGCTACATGCACCGCCTACAGCTGCTGCTATCACTAGCCGGCAGGGTGCACCTTCTGAGCCGGCACATCATAGCCACTTTAGCCCAGGATCCGATCTTTATGGGCGTGCTGCAGGGCAGCATGCTGTTGCTTTTCCTCTTCCTGATGCACCTGCTCCGGCTGTGGAGTTGCGGAGGTGGAGCTGAGCAGCCGCTGAACCCCACTCCGGACGTGGCAAAAAATCTGAGCTGCGACTTTAACTTTGTATCCGAGCAAGAGAAGCGGGCTGTCCAAGAAGCCGCGACGGAGGCTCTGCTGGAGGTGGAGGAGAAGAAGCGCCGTAAGCGGTTTACCAAGAAGCGTAACTGCGTATCCGCCGGGCCAATTCTCATTGCCCTGCGCCATCAGTCTAAGCGACCAAAGCACCGTAGTCAAGCGGCTCTTCTTTTTGAGCCCGTTAGCCCTGGAGAAGTAATCCTGGATACCTACTTGCCGCCGCGGGAACAGCCACTCACGATCAGGCTGCCTCAGTTGGCGGAGCCACTCAAGGAAGAGGAAACCGAATATAACGAGCTTAAGTGGGTTCAACGGGAAATATTACAGAGCCTACATTTTAGAACATGTAAGGGTCTGTGTCAACTAATTTGCAACCCTTTTATTAATTTCAGATCGGAGCCCCGCGGGACCCTCAGTACGACCGACGAAATTTACCCGGACTCGTCCGACAGTAGTCTCTACGTTTCGGACGAGGAGCAGGAAGATGCTTCTCAGTATTGTCGCGGAGGGTACCATCCAGTAGTCATCGGAGACATATTTGACAACCGGTTTCGAGTGGTGAGAAAACTGGGTTGGGGCCATTTTTCTACTGTCTGGCTTTGCCGGGATCTCAAGTAAGTGATGAAATATCAAACTTACCATTTAAAAAGCCCTTCCAAACTTTATGCTTTCCCTAGAGATGAGAAGTACGTGGCCCTCAAGGTTGTAAAGAGTGCTCCGCATTACATAGAGACGGCCGCGGACGAGATCCGGCTCCTTGAAGCGATCCGGGACGCAGACCCCATGGATGTTAAGCGGGAGAGGATTGTGCGGTTGATGAACCACTTCACGGTGCGCGGTGTGAACGGAATGCACACCTGCTTGGTTTTCGAGGCGCTCGGCTGTAGCTTGTATAAGCTGATAGTGAAGAACAACTACCAGGGTCTGGGCATCGCTCAGGTGCGCAACATAATCCGCCAGGTTCTGGAGGGGCTGGACTACCTGCACAGCAAGTGCAGCATTATACACACGGATATTAAGCCGGAGAACATCCTGCTGGTGATCGACAATGCTGCCGCGATGAATCAGCAGATTGACGATGAGATCAACAGTCTGCGCGTGAAGGGTGCCGACTTCCCCGACTCGTACAGTGAGTATCAGTACTCAACCTTATTTGCCACTGGCTTCCACTGCGTTCCACTCACAGTCAGCTCCATCGAGAAGCAGACCAAGTCGCGGGCCAAGTGGCCGCTTATCGAGCCAAATGGATCGACAAATACCAACACTAGCAACAGCACGGCGACCAATTCCAATTCGTCGACTCCGCTGGCCGCCGTGATCATGTCGACGCTGGACAAGGAGGACACCACGACAACCACCTCGTCCACGCTTAATTCTAACACCACATCATCGCTGGCCTCAAAGTACTCCAGTCTATTGGGAGACTGCGAATGCAACGGAGGCCTCGGCGGATCAGCGAACCTAAACAACCGCTATCGAGCGGAGAAGAAAATCACTGCCAAGGTAAGTTCCCTTGCAAGCCAGGTCCCTAGGTCCTCAGGTCCACAGTCGCCCATGCACCACACTCGAAAGCTCTGGCCAGGATTATACTTTGTGGTGTGCATGGAAAGCATTTGTACTCTACACATTGTGAGCCCACCTTCAAACACACACTGCACACCAAAGGAACACGAAATTCTTACGTATTACTTTTGTTTCCTTATATTTTTGCGTTATCATTGCCCTTGGTTTGACACTCGTATCAGTCTTCTGGGGATTGGGAGGAAGATGGCGAATCCGACACGCTGGGCGAGCAGAGCACCTTGGCGAGCACCATCGGTACGCCCACCGATCCTGATCCCGAACCCGATCCTCAGCCCAAGGACGAGCCCGAGCCCCAGCCCGAGCCCAGTGAAGGCGCTATCCCTGAGGTAAAATGGGTTGGATGCGGGATAGTCGTTAGTGGTAGCCAGGTCGCTTGAACGGCTGGATAATGAGTTCCATTATATGTTCCTAATACGTTTTTTTGTTAGTTGGTAATTCCCCGCGCCGATATTTACTTACCATTTTAGATTATCGCTCTTGAGTTCAAACTTGTTTACATTCACCCACACCTAACCCACACGCTACTTCAAGGCAATTATATCCTGGATCGAAACGCCAAATGCTTGATTGATTGTGCGCATGGCCAGCTTTATATGTATGTTTCTGTTACAGGTTTTAGCCATGTGCTTAACGTTTGCATTGCTACCTGCTAATTGCATATATTGTTGGTGCTCTAATAGAGCTGCGGTTAAAAAAGTGTCAAAGTTTAAACAGTTGTAAAAATAAATTATATATTTTCTGCCTATTTGCAATAAGATCTAAGCCGTTACCAATCCGTACAGCGTTGTGATAAAGGAAATTATCTTGGCAATGACTTGGCCATATCATTAGCATTACATAATAGTAATCCTGTTTATGTTATTAAAAGTAAATTTATATTTCGAAAAAAGAATTATAAATGTATGTGTTCATAAATTCGTGTTGCTTCATAATTTATATAAAATCTATTTGCTATTAACTGAACACTTTAGAAATGGTTTTAAAGCATTTCGTACGCCATACCCAATTGCATCGAACTTTGGCCGCAGCTATATTACATACATATGTATGTATATGTTTGAAATGTGGTTAGGCTAAGACGTTTTTATTATAACTTCTTATTGTATATGCGTTTCTATATCCAAACAGTAGTGGAATGCCGAACTTGGTATATCACTAGGATAGTAATCCGTGGCAATCACCGCTGGGGTTTCCACACGCAACCCCAGCGTTGACTGGCACGCCGTTTGTGTTTCGTTAATTGCACCAACTAGATGAACCTTCAAAGAAGCAAACCAACATTGTGTATTCTTTTTCTTCCTTTCTTCGTGTAAACCAATTTATATGCAACATTACGCTATATAAACACGATGCAGCTGCCCACCCCGAACTCCACATATAGCTCCTGCCTCTCCCACAACACAGCCACGATAGCCAAGTCCAAGATCAACTCAAATATTCTGAGCACGAGCACGTCCTTGACCTCAACCAACGAAAACAGTCTCACCAACACGAACACCACTACAGCCGCCACTTCCGCCCCTTCAAATGACACTCCCTCACTCACTCCCGCCCCTGCCTTATCGTCCGCCACGCCCCCCAGCACGTGCACGCCCTCGTTCACGCAAATAGCTCCTCCTGCAACTGCTCCAGCTACCAGTACAACCTGTACAACATCTGCCGAGCTCTATAATGGCGACCATAAAACAACAAGCACATCAACAACAAGTACATCAACAACAACAACATCCAACGCGATATCCTCCGCAACAACAACAATTGCGCCAACGACAACAGCAATCGCTAAACTAAATGTCCATGCCAATGCCATTCCTTCGCAGAACCAGAGTCAGAGTAGCCAGAACAACACCTACACAATCCAGTCGCTCATTGACAACAGCAACGTTCGTGTGAAGATCGCCGACTTGGGTAACGCCTGCTACGACGTGAGTACCCTTTTAAATGCTTAAAGTATAAAATAATATATTTTCGGGTCCATCATAAACATACCAGATTAACACCTCATCATAATTTTACCCATTACTCATAGGTTAAAAGGGTATACTAGATTCGTTGAAAGGTATGTGATAGTATGGCTTAATAAAGCATCTGTACTCTTGATCAGGATCACTAGCCGAGTCTCTCTCCGTATGAACGTCGAGATCTCAGGATCTCTGCGAACTAGAAGATTCATATGAAGGATGCGGATTGCAGAGAAACCGAATTTGTGCGGGTTTTTTTTCCACCACGGCTATAACGCGCACAAATTTTTAAGCCATGCATATATTACATATAAGACGAAACGATCCGGATCTTATAGCTGCTATGGGAATAATCGAAAAAACAGAGAGAACAATATAGTCGATTTCCTCGACTATCAGATACTCAGATATTTTGATTGGAAACGCTAGCTCCTACTTTTAACCGAGTCTAGTATATCACTTACATAACGATGGTCATGTCTGTCTGACCGTAAGTACGCCCGTGTGACTTATGAGATCCCGGGAACTATAATCAAAATATTAAAACACTCTTTCATTCTCATATATTTAAATTCGAAAATAATAAATTTGATAATTTATCATTCTATGCATTTCCAGTACCATCACTTTACCGAGGACATTCAGACTCGCCAGTATCGATCGATCGAGGTTCTTTTGGGAGCGCCGTACAATTATACCGCCGACATCTGGAGCACCGCTTGCTTGGCCTTCGAACTGGCCACAGGCGACTATCTGTTCGACCCTCACGCCGGAGAGTCTTACAGTCGGGACGAGGACCACTTGGCGCACATTGTGGAGCTGCTGGGCTCCATACCGCAGTCGGTGATCCTGCGGGGCAAACATGGGCTCAAGTACTTCACCAGCTACGGTAGGTATCGAAGTGTATTTCTCCCATAGAATGTGGTGTGTGAATGCCCCTTGTTGATTTGCATTTTCAGGTAGCCTGAGAAACATCACCAAGCTTAAGCCCTGGAGTCTAATGAACGTGCTGGTGGAGAAGTACGACTGGGACCCGGTGGAGGCCAAGAAGTTCTCAGACTTTCTGCTGCCCATGCTTGAGTACAATCCGGTCATACGGGCGTCGGCAGCGGAGTGCCTGCAGCATCCGTGGCTGGAGCAGGAGGAGTTCGTCTAGAAGGATCAATGAGTGACGAAAGAGCTAGAGAGACACAGGCATAGGCATACTAAAATATTGCATCATAACATACGTATTTCGTAATCGTATTGTATTTCTAGGCTTAACTTTTATAATGAAACCGTTTGCCATAAAGAGAAATAGTATACATATGTACGTTAGCAGAAAAATCCGATGGGAAGCTAGCATTAAAGGACTCGATCGATGCACACACATTTTACACTTACGAAGTGCAGAGAAGAGGACGTTACGCGGGGAATTTTTTAAGCTTTTTAATTTTTGTACTTGAGAGCTTTAAAATGTAATTACTAAAGAAGCGATTTTATTTGTAACGACAAACGCGAACGTAAGAAGTTGCGCAAATGTTTTTCAAGTTTTATTTCGACGTGCATATACATAGGTATATACATACATACATACATATATATTTTTATTGATGAAAAACTATAACAAAAGACAATGACGACAATTTTTAAGTCAACAGATGATGCCTAAACTGACTGACTGAAAAGGAATACATTTTCATGCGAAACCAAGAAAACCAAGCAAATGGGAAAAGCTAAATAAATTGTACGAACTAGAAAAAATATTCATCACATAATTAATAATAACTTCTATAATATTAATAAGCAAGTATGTATGTGTATAATTAACGAAACCCAATTGTTGATATCGAGAATGTTCACAGATACAGACGTAAACTCAAATATTGACATCTTTTTAGCAGCGAGTTGTAATTTTGGTACAATTAACCAAAGCCATTTGCAGATTTTTAGTCCTATGCTGATAACGAGCAGACTTGAGAATATTCTCTACCTACCTGATTTCGCTTTGCAAAATTTATCCACTAAACATCCGTGAAAATGAGCCTATCCCAGATCACATAACTTAAAGCGAAAAAACAATAATAAAGCATTGCATAAAAGTCTTTTTTATCGGAATTGAAAACTCAAAATCGAAATTTAAATACTACCAATGATAATTACTGAGAAATCGTAATACCAAATAACGAAAACATATTTTACTACTTGCCTACAAGTATTTGTACACAAGCCTACAAAGTAACATTGAACGTGACCAAATAATTTAATATTGTGGAAGATTTTTCCCCTCAACACGATATTTAATATACACACAAGTGTGCGCATGTATCCAAATGAAATGTAACAGAAATTTCAGCGGAGGAGCTGCACGTTCGGGGAGTGGGCACATATTTCAATAAACCGAAATAAAGAATATACATACCGATCAAGAGTCAACATATAAATGTGGGCTTCTCATTTGGGTTGTATAAGCACTTTATTCGAAGTCATACGAGTATAAAAATGCAGAGTCTAGAGTACATTAGAGTATATTTAACAGTATTAAAGTATATTAGATTAGCATAGTGATCGTCAGTCGATCGGCGGATAAACTACATAAGCATTATTTGGAATACACAGAGGGCGCAAATCGGCACCATTTAGAGTGCCAGTCCCAAGATCTGTTCCTGTTTGTATACGCCATGGTACGCGTTGCGTATAAGCACGTAGGGAAAGCAGGACTCAAGCAGATCCATTGTGAGGAAGGGCGATTGCTTGACGATTTCGTCGAGCAGCAAATAGATGGACTCTCGGTTCCGCGTCGCCTCTTTGTCGGACTCCTGGCCCAAGCGCAGTAGGGAAGAACTGGCCAGAGCAAGGAACTCTTTCATGCGGTCCTCCATGTCACTTTGACCGCATATGGTAAACAGAGCCCCGAAGATGTTATTAATGGCCGCCGCCATGCAGTGTGTGTTATTCGAGTGGCCATCGATTGTGGCCCTGTAGAAGGAATTTTCGTTACGGGCCAGTTTAGGTATAGATACCGCCACAAAAACCATGAGCAGACAGGCAGTGAGGTGTTCACCTTCATCGAACTCTGGTTTTTTTGATTTAAGAGTAGTTGCTAATGTGGGGTCTACCTTGCACAGAAGACCCGCTGCTGAGGCCATCTCGGAAGCAACCCGAATTTGGTCGCCTCCGGGCAAATGTTCTTGAAAGTCCTTCACTGAACTAAGCAGAAAGGGTATACGCTTATCCAGCACATCAACGAGGGCCTCATGCACTAGGTTGCGGAAGCAAATAATCACCCCAATGATCGTCATGCGTTGCAGCACGCGGTCCACATCCTGCAAACGCTTAAATTGCTCCTTCATCACTTCGGGTTTGTCAAAACTGGTGCGCAGTGTGATGAGCACTTCCTTGTTGGTGTTAACCAGCGACTTCAACTCTTGCACCTGGTTTGCTATGTGCCACATAAGTGTTTCGTTTAATGTTTTGATACCGTATGGTCCCACAAGTTCTGCAAGTGCTCGCAGCTCGTTGAGATCAGAGAATTCTTGCGGGTTAAATGGCACCCAGCCCTCGGGCGATATTGGCACAAAAGCCTTTTGGTTAATGGAGAACACAATGTTGCCAGCGGATACACGCCTCAGCAGAACCTCACTGTACCAGGTGTTGTACAGAGCGGCAATGGTTTTCTCACCATGAGAGTCCAAAGCCTGTGTTTGCTGCAGCAGGCAATTGTTGAAGACTCGTGTTATGTCTATGTGCACGTAGTTCTCTACTGTTTGCAGCACGTTCATGTAGGCTCGAACGCTGGCCAGCAGCTCCGAGGGCTTGGCTATCTCCATTGTCTCCTGGTTGAACATCACCATACCAACAAGATCTCGGGAAAAGCGGTGTTCCAGATTCTGACAAAGATACTCGCGAGGTGCGAAAGCAAACTCCCAAACGTTGACCGTGGGGCAATAGTTGATAGCGAAACAAAGCTCCGTCAGGGCCATGTGCAGCTTGTCCATCGTCGTCAGATCCTCTCTTGTCTTTCGATACGACTCGTCTCCTGGCTTTCGTATGTCGTCAAAATGCTTAGACTTCGATTTGTCCTTCTTCTTGCGAGCAGATTGTACAGACAGAAT
Source organism: Drosophila santomea (assembly GCF_016746245.2). Taxonomy (NCBI): domain Eukaryota; kingdom Metazoa; phylum Arthropoda; class Insecta; order Diptera; family Drosophilidae; genus Drosophila; species Drosophila santomea. The sequence goes on from NC_053018.2 coordinate 22,500,796, forward strand.
TTTAGCACAGTGCTTGGGCAATAAAGCGTCTGCCATGGTGCACTGCTCATCGCAAATTGTGGTTATAATGTTTTTAGCCTCCTTGGCCATTTCCTCAAGAAATATATTTACCACGCTGAGTGACCTCTCTCGTATGTGGTGACGCTCCTCCGGACACATTTCGTGTGTACAATTTTGGAAGTGGCTGCAGATCAAGGGAAAGGCTATAATATAGCGGTTCTGCGCGGGAAACTCCAAGCACATGTGGAATTGGTCGTCAAACATTTTGTTATAGAAGCAGAAGATACTAAGATCCGAGGTTTCTACTAGTATTTCGTCCAAGTTATCGACCACCCTAGTGTGGAAAACCATTGAATCCAGAAGACGGGCCAGCTCTGCATGCTCTGTGATCCTAAGTGCAGCCTTTCCCACACTCCTTTCCCACACTCATGTACGTTTGAAGCCGGAACCAGTCCAGGCGGAATGGTCGAAAATAGAAGAGTTCGTTGTCTTCCACCTGCTTAACTGTCAGGGCTGCTGCCGTGTTGTAGAGCGAACTGAAGATTATGCTTTCGTCTTCCGGACACATTTGCAGACTTTGCATTCGAATATTAAGATCCGTGGCATCGAATCCGGACAAGTATTGTACGTAATATCGCTGCATTACCTGGCTGTATTTACGTACCAGAGCTCGGAGTTCCTCCATGTGGAATAAGAGCTCCGGCAGCTGTCGGTCTACAAGATCTTCATTGCTCTTTCCTATAAAATTAACGTAGTTATGGTCCAAGAGTTAAAATTTATCTGTTAAGAAATCGTATACTAACCTTTATTTTTGAGAAGAGGTGGATTGTCATTGTGCCTAAGGAGCCATAGAATCTCATCGCGCGCAAGGCAAAGTCCGATGAAAATGAATATTGCCTTAGGACCCAGGAGGCCTGGTTGGTCTGTCATAATGAGAGCAAGTTCCTTTAAAGCTGTTCGCAAAAACTTGCGCCGCTCCCGATGCATCAAAGCAGCCTTTTGAACCGCCGTATTGTAGGCTTCCTTTACTTCTCCGATCCGCTTGCTGTAGCCCTTAATTCCGTCGAAAGTAGCCTGAATATATTGATGAATTTGCAGGACCTCGTCGCGGAACAATGCCACAACCCAGCTTGACTCTAGGGCGGAGAGCCAGATTTTGTTGACTTCCGGGTACTGGCCGAGCATTTGATGGTTCAGTAGCAAGCCAAAGATTATCCAGCGGTCCATTGCCTCTAGGGATATGTACTCGCAGGACATGGTATCCGTGCGGACGGCCTTGAGAAGAATGGCCGGATTTCCTACCAGACTCAACTTTTGCATTTCCCTCCACTTGTCTGCTGGCAGATTTCGCAGTGCATAAATGGAGGTAAGTGACCGCAACGCACTGGTTAGCAGGCGCTGGTGGGGAATGAATTCCTCAGCCAACTTTTTTAAGGGGACCTCGTAGTCCAGAATCATCTGCCCCAATCGGGGAAAGCCCGTGTCCGCCTGATTGTTTTGCAACTCGTAGGCGGCATTGTACAAGCCCAAAACTGCCTTGCGGTCCTCGACCCTAGACAAAACAATCATCAGGGACACGTAGGTCACTACCAAGTCCAGATAGTATTTGGTTAGCTCGAAATTCAGTGTAATGTCTAGGTGAATCTGGCAGGCGTCCATCGTGGTGAGCAGTTCACAGACATTGTCCTTAAAATCAAGTAGGTCCACGAATGTGTGGTAATACAGGGACAGCGACTTAATAATCTCCGCCTTGATGTTTACAATGGCATTAAGGCCTTTGACGTCGATGTTGGGGAACCGCTTCACAATGAACTTGATGCTTGACTCCAACGACTTCTCGGAGAGGAAGCCAGGCTTCGACTTGGTGTCGCCGCATGCTTTCTTGATGTTGTATATTCGCGTAAGAATGCCCAGTCCGCGATCATTCAAGATGATTAGTTTCTCAGCTATCTTCTGCTGGTTCGGAAAAATTGGGCGTGCCATATCCGATGACTCTTGACGACGTCGAATGGCTAAAAGCGAGTTTCCGGTGGAGCCCAGAACACAGGTGTGCGCTGGCGAGCTGTATTGGTAGGCGATAAGTGCTGACCTGCCCGGTACTTATATTTTTTAGATTATTAACTTTGCCAAAAAGGAGCGACACAAAAGTGTACACATTACTCTTCCTCTTGTTTTCGCGTTAGTGATGAACAATGGACAGATATTTTACTATCGATAACGGTAGCTAGCAAGTGGAAATTTGTTTATTTAGTGATATTTGTGTTAGAGCCAAATAAAATGTAAGCTATGTAATACTCAGACGAAATAATTTGATTATATTGGAAATCAGTTATAAAAAAGAAACGCACTCTTTTATATAAATTATTGATTGTTGAAAGAAAATGTAATGGATTTGAAATGATTTCCTTGCCAACAAACTTATATTTTAGTTTTCCATTTGTATGGTAAATAATTCTTTACAAATTTATTGAACTTTGTTTACTAATAAGCTCTTTATTGCTTTTGTCATCTGATTACCGAGGCTTCAGGTCATCTTAACTTGCTATCGATATCATCGTCCGATGAGGAATAGAGCGATTAATGAACTACTAGCTCCGCACCGTTCGGCACGTTGTGTGCCACGCAAAAACGCCGCAAATTAGTAAGATTTCTGATTTAAAAGGTAGGCGAATAAACGCTTTTACTTTATAAATAATACAACTGTGCACTTTGACAGCCATGGGAAAAAAACTAGAGCGGAACGACGTGTGTCGGGTGCCGGAGAACATCAATTTCCCGGCTGAAGAGGAGAATGTACTCCAGAAGTGGCGAGACGAAAATATCTTTGAAAAGTGCAGCCAGCTGTCGAAGGGAAAGCCTAAGTAAGTGTCGCAGACGATTGCATCAGCCGATCGCCAAAATGCATGCTACTTTGCCCTCTTCTAGATACACGTTCTACGATGGACCGCCCTTTGCAACTGGCCTGCCCCACTACGGACACATCCTGGCTGGCACTATCAAGGACATCGTCACACGGTACGCATACCAGCAGGGATACCATGTGGACCGTCGCTTCGGCTGGGACTGCCACGGGCTGCCCGTGGAGTTTGAGATTGACAAGCTGCTGAACATCAAGGGCCCAGAGGACGTGGCCAAGATGGGAATCGCTTCCTACAATGCCGAGTGCCGCAAGATTGTCATGCGTTACGCAGATGAGTGGGAGAATGTGGTGACGCGTGTGGGTCGCTGGATCGACTTTAAGAACGATTACAAGACGTTGTACCCATGGTACATGGAGTCCATTTGGTGGATCTTCAAGCAACTGTTCGACAAGGGTCTGGTATACCAGGGCGTTAAGGTGATGCCCTATTCCACCGCCTGCACAACCTCCCTTTCGAACTTCGAAGCCAACCAAAACTATAAGGAAGTGGTTGACCCTTGCGTAGTTGTTGCACTGGAAGCCGTTTCGCTGCCAAATACCTTCTTCCTGGTGTGGACCACCACGCCATGGACACTGCCCTCTAACTTCGCATGCTGCGTTCATCCGACGATGACCTACGTAAAAGTTCGCGACGTAAAGAGCGATCGACTTTTTGTCCTCGCAGAGTGTCGTCTCTCTTACGTGTACAAATCGGAGACTGAGTACGAAGTGAAGGAGAAATTTGTGGGCGCAACCCTTAAGGACCTGCACTACAAGCCGCTTTTCCCTTACTTCGCGAAACGCGGAGCTGAGGTGAAGGCTTACCGCGTCCTGGTCGACGAGTACGTCACCGAGGATTCCGGTACGGGTATTGTGCACAATGCCCCCTACTTCGGAGAAGATGATTATCGTGTGTGCCTTGCTGCGGGCCTCATCACAAAGTCAAGTGAGGTTCTCTGCCCAGTTGATGAGGCAGGACGGTTTACCAACGAGGCAAGCGATTTTGAGGGCCAATACGTGAAGGATGCTGATAAACAAATCATGGCCGCACTGAAGGCACGAGGCAACTTGGTTTCCAGTGGCCAGGTGAAGCATAGCTACCCATTCTGCTGGCGGTCAGATACGCCTCTAATCTATAAGGCTGTTCCTTCCTGGTTTGTTCGCGTCGAGCACATGTCTAAAAACCTGCTTGATTGCAGTTCCCAAACGTACTGGGTGCCGGACTTTGTCAAGGAGAAACGTTTTGGAAACTGGCTGAAAGATGCTAGAGATTGGGCTGTAAGTATTATATGAAAGTTTTTTTTGCAAGCTTATTAAATCAAATCTATATATCTAGATCTCCCGCAATCGCTACTGGGGCACGCCGATTCCTATCTGGAGGTCACCTAGTGGGGATGAGACCGTCGTTATCGGCAGTATCAAGCAGTTGGCCGAGCTTTCCGGTGCTCAGGTTGAGGATCTGCATAGGGAAAATATCGACCACATTGAAATACCATCGGCAGTTCCTGGAAATCCACCACTGCGTCGAATAGCTCCTGTTTTTGACTGCTGGTTCGAATCAGGTTCAATGCCGTTTGCACAACAGCATTTCCCTTTTGAAAACGAAAAAGACTTTATGAACAATTTCCCGGCTGACTTTATAGCCGAGGGAATCGATCAGACCCGCGGCTGGTTCTACACGCTCCTTGTGATATCGACGGCGCTGTTTAACAAGGCACCTTTTAAGAACCTCATTGCAAGTGGGCTTGTCTTGGCTGCTGATGGTCAGAAGATGTCGAAGCGGAAGAAGAACTACCCCGATCCAATGGAGGTGGTCCATAAGTATGGAGCGGATGCCCTCAGACTGTACCTTATAAATTCGCCCGTCGTAAGGGCCGAGAGTCTGCGTTTTAAGGAAGAAGGAGTGCGCGACATAATCAAGGATGTGTTCCTGCCATGGTACAATGCATACCGATTCTTACTGCAAAATATTGTTCGATATGAGAAGGAGGATTTAGCAGGAAATGGACAATACACTTATGATCGTGAACGCCACATAAAGAATGTGGACAAGGCCTCCGTAATTGATGTGTGGATTTTGTCTTTCAAGGAATCTTTACTGGAGTTCTTCGCGACTGAAATGAAAATGTATCGGCTGTACACTGTCGTACCCCGCCTGACAAGGTTCATTGATCAACTTACCAATTGGTATGTTCTTTAAAATTTAATGATTACAGCATAGGTTAGTTAACGCGTGAACTATTCCCTTTCAGGTATGTTCGACTCAATCGCCGTCGCATCAAAGGTGAATTGGGAGCTGAACAGTGCATTCAATCACTTGACACGCTTTACGATGTTCTATACACAATGGTTAAAATGATGGCTCCTTTCACGCCGTACCTAACGGAGTACATATTCCAGCGGCTGGTATTATTCCAGCCAACCGGAACCCTGGAACATGCCGACTCAGTTCATTACCAGATGATGCCCGTCAGTCAGAAAAAATTTATTCGAAACGACATTGAGCGTTCGGTGGCATTGATGCAATCAGTCGTTGAGCTGGGTCGTGTAATGCGCGATCGAAGAACCTTGCCGGTTAAGTATCCGGTTTCGGAGATCATTGTTATTCACAAGGACACGCAAGTCCTGGAGGCTATCAAAAGCTTGCAGGACTTCATTCTTAGTGAACTTAATGTTCGAAAACTTACGCTGAGCTCTGATAAGGAAAAATATGGTGTGACATTGAGAGCAGAACCTGACCACAAGGTTTGTTTAACAATGTATTTCTTATGTATAAATTTAACTATTTTATTATTTCAAATTTTTTGTAACAGGCGCTGGGACAAAGGCTTAAGGGCAATTTCAAAGCGGTTATGGCTGCTATCAAGGCTTTAAAGGATGATGAAATACAGAAGCAAGTTTCGCAAGGCTTCTTTAACATTTTGGATCAAAAAATTGAGCTTGATGAAGTTCGGATCATTTACTGCACATCTGAGCAGGTTGGTGGAAACTTTGAGGCTCACAGCGATAATGAGGTTTTGGTGCTGTTGGACATGACGCCTAACGAGGAATTGCTTGAAGAGGGTTTGGCTCGTGAGGTCATAAATAGAGTGCAGAAACTAAAAAAGAAAGCTCAACTTATACCGACCGATCCTGTTCTTATTTTTCATGAGCTAAGTGCTAATAACAATGCTAAGACTGAGATTGTGGAGGCTCAGGCTCAGCTAACTAAAGTTTTGGCCAACTATGCCAGTATGATAAAGACGGCCGTTAAGTCCGAGTTTTCTTCCTATTCATCTGTGCAGGCGTCTAGGAAGCGCTTAATAGCTAGCGAGCTTGTCGATCTCAAAGGAGTTTCGTTAAAGTTGACCATTTGTTCCACTGAGGAATTACAACTTCCCAGCTTGCCGTGGATAAATATATCCTTGGCCGAAGATCTGGTGCCACGATTTGGAAATAGCAGCAAAGCGTCCTTATTTCTGCAGCACAACGGTAACAAGGAAATTATTGCACTACCTACGCTTCGCAGCGAGTTAGAGCGTTTGTTTGGTTTATATGGAGTAAACTTTAATATCTACGTTATTGATCACCAAAAGAAGATTACTGAACTGAAGTCTATCGATAAAAACCTTAGCGGGAAATTGCTTGTTCTAACTCGAAGCCAGGATGCACCGAAACAGTCAGCAGGCTTTGAACTATCCCCCGCTCCATACTCCAAATTCATCAACCAGCCTTCAGGAAATGCTATCTTTACGGAGAACCCCTTGGGACGCGCCTTATCTTAAGCTCCGTACTATTGGTATTTAATTGAAAACGAATCGAAACTTAAATAAATGTTGCAAACTTTTCAAAAAAGTTTTAAACTATATACAGCTTTGTTGATATGCATATCTTCTCCGGGCTCTACCATTTCTTTAATATTGTATAGATACAAATTAAAAAGTATAGAAATGTATATAAGGTTCCGATTAAACACATAACCTTCACATAAGCCTTCACTACATTGATTGTGAAACCACCTCAGTTACATTTTCTTTTACGAATTCCAAATTTAATAATACAACGTTAGCTTTTTTATATTTTCATTTTTATTGAAATCGCTTTTTACTCGTAATATTATTAGTTATTATATATATTTATATGGATGTTTTATCATGTATGTATATCGGCTTGCCGATCTGTGTGTACAATGTGTTTTCTGCATTCGATTTGTAATTTATAGCCTATACCCTCTGCACTTCTTTCGGTATCTGTATAATTTAAGACAATTTCGTACATTAAATACAATTATTGTTCGCAGTTTATGCACGCTTAAACTGTCTCAACGGACTGGCTGCTTTTAAATTTTTCGCCTTTTCGTTATAGTCTGTTAATAGGTCTAATCATGATCTCAACTAATTAAGTAGGTTAAGCTTTTGCCCCATTCTGGAAATTTACAGATCAAAGTACTTTAAGAACAAAGGACATGGGGTATGTACGAGATTGAAGCACAGGTGAGTTCGACAACGGCAACCGCTTGGTATCTATATATTTTCCTTGTTTCAGTCACAATTTTTCGCATTGCAGTTTTCTTTATGCTGGTTTAAATTTTTTGTTTTGTTATATGCTTTTTGGTTAATATAATGCTGCTTAATTTTATTACATACACATTCATATACGGATTTCTGATTTTTACAATTTTCGTTAATTTGTAACATCTCATTCTGCGTAACGAGCTAAGTACTGAACGTTTCTACCCCTTTACACAGTGAAAGATTTACAATTCGAATAAACGAATTCAGATAATGATGCATACCTTAATTTAAATTTAAAGTGTTTATCCATATTTCATTTATAATTTTATTTAATAAAATTACTAACACTTTAGCTAATTACTACGCAGTTATCTTCTGTAATATTCTGATCTATTCTCACATGAAACAGAATCAATCGCTTATTTCCACTTTAGTAGGTGCTTATCCTTTTTGTTTTTACGAGCATTGTCTTTAGTCTAATTCTTAAGCCTACGTTTAGTTGTATGAATGGGTGTTTATAATACAAGGTGTGTTTTTATGGTTATAGGGGTATGTTTAAGTTTCGCGCATGTCCATATGCGCACTATATTTTATGCTAGGTAATATTTCAATAGTCAATAGTTTAGTTTCAATTAAAAATAGTTCAATAATAATTTTAAACACAAAACACCGACAAAATGTAGGCCAATTTTAAGAGAGTACAGAAATTTGATCTTGCTGTGAGTTGTAAAAAAGAGTAATTAAAATAAACTAAAGCCTATGTGACATTCCCGGATGGGATCATTACAAAAAAGTATGCTTTTACAATTAACATGGCAACCGGTAAGAACTAAATATTGCAGCATTAAAACTAATCGTAAGAGACTATATTTAAAAAAATGAGTAAAGTACATGCGATTGCTATTACTTTCGGTTCGATTTGAGTTAACTCGAGTTTTTCTTCGTTACACTTCAAATTGTCAAATGAAATGTTTAGAAATATATATCACAATTTGTAAAAAGTTTTGAATGCGTTTTTCCTTTGAATAAATTCAACAGTTAACATTATAAAATGAGTGAAAGGAGTCGATAGAGTATTGTATTGCATTTACTGAGGACATAAAAATTTGTTTTGATTCTTGGCTATCCAAATTAGGTAGACGCGTCTGATAAATTTAAATTCGAGCATTCGGCTTAGAGACCTATTTCGCTAAAAACATTGTGTGGTTTAAAGATAAATACGCGCTTTTTCGTCAGTAGAGGCTTGAAAAGTTTCGTTCGTATATACACAGAGCAATAAAAAAGAAGGTTAAGCAGGGATTAACATTTCTGTTGCCATATAAGAGTGGGCTGTGTTGGAGTGGGCCAGGTTTGGACCAAAGTCTAGGGAGCTACTATGCAGAATTTCAATCTTTTTACATTTATTCATTTCGTAGTTTAACATCTGTACTTATCGTATGTATATTTTGCTGTGTAATACTCATCGTTTGACATCGTAATGCAACTGGCTTGTTGGGCTGTGTGTGGCCGAACTCCAATTCCCGAAAAAAGCGTTCTTATTCCGATCTTATTGGTTTGATCTATGCAATCTTGTCTCGACCTAAATCGGTTAATGGGCCAATCTAAATCATACGCACTCTGGCGTAAATTGCAAGCTGTTTGCCCGTGGGACACTGATTCTGATTTAAAAAATTACAATAAATATTACACACATGTACTAAACATACGCCTATTGTTAGCCTAAACTCAACATCAAAATACATATTTCTGTTCCAGTGTACACATAAGAAGTTTCTTCGGTTATTCGAGGGTTGCGTTGTAGCTAATACTAAACTTTAAGCATGATTAAAGTTTATATTAATTAGTGTATTCAATGCTTGCTTTTCCTTTGTTTTTTGTCTTATTTTGTGTTGTGTCATCGAGAGTTGTGCTGTAGTTTTTGTTGTGGTCGCTATTGCGCATTTCACCTAATTACAAAATCTGCTCGTCCAGTGCCTCACTGCTGTCCCTTGGCTCCTTTTTGCCCACGGCTATTAGGTAGTCATCCTGATCGCCGTATTCTTCGTCGGTCATGTCACTCTCCTCTGGCTCCGCCTCCACCACTAGCTTCTCTCTAAACGCCTCCACTCACGCACTCAGTTCGCCGAACTTGAGCTGGCGCCGGTTGGATGCACTCCGATGGCTGCTACCGGTCTTGCGTCGCTTCCGTTTCGCGTCCCTCTGGAAAGCGACGTTACCGGGATCGTCAGCCAATTGCGGATACTTGTGTATGCTGTGGATATCGATTCCGTTCCAGCCGTCGACGTCACCGTGCTGGACGAGCTCCTCCTTCTCCTCCTCGGTCCAGTCGCCACGCCCTTGGAAGCCGGCAGCTACCAGCTGCTTCTCCAACTCCCAAGCACGCTCCACTGCCCGCTTGTGAGCATGCTTTAGGATGCGATGGCGCTCCTGCTCGGGATCAACGCCGTATTTGATAATGACAACGGCGTCGGGACCGTGCAGGCGCAACTCCTTAGCGGCGCTGCCCCCGTGATCGCTGATTTCATGCGTTGATATGTTGAACATGCCGCCAAGGCGACGCAGCTCTTCGTTGTCGTCGCGCAGCTTCAGGACATTGTCCTTTACGAAGTAAAATACGTCTTGGTCGTGGATGCTGAAGTGCAGGTCAAGGAAGTACGAGTTGTTAAACACGCTGCTCACCACGTCCTGGACCACGCTGTTTGACCCGTCGACAACGCTAACCAACGCCCGTCCGCCAATCCTCGAGAGAAGCACACCTTCGCCGAATACACCACGTCGGTAACTGACACGCGGCAGCAAGTTGCGCATCTTTGGCTCCATTTTCAGCAGCGGCTTGGGCACAAAGTCAAAGTCACTGAACTTCTCGCTCGTTTTTTCCACGATACACTCCAGGCCGGAGATCACCCCGAAGTCAGGGGCCAACGTGTTTGACTTGATGGAGGCTTGCGGCGTGTATTGGGCCAGTTTGGTGTAGCGGCTGCTTTGCATGTTGTTCAGATCATAGCCGAATAACTGAAGCCAGGAATCCAGGTCGATCATATAGTTCTGAGGCTTGTTCGGGTTGATGGGGTCGTTGTTGTGGTAGCGGTAGATAAACACATCCGTAGGGTGTGACATCTCAGTGGCGAGGGTCTCCCACAGCGGAGTCATCCATTGGCCAACGTGCGGGTCGTACTGCCGCTGCTCGGTGTACACCAGTTTTGTGTGTGGGTCGATCAATCCGCCGTGAAAATCGATAGGCACAAAGAACTCCGGCTTAGTGTCCTTAATAATTCGGCCGAAGGGCGTTCGTTTCATTTCCTTGACAATGCCGCCATTCTGATCAAAGAAGGCTAGTGGCGAGCCGTTCTGGTCGGTGGCTACGTAGTAGCGCTGGTCCTCATGCTCCAGAGCGATGAGCATGTCGCGGTCATCGTAGAACAGCTTCATGGTGCGGCTGAGCTTGGGGAAGTGAACGTGGGTCACGAGGTGAGGAGTGCGAGGATTGGCGTAGTAGTACTGCGTGGTGTTGCCCTTGTTGTCGTGCCAGGCCACCAGGCGGCTGCGGTCGTCGTAGTAGTACCAGCTCTGGAACCGTTCCCTTTCGAATGAGTGAATCAATTGTCCGCGGTTGTTATACCGATACTTTTGTTCACCGCGCTTGACTACGAAGCCGCGGGCATCGTAGTTGTTGAACTCCACATCTCCTACCTTGATCACCCGGTCTCCGATGTCGTAGCCCAGGTTGAACTTCTCGCCCTGGTCAACCACGCCAACAGTGTTGCCGTTCTCGTCGAACAGATACTTCCAGTTGTTGGTGCCCAGGACCTCAACCACATGTCCGTCGGCATTGTAGTTTATCTTATCGAATGCCGTCGATCTACCGAATGTCGTCTTTTGCGACTTGATACGGTTGCGGAGATCATAGTCCAATTCCAAGCGGAAGACATCAATGTTCTTCACGTTCATTAGCACGCTCTTAGCCCGACCGTGCTGGTCGTAGTCCACGATGGCAAAGAACTGTTTGGCAGAGTCCTGAATAACTGTTCGGTTAAAAGCGTTTCGCGTGATCTTCAGGTCCTGCACGACCTCCAATTGTCCCAAGTTTTGGCTGTACTTGTACCGCGTTGTTGGCAGCTCCTTATCGTCGATGGCCATCTCGATTCCGCTGAGTCGGGCGTTTCCGTCGTAAGCATACTTGTAGTGCGCTGAGGCCAGTGAGTTCTTAGATCCAAAGCGCAATTTCTCGTCCTTCAGAATACCGGCATGGTATTTAAACTCTCGGCGCAACTCGAAGCCCGGCTCCTGCACCTCCACAGACTTTACTAAGCTAGTTGTATCCTGGTAGGTATAGTGGGTGCTGGATAATCCCGCAAGGATGGTCTCCAGTCGTCCGGCAGTGTCATGTACGAATGCCACCTGCAAATATTAAGAATATTTAATTTTTATTCGGCAAAGAAATTTGACGAAGATTCAAGGCTAATTTCCAAATAACATTTATACTATGTATTTCCATAAATTAATTATAAAGGCTTTTAAATAGTCATGTAGACTATCATTTGTATTATCTATATTTGATTTACTCACCTTGCCGGATTGGTGCGGGTGGATTTTGGCCAAGATCTGACCTTCGTCGTTATATAGAATCTCGAAGGGGTGTCGGTTGATTGGGGAATAGTATTGGTACTTGAAGAAACCAAGAGAAGTTTGTAGGGAGAATGCGTGAATATGGCCACGAGGTGTCGTCAGACTCTGAAGGGCCCCCGCGTCGTCGTACTGCAGGAGATAGTCAGAGCGTCTAGGCGTAGTCACCTTCAGCGGTAACGAGCCAAACATGTCCTTGAATGCGTAGACCATTGTTGAGCCATCACCGTACTTGATCTCGTTCAGACGGCCATTGCGGTCGAAAGAGTACGCTTCCTGCAGGACACCCCACTTCCAACTGACCAGACGTCCGAATCGATCGTATTCCAAGTCCACATCCGCGTAGTCGCCGGACTGCGGACGGAAGCTGATGGGGCGGGAAGTACGATCGTAGGTCACGTTAAGTAGCTCCTGCTTGTCGTCCACCATAACGACCACCGACTGGGTTTCGCGGTCGTACTCCAAGGTCAGGACGTTGTCTCCGTTCACACGCAACTTGCGTCCAACCTCGGTTACGGGACGTGGCGGTCCCTTGCTCTGCTTACCCGCTTGCAAAGGCTGCTGCCGGCGTACAAAGTAGCGCCACTCGAATCTGTTGGCCAAGTCACCGGCAATCTCGGTCCGTTGCTTAGCCGGGACCGGATAGCTCTCGCCAAGCAGTGGACTTTGTTCTGCAAGAATAGTATACGGTGCCACCTCCATCTGCAGGTTGTGGCCCCATGGAGTGATGCTTGTGGTGGAGCCGTCCATGTCGACGGTGGTGCGCGACTCGGCAGCTCCGTTGCGCACGGTAACGGTGGCACCTTGGATCAGCAGAGACATTTCCTTCTGGGCGTTCTCCGAAACCTTTACCTGGGCTCCCTTTACGCTCAGGTCGAAGCTTAGCTCGATGACTCGACCGGTGGGAGTTACTGCGGAAGTGAGGCGACCAAACTCATCGTAGTTGTACACGTAGGAACGTCCGGTGGAGTCCAGCTTAGTTCGCAGCAGACCGGTGGGGCCGTGATATTCGTAGGTCACATTGTAGTTGTCTGGAGTGCTCAGCTCGTGCAACATTTTCATTCTGGTCATGCGCAGACGGCACTTTTGACCCTTCGTGTTTTCGATCGAATTGACTTGCGAGGTATAATCTCGAAGCAGGAACACCTTGTTGCCCGCCGCGTCTGTTACGGTGCTCAGTTTTCCATTGGAGGTGTTAACGTTGTAGGTGAACACGTAGGTCGTCTCTCCGGTCAAGATGTTGCGTGTGGACACGTGCTGCCCGAATCGGTTGAAAATGTAAATCTCCTGCATGTCAGGTGCATAGATCTCATATTCGCGTGACGGACTTGCCTCTGGGATGCTCGACATAACGGAGCGGATACGGTAGTTGGCTTGGTCTGCGATGTGTACATGGCTATCAGGTGTAACAGCCAAGGCAGCGATCGTGTTGAATTTGGCACTGGTGGCCAGGTAGTGTTCCGCCTCGAAGCAGTCGCATCCGCGCTCCAGGCAGTTGCACTTAGATTCGGCACCAGCAAACGGAGCGATCCTTCCGTCCGTTCCGATCACGCGCACCCGATTTATTCGTTGTGAATCGCTTTCTGCCACGTACAGCTCACCGAGTGGACCAAACGCGATAGACTGCGGCATCACCAGGGTGGCATGGGTTGCTAGATCCGTATCGTAGGCAGTGGAGGCTGTGGCGCAATGCAGGGGCCGGCCGGAGATGACGCGCACACGACCGTCTGGTGTCATGCGCAAGATCATGTGGTCGTCGATTATGTGCAACGTGTTGTCCATCGGGGACACTGCCAGCTCAGTGGGCCAGCGAAGATGCATCTCCTCCAGCTTTAGGGTTCCCTCGCAGGGAATGGGCTTCCAGTGGGACTTGTGCATGTGGTTGCCGATCAGAGTGCTTACAATTCCATCCCGGTCCACCATACGGATATTAGTTCCGTCTGCGAAATACAAGATGTTGTCGCTCGAAATCGCAATGCCTTTTGGATAAGCCAATTTTGCATCCTTGGCCAGTGCCCCATCGCCGCAGTGCGCTTCGTCACCAGGAAGACACCGCTCTCCGGAGCCCACAACCGCTTCCCAGTTTAGTTCCGGCTGCGAGTAGTCACGTACGCGAATGATTTGGTGTGACTCTGGATCCGAAACATAGAGAGTTCCGTCGAGCGGACTAAGGGCCATGTGGTAGCGGTAAGAGACCCGAGTCGCGTTCAGCTTGACCACAGTGCGGATGCTGCCGTCGGTCATGATGCGGCGAATGTAGTTGAAATCACCGACGAAAAGACTGCCGTCAGGAGCGGCGGCCAGAGCGACGGGTGCCAGGAGTCGCTGCTTTGTCGCCAGGCCGTCGCAGTCGGGACACTCAAGAGGCCGCTGGTGACCATCACCCATAGTGGTCAGGATGATTCGCGGCTTATTGCGCAGATATATGTTTGAGCCGTCGCCCTTTTGCAGGATTCCCTCGTGGAAGTTGTAGCGGTGATGGATGTCCAGGTTCCACCCGCCCACTTCCGAAATGGACATGTCGTGACCACTCAGCTTAGTTGTTTGAATGTCCCATACAATGTCAGTGCAGTCGGTGTACTGGTAGCCAACCTTCACCACGGCCGTGGTGACACCATAGACGCGTTGCCGGTAGATGTTGAGTCGGTTCCAGGCGTACGTGAACTTAATGCCAGGATCCGCTTCAAATACTCGTTCAAAAAGTATTCCCTCGATTGTTATGCGGAGATGGATTAGATGCAGCGATGCCGGAATCACATCTGGCGTTAGCTGCAGTTTAATGGTGGACAGGTAGCCAGCTGCTCGCGATGAGTGGTAAACCAGGTTGAGGCCCGTTCCTGGGATCTGCAGCGACTCCTGAATCACCTGAGACTCCGCCAGAATGGCGCTGCGATCGGGACAGGCTCCCTGGAATCCGTGCTTCCACGAGGCCAGCACCACTGGTTTCATAAGGTCGTAGTCGTGTGCAAAGCAGGTGTGCGTCGTAGTTACGGCTAATGCCTTCTCCTCGGACATACTCATGACGACCAAGTCTATAATGACGACCTCGTTCCATGGAACTTGCACGATGCGCGACTGCGGCCGGAAAGGTGCGCGTCCGAACTGCAGGGTCACGGCTCCACCGCCGTTAACCATTAAGTCGAACCATCCGTCATCTCGGGTCAGGGTGAAGCCCTCCAGGAGCGTGGTGGTGGAAACTCGCACACCAACCAGGCCCATGCCCAGAGATGTAACAACGCGGCCTCTGATCACCGCTGATCGACTGTTAAAAGGACAGAGAACATGGATTAGTCGGGTCTTGCAGGGACTGGGGCTTCTAGGGTATGTATAGGTATAGATTAGCTAGGCTAGCAAGCAGTCAAACTGAGGATTTGTAACTACTTGAGCAGTAAATAAGTACAAATAATAAGAATTCACACGCACAGAACATAAGACTCGTTTGAACACATAAAGGTATTACAAGTTGAACAATATATAGTATGTTATTTATGGCTCGTGTTTGTGACCTAGCATTGACCTAAGTACGAGTAGGAGAATGAGTTTTCCATAGCTTAGATTTATTACGTGGTAAACTTAAAACCCATTGTGTATTGGCCTGGTTGTCTGGATAATAAGTTTGGGCAATGAACTTAAAATAAACTACCAACTGAGCTTTAATTAAACAAGGATAGCTACACTATGAACGAAATGATAATGACAATGGTAACTGTAATTGTAACGGTAATGATAATGACAATGGTAAAGTTTTCGAAATAATTTGCGAATAGAGCCAAGTTAACGAGACTTAAAGTATACAAAAGTGTACCAAACAACCATCGAGAATCATTAGTAGTATAGTAGAGTAGTAGTTTTAGTATTATTTTAGTACCGCTTTTCGCTTGCTTACCTTGCATTGAAATAATTCCAAAAAATGCTGTTAGTATATGATATGTTTTTGTTATCGCGCAACAAAGAGTATAGGCAACAATATCGGTTACCGAGTAGCAAGAGCGTATAGCAGTCGTTGTTAATTCAAAGCGTTCGAAATTTTTTGACGCGTAGGTGGGTATTATAGTAGTGAGTATGTGCACAGTAAGTAGTGAGTGGTAGTATCGAGTAGAACAGGAGTAATTTAGTAGTAGGTGGCATGTATTATTTTAAACACGGTTTAGGGAGCGCGTGTGGAGAAGAAAAAAGAGCAGAGAGAAAATAATTGAATTAGCATGGTTGTCTATGGTCTAGTTAGCTAGAATGGGTGTGTTGATATTTGGCGCCACCAGATCGTTTGGAGACCCTAAGCCTCAGCTCCGTTTCGATCACACCGAAATCGCGATGTTTAGGCAACTTAAATGTAACTAATCTGAATACTTAGGTTGCTTAACGTATTTCTTAACCCAAATGCACTTAGCAGCTAACTTAGACTGTTTCTGTCTGGGTTCGATTTAACAAAGGACATATAGGGTTATTATTTACAAGATTTTAATGGGATATTTGGCATGTGGTGTGTTTGGATATGTTTTTATTTGAGGGATTTTTTTAGACGAGGGCACGAAAATGAAAAAGTAAATATTTAAACATAGAAAATTATTAATTATGCAAACTATTTGATTATTATTTTTTCGGTAGTATATGTATAACCGAGTATAACCAACTAGACTGTCAATATTTTACAATAGAAGATTTTTGCTTGTCCGCCAATTTTGGAAACTATACACAGCCACAGCGGCTTCGATTCCAAATGGTAACTAACTGTCCAGGGCAAACTGGCTACCATGAAGCACCTACCTCTCATTGAAGGTTTCCAGTTTGGCGTAGTTCTGCAGGCTGCTCTCGTCAATGAGGAACTTCATCCGCTCAAAGAAAGAAGCAGTAATAGCTGGCGGCTGCTTTCTGAGCAGCACATCAATGGGCTTCGGAGCTGAAACACATAGTTGGGAGGTTTTGCATACGTGGCTAGCACAGCACTCGGGATCCTCGCAATCGACCAAGCCATCTAGGTTCAAGAATTGGCGTTAGAAAATTCGCTTATCTACTTGCTAAATCTGCTACTCACCCTTGTCGTTGTCCTTGCTGTCGCCACAGTTCAACTCCAGTGCGATTCCGCAGTCTGGTCCGTCCCAGCCTTCATAGCAGCGGCACTCCCATTGACCCTCGCCGCTTACACGGCACTGACCATGTCCGGCGCAGCTATTGGGACAGCCCTCGATGGTGCAGTGCTTACCGTTCCAGCCAGTAACGCACAGGCAAGTACCGTTCTTGCACTGTCCATGCTCGTTACAGCGGACGTCGCATAACCGGGTGTTGCAATACTCGCCACCCCACTCTGGGTCGCATGCACAAGCGTCCCCTTCACAACGTCCGTGCTGACCGCAGTCCAAGTCGCACAGCTCCTTGGAACAGTCGTCCCCGCTCCACTTTGCCTCGCAGGTACAGGTCTGTGTGTCCAGGTCGAAGGTGCCGTGGCCGGAACAGTCTGGGAGGCACTGTAGCGCATCCTGGTCCATGGTAGCGCAGTCAGGTCCCTTCCAGCCCTTCTTGCAGATGCAAGTGCCGTCGGCGCAGAATCCATGGCCTGAGCAGTTTGGATGCGGACAGTCCACTGGGGAAAAAAAGCAAAAGAGTGTTAAAAAGCGTCAGGATGGAAAAGATCAAGGTGGATTTTGGCAAAGAATCCTATGTCCTGGCGCTACCTTCTTCACAGAATTTGCCCTTGTAGCCGCGCATGCACTGGCATTTTCCACTAACACAGTGGCCGTGCCCACTGCAATCGGCCACCTCGCACTCGTCGTGACGCAGAGAGCACTCCTTGCCCTTCCAGCCCGGGTTACAGATGCACTCCCCGTTTGTGTACTCGCCATGTTGGGAGCACAGTACTGGGCAAACGCTTTCGCTGCAATCGTCGCCTCCGAAGCCGGGGTTGCACTGGCAGTGTCCCAGCAAGCACTGACCGTTGCCGGAGCAGCCGTTGGGACAATTTTGAGTCATATCCTCGGCTACGGCCGCGTAGAAGGTCAGCTCCTGTACGTCTCCGTCGTCGTTGTATAGGGAGACGAACCAGTGCCCCGGCTCCATATAGCGCGTCACCTCCCGCGTTATCGACAGCTGCACAGAATTAGGCCAAGCGAACGATCGAGCGAGTGATTGGTGTAGTGGGTAATGAATGAAACGGTGGTGCATGAAAAAAATGACTAGAGTTAGTAACGATCACGATGGGGCCAATCGGATGCAAGCTACTTACGTGAGCGGCCCGGGCCGTTCGTGTGCTGGCACTAAATCCACTGAGCACTTCCTTAAAATGGTACTGCGTGTGGGTGGGTAGGGCGTTGCGTCGGCCGTATACACCGATGGAGGCGCCTCTCGGAATCGTGTAGTCAAACTTAACGTAGGCAGGTTCCGACTGGTAAAACTGCATGTTCCAGTAGCTATATGGCTGGATCTCCTTGGTCAGCTTCTGGCCGAGAGTAATCTGGCCAAAGGTTGTGCCGTCCGGTGGGAAACTGCGTGCGGGGAATGTTCGGGCCCCTGCATTCGTAAGCGGCGGCAAAGCGATGGCAATGTTTTCGAGAGTGCAACGAGGGGATGACAGAGATACAAAGAGGATTAGATTCTGGTTAGTCATTGATTAGGTATATTGTGATTTGCTACTGCTACACGATTTTGTACAGGTCTTAGTCTATCCTACTGGCGAGTCCCCCCAATGTAGTTTTCCCTGATAGGTTAGTAAATGGGAACAGCATTAATATACAGTTTTAAACCAGGCTGGTGCTGGATGCTGATGTGATGCCAATATAATATTTGATGCTTTGGGATAATTTATACAAATGAGGACTTATGAGAAATAAACTGGTTTAGTCATGTGACTACATGGACTAGGAGTTAACAGGCTGTACAGCTCTTAGTAGGGTTATTGAAACGCTGGTTAAGAAAAGCGGAGGTTAGCAACAAATGCATTGTGCACAATTCACCTTCCAGTATCAGTACTGGCATCACATCAGGGCATGCAAACGGTAAGCCACCAGCACCAACAGTGGGTTCAGTATAGGCAGCGATGTGGTTATCGACCTCAGTGCTAGGGAGGTTAGTAGCGGTGCTTGCAGAAGTTGTTAGCCCTTCATATCTAACCCCGTCTTTCGCATCCTCCTCCTCGCTATGGAAGGGGTTTATAGGTGCCGAGATCGTGCTCGTCGTACTAGTGTAAGCTGGTGGGGCAGAGTCAATGTCAACGGTGTCATCCAGATAGATGGGCGCCGGAGGCGGGAGACAGCTGCACGGACAGTCGGGCATGCGCGGTGGTGGCTCTTGAATACAACTGTCTGCCTGAGTATTCGGTTTTTCGTGGGTCAGGACCTCCTTGATGTAGTGTGGTCCTCCGCCCGTGGGCACTTCCACGTGTAATGTGTAAACGGAGTCACTGCCCTCGTCTGTAGCTATAGTCAGGTTCAGGAATATACGTTTGCCCGGCAGATCAACTCGCTCACTCACATACGGTTTAAGGGGCTCTAGTTGGGGTGCTTTTTCGTCACCTGGCTGATTTTCTTTCAGTACCTCGTTTTCACTCCTATTTATATGCTGAGACGGTTCAATTTTTGGTGCCATATTTTCCTTTTCTGCCGTCTGGTAAATCTCCTCTTCGTGGGAAATGGGTAATCCATCTAGTTTGACTATATCGATATCCTCATAGTGTGAGGCATCACTCATCATCCGATCCGATTCAGATTGAATTGATTGTAGTGACTTCTTTCCATTTTGCTGACCTTCCTTACCTTGATACCAAAATGTGGATAAGTAATAGGCACAAGTGGAATAGAATTGGGAATCAGGCTCAAGAAACATCACATACTTCTATAATGCTTGGATTTTGTAAAAATTCAAAAGATCTATAGCTGAACTAAAATACCCTAAAGTTATTTTTCAAGACAATTTTTCATTAAATAGCGTATTTTATAAATATTTTTAAATTACATTTAAAAAATATTAATTGTAAACTTCTTGAGCCTGAACTCAATCGCAACTCTATACCACTAGCGGGGCTCGACTTCCAATGGATGCCGTCTTGATTTATACCTTGTGTTGGTGTGCCTGGCGAGGTCGGCTCCTTACTGTCTACCTCATAGTTGTCAGCTAAATCACGCTCATTATTGATATCATCAGTGGCAGGTTTCTCTGTCTGCAAGACCCCCGCATCGGTCCCTTTGATTTGAAAATCATGTTCAATGGCAGGCTGGTGCGAGACGGCGGCGAAAGAGCTTCGAGCTGCCTCTGGTGGGGTGGTGTTGATTTCAACAATGTCATCGGTGTCACTCCTTATAGTCGTCTCCGGCGTTCGGCCTGAGCTGCTGTTGTCACTTTGATTATCGTCATCAATAACAGCAGGCAATGTGCTGGTCTCCGACTCCGTCGCCAGCTCCATTGCCAACTCCTGCTCATCCTCCTGATGCTCAATGTGCTCCGCTTTCTCTGTTCCGTGGTCATATTTCCTCCTCTTGTTGACCAGTGTTTTAGCAGCGCTGCGTAAATTGCTGTTTAATGATTTGCCAAATTGTTGCCCCGTCTTGGTTCTAGGGATGGGCGAATGGGTGTTCTCCGGCGCAACTTCGTCTTCATAGACATAGTCGTAGCTGTCCGTGGTGTCCTCGCTCCTTTGGGTACCGTATACTCCATCCATTCGGTTCAAACTTTTATGGGTACTGCCTTGAACGTCTCTCAGACTTTTGGCTGGGGTAGTTGCCAGATACTTCCCAGCCGCCTGCTGGTTGAGGATTTCGCTTGTAATTAAGTCGCTGAAAGTTTCATCTGCAGCCACATCATCTTCGTCCTGCTCCTTCATTAAGCTTCGGCGATGTCGTCGTCCTTTTTCTCCTGCCCCACTGACTGACAGCTGCGTTGACATCGCTCTTCCTACAGGTAAACAAAGCGAACGAATCGAATGGTGCTTTGGGAGAGCCCTTGTGGTTAGGGCGCCTCATTGAAAGCCACCCCTAGTCACTTGCCTTTTTAAATTAAGCGTTAAGTGTGTTTTTATTTTAATCCTAGTAGTCTAGCTCTTAGCCGGTTAAAGAGGTCGTAGATTAGCGGCCGAAGAGGCCGGAGAAGAGTGGAAGAAAGCGGCTCCTGGCGGCTCGGAAAAGAGGAGCTCGAGCTGTGACACTAAAAACTTTCGACTGCCTTATTTTAACTGCTGCCTTCTTGCGTGCCTTGCTGTCAATTCAAAAAAGTAATTAATGCAATATTTTAGCCCGACAAATCCCAAGGAACGCGCTCAAGTTGAACTTTAATTGAAAGAAATGGGAAGGCGTTTGGAGGAATAATGAAAACGGCATTCGCATAATCCCCATTCGGCGTAGGCGTCTGTCTGTCAGGAGCAAACTTCGAGCTAAAAAATCCTACAAAAACAATAAACTTTTGTCTCCGCCGGAGGGCGCTAAGCGCTAAATACTCCGACGTCTTGGCTTTCTCTCAATCGTTCTCCCTGAGCTTCCCCCCTCGGTAGCTGCCTAGCAAAACTTGCGAAAACTCATTTGAAAATAATTAAAAGTTGTGCATAATTACCTCCATTATTGGCATTCGCCAGCGACGAGGACAGCGAAGGCGTTAGCGAGGATTGAGAGGAAGACGTGGCCGCTGAGGACGTGGCCTCCGCGGAGGCGGACGTCGACTGCAGTCCTTGGGCGGTGCCGCTGTTCGAGGTGGCCGTCGTCACAGTGGCTGCCGAAGATCCTCCGCCGGATCCCACGCCTGCTGTTCCGAGTCCCGATTGCCCCTGGGCCAGTCCGATTCCCTGTCCGTTCTTCGCGCGCACTGAGGAGTTGTGCAGCTTGGACAGGTCCGTGTTCGTGCTTTTGGCAGCTGTGACCTCAGAGGCCTCGTTGCCGACTAGAACGGAGCAGGGCGGCGACTGGTTCCATTTTATAACGCCGGTTGTGGTCAGCAGGATTAGCATAACCACGAAGGCAAGGAGCACCGAGATTGATCCTATGCCGAACCACGGCGAGGAGCAGCGCGCGACCAGGTCCTTGCGGAAGTTCATCGGCGCCGAGTAGTGGTGCGCGGGCAGTCCGTTCATGACGCTGCGAGGCGGCAGCACAGGACCCATGCAGCCCTGCGTGCTCCGCTCGTAGCCTTTCAGCGTATCCTTCGTGGGTGTGGAGCAGGCCGATCCGCTCTTGAAGTCGATGGGTGATCCCTTGTTGATGTCTGTAATGAAATGGGAATGGTGAAAACGAGTTAGTAATCAATTCGGGCATTTGAGCGTGCGATTTTCCATTTAAAACCAGTTCGAACGTGCAATGGTCACCCAGACCCGTTTCCGGGGGGTGGTGGGAGGTGGGGATTTGGTGGGATTTGGAATGTGGAGAGGGAGAGCTGCGTCTGTGCAGACCATCCGCACACTATTGTACTTTGCTTATCGCCATTTGGCGCAAATTTCATTTGTATAAAAGGATTTGCACAAGGATAACAAACTGACATTCAACATAACCTCAAACAAACGAGACGGCAGACGGAACAAAGCTGAAAAAAGGACGAGGCGAAATGAAACGGACGAACAGCGAATGAA
This sequence comes from Drosophila santomea, assembly GCF_016746245.2. Classification (NCBI taxonomy): domain Eukaryota; kingdom Metazoa; phylum Arthropoda; class Insecta; order Diptera; family Drosophilidae; genus Drosophila; species Drosophila santomea. Next base: position 22,523,345 of record NC_053018.2, read on the forward strand.
TGGATGAAGTAAGCAGCGCAAATGACCAGCGACAATGACGTTCGCAAAACAGGAGCCAGCGGGAGAAATGGTAAAAAAGTGAGGAGGTAGGTTTGCCCGGCAGCCGGGTGATGTGGCTCCAGGGGTGGCCAGGGATGGGCTCTGGCGGAATGAAGTGAAGTGAAAAAAGGCAACGCCGCAGGACGACCAGTGCGGTGGTGACAGCACCAGGACCGAAGGACCAAAGGACAGCGTAAGTTGAAATCATTTGTTGATGCCATGATGATAATTCGATTATGTGACATGGAGCGGTAACACGGGAGCCGTTTTATACGTGGTTGAAACCCAACCCCCCTATCCCCACTAGGTGGCTGGGAAACTCTATTTTACGATGGCGAGCCCGACGCAGCGATCTGTTGTTCAATCGCGTACCCATAGCTTGGGGTACCCCACTCAGGCGGGCATGAGTCGGTCATCTTCTGGCCCACTCACTTTCACGCCAGGCTTAGGCGGTCTTTTTTCGAGGTTCTGCCTGCTTGCTCAGTCCCGAACGCATGTTGCTATCATTGGCATACTCGGTGCCACATTCACACTACCGGCGACATGTGGCTCAATGCGAGCGGGTGACAAACGTTCGCTTTCACGGAAAATCGCAATTTCTGGCAAAACGAGCCACGGCAGATGGGAATCCGCACATGGGAAGCCCACAAGAGCATAGTTTGTGCTAATCCACGACGATTTCCCCAGCCCCGTCTCGACTTGTGGCCATACTTTTGACCCTGTCCCTTCGTGTGCGGCCCTTCGTGATAGCGTGAATAATGTCTGCGTCATTTTTTGTACATATACACACATTTGTGGAAATGTGCGGATGAGTATTAAAGATGCCCACTAAGCGTATACGGAATGTTAGATTTATTTAATGTCAAGATCCCGCCATATGTGAGCGGGAAAGCGGAAAAGTGGGACGGCGGAAGGCAGGGGGATGCATAAATGCCCAGGGAGAAGATCCCCAATCCAGTCGCAAAGGTTAAGCTGAGAGTTCGGGCGAGCTCCACAGTTGACTGCCTCGTTAAGAGGGCGTGGCAGGGCGGGTAGTTTTTATGACCGAAACGTGTGGCGAAAGGGATGGCAGCAGTGGCAGTAGTATTTGTGTGTGAATAATTAACGAACGCGTAATAGCAGTTAGCAGTAGGAGCAGGGCCAATGACTGATATAAATTCACACAAGTTAATGGGCCCTGGATGCTTTTAAAAAAAGGAGGCGCTCCGGCACTCCGGCTCTCCGGTTCTCCGGAAGCGTTTGGAGGGTGATGCGTTGAAAGTGCTGCTTGGTCATTAAACGTAATGGCAGACACGACAAAGTATGCCACGATAAATGGCATCCACCGCCCACGCGGGGTCAATTTATCGGCGGAATAGATCACAAATATGTCTGCCTTGGCTCGTTTCTGCCCCGCAAACGACCCAATCACTTCTGCAGGACCTCTCATCCCTGTTACCCAAACTTTCGGCCGAATTGCAGCATTCGAATAAACTCAATGAGCTCTTCGCCGTCATAAGCTCTAACCCCTTGGAACTTTCAAGTGCTCGGCTCTTGTCAATTGAAACTCCTTCTTGGCCAGCTACTCACTCTAATGGGTTGCGACATAAAATTTCGTTTTATTAATTTCATTCCATTTCATTACATTGACATTTTATGCAAAATGGGGATTACGCCTGCGGTCGTTTTATGAACCCGAGAGTAAATCTCTTAAATTAAAATAGCACAGCAGCCAGCGAGCGTGGTGGTGGTATTGGCGATATTTTAGCAGCCCAGTTACATCCAGAACAATAAAAATATAAATAGTGTGGCAAGAGCAGCTGGCAGTAATGTCGATGGTATAATGTGTTGTGTGTTTCGTTTCTCTTGGTGTCAACCCCTCCAGGCCAGAAAAGTACGGCAACAAGCTGGCGCCGCCACCCCCGGGAGTGCAAGAGAAATGTGATTTATGCTGCGTGCAATTTAACATTTTTAATAATATTAAAATTACAAATTATACACATCCCCATCCCTCCTCTCGTGTGTGAGCTCCAAGGTGTCGTAGTCCAATAAACTCCCTAAGTTGGCAGGGCGAAAGCAGGCCAAAAGAGAATGGGGCGAGTGGCTGGCTTGATTTCATTTTAATTGGCTTTCCAGGCGGCTGGTTTTCACCCTACTGGCCCCCTACTTCACTCTCAGTGCGCCTGAAGATGGAAATAGGAGGAATCGCTGTGCAAAAGTGCTCGACCCTACGATACCCAGTTCTCTAATATGGTAAAGCTACTCTAGCACATACAACCTGAATAACCTTTTACCAATACAGTTAATAGCACCATTGCTGTTCAGGGAGGAATATGGTCCTCAAATGGCAACCAACTGCCTTTTCCTCGTTCTAGTGCTTTTACAAACAGCTCGACGAATGATTCCTTGAAGTGGTAAGTTAACATACGTTTTGCTTCTTGTAGCTAAAAACGATGTCAAGAGTGGAATCGCGGAGTTAACAGACCGAGGCGTATGGAGAACTTATGAAGCCAGCCCCAGGAGAGCGAAATCCAATTGAGATTAAGTGCGCAGGCAGTGGTTTTTCAAGGATTTTGGCTGAGGTCCCATCCCATGGGTACACGCAACAATTGTGTGTTAAGTACTTTTTGAGTAATTGCCTTTTCGGGAGTCCAGCAAACTTGCTTGCTCCTGGCCACAACAAATTTGGCCGTTAATGAACATTTGCTAATATTTTGAGCACTGAAAAACATAGTCATTAAATGGTGTGCCATGCCCCAGCTCCCGGTCCGCCCCGTCCGGGGCGCCAAAGCGTGCGACAATCAAATAAAAGTACATGAAAAACACATAAAGGCACATAAAGGGGTATCCAGCTTGGGCTCTGGATTTTTTGTTGTGCCTCGCATTTGAATGGTAAAGCGCGACGATTTCTGGAAACAAACAGGTGAACGGCGGGGAAGCGTAGTCCCGCCATGTTCGTAATGGAGTTTGCAAACAAACATGGCCGCCGGGGAAAAATCACATAATTTACACGTTTGCATTTAAGTATTAAGTGGGCTGGGAAATTGGGGGGGATGGGGGGCAAAGTGTTTCGTTTACTTTTACCGCGTTTGTTTGCGAGGCTCGGCAGTTGTTCCGCTGAATGTGTGTATAGGTATTTTAGGTTGTTTTCGGGCCCCGACTGAGTTTTATGTGCACAGGAAGCAATTTTTGGGTCGACTTTATTGCCCCTGTCGTCGTCATCGGTGTTGATGTTGATTTTAAAGCGTTTAATGGCGTCGCGTTTTAGTGTGTCCTGGCCTAAATTGAAAAGAAAACCCCGTACAGGTTCCGGACGAGCGAAAGATGAAGATTCAGCAGCAGGAAAGAGATCTGGGGTTATATGTTTGAACTAAGTGCTGGGATTTTCAGAGATTTGCGTTGGAATTTTGTGCTGTTGTCAGCGAAGGGATGTGGAAAGGAGGTTATGATGTATTCACAATGAGGCGAAGGGCTGCGATCGTTGGGGTGGAAATGTATGATACGAGGTGGCTCGCATCGCATGTAATTGTAACTTGTATTCCCTATGCATATAAGCCCGCATTTACGGACCAGTTATTAAGCTAGGATTAATGCAGAAATACTGTGATTGGCGCTCCCGCTCAATTCGCTCCATTCGCAATAACGACCGAACGTGGGCACAAATTGCGATACTGCGAATAGCTTTTCCTGACTGCTATCCTCCTTTTCGCCGCGTCCTTTGTTGTTTGGCTGCTTATAATCAAAAATTCCATTTAAAACTTTAAACTCATTACTGAATGTTTAATGTGCGCTCGTTTCAGGCTCGCCCTGCTGTTGTTATTTTTATTGTTGCCGCCGCTCTTGTGCGATAAATCAAAACGAAAAATGCTGCAATTTGTTAGGCGCGCAAAGACGGCAGGACAGTCAGACAGACAAGGACAATAAACGACTTGGGTCCGGGAGCGGTCTCTCTAACGATGCGGCAACCTGTCGACGTCCGTGAAGATACCCCAAAAGGGTCGTCGTAGTCCTCGGTGCCATATTGTTTCAAGCAGGCGGCGCACAGCGGGCGACCTGAGCACCGCCTTAAGCTCTAATCAAGTGTGTGTCTGGGTGAGTGAGTCGCGGCTTTAAGAATGGATCCGGATTGGCATTCGGGTTCCGTGTTCCGTGTTCGGGGTTTTGGGTTCCGGGTTCCGGGCTTCGTAGTCCGTACGCCGGGATCCGGAGGCTTAAAAGCACGGCCGAGATGAGTGTCACGCGGGTGGGGAGTAAACTTTCGGCACGATTTGCATGTAAATTAATTGCCCTCGCCGTGTGCCCGTGGCCCGTAGCCATGCAGCGTGATTTTTTCCTGCTTAAGCAACCCTCAGGGCGAGATAAGTCGTATAAATTATAGCAATTTAATAAGTTTTAAATATACGCATCCGGTTGGCTCCGCCGCCTCGGTCTCTGATTGTCTGTCTCCCAAAAAGTTGGTAAAATCTAGCAGCAAAGTTTACGGCGCACTCTACCTCAGAACCCAAAACCCAGAAACCAGACTCCAGACTCCTCACTACAGGTTGCTCTGGCTCCGTTCTGCGCCTGGTGCTATAACTCAAGACAAAAACTGTTGCCGATTAAAATTGTCGGTTGGGCATTAATTTTATGTCACGATGCGCTCGCAGCCGATGTGCCGTGTGATAAGGTGGCGAATCCCCCGCTTCTTCGGGTGTCCTTGGCGTTCTGCGTTCCTGCCTGGCTGTCTAGGGTGGCTCTTAACGGTTCAGTTTTGTTCCCGCTCTAAATGAGTTTATGCAAGTGTGAAAATAAGTCTCTTAATGGCCCGGGCGGGCAGTTAATGAGTTGAAAGTGGCGGGGCACGTGGATAATGCTCCTTTGTCGGCCCCAAGGACTTCCACCGGAGCTCCTTTCATTTTTCTTTACTTTTTCGGGTTGCGGAAAGGGGAGAAACAAAACTTAATTTGTTGTTGCAGGTGAGACGAATAAATTATTTGATAACAGTTTCAGTTTTCCCAGCATAAATAAGATTTCTGAAGCGTTTGTTCGCCTCGCTGTTTGCCAAAGAGACGGGGGTCGCGGTGGGCGGCTTGGGGGCTTGGTGGGGCTGGTTTGTTTACCGTTAGTCGCTTAATGCCCGGCTTAATAGCGTAGGGTGGCTTAAGCGTTGTCTATTCCGATTCAGTTTGTTTGACCCGCTCAAATATTGCTTCATATTAAATTTTTGCGGGCGGAGCGAGTCCTGCTCGAACCCTTTTCTCGCCAATCAGCAGTCCCACATGTAATTGGATACGTAAGGATAACATTTCAGTGCCCAGGGGCCCTGGAGTTTTTGCGCCTGCGAACGCTGGCCTTCCAGGACGACTGTCTGCATGCAATTACAAAGCAAAAGTTTCGCATATAATTTTTACAAAAACGCAAAACTTTTTCAATAACAAAAATTTGCACAAACAAAAAGAAAAATGACCGGGCAGAAAGAGCAATAGAGAGCGACACAAATGGCAATGCCAAAAGGCAACAGTGAAAAAGTTTGCAATAAAAACGCCAATGGCCAGAACGACGTCACACAAGTGCTCATTGAGGGGGCGTGGCTGGAGCTAGGAGGCGGTGGGTACGTGAGGTGCCTGAGCAATGCAAATGTTTAATAAACTTTTTCAAATAAAAATTTATGTACAGTGGCGTGCAATTTCTAGACCAATTAAACCGCCAGGCAGCGCACCGTAAGGAGAGGGCATTTTGAGCTGGCAGGACACGGCATTGTCCCTGCTTCGAGATACGGGCTCCGCACAGGATCCTCTGAACCTCTCTCGAAAGGGTCGAAATTCGCTTATAATTATTACGCGTGTAAATTAGTGCTTAATGGCACGAGGATGCGCGCCTTGACTGCAGCACGGCATTTCCGGTTTTAAATTTAATTAGCTCGATATGCTTGCATAATTTGGATAAGGGCAGGTGAGAGATGAGGCCCGCTTTTGGCAAACTAATAACAATAATTGCGATAAAGCCAGCATTAAATGCAGTGCAATAAAGGCGGGAAAAAAGTATATTTTAATTACGCATTTAAATTTGTTTGCTTGTTGTTATTGGCGCCGTGGCGAAGGTAAAAATAAATGCGGGGGCTGCCTTTTGTTTTCGATTTAATGAACTGTAAAGCGGAGCCATATTTATAGCGTACTTTTTTGCGTTATTGTTTATTTGCACGTTTATATTTTTTTTTGGCTTCGCCGTTTTTTTGCCCGGCATTCACCTTTATCATTTAAATGCATTTAATTTATATTACTGTAAGCGCTGTTTTATCAACGGTATTATTTGCATTATTTTGTTTTCTCCCCTTGATTTTCAGATCGCAGGTCGCTTTCCTATTTTTTAGTCAATAAACATTGTCTACCCTATCGCATTTATTTGAAAGTAGTTGTGCGGTGCAGCCTGAGAGTTCGGAAAGTGGATTTTATCGACTGATCTGGTCTTTATTTACTGGCTTGGGGTGCGGGAATTCGTCATATCCGTGACTGGCATATAATCATTAAACGGCAGCTGCCTGTGCGGACATCAATTATTGTCTCATAAAAAGTAATTTATATTAAAATCAAACCGCTTATAATTTCATTATGTTGATATATACAGGCGAGCGGAGCCAGTGGGGAGCAATGCGATGCGCGGCCATTAAAGTTTGCCGCGGCAGACATTTTGTAATAAAGTTTGTGTTAATTAACGCACACAGCTGCAAAAAGCAGTGAGCGGGCGCATATCTCGGCAGTGGATGCCACCTTCATCAAACTCCTGCTCCTTGTGTGCCCCTGGTGCCAGGATATGCACTTGCAATATTTAAATTCAATTGCATACTTTCGAGCGCACTCGTTTGTTTGGCCGGCCACATGGCGCATACTTAATGAACCATGGCCTGTTCCGCTGCATATTTTATTTGCACTCTGTCCTGCGACTGAAATACCTACATAAAAATAACAACGCGCCGGGAGCAGCGGAGCATTGGGCGTTTTCCATCCATAAACGCCACTAATAAAAATCATAGCGAAAAAATTGGTTTGCCATTAATTTAATAAAGTTAAACCGACGGCGACAACGGGTCGCGAGGGAGAGTTGTGAGGAAGAGCGAAAGGAAAAACGCAACAAATCTCGGAGCGACTCGGTGAGTGTGTGAAATCGCCAATTGCCTGCCTAGTGGCTGGTGAGATGAGGTCAATTTCAGTTGGGTGAGCCCGTGGATGAGCACGGCAAAGCTGAGCGGATACAGCCCCCCGTCGGCCGGACAGGGATCTCGACTAATCTCGACTACGGCTTGAAAACGGCCCCTTCCTGAGGGTCATCTACTAATCACCCGTTCTTGGGGCGGGCAAATAGATTAAGTGTGATTTAAATTGTCATTAACATTTCCCTGGTCTTTGGCGTGTCAATTAATATTACTTTAGTATTATTGCCAATAATTGTCATAATTTCTTTTTTTCTGTTTATTCTTGCGTTTTACACTAAACCTGCCATTATTTATGAGTGCTCGTTGTCGTTTTGCCAATTCTGCCTTTTCGCCATTTTTACGGTATTTAATTGTTTTAATTGTGTGCAACAATGGCCATTAAATATGCGCAACAAAAACAGACATAAGAGCAGCCAAAGCTGAAATGGGTTTGACATTATGAAATTTATGAAATTAATAACTTTTCTATGCCGGGCTCTAATTGTCAGGCGAATTAATTACATTACAATTTAAGTTTTTTAGGCGTTTACCGCTCTAACCCCAAAACCCCTTAAATTGTGGTCAGCTGTAAAGTTGATGGCCGCTGGAATTGCCTTTGAGCCGATGGCCACAGAGTTATGAGCTCCAATAAATTAATGTAAAATTATTAACTGACAAACGGCTAAATTATGGCAATTTATGCTGGCCCATAAACTGGCGCATTTATTGGCCGATAACCAAGAGGCCATGACGCGAAGTGTTGGCATACATTAATATTATTATCGGCGACACTAATTCGGATTAGCAATTCCGACTTTAATGGACTTTAAATTGCCTGTTGTACCACTTGAAACTATTTCGTGTTCCTTTCTCGCAGAGAAAACATTTACTAGTACGGATATACTACATATATATATGTATATAAACATATTACAAACTATACAGAAAGACGCCTTAAATGTGGGTGTTCCTGATTTTATTATATTTCAATTTGCATTTTTCTGCAAAAGTTGCATTCCCACACGATCCGATTGCATACATTTTCATAGCAATCATTTTCAAAGTCAACAGCGTTCCTGCCCGTTTTCCCATTTCCACTTTTCCGCCACTGCTGTTTTCTTGCGAAATTATTTATTACGATCATGGTGTGTTCGCCCTGAACTAAGCCCCTGCCCCTCTGCTGCACTTTAAAAGCCATTAAAACGGCAAACAGGCTAGCCGAGTTGTCCATGGAATCCATGAAAGTGCTCCACACACCCCTTCGCTCTCAGCAAACTGCCGGCCCCGTTAATTTCATCAGAGCTACTGGTAATTGCGTGTATGGAGTTGCAGTTCCTGGCCAGGACAGCAGCAGGAGCAGCATCAGTGCCCAGAAGTCCGGCGCAGACTGTCGGTGTTTGGGGTCCTGTTTTCCCGTCCAAAAAATATGCAATAACAGGAGACTTGGGATTGGGCACTGGGCACTGGGCACTGGGCACTGGGCACTGGGCACTGGAAGCCACAAGGGTGGCTCTGGCCGGGAATGGGCCTTGTGGCACGTGGAATGCCATTGCCATGGCCCACAGACTGGCTACAATTTATTATATTAAGTATTAATGTTGGTCCCCGCTTGGATCCCTGTGTGCGTCTGCCGAGTTGAGCTGTGTGTATGTGCTGTATGCATAATCCGAAAGCCAAAAGTAATTATATTAAGTAATTGATGAATTTGCCTTTTTCCGCGACGAGCCACGCCCACCCCGCGTCCTCAGTTATCGGGGAAGGAGAGCCTGGGGAGTGCAGGAAGTGGGGGTTGCGTTATACGGCCATACCAGACGATTGGCAGACGGAAGGATGTGGATAGATCGCATAGTTCGACCCCAGGCAAAGGCGAATAAAATGAAATAAAGCGGCAAATAAAAATGTATTGTGTGGCATTTTAGGCGCACTGCGATGTCGCCAAACGACACTTCATAGAGATACAATGACCGGCAATTTTTTGATTTGGTCATCTGATAGGCGGCTGTTTCCGGTCGACGGGACAGAAGCTCTGAGCTAAGCTTTAAGCGCTTTAGATATACAATGGAGGCGCTTTTTTCAGCATGCGCTTGAAGATTTATTCGCACATTTAAAATTTGATTGAAATAAATGACTCTGTTTATGGTGATATGCACTCGCAAGCGCGGATATACAAAAAAGCCAGTTGATGAGCTTTTGTGGGGTTGCACTACAATTTTGGGGGTTGCGTGTCATCTTGATGGATTGCACTGAAACAGCCTTAAGGTTTAAAATGGAACAAGCGGATTTTGGGGTCAGGGGTGCTTGACAAATGGAGAGTACTGCTGGGCACAACTTCACGCTTTTAGGTTCATTTAGAACTGCAAGCCTGTGGAAACTCATTAACAAATCGATGTGAATGACTCTAAAGGGTATAGAAATTGGCAGAATTGGGTTTTAATGGTCACTTATCAGAGGCGTCGAAGACAATAAACTCTGGAATAACCATTCGCCATTCGGATGCGAGCGAATAAAATGATGCCGGAACCCAACGTTGCCGCACTTATCGCTAAGGAGCGTTACCAACGACCAGGGACATAAGCAAACGCCAAAAACAGAAACAGAACAGCACTAGAAGCCGAAGGAGCGGCAAAGTGAACTTGCGAAAATTTATTGGGGAAATTGGCCAAAGACGAGGGAACTTTAACGAAACGATACCGAAGTTTATTACTCAATTACAAAACCATCAAACTGAAAACAAAATGAAACGAAGCTCTTGCCGAGAGCAGAGCGAAATCCAAAGATAAATGAAATTGATAAGCGCGTAATTTATGTTTGGATTTCGTTTTATTCTGTCATTAACGCACAGTTGCCTCACCCAGTTGAATTGACCCCATCCCTCCAATTGTGCTTTGTATTTGGGTTGTTCTTGGTTGGGTTCCGACTTGGCACGCTCTTCCTTCGTTTGCGAAAACTTGGTCAAGGCTAGGCGAGTTTTCCTCCCCCCATTTCGGAATTTCGCCGCACCGCGGTGAAATTGGGAATGACACTGGTTTGGGCCCACATAATCGATCAAAATCGACCGAGTGCAAACGGCGTTAAACGGCATAGACTATTGCATTCTATAAAACCGATCGGAATTTTGCATTTTGTGGCTCCGATTCGGCAGGGTCTGTATGTGCATGTGCATTATGCTGCCACGCCCACCAGCATTATGCATAAATAATTTCGAAGCCGGCGGTCGGGCAGCAACAAAGGCTGCCGCTGCACATAATGAAAAATTAAAACATGAAAATTGTCAAAAACACCGACGCAGCAGAGGCAGCTGGGTGATTTGTGCTGGATTGGGGATGGCTTTGGGTGGGGCAAGGGGCACATTACCTGTCAGGCCTTCCCGGAAATGAAATTTTGCACTGATAGCAGGGGAAGTGGAGAAGTGGAAGAATGGAGAAGGGGGGCCGGTTCAACCGCATACATCAATGAATGCATGGGGAATGCACGGGGAAACGAGGAGCGATTCGGAAGGGGCAGGCTGACGATTTTGACAATTTTCGTTATGCAATAAAAATGATGTGCGGCGACAAAACTGTGCTACCAACTCACCGTTCATCGCTTATACAAACCGTTATACTGACACATTACCCAGAGCCCTGTGCATTTGTAATGCTCTGAGGCATGGGCCTGCGACATGTAACCCCCCACTTATTCTGGCCACCCGGAAAAGCGCAAGGAAAAAGCGCCATTCAATGGACATTTCATTAATGCTAAATGCGGGCGAACGAGCTTTAGAAATCGGCTTGGCAACGTTTCTGCTCGAGCCGGAAGTTAATTGAAAATGATGATAACGCATATGGAAATGTAATTGTTTGTGAACTGTAGCATGCAAGCCGCAGGAGGATTGAATTACTCGGTGCTCGGGAGGGATTTGGCTTTTAAAGCCGCCCCAAGTGGCGGTTCACATAAATACATGTCCCGACCACGTTGAGTGAAATGCATAAGCAGACGTGTTCACTCTGTTAGCAGATGTCCGCCACGCACTTTGCGTAAGGAAGGCCGCCAAGATTCCTGGCTCACCAAAATCCACTAAATCAATTCAATTTAATTACAAATCGTTTTGCTGTGCCCGCCTCCTTTCCAATGGCAACCAATTAGCCAACTGCCTCAGTGTTGGAAACGCGTTTGGGTAGCTTACTTTTCTGCGTTCGCCGCGGAGGAGAAAAAATTGCCTTTTAATCAGCGCCCCCGATGTCGGCTTAGCTGCTGATTGGATTGGTTATGGAGGTGAAGGTGGCCGAGAGACAGTGCTTTTTGTTGCCTTTGTGTAATTAAATCGGAGCCAGGGCAACTGAAACCAGGCAAATCAAATCGGCGACAGCTGAGAGCAAGGACGACAAGCGCTGCAAGGAAACAAAGAACCGAAAAACGCTTGCCAAATTATCCAAGTGCTAAATTCGGCATTTTGCGGTAATAAATCTTCCCTCCACTTCAGTTTAATGAATTTCAATTTTATTTTCGAGTTCAGTTTGAGTTCGGCTGAAGCAACCACATACAAAAGTAATTAGGAGGCATTTTTCACGGTTCGCCCGTTTCTTTCGCCGAGCTTAATTAAAATGGATATTTTCCCTGTGCCGCGATATTTATTTATTTGCGCGTTTCCTTGTGATTTGAGTGTTGCGGTAATTAAAATGACATTATTCAAAGTGACTTCAGCTAAAAGGGTCGACCCAGAGAACTGGGCCCAAAGGTCGTTGTAAGCGGCTTGTTTGTCGCCCAGATAGGCGTTTATTGCTTAGCGCCAAAGCGGACTATCTAGATGGCCCGTCCCTTGAACTCCTTTGAGAACTCCTTTGTAGGAAGGTACAAAATCAGAAAGCGATTAGTCCAAGATTTTGCTTTGTTGGTTCCGAAGTTGAGATGGGTTCTCTCTACTGCTCTTTCCATATGGAGAACCTCTCAAGGGATAGGAATAATTCAACGCACAGACAAATTTAATCCGCGTACATCGGCGCCTCAGTTCAATAAACTTGTATCTAGTCGAGAAATCCATTAACGCCCTCTAGTTGTGATCGATTTGCAGCGCCTATATGTCCGGCGAACACGAGATTGACTGCCTCGCAAAAAACAAACACGCACCGAAGTGCGCCATAAAAAATTGAGTGGAGTGTGAAGCATCTGCATTCCCTCAGCTCCCAAGCTGAACTACTATTTTTAATCACTTCAGCAGTTTCATTTTTTGCTGCTCCCGTTTGTTGCTCCTCTTCATTGTCTACTGCCTGAAGAGCAAGCACAATGACAACATTTAATAGATTGCCAAAGCCCAGGCCGATGGGCGGTGGGCGGTGGGCGGTCGGTGCTGGATGGTGGGCGTGTCTGTCTGGGGCTTGGCTTAGAAAAATGCCTAGGAAAAGCAAACAAAACGCATAGAAAAAGTTCCTGGTATAGACAAAGAAGTCGGCACCCCCACCGATCCCCCTTGATTTATTTTTTTGATGGGCCACGAGTTGAACAAGGGGTTAACTGCGCTATGAGTCACTGCATGAATGACTTGTTGTGGAGTAGCAGAGGTTTCAGGGTATTTATAAAGATATTTCTCTGCCGGCTGTTTGCTGATTTCGTACGCTGATAAGCATGAAAAGGGCCCGAGCCCTTCTTTTTTTCATATTCCCGGGAATGCATATAAATGAGGGGGTTTCCTTCGAGTGGGGTTGGGAGGGGTTCCATTTTAAGGACGTTTAACGGCATTTTTACACTTGCATGCGTCATCGTAGTAACCTTTCCGTTTGTTCGTGCGTGGCTCCAAGTGTTACACATTTGCATTTGACGTGTTTCTATATCCGTACCGGTTTTCCCTTTCCTCCCTGCAAACTGTGTGCAAAAAATAGTTCGGCTTTCAGTTATGAAAATGGCGCAGTTTTTCTTTTGGCAGTTGTTGCGTGGCTTTTCCAGACGCTGCTTATAATTGCTCCATTAAAATTTGTTTATGGCAAAAGTTTATGCCGTAAGTGAAGTTTCCCTGGCTTTGCTGCCAGTAATTAGAATGTCGGTAAGTTGCCATAGTGTGACGCTACTTTCGGCCCACTTAGCGCTATTCGCTGTAGCGTTACTCGCAATCGTGGTCTAAATATTTGTGGTACTACCCCCATCAAGGTACCGTTTCTTGGCACATTGATGGATCGCTCGTTTGAGATTCGCACTCAGCATCCCTCGACTCTCACTTTCGTCGTTTTACTCTTCGCTCCCCTCTAATTGGCCAAGATTGAATGACCCAAAGCCGACCCGACGCACCATTTGTTAGATGACTCATGCAAAAATGGGACCCACTTCGGCCGTCCTTTCTTGACCCATTCCAAAACATCTGCTCCATCAATTGGCAAAGGTCAGCAAAGGTTAGTGGGGTGTTGGAGGTTGGGGCGGTTCTTAATGGAGTTTTATTTTTAAGCCGTGCCTAAAAGCATGCTGTAAAGCTCGGCCCGCTCCGTTGTTTGTTTGTGCCTTTTAGGATGAAATTTAATATCATCGTCCTGCGTCCCGAAATGCACACTAAAAGGTTACACGACGCTTTTAATTACACTTTAAACAATAGCTGCACGCAGTCAGCTCCTGAACTTTGCCTTACCATGGGCAACCCATTTGATTTCCTTTTGCATTCCCCTCTTGGAAATTGCTGGCGTTTGCGATTTGCGCTTGATTAAATTCTAATTATAAAGCGTGCGTATTTTCGGTCGGATCCCTCCTATTCCGCCTGTCCATTTTCCCCATCTCTAGTTTCGGTTTCCCTTTTGAGCTGGTTGTTTACCATTTCCCTTGATTTTTACGACTTTTTAATGATTTTCACTGCCAGTCACTCATTTTGCCACCATCGCGTGTCCTGCGCTTTCCTTTCGTTGGCTTCACCAATTTTCTTTGACTTTTGCGTTCTACGTTTCGACAGTTCTACTCGCCCTGGATTGCTTTTTTGGATCTTTTCGGTTTCCTTCGGTTCGGTATTTGCTGGCGTCTGCCCCTCGAAGGGATGCCCCTGCCCACGGAGTCCCTTCCTGTCCCTGCCCCAAACGCTCCCCATTTTGTTTACTGCTAATGCGACTTTTAACGCTGATTAATGTTTTCTTTTCAACAGTTCGCCCTTCCATTTTCCACTCCCAGTGGGCTGGGCTTTTCACCTGTCAGAGGAAGGGGACTTTTCGGAAGGGAGGAGAACAATCTCCCATCCTGTTGTTCGTTCATTAAATTCATTTAAAACGTCTACTGCGACCACAAATAACATTGGCAGTCAAACAATTCGGCCGGGAGGCAAACAAATTGTTTGTTTGGCTGTCACATGTCAATAAAATTAACACTTTAACGAGAGACAGAGTGCACACGAAATATACATATTTTACACAATTCACAATCCAGGCCCGAGAAGAATCTTGTTCTTTTTCGTTGTTGTTTAATTAAGGCAACAACATCCATATCAAGGACTTAGTCTGGCAGACAATAATTTCCTTGACAGATGCAAAATGCTGAATTTCCCAAGCCAAATTGAAATTTATACAGGAGACACACTGAATCAGAGGGAGAATTCGAGAGGAGGATGCGAGAGGAGGGTTTCGGCTTTTATGCAAAATGCAAACACAAAAACATCGGAATGCAAATTGCATTAAGTGCTCTGTGTGATGACAGAAGAGGGAGACAGGCAGATGCATGGGGAAAGGGAGGGAGATATCGCTAGGTGAGATCAAATCATTTGCTAGTAAATTCAAAGCTATAACAGCAAAAAGTCAATTTTTAATTGATTATAAACATTGAAATATTCATTGTGCCATGACTTGAAAAAGTGGAAAGCCGAACGGAAAAAGTTGAAATTCGATTGCAGTTCTTTGTGGGCAACCAACATTAATGGGGAAAAGCCTAAAAGTGCGATTTGCAATTTTTCGCCGGTGCGGGGGAGTAATTATTATATTTTCCATAATTTTAATTAGTTGATAGTGCAAAAATAATCAAATTGCATTATCTGCGGCAGGCTCTTCGAGCCAGCGCGGGGTTGTTAAAGCGAATCGCCATGTTAAAGCCTTTTGTACATGAGAAATGCCTCGGGGAATCATAAAAGAGCCAGGCTAAACGCAGCTATATTCACACGCTCTTGTGTGCATTCATAAATGATGAATGAATTGTGCATAGAAATTAGGTAAGTAGATACGCACAGCCACATGCGAGCACTCGTGGCTTTAATTGATGGCTAGATTTCGATTTAATGCATTTTCCAAATTGATATTAATCAATTTTTGAATTATTTACGAGCATGCAATGAATAAGCCCAAAGCGACGATCCGGGATTGGTTATTTAGCAGGACCTTCTTCGAGTAAGTCCGTGCATACCGTGCACTGCAAATTGATTTGTGCGGAGTGAGAGTATTGCTGAGATGTGTTCTTTGGAATTTTGGCCAGGCACCTGGAAGTCAACAAACACATATTCGTTCCCTCCTCTTCAAGCCCGCATCCGAGTCCTTTGGCCCGAGTCAATCCCCAAAGTATGTGCATGCAGCTCTCGAATGTTTGGCTAGAGTTTAGACTATTCATGGGCCAACAGGACGACGTGAGCATCAGAAATGCCAATGGAGCTGCTGCCGAGGCAATAAAATATAAATTTATGGCCTATTTGCATGGCTTTTTGGAACAATCCGAGCATTTTTATTTGATGGAGTCCAGACTAACAGCAAAGCCTCAGCCTCAGTAAAGACCCAGGCCTTGGAGCCTAATGAGCTTTCCCCACATATGTGCCATACATACTTGGCTGTATCAGGACATGTATGCCTAAAAATTCTACAAGAGCCACCATCATTTCTCCCATATTTCTTTCGATACCTCTGTGAACATGTGTGTGAATTCACTTTATATGGCTTGAATAAAAAGTCAAATGCGAGAAAAAGTCAAAACCAGAAATATTTCTGTCTTATTGGCAAAGCGTTTGCGGTCTTAGCTCGGTTATGGTTATGCGTATTCTTGGCGCTATAGTTTTTTATTTATGCAGCATGTTCTCAGGGTCTCAGTCCCTAATAGAAAATGCATTCCCAAAGATTTGGCTGTGACACTGACTGGAGAGCGGCAAAAGTTTATGGAATGCCTGAGGGCGCTTCACTGGCACATTGAATGCAGACGCACACTTTCTAATTGTCTAACTCGATTTTGGGACCTACAAACTCTGCGTAAACAACCACCACCCTACCCAGTTCCGTTCAAAGTTTAGTGTCAAATGGGTAAATTTGATTACGATTCTTAGTTGGGTTATGGTAATCGAGTTGAAAATACTTCAAAGTTTCAATAATAACGATGAAGGCATTGACGGCTCCGCACTGCCTGGATGCCACGCAATTTGCCAGCTGCTCCATTGAATGGCTTTAACTTAAGTCGAAATAGTCGTCATAATAAATGAATAACCAGCCTTGGAGCTCCGCACTGAGGCTGTAGCTGCTTTCTAGCTACTAATAGCGTGCAAAAGTATGCCATGAAATATGCATAAAATCACTTGCAAATGCGCTAAGCGAGCGACGTGGCATGCCACGCGCATGGCGGCTGGCAGAATCGTTTCAGTTTTGTTGCTATTCCTGCTGCTGTTGCTACTGCATTTCGGCAAACGAGCTGCCAAATCAAAAATCGTTGAGAGTTGAGGTGTCAGTTGGTGGGAGTAGGCGGCGGCGAGCGGAAAAACGGACGGGGAAATTCACATTAGACAGCAGCCATGGCAGTCGACGTTTTTGGGTGAAATTGCGTGAAAGGAGCCCGGAGTGGCGTCTGGAGCAGCCTGCCTGCCTAAGGGTGGGCTCAAATGAAACCCATGCCAGAGTCACCCGGTTGCGTTGGGGGGAAAAAATGCAGCTCAACAAACGAGAAATTCTTGTGGGTGTGCGGGCGGTGAGTTTAATTGGCCCGAAGCCTCAAATTATGCAATAGTTGCAGTCGAAATTGACCGCAAACAAACCAGCAATAATTTTGAAATCATTTCTGTGCACCATAATTTATGCATAAATTCAATCTAAATTAAACATCAAACAAAGCGGGGCCCTCTGCCCCACCCATCGCCCTCTTGCGTGTCTGGTGGATCGTGCAATGCTCATTGCGACACATTCGCACCTGCAATTAGCTCAATGAACCTGCCAGCCCTCGCCATTTCGCGTTCTGTCACTCACTGCAGGCGGCAGCTGTCCAAAATGTAATATTTAACGTCATTTTATGCAAATTTAAATTATGTTAATGGGCAGCCAACCGGCAATTGATGATGAAGCCAGTCCAGCTGCAAAAACTGTCCTCCGTTCCAGGCTGATGATGATGACGACTGGTCCAGTAAATCAGCAATCCACTGCACCGATTTAAGCAGTTTGAATGTTTGCTACTTGATAGGCGCCTTCATTTAAAACTGATTCTGATTCCGGTTCCGATCCGGCCGTTGTCTTCGCCCATTAATGGCAATGCGAGTGCTTGACAAGTCAGCACGGCTCATTTGCATTTTAATAATAATAATCACAATAATGCACAATACCAGCAACGAGGATAACAATAAGCGTATGGAATCGCACATTCATCGGGAGGCAATGCGATAAGCTGTCGGAGCTGCAGTTCATCAAGCTTCCAGTGCCCTGAATTGGATCCCACAATGGCACGTTCCATCTCCTTCGGTGGCAACAGCGTGTGCGGCATTTACATCTTTTCTCCTTACCACCCAACCAGCCAACCAGCCAACCTTCCAAATTACCATCCACCCACCCAACGACTGCATTTCCCCACTGCCGAGCTCCTGTTTGTTGTCGTTAACGTTTTGTTTATATTTGCTTAAATGAGCGGCGCATACTCATAATTAGCATGCATGTGTGCATCTGGGGGACGCATCCGGATGCGTGGATGTGTCTGTGTCTGTGTCTGTATCCGTGTCAGCAATGCCTGGCTGTCTATGTGTGTGCGCTGCCATTGCAATTTGCTTTTGTTTGGTTTAAAAAGCGCGTTAAATTTGATCGTTGTTGCCGGCGGCTTTGTTTGCGCTCTCATTTGCCGCTGAAAGTGCGAACGAGTTAAAGTTCCTTTTAACGCACAACGGCCACCCTTCACTATCTCATTTCTCAGCCCCATAAAGCCCCAATATCAGCCCTGATTTTCAATACGAGCACTCACCCGAAGTGACAGGGTCATAAAATTGCGTATACGTACCTAAAAAGAGACAAGAAAAGATTGTTAATTTGGTAGGCATGGATGTGGCTAAAGTAAGATACATTTGGGATGGGTTTGGGGTACTGCCAGTGACAAGGCCTAAGTGAGGTTTAAAGATTCAATAAAAAATCACTTAACTCTCCATAAGAAGCTTTCTACGTTATACATACAACCGTACAACGGTAGGGAGAAAGTGGCGAAGAAAGCGGAAGGGAAAGTGGCTGCACACTGGGAGAGTGGCAAAACTGCAGGAAACTAAAGCAATTCCAAATGGAAAACTGCTGCAAATTAATCAAATGCCTTTGCAGTACGGAAAGGCGAGAGCGAGACGAAAACGGTCAAAGGACAGGACTTACAACAAAGCACACGAGAACGTCAGTCACTCAGTCAGTCTGTCACAAAAACACAAAGACACAAAGACACAAAGACACAGGCGAACGATAAAAGCCAAAGGCAAGAGACCCTTTTTCCGAACCCAAACCAACCAAACCCAACCCAACCCAACCCTTCAATATGCACACACACTAGGGGTGTATATACTTATATATCGGTACGCATTAAATCGATAACACGATTTTTCAGCACGCACACAGCTCCCCGTCGAACCCGGACTGAAGTCCAAAACAACTGGCTGACTGTGAGTTAAATTGTCAGTTTCATTACGTGGCAGCTTTCCCAGCTCCTTTTGCTGGCTGCTTCCTGCCCCGGAACTCCGGAACTCCGGAATGTTCCTTGCTTTTTTAAAGCCAAATCACTACGTCTGCGCGTGAGCGTTCGCCGTAACTCCGCTTGCAGTGCGACAAGCGATTTTTCAAGTTGCCGCTTCATCGTTCTGCCAAGCTGCTCCTCCGGGTTTTTTGTTTGGTTGTGCGGTTTCTGGGTTTCTGCGTTCTGGGCGCCAGCAAACTCAATTTTCGGCAAAGGGCAGGAACGCATCGAGAGCGGAGAAGCGAAGCCCCTGGGACTCCCAAGACCGACGAGTCCTGCGTTCTCAAGAACTTAAGGACCTTGACGCTGGTGAGTTCAACAAACATTTAACTGATTGCCTGGGCGTGTGTTCGTGCCCAGCCCTGCCTGATTTTTTGATTTGCAATACACCTGGGAGCGGGACGGCCCTTGGCCACGAAAATGTTTAGCTTATTTGTTAACGCTGGAAAATAAATTGTCTGTGCGTGCGGTAATTGTAAATTATGTACGGGCCAACAGACAGACAGACAGAGCAGCCGCGTTATTGACACCTCTCCAACGTACGGGTATGCCATGAATTTTTGATCGAAACTATGAGTGGAACCAGGGGGGGCGGCTTGCCAATAACGATGTCAATGCGATGAGCTTGGCGGAGGCAGCACCAAACTAGGCTTTTGATTGCTGGTCCCCATCCAATCCAATCTGATTCCAAACGCCCCCAGCTAAACCAATTCAATCAGGGAGCCTGCAACCCTCAGAGTAATCCACTTTGGGCTCCCGAAAGTGTGCAACAATTCCTTTTAAACTTCCTGCTGACACAAATCAGAATGGGGCCGTAACTCAAACTATCTCCACCTCCGCTCGGCAGAATCAATAACCATAAACCGAAGTTCCTTATGCTCACATGGAGGAGCCGCATAAAAAGTGTGCCACATGCTCGGGGAAATCACTAAATTCAGCCAGAGGCAAGGTGTACCTCATCATTTATGTGTGGCAGGGGTAAGAAACGGCGAGCCCGAAAACCGAGTCATGCCCACGTTGATAACTGAGAGTGCTTATCACGCCCACTTCCCCCTGATCCCCTCCTCCTGCCGATTCCGCCGAGTACCGACTACCGACTACCGACTACCGACTACCGACTGCAAGTGACATTTGCATGCTTACTTAAACAGCAAAAAGCAGCCTCTACGACAGCCACGTCGAGCTTGGCACGTCTGCGTCAACTATGCTTTACATTTCGGCCAGACTCGGTCTCGGTTACGGTCTCGGTCTGAAGCAGAGACTCAGCTGGAGTCTAGGACCCAGAAGCTAGGAGAAGGCCCACTGGTGTTGTCAGTAGGCAGGCAGTCGCACAATCCTGTCGACGTCACATCAGCACACGTGGTAGTAAAAATCAGACGTGTGGGCGCTGCTCGAGGAGCACACACAGGCCTTGGTAAAGTCGAAGTCCTAGTTGCCGCAGTCGAGCTGAGCCGAGTCCTGCCTCCATGTACTTTGATTGCTTGCACGTTACCCGTACAATTTTCGGTATGATGGCGGCAACATTTCATGATTTCTTGTACGTGTTTCTGCCTGTAAGCACGCGTCCTTTCCTCTGCCTCTCGTGTCTCACTGTGTCCTGCGACGCTCGTCCTTCGCCCCAGATCTATTCCGGCTCATGGGTTCCGGAGTAATGTATGCAAGCACTTTTTGTATATGACGCCGTTGCGCTTTGGGTCCTTGGCGTGTTTGTTTGCCTGGTGACTGATGATGGTTTGGCTGGTTTTGCTCATTTTCCACCGCCACTTCTGCCGCTGGTTTTTCAGCAACAGAATCGTCCTGCTAATAAATCAATGACGCAATTCTGGGACTTCCAAGTAGGCGATGATTTATGTTTGGCAAAAGGGTTTTCAGGAATGCCGGGCCTAATTGAGTTGCCCTTGATGGATCAGTCATTTTAAGAATGGGGCTTGGCCAGTACGAAGTAGATCCCGCATAAGAATGATCTAAAAATTCTACGTTGTTTCTTTTGGTATAACATTGTCTTGAATAGATTTTTTTCAAACCGTTTGCACATTTGATATCGCAAAATATGGAGATAACTGTACCGCCGCCGGACTCGCACTGGTCGTTGAGGTTTGTGGACATCGTCAAGCCTTTTCCAGATCAGACTGTGGCCAATGCCACCTACAAGGTCATCCGCTTCTTTTATCCACCCTTTGCCCTGGAAACGGTCGATGTCACTCACGTGGTCAGCGATCCCGAGCTGAATAGTTTAAACGTGGGACTGTTTGTGGGCTTTCCCTTGTTTCTGGCCTGCATCGGCTATGGGATGTTTAAATATGCGCGGAATGTGGTGAGTCTTGTGTGTGACCCTATAACCTGTGATCCAAGTCTTACCTCGTGCAGCATTCGGTGCCTAAGGAGCGACCATTTAAACTGTATGAGCTTGAAAAGCGCATGAAGGCCAAGTACGGCCCGGAATACAAGCAGGGAATCTGGAAGCGAAAGGACATTCCTGACCCCCTTCTATTGACCAATGATCCATCCGAACCAGTGGAAAAGAGCAAACACGACCGTGGTAGCAGCATGTCAAACAACTTTTTCATTGAGGACCACTGGCTGCCCGAATCCGTTGAAAACTTTATCAAAACCGATGGTTCCGTCGATAAAATCAGGGGGAAAACTGAAAACGGCGAGAGCCGCATGTTTGACTGTAGCACTCAGTTGGGTCGCCACTCGGATCTGGCTGGAGAAATTAAAAACGCCTTAAAAGAGCGTAAACGCAAGGCCGAGAAGTAGGAAAGTCTCTTATCCAATCCAACCAAGCTTTCTATGCCTTCTAAGCAAAGAAATCGATTTAAGATCTTTCAATTCCGTTTCATGATTGGGCCCTTATTGCGACTGGAATAGTGTCAGCTTTGGGCTTTCTCGGTTGGTGCAATAAAATGAAGTGATTGTTCGGTTTTGTATTTTGCAAAAACACAGAGAACCCCATGGAGTAAGGGAAAGACATGGCACATAGGATTAGGTGGTGGTTTTGGGGCAGACTTGGGTAATCATTTGGCAGCGCATGTGTCGGATTATTTTGTTGGTTTGCGTTTTATTTAAATTTGCTTTCCGCTGCCTTTTAGCTCGTGCGGTGGTTGTCTGTCGCCCGAAAATCTGACGGCAGCTGAAAAGCATGCTAAGCTTGCTGCTTTCTTTTTGCTTTGGCTCAAAGCAAATTAATGATTTGCCATCAAGCAAATAAATCAAAAGCTTCAAAGCAGATCTCCGGCTTAGCGCGGTGCGGTGGAATCCTGCGGCTGGCTATATAGACCTGCTCCACTTTAAAGCCGGACCCAAATTCGTAGTTTTATTTCGCAGCTATTTCCACTCAACTAAGCGCATGCATTGATGATATATCCCGTTCGTTTTACACCCCTTCCCATTGACACGACATAAATAACCGTGTGAGGCTGTTATAATTTATAATCCTTGCTGTGGACCCCCAGCGACAACAACAGCAACAGCAACAACAACATCAACAACCACAACAACAGGAGCAGGAGTAACAAGAGCAGAAATAACATGGGAATGCCGGGGGAGTGCAAATATTTTTGCTTGCTCCTCTCGGTCTCTATGATTCGAGTTTCCTCTTTCTTTTTTGTCGTATTTTATTTATTTGAAACCTGCCCATGCGAGATCTTTCCGGCTCAGCCTCACCCAGGTTGGCAGCACAAATATTTTGTTGGTTCCTTTCCGAGCTACCCACCCAGCCACTATTCCACACCCGCTCGGCTGCATTTAGTTTATGTGTGTTACCTTTTTTCCCCGGCAAAATGAGGTCAAAAGTTTATTGGCTAACAAATGTGTGCGCAAGTAGGCGGGGTGTTGCTTTCGCAGACATTAATGTCAGACCCAAACGATACTGAAGAGTTTTGGGCAAAGCTTTAATGCCGATAAACAAATTGCATGCATTTAGCTACACGCCTCCCATCGAACGAAATATGGGCAAGGTTTGGGCACTTTTCAATGATCCTGCAGCACACTTGATGGCACGCCATAAGAACAAATCAGCTGTCATAATTGTATGGCTAAAAAAAGCAGCCAAACTATTTTAAGTATTTACATTAAGCACATCAACATGTTTGTCCTACACACAAGCTTTTCTGTCCAATTAAACTGGGAATAGGATCTAGCTGGAAAGGGATACAGGCATAGGATATCCCATTCGCATCCACCTTTGAGTGAACATCAATCGAAGTGCTGTAATTCAGACCGGGGGGAAAGATTCGAGTTTCCTCTGATCAGCCCAAGGTGAACATTAAGCTCCCCCACCCCTCTAGAAGGACGAAGTTGCTCGCCGTAAAAGCATTTGGTTCAATGTTTAATGACGACGGACTCGATAATGGAGAAAGCATACCATTTGTGGGTGCCACTTCTCCCGCTGGGAAAACCACCCCTTCCATCGCAGTGATTATGACAGCTTCTTTGCCGATGAGCGACTCTGCTCCTGTCATTTCTCACTGGTATCCACTGTAGTTCTGCCAGATTTGCAGGCTGCTTGGGCTTTAATTAAACGGCAATTGTGGTCATCAGTTGTCAGGTTCTCTTGTGCCTAATCAGTTTGCGTGATGAAAGACTAAGCTGGGATTACGGAATGTCTGCTATGCGGGTGCGACATTTGAATAATGAATGTCAACTTGATGTTCGGCTTGCAGGGGGAAAAATATAAGCTCGACCTAAGTCCCAAATGTCACTCCGCTGTCAATTGTAGGTAAATCCAAGGCCCAGAGATTCGGGCGGTATCACCAGTGGAGGAGGTCAACTAATTGGGGCGTGGCCCAGCTGGTTTTGGCCAGCTGACAAACTAACTAACCAACTAACTGACGTAACTAGGCAAGGCAATTGGCCTACCCGTTAGTTCGTCCCGTCATTTGTCCATGTGACTGTCAGTTTGCTTGGCCTTCTGTACGCTTGCTGTTTGACCATAAACTAATGCACCTAATTGCTGTGATTATGTCGTTTGTGATTATCGGAGTGTGCCTCCGTGTCCTTTTCCCCGTTCCCATTTCTGGAGAGTTCTGTGCCTCTGCCTTTGCCAATGCATTGCAATGCCCGCCTGGATGCGTTGCGTACAATTAGGCGCCACAAAAGCTAAATCTCATTTAGCAATCACGGGTCCTCTGCCTTTCATCAAAACAATATTCGCAAATTGGCCAAAGCCATTACTGATAATCCCAGCAGGCTCAGAATTCCGTTGCTGATTGGGTTAACAAATACCCGCAGTAACTCCCATACCATCACCCTCGCTCCACTCAGCTTCCAAAACTTTGGCTACCCCTTTTTTTGGCCCGATTATTATTCGGGCTGTCGGAAACTTTTCAGCTGACAAGTGTGACAAGTTTCAAGGCCCATAACTAAGGCAGCAAAGCACCCCCACCCAGTTCACCTTGTGCGAACGACTCCAAGTGCAAAACTCCCCGAACAAATGCTCCGGTTTCCAGCCACCAACCTAGGCCCATTACACATGTAGACGGAAAAGCAATAATGGTAAATTTAAAGCCACCCAACCGGACGGAAATGGAGGCAGGGAGGGAGATCAAGATGGAGGTGGAGTTGGAGTTGGAGGTGGAGGTGGAGGTGGAGATACTTCACATGACTAGTTAAACTTTTTGCCATTGTAATAGTTATGCTTGGTTGGTTTCTCTTTCTTTCGAGACTGAAACTGAACCAAACCGAATCCCACAAACCGAAGGTTCCTTGGGGGTGGTTGCTTTACATGCTTATGTATGGCTCCTGACTCCTGGTTTCTCTGTTTCTGCCTCGGGTTTCTTTGGTTATGCGCATAATTTATAGAGTGCGACAATATGCTGCCCTCTGTCTGGTTTCTAGAAAACTTTTCGATTCTCGTTCAAGAAAGTAAGATTTCTTTGACCGATACAGCTGCCAAGTCTGAGTGTGTGTGCGGTCAAATTTTGGGGGTCAAAGAGCACGCAGAAGTCAAGGCTATTACCATAAGGGTATCTGGGAGACCTTCCGAGCTTCTCTCTGGGCTCTCTGCTGCAACTCTCCACCAGATTGCCAATTCTCATTGAAGTTGTGGAAGTTCCCTGTGGAACTTGGGGAAATAAAATTCAGACACAGCAGTCGCCCCACATGACTCGCACACTCCACTCTGTTGCCGTTGCTTTTCGACAAACGTTTAGGGCGATAAAAATGCAGAAACAAAAACATTTCGTTAGTTGCATAAATTTCGTTACATTTTTGTTGCTGCCGCTGGTCTGCTGATAAAACAGCGTCAAAAAAGTGTCGTCGAGGGAGCAACTTGGGACAAACTGCGCAGAGCAAGGAGAGATGTAGCTAGATACGAAAGTGAGTTTGTTGCGTTGCCTAAACAAGCTGCGAGGCAGCAACAGCAGCCGCAGGAACGACAGTCATGCGAGAAAAGTTTTAAGTACACATTTACGAAAGGCAACGCGAAGTTGTTCCCTCCCATTCCCCCCGCATTAAAATTTAAAAATTTGCGCCTTCGCTTACTTTTCTGTGGTTCCCCCGAAAACCTCTCTTTAATCAGGGAACGCAGTTCAATGGCCTCCAAGACATTGTGGTTCCTCGCATGCCTCTTAATCCTGCAGCAAATCCCACACCTCAAAATTACATACACGTGCAACCCCCGTTTGTATCTCTATTTACAAGTTATGTCCCACGTAAAGGTAAATAAAGTTGCACCAAGCGCTGCTGCAACTCGCTCGTTGCATGCCACCGAAGTGACGTGCACTCCCTCCTCCGTTCAAAGCGCTTGTGGTTCGCCGTACAAATCCCAAAACCATTTCACTAATTGAAATGAATTTTCATACAGCAGAAAGAGGAGCAACAGCAGTAGCAGCAGCAGCAGGATGTGGCGCAACTCCTGGCTCCTGTATGCAGTTGTGGGTGTATGTGTGTGTGTTAGACACTTTCGTGTCGCAGCACAAAATTGTAATGACCTCGGGCACTAACAAAAGCGTTGCAGCCGAATATGGGAAATGTACGGCAAAAGGCAGCTGTGATGCATGACACGTCACAAGATCCTTCGTCTTGCACAGTTGAATGACTTATCATCCGGGTGGGAGCGGAAGCCTCAAGAACTCGAATCCTCCCAGGCAATGCTGTCGAATGAAATATGAATTTGGAATAGTCCGGTGTATATGTGTATATAATATATAAAAGTTCTGCTTTTCTGCTGCTAAGTCTCACTTGCGTTCTAAAAATATTCCAATTAAAAATTCATATGGAGCAATTTTGCTTCTACTCGAATTTCACTTCGGGCTGGGAGAGTTCCGATCCCCAAAAGGATTCAACCACTCGATGTGTCTCAAGATGCTGGCGGAGAAAGTAAATGGGCGGAGAAAACGCAGGGTCTTTTTTTTTTAATAATTGTGCAATATCGCCGTCTTCAGGAATTTTCAAGTTCATAATTATGAGATGGCTGGCTGCATTCGTCGTTCATGGCCTCCTCCAACCCTTATATTTTGCCACTTCAATTTTTAATTTATTTTGAATAAGCAGAAAAGGCACAAAAGGCGTTGCCCAGACACTGTCGGCATTTCCCACAACGGAAGTCAGTCCCCACAGCTACTGATGCCGATGCTGCTGCTGCTTGTTTACATTTTTGCAGCTGGCCGAGCAGCGCTGCGTATACGTAATGTCGAGTAATGTGCGCACTCCTTGTGAACGGTGGCCTATTGAAAGGCGTTAAGCGTGGCATGTATATGCAAAATGGCGACAAAGCGAGCCTGCAGGGAACGCATTCATGCTACTTCTTCTATCCCACTTCTTCTACCCCAGCTATTCTAAGCCATTTGCTTGGCATTTTTGTTTTGTGCAGCCGGGTAACATTATTTTAATTAACATATTTATATGAGACGGGGGAACAAAAGCCAAGTCACTCTCCGCCATATGGCTCGTGTGCGTTGCAATTTTAATTATACACATACATAGATGCCGCAACTGGAAATCTTGTGGAACGAGCAGTGCAAAATGCAATGTTGCCATCTAAAAATCATTAAAAATTGTTTGCGAAGGGCAAAATCATTAAAAACATATAAATTATGCAGACACCCCCACCCTGCGCATGTCTCATAATTATGCAGCATATAAATGCCACCAGTAAAGACAGCTGCGAAGGATGCTGGGGATGCTGAGGATGCTGAGTCGGCGGAGGATGCTGAGGACGGAGGCAAACATTGTTTTGTTAATGTTCTGCATGACTTCGCTGCATATTTATGTGGGGAGGCCGGGCCAAGACGAAAGGGATTCAAAGGATATCTGGGCTGGGCCAAGTAATTTCGTGTGCGCACCTGAAAGTATGCTTAAAGAAATTCAAAAGCCCAGACTGGAAAAACTTATGCCTGCGCCTGCCTAATTAAGTCGCCAGAAGAGTGTATTGGAGGTACTTTTAGTTTTTAGTTTCGTCAAAAGTAGACGGGAATTTTAGGTATTTTGGCCAAAGAGCAGATCTTTGGCTGGGCCCCACTTGGGTCGTTGGGTTCAATCGCACTCAATATCAATAAATTCCGCAACAATCTGCATTCAAAAATCAAAGAATACACACATCCACAGGACTGTGGACTCAGAGGGACCGTGGGCGGGAAACAGGCCAGACAGGCGAACATAAAATGCCAATTTCTAGTTGCCAAATGGTTATTGCCTGGTCTATAAATGCAGCAATAGCAACAACTGCGGCGGGAGCTGGACTTAAATTCACGTACGAGACCGAAATGGCCACAGCTCTTACCTATGGCCAAAGGCAAAGCCATAGCTACAGCTATATTGCCGTGGCCAAATGCATGAGTGCTGATATATGCACACTCTATCGCAGGCCACGTATATACGTATGCACGTATGTACATATGTATATGTATATGTCTGGCAAGTTAAGTGCCAAGCGGAACACGAAGGCAATTTGTTGCGTCACAAAAAATGGCAGCCGAAACGTAGATCGAATGGATATGAGCTAGGTCCGCCTCCATTACCGCCACCTGCCTTCCCCTGCTGCAGATAAAATTAAAATTGTGCGTGAAAAGTGCAGGATAAAGGGTATGGCACATATCCATTCAACGGGTGCCAAGTAAGGGCTTTGTACTTAGTCGGCATAAAATATAAATTACTATGCTGCGCCATAATAAATTTCAGTTTGCGTAAAAACGTTAAATATATATACACTATACGGGACGAGGAGGCTGCTGCCGCACTGGAACGGGCCAAAAACCCATTATGAATGAATTTAGTAGCAGCAGCAGCAGCAGCAGCAGCAGCAGTAGCGGCAAAAACCAAAACGTGCCGGCTCTTGTTCTATACATATCTCTTAGCACCTCCCTTAGTACGACATCCCCTTATATTTTATACACATTTAAAGCACTTTCTGGGGATCCCCGTCGCCCAGACCAATCCAAAAGAGTCGGGGCGGAGGTCAGTTGAGGTTTTGCAAAAATGCTCGCAAATTTACGAGTATTTCCATGGCTGGCAGCAGCGATAAACCAGAACCAGAACCAGTCGAAAGCAATAACGACCGGCCAATAGACAGTGAACTACACTCTCAACTCTCGAATTTGGACACCCGACTCTCGAGTCTCGACTGGACAGAGCCAAGCCGGCTGAAGGACACCCGGGTGGCCGGACGCAGGACCTCTCCTGCAGACGCCGGGATGGCCTTAGTGTAGGCGTTTCAACTAGCAGCCGGTCGAGTTGGTTTACTTGGACTGGTCTACTGGAGGTGTGGAGGCGAGCGGTCAATGACAGCGGAAAGTTTTTCTGCAAACTAGCCTCGAAAGCTATGAAAAATTAAAGCAACAGGAAGGAAGGGGAAAGTGGAGGGCAGGTAGCGCAAGTGGCAGGGGAGGGGAGCGGTTGGTCGGCAGCACAGACTGCCGCATCAAAATGCCGCAATGGCCTGTTATTATAATGAAAACGTAGAAGGCATTGGTAGCAACAGTCTGGTGCGGCGAGCTGTTGGACTGAAAAGTTTTTAAGGGCAGCGGAAGCCGTTTACATTTGCATGGCCAATGCTCAGTCGAGCTTTTCAAGTGCAGGGCACGGCGATTGTGCAGACCCCCTCACAGGTCATTAACAATTTACGGTGTAAAGGACGGCCCAATCAGGACGTGAATCTCAGCAGCGTTTTATCAAAGCTTTAAGGTGCGCAGCATTGGGACTGCGATTGGGATCGAATTGGAGAGCAGTGGTTTTCGAATTGCACCAGAGCAACGCAGCCACCTACCTCGAATATGTCGAATTTGGTTTTGAATGCTCTTTTTTGCACTCTGGCTATGGCAATTTTTGCAACTCTCTTGCTGCAATGTACGTATACATATATATTTTAGTCCTTGTCCCAACTTTTGTGTCGCTTCACGACAGGATGTATGTGTATCCAATCGTGCAGAATGCCCATTTTTATATATATTTGCATATGGTGCATAAGCATTTTTTCATCTCTCGCCCAGAAATTTTAAGCTACATACATGGGAACCAGCGTATTACGTACAACATTTTCCCAAAAAATAACTCATGCTGTAGGCCCTCGTTTTCTGCCGGCCTGATTCATTCATTCATTTGCAAGTTCGGCTGCCTGCT
This sequence comes from Drosophila santomea, assembly GCF_016746245.2. NCBI lineage: Eukaryota > Metazoa > Arthropoda > Insecta > Diptera > Drosophilidae > Drosophila > Drosophila santomea. The sequence goes on from NC_053018.2 coordinate 22,552,947, forward strand.
CCTCTTCGTTTTTCGGGTGCCAGAAGTCAACAAATAATATTTTCCATAAAAATTGGCACTGGCGGAAAAATTGAAATGAAAATATACTCAGCTTTGGGGGCGGGGCAGGACAGTGGAGAGGACGCTGCCAAATGTCGTGTGATTGTGTGTGCCTTTTATGTTTATTCATACACACGCAGCGATGAGTGCGTGAGTGTGTGGGCCAACCTGAATCTCAATTTGATATAGAGTTTAATCAATATTTGTGTTACGATGACAACGAAGCCTCCGCTGGGCATCCCTCTCTGCTGCATACTTTGCGGCTGGCAGGTTAGAATGTTTATCAATTTATGCACAAATGCAAATAGAATTTCATAAATAGTCATTTAATTGCACTTTGGGCCAGCAGGAGAGGAACACAGGACGGCCTATAAACGATATGTAAAATGCAAATTGGCGGACAGAAAGAACACTTATGCAGTGTCATATGCAAAATTCATCTGTCACATTAAAGTGCCCCGAATCCCGGCGAAAGCCTGACATTAAATTAAATCCAGGCCACGGCCACAATCGGCTAAAACACGAAACTTTTGAAAGCACAGGCGGAAAGTAAGCCAAAGGCCCAGCTGCGCTCTTTTAGGACTAAAACAAATGTCTTGGATAAAAAATGAGTACAGCACACACACACAAAAATTACAATTCTTGGCATATATTCGATAACGCAGCAGTTCGTGGGTGTGTGTATTTGCATAATGCAAAAATAAAAACAAAAGGCTATACAAACAAATGCACATACATATGCAGGCTGCAGCAGTGAACTGCAGTGGCAGCAGCCCGAAAGTGTGTTACACAAATGTATACGAACGATTTTGGTCGTCCAAGTGAAGTTATGGTGGGCGGTGGGCAAAAATCTTGTTTGTTTAGTTCGTTTCGTTACTTTCTCGCATTTGTTGATAATTTAGAAAAAGCTCCCAAATGTATGCAGCTTACAGGACAGCGAAATGCATCAAGGATTCGCAACCTGTCCGTCGATATGGCCCTATTTAATTAATAGACCTATAAATGCTCTACCCTTCAGACCTTCATGTGTGAGCCGCAGTTGTTTGTTAGTTTTTCCAGGCTCCTATTTAGGCCCCTGCGGTCGTTTGGCTTTTTTCGGTTTGTTGGGCCGCCGATGCCTTTTCCATTGCTGTTGCCAACAATTTTCACTCCACTTTCGAATGTTTTTATCCCCAAAGTCTGCTTGCGGATATGCATAGAGCGAAAAACAAACAAACCAACTCTAACTTAACCGAACCGAACTGAGAGCCCAAAGGAAAAAAGGGCCAAAAACATTGTTGGAAAAACAATAAATGGCAAATGTATTGCGGCATTTTAGGCGCATGGCGCTTGGGAAACAAAAGAGCTGAAAATTTGCCAAATGCTGCGGCCTTTCCCTTTTCCGCCGGTTCAATTTTTCTTTTTGTGTTTTGCATTTTTATAGCAATATGGCAAATGGAATTTTTGTGCACGATGCGAGCGCTAAACATTTAAATGAGTCAAGTGGCTTTTTGATGGTCGCCGCGGAACGGGGAGGTTTTTGGTTTTTTGGGTTCGCTGCGGGAGGGATTTGCATATGGCTGAAAAAATTGCTTTGCGGAAGCTTTTAGACAGCCAGAATGGCGGGTGAGCAAACAAGCGAGCGGTCGAGCGGCCCACTTTCCAAATGGGATCTGTATGCAGATGGTGGGCTGGGTTTGGGAATGGGAATCGGAATGGGAATGGGAATGGGAATGGAGATAGCGATCTATCGGGCTTTACTCACTTAGATTTCCACTAGGAATGTAAACGTTGCCCGATGGCGTTCGCACCAAACAAGATGGCTCAAAGTCAACGTCATTGGGATTGTTAACGGTTAAACGACCATTTTGCATGCGACTCATTGTCGGATTACGCGGCGGAACATCCGGTGGTGCCGTTGGCGTAACTCCTTCCAGGAGGAAGCCTGAAAATAAGTTGCAGAACGAAAATATGGGGAGCATTAGTCGGGCGTGCCACAAATATTTGCACTGCAGTAAAGTACTTAAATCGAACAACTATTTCTAGCTTAATTGCATTGCGGTACCGGTGCGGCGCTTCCTGGAAAAATATACGGTGATACGATGATAAATCACATTTTTTGCACCCCTCGCCCACTTTCCTCGTTTTGCAGTCACTGTGTGAATGGCGAAATCATTGCACATTTGACACTAAAAGTATTTCGTGAATTTTTAAAATACAAATGGATTTGCTGGGACGGGAGCGAGCTGCAATCAGTTCGCATTGAAAGCCAGGCACAAAAATCAGGCGAAAGGAACAAATCGAAATGAAATTATTTAACAGCATAGAAAATTCAATTTATCTCCCCTTTTGCAGTCCCTCTTTTTCGGGCATTGCTAAACAAACAAACACGAAAAGCTCGAATGGAAATGCGATATTGAGGTGGGGCAGGGTGGCGGAAGAAATAGATACAAAACTCTAAAAACTGAAAATTACCAGGCAAAAGGCAATTTCCAAATGGAGTAACAAGATATAAATAAAAATAAGGGAAAAACATTCAAATGAAATTCAATTTGCCGCGCTCAAAAATTTCAATGCCGATGAGAAGGCGACGCTGAGAACGAGGACGACGAAATTCGAGTGCCAACATGCCTTTGATTCTCACCCACACACCCACATAGCGGCCCTCTGGGGGTGTCGATGTGTGCGTGCGTGTTCTTGGGCTTTTGTGTGAGTGTGGCACTCCTCCACTCCACCTCTTCACTCCTTGCGCTGTAATAAATTTCAAAAGCATTTGCATTCACTCGCATAGAAAATTTTAAGCTCATTTGTAGGCTTAAAAAGCATTTCTATGGGTGCCCTGGAGGGGATCTGAGCTGGGATGTGATGCGAGGAAGCACGACAAACAGGATGCTCAGCAAATTCAAACGCCAAAAGCGCCAAGCGAAAGCGGGCAGAATAGCGGAAAAAAATGTCCAATAAAAAGTGGGAGCAAACGGAAGAGCCAACGGCCAAGGAACCAAATTTCAAATTTGTTGAGATTAGCCGGGCGCGAAAACGCGAATGTGTATGTGTTAGTTAGTTGGTCCTGGGAGCTCCTTGTAGGGCCGTTGGCGTAATCGCATTGCGCTAGGCCGAGACAATTCCAGTTTTCCTGCTGCCCATTTTGCAAAGCTGGAGCATGGGGCCAGAAGAATCTGGGCGTACAAGTGGCCACTGGCCATGCTGTGGGAAATTTAAGCTGCGGAAAATATGACACCAACTTGTCTGCTCGGACGAGATGCTCGATGCTCGGCCTGCTGCCCGGATTGCCGCAGGACCTGCGCATTATCGTTTTAATGAAACGCGGCCCAGACCAACGGCGGCGTAAGCAACAACAAAGCGGGAAAGGAGGTGGCAGGATTTGGACCCGACTGCCTGCCAGCAAAGATTATTTCACGCGGTTAAACAGCAGCAAAAGCACCAAGAGCACCAAGAGCACCAAAAGTTGCCCCAAAAATGTTCACTTCAAATTGGCAGCGGCAAACTTGTTCTGTCGGTCGGTCATCTGTGATTAAAACTGGGTGGGGAATATTTGTGGACTTTTGTCTTTGCTTTGCGTGTAATTAGATTTCGGATTTAAGGCGCTTATTGTTCGAGCACAGAGAATGGAAATTGAAAATGGCCGGGACTGCGTATGAGTATGAGTGAAGTGCAACTGGCACTCGCATTTACCCCACATTCAGGAACTGAGAATTAGCCAAAGAACGTAACCTCCTTGACGCTGTATTGCCCTCCAATTATATCGTCATAAAGCGCAAAAGTTAAGCTAAAGTAGCTAACCAAGCCCCATTTGCATGCACAAGCGACGGCGTCATTTAAATACACACCACATCTGTGCAGGCGGGGAAATGAAGGGAGTTTGGGGCGCACGGCATGCATTTGATGAAGGCATACACAGGTGGATATATTGGCACTTTAGATCTGTAATATTTGAATCGCAGTAAAGAATATGCTTCCAAATCAGTTGAAAACTAAACTGTTTATAAGGTATGCCGCAAGAAGTACGCTACCCTTGTGCTTCATACCACATGCTGGGTATACTTTATTCGTTCTCATTGTGCTGATTAAGTCAAGGGCTTAGCCAAATGGCAAAAAAAATACAACAATGACAATGCCACGAAACGGGCCAAATGAAAGTGGCTAACAGAGAGGATTCTGCACTGGTCGTTGCTGCTGTCGCCTGTTTGCCTGCCAGTTGGCATCCGCATCCACATCCTTATGCACATCCGCATCCCCATCCGCATTTATATCCACATGCAGACAGGCGTAGAGGAGCTGCCATGAACTGGGAGCCAATGCGAATGCCAAGCGACCACTTAAAGCTCAGTCGGAGCCAAGGAGGAGGAGAAGATGTGGCAGGATGTGCCAGGATGGGATGGGATGGGATGGGATGAGGCTGAAACTGAGGCATCCAGAGTATGGAAGGAGTAGAGCACAGCCAGGCGAATGAACAACGGGCAACTACTGGGAATGGCGCTGATAAGCAGCTTATCTTCATTTCTACAACCCCCAGCGTTTATTTTTCCCCTCTGCTGTTTGTTTGTTTGTTTGTGTTGTTCCTGTTGTTGTTCCTCTGCCGGCGCTTCTCTTGCCTTGTCATTTTGAATGCGAATGCGTTGTAGTTGTAGCGTGGAGCTGAAGCTGTTGCCGCTGCTGTTTTTAGGGTACGCAAAATGTGTAATGGCATTTCGTCAGGCGGAGCATGAAAAAGCGAAGCTAGCTTTAGTGATAACCAAGGGCGGGCTAGTGGGCGTTGGTGGCTGCGGAGCCAAATGTTTCGCTTGTGTGTATGTGACAAAGTGTATTCTCCTACTGGGCTTGCTTTCCCTCCTTCTTCGTCCTTCTTCGTCCTCTTCGTCCTCTTCGTCCTCTTCGTCCTCTTCTACCCAACTCCCAATTTCCCTTCTCTTTTTGGTTATGGTGTTTTGGCTTGCATTTTAATGCTTTTATAATGCACTCTGCAAAAAAAGCGACCCAAAATACCTAAAAGGCAAAATCACCGAAAATAGCAAAAAGTATGCGGTAAGTTTCCGTCTAAATTAAAGAGACTTTAGCGACGTGGAGTCCAAGTCAACTTTAATTAGGGATACCGCATTATCGGGTCTGGAATGCAAACATTCGAGCAGCACAAGCACTCGCTGCCGAGTGAAATATGTTAATTAAATTAAGGGCTGGGTGGGGAATCGAAAAGCGACACCAGCTGCTTGTGGCATGCCAACAATGGGCAGCGGGGGCATGCCAACACCTTCGGCAGCAATTCTTCCCCTACCTCTCCCTTCTCACTTGACGAGAGAGAAATGTAAAGCACTTTTGGTATGACAGCTGAAATGTCAGTTGAGCATGAATTGCTACCAGCAGAGGGTAAAGCTGCAAGCTGGAAGCTGGAAGCTGGAGTAATGAGAATGAGGCGACCTGAGCCGGGTCCGGACTCCGGAGTAGGTCCTTGCTGCGTTCCCAGGTGGGCGGCGTAAACTGACAACTGCTGAAACGCCTTTTAACTACAGTTTCGTTCTCTGATTGTCCTGCTTGCTTCTGTCCGACTTAAGTGAGTGAGCAACGAAAGATAAAGATGCCAAGCGGGAAATTGAATTGCAGTCGAGACCAGGAAAAGGTGATGACAATCGCTTAATCGATTGGGAATTCTGTTTTCTAGCTCATTACGCTGCAGAAAACCCCTGGCACCATCAATAATAACAATAATCCAGAGAGACAGCAATGATGACAGGTAGAAACAAATACTCCGCACTGAACGGCATTAAATAAATGCAAGTGCTCATATGTGCTAACACTGCGTATACGCAACGTGTGCAGGTAGTGCGATTTTTTGTTGTGATTGGCAGAATGGGGAAGTCCTGGGGGTCCTGGGGGTCCTGCTGCTGCCATTTTGTTGATAAGCAACAGCCACAGACAGCAGGGTAGATGCAAAGGGAAGTAAACAAAAGGCGCCTAAACTGACAATTGGACGTTTTGTTTATGGCGTTTCTGTGTATTAGGGCCCAGGGTGTGTGATTGCATCCAGTTACAGGCCGAGTTTGCACGGTCCCCGCCCCTTGACCCTCTCGCAGGGGGCGCGGCAGGGCGGTAGCATAATGCGGGCCATCTGTATGCGTGTACAGTCTCTGTTTGTATTTGCACCAACACAGCCACACTGCATTGTATCTCTGTGCGTATCCGTGTGTGTTTGCGCCGCCTGCGCTTGACATATAAATAGAACCGGCCCACACACACTAGCACAAAGATGTCAAAGCTTACTGGGGAACTCCTTGTACCGGTACGGTCAAGTAATTCCTCGGCATAGGTAAATGTGTACAGTTTATTAAATTTGCGTCCCCGACCGAACTGGAGCTAAAGCCAAAGCTGCCCAACTATTTAGTCGCCTGTCATGTATGTACCTTCTTCCCTCCACACACACACAGACACACACACACACCTACTAATACTAACACACATGGGCCATTGTGCGTCATTTGCAAAGCCATGCGCATCCACAATCTTTGTTTGTCAAAGTTTTGCACTCGCCTAGGAGATTTATTTAGTCGGGCTCACAAAACTTGGATTTACTTCGACACAATTGTCAGCTTAGTCACGTTTCATGTGTCGACGGATACAGATCCAGGCGACCAGGATATACAGCCAAGGAGGAGCAGGGGAGAAGGAGGAAGGAGCTACGCTAATGCTAAACACGACATAAAGGTAAAAAGCCAAAGGCACGCGATGCGAATATTTTAACGCGCCAAAAGAAGAACAGAAGGAGCCGACAAAGAAGGAAGAAAAAAACAAGAAGTTGTTTGCTTTAGTTTCAATTTTGTGTGCTAGTTAACCTCAGTCTTGGTGCGCGACCAGGTTTTCTGCTGCTGGCGAGGATCAAACTTTGATTCGAGCCTGTTTTCTGCTATGTATGTGGTGCTTCCGCACAGCCCTTGGGGCTGACGGGTAAATCCATCCTTCTGCATCTGCAGCCAGCTGTACCATACTCTGCGGCGGCGTTAATCGAATTTCAACGCTGACCCGGTTTGTTCATGAGGAGCCACCATCCAAATCGACCCAGAAACTAGCTCTGACAGCTTTTGCGAGTCCTTCCCGCTGCCAGATAGAAGAGCAGAGATGCGCTGGCGCGCTGCTTAATTGATTTTGTGGCATGCAAAGTTCAGCAGACGACGGCCCCAAAACCGCAAGCCAACCGATTTGAGTTCATTTTTCTCGTCCCCACCCGAAACTCCCCTGCTTAGTGGCCCCTCCTTGCTAATCCTATTAGACGATGTCTCAGCTCTCAGCCCTGTGTGTCGCATACTTTGCGGTTTCCACTTTGCCGTGTCATGCCTGCCGCCAATGTTTAGGTGAGCGCCGCCGTGCCACCCCTTTCTGCCACCAAAAATAAGGAGAAAAAGTAATAGACTTTAAGCCTTAAAGCGCCAACCCGATTGCGGGCCTGGCATAACTTCTGGTTCTTTGTCAAGCGGGAAAGTAATAAACGTCAAGTGACAGTTTCTGAAAATTGCAAGTTCTTAAGATTTATTTGCTCCGACGCAGCCCAGTAGTCAAAAGTTTTCGGGCAAATGAATGGTGGAAAAAGCGGCGAAACTGAAATCTAATTTAACGCTTTATTTGACACATTTCCCAATGCAAGTTGCCAGTGGAAGTTCCTCCGAAAGTAGGTCGGATCTTAGCCAATTCTTTGCCTTTTGCCATTTGATTCGGTGGAAATTATACCAAAATTATACACAAGCACTGCAATGCACTGATGGGAGTGTACCAGAGAACTGCAAGAGTGGCATTTTTTGCCACCCTGATCACACTCAACAATTTTGAGTGCGGGTGCCACTCACACCGGTTTTCGCGGGTACATACAAACACCCGCTCAAAATATTCGGGTGTCTGCAAACACCCTGGTGCCTACGCACCCGAATCAATGCGGCACCCTACGTCGCGGGTACCGATCACACTTGCCACTCATAACGAAGGGTAGAGAAGGCAAACATGCAGAAAAAGGCAAGTGCCTTTTTCTCGGAAACACCCGGGTGTCTGGCAAAACACCCGGGTGTTTTGGTAAACACCCGGGTGTTTTGGTGAACACCCGGGTGTCTGGTAGACATTCGAGTGCCTGTGGTAGGTAACATACGAAAAAGAAAAGTACAGTAAGTACTGAAAAACGAAATATATTATGCCCAAAATCTGTAGATTTATGCATTCCTTTTACAGAAATTTCACCAACACGAAATAGACATTTCTTTTTTATATCTTATATTACTTGTTTTGTTAAAATTTTTAATATTTAATTCCCATATTTAATTTTGTATGTATAATTTTTCTTTTTAAAGTGATAAAAAAAACAATAGAAATATAATTGTCTTAATTAAGCATAAATATTATTTAATAATATATATAATATATATATTATATTATTTAATAATACATAAGTTTGTTTTCTGTTAAGACATTAGATACATCAAAACGCAAAAACATGTGCACGACCTTTTCCTTGGGTATTTCCATTCACCCTAAATTTTTTGGACCGTGTCTCGCTTCCACCCATACAATTTTTATGCATACAGAAAAGTACCTGCGGCCGATTCTTGCTTGCGCGTCACCCACCCTAAACTTCTTTGCACAGCAGACACCCGGGTGTTTTTGTGCAAGTACAAAAAACACCCTGGTGGCAAAACACCCGGGTGTTTGTCATTGCTAAATTTAGGGTGTCTCCAAACACCCGGGTGCGGAGACTCCCGGTGTTTAGCGGGTACACTTAGGGTGCCGGTGGCTTGCTGCAGTTCTCTGGAGTGTACTGTAAGTGGAGGAAATGCAGCGAAAAGTTTGGACCGGATGCCGACCGAAAGTAGGCTATAGATAACTGGCATTTGCTTGCGGCTCATTAACATTTCAAAGTGGCAGCGAAGGGCCCAAAACACACACTTTTCAGGCCATTTCGTTCTCACTCCGTTTCCCTCGGCCCGCTATATTTCACGCCATGTCAGGCGTGCCTAACCTTCTTCGTTATACGTGTCGTAATGCCAACCGAGCTGCTTGACATTTTTCGCGAACGCCTTCAGTTATGCAACACATTTTTCCAGATGGAGAGAAAGAGAGAGCCAGCGAATGGGGGCGCCATGCATTGTCTGGGCCTCTTTCGCATCCTCAATACGAAGCCTACAAACAAATGAAGCAGAAAATAAAAGCTTTATCTGCACGCCAGTGTATGTGTGTTTGTGGGTGGGAAAACTTAAAAACAAGGGTAAAAGCGAAAGAGAGAAACTCGTAGTTTCTTTAGCCTCCTGCTCTTGCAGCCGCCGGAAAAGTGCAGGCAGTTAAGCACTTTTGTCTCAATGAGTGTCAACAAGCGACCCGAGGAGGCGACGCGACACAAGTCAAGTGTGACACACCCATGCGAGTCAGCACAGTTGAGGTCAGGGAAATAGGGACAAAAAATATAAAAAATAAAATAAATTGTGCGCACTGTTAGCCTAAAACAAAATTGATATTTGGCTTTAAAATATAAATTGTGTCCACATGAACTGATAATGACCTCAACACGCTGCATGATATATGTATGCTACATTCCCCTTTATTTCGTAAACCTATGATGGTATTCCATGTTCTAACTGTTGGTACATATGTATATGAAACTACTACTAGTGTTAAAGTGTGTGGTAAAATAAGGGGAAAGTAATCGTTCTATTAATGAGCCCCGGGCCAAGTGCAACAAGCTGACAACATGACCTAACCTAACCCAGCTATTTGGCTCGGTTTCCCTAGCGTGGGTGTGTGTGAGCGTGTGTTTGGGCCACTCGAGGGTTTAGTTTGCGGCTAGATATGGTCTTCTGCTGCTTGGCGAGCTCTTTCCTTTGTTTCGCCTCAAACAATGGCTGCTTAGAAGTAAGAGGTGGGCGAAATGATGACTCTACGAGGCACAAGCCTTCACATCTGGCTGCCTTTAGAATTCCCAACTGGTTGAAGCAATTAGAGCGATTTTAATGCTTTCGTGCTCGTATTTTTTCCGCTCCTTGTTCAAAGGAACTTTTTTATTTTGATTCAAATTCTAATTGGATTCCATCTTTGGCAGCAATCTCATTCAATTTGCCGGCTGACAAAAGTTGCTATGCAAACGCGAAACATGAACAAACATGAACATGAACAAGAACAACAAATCATTATTGGGGTACAACAACAATATGACATCAGAGAGTGGAAAACTTCTCGTCACGTGGGGCGAGCCAGAAATAAATGCGAGTGTATAGAAAAGTTTTCGGGGAAGGCGATGAAAAGAAGCAGGGGTATTTTTTTTGATGGAATGTCTGCCATGTATACATTACAAGATTCGCGTTACGAATGTGGGAAAATCGCAGGGGCGAAAGGGGGGCGGGATGGATCCGTTCCTTCATCTTCATCTCGGGCAACTTTAATTGGAGCGACTTGAAAGCAAAGTTTTTTTCTATTTCCATGTCGCCTTTCTACTCTGAATTGCTTCTGCCCTGGTCAAGTGGCTCTTTGTGTATATATTCAGCTTTGTCCTTTTGTTTATTTATTACTCGCTCCGATTGCAAAAGTCCAAACGGATAAAGTGTCTGCTGGAAGGCCCTTCATCTTCCCTAATTTAATTTAAATTTCCTGCACTGTTCATCTTCTTTTAGTGGGCATTGGAGAGTCGTTAAATTTTTGAGCTTTAGTTTTGATGGCTATAGCTGACCCTGCTGGAAGGAGAAGTTGAAGTGCACCCAAAATTGAAAAGTGGCCAAACTTTTGGTTTCTTTATTCCTGCCTTCAAGAGGTGGAAACTTGCGGTTTTATTAATGTTTCTGCTTCTGTTTCTGAGCCTTGAACGTCTTCGGGAATTTTTTCTCCTGCCCAAAATTTTTCAAGTTTACTTCAGCCTGGTGCTGTTCCCGCTGATCCTGTTTGTTGTGCGGCCAGGGGGAAAACAGAAGCCACTGCAGGCGAAATGTTTCTGCCTGGAAATTATGCTGCGTGGGGAGCACAAAAATGGCTGTGAGGCATGTGAATAATGATGTTGGATGGTGGAAGAATATTTCTTCTAATTTGCTGGTACAGTCGCCATACCCGCCATACTGCTAAGCCTATACCGCTTTGATTGCATTTCTTTCGAAATGAATTTAGTCATAGGGCTGTCCCGAATCTTTAGTGCTTTTTTTAATTGTTTACATGACTGCACAAACAATTAAAAGTAATGCAAAACTGCAGTACCGCAATAGTAAAGAAGAAACCACTGGCCAACCTCCAGCCTATGCTGTTGCATTATGTAAAGCAATTAAAATGTTACACAGCTCTGCAGAGGCTCCGCGAACCGCCACCAAATGTAGCATAACTTGAGGCGCACACTCACACATTCTCTCGCTGGCAAACAAAAAGTTGACTTTCATGGCTTGCAAGGGGGTAGGGCGCGTAGCAGCTGTGTTTCGTAGGCCAGGCCGTGATTAAGGAAATTGTTGAAAATGTTAAACAAGCCAACGACCGCCCTGCTGCCCCCACTTGTCTGCTCCGCTGACCTGGTAAAAAAATCTATAAAAATGCAGCTAGCTAGTGGTGTGCCTGCCATTAGGCAACATATTGCAGTCAAGGCCTTCGCTGCATGCATTTTTTAAATGCTCTCCTTTTCCGCTCCTGTCCACCGTGTGTTGCATGCCTCCGACAGCCGCATGTGGCACAAACGGAAGCTGCTGTTTGGCTCGCATAAATAATAACAATGGCAGGAGACGGTGGGTAGTGGGTGGTTGTTTGGTTGTGGGCGGTGGGTTAGACCAGCCACAAGCAGCTTGTTTGCTGGCTGGGCTGCTTCTGCCGCCTTTACTGAAACTATTTTCACAGAGTTTAAGCTGTGCGGGTGTATGTGTATCTTTGTGTACACGTGTTCCGGGTGTTTTCTATCTTGTTTAAAAATTGTTGGCCATTTGGATGCTGCTGCTGGTACATGTGTTTACCCTGTTACTTTGGCTTATTGGCTTCAACTTGCAGCTTTAAAACGAAAGTGAGCTGGCCGACAAACAGTGGGGGAAATTAAACTAGTGTTTTGCACTACCCATTAATTGCCTTGATGAATACTGAAATCTAATAAAGAATGAGTTTGATATTACTGACGGACATGTTGTTTTATTGGGTTAAATTAAATTTGCTTGTCTTAAAGTCCAAAACTGGACTGATGCAGATTGCTCGTGCAATAATTTAATTTGTTACACACTGCGGCTAACCGCATTATGTTTTTTATTTCATTCAACTGCTGCATTTGTTTCTTTTTGGGGGTTTTGTGTCACTGTCAGGTGCAGGAATTGTTTCACACCATTTTATTGTAATGCATTGCAAACAATTGTTTATTTGCGAGTGCGCCTGAACATTTATAAATATTTGTGATGTATTTCATTTAGAAGGCGAATTCTGTTTTTGCCAGCAGGTGTTATGGTCAAGTGACACCAGAAATCACTGGCCTTTATTCAGCTAGAAAAATTAAATGGGAAAAAATTCGCACCTGCACCTGATAGGAAAATTTTAAAATTATCCAAGACTTGATGGAGCAGGCTTTCCAACTTTCGTTTCATTGTCCATTGAATATGGCTCAAATTAATTCAAATGTCTTACAGCTTTTATAACTCTTCTGCCGCCATTGAGATGATAATCATAGAAAATGGAAACCAGCCCGGCTTACATAACAAGAGACGTGAGATGAAATTAGCTGCAGTTGACCAGATTCACCATTCATACCTAAGAGATTCGTGAAACATGCCAACTGTCATGTTGCCTGACACTTGCTGCACCTCATTTGTCTCTATTTCCCTAACTCCACTGGCCAATTATCGTTTATTTATACTGCAATCTGTGGGTCTGGCTGTGGGTCGCGCAGCGTGAAACTGTGAAATCGATTTTGAATTGATATGCAGATGCTGTTGCCGGGAATAAATTTGACTAAATTATTTAATACAAAGGCAGTTTTCCTCGATTGGGCTCTCAACAGGTGCCACGGCATACTTTTCGACCTCCTCGAATGTTGCCTAAGCTGCAGCTCAGCCTGGTGGCCGCCCAGAAAGACAATCAAAAGCTGCATTCATATCAGGCCCCGTCAGTATAATCCTTTTGGCAAGCCCCAGAAAATCAACCATTCCGTGGGTCAATTCTATGTAGGAAGCATCTGAATCTGCTCCTCATCCCCAAGGCCATCTCCATACCCATCCTCAGCCTGCTGTCGTGTACAGTAGCCGCAAGCACATGTCAGACAAGGTACTGGCAGTGGACAACAAGGAACACGAGTCGAGGTCTCCTGCTAATGGCTTTCTGGCTTCGAAAGCAAGTTTCAGATGCCAGATGAGATGGGACTCCAACAATCGAGGCGTATTCACATTTTTTGCTTATGCTTTGATAATAAAAACGCAGCATGCGAGTCGGACTGGGAAGTATAAATGAAATAAATTACTGCGCAGGCGCAGCGGATGAAACGAAGCTTCAAACAATGAACTTGCCGGGAGGAGCAGCAATTTAAATGAACGTGCCTCCGTGTGGGCTCGCTTTCCCGTTCCACCTCCCATCCCCATTTACATTCCCGAAAAAGATGCCGACGTGATAAGCCATTCGGGGGGAGCATTTTGGAGTAGCCCGATGCCGTGTCACGTGGTCAGCTCCGTTCTCATTTGAATGCGCTACAGTTGCAGGAGTGGGAACGAGGAGAACGCCTTCATGCAACTCCTACGGCTTCATTTGCCATTATCTTGTTGCAGTTGCAGTTACAGCTTCTTCGCTCTGCTGCGGTTAGTTAGTTCGCTTTAATTTATCGATGCAAACATTTTGCGGACATCTTTCCTGCTTCAACCCGCAGCTGGTACTGCTACGCCTACAATGCCACGGGGCATGTCAATTGTCCAGTTGCTCCGCGATCATAAAGTGCAGCACGCCCCTTCCCTTGCATGCAAATTTGACGCGTTTCCCCTTCTGCCGTGGCTACTTTATTTGCTTATTTAGTTTTATTGTGGTTGTCGTTTTCTGCCGTTGTTAGGTTATCATTATGATAATGGCGAAATCACTGCAGTCATGGTTCGCTCTCGAGATGCTGCGTGGGCCAAATCGGCTCAAATTGATCTTTATGAGGTGCGATCTTCATGTCTGGATTCGTCGAGAAGCTACAGCTACTTATTATGAAGAATGCGGAATTGGGATACCCTGCATATCCTGACTATATTTCTGTTTATTTGAGAGTCCACTTGTATGCCAAAACAGTTTCGATAGGTCACTTCCCGCCCTCGGCTCAGGTCTGGAGCTAAGCGAAAAAGACTAATACAAATGCAGGCTGGCTTATCTGCACATGCCAAAACTTTAGGAGCCATACAGACTTGGCAGTGTTTACCACTTTCAGTGCGCTTTTGTTGCCCGACTTCCGGTCAACGAACTAAACCGCTTCCGAACAGCCACGGGGCCAAGGAGCCCGGGGATCCAGGATTTATGCCTTGTGCTTTGCTTGGGCTTGGTCAGAGCTTATAATCTTGCCACTCGAATCGCAATGCAGCGGCAGCTGAGGCAGCAGCAGGAGCAGGAGCCGGAGCCGGAGCCGGAGATCCTTCACTCGACCACTACACAGCTGCACTTAATTTAGCCTTAATTAATTGACCTGCAGTGTAGTCGGGTATTTCCCTCTTCTTGTCCCAACTCACTCAAAACCTCCTCAGCTCCTACTTGGCCTGCACATTTTTTGCTTCCCGGATTTCGCAAATGTTTTGTGTGCATGCAAATCGTTCATTCGTTCATTCGTTCATTCCCACAGTCATTTATTCATTTCATTTATTCAGCCAGTCCGTCAGCTAGCCATTGAGTTGGTTCGTGGTCAGCCCCATTCAGTTTCAAGTGGCGGGGCCAACCACTCGAGTGCCCACTTGAGCAGGACTTGGCCCAAGCTTATTCCTTTTTAATTTGAATTTTATTTTTATATTGCCGTTCCGATTCACGCATTGTTGTTAGTCGGAGTCGAGATCGACGTTCTGATAAAAGCACGCACTACCTAGCGATTTATTCCTGCGGCTTAAGTGGAAGGGTTAAGGATCGATAAATAAATTTGTTCAGCTAGGTCAAACGGACCGGGGCTCAAGCCCTCCGTTCTTATTTACGTCTTCAATTAATAGAGCGGCTGAGGCAGTACAGGATGGGAAGATGCGGCGAACTGGGTCAACGGTTTCGTGTGAATGCCGCATTATGGCCAGCCGGACCGCGACTAATTAAACCAAGGGCATCTCTGGATAAGAGCCAGCGGAACCGGCAGATTCTGAAGCACTCAGCTTCACTTTGGCTCCACCGATGTCGCCTTCTCTATCTTCTGGCCCACGATGATGACAGCGCCGCTGTTGTTGAACTCATTCGCAGAACACTTAATGCTCACTAATGAAATGTCAGCTTAAGTCATAACTCAAATGCAGCAAACAAAGAGGAATGGAGACTGCTACCCACATTCTCCCTCCGCGGCAGAATTTATGACAAGGCCAGGGCGCCAGAAGCTTTCGGCCAGACCATTGGCTTTTAAATATGACATGCATTTGCGGGATTAGTACGAGTGTGCCTTGGGTCTCGGTGTAGTGTCCATTGTAATTGATAAGTTTTGTTTCCTGTCCGCCATTTTTGCTTACGCGGCTAAGGGAGATTGATGATACATTGAAGGACTTTCCGGAGCACCCACCCTCCTTTTCCGGCTGAACTTGAGCTTTTTCGGATAATTGTAGTCTGCTCGAATGAAATGATGAAAAGTTTTCGCAAGTCCTTGCCACTGCCACCCATCTGTCCGCCAGTTGATTGATGAATTGATAAATATCTAGTTGAGAGCCGACTCCGGATGGCCAGAGCCCCCATTGCCGCGAAGATTGCTACAGACAGCCAGATAGAGGCATCCTTATTATTATTGCGTTATTATTAAAGCGTTTTTAATGCTAAATGTCAAATGCAGGACAGATAAGCAGACCCAAGCTGTCAATGCGCAAGCATCCAGGATAAATGGTCCTCCTCCAGCTGGAGAAAAAACTTTGGGCTCTGGCTACAGAGAAATCATTACTAAATGAGCATGTTCAGTGGGAGAAGCACCCCTGATAGAGTCCTCCCCCAGTTATCTCCACGACGTCGTCTCCGCCTGTCTCTGTCTGAGCTGCAAATCCCACTTAAAATCCGCTCCGTTTACGAAAATCTAATGATGATTAATTACCGCCACAGTGTCCGGCCTTCTCCATCGGCATGCTGGTTCAAGTTGAGGTTTCCCCTTCGCTGGGGAAAGTGCTAAGTACGCCGTATATAGTTGCTAAGTGGGCGGAGCGGCTATCGGTGGGCACGTGACGCGTCACGATTGGTCAGCTCTGTTCTAAGCCATCTTTGTCCGTGCCCGGCCGTGGGTCATGGCCTTTCACTCCCGCTGGCCTGGTCATTATCGTAGTGGAACAAGAAAGTAATTAATATGCCCAACTTTCGATTGCTGTTACTGTCAGTTGGGAAACTACCCTGCCCTCTTCTGCAGCTTAGCCAAGGTTAAGTCAAAGTTAAATGTGAGAGTTCTGGAGAGTTCTGCGCAAAATGCAACAGTGGGTAACAAATGCAATAATTATAGATTATTGGGATGGCAACGGAACCGCTGGAACTCCATTGTCGGGACCAATCTACTGAATGCGGACTGTAAATAACCCGCTCTTTGGGGTCGATAATGTGTCAATTAAAAACCATATTCATGCTAACGGCGCTGCCAAAATTACGAAATTTATCAAATTTAGATTTCCCATATTGCAATCGTTTTAACACGTAATCAAAACATGCATTCCAAATCAGATGTACAAGCTGGGGTATACATTTTCAGTCTGCCTCCGTCGGTCGAAACAAATGCTGGGTGAAACGCTAATTTGTTTTTAATATGCGGCATGTACAAGAATTATGGAAACATTATGGATTGCCTCGATTAATTGGCTGCTCAAAAATTCATAGATCGCAAAGTGTTTCGTCGTTAACACTCTTCGCAGAGCTGGAGATTCGGCACCAATATGGCCGGCCAGGTCGCAAGCAAGCTTGGTCTTAACAATATTATTAAAATGATTATAAATGATTCCCCACCGGCAGGGGAGTTCTACCAACTTTGGTTCGGCTCACAGGTAGCGGCTGTCTTAGAAACCGTTCAATGCTCTCTCGCTCCTCAAGAAGTGGCTGTAACGCCTGGACACTTTAATTAATTATATGGAACTCTGTTCTCTTTTTCAACCCGTGTTCTACGAAGAATTGGTAAAAAGAAACGACTTGTGACCGCCACTCAGTCCGCCTTCTTCTGTTGTTTAAGAAATTTTTGTCGGAGGCTTATTCGTCTTGGCTATGTCTTGGCTTTTAATGAGCTGATTCTTGGTTCGAGGCAAAGAAAACTCAACTGTAACGAGTTTTATTAATTAAAATATGGACAAAGCGACGGATGGAATAGCGCCATTTAATCCGATTTGGCCTCAGATCAGAGTTGTTTGTTATGGTAACGAGTGTAAATTTCATGGCAATTTACGGGGACTTTGATAGATTACAGGTGTAAAGCGCTTGCTAATCAATCGAAGCTCCCATGGAGAAAAATCGATAAAATAACCTTCGTTGAGTGGTAACCCCAACTCTTGCAGATTGTCATTTATATTTGCCAGCCATCATTATACCCGTTACTCGTAGAGTAAAAGGGTATACTAGATTCGTTGAAAAGTATGTAACAGGCAGAAGGAAGCGTTTCCGACCATATAAAGTATATATATTCTTGATCAGGATCAATAGCCGAGTCGATTTGGCCATGTCCGTCTGTCCGTCCGTCTGTCCGTCTGTCCGTCTGTCCGTCTGTCCGTCCGTCTGTCCGTCTGTCTGTCCGTATGAACGTCGAGATCTCAGGAACTACAAAAGCTAGAAAGTTGAGATTAAGCATACAGACTCCAGGGACATAGACGCAGCGCAAGTTTGTCGAATCATGCTGCCACGCCCACTCTAACGCCCACAAACCGCCCAAAACTGCCACGCCCACACTTTTGAAAAATGTTTTGATATTTTTTCATTTTTGTATTGGTGTTGTAAATTTCTATCGATTTGTCAAAAAAAATTTTGCCACGCCCACTCTAACGCCCACAAACCGCCCAAAGCTGCCACGCCCACACTTTTGAAAAATGTTTTGATATTTTTTCATTTTTGTATTAGTCTTCTAAATTTCTATCGATTTGCCAAAAAACTTTCTGCCACGCCCACTATAACGCCCACAAACCGCCCAAAGCTGCTACGCCCACACTTTTGAAAAATGTTTTGATATTTTTTCATTTTTGTATTAGTCTTGTAAATTTCTACCGATTTGCCAAAAAACTTTCTGCCACGCCCACTATAACGCCTACAAACCGCCAAAAACTGTGTTTAAGACTCTCCTTCTCCCTTCCACTAGCTGAGTAACGGGTATCAGATAGTCGGGGAACTCGACTATAGCGTTCTCTCTTGTTTTCAACTTTAATTAGCATTTGCTTGGAGCACACTTATTTACATTAAAAGGGACCACAAGGATAATGTCTGGCAAAAATGGGTAATATTTGCGAGAAATGGCCGATAAAAAGCATACGAAATGCATAAGGGCTGGACTATTAATAGCAATAAATTGAATGTGACTCAAGTGCGAGAGTGGTGTGGGTAAGTGTCCCTGTATCTCAGCAGGCAATATTTGCCAGCTTAAATATTCATGTGCGATCAAATAATGCCAAGCCATCCACGTCCACGTCCACATCGACAACAGAACACAGACAGACAGCCAGGCCGCTCAGCGAAACTCCCTCAAGCAGGGCTCATGTATTCGGGGTGCGGTGGAACACCACAAGTTCTAACTTCTTATGCAAAGCCACTTAACAAAAAGCAATTTATTTGCACATAATTTGTCAGCACAGCCGGAGGATATGCGGAAAGATGAAGCAAGAATGGGTAGCGGAGCAAGACGCACAGGATTCGAACTCACTAAAATTACAAATTAATTTTACCGAGAATTTGCGCAAAAACTACGTTGAAAATATGCTGAGATGCGATTACGACGAGGCGAATCCTCCCCACCAACACAACCACCTTCTTGCACATTTTCCTTTTACTACATAAGATTTCGTGGAGTAAATGAAATGTATTGAATTGACATAAAAGTCGCTCAAGTTAATTCCACGGATACGTAATTGGTAGGTTTTCCCGGCCCCATCCCTCCTCCCCCAAAAGAAACCCCATGCGGCCCCGACTGCTGCCTCTCATATGATTACGGGGTTGTTGCTGGCTGCCATAAACGGAACCCACAGAAATCCATAGAAACTTTTTCGTTCTTTCTTTGGGCCTTTGGACAATGTCAATTTGTTAGCATTTATTGAATTGTGAATTATTAAAGCGTACAAATTGAAATCGTAAGTGTAAGTGTGTGTGTGAGTGTGTATGGGTGGTATGCGGTATGCATGTGTGTATGTGGGTATGTGCTCACCGTATACATACATGTATGTATGTATGTACTTATCTGCGCTTACAAAACTCCATATTGTGTGCAGGGCACAAAGCAAAGTCGATTTAGTTGGCCAAATAAGCAAAGGCCGAAAGAAAATTGAAGGCCAAAGGGAGAATCGGAAGTGGGGAAAGGAGAATGGCCGAGTGAAAAAGAAAGCCGTAATCAGTGAGGTGCAGAGAAGGCAGAACGAGATTGAGTTAGGGCCAACAGCTGATACTGGGGATGGGTCTGAGCCGAGAGCTGAGGGGAGAGAGTCCTTAAAGGATTTCGCAAAGGTTCTTTAATTGTAAGTTTCTTCTGCCAAGATTCTTTTTCATTTCGCCCACTTCAAGGACCCCCTTGAGAACATTGCTTTAAGAATGGGAATGACGATGCCGCTCCCGCTGCCTTTGACAGAAACGCCCACAGCACTTAACCCCCTGCTGACTGAAGGGGAGGGGTGGCCAAAATAAATGCCAATGAAACCAAGTAATAAATGCAAACACTAGCACACGCTACACACACACATACGAATTGATTGAAAAGGAAATTCCCAAACAAATGTGTTAGTTATGAATGGGCGCGTCTTTGGGTTGGTGGATGCTGCCTGGTATAAATTCAACAAAATGTATTAAGTAAATATGAAGGCAACAAAAAGTTGCTAAATAAACCGCTATTCAGAGTCTGGTTGGGCTGAGTCAGCTTCCCCAGCTTAGCTGAAGATGTTCCTTTCCCTCTTTGTGGCCGGAAAATCGATATCCGAAAGTGGTGGATGATGATGGTCCGTCTATAGGTTTAAACGACCATACATCCCTGCCCCGATATTAACAGCTTTTATTTTCTTGTGCAATTTCTCAAATATTTGTCTTGGAGTTTTTCTCCGTTCCACATTTCTTCTGGTTCCTGCCAACCAAAACAAATGGCAACTAATGGTGGATGGAAGATGGTGTCGCGCTCAAGAACCAGCCAGGAATTGGCCACGCTCCCTCCGCCACTCTGCCACCTTAGCCGAGGGTAGAAGATTCGTTTCCATTATCAAATCGTTGACATTTATGCCGCTGGCTGGCATCACTTGATTATGATGAGACATGCGACGTGCCTCGGACTGCAGCTTGAGGTTGGATCTGGACTTCGACTGCTATGTTTCTGGACTCGGACGTGTTAAATTATCGCCAGCTCCTTGTTGGCCTGAATGACCCGGGGCATTGTTTAGTTTATAAGTTCGTTAGTTAGTTAGTGGACTTAGCACATTGTCTGCCAACTAAAACCCTTGCCCAATCCTCATTCCTCATTCCCCACTTCCCATTGTCTTGAGCTGTATGTTTGTGGGCAGTCATTGGAGCTTAAACCGGTCGATAGTCCTGCTGCATGCCCCTCGCTGGCTAGGCGAGTAATTGCCAAAGCAGCTTAAGACAATTGAAATTATGAACCCATCGGCTAGTGATGCTTATGCGTATGTGAGTCCAGTCAAGAGGTCACATAGCGATAAGCGCCGGCATCCCGAGGTCGATTCACGGATGGGTTGATTCAGGACTCACGATACCGGACATTTGCCGCATTGAACGTACCTGCAATTAGAAAAGGCAAATAGAAAAATTCAGTTAGTAAAATAGTCGGTCAAATGGCTTTAAAAGAGGTTTATGTTCTTCTAAGTGGTAAGAATTGTTGGCCAGAGTTCTGGCGTCTTGAACTGCTGCCAAATGTGTCGAGAAAATGCGACAAAAGCAATTTTTAGAAATAATGTTTACGACTCTGTTGTCTGTTATCTACCTCCCGGTGGCAGCCATTGCCGCATTTTAGGCGCAGCCATTGAAAACGGATTTGGCTGCCAAGTCCTGTTCAGAAAGCCAAAACAAACTGAAAATTGCATAAATTATCGTCAGCTAGAGGAGAGGGTTGCCACAGCCGTGTGGTTTTGCACTGCATTTGCTGTGCAAGTAATAACAGGCCATAAAAATCACACTCCAAAGAGGGTGGGCAGAAATCCTAAAAAACAAGAACGATATAGTCGAGTTCCTCGACTATCAAATACCCGTTACTCTAATGGCTAATGGGAATGCGAACGAGAAATTTTAACATTTTTATTGGCATATCGATCAAAATTGCCAAAAGAAATTAAGAAAATAAAAATAAAACCATTTTTTTAATTGAGGGCGTGGCATTTTGTTGCCGTTTTTGGGCGCTAGACTGGGCGTTGCCAAAATGGTTTTTAGAGTGTGGGCCTTCCTTTTACCTGTTACATACTTTTTAACGAATCTATTATACCCTTTTACTCTACCAGTAGCGGGTATAGATACATATGTAAATATTGGGTGAAATGAAGTCACATACTCGGCTGCATTCCCGCACTCTCCGAGCAGTTTCGCGAACCCTCTCAAGGATTTTTCTGCAATTGATTTGAAGGCGAAGAGGACTACTGTGGACTACTATTCCCCCCATGACAGAGGAAAAGCGATAGCACTTGGACCTTTCGTCTTGGTCCCTAGAAATAGACCAAGACTTTGTCGTTATGACAAGTGAAATGACCGAAAAAAACAAGGAAGAGAGAAATGGCACAGGAATGAGAGACAAAAAACGGGTAAAAATGAAGAAAAGCCGGGAAACTGCAATCGTCATTTTGTTGGCAGTGCTCCTTTACAGTTCAATTGCTGCGATTTGATGTCCTTGACGTCCTTTATTCGACAATTTCTTTCTGTAATTTCCAAGCTGGACACAAAAGCTGGAGCCCATCGAAAGAAACAATTTTATCTGTCTGTCTAGAAAATGTTCCGGTTCCGATTTTTAATCAAGGAAAACTCTATCGATTGCTCTATAAATACTTGTCATTTTGCCTTTTATTTATCGCTTGTGTTTCGGCTCTGTTCGGGTTGCTCCAGTTAGGTATTGCAAACAACAAATTGCAGCTAGTAAAATATAAATTTTATTATCCCAATTTTTTGCACTCATCAATATCGTATGTTCTGGGGCGGAAGGGAGAGGTTTGCAGAGGGGTCCGGAGCATCCATCAATTTTTATGACACCCCAGCGAAAATAAAAACTCGAATCAGAAAACCAACATCCGAATTTTGAATGCACATGAATCCACACCAGCGCCTCGCTCCTTCTCCTGTTTCTGCTCCTGCCGACTCTCTTATCAGTTACAAAACTGCAATATATTTTAGCTGGGCGCCACCGCGATGTTGTTAGCACCAATTTTATGGCTTTTGCATTGTTATTGATGCTCCAGTTAATTTTTATTGTTCACTGCATACGGCAAAGGCAATAGCAGCATCGAATTGCAACCATTGTTATGATTATGGCCAGGATTTGGAATCCGGGCAGTCAACCCCTCGCGATCACCATGCCAATCAACCCCTCATTTAGCCAAGTTGTACCGTTTGGTGTAATGCAATTACTTAACTTGTGCAACTTTTCTTGGAGACTTCAAGTGAATTGACTGGAGCTCAGCTGCCGTCGGAGGAAACTCAATTAAAACATCAGAGTCGCGATGGTGCAACATTCCCATCTCCCCGTGGCTATTTCCAACATAGAGCTGAGAGCAGATGCTAGCCGATAATTAACTTGAAAATCCACTTTTAGTTGCTCGGACTCTGTTCAAAGCTCAATTCGGTAGCCAGCTGGGGGGAATCTAGTTCAACGATTCGCTTCGAGTAATTGATGTGTATCCTAAAGATATTCTTTCTATATTCAATGTTCTTGGCTTTCATGCATCCCGCTTATTTGCGGTTCTGCCTCCAATCCGAGATTCTCTCGACCGGTGTCAACTCGAGCGCAAATTGTTCAAAACCTAATGAAGCGTCCAATTTTTTGTTGGCGCTTTTTTCCTCTGCCTTTCTCACCGAATTCAATTTGCGTTTCGGGTTTTTGTAGTAGGTCGCAGTCTGTCTTCCGCCTCGGCACGCCCTATTCTCTGTCAGAGTCCGACTGGAAACCTTAGTTCTTTGGGGTTTTGGGTTTTTCTGTTTTTCTTTTTTTTCCCGTAATGCTCCATCGCGCTTTATAACCCGTTTGTTTGTCTTTCAGTCAGTCGATTCATTCGGTGCGGTTCAACCTTCATTAGGGCAGCAATTAATTGTCATTTGTCAGTTTTTGTTAGACAATTCTGTTGCTCTCGGGGATTTGGTGTGCATATTTATGAATGAGCTCTGACGAAAAAAAAATGATGTTAACAAATCGGGAGAAGAAGACATTACTGGAATTTGGCCAACATATGGGAAACCAAAAGCTAAAAAGCACGAAGCGAGAAGAAAACTGGGGGAGAAAAAGCTTGTTTTGCTGGCCCTGCATTGAAAATTGGATGCCAAAAATGTTCTGGCAGCAAATGAAATGAAAATCGAACTAATGTAAAATTTAGACCGCACACACAAACCCAAAAGCTTTGTGGCTAAAACGGGGTTGAGGGCCGTTACCCGCTGTACATCTGCAAAAATGTTCGGGACTCTCGTTATTGTTGCCACTGCAACAGCTGCTCCCGCTGCAGCATGCTGCATTCGAAAAATGTTGCATAAAACTTGGCGCCACCCACCGCCCACTGTTTTGTGGGGGAATCGCTCCGCCCAAATCCCGCCTGCAGTTTGTGCGCCCCTAAATACGTATCTGTGTATGTGCATGTGAATGTGCGTGTGCTGCTTTTGTTGGCATAAAATTTTGCGTATAATTAGAAAATTGTGCCAGGCTCCTCTGCCGCCGCCTCCTGGTCTTCTTGTTCCACTTCATAGACAGCTGCTGCAGCGTACTTTTCTTTGGGTGCATGGGCGGATAGAGAGCCTGGTACATCAATTAGTGCCGCACAAAGCCACAGTGGCATGTGACAGGAGAACCCAAACCCCATCCCCCCCCTACTGCCGAAAATTGTCCCTCATTCCCTGTCATTTCGAGTGTAAACTGTGATAGGTGTCATATTCCCCTACCCTAAAACACATCCCCATCTCACCTCAGCACGAATTCGAATTCCCCCCTTTGTGATACGCCTTTGGAGTCCCACAGCTTGTAATTGCTTGAGGTTTAATTAAAAAATATTTGTCTGTGTTTGTAGACATCCTGAAACTTTGTGTTTAGCTGGACACTGAGCATCAGTTAAAGCGCACAAAAATATAGAGCACATTTAAATTTTCAAAAGTCTTTCTTATCAGTTATTAAAACGTTTTTATATCTGTTACTCGTAGAGCAAATGGTATAGCAGATTTATTTCTATTTCTATTTTATAGATTTGCCAAAAAGCTTTTTGCCAAGCCCACTCTAACGTCTACAATTTCTACCTATGTTCCAGCACATGTTTAAGTTTCTGGTTCGCACTTCCACTACATGAGTTACGGGTATCTGATAGTCGGGGGGCTCGACTAAAGCATTTTCTCTGGTTTTTTGTATCTTTAATAAAAATCAACTATCACTATAATAATAATTTTTGCGCCATGCCTTAGAACTCTTGAAATATTTGGCAAGGGGAGGGGAGAGATAATATATGGTTAGGTGACCCGTAGCTCCCTTTAACTTTTTTATATAGGATGTAAAAGTGCAGCAGCGGTACGTTGAAAACTTCAAAAAACTTTACCTGCTGGCCAGGGTCCAATCCAACCTGAATTTCAATCCCTAGCATAGACGCAATCTTACTTACAAAAACTGCTGTGCAAATTTATGCAGTAAAACTTTAAATTGATTTTTATTCCTTTTTAGCAGAACAGGGACAGATATAGAGCTAGATATGGTTCTGGGGGTTGGGGAACAGGGAAGACAAACTGTGAAAGCAACAAAAAGAAGTCAGACAATTTAGTTTTTTAATCCAATGTGACTTTTGCGCTGCCCGGAATGAAACTCTGACCGACTGTGGGTGGACTCGGGTCTGACAACTTCGGATGCGATATGCAAATGAAGCTTCTACAACTTTGGGCTATCGAAAGTCGAAGTCCGTTCGGAACCGAAATTCCTCCAATGGCAATCCAATCCCAAAAAAATGCAGCGTGATTAATGTCCCAACTTTTTACCATGTGGCGGGGGCGGATGCGACGGCAGAGTTGGAGGGGAGTGAGGTACTGTGCTAATGGCCACCTAATCGGGAAAAGTTTTGTCTGATTTTAAGCTCTACCGTACGAGGAAATCTGTTGGTAGACTGCAAAATTGAATATGCGAGGGGCCAACTTTTAAGCCAAAGAGAGCAAATTAAGGGCATTAAAACAAAAGTTCCCTTCATACGTGATAAAGTCAAAATGTCGAATGCAACTGTAAAAACAATCGGAGCCCGCAGCCCGGTACTCAAGTTGTAAAAGCAACATTTAATGGGGAACTTTTTGACGATCAATCCCTCGGAAATCAGGAAAAACAGAAATGTCACTCCATATGTTCCATGAGGTCCATGAGTCCCAATCGCTTTCCGAATTTGTACGTGTTAATGACATACATTCCCCGTTCCTAATGTTTTCTTCTGTCTAAACAATGGTTTTCTCATTTACTTTTCTAGTTGTCTATGGAACAACATCGCCAAGAATAACATTGGGAGATGCTGCAAAGCCAAGCATTAAGTGTCATTAATGCAAATAAATTATACAAACTTTCCGAACACCCGAAAAGCTCTCTGTGACGGGAGAAAGCTGTATGAAAAAGAATGTAAGAATAGAATGACGATTAAAAATGCATTACTTGGGAATATCCAGCACACCACAAAAGTCTAAACATATCCATTTCCAATCATGAAAAAGTCATTTGAAAGTCGCTAGCCCACGACGACAACCCTTTCTCCTTCTGATTATAGTTCGCGTTACCAGTCCCGTTGTTGTCATTGCCATTTAAATTTAATTAAACAGACACACGCAACAATTTGTTAACAGTAAATGTCTCCTCCCAGGGCAAGATATATATTTATACCTACGTACTTATTTGAGGCCTCGGGTCGGCGGCTAGGATAACGCTTTCCATTCATGCCGCAGCCAATCGAAGAGCATGAAAAATGCATGACAAGGAAACTCAAAACTCATACACCCACACGAGCGAAGCGGGAAACCGCAGAGGAAGGTTGGTTGAGGACGGATTGAGGATGGGGACCGCTATCTGATTGACAGCTTGACCGATTTCCAGGAGCTGCGGGTGGGTTCAACGATGTGTGCAGCCAACACTGACGACGCGACCGATGAAGCAAGCGAGGTATTCAATTACACTCCTTCCATGAAGACACATGAGCGGGCATGGGGGGTGTGGTGTTGGCATGACATATCTACTGGCCAGTTATATTGTGGCTGCCATAACTACTGCGGCTAATTACACGCATATCCCGCACTTACTTTCCCGCCCACTGTACACCAAACACCGCCCACCGCCCAACGCCCACTGCCACCACACTAGGCTCAGTTAGGCATAAATAATGTCGTCTCGCAGTCGACGACGTGTAGAGTCCCGATATACATCGGCGGCCCTATCGTATTACCGGTTTATTAGTATCCCATTATGCAATCGATTCATACATCGTACAGCCGTATTATATGGTTTATCGCATTCTATGAATCGCAGGATATTCCACATGCGTTGGTAATTGCGTGGACAATGCCTTGCGGCATTCGCTGCGGTTACAGCTGTGTTTAGTCCCATCCCAAATTCAGTTGCCCATGGGGTATTACTTTCCTGACTAATTATGTCAAGTACAATGTCATCCTGAGCCTAGGGGTATTCCTTGACGAGCGTGGCTTCTACTTAGATCCCTTTAGTCCAAGACACATCTTTCGTTCGGTGGGAAAACCCCATTCGGTTAATCAGATCGCATCAGTTGCTTGCATGTCGCGTTTCATTAGCTGACAAAACGGAAGGGGTTGTCAAACCACTCCACGTAAACTATTATCTCGGTTAAACATACCCCACTCTTGCCAGGTCAACACCCACAATAGACACTCTGGTTGGCCGTCGATGGTTGCATGTGATAAAAGTCGAGCAGTTTCCGCAGACCCATGGATCCTACGCGGCTTTGCGGCTGTACTCTTAAGCCTCCGACCACAAAAACTGGGCTAAGCTGCGTACTCAATGTATAGTCCATTGTTTGCCGAGTGTGTCTTGGTCGTAGTGGCACGCTCCGCTAGGTTTCACTTAACACTTGACCCCACGCAACGTCAACGAGAACGACAACAAAAACGAGGAGCGTCTCGCACCTAAACCTCTTTTACTACTTTACGGCTAATAAAACAGGCAAAACCAACAATGCAGCGCGACAAAGGAACGCAGCAAACTGAACAAACAAATAAATGAATAACTACATTTTTTAGGAGAGGTATAGTTGACAAACTGTCTGCGCCCGCCTTCATCCCCCGCCCTTCCTTTATAGGGTTTTCCTGGAGGCGTCGTCGGTTCTGAAGGGTTTTTATGTAACCTATAATTTTCATAAGTAACCGGAAAACGTTTTACGCTCCCCGGCTTCCGTTGACCCGACCTGAATTACCTGTTCGACCGCGTCATCGTCTTCGGAGCGTCTCCTGAAATTCTTTTTATTGCTCGTCTGGGTCATTTGTCCCCGTTCGGTTTCACTTATCACTGAGCTGCGTCGGTGGCGCCTGCGCCCCATGACCCGCTGAACCATGAAATCGCCACGTTGTGGAAGCGGACCTGGTCTTCAAATGCTTCTGATCGGTCTTCCCCTGAATGTTGGGTTCCCAAAGTTGGTTTGTTAGTCACCATTTGTAAGTCCGATTTCTTAGTCCAGCCTTACAGTGCATCTTAGTGCTGGTGATGTGGATTCATCATTTTAAAGGCCACATTTTAAAGGACTTTATTGTGGGTCTGCCATAACCAATTATTTGGGAAAGTCCGCCGCTCAAAACTCGAGTTGCAAACTACTGTCTGCCGCCTCTGAGATTTTTATGCCGCGTCACGCTCTGGCATGCCGCCGTAATTTTTCATATATATGAGCTGTTTCTTTTTGTCAGGCCTTTTCTCCCTGGCTTTCTGTGGCTATTTATTATTTAACATGGGACCGGCTGAGTGCGAGTGAGTGCGTGTGTAAATCTTGTAAATCTCTTGCTTTCAACACGGCGGCCACTACACCTACATGTGGCTGCCCCGTTTTCCCAACTTTTCTGCCTGGTCATAGCTTTTAAGAGAATTCTTTAAGCGAATTTAAATGCGATTCATGACAGGGGATTGGTGCTATGGGAGATTCTTGCCTGTAAATTGCATGTTTTAGTTATCGTTTTGCTTTGGTATAGTTTTAGTTTAGTTGCCATTGTTAAGTGGCCCATCTTCGCGGCCTCCTTTAAAGCCCCCCATGTCATCGTCAACAGTCGGAGACTAGTTTTTTGAAGCGTCATCAGAGGGAAATGTGTTTGTGTTTTGCGCTGAGCTGTGCCTATATTTACTTGTATTTTTATTTGAACGTATCAATAATCTGAACAAATGTTTGGTTTCGATAGAGACCATATGGCCCCCTTCCCCTACGGAAGTTTTAATTATTAGTTGCACGAAGTTTTCGGGGCATATGAACGTGAAATTACTGATTACTGATTACACGGCCTCTATGGTCCAATTAGCTTGACATTGGTCCGCTTGATCCCAGCACTTTATACTTACTATTTACTAGCTACAAAACCGAGCTCAGACTCTTAGATGTTGTTGTTTCCGATTCCGCGGGGATGTAGTCAAACGCGAAAGCTGATAACTGAGGCAATAGTGTGGATTTTTGGGAGCTCGATGAGCAACGGCATCCACACTTTATCCGCACGAAAACGGATACGGATGCCGAGCGAAGCTCGTTCAAATCAGTCATCTCTGTGTGTGAGCTTCGTACAAAGAACGGATGTGAGTCAATCAACAACAATTGGAAACCGAAAACAATTTCGGTAATTCGAGAAAAATAGAAAATAATGTGAATATTTGCGATTCCACTAACTGTTTGGGTGCCGGCTTGTTTATTGGCTAAATAACTAATTAAACCGCAGTTCAAATATTGCCGGGCAATTTAAAAAGCGCGTTTTGGGAAAATGTGCAAACATTTGGCCCAGTATACTCGACCTCACGTATCCGTGGTGGGATATGTATCATTGATCGAAAATAATTTTTGAGTGTGCACGGCTTCCTGTTCTCCCTGTACTTTTATTTTTTATATGCCACCCGAAAATGTACAGCTTTTCTCTTTGCAGCACTCGAGAAGAAGGTGCTAAATAAATTTGTTGCCACAAATATAAATGCCACACGTTACGTTTATTTCTGCTACACCTGGATCGCTTGGTGAATGGTGCCTTCAACTTTTTCCACCGTTTTCCACTCAGTCCCTCCTTCAAATGACCTTTACTGTGTTTCCATTTCGCTACGAGCTTAGGTTTGTCCTCCTTTTTGGAGGTGTTTGTCTTTCCCGGTTTGTTTTCAATGCATTTTATAGTTTGACTTTTACTTGGAAAACTCTGCTAAGGGATATGCTTAAAAGCCTTGTAGCTTACCATTTTGCACAGTCAATTTGTAGTATATGGTTTATATGGTACGTACCTGAAAACTAAAGCTAAATATTCCTAGTATGATAACTAAGTTAAATTTAAGACATAACCCCACTACGGAGGAAACGAAACTTTTGCTATGCCAACAGCCACATGGCCACATGGTGTGCCACCTTTCAGCAACTTCCCCCTGCTTTCGTTCTTTATGTAATCGATACTTGTTTGAGTTTCGAGCTTACGCATTGATACTCAGTTACTCTCAACTTTTCGCTAAGTAGGTGAAGAACAAACGACCATTCACTGTACCCATCTAGCTTTACAGGAAGTCAAAGTACTGTCCGAACCCTGCCACTTCCACCCAAACGAGTCTTTGTGATTTGTAATTAAATATTTTTCACAAGGCAAACGCTTCACAAAGATTACGAATTTCGAAAAAAATACATCCCATTCATCGGAGTGCTGACTGAACGCGCCTTATCTCGGAATGCACTTAATTGTGGGCTTCAGTTTCCGTTGGATAAACCCCTCGACTTTGCCTTCTATTTTTTTATTTTAATTTGTATTGAAATTGCCCCCACCCACTTCCCCCACATTTCGCATGCAAATTTCGGTCTTTGCCTTGTCCAGCGTTAAATTGATGGTGAGTTGATTTCAAATTCGATTTCAATTTATGCCGAAAGCGCGAGTATGCGGAGCTGAAAGGCCAATTGTCAAATTCTTGGGCTGTCCTCATATCGCCTCCTCTGTTTCGCACAGATGTAGATTGCGCAGAACTTTGGCTGCTCATCCCTCTTTTGTCTGCCCGCTATTTCTCGAGATTATTTTTGCATTTCTGATTCGGTTCTCGGAAAATTATTTTGGCCCTGGTTAATACTTCTCGATACTTTAACCCAGATAGAGCACTAACCAGGTTCTTCCTATTTATAGATTGGATGCTCCCCCTCCTTTCTCCCTTCCTACACCCTGCCTACACCCTGCCGCCTGGCCTCCCAGGGAATTTTAGCTATGGCACTTTAGTCATGCTAATTAGTCCAATATTGAAATTAATACAAATTTCAATGCCCGCAATTTAAGCGGAGGAGGAACATGCAGTTAGGCAAACAAGAAGAACAGCTGCTTGGGGGTGACCAGAGTATCTGGGTCAAGTTATAAGTTTCCATAAATATAGCTAGGAGGAGACAGGGATGATCCACTAATTGAGATTTGTTGTAATTTTCAAAACTTGTACCGAAAAATGCTTTATTTCGAAATTTTTCATACTTCAAAATGGTACACGCCGAATAATGCTAATGATGAAATTTCATAACTTTATTCTGGCCCCGAATGGTGTTCTAAAATATTTTTCTCGTTTATTGTCACTTCATATTAGGGGGAAATGTCATTTAGCATTGACAGAAGAACTTATTAATGTCAGCTCCCCCCTCTGTTTAACAATAAAAGCGCACGCTGAGTGCGCCATTTTTTACGACACTTGGCTGCTCAAACTAATATAATTTTTATGTCTCTGCTGCTTCAAAGTGTCAATAAAAATGCTGCGCCAAAAGTGGGACACATTCCGGCCGAGATTGACCCGAAACCTGCACCGCATACACACACATTGGGCACCACATGGGAAAAGGGAGGGGAACTAGGAAGAGGGATTAATTAAGCGCATTACTTGAGCAAACTAATTCATCTAAACTGTCATCATCATTTCGAGCAACTGTCAGACATTAGATGTTGACGAAAAACTTAACACGTTACCCAACTTAATTTTGGTCAGGCGGAGCAGGGGAACTGGGAAGAAGTGGTTAGGAAAAAGTCAGTTTTAATTATGTCGGAGCTATGCCGGCTAAATATTAATGAGCCAGCTCGGAGCACGCGAGCGAACAACCGAGCAACCTGGCAACCCTTATAAATATTGCATGGCCCTGGCAACCCATGAGCTTATCAATCAATTTTTTCGACACTCGCAATTGGTCGGACAGTTCTCTGTGTGTTTGCAAAACCACCGACTAACTATGCCTCATGTATATTCACCATTAGCACCGTCATCATCATCTTCATCATCACAATGGTTTAAAAAGTTATTCCTGGCAGCTCTCTGATTGAGTGGCATGACCTCTCGGCGACCTCTCCCCCTCGGTGATGTATGACAAAGATTTGACAGCTCTAATTCAAATCTTGTGTACGTTTTACACGCGAAATAACGAAGACCGGGAAGCTCTCGGAGTGGAGCTCTAATGAACTACATATGTCGGCAGATGGAAAATTACAAAATCTTGTATCTTTAGTTTTTAAAGTGCAACATGGGGCAGCCTCCCCCATACAATTTCATACCATTCCATTCCATCCACTTGATGTCAACCGCAATGAATAAATAGACTGCGTAGCCGGGATTCTGGGGTATTGGAGGACTGGGGCACCAGTGCAGGTCTCCTTCAAGTTCCCAGCACGCGGAAATATCTTCATAGACAGCGTTTTGGCATGAACGAGGTGGAGGGTTCGCGGAATGCGGAAGTTGTGCATTGTTTGCGATATTTTTAAAAACAAAAAGCATGGCGAAACAAAAAAACAACCAAACTGCAACAAACGCTTGTGGCACACATTTTAAGTTATTCGCAGACATGCGACTCATAGAAAATATGGCAACAAAAGAAATGGCAACAACAGCAATCGTTTCTAAAGGGAGTTCTCAAACCCATCAAAATTTCGTCCAGTCAAAAGCTATGCCGTAAGCACCCGAATTACGTGAATTATCTTTAAATTGGCTAGGCTGCCTTCGCGAAATAATTAATTTTGTCAGTTCAGTGTCAACGCGGCGATTTCAAATGCAAATTGTCCTCCATAAATAACGAAAATTGCCCAGCTGGTGTGTCAATATTAATTGGACTGTTATCGCCCGGGGCGGCCGATTTGGTTTGCTGCTTGCTTAACCTCTGAGTCTCAAATCTATCTCCCGGATTCCGTGGCCACTGGTGCTTCGGGAAGAAGGTGCCTTCGGCTGTGTGGAGTCAATGACCGTGTTGAAAAGTAACCGCAGGCAGTGGCGGAAGGCAATGCCGACGGACAAAAGGCGAGGGCAGAAAAGAGCCCCCGGTGCATTCACCTACATTTCGCACGCCATTTCCCCCCTGAAAATCCCCCCTTCCCGACAACGTCCGCACAAAACAAAATGGCGTCAGTGGTGGACACAAAAGGAAGTCTGCGGGGAATGGCTGACGGCGGAATATGGAGGGACTGACTAGCTGGATGGAAGTGCAAAAGACAACAAAAGTCAACGGCTAAAACACTCTGGAGCCCCGAAAGTGTCCGGCAGTTGGTTATTTAAAGTTGCAAGGTGGCGCACTCCGGCGGGCGGCGGATCAGTTGCAGTTTACAGTTACTTAGCACGTAAAATATTTGCTCTGAGTGCTCTTCTCCACATTTATGCTACGCGAATTCTTTAGTCGTTAAAAGCATAACCCTGAAGAAGGGGATGCGACGGGAAAAACCTACAATTTGTGTGTGATAACTTTTGGACCTGTGTGTTTGACGCACACCATAAAATGGTAATATGCGGTTTATTAATAAATACTCAGTTTGTAATGCCAATGATCCTATGTGATGTTCTTAACGCATTTAAACTGCACTGGTAAAGGAGAGGATAGGGTCTATCGATGGGTCCCCCAAGCAGCCGTTTTTCGCTAGCATTCGAATACATTTAATTTAAACTTTTCTCCGCACTCAAAGGCCAAACTGAACTCACACAACTTTTCCAGACTCCACTTGTGCCCATATTTTTCCAGCGCTTTGCGGCTTTCCTTACCCCGTACTTACTCGACAGCCTTTTTGCATTCACCACTTTTTGCATTTACTATAATATCTCCGGCAAAGTGTAGGAAGGGATGGGATGTAGCAACCAGCATCGGGCAACTCTTTAGCAATTTTGTAATTTAATTAAAAATATTTTTTCAAGTGGTTTGCGCTGTAAATACAACAAACTATCCACCGCTGCCTCCCCACGTCCTTGGTTCCGTTTTTCCCCGCACTTTTCTGCACTTTTCCCACAGCCCGACTTTGTCTGTGTGAGTGTGTGTGGAAGAATTTTAAAACTTCATTTTGGGCTGCCGACGTCGATTCGAAGTTTTGAGTGCTCAACGCTTTCGTGAGGAAGTTTTTTTTTGCGTGCGTGTGTGTGTGTGTGGCACAGAGACTGTGTGTAAATATTTTTTGCAATTAATTTTGAGCGGCTTATAATTTACTAATTTAGTTTTTTGAGGCGAAAAACTTGCTTGCACCACCGAAATGTCGGAAGAAGGGCTGTAAGGCGTGTTAAAAGCTCTTTGCGCACCAATAACGTTAGCTTTATGTGACAAGCTGCACTATGCGGCGTGATGACTTTCATACCATAAACGTTCCAACCCAAAATCATAGGGAATCGCTCGCAAAATGGTCTGTGAAAGGCGGGCCACAACCGAAATTAAATTAAATTAATCAAAATATATTTGCATATTTTACCAGCAGCTGGCCCGAAATGAAAAGTCCCATGCCCCACAAACCTTTCCATGGGCAGAACCAAAATTCTAATTTACCAAATGTGGGAAAAGAATTTCCAGACGAGTGGGGCACATTTGCGGATGGAGGGGCATGGCTGCTGTGGCTGCCTTTTTGCCATCTATATGATGCATATGTGTGCCACTCATTCTTTGGCTCCTTCTTTTTTGGCTTCTCCGCACGAAACTAAAACTAATTTGCAAAAATCTACCACGCATGTGTTTGCTTTTGTGTGTGAGCCAGCGTTTGCTCATTTTTAGCGCAGGAACCATTTTGTGCCATTTTATTTACAGGCATGTAAACACACGAGAGGTGCACATTCACCCAAATACTCTGAGGCACTTCAGCTGGTGTTCCATGCGTTGGTTTTGGTTTGCGAGCTTGACAGCATTTCAATAGAATTAACACAAGCACACACGCTTCCCACTCTCACACACACACACACAGTTGCATTTAGATGAAAGGACAGCGAGCGAGCGAAGGAAAATTAAATAAAATTATACGAGAAAAAACGCACGAGGCAGAAGAGCCAGCTGGAAAAGAGAAAAGCTCCCTAACGAAAGGTTCCACATGAAAAATGCGCATAAATAGTGGTGGCTTCCAGGGGGCGTAAGCGGGGCTGAGGATTGCAGAGTCCCAAGTGGATCTGGGTCCCTTTCTACATGAGTATTACATATTTTGCTGAGGGTGTATGCTGTTGCCTGTTTGGTTAGGTTGCCACTTGACAAATTCTTACAGTTTTGTGAGCAAAATTATTTCGTCCGCTTCCCCGACTTACAGCGAGAGCCTCTTCTCTTCCAGCTAGTGAACCTAATTAAGCTTTCCGAGATGTAAGTGCAACTCTCACTTAGGACCTTTTAAAACCCTTTTAATCGCACCCAGTGTATGGCTGATAAATATATTTAGCAATTTCAACAATAATAATAGTAGTTTAAAGTTTCACATTTATATGGAACTAAAATATTTGTATCGTTCTCATTGTATAGTGTTTTAAAAAGCTGTAACTTTTATTAATTTAATATATTCTATTTATATATTTACTTTTAAGTAACTAATAATACAACTAAGTAACTACTACATCGGCCAATGGCATTTACATTTTTGATCAAATGGTTTCAGGGCTTTGCAGTTCCAATCGTAATACCTTAAAACTCTTCCATAAAAAAGATGCCAGTACAGGCAACATTCGACCAGCGACTCTCTATCGACTGGTAACTGGAGGATGGCCAATGACTGACTGACAATCACTTAAGTGGAAACCGATAAAAATCTTTAAGAAGACAAGAAGAACAGGCAGAAAACTGAAAGCAGCAGCAACGACCGGACAAAGCCAGCCCAAGAGAGCTAAAGTCATGACCAGGCCCAGTCTCGGTCCCAGTCCCCATCTCCATCCTCGTACCCATCCCCATCCCCTTAACCATTCCCATTCCCAGTCAAAGAAGGAACAACAGCAATGGCAACACATTCGACATTTATGGATATTGAAGCTTATAGACAGCCAGTCGACCCAAGAAGATCTGGGAATGGGAGGTTGTTCTGGTAGACAGAAAACCGGATTTTGTATTCTTCGCCAGTTTTCCTCTTTTTCTTGGTAGAGGGGAATGCAAGAAAACACATTTTCCTCATGGAAAATTGCGGCCAAAAGAATAGATGGGGAGAGGGAGATGCGTATTGGTCAAGAGTTCCGATGGCCAAAGTAATTTTAAACTTATTTATGACGGAACTCATTCGTTTAATTAAATATATATTTTATGGGCAACAATCCGGGTGGAAAATGCACCTCCGATACTAGCTTGTGACACTTTTTGTAGCCAGTTGCCAATGATTTGCAAGGATACTATTCTACTACGTGTATTTGTAGCATTTGCCCATATGTATGTACTGTACATATGTGCAGTTCAAATGGCATGCGATTTTGCAGCAACAAAGTGGTTGCAATTGTTGCGGAAAAGTATGCAACGGAAAAAATGGAACAGGAAAGTGCGCAGTGCGCACTGTAAGAAAAATGGCTAACTTAAAAGTGCGGAAAAGTTGCAGGAAAACTGAACGTATACCCATAAGCATACTTTCTGCACCACTGCACCCCCTTCACCCCTTATAAGTCACAAAGGTACTTGAGGAATTTCTTTGCCTGGTTAACGCTATCCACATCTCCTCCCACTTACCCTTCTAGCCAATGAGAAAAATTGTATTGCACGGTTTCATGAATGTTTGCAATATGTGTATGTGAGCGGCTTTTATGGAAGGGCTGGCCACTATATTTTGGGCTCTTAAATGGGAAATAATAAATAACTGTCCTCAACCAAGTGCAGGACCTGAATTGCTTATCTTTTTTTTTTTTTTAAAAAAAAGGTTATGTAGAATTAAATTATGGTACTGCTACCTTGCTTATTTGCTTGTCAGACAACGAAACATCAATGTTTTTTTTATATATATCATAGGGGACTGACTATAGGGCTCTAAATCAACATCTTCAAGCGGTTGTAAATAAAGGAGAGTATCAGATTCGATGTGATCGCTGAAGCAGCGAACAAATTGCGCTAAAGAATCTGCAAAATGGATAATCGAGGGTCTGCGGTAGTCTCTCGAGCATTGATGTCATTACCAATGTAGAATTCCTGCTAGAACATGTGTCCAGCTCAGCGAACGTGTACCGCACACTCAATCGGCAGGGATTTGAAGGCCAAGATGGAGCAAATAATTGATTGACATAATAATGCCGAGGGAGAAGCTGCTGATCAGTTATGAGAACCATTGGTAATTGATTTTTAAAACAGCACAATCAGGACTCAAATTCAACTTTCCTCTCTTGTGTCAACTAGAGCAAATAAAACATCATTGTAATTGCAAAAGACAAAAGATCAAAGAAAAATGTTCTATGCCCTGGTCCCAATACCAAACGCAAACCCAATCGCAATCTTAGTCGCAGCCCAGTCCAGACACTTGTCTGTATTCCCAGACTGGCAAAAGTTGCCCATCAAGTCGAGTGCTGCACGGAATAATAGCCACGATAATCATAACGAGGCCGAGGATGATGACGTTGGCTTGTCCTGTCCGCGCAGATACAATTGTACCTGTGTATCTTTGTATCTATCGCATCTGTCGAGCATCTCTCAAGAGTGCGCAAAACACTCGTTAAATGTGCCAAAGCCAGAAATGTTTCTGCTCGTATTGATTTCAAGCGAGGAGGGGGTCGAACCCGAGCGTTCCTCAGCGTCTTTTGTGTTTTATGTCGCTCGCCTGTCCCGCCGTACACCTTGCGACTGTCAACGCCGCCGAGGAAAGGACTTGGCCCGGGATTGGGATCGGGAAGGAGGCAGCCAATGGAGCGGATGCCGTTGTCAAGTATTTATGCTAAGAGCTGTCAAACAAGTTGTAGTTACATTGATTACACGCCCCAACTGCTAGAATCTCTATATGGCATCCTTGCCTCCTAACACGATTGCATTACTTAGTGGGGACTGCAGCGGATTCATTTGGGACTCGAAAAGGTCTGGCCCCATTCACTCACGCAGCCTT
Source organism: Drosophila santomea (assembly GCF_016746245.2). Classification (NCBI taxonomy): domain Eukaryota; kingdom Metazoa; phylum Arthropoda; class Insecta; order Diptera; family Drosophilidae; genus Drosophila; species Drosophila santomea. Next base: position 22,590,861 of record NC_053018.2, read on the forward strand.
AAAATCATATTTCCCCATCGATTGGTCGAGGAAGTTAGTTCAACTGATGTGGATATGGGTGGGGCATCCATAAGTTTAACCCTTAACCAGTTATCCCATCTACTCCCGGCCATTACGCACACCCACTGGGGCGGGCAATTGCCCAATTTGGCGAGCCAATTATTTTGGCCAACATCCAGCTTTTGTGCCAATTTGCAGACAGCGCTACTTGCATCAAATTGCAAATCCACACAAACACATTAAAACACAATTAGAGCCCGAGTGGAGCCGACGATTCAAGTGGAGTTGCAGTCAACTTCATTACACGAGCTGCGCCCACGCCTCGAAACATGGCTAGATAATGCCTTGAGATAGTGCGGCGGATACAGCTAAAGCTACAGCGATGATAAAATAAGTTCGCACAACCTGATTCGCATACGAGAACTGCTCCTGCAGGCAGGCACGCAAGTCCACCACCCTAATGAGGAATGCCGGGTGTTGTGGCCCTGGAGCTTGGTACAGACTGTCGCCAGAGCCGACATCGAACGCCTGGGATTCATTTTTATAGTTGGGTTTCTCTTTTTTGTGGGTCTGCAATGGGGTTTCCTTCACCCTCCCTCTTTGAGGGCGAGACAACACAATGCGGCTCTTGTTTTGGCAGCGGCAATTTGGCTAGAAATCCTTTGCTCAGTGGCACACACATCGCCGTCCCCCATTTTCAATCCCAATCCCCATCCCAGACCCACACCGGGTTCCCGGGTGCCTAGCAACACCCACTCGCTCGTTTATCTAGAAGGCCATAAGACAAGAGTGGTGGCCGGATTCCTTTGGCTCATCCGTCGGTCGATAAAGTGAGTGGAAAGGCATTTGCAGGGGGGCATTGGGGCGAATTCAATGGATGGATACAACTTTTGAGTGATTCTCGGAGACCTCATTTCTAAGGTACATACCGCGATCGCTCACTCAAGACCAATTAGGCCTAATGTGTGCTTCTACAGGCAACGCCACGTAAGTGACTTGTCATTTAAATTGAAACCCCGGGTCATTTTATGGCGAATGTACACACGTGTTTAGGCCCATAAAAACCGTGTCGGGCCCAAAGCCGCGTCGCAGTCAATGCGTAGATAAACACCATGCTCTCTCATCAGCGGAATCTTTCCGGGCACGTACCAAGCCAAGGCAAGCACAAAGCCAGAGTTGAACGACATTGGGACGCAGACGAAGAAAAAATTTACTTTGGTTATTCAGAGGCATTTCTCTCTCATGAAAATGAAAATAAATACACCGCAGTCGGGAAAACTTTAAATACTTGGTCGCTCCAGCAGTGATTTGTGCGCTGGAAACTATTAACGTCTCCTCGAAGGCGTCACGTGGGTGGACGAGGCCGGTGCCAAGATAGAAAGGAAAAAGTTATGACCGAGAATTATGAGACGACAGGCTAATGGGAAAATTGCCCGGCGCAGAAAGACACTCGATGTCTCGAGAGGAAGGAGTGAAAAGTATTTGCAAAATTGTTTAAACCGTTGGGATTTTCGTAACTGCGGTCGTTACTTATAATAAATTAAGTGAAATCTATTACAATTCCTGGCTAATATGTGAAGAGCTTGAGCCGCAGTGGTCAAAGACTCAGGCTAACGGCTTTCCTCCAGCAAACAACCACAATAATGATGGCTACAATCGATTACAATCTGTTTGCTTGTTAAGTTACAAGACCCAAGGAACTAACCCGTTTTCTCCACACATAAACGGCGGGGCACTGGGGCTAGGAAGGGGTATCTGACAATTTTACCATTTTTGCCATTCTGCTATTCGGCTGCCTCCAAAAGCGGCAAGCGGATGAAGGCCTCCATCTATGGACCAGGCCAATAAGCCAGTCAGCCTCTGAGCCACTCGACTTTTCACTGGTTCTAGCTCCGCTCGAAGTGATGCTTTATTTTGCCCATTTTCTTTTTTGGGGAAAATTGCGTTCCTTACCGTTACCAGCTTCCATGATTACGCTGTATTACGAACAAAAAGGGTCTTCTCTCAAGGCCCTGGTGTGTGAGCTGGCCCCATGATTTTTGGGAGCTGCTGTGTGGGGAGTTAATCGCTTGAGTTGCATCGCAACGGAGCGATCTGCAAAAGGCCTTATGATTGTCTCGCCTTCATATCTCACGCCATCGCTTTGTCCCCAGTTCGATGGGCCTGTGGAAACTCATTAGGCGTCGGACGGACCGTTTTGTTTTTGTGTGGCGATAAAGCCCACGTAAGTGGTCGGATCCCACAGCCCGCCCCTTCTTCTCCCGTTAATGAAGTGTTTTTTCATTTCGTTTTGGTTGATACATTTCCCTCGTCTCTCATATAGATTGCTCAATTGCAGACACCGCACCTCGAAAATGAAAATTGCAGACTGCAGAAAGGGGAAAGATGCGACGTGCTGCATATTGCTGTTGTTGGGTGCAGCGGCACACGCAAGCGCAAATGTGGATCCTACAAAAGCAAGCCTCACCCACCTACGCAAGCCAAATTGAAATTACAACAATCTCGGGGAACTCGAGCTCTGTCCAATCTTACTCTCCCTTTGGATGTCGCAATTAAAGCAAACAAGCTGTGGCATGCCACAAGGAAACAGGGGACTTTCCAAGGGACCGGTATAACTAGGCAACGGCTAAACAAGCCATTTTCGCTCATCAGCAACAACGCCCACGCCGAAACGCGATGCTGACTGCAGAAAAAGTGGTCAACATGACAACGTTGACATGCGACATTAGCAGAGGTACAACACAGGGGTTCCTTGGGATCCCCTTACACTTCCCTCTTTGTGTCCAACACAAGAACCCAGCTACCCAGGTTCCTTTCCGAGCTCCTTGCGTGCTCCTCGCCTATGAAAAATGCGCGCAGCACACGCAAAAAATCGCAGCGCATTCAAATCTCAGCATGTGCGTGAGCACACGAGCAAGAACAGCGGTGCGGGCCGGTTGCCAAAACATGTTATCAAATGCTCCGACGCACCGCAAATTGCCAGCCCGGACCACGACCACGACGGGCGAAAAACAAGAAGACGACCCTCTTCGATGCAGTCGCGAAAGTTGCGACTGGCAATTTGAATAATTAATTTCCGACAATTACGCGGGATAGGAAGCGTCCCGGCGAGAAGACGAGGCCACTGTGTCAGGTTCACGGAGAAAGGGAGTCCAGGTCTTTCTCGCAATTTTTCCAATCACTGTGCGGTTCTTCATCTGCGATGCGTTTTATCTGTGCCGTTTTCTATCGCATTAAATTAGCAAATTATCGCCGAGTCGTAGGCAACTTTGAAACTCATCCGATACAGCCACTTCTTTTAAAATCTGCCATGCAAAGCACATCAATTTTGCATTACCTTGATTCAGAACGCTTTCCACGGTCAACGATTGAACTAAGATTTCAGGGAGGTAATTTGTAAGAAACCCATACGGGATAAAAAGGTAGAACTTGTCAAAACGCTGTTCTTGTCGGTATCCACGAACTTCATAACTGCAGGCATAACCTGACGTTGCCTGGAAGGATTCTCCTCAGCTCCTCGTCCCATCTCGTCTTATTTTAAATTCAATGCACGCTACAGTCGCCGCCATTTAGTTGAGATCTTTTTGCTTTCTTGGCTCCTCTTCTTCAATGGATATTTTCTTTGGCCCAGTGGTCTGTCTCCTTTGTCTAGAGCCGTCTTCTTTTTGTTGCGCCAAAAACAATTCAATCTGCACATCCCAGACAGCAAAGTCATAGTTTTTTTCCTTTGCGCACTAATTATGCAGATGCATAATCCGAGCGGCCCAATCCGAGTTGCCAACTCTGGAGCGTGGGTGGACTGACTTGGCCAGGGCTGCCGCCTTCGAGGCTAAGGGCCATAATTCATGCCGCGTCTGTTTTGAAATTGAAAGAAAATAATTACGAGGCAGCGGAAATTGAATTTCTTATTACAGCCACAGCCAGTCGACTAAGGCGTAGGGCTGGAGCTAAAGTCGCTCCGCGACAATGGAATTGCCTTACGAATTAATTAAAATCCATAAACTATGGCCACCTCTCGGTTCTGTCTGCCAGCTCCTCGGGGCTCTGGTCATAGGTCAAGGCCTCGTTCGATACGATTCGTTGTTCGCACTTAATATGCATTGTATTTTGATTTATCTAGCTGTAAAGGAGGCGTGCCGCCTTTTTGGACTGCCTTTGCATATTTCATTAGGCAGCCAATGAATTCCTCCCGGGGCACTGTGTCTTGAATAGTCTGCCAAGGGGCTTATCGATTCGATATAGTAGTACAAGTCTTCGGCCCCTAATGGTTTTTTAAGTAATTTTGTTTCAGCTCTCTGACTCTCTGTCTAATGCGTCTATCTTTGGGCCCAACACTTCCACAACAAATTTCCTGTTCCAACATTTAAACAATCCCCGACGAAACTTTGTTTACAAGTGCATTCCAACCGGATTCTAAAAGCTCTCTCTTTGTATCCCTCTTATTTTTTAACACTTTTTTTTGGCTTAAGCTTTGGTAAAATTTCTTTGTTCCGATGGGTTGCTGTTAATCATTGGACCCCAAAACCGAAGGCACCTCAATCTATTTACGTCATGTTAGTGCCGCAACCTGATGGCCACTTCTTGCTGGCCCTGGCTGTTCATGATGTTGTGCACTTAACGACGCTAAACTCATTAGTATTTTCCATTTTTCAATTTTGCTACCGCAGCCCTGCAAAAAATAACACTGAGCTCGAAATACCGAAACCCTAACACCTAGCCGGATCTCCCACGGCCCCCAACCCGAGAAACCCACTGCCTCCTGGCAGCCGCAGCCACAAATTACAAATTGAAAGTAGTTTGTATCTGCTGTCTCTTCTGCTGCAGCAACTCCCGCCGGCAGTAAAAAATGTAAGTGCATAAGCAAAGTAGCTCCTCCTGGACCGAACGGGTCCCCTCCCCCCGGATCACTTTGTGAAGAGGGCATGTTATGCACTTTTTCCTGCGGCTACCGAAAAATATATACCAGGAGAAACAACTCAGAGAGCGAAAAACAACTTCTAAGTGGACGGCCGAAAGGAACGAAAGCCAACTGGGCACTTCAAATGCGGATGAGCCGAGCAATGGCCAAATGCAAGGGGAAAAGGGCAACTCCGTCATTGTCTTTGGCCTGGTCTTGACAATTGTTTCATTCATGAAGTTGCTGGGGCTTTGTTTTGTTTCGGTATCTGGAATTGGGCCTGGGTCCAGACCCAGACCCAGACCCAGACCCAGGGCCTGTGCTTGGATTGCCGTCAAAGATTTTTCGTGTCTCTGCTTGGCTGTATGTATCTGCATGGCCCAGAACGAGGAGCGAACTAAGTGGAGTGAATGGGGCTGTCTAACCCATAATTTGTTTTACTTTCGAGAAATTAGGAAGCAGCCGAGGCAAACATATGCGATGTCTGATTATCTGCCATGCAGAAGGAAATGAAAGCTGAGATAGTACGAATCGAGTGAGCCGAAAATATCGGCAAAGCGAGTCATAATATTAATGCCACTGCTTTCCTTAGCTAATCGCCGATAGTTTGTCTTGCCCAGAGACTTCCGTCCTCGAACATTATTTTTGGGTCATTTGTTTCCACTCAATGCCGAGTCCCAGACAGAGATACATTTGTATTTCGTGCTAATCCTTTCTGGTGGAAATAGAGCTGTGGCTCGGCGAGCGGTCCCATCCATTAGGGCAACCCAACGGGGGGATTAGTTTAGCCCCCTATAAACTGCTTCCCTGACTGACAACGGCAGAAATTTGTGCCGTCTGAGGATGCATTTGAAAATCATTATTAATTGCAATACTTATGAGCTGCCATCTTTTGTTAATTTCGAAGTGCAGCCGCATTCTACGAACCCCACACACTCTTACACATTCATCGAAAATACGTGCTATAAATGACTAATTCCCTACGGCCGTTGTGAGGTCTCCCATATTCCTGTAGTCAGCTTTTGTCTATTTCTAGTGGTCGCCACTTTTGTCTCGTTTTGTCTATTCATTCGCTCATTCCCTCCATCAATTGTCTGGCGATAACTATCTGTGCTATACATGCCCCTGGAGGATATATGTTAGGCTGGAAAATATTATCTAAGGGTTGCGCTTCTACATATAGAAATATTTCGGAGCGCCTGGGTGTAAATATTTGGACAATTTACTGACATATCAGAGCTTTAGCTTTCTTGAAATACTTAAAAAGATCTCCCGATAAATACGAGAGGTACATCATAACTCACTAGTAAATATGTATATGGCTGCTGGGTTTCGGTTTCGTTTACATACCTGAAAGCAGAAGAAGAGAAACCAAAGATTAGCATAAGTTAAAAATATAATTTATTCAAAAAAATCCATTACTGTTTCATCGCTTGAATCCAGCGAAGGTGAAATTGCCTCAACAACTGTCATTTTGACAGCTGGCTCAGATGTCAGCCCAATAAAAGGGACTGGGTAGAGAATTGGTTTGAGAACGAGCAGTACAAGAAACCGGCAAAACAAAGAAGGAACAAGAGGAAACTGAGCAATAAAGCCAATAACAAAATGCAACAACAATAACAATGGATGGCACAATGTTCACGGGGCTGGATGGCGGAGCAGGAGTAGCGACGTTTTTGTTAAATTAAAAGTTTATGAGGCATTAAATGGTCAACAACAAAGAAAAGTTGCCAAAAAAGAAGTAGAAGCATAGTCATTCGAAAAACTGCGTGCGAGGGGAGTCAAAAAGTCATTAAGCCAGCGATGACGACAACAATATTAAATTGTCATGCCGAGCTTCAGCTGCTTCCTCAGCTTCTTGCTCGGCCACAGGTCATTAGACCCACGGGCATCTAAATTGCATTATCAACGCCAATAACGGGACTCGCACTACCAACATTCATAAAAACGACATTATTTGTCAACGCCAAAAGCATCATCGCATTGTTCGTAGAGGGTTGAAGTCAGAATACTCGGGGTGTGAACGTTGCAACCATATGGCATTCGATCGCCCACTGTTCACAAATCTTTTCGGTGCCAAAAGTGCAATTAATTATTTTTTATTAAGTGTTCGCTCTAATGAAGTCGCTTAGGGGACTTAGGATCTGGTCTGTAGCTCAATACCGCTCCGTAAGCAGCAAAATTTGTTAGGTATTATCGCCAATGGCAACTGCATTCGTTTAATTATAAGGACATGTGGCATCGACAGTTGTGACTAATGACATTAGAAACCGGCTGGCACGAGTATCAACCCAACCGGCAGCAAACGAAAGCCGAAAGCCCAACATAATCTCCGGCGTTTGCGGCCGCGCATTTACAATTGGATTTCTTTTTCAATTTCCATTGTTTGCAACCCTTCCGACCGCACTTTGCCCCAGGGGATGGGCTGCGGTTTTTCGCTGCATCCCGAAAAGAAACTATTCAAAAATATTCAGCAGGTGAGTGCGGGAATTAGCATTGCTGTGGTTCCCAGTTCCTATAGCACCCTGTTCTATTTATGTGTGCTTGTAACCTCGTTTTGAAATTAAATAAATCTCTCAAATTCCATAAATTAGTCCTCACACGATGATATATGTACACTGGCAGACACGACACGAACTCCATTTATTTGGAGTCTTAAGTCCCGGGTAGTGTCTTGTGTTTTAGCATATAACCCATTTACAAGGAGTCGACACAAGCTGTGCCATAGACATTAGACATGTCTTTGGCTGTGCTTGATATGGGATTTTACATATGTGGTTATGGTTGTGCCCAAAAATCGGTTTATATGGTGTGTGAATGGGCTTCAACCCGATTTGGATACCAGCGCAATTAAAGACAGACGTAGAATAGCTCTAGCCATCCGTTTTCCAAGAATGTCCAGTACAAGCCGTAGCCAATGCATTTGGAACCCTTCTCAGCTCCATTCATCTCCCGAAGACTTTGAGTCAAAAACAGAAACACTGGAGAATCGGTTTCCAAAATGAATATGAGTTTGACTGATTAACCAATGCGAATCGATTGTCTGCACTCAGTTTAAGATTGCCACAAGTAAGTTCCAGATTATCCTTGTCCGTCCCACGTGCTCTCATGCCACGTAAATTTCTGAAACCAAACATAAAAAGCAAGAAGGAATATTCACATATTTCCTCCGCTTCGTCTGCTTTTTTCGTGGCTGTCAGAAATGACAAACGCAAATGATTTATGTGTGTTTGCATGCGTGTAAATGTCATTAAGAGGGTGAGTCCGCTTCGCATGCGAGGGTGGGGCTTCAAGAGCGAGTAGTAAGTAGTAGAAGCATCGATTTGCTGGCTTTGACTTTCAAACTGCAAATTGTTGACATTTAACGACGACTATTCGTTCTCTACCATTTTCTCCGCAGTTCTCCTCGCCATAAGCATCGCCTTGAATTGACATTAAATAATGAGCTATACTGCGACGCATGAGAATTCGCCAAGATGGGTGCGGCATATGCTGTCTTAGTTTTGGAAGCTGAATTAGTCATAGTAGGGACTTTATCCCTCGATTAACATATCGTTAACATGCGGTACAGTGGGAACTCTACTCCACCCCATCGTTGGGCCAATTCATCATCTGTCCTGACTTTGCATGTTCTGCTTCGTTGATTTTCCCTGCTGACCAAAAACTTTGCAGATTGCTGATCTGTCTTACATTTACTTGTACTTTTTTTGCCTTTGTTAATTCAAGGCATCTGGTTTCGCTGCCTTTTACTCATCAGCAGCTATCACTCAGTTGTCCGTCCGCCAGTAGGCAAAACATTTTGCACAACTCTTCAAATTAACATTTCCTCGGCGCACAAGTGTGGCGCCTGCGCGGTGGCAACTGAATGCCTAATTAAGCTGCCCCTGGTATTCGCTGTTTGTCGGAGGTGTGCTACAGTAGCTGCTGTGCAATTGCACATTTTCCCGACTCAGCTCAGTATTTACCATCTATTATGCACCTTTTGCCGCCACACCAGTTGGTTCTCCGCCTTGTATTTTTACGTTGACAGTTTGGCATATTTTTACAGTTGTTGCTGTTTCTGGGTGCAGTCTTGAAAGTTTACTTGATTTTGCCCAAATAAAAAAAGTCAAAATTGCTGCGTGCTATGAGCGATTGCTGAAATCGTATGGAATGGCTCTAAGCCATTGGCTGCATCTAATGCGAGAGAAGCCATGGATATGGCGACGACAGTTCCTATTTGCTGATTTGCTATGGGCAACATATGTTCAAGTGCTCCATTCTTCTGCCACATCATTTGTTCATTAGCATGGACTTAACACTCGATTCCGGGCTTTTCCTACAATCCGCTCCGTTTGGCGGAACTGACGTCTGTTTTACCAGCCATCATGGGATAATTTACAGGACACACAGCCGCAGTGAGCGAAAGGGGGATATGTATTTCATATTAGTATCCTCCGCAGTCGTTGCTGTTGTTGTTGTCAACTTAATGTCCCTTTCAGACCTGCGCGCCTTAATATCCCTTTTTCCTCAGCCTTAACACATTTAATTAACAAAGCAATTAAGCATGACAAGGCATAAGGCAAAAGCAATGAGAATGGAAATGAGAACAGAGAAAGCGGGAAAAGCGAGTAAGAAAAGCATTTTAAATTTAATTTATATTTGGGAGGGTGTCCTTTGTATACCTCCCGGCTCGGTTCGGTATTCAGCATGTGTTCCGTTCCGTTCTGTTCCGTTCTGTTCTGTTCACCACTCCGTTCCGTTATTATTATGAAATAATGCGTCGGAAATATTATATGTGTATGTGAAAGGAAGGACGAAGGACTCTGCCATGATGACATTTTTATTGCTATCACTCTTCTCTCCCGCTGCTTGGCGTAAAACAAAAGGCAAATTTATGCATAACAAGGAATTTTTTAATTAAATTTCTGACCCAAAAGCTCTCGACGAGGCCAGAATGAAGTTGGCCAGAAACAGTGGATATGAAACGGAAAAGTTTCTTACATATTTTTTGGCATTTTAGACACCCATCACAGATTCATAAACACTTCATCAAGGTTCAGCAACAGCCTATAAAAGTTTCTTTCCCGACTTGGAACACAAAACGACTTATCATTTTCTGACAGCTAACAATGAGTTCGCTTCAGTTGTTTGCAGTGATGGGGATGCATTGGGATCGGTGTAATAAAGAAACCTCTGCTCAAAAGGCATAAGTCAAAATTATGCGACGCTTCTTTCACAATGCGCTGGTAATACTACTTGGGACGCTACGTTTTATCTCTCAAGCGTATCTTAAGCGAAGCGTAAAAGTGCAGCTCATGTCCTATCCGTGAATCCCCGGAAAATGCAAGTTCACCCTGGTGCCATCATCGATCATGGACAGCTTTCATGGAGGGCACCACGCACATGTGGTGCCACAGTAACTACGCCCATGTGTTACAGTTTAACCCTGTTGGATGGGCGTACCAACAGCTCTTCTGGCAACGATCAATCATATCAAAACATTCTACATATTTCATTTTCCGTTTGTTTGTTCACTTCGTGGGGGGGGGGGGGGGGGGGTGGGGGATGTACCCTTGACATTTTAAATACTGATGGCGAACAATAAAGAAAATATTTAAATAATAATGAGTCTTCTCTTTTGTGGGGGCCCCGTGACGGAAGTATTTACTCTGCACTAACCTCGCTTCAACGATTAATTATCATGAGAGATGAATAGATCTGGGTCTGCCCAGATCTTCCTCTTGTTTGTCTTTTCCATTTGCAAATTCAATGACCGCAATTGGGAAACTATGTCAATCGCCATACAGCACTTTCACCCTCCGCTACGGATTGCGTTCGCACGCACGGAGAATGCGAGAACGAGAAATCATCAATGAAAACATGGCCTTTCCCACATCATAGATGCACGCAAATCCTGCCGAACGCGTTGCAGCCAGTGCAATTGCGGTCTCAGGCCGGCAATCAAGTGAAATATGAGTCGCGTAATTGCATGTGTGTGCGGTTGGAGCGGGCGCAGAGCGGCAGGACGGGAAATTATAAGCGAATTAAAGCTCTGCACCGAAGAAAGCCAACGTAACCCCACCTGAGAACCCACCTCGCAGGGGTTCACTGAACAGTTATCTGCCCGAAGCCGCCGGTTCAAGTTTTAAGGTCAATCAATGGCGGGTAAGGCCACAAGCGGATGAAGCCACGTTTAAAATTCTATTTGGCGCACAGCAGCAATTTACGAGGAGCAGGAGGTGCCGGGCACCAGCCTGGCATGCTGATGTACTGCCAAGCCGCCAGACCAGAGTAACTGCTGGGTAATCGCATGCGGCGCAGCTTAAGCATCGCTATGCAGCCTCAACCTCATCTCATCTCGCCGTCGTGTGCCATCAATGGACTCTGACTGACTCTGCCTCTGACTGGGAGTACGGAGTGCGGAGTGCCAGCCAAAAGCTAAAGCCCGATGCAGGGGACAAGATAAGACTGCCAGGCTCGCTGTTGGGTCTCATCTTCCCGCTGCCCTACACTGGGCTGAATGGAGATGGCCGAACTAGATATGCAGTAGGATGCAAGGAAGCGGCTGTTTAGGAACTGGGTTCTATTTGGGACGAGTGGGTAGAGAATCTGGGGATACTGGAGACGAAACTGCCAAAAGATGCCACAGCAAATGTGTCCCTGCTTTGGCATTTTCTTTTGCTTTCTTTTCCCTCTGTCCCAACACTATTTGCTACTTTTTGCTCAACCTTACTGGCAGCGCTTGGCATGCGTCGCATATATCACAACTTCCAACTTCCAACTTCCAACTACCGACTGCCAGCCCCTGTCCCCTTCATAGCTCTCTCTTCCCTTGCAGAGCTTGCGGTTCTCGTGAGCTGCATGGCGATATGGGATTAAGGATGGGGTGGAGATGGAGATGGAAATGGGCGTCGGGATGGGTGGACAAGACAAGGCACCGTTGACGATGATGATGCCTCTGATCCCCATATGCAATTTTTGTGTGTTAGCTGGCACAACATCAAGGTTAATGGCTGAGAAGAAAGCACTTGGGCAGCCTGCCATGAAGTTATGCCTCCCCTGTGCTCTCGGCCGGCTTTGGCTGGGAAATGTACACCGCTTTGGCTAAACATTTAAGCTGCTCATTTCCTAGGAAATCAACGAGCTTCGGGTTCGGCCTCAGCAGGTCTAGCTCTAGTCGGAGCCTTCCGTTGTCCCATGTCCATCCACTGGGATGGCTATTTTTGGGCTAATGATGCTCTCTGACCAGCATCGAGAAGGCAAGGCATCAGCGGCATCGCTGGCCAAAGCCGCTCGATGTCCATCATTTATCTGGCTTCGATGTACAGGCCATGTTTATGTCTATAGGCTGTTATGGACATGAGTCACAGTTAGACGACGACGATAGACAATGCGGTTTTAACGGAAGTGTTACAATGAGACATTACGATAGGCGATTCCAGAGGGGGCTGACTGAGAAGTAGAGGTCTGTCCTACGTCCAGTGGCCCATTACCATCTCATCCCTTTCCATCCCATCCAATCCAATTCATGGACCCTGTCAGTGTCAGTTGTCCTGAGTGGAACTCGAGTGTGCACCGCTTCTCCTCTGGTTATTTGCTTAAGTGCAAATATGAGCAACTATTTGCTAAATGACAGTTATTGCTGATTAGCTGTCAGACATTTTGACAGCATGAAGAATGATTCGCATTTTCGTTCGGCTTGGAGTCGGCTTCGAGACCTGGCAGCCCGGTTAAGTTAATGTTCGGGCCTGGACTTGCAGTTAATGATGTAGCATATAGTTAATTAGAACATTAGTCTTTCGGTCGGCCAGCCATACAGTTGTAAGAGCAAGTTTAAATCATTAACAGGGCACTGCGGGCTGTCAAAATCTGTGGCTGCCGATGGGGGAAGTTTGGCCTGAACGAATAGGATAGATGAAATTGGGCGGGTGATGTATGACCATTTATGCCGGTTAAGAGCTTCAGTTCTAGCTCCTGGTGCAGTGCAGATGGAAAAAAAGGGGACGTGCAGAACAAGTGGTACACCCAGACTATTAACATCCAGACGAAATAACCAAAGACCGAGCCGAAAGCTACGCATGCCAAAATGGCAATGCAGAAATAATTAGGCAACACTGAAAAGGCACGAGGGGCAATAAAAACCAATCGCCTTGTAGCCAAAAACGATCCTGGGCCCCAAGGCGATGAGAATCGTCCACAGGTTTGTACCTGTGCCGATCCCAGTCCCAAGTTAAGGGGGTCGATAGTCGAAGGTGCAGTCGGAGGTGCTCGGCTAAAATTGATTATGGCCAAAAGCAGCTCACAAATGGCCAACAAGGGCCGGAGAACGGCAGACGATGGAGATGCATTTTCTCTTTCTTGGCTATTTTGCCTTATAAGGTCGTGCACATAAATAAGCGTAGCCAAATGCATTGCGGCAGTCTCAATCGTCTGAGTCTGAGTTTGGGTTTGAGCTTGAGACTGAGACCGGGGAATCGGCATGCGGCATCTTCAGCATCTTCGCATCTCAGAGCAGCTGCTCTGGACAACGGAAAATAGTCGTGCTCCAGCAACGGCAACTTTAACACCGGCAACTTGCATTGAGTACCATCAACATAATCAACAATCAACTGATGAGAAAAGGAAATGAAGAGTCAACATAGGGCACACAATATGCACAATACGCAGAAGGCAAGTAGAGCGCATGGATGACTTTCAAGACAATCGAATCCGAAAATGGAAATGCATCTAGGGTGTAGTGGGGTCAGCTGACATTAGCTGACCGCAACAACTTGTACATTGCCTTGGCCTAAGCCGAAGCCCCCAGCTCAATTGGAAGCTTATTGAGCGGTTGTCAAAACGAAAATTTCTTTTACTAGCGTAATAAAAAAACCGGGCTCTAGAAATTAAAGACCTCAAGTGCCCCAAGAAGAAAGAGAGTCATTTGGAGAAAGAGAAAAGCTACACACATGGAAAATTAAATAGTCTATACCTACAAACTTGACCCAAAGATAGTATTTTTAAATTGATTGTTTTTGATGAACCATTACTTTCGGAAATTTATCGATCTCGCTTCAGTGGTATTATATGGGATGCAATTGCCTGCATAAGGCTGAATTATTTTCCAAAGCCAAATCTTCTCTGATCAGATCTAAGTTTCCTGCGCTCTCTTCTACACTCGATTGCATCTTTTGTCTACAGCGTGCTCGACGTCTTTGGGATCTTCTCGGAGAAGAAGATCTTCGAAGATCGTTCGATTTTGCGGCGCGCTATTAAATCGTAAATTGGTTGGGCAGCGCTGCCGCTGCGGCAAACATGTCTGAATGCCACATCGTATTGAACCGGCTCCGCCTCGATCGTGAATCGTGTGTAATTTGCTGGCCCAACCCGGCAACTCCAGCTCACCGCTGGCTTAACCACTTTTGCTGCTGCGAATGCGCGTGGTTCTCTTTGGTTTTTTGTGGTTTCGCTGATTGTCGTGGTTCCCCCGTTGAACTCCTCAATATCCTCATCTGCTGGGGTTCCTGTCCCTGTCAAGGGGTACTCAATTCTTCCTTTTCATTGCTTTCTGTACGTTCCTCGTCGCCTCTTTTGCGCTGCGGTTTATCAACGCTTTATTACACTGACGTTTTGTCAATTTGATTGCCATTGATTTCGCTCTTTTGCCGACCATCCTTCCTTCGTTTTCCCATTACGGAGACCTTGAACTGTCTCCTCACTGTCACTGCATGTGACTGTTTACTAAGCTAATGGCTCGGACTCTAAATTGCTTCCCGGTAACGAGCTTCAAGTCAGCTCCAATGCCCCGATCTTTCGGCTTCACTTCAGACTATTTCACTTTCTCAAAAGTCATGGCGGCCAGCACTTGATTTTTATGCAATCGATTGTTATGATTTGATTTTTTGGGGTTTTCCTTTTCATTTTGCTGGTGGCCAGATATCAAAAAATTGTTTCGTATGCTGTAAATTTATTTTGTTCGCCGAATTGTGGGTGTTGGTAACTGGAAATTGGAAACTGGATTTGGATTTGTAAATGGAATTGCTAGCCCAGGGTGAATAGCTTCACATGCATCCCGATAAAGCCCGTTGGCGAACGTTTCACACGCTCTCCATAGAGGTTCTTCAACCTGACATGGCCAGCGACGATGCCTCGCCTCTGATAACCCAAATGACAACTTCATTTTCAACCTATTCGATGTCCATTTCCAAGCCCATCTTGATCCCGTTCCCTGCTCACATTTCATGGCCCTCGGTAAGGCACATGTCGTGGCCGTCATCATCATCAGCATAGCTAACGTGGCGAATAATAATCGAAGAAACCGTCGAAAGCATGCTCCAGTAGAAGAGTGTCAGCGTAGTGACAACTTTATTGCCTCTAAATATGGTTAATGACCGCAGTCATCCGAAATTCTTGTCGACATATCGAGGGCCATTGGCACGAATAATGTCAAATGTCTTTAATTGTTTCCAAGTGGTTTCTTTCTCAAATTCCCGCCCACTTACCTCACCCTGACCCCACTCCATTTAGCCTCTTTCTAATCTGCGTGGGCTGAACAGACGCCTTCGCTGATTTATTTAAATTATAAACAAAAAGGCCACAAATCGGCGGGGCTTGGTGCTCGGGATCTTTGAAATGCGCCGCCATCAAATTATTGCTATTGGCATCGACCGCTGCCACATGTGTGTGCCCCATGCCCCTGCACACCCCACTGAGTGCTTCTCGCGTTGCTGATTAATATCTCACAAAATTTTTTGGCTTTTTGACGAATTATTTACCAACTCATTCGCTCTCGCATACTTTGGTGCTGCGATTTCTTCCACAAATGCCGACTAGAACAAACAAAATAATCAACATTTTAGCACTATTTCCATAGATGGGTGTCTGGTGTTTATTTTGTTCTCGGTGTGTTTTATGACTTGCTTAAGTGCTCGGCTGCAGATTGATTGAGTTACATTCAGTCAGCCCGACAAACCGGCGAGCAAACTCCAAATATAATTTGTAGATTCTGAATCTGACTCCGGCTGCACAATAAATTCTAATCTGAGTATTCCAATTCTGGGATCGATTTGCAGACTGACTGGAAGGCTCGAATCTGCACCGTTTGCCCGCTAATCAAGTTATCTATGGGTTGGCTCATTTTCATTAGATTCGATTAGATGGTGTCTGGGTTGCGTTTATGAGGATTAATGACTGGAGTGGGCATACATTTTCCCGACTCAAGGCTGCTCTGCCATTTCGAATTTCCCAGCAACCATATGTAGGAGACAAAGCAGTTGGCCCAGCAATTTAATTTCCATTTAAAAAGAGAAGTTGGTATCATTCCAAGCCATGAGTTCCATGAGTAGTTTCTTGTTTGCCCCACCAAGTGATTAATTAGTCTGTCCGCCCGAGCTATATGTATGTATCTGCCTGTGTGTCTTCTGTGGTTGCGGATTCCATCTGATGGTTTAATAATAAGACAAAATTGTCTATTGTGCAAAGAGTTTGAGCTTGCTGATGACCCAAAAAAGATGAGTTCAAAAGCCAAACTAAATCATATTTGGTCGGAACAGATGGCAAACACGCAGAAAAAGGATGCGGGACTGGAGGAGCATAACAAAAATTGCTAATTGTTTGTCTTTTGTTAAGCTTTCATCCATCTCGTTCCAACGATACTTTCTACAATTAAACGGAGATGTTTTTCGTCTCCGCTTCACTAATCTGCGGCTTTTCGAGGTGGAGCGTTTGTAGAGTGATTACCTCAGCATTTGGTATTAAGCTGTTTCTGCTCGGGATTTTGTAAGTGAAAGCCTTTGTTGGGCGGATCTTATACAACCCGATATCATTTGGTGTGAAATACTAGAATGCTACAATATACCATTAAAATAAGAAGGCTGAAGAGTTAAAAAATGTGTAGATATCGATCATAGACCCTGCCCCCAGTTCAGTGACCCGCAGCCCAAAGCCGACATTTTCCCCGAGGCACCGCCCACTGCCGTGCCCCAAATTAAGGCTTCACAGCTTATTTAGGGTTGCCAATTTTATTTAAATTCCTCTTCAGTTTGGCTCCTGTCCCCTCTTTACCGACAAGCCGACCGTCATCAAACATTTGCACGTAAATTGTCAAGAAGAAAGAAGTAAAATAAATATTGACCTTGCGTTGTAATAACGCAGCATTAACAGCAACAGCAGCACGAGGAACCCCAAAATGGCGGCTAGCTACGGAAATAAGAAACCAATTCCCGCAAAGAAACGGGAGCAAAACAGGAAGGGGAACGGAGCGGGAATGGAAGAAGAGCCCGGACCACTCAGCCAGGCCGAAAG
The DNA here is from genome assembly GCF_016746245.2 of Drosophila santomea. Taxonomy (NCBI): domain Eukaryota; kingdom Metazoa; phylum Arthropoda; class Insecta; order Diptera; family Drosophilidae; genus Drosophila; species Drosophila santomea. Next base: position 22,608,022 of record NC_053018.2, read on the forward strand.
TTTAATAATGTAAATTTCGCTCTAAGCTATTTCCAAAGACTAATGGTTCGTTTAGTGAGGGCCGGGCAACCCCTGAAAAATTCAGAACGGCAAGGCGACTCAGAGGAAAAAACTTTTTCTCACACGCTCACATGGTGGAGCAAAAGAAATCGGCATAAGGCCACCGCCAGATTGCGTGTGACGCTACCTCTGCCCTTCTCCCTTGCCAAGATTCCAGGTTATGCAAAGAACAGTATCCTTTGGGCGATAACAAGATATGATGGAGAAACGTAAAACTGAAAATGAACCGAAATACTATAATTTTTGACAGCTGAACCGTGGTTTTCGAGAAGAAATCATATTAAATTCCTTAAAACTAAATTTGTTTCATTTGTAAAAAAAATAAGTTATTTGATGAAGGCTTCTCTTTTATTTACTTTCTTTTAACACTTTAGTTTGAATAATTTTCACGGAGTGTAATCTTGATGAAGCTCAAAACTTAGAGGCCTCCCCGTATGTTGTTCTTTTATACGCCCAGGAAAAATTCTCCTGAGCCTTTTTAGGAACGTCTCGTGCTTTCATCTTTATGTCAACCTATCGATTTTGCTCCGCATCTTTATTTCGCACTTTCCGCTTCTCGGGAATCCGCCCTCATCAGAATGCCACTTAAGACAACTTGCAACCCCAGTCTTGCGCTTCCTGGATAAAATTGTTTGTTTCGGGATTTGCATGATTTTACACAGACATCCATGGCCGATCACCCCTTTATTGCTGGATCTATGGGAAGTTAACGCATATTTATTGTCGGTTTTTTTTTTGTTTTTTGCACCTTTCTTCGTTTCTTTTCCATCTCTCGACTTTGAATCTCTGGCTTTCTTTCATGCTCCAATGAAAACGTTAATAAACGCCTGTCCTGCCGCCTCCTTGTCACCCTGCCGACCGACTGACTGTCTGTTTGTTTGTGTCTTTGTTCCCCGGTGCAGTGGGTGTGAGGAAAAGCCTTTAGCGCCTAAAATTAGACTTTCGTTTGAGAGCGAAAGTGGGGAGCAGCGAGGGTGGATATGGGTTTGCCGGGGCCTCGACAACTCAATCAGCTTGATTAACATTTCACTGTGCAGCCTTGGCATTTGCCTTGCATTAGCCAGCGACGTCTCGAGTGTTTGTTTTTGTTTCGCACCCTGCGAAGACCCTGGTCGTCCGCGGGGAGATGAGGTGTGGTGGGGTGGTGCGATGAAGAAGCTTTCGAGAGAGCTGCGCCTGATTTCACTTTGGCCACAATGGATTTGTTGTTTGCAGAGTGCTGAGGAGGCCAAAAGCCCTGCTAAAAGGCTCTTTAGCTGAGGCGCGTAGGAGGAGCGCTTGCCGAGGATTTTGTTTGGAGCTTAAGTAATTTAAATGCCGAAAGAGACAGAAATGGGAACGAGACATGCCACATAGCCATAGAGCAGCACCCGTATATACTCTCTGAAAAGATCCCGACGAAGTGAAGGAATTCTAAACAAGGTCAAGATCGAACCATTAATGTGACTCAAGCAAAGAGGCAAACAAAACATTACGTGCTCAAAACAACAGAACCATTATAAGCACTGCGAGAAATAAACTAAAGAACTACTTACCTACAACTTTTCTAGAATTCTTTCAACTCTCTAGAGGGAAAATAATTCGCGTCCAGCCACAGCTGTGCTCGAAACTTTATCAAAACTCTCACATAAACAAAAACAAATGATTTAAATTTTCGAAAAGCAAAGGCCAACAGCATCTTTTATGCGAGCTCGACTGAAAATGAAACCTCCTCGATCAGAAGACTTGAAGAGACTGATGTCCCAAAACCGATCCCCGAACTTGGTGTCCAATTTTGGACCTCAAGCTCAGCGATCTGTGGGACAGAATCCTCCAATCAATTTGCCGATGGACAAACTTCACAAGCAATTTACTTAGTAATCAGCAAAAGCAGATTCCGAAAAGGCCGCAGAATATACATACATGAAGTTGTATTTAAATTTCATTTCATACTTTTCCATTCCAAACCAGTGGAAGGAAGTCGCTTACGTTTACCGTTAGCAACAGCAGAATCAACAGCCAAAAGCCCCAAGAGCACGGGAAAATAACAAGAACACACGCGTTCCTCGAGAGTCCCTCCTCCAGGAACCCTCCTCTGGAAGCCCCTACCCCTCGCCATCGTGACTCCCTTCACGTGCCCTGAAATTTAAGTGAGTTTTTCTTTGGCGACGTTGCCGCCTTTTGGCTTTTAATGACGTCGACGACGACGGCGATGAAAATGGAGGCGAAGGTGGGGATGTCGACGACTCTGGGGCATGCTTATGCACATTTTGAAGCACAAACACATCCGTGCACACGTGTATTTATACAGAAATTTAAATTTTAAAATAACAACCTTCTTCTGTTGTGCTTCCCCATCATCTTTTCTTTCGGCGGCTTCCTTCGCCAGTTGCTTCATTACCTTTGCACCAGAGGGCTTTCTCTGGCGAGGCGCGGTCCAAGTCAACTCTCGAGGACAGCCAAGTGGGTGGGTCATGTCTGGTCCTGGTTCTGGTTCTGGATCTGGTTCTGGCCTGCGCTCGGTCCTGCGCTGGTAGCAAAATGTCATTTTGTCACGCAGCGGACGCAACTTCATTATTCGACCCCCTACCACACCTGCACACAGTATCTGTCCTGATCATTATGTTTATTAAATTGCCACACGCAGACGAACTCGAGGTGGAAAGGTAAGTAGGGATAGCCTGTGAAGGGATTTTCATGCGAAGCGTAAAAAGTTGTACTCGCCCGCTTCCGCATTTCAAAGCGGCAAAACTATGTTCCCCAGCTGCCAAAAGTTCTGCGTGTTCTACAAATGATTTCTTTTCCCAAGCCCAATTTGCATACTCTCGTGAGTGTGCATGGCCTCAGGTGTACCTCACACACACACTCGCAAACTCATCCACAGCTACAGTGCATACTGTGGAACAACTGCATATATTGAGGCTTATTAAGGCTGGCCGACAAGTCAATTAGTCTGCCAGTGCCTCGCAGGTGCACGTCCTTCCACCACACCGCCCACTATATCATTTACCATAAAGTAAAATAAATAGCGATTCCTCGTAAAGCGAAACATTCAGTTAGGCGGGTTATTAAACGTTTCTGAGAAACTGCTTTGATTAGGGCTTAGTCCGAAAATGTCCTACTTAGGTTCCACTTCTCCTCCACTTTCCCGGATAAAATAAATATTTATAAATTTCGATTACGAGATGTTGACATTTTCGTTCACCCCAGTGACTCATAAAGCATTTTGATTCATCTGCATTATTTCCCAAGTAATTAAAATTTGTCCCACATAAAATCTCTTGGGACCGAGTCTTCCCTTCCATCTACCCACCCACATCCACCTGTCTTAAATGTCGGTTTCTCTGCGAGTCAATAAAGTTTTTATAGTCAAAATAAATAAATCTATTTTATTTCCATTTCCATCTTCCCCTTCGACTTAAACTGGCCCCAAGGGGAGGTGAAGGTGGATACTGAGAACGGATGACACCTCTAGAGCTCGTCATAATTTGCATATGTCTCGTATTTTTATAACTCAAAGGCAAACATTTCCAGCTCCCTTCGCTTTCCCCAGCAGAAGGAAAGCAGATAGCAAGGAAAGCAAATAAAATTCGAGCAAAATTTGACAATATCTTTCGCTGTCACCCATTTTATGTTACGTATTTATGTGGCGCTGATTTTCACACAAGCCCCCACTCTTCACCGATAGGTTGTCTATGTTAATTTTTATTTATCTTATTTATGTTTTGTCCTCAGCACATATGTGCGGGTCCAACAAGATGAGCAAACCAATTCGAAGGACAGGGGAGGGCTGTTCCGTTTCGATTTGTTTTGCCACCGCATTTTATGTTGACATTTCCATTCTGGGCCCTGCGATTTGACAATAAAAATACTTGTTTATGGCGGCAAATGGAGAAGGGATTCTCCTTTGGAGGATTGGTTCTGACAATCTACCATCGAGCTTTAAGTATTCTTTTCCAAATCATCGTTTCTTAAAGATTCTTCCAATTTAAGCCAATCTGAATTGCCCTTACTGCGGTCGGCATGGAGTTGGTTGCCATGTAATGCATATGTTTCCAGCCAGATTGCATCTTTAAGATGCATTTTCTCACGCGGCTTTTCGGGTTAACCGCATAGCAGCCACGAAACTGAAACCCAATCAGCCACCGTGCACTCTATATGTTTCATATGTGCATTATATCGGGCCAAACCGCAAATTTCAATTAGCATTAGAGGCCGGGCACGCGGGGAGCGGAAAGTTTGGTAAATTTTTTGACATATTAATAGATGTGTCAATATATGCATAAATCAATATGCAGAATGCAAAACAGAGTGGCGACCGACCGTACATATTACTAACCGGGCTCCAAAGAATTAACCTTAGTAATTGTCGGGCTGAACATCGTTTTGCGCTTTTCATCATTTAACACTCGGAAAACCGTGGCACACTGAGCTTCCACTCAAAAGCTAAAACAGACGTTAATTACACGCCTCACACTTCGTGAAAAGCAAGGAGGGAAGGCAGAAGGCAGAAGGCAGGGGATTCCCTCATCAAACGAACAAAATTAAATGTTTCGCTTCATTGGTATAATTAAATGGAAGTTGTTGAACAAATTTGTACAGCCGTAGCTATAAACTTAGCAGGCAGTCCGAGTTCCAGACAAAGTTGCATGTCAGTTCTAATTGTTGGCCCAGGTCAGCTCCAGCTGGAAGCGGGCAGGTGTCAGTCCACCCACACAGCACTTTCCAACCCCCAGGGGTATGCTCCAATCCAACCCAGGTTAACAACTGGAACGGGACACGTGTCGGTGGCGATGATTTATTAAGGTGGTCAGCGGAGTCGCGTGGCAAAGCGAATATTTACACATTGGAAATAATAATTATAAATCTGACAAGGGCGGAGGATTCAATTGAGTATTTTTACCATGGCCACAATGACCTTCTACTCAAGTGACAAACGGCATAAAATCGAAATCGCCAACATTTCCTGCGACATCGCATTTGGGCACAGCTTGCGGGCCATTTGCACACGTGTCCTGCCCACATTTGATGAAGCTGGAGAAATTGTCGCAGGATCAGCTTGTCTCCGGCCCCCCTCCTTTGCTTTCTTTGGCTGCTTTCACACTTTTCACACGTAATAAACGAAGCCGTAAAGCGCTGTTGGACGATGACTTTGGCCCAGGGCCCAAGCATAAAAGTTTTCCTCGATTTTCGTGCCGCCCGCCATCATCTGCACCTCTCCTGGTGGCCAGTACGCACGATTTGTAGCCGTTCGTGCTGCGCCAAAGTTTTCTTATTTTTTTTTTTATTTCGCCTTTTTATTTGGCTCTTCTTTTTTTCGTTCGCCATGAAATATAAATAACATTTTCAGCGTTGAACAATTTATGAAACACGCCTCAGCTGTCCCTGCCCTGCCCTTTTAGCCACCCCATCGATTTTCAGGGCCAAAACTAAAACTTCTACTTGGGGCATTTTCACACTTTATTAAAGTCCCTCTTTGGCTGGCTAAATAAAAGTCGGAAGTTAGTTTGGCAGTTTGTGCAGTTTATATAGTTTATAGTGTAGGTTCAGGTTTAAGTTTGGTCTTGTTCTATGCTAATGGGAACGGATACTAAGAAAGTGAGCCCTATGAGGTCACAACTCCCGATTAGATCTGGAATTGGGTTTATCTTATGATGATCTATGCGCTGGTCATTAAAAGTTCGCCCAAGGACGTTGTGCTCCGTAAACTCCATTCCGAAACTTGAATTCCCCTGCTCCTATTCTACAACCTCATCCTTCCGAACAAGCTTTGTTCGCCCAAGAAATGCAATTGTTTTGCTGGCTGCGTTTCCTTCTGTTTTCGGTCTTTTGTTGTTCTATTTTTTCTACTTTGTTGCCGCAAAATGAAATTGGGGAATTTACTTTAATTTGTTTTTCGTGCCGCCGCAGCAGTTGTGCCACTGGCCCACCGCCCCTGCACCCCCTGCGCCACAACTCCCACCCTTCAGCCTGAGTTCGCTTTTTAAAATCAATTTCATCTACTTTTGGTCCTCCTCCCCTCTTGGGTTTCTTTGTTTTGTAGTTTCGGGCAAATTCAATTTGGCATAGAACTTCATTGCTGACATCGGGTGTGGGTGGTTGGGTGGCTGCGTGGTTAGTAGGTGCGCTCCTCTGACAGTGGCTTTTGTAAGCTCGCATGTTTCAATTGCAATTTTATTTCAGTTTTCTCAGCCTTTTTTTTTCCACTGAACCGCAAGTTGTTGCATTTGTTTGTCAGAGAAAATTCTATTAAATTTCTCATCGGTTTGCATATGGTGACGACAAGGCAGCAAGGATAACTCAAGAGGTGCGGGAAGAGGCTTGCCCTCATCCTCGGTTCATTCATTCTTCTTTAGGCGAAGACATCGCAGTGAGGTGCGAAAACACGGCCAAGTTCTGTCCCGTACAATCCACCAGCCGCCCAACGGAAGTGGCCTCCAACTGCCGTCTATCCACCCACCTAACATACCCACCCCACCCCACCCCACATACCCACCCTCCCAACATGGCCACCAATCCACCTGGACGGTGCGTGCTTTGTTAGCACAAGAAGGACAACAAAAAATGGCTCTCCAGGTGCCAACCAGGTGAAAAGAAGGGTGGGGGGAGCGAAGTGTCAGGTTTTGTTCCTGCCTGCGTCGTCTGCCTCTCCACACGACCAAGTGTTTGGAATTTCATTAATATTTTATTACTTTTTTTCTCGCTCTCTTCCTGTGGAAGCTGCGTTGTGTTCTTGAATTTATTAAAAGCGAGGCGGATTGCAGAAAAAGTTATCCGTTCGAGGGACTTAAAGTGCCAGGGATGCCTTTAGATTCAGCGAAGAAATTCCCACACACACGTGGGGGTATTCGACAACTAGCACGACAAAAGTTATTATGTTCCCCACTTATTGATGGCCGAATTGAAAATGAAATGAAAACAATCAAATAACAACTGTCAGGGTACCAAGAAAATACTTTTTCAGAGGGAAAAGTTTACCCCAAGCCACGGAAATTTTCAGCGGAGCCAAGTGCATGAAAATAGTTGGCGAAAAGTTTTCCCAACAGTCGCCAAGCGGAGGAAACGACGAAAGAGTTAGAGTAAATCATTGTGGGGAAAATCCAGCTGGCGGAAAGGAAGAAGTTTTCCGAGCTTAGAGGCTGGGACATCTTTTGTGTGCCCGCTCACTTGGTTTTCTCTTTCAGCCTCCTCCTCGTTCTTGTTTCTGTTGCACCTGACAAAGGGCCATTGTCTGGTTTCAGGACTGACTCCTAATTCCCAGCCTGATTCATATACCCAGCCTTGGCACACATCAAATGAATTGTGTGCCGTACAATAAGGAAGAAAGCAGCCCTCAGCACATTGAGGATTTCACTTTTCTAGCTCACACTTACACAATTAAATGTGCGGTGGTCCTCTTATGAAGACATTTTCGTTTTCATCTGAGCTGACTCAAGCGAAATCTCCATATCTCATCTTTTCAAAACTCATTTAAGGACACTTACCACAGAAAATGTGTTTTATATCTTTAAATCATCGGTACTCACCTGTAATAGAAGAAAAAAGCAAGAAATTTATTAGCAAACATTTTCAATAGTACATACCCCCACTTCAGCTGCTCCCCAGGCAAATTACGAACAAATTGCCCCTTACAAAATGAGAAATTCCGACCTGTTCCCTTCTCGCTCTCCCGCTGAATAATCCCGAACATTATTTCCACGAAATTAAAAAATTTACGCTTACACAATTAATCTTGGCAGTCGAGCGATGATGATGAGCGGGGATAAGGGAAGGTGGGCAGTGAAATCTCCATCAGGGTCAGCAGAGAGAAGAAAAATAATTTCACAGGAAAATGCACAAGATGCTTGAAGAAAGGAGAATGTGGCACGTAGCAAACGCTAATCAAATAAAAACATTCAACAACATTTACACATTGATAGCAGTGCGGTGGGAAAGAGACAGAGTGCCGCTGCCTGAAACCTGTTTCGGCTTTTTCGGGAAACTATTATTATTTTACGACACCCGCATGCTGGTTTTGCCATGGTATTGGTGTTGGTACTGGTTTGGATGGCCTTTTGACGGGCCCCGAAGTCCTTTCATTATGCTCGCTTCGAGGGTGGGCACAGGTCATACGATACGTACAGAAATGCCTTAAAAAAGAACGCATAAGGGACCGCGCAATCCTGTAACTCGAAGCTTTGCCCTGTCGCTCCTGTCTGCCCCTGCCTCTGCGGCCATTTTAAGGGGATAGCCTGAAAATGTGCTAAATATGTGCGGTCGTTGGCCGACGCTCCCTGCCGATCTCGAAGTGTGTAAGGAAATGTATCTGCATCCGAGTCTCCGAGTCTCCGCGTCCCAATGCAGGCCCCTAATGCATGACTTGGAAAGATACTTTGCCTGCCTTGGCTTTTATTTCGGTTGCATAAAAATTGTCAACGCAACTATCGTAAAATTTCCATTAGCGTATAGTGTCTGCGAGATACTTTGCCGCGGGCGCTAATGTTGCCACGAAATACTCATTTACCATCGAATAAACACAGAAACGCCGGATAGATATTGCCGGGGAACCTCTTCTCAATTACGCCTAGTCTTATCTAGCATTGGATCTCGTCTGTGTGATGAATCCACTTCCCTTGCAATCCGACATGACGCACTTCACTCTCTGCCCCTGGCATTCCCACGTAAATTATTTTTCGCATCGAAACTACTTCAAGGGCCTGAAAACGAAACAAAGAAGGAGAAGGCACTAAGATATCCTGCTCGGATCTTGCCGTCTCCTTCTTTCACCGGGGTACAGCTGCGACATTTTCCCTACTTTGTATCTGACATCTCTGTATCTCTTCCATTTCTCTGCCTATTTGTTTTGGTCTCCAATGTATCTTAAATTTTATTTTATTGTTTTCCTTCCCTTTGTTGGATTTGCCTCATTCGGTCGCGCCGCGGCATAAAATAAAAATCATTTTCCTGGATTTTCTCCGCTCTCTTCTGGCGTTGTTGTTTTGGTTTTTCCTCTTCATTCCGTGTGATAAGGCAAACGTTGTTTTGCTATTTTATCGCCTTCGCTCCTAATGATGAAATGTTCCGAAGACTTTGCTTGGACCGCCAAAATTTTATTAGAGTTTTGGCATTTGTCGCAAGATGTCTCCAGTCCTGGTCCTGGTCGAATTCTTATCTCTTCTAATTTCCAGCCGTAAGCCGCTTTAAGGTGCCAGATATTGGGGCGTTACAAGTTTGCTTTTCTTCTCTCTTGCATTTCTTATTATTTCGGTTTATTACACGACCAAATGGGTGCGTATACTGCTGGAACGGATGTGTATCGGTCAGAATTTTCCATGTGGCTCGCCATTGAGCACTTCCTTTTCGCTGATAAATGAAATCTTTCAGTAACTCGGGCTGCTGTACTTTTCCCTGTTCTGAGTTCTGTTCAGAATTGAGATGAGTTGCCTTCCATTCAAGTGGCACACATTATGGTCGCAGTATTTATAGAGTCTCAGATATTTTATTAGCGATAGGAACAGCTGCTGCCGAGTGCCGGAATGCCACGGAAGTGCTCTTTGGAGCGGTGGGCGTGGACAGGCGATGACTGAGATGGGGCGACAAGTGCATCTTGGTTATCGCTGGATTGTTGGATCGTTGGATCGAAAGAGATCCCCCATACTTACAAGCGCGACTCTGTCTCGTAAATGGCCAGCCACAGAATTTATCATTACGCTTAGTTTTTACAGCTTCTGAAAACCCAGAAGCATAATTTTTATGGCCCGTCTGGGGACCCTCGAGCAACCCTTTGTGCCACCCACCCCCCGCTTGCAGCACTGGTTGGTGCAATTAAGAAGCAGAAACAGAAACGGAACGCAGCGCAACAGAAGAAATATGTAAAGTGCTCGTAAAGATTGGGGGCGGGGTCCCTGAATTTGCATTCAGTTGTGAAACATTCTATAAAAAATAATAAATTTAATGTTCGACAATAAAAGCCAGCGAGAAGTACAAAAACCCAAACAGAATTCACATATTTTTTATGACTTTTGCGAAAATATTTCTCCGCTTTTAGTGGATAGAGGGACGCAGGACGGGTCAGGATGGTAAGGACCCTTTTTTCCCTACATCAGCAATTGTGCAGCAATTACAGTAAACAACAATCATCAAGTCGGGCCAGGACGTTCCACCCACGCGAATGCCGCTACAATGTGGGATTTCGAAAAATGTATAATGCTACAAAACAGTCATAAAATAAAGACAAACTGCAGCTCTCTACAAAGTACTGAGCGAAAACAGATCTAGTGGTGCTCAATATATACATATTCATAACATTTTTTTTCATAATATTGAATTCATTATTATATACATATATGTTTAGGAGGAAATTAAAATAATTATTTAATTATACCTATGAAGGAAAGGACAGCCATAAATGGGTTTTAAATACAACAAACGGGGATTCCATTTCTAGGTTCCCCAAACACTAAGTCAGCATTATTTTCTTTGGGTTCGGATTGAATTCTTCTCGCTTCCCAATAATCGGCTTTTGGCAGGGGAGGAAAAACGAATTATAATATGAACGAGTGGCTTCATTTAGCTTCTTCCATTCTGAGGCCAAATGAGGCATGTCGAGCTGGGACGGGGGAAATGGCCTCTGTCTGCGTTGCCTGATTTACCCGACTAATCCAGCAATGACAAAACGCCAGCAGATGATGCAGCCCGAATGGAAAACGGGTACGCAGTGCAAGTGAGAGGGGTATACAAAGAGAGGGACAGAGATATGGGCTGTAGGGACTTGCAGCCTGTTGAAGTTGGCTTGAAGCAGGTACTCCGCAGCGAGTCTTCTGGCAGGTCAGGTCATTCGACCAACCAAACACCTAACAAATTCCGAGTTTTATCTGCCTGCGACTCCTGCTCATTTGCGGTTGTCTGCGCGTTGCGGCATCATTATCGCCTACATCCCGCCGGTCCCTTTCCTGCTCGAGTGTGTGGGCTTAAAGGCCTTTGTGCGACCCTTCTTTTGTGCTCTTTCTCGCAAAAAATGAAGAACACGCTCATACAGAGGAGGCGTTGTTGGCCTCCTGCTGTTTACGTATAATTTCCCAGCACAACGCGCTCCTTCTAGCCCCGACATTTTGAATTTCCCGTCGCTGTCAATTTTTCTGTTCTACCTTTTCCACTCCTTGGCAAGTTTTCTTCTTCTTTTCAGCTACAAATCGCTTTGATTTACATAATTCTGCGCATATTTCGACGCATAGTTTGCTGCTCGGGTTTTTGCTTATATTTTGACAGCTGTCAGGAAGTAATAAGTTGGAATTTCGCTCGGTGCCGACGACTAGTCTGCATCTCCTGATATTGACAGTTGTAAACGAGCGGCGGAGCATAGAAAAATCCTGCCCGACACTTTACAAATATGGCTGGGACAGCCTGCGGGGCACCCAGGAGCAGCAAACAGTCCAAACAGCGAACCAAAGTCAAATTTGAAATTGCACATTTCTGTATTCGATTGGCCCCATAACAGGTTCTCCAAATATGACAGCTGGGCTTTGTGGTGTTGTTAAGGGCCTAACGCCGGCCGAGGTCCTTTCTCAGGTTGATTTTGGGTATTAGCCGATAAGCGGCTTAGCTGCCAGCCAGGATTAGCGAACGGAAGCGGCTTTCGGTCCGAGAATGGGATAGCCGATACTGATGGGATGCTTAGGCTGGGTACAGGCTGTCAACAGGGATCTGGAGTGCCATGGCGAAATTTTGGTTAAAATCTATGCAAATAGGAACATTAGGGGTTATTTGTTGTTTTGTAAAAGAAAGCTATTACGACGTGCTCAATTGTACTCAATTAAATTTGAAGAAGATGGCCTTTAGGAGTAATTTCGGTGAATATTCACTATAAATGGCTATTTCATATATGTAGTTCTGTTCGATGGTCAATCCTATGCCGCATTCAAATGTTTTCCAAGGTTCCTGCTCACTCGAGCGTCTTCCCCCGAAGCTTCCCTAGTTGTTTATGACGCACAGGAAGCCCCGGCAGCTATCCCAAAACCACTCTTCTCCGGCCATCCGTGGTATTGCCCCCTGCCAGATCCAAAAATAGCCGGTGCCGCGATCTTTGAGAGAACAAGTGGGAGTGCGGCGCAAGCACAAAATTATTGAAACATGCCCATGCCAAGATACGGCGGTTTGGATCGATTCGAATCACTTGGGAAAAATATCGCACCCGTGTAATTACACCACGCCAACCAAAACAATCAGAATTGTTTTGGTTATGGGGCCACAGAAGCAAGTGTTAGGCTGCTCGAAGAAATTGTTCGGAATGAGATTTCCATTTTGCAAAATTGTAGCCAAGACTAAAATAAACAAAGTGGCCCCATTAGAGTGGGCCATAAACTAATCGGGCGCGGCATAAACAAATATTAATCCATTCCGTTCTGTTGCTTTTGCGCTGCTGTTTCCAGCTCAGGGTGAGAAAATAGAAATGGCTGTACCTTTGATTCCCAAACTAAATCGGAGTACGAATCCGATTTAGATTCCGATTCAGGGGTGACCTTGCTGAGCTTCCATTTTCGAAATTAGGTGCGTGTTTCTCCCCTTTTGCGCCATCAGCTTTAGCATTGTGACGGGGCTTGTGGTTGGAATTGGAGGCCATCTGGAGTTGAACTCGGACCTGACAGCCGTTGGATTTTAATAATGCAGAGTGGCCGAGTTTTTTGACCTAATTTGGCTAATTGGCGGCCGACAAATCAAGCATTGAGACATTGAAATTTCGGTGAACCAGCTTCGAACGGATTTTCACACATTCACACAGCGTCAATGTGGGGGAGGTAAAGAATTTTCCGCTGCTTTTTCACACTTTTTGTTCTTTCCTGTTTTGGCTTTTGGCAATTTTATGACAGGCATTGGGGAGCAGGAAGGAGGGAAAAGCTGCTGCCTGGTGAAGTGTTGAAAATTTACGAGCTCCGCCTTCCCCAATCGCACCCCCCTTGCCCACTTTATTCAATTTCATTTCTTGCGCCAAAGCAGAAAAGAAATTCTGCAAGTCTTCGGGACTCAGGAATTTTATTTGCCAGTTACGAAATTTATTTGTTGCTGTAAATTTACAATTCTTTCGCCCTGCTGCCAGGTAGCCCCCGCCCAAATACCCACACGTTCTTGTGCTCCAGGTTCGATTTTCATTTGATTTTTATTTCGCTTCAAAGCTCCAATTGTTTGGCAATTGTTTTTATAACACCACAAAAACGATGAGAGGCAGGAGAAGAGCAAGCGCGAGTGCGGGATGTCTTCGATTGAGGATGAAGAAGATGAAGAGCAGAGCAGTGGAGCTCAAAGGGGAAATGTCGGAAATAAAGTTATGTAAATTCCGCTTTATGTGCAAGTTCAAATGCCAAGAAGCAGAGTCGGAAATAATAAACCTGAAGCATGTAGGAGCATGTACATACATATTTGTGGTAAGGTATCGGAAATATTGGATAGGTCTGGAGTGGCCACGAAGGCTGACTAAAATATGTAAAAACGTTAACTATTTTTAACAAAACAAAAATATAGTCGTTATGAATACAAAATGTTTTTTTTCAAAAGGAGGAATATTTTGGATTGCCTTAGGATTTTCATCAAAATGTACATATGTACATTAAGGTAGATCAGCAGAGCTAACCAATATGAATTATATTTCCTAGATAATTACGAACATACACTTGCCGATGTACTACACTAGCAGAAAAAGTATGTTTATTATGCAGTTTTTTGAACCGTTTTACATAAAAAACTTGCTCGTTGTTTCAATGAATTCTGGCAAACTATTAAAAAAATCGTAATTGGTAGGAAGGAAAAAGAAATTGACTCCGATTTGAGAAAAGCAATTGCCAATATGGGATTTCATGTAGAATTTAAAAGACGTGATTTTGAGGGAATGGCAAAACATCACCCCGGACTTCAGCCAAAAACTGGTTTTACCAATGCCAAAACTGTTGGTAAAAACCATTAAAAGAAAGTATTCAACTTTATAAGTGTTTTTAAGTGTTTTTTAGTTTGTATGCATACTTTTTCTTGTGCCATATCCTATAAATTCAATTCATTTCATGACTTTTTTAATTTTTATAAAATAAGTACAGTACTGTGTCTATAACATAAAAAAAAAAATGAAGTCGATATCAGTAATATATATGTATATACTTTTTTTTACCATCATATATGTACGTTATACTTTAATTGTGCACGCATACTTTTTCTGGCAAGTGTATACCAATAAATAAGGTATTACTTCAACGCCCTGCTTTGTACCAGTGTACAATCAGGCTACTGAAACCGAACTCCTCTCAGAGTTCTCGAGTATTTTCCAGCCGCAGGCATTTTTCCACGGGCCGGGGACATCGTCTGGAATTCTCCTAATTCATGTCGACTGACAGAGAGTATCCTTTTCAACTGCGCTTTGTGCGCTGGCTATTGTGGCTCTCGCTTTGTTAATCAGACAAATCGTGAAAAAACGCGCTCAGTCGGAAAAAGGGAAATTATGAAATGCGAAACAAGAGCGGTCTCAATGTCAGGCGAAACCCAAATCCCACTCCCATCGGGACTGCCGTCCTAATTTGTTTAATTTATGCAAAATGTTTGGTCGCATTCGCCGATAAGCGGCGTAATTTGTTCAAACTTGTCATAACTTGCTGGAATTCTCACCCCGACCGATTTTGCCCGCGAGGAGAAGTAATATTTACTGGAACTAGCAGATACCACGCAAGTTCACTCAGGCCCTTAAATTGCGTTAAGAAACATTTGAATCCTTTTGTAGAGTTAAGTTGCAATGGTTAATTAAAGTTTCCCAACTGTGTAACATAAATACTTCAGTTTCAATGAATTGTTTTAGAACCAGTTTATTCTCTTTAAACGAACTGAGAAGATAAACCAAATGTTTTTGTGAAATTGATGAATCAATTTGCTTATTTCATTTAGGCACTTCTATTAAACAATTCTGTCATGAAAAAACCACGGAAAACGCATTAAAATGATGGTTGAGCAGGATCGAAAGGTAAAGATGAGAGAAGAGATCTTTTCAGATTTCATTTAAGTTGTTCTCAAAATAATAACAAAATTCATCCGGACTCATTTTATTTATGTATTATAAAGTACTTCCGCATCTCTTAAACTTTTTTAAAAATCTTTCACCCCGGAGATGCGACTTTCGGTTTGATTCCACTGGCCACATGGCCCACTGTGATCGGCACTCACCTTGTCTGCCGTGTGTCCGCTGCGCCGTGTTGTTGGCCGTGTCCGGCGGACGGTGGGCCAGGTGCTGGTACTCGTAGTCGTAGTGGGACGACTGTGCGCCGGCCTGCAGGTTCTGTTGGTTCTGGTGCTGGAGCGTCTGGCTGCCGTGGACCGGGCCGAGGTCCGTCGCCGGCCGCCCGTGGCCGCTCATGGGGAGAGTGCGTCCTTGGGCGTGTGGGTGGGCGTGAGCCGGGGCGTTGCCGCCGCCCGCGTCGCGACAGTCGAGAGTCGACTCATACTCGTAGGGATTCATGGCGGTCGCCTCCAGCGGACATTCGTCGTCGTCCGTGTCCGTGCCGCCGTCGTAGATGTTGTCCGTGTGGCGGTACGCGTGGTGGGCGTGCTGCTTTGAGAACTTAATCTTGGCGGCTTGGGGGCTTTTGGCCAGACAGCCGGAGAGGAAAAGAAGAAGAGGAGTAGGACTCCGCGGGGGAGCAGGAAGAAGAGACTCGGTATGCGTTTTGTTACTCGCGATTATTCATGCACTTGCTAATGCGAAAGCAGATGGCACTGGACGCACTGCACTCAAAAACATTTCTACTGGGCCATTTCCAGGCGGTTAATCTGCGGGCTGCTGGTCCCAGCTTAATCACAATTGGCCGAGGCCGCAATACTATTTCTTGGGCCTCTTCAGTAGTCGTACACTGGAAACACGGGACACACACGATGGGGAACACAGAAACGCGACGGAAAAACGGTGTTTTTGTATTGACGGTGTATTTGCTTGCGCGACGATCGTTAAAACTTGTCAGAATTCGTTAGAGGCAGATATCTCAAGTGTTGCCTGATTCCCGACGATTTCCTTTATTTTTGACTGAAGCAACGCGCTGCTTTTGCTACTTTTCGTATATCCACATTTTCCGGACTGTGGGGGCGAACTCTCAGCGACGGCAATTTCGAATCGAGAACCGTGCGAGGCGAATTTCAAAAGACGAATGAGCGCAAAACGGAACGACGAACCGAGCTGTGGTGAGAGAGAGAGAGAGAGAGAGAGAGAGCGCTGCTTATATACATTTTCTGCGCATGTCGTGGCGTTGGCTGCGCTGCCGCTGCAGCATCGTCGGGAGAACGTGAGCGGGAGAGCACCAGCGTTGCCTATTTAGCTAATTTGCTGATAACCTGGCGGTAGCGGAAAATATAGCTATTTTGCTAACTAACTAGGAGCTCTTTTTTGTCGTTTAACAGTATCGATTCGGTGGGTGCCCTAATTTAAAAAATATATATCTCTCTAAATGATGTTACAAAGGTTTGCTACGAATTATTAAATCATTCGCTAGTGTATGGCAGGGTTACCGGCTACCAGGAATTATAGCTGATCTCCAACAACAAACTAGCGTTATATTACGTAAAAAGATTTAAAAATTTACTTTTCAAAAATATTTTAGAATTTTTATATTTTTAATACTCTATTGTGTTTTTTAAGCCTATCATCAATATTTTCTAGCTAGTTTTAGTTTTTCTCAAACGTTAGGTTAGGCTGTCTTATGAACCGAAGAGTTGGCATAACTCAAATGAGAGCACTCATCGAATCTCTGTTTTGAAGGTTAAAAAGTGCTTTCCGTTCGGGTTTTCGGCAACTGCGGCTGTTCTTTGGCTAAGGGGAAATGGATGTACAGCGGATTCGAGTCTGCCACTGTGCTGCACGCCAGTTTCGTTAAGTTTATCTGAGGCCAACAGCGCTGTAATAACAGCACAGCCAGCGGCTAACATCCACACTGTTAACGACTTATTTTATTACAAAGCTGTTAACCGGTTTACATAAAAGTGCGTATGCCATTCGTTTTGCCTCAGGATTTCGCCTATATGAAATGTCAATAGAATATGGAAGCAGTTAAGTCTTTAGCTACAAACTTTAAAATATAGCAAGCTTATAAGTTTGTTTTTTTCTCCTTAATACCTATTATATCTATATCGAAATATCAAATGTTTTTATTGCTCTACCTGTATTTTATTTATTGAGACGCGTGGCGTGGGAATTACACAAAACAGTTTTTTCATTTACTAATTATGTTGTCAGATTACGTGGGGTAATATCACGCAGCCAAAAAATATCCGTTGACTTCATTAGCGCTAGAAAAGTTAGTCAGCGCTGGCGAGGGGAGGCGAAAAAGTTTCAAAACGCTGACAAGTGAAGTTGTCATTCAGCACCCAGCACCCAAGCCAGAACCGAGCGGACCTGGCCAAAAAGTGTCCGAAACAAACAATGGTGGCCGGTGTGGGGTGGGTAGGGGATGAGGCAGCGATGGCCGAGAAAAGAAGCAGTAAATTGCGTTATAAGCAAAGTAAAGGACATTTCGCTAATGGCTTAACTTTTGAACGCAGGTCTCAGCCTGCCTCCTCCGCCCAACGTGCCGGCAACTCTCTGCCATGTAGCGGAAGTTGTTGCTGAAGCTTTTTTGACAGCTTTCCCAGCACGAGAAGGATACGGTGGGAATGAAGAAGAATTTCTGGCGAAATTGTCATTTCTTTTTCGAGTCTGGCAATGTGGCAACGCCGCGTGACGTACATTTTTTGCAGTCTGAAAGTATTTGTTTAGGACATGGATTCTTGCTTTCCCGATACTCTGTGTTGTCAATGAAAAATCAATTTCCTGTTGTATGCAAAAATGTTCGAGCATCATTCGAGAAAGGGAGGGAAAGCATTGCTCGCCTGCACTTGACACATTGAACATTATCAGGAGGATGTGAACGCCGAAGGGGAAGGTGACTTCTGATTTGGCTAGTTGTCGTAGGTTTGCATCTGCGACTTCTTTCATTGCATTAAAGTGCAATGGATTCAAACTTTTAATTTCTTCCACGAGTCGGAAGTGTACTTCCAAATAAAAACATTTCGTTTACAAAAGTTTAATCTTAAAAATATTCTACTTAAAAATGGCTGTTGACATAGATATACATAGATATTAACAATAAGAAGGAGACATGTTTTTCTTTTAGCTCATACATATGTACATATGTACATACATATTTACGTTTTTGTGCATTAGAGAGTTATTTGAATTTGTCGGTAGAAATGTGTCCGAAATTAAATTCCTTAGAGGTGAGGTCACGCGAATAAGTGTTACAAAACTTGTTTGTAACTAATGTTTTAAAAAACAAACTTGATTCCCTAAAGACTACTAAAGGGGACTTAAACAGCAGAATGTGATAGTTTTTTGGTTGTTTAAACTGCATTGAGGGACTTCCCAGGCCGGATAAAGTGTCAAATTTCTATTCCGGCCACTGTATCTTCCTCCGTTTGTTGCGCTTGTATTACAAGCTTTAATTTTAGCAATTACTTGTGCAGTCCCAACTCCAACTCCCAGAGTCTCCCTGTCCACGGATCATTTGGAGTATCCTGTTTAAGGACAAGCAGCTGCACATTGTCTTGGAAGTGAAGCTTCAATCACGAAATTTGATCGCCACTTAAAACCAGCAGCACCAAATAAAAAGCCAGTAAAATTACTGACCATCGGTGGCAGCAGCAACAACAAGTGGCAAGCATCCGGCTCTTGACCTGAAAATCATCAACTTTGAACCGTCCATCGGCATTTCCTGCCTCAATTTACACTGCGTTGGAGCACTCTCCCTGCTGCCGGAATGCTGGCCCACATATCGCCTGAGCATATATCCGCACATATAGCGCATAAATGGGATCGGGGTTAACGCAAAAATGCTCAACTTAACTTTGTGCTGACATAAAACTCGGACAGGACACGCGGACAACGGCCAGATACAATGACTGGCAGCACTTTGTGTCCTGCCCCACAGCCAGCCACGCCTCCAGTCGCTCACGCCCCTGGCCACCGCTTGTAAGTGGTGGGGGCGGGCGGTGTATGAAATTACTCGAAATATTGAATTACGCGTTTTAAATTAAAAATATTTTTTCGCGATTGCATTAAACGAAAGGCGAACTAATTAAAGGCGATTTTTCGTAATTTTCGTCCTGTCTCCCTTTGTTCTTTCTGTCTCCGCATTTCTCTTTTGCATTGCCAATGCAATTTGCAGTCTGAAATGAAAGTTGGTAAGTAAGGATGCGAGATGGAAGCCAGTTAAGAGTCCTCAAACCGGTGACCTGGGGGGGATTTATGGCATTTACAATAGCAAATATCTTATATGCGGGCTGATCCGAGGGGCTGATCACTGTGTTATATCACCCATTTAGAGCACACGTAGTGATCTTGAAATGACCAAATTTCTGATAATACAATAAAAAAATAATATTAGTGTATTGAATTTTACATTGCATGATTGACTATGAATTTGTGTTCAATAAAAAAGAAGGTTATCTTAGCAATCCCTATAAGGGTTTAGTATTTATTTGCATATGTCTGTTGCAAATGGAAGTGTCAGGAACATTTTACCCTAGGTCACAGCTGCCATACGGAGGAAACTCGTGTCGCCATCGAAGCGCAAATTTCGCCTGATTGAAAGAGTTACGATCTGGGATAGAAGTACTTTGGCACTTGGCACATGGCACTCCATTTCCCCTGCCCATCTGGTTCCCGCTCCCCTCTCCGATTCCCATTCCCACAGAGAACTCCTTGTGGCAGACAATGCGGGCGGTCGTGGCAGGAGTCACAGAGTCATTCACAAGCCAAAACAAACAATGCATCAATCAATAAAGATTTCCGCACCTAATAAGCCGCAGACAAGCGGGGAAATCGAGTGCCGAGGTATGATGGGAAGCGGGAAGGTGGGGTGGCGGGACCATCATTGACGCCGTTCACCAATTAAAGGCCAATAGTTGCCGTTGCCATCTCCTCGCCCCCCAAAAGGTGTTAATCGAATTACGACTCCGAGATCGCCTGCTACTTTGACTTGGGGCTCGACTTGCATAGCTGCACCCTCAATGGTGCATTCAATGGTGCGTTCGGGTGGAGGAGGCAGGGAAGGAGGTGGCATGCAGCATCAGCTGCCTTAGTTCATGCCCAATGTCGTTGCCGGCATTTCCATATTTTCAAATTTGAATTTTCTATTCCGACGGAGTGTCGACACTGCCTGTTGGATGGAGCAGGACACTCTGAAGAGCAGACATCGTTTATCAGGCAACACTTTGGACCCCGCTCCGCTTCCACATCCTCCAGCTCGTAAAGAAAATTACACACATGTGTGGCTTTTCCTCGGGACGCGTCGAGGAGGCGGGGAAAATGGGAACCCAGTCGCTTCGTTTGGCTGCCTGCGTAAAATTTGAAAACACGTTAATGTCTGGCTGCATTTGAGCAATTTTGTGGTGCGTTCCGTTTTACCAAGAGATCTCATCGTAGCTCCGTTAGGATATGGGGTCTAGGAGTAAAGGACAGGTGGGGAATTCCTGGGATATGAGCAATTAAGTTCTCAGAAGTAAAACCATTCAGTGAGTGAAATGGGTTCAGATCTTAGAAATTAAGCACTTAAATTAGCAAAATCATAAAGTACCCAAATAGTTTTATACGCCCAAGTCGAAAAGTAATTAAATTATTTACATGAAATTAATTCTAACATCTTTATGTTTTTCAAGTGAGAGGTTTATACATTAAGATAAATAAATCTAAATAAATGTTAAGATAAATGTCGACAGACAGTTTCTTAAGAATGCCATGACAATCCATTTCTCCCGTTCAAGATATTTGCCAGCAGCTCCCCAGATCGTTTTCTTCAGGACCTTCCACGGGGCTGCTGTCAACACTGCAATTACGAAACAGTTTCGACAGCCTGCTGCACCAATTGGACGCCTGAAAATGGAACAGAGCCTGGCTTCTGGCTGTCGACAAAAGATGGCATGCAAAAAAGTGAAATATTTTGGGCATAGAATTATGCATATGCAGATGCAGATGAAGGGAGCATTTCAATGGCAGAGCTCCGGCTTTGCCGGAAAGGAGCCCCTTTTAGCGCACACGAGTTTTCAACACCTTTCGGGAACTCACGCTTCATTTGCATGTAACCATGACACAACGGCGGAGGCGGAGGCGGAGACAGCGACACATGGAGCGGAGACCGCATAGACCACCAAAAGCGAAGAGTCCTCCTCTGTAGATTCGGATCCCCTCTTGCTTCTCTCTTGCGGGTGAGTGACAACCGCAGGGTAAGACCGCATACATCAGAAATAATAATAACCAGCAATGCAGAGTGTCGAGCGCTGAGCGCCAAACCCAAACCCAAACCCAAACTCTATTGGGTGCCACCCGCTCCTCTTTCTCCCCTTTCCTGTCGCCTTTTCCTTTCCTTGGGTTCCTTGGGTGCGGTTGGCAGTGTGCTCGGGTTTCGGGTGGTGTCTACACAATCGAATCATGGCAAATATTTCCAAATGCGAGATGTGTGGAAAGTGCTAACGACGCATCTGCATATTTTGTCAACTGTGAATGGGGCCAAAGGATGCGGGAGCCGGAGTCCTAACGAATGTGTCTGCTGCGATGGCTGTCATTGTCACAAAGGTGATAAGCAATTGGCGCGGCTTGGGGTAACTCCCGCTATCCCCGTTCCCCGTTCTTCGTTCCGGCAGAGCACTTGACTCCCGATAATTGCCGGTAAAAGCGGGGCGGAGCGCAATCAGCAGACAAACCAGGACTAATCAAGAGGACCTTGACTTTGGAGGATTCGGCAGGACTTTTCATTGAATTTCCATTTTCATCTAACTTAGTTTTGAGCAGCTCAGCTCCATTGTTCTGGCTTCGTTTTTGTTTACTAATTATAATTTAATTTGTTTATTTCGCGCCAAGGGCAAATTCAATTTTCACTTTCTCTTTGTGCCAGAGCTGTTTGTCATTCGACTGTTCTATTTGCATAAGTCGTGAAAAAGTTGTCTTCTCGCTGGCAGGAAAAATGCTAGCAAATATTTATGCAAATCCGGGAAAGAACTTGAGTAGTTGCACCCTCCACTCCACCCTCCACGTCGCATGCATCAAAAGTATATCAGCGCATCTCCTGCTTTCCTTATTCCAAGACAAATGACCAGCCGCGATCATCAACAAGTTCATCAGCGGGCGCCATAAACGTTTGTTGATTACCCGCAGCCTTGCCACACTTTTTCGTGCCACCTCAGAAGGCGGAGCACCGGAGAAGCGAAAAAAGTGGGGATGGGGCTTTGCTAGTTATTTGCATTCACTGGGGGATCCGTTACACTCCAAGGGCAACCTTTCTTTCTTTCGCTTTCCCGTTTATCGTCCGTTGGCTTGTGGCGAAAGATGAAAGTGTTTGGCAGCCGTCGTCGACGGCAAATGGAGCAGGCCACCACTGCCAACCTGCTCCTTGGCTAACTCGCATTAAGTCCACACCTGCCCTGGCATCATCATCATCTTCTCCAGCTGCCCAAAAAAAAAAAAATGGGAAAAGGGAAAAGGGGGATCAAAATGGAGCGCTCACAAAATGGAATAGAATTGCAGATTCATTTCACTCAGTGGGATACAGTCGGCAAGATTGGGGCGGGTGGCATACCTTTTAGCTGGTTTATGTTTGCCTTAGCCAAAGGAAAAGGTCAAAGGCCAAATCAGTTTTCCAGCTCCCAATTCCCAAGGCGACCGCAGATTGGAAAGAAGCCGGGCGGAGGAAACCCATTCGTAAACCATCTAAGCAGCAGCTTATTAACCTTACTGAACCCCAACCGGAATTGGAAAATTCCCTTAATCAATCAAAATATGAAAAACGCAATTTTTACCAACAAGGTGCAGCTTATTTAATTAGTTATTTATGTTTAAATAAACTTTTTCGCTGATTGCATATGAATCGTACTTAAATTGATTGACTTATCAATATTTATTGTGAAAAGCACATTTTGAAAACTGTCATCAGTTAAAAGATCTACATTTTTATACAAAATAAAAATCCTTTCAGTATTGATAAATCTAGCCAAAAGAAGCATTACGAGGTATTTAACATGCTCTTAAACAAATGAATGAATATTTATTTTTTTTTAAAACAGTACAACATTAATGTGCGCCATTTTTAGGGTTAATGTTTTCAAAATTGAGGGCAAGTTGGTAATGGGTATTTTTTAGGGGCTTACATCCGAATGTGCAGGCAAAAAGTGTGTATTTTTTGGCGATTGTAAGTAAGCATTTTTATGAGTGCATTGATCCATGAGCGTAGTCTGTTCGATGCGCTACTATTGGGGTTCAAAGCTTGTTTTTGCTTTCGCACCAGGGAAAATTCGATTTGTCTTTTCTTGAGATTTCTCTCAAGTGAACGTCTTCTTCTCCCGGAATTCTCCTCTGCCCCCGCAAGCTACTTCATCAGCTCATTCTCCATATTTTTCCCCGCTTTGCTTATATTTTTTCGCTTTGGCTGGATGTGTCTTGTGTCTTCTGTATCTTTGTCTTGACGCCTTGCCTAGCGGCAAAGTTTGTCGCCTCCTCAAGTTCCGCGTCCTTCGTCGTAGTCCTGCGGGTGTCCTGGTAGCTCCTGGCTCACAATAAACCACTTTACAGCTACTAGTTTTATTTGCTGCAGCTTCTTTCTTATTTTGCGCTAACGGAATTGAATTAAAATTTACATTTTTAATCATTTTTCCGCGCTGTGACTTTAATTCAACCAATTCTCCCAGCGCGTTTAAAATGCAGTGCAATTCATTTGTGGCACAGTCCGTCTCTGTCTCATTTGCTTTTAATTAGTGTGAAAAGCGCAAATTATTCTCCGCCTTTCTGCTACACCGCCCCAAAACCCCGCCTATCGGCATTGCCCACCAAGTCGTAATTGGCTTACAACGACTGATGATTATAATGTGCAGGCATTATATATATAATTACTATCGCGCTGCTTATGCTCAACCTGCTTCGATTGGAAATTGTGAAATTCTGAAATTCTGAGCGCTTTCGTCGCCTTTTCTGCCTGATGCAATATTGTGGTTGGTTTTCAAGTGATTTAAAACTACATATTTGAGGTGTCCGATTTGCATTCAGTCTGCCCA
This sequence comes from Drosophila santomea, assembly GCF_016746245.2. Classification (NCBI taxonomy): domain Eukaryota; kingdom Metazoa; phylum Arthropoda; class Insecta; order Diptera; family Drosophilidae; genus Drosophila; species Drosophila santomea. Next base: position 22,632,127 of record NC_053018.2, read on the forward strand.
ACGCTGCGCAGCTTGGCGTATCTCTTCTCTGAACAAAAGCAGCGGACACTTTGCAGAATTTGACAATGTGGTAAGTGGAGAAATTATAGACACAATCCCAAAAGTGTTTGCCACAGAATTTGCAGAACTCAACATTATTCATTCTGCACATTTGCTTAGATATGCAAGTCAGATTTTAATTACACTCCTTTCGTTAATTGATTACATCAGGCAATCGATTCCCTTGTCTCCCGTTGGCATCCATCACATTGCGACTAAAACTCGGCTATTTGGAGCGGAAAAGCTTTGGCAATTCTCTGGAGTATGTTTCCATTGTTTATTGCTAATGTTGTGTCGCCTTCCCCACAGACAAATACCCCGCGCACACACACGGATATCCGAAGTTAGTTAATAAATTTAACGTTGATGAGCCAGGGAAGAGTGCAAATTGGCCATCAATCGGGAACTCAGGCAAGCAATGGGCCTTGTCCTAAGTAGGTCTCAACTGAGAAACTGAGGAACCGAGAAACTGCGGAACTGCGGAACTGTAGAACTGCCGACTTGACAAGCTGACGAACGGGCAAACTGACAGACGGAAGCCAGAAACGGGCCCATTATTGTTGTTAGTAGGGGGCGGCATCCCTCGTGAGCGCAAATTAAATGCAAATTCAATTAATTTGAAGCAAACAATTTGCTTAAATTAATTAATTGAATGTGAATCTAAAGTGCTTCCAATTTAACGCTGAAGAGCTCGGTTCCACCAGCTGGCCACTGAGGGGGCTGGGGGGTTGAGGGGACTTATGGGACTAAGGGCTCCCTCTGCGTGTGTGAGCTCGGCATTTATAGAAATTATTGGAACAGGGGGCCGGAAAGAGGCGTGGCACTGCACTAGGGCGATGCGGCGAGCCGCAAACTTTGGCAACGTTGCGTATGCGTAATTCTGCATTTGCTTTGCGTTTGGGCCCGACATCGGGCATTAAGCAAACTGTTCACTTCAAAATCAACTCGAAAATAAACAGCAGCAGCCAAAATGCAAATACAGCCCCGTGTATTAGTGTGTTTCCATGCTGATTCGAGATGGCGGCGTGAGCCATTCAGGGGAAAAATAGTTTATTGTTGTCGTTTTTTTCTTGAAACATATTGAATGGGCCACAAGAAACGGGTAGTTTTGAGTGGCAAACATTTAAAATCAGATACTTAAACTATTTATTTAAACAATCTTTATGTCCACATCCAGTTACATAATTTATTTATTCGTTTGTGACGTTGTGACTTTTGAAGTCATTCGCACAAACATTTTTTACATTTCGTCAATCCTTACTCAGATAACTGTATCGTTTAAATTCCCATACATATAATTTTAGTATCAACAAATGCTTGCAAACTGCTGATCAATATTACGGAATTCAAGGGTCACACATATAGGCATAATTTAGAATAAAAATCTCTTTGTAAGCTAACTTTCCTGGATTGATTACGATAGGCATGATAATTAGTATTTCTGTTGCACTATTCCGTTCGCTACCTAATTCAGATACATATCGATGTTGCCCCCTCACGCATGCATCTCCAATCGCAGCCGCAGAAATTTTCGGGACCACTCTCTCTCCAAAACGGCTTTCATCGGTTAACCGGCAACAAGGCAACTACTATCGAATGTGGATGACTAACAGCTATTACTACCATGCCACGCCTCCATTGGCTGTTCTATCAGAAGCCCCTTCACCGCTCCGTTGGCAGTTTGAACGTTGTTTGCATTTTATATTTGCCAAGTTTTTATCGCTCGTTATTCACGTGGTTCGAATTCGCTTTCTGGCCTAAAGGATGGGAGCTGCTGCAAAATTATGCGCTTGATTAATATGCGAGTTCAATGCGAGTGTGCCACGCCCATATGGCATCCCTCCCACCGCTGGAACGCATAACTGTTTATTTTGATAGTTTAATGTGTGTGCTAGTAGGCGGCTGTTTATTTGCTTTTAGCCAAGCTACTGTTGTTGTTGTTATTATTTGGCCAGCAAATACACACCAAAATGGCAAATTTGCGCATTGCCAAAGTCAACGAATTGTAAATGATTATAATGATTTTCTTTTATGAGAGTTAATTTAAGTACAGCAAAAGCAAATGAGCAAATTGATCACAACCATGCTGTTATGCAATTGTAAGGGGGCACAAATAACGGTTCCATTGAAAATTCGAAAGCCAGTTCATATAGGAAGTTGACCCAATCCCTTCGACGACCATTTCCACGATTAATCACCTATTTCAGCGCACCAAGCAAACTTGGGATTTGACAAAGTCGCAGCCATAATAAAAGATATTTTCACTTTCGTTGGTCAAACTGGATCCGAGCACAGTATGAAGTCGAATCCAGGGTCTGACCAAACAACAAGGCATCCCGAGCGATAATAAATTTAAGATCATTTATCATTTGACGCATTTCGGCTAACAAGCAAATTCGACTTCGCCGGAGACCCTTGAGACTTGAGACTACCAAGCAAATTCAGAGACAAAGCTAAGACAATGACTCGCCGACCTATATCGATAAATATCATTTGTTTGCCTGGGACCCAATAGACCAAAAGACCAGGCCAACAGCATCTCGGGTCAGCTTTTTGGGTCGAGCCGCGGGTAGTTTCCAGCAATCTATTGACAAATGCCCTGGCCCGAGCTTTAATTGCCACAAGCTGCTCCCTGAACCTCTCTTTCTAATAGATTTTATCGGCTCAAATTCAATATACATAATTCTTGTGTGAGCTTCGAGGGAAAAAACTAATTTTTAGTTGATTAAATGGAGGGATGTGCTACTGGTCCCCCGGTTCTGAAATTCCCCTTTTGAAAAGCAATGTAGATAGCAACTCCTCTGTTAGTTCCTATTCGATTTATTTTACAACCGCTCATTGTTTGCTATCCCTTGTTGCGCGATAATCACATAAGAATAGGCGAATTGGAAAAACACTAGAAAAGCTGAGGCTAAGTTCCATAAGAAATCGTAAACAATTCGATTGCTTTTTTTCGGTTGATATGTAAGGGCTCGGAAACTGTGGCCACAAGAATCGTAGGTAATACGTATTCAAATATTTCCATCAAGTTCTGAGGTTTAAGGTTGCGTTGAGCCAGACTCACCTGGAATGAGGAAAGAGATAAGTTAAAATTGAGTACTACTCAAGCGAATCTTATGTATATATCCAAAACCCATCCTCTAGACCCCTTTACTCTTTCCTCCAGGGAACGGTGATGTGAAACAGTTATTACGGCTGTACGAGCCATGTACGAGCCATATGCCAATTAATGTGTGCCTCACGCACCAAGGGGCAGGAAACCCGATCCTAAGTTTGGCAACCAACTCATGCAGCCCCGAATGCCACGCAGGCGACAAATATGGCAGAAATGCCAGCAGACTTCTGCTGCAGCTGCGACTTCGCCTAAGGCAATAAAGCCGCGTCCAAAGCAATAATGGCTCATTACGCGAGCCGCTGATGAGAGCCCAAACAACGGATCCGGGTGGACCCCGACTGCCCATATCGCGGCAATGAAATCGTTTCTTCTCTCTGCCCGGCTTACTAAACGCGCGCATGCGCAGCGGGGGAGGGACGCTGCAAACTGCAAACTGTAAACTGTAAACTGCAAACTGCCAACTTGCAACTGCAACTGCCCAGGCAACTGAGCATTTGCGATCGCTTGGAGATTGGGCCACGACGACGACCACAAGTTGCTTGGCATTTGGCCAACTGCCTGGGCGCGCTGGCTCATACCGTCCAATAATATTTATTTGGGTACTGAGCAACGCGTTTTGCCTTATACTTCAGTCAAGGCACTGAACTTTTAACTTTAACTAACAAACCGATTGGAACATTCAATCTACATTTTATTCTTTTTTAATGACATATTCAAAAGTATTGAAGTGCTAACTAGTGGGCTGACTTAAGATTCTGTTTAAAAATGTAATTTTGGTGCTAGCGTATTGAAAACAAGAGATAATAAGTTGTACATAAAATAATAAAATACAGAGCAGATCCGATCTCGCTGTTTTGTTGCACACTGTGATTGGGTGAATGCTTCACACTTGACTTGACCCTTGCGTGGCCTGTTGGCCGGTCTCTCAAGGCTTGCGGTCCACGAGCCCCTCTCCGCACCCAAATAGTTGGGTACCTTCTAATGTTGCTAATTTCCTAACAGAGATTTGATCCGCGAGATTGGCGCCGTCTTGGGTGGGAAGAGGAGGCGGCGGGGGTGGAGATCCAGTGGGCAGCTGCGTGTGTTGGCGTTTCCTCCGAACAGCGGCTGGTTTTGGGTAATTGGTATATCAATTGTTCGCCTCCATTGTTCGGTGCGCGTATGGCGAAATTTACGAGCTTGTCCATTTGGAAATTTGCCTTATACGAGTATGAGGCACAACGTGCAGATTCATTTGCATTGCAAAAAAACGGCAATGGAAAACGCCTTCGATGGCTGCTGCTCCAGTTCTCCAGCTCTGTGGCCCGTGCTCCATACGCATATGAGCAAATGACGGATGTGGAATCTCTGCTTGGCCCATTCGAACTGCATGATTACAACTAATGATCCTGAACAAAGAGTCCAGCCATACATTTTTGGTGTAGTGAGGAGGGGGTAGCTATAAAATTATAGTGGTCCCGATCCGACGCGGATCTACAGGTTACTAAACAGTTCGTTATGGCTAAAATAATATTTAAATGGGAGTCGTCATAAGTGGAGGGCCCCGTCGTAAAATCAAATGCACTTTGTCCTCGTCATCGGGAACTTAACGATCACTTAAGAACTGGAGCGCACTGGAAAGATCGTAAAAATTAGGAAAAGTGAGGAAGGAAGAAAAGCTTAGGCTTTATATGGTGCCCACTCTTAAATACTTCGCAGTCGATGCACAATCAGCGGACAGCGAATGCGATGCAAAGGTTATCTCTATAACTAGCCATGAAGAGAGAAGTTGTCGCCATGAAAAGACCCGCGGATCCCCCGTCTGTCCCGACCCTTTTAAACCGGGATAGGTTATCAATTTCAACGACGGGTCAGCCAGACTGCAGTTTCTATGTATAAGAAACGGTTCCATTGTTCAAGCGGAATTATGACTAAGCTGAAAACTTTGCGATTGACCCCTACGCCACAAATAAAAACAATTGCCTGCCCCATGCATTTATTCCGAGTGTCTCTGTTCTGTTTTTGCGGGTTTACTCATTTTCATTTTCGAATTCATTTCACGTTCTACAAATTTGAATATGGACTTATTTTGTTGTGGTTCTCGTTCATGTTTTTTTCTTTTACTTTTGTCTGTCTTTCAGTTTGTTGGACTTCTCTGGGCAGCTGCATCGGCGGGGCAAGTCCAATGACTCAGTTGTCGGGCGTTGAAAGATTTAATCGCAGCAAGTTTCGTGGCTGCAACGGAGTGGGGCGGAAAAGGGGATGGCCTGCGAGGGGTTTTCGGGGCATACCGCTGCCAGTCCAGTTTTTTTGTGGCATTCCAGGCCTCTCCCAGTCGGATTTCTGTGCCCACACTCAGTCATTTTACTGGTGTTTCTGGAAATGAATTTGTTTACAAAGAAAACCATTCGAAACATTCTAGAGGTTGATCTTAAAACCGAAAGCAGCCAGTAGAGATTCACTCAAATAACTTGTTTGGTGAGCAAGCGATTGACGCACATTTCATTCAACGCCTTTGTTTACCTAGAATTTGCGAATAGTGTATGCCACTTTTGTGGGTATTTTTTGATCCGATGGTTTACACTGGGCACGAATAGCCGAGTAATGAGTTCTAAATTAAGATCTTACCTTGGAAAGGTGCGAGTTTTCATTTCTTTCATGAGCCCCGATGGCTCATCTCCCATTGATCCCGCAGTAACCGTTTCGCTATCATAAACTAAGATTATCTCTAAGGTGGCTTCCCGCATACATCACAAATGCATCTTTTAACAAAGTCACCCTAAGACAACAACAACAATCTCATCAGCGAAAGCTTCTGTCCGCCAAAGAATCCCCTGCAGCAAAAATGTGAAATATGAAAAGGGGAAAAACCAAATAATGAAAAGTGTTTTCAGCGTCGCCAAGAAAAATGAAAATATTATGTCAGGCAGCGGAATAAAAGAAGCAGGAGGCTCCACTGAGGAGGGAACTCCTGCCCGGCAGGTGACATAAGCCTCGAACACACAAGAGCGAGCTCCGCGATGAAGTTAAAGTTCCCAGCCAGCAGCTAGTGAAGTGCAGCCGAGGATGCAGGCGCTCCGGGATCCGCAAAGCCAAGCTGGCAAATGTCAACACAAACAAAGGTAACGGATGGTAGTTGCGGGGAAGAAGAAGCCATCTGAGGAGGAACAGTGGTTCAACCTGCTAGTAAAAAAAAGTTGTCGGACGAAAAGTCTTTCTGAGCTTAGGTTGGTTGTTCTATCTGTCTATAAAAATATGAAATATTAATATTAAATATACTGATTGGGTCATAGCTATTGCACTTGTTTTTTAAACAATTTATATTTCGAGATTGGGTATTTAAGGCCCTAAGTTCTGCTAGCTTGTTACGTAGAAATCTTAGAGTTGTAAGCTATTATTAAGCCATTTTACAATTTCCAATTCTCTTACTAAACCAGCTTTCCAAAAATACACAAATTACGATTGTTATTGTGAGTTAAGACATCCTCAAAGATATGGTAAACGACTTATAATACTATAAATTGGTCAAAAACTGCCGCCTTTGTGCCACTGTACCAGGCCTCCAGGCCTCTCTTGGGGCAAAAGTGGGTGACAGTGCGGCGGAGTGCAGCACTGCACATGTTAACCCTTATGTCCGCTGCTTAGTTAACCCTGCCTATGTGACCGGCGGCAGATTGAGACAGGATGAAAGGGATGAGAAGGGCAGTGCAAGTGGGAGGGGCGCAATTGAAGGTGCATTGGGGCTTCCGCTATCAGCCGTCGCCACAAGGCTGTGGGTTCATCCTGGGCACATCCTTTGTCGCGACACGGAGGTCGCCACACAGAACGAACTGAACTGAACCAATCCGAGCCGAACTGAACTGAACTGAATCGAGCTGAGCTGAACCGCCGCCGTTGTCGTTGTCCCATGGAATTTTGCAATTTCTTTGGGATTTCGAAATTGCTTTTTCTACTTTTCGCAGCCCTTTGCAGGAGGCAGCTCTTCAACCTCCGCCCCAGCTTGCTCTGCGGCCCACAGACATCGTCAATCCCCCCGCGCAGAACCTCAGCTTTAGCGCCATTTCACCTTTGTGGGGATGTGGCAAGGATTCTACTCAGCTCCCCGCTGCTCCAGGCATTGTTGGCCTCCGATTCTTTTGAGGGCAACCCCATGGGTTGCGGGCGAGCGAAAGAAAAAGCGCCGAAGAAAAAATCGATCAAGAAAAATGACTTTTGTGGGTTTTCGTAATTTTCATTGCACGCGTAATTGAAAATTTTCAAATTCCTGCTTGCATTTTTCGCCGCCCGTTTCCCGATTCCACTTTCGCTCCGCCATCACTTTTTATCAGGCTCAAATGGAATTTATATGATGATAAAGGAAAATATCGCCGCTCTTCTCCCCTCCCCTCCCCGCCTTATGGCTTATTCGTCTATTCGATTCTCCCCACTTCCATTGCGGAAGCTTCCCGACCGCCGCTGTTTTCATTACGCTTTCATTATTTGTCGAAATTGTGTTAATCTTTGAGCTTATAGTTTCCGAGTCTCTGGTGGAAAATATTGCACTCAGCCAGCGAGCAGCGATGCCAAATTGATGGCAATTTGGTGAGGAAACGCCGAGCAGCTGAGGGTCTTTACGGTTATTAGAATTGGACAGCATGCTATAACTATGCTATAGGTAGGGACTGAAATGGGTAATCGCTGGCCTCGAACTACGCGCTTCATCGTGAAACTCTGTATTTCTTACTTTGGTCCAGTCAAGTACTTTTCCTCATTGCGGGATAGCTATCAGGAAATCGCCCACTCGAACACTGAGATGCACACCACCCACACACAGGCCACTAAAACTGGAGCTTTGTAAATCCCAACTAATAATTTTGTAACCTTATCTGCTGCTCTTGTTGTCACAAGCCCACAAAGCGGGAAAGGAAGAGCGAGGAGGGAGGAGTTGGCGGAGGTCGAAGGCTGGCCACAGAAAAGCGCATATCCCACAACGATAATGAAAATGTCACACGAGCCTCGCATTTTCTCATCACCCAGCATCATGAGCACGACGACAACGGCAACGGCAACGGCAACGGCAACGGCAATGTCGTCGCTTCAGGAGCTGCAACAAAGACGAGGCGGATAGTGGGCTGACTCAACCTTTATAAACGACCCACTATAGGGGAAGGTCGTCCTGGGAGTGGCGAGGTCGTCCTGGCTCAGTCTCGAATGCAGCGCAGGAAAAGGAACCAGCAGCACGAGCAGGAGCAGGAGCAGGAGCAACATCAGCGACAGCAGCAACAGCCACGCTGACAACAACGTAAAGGTAAATCCTAAATAATGCGTTGCGCTCACTTCACAGCATCTGAGAAGCGGCGAGGATGTCGCCGCGGGAATAGCCCATGAAGGACTTGCCGAGAAGGTGGTGTCGTTGTGGTTGCGCTAGTTAGAGCCCCAGTTGCAAGGACAACAGGTCGGAGGCAACCAATGTAACCAAGTTGATACTCTTTATAGAAAGAGGAAAAATCGCGTTAGCCTAATCGTTTACAATTTAAGAAAATAATCAAATTCAAAGGTGTCTTAGCGCATATTATCACATAAATGACTCAACAATATAATGAAACAAGGAAAAATCTAAGATATAAGGCTCAAGGAAGAATAATAAGGCCAATACCAAACTGTATTCTCAAGATCACTTATCCTTTGTATGATCTTAACAAGGCACAGTTGCCAACTTTCCGTGTCAACGTATATTCGTTCGTCCTTTCTAGCCCAGAAACAGACCCTGTTAGGTTCCTGGTTTTCAAAATAGTCTGGCAAGATGAAGGACACTACGCACTCTCGATTCCATTTGGACTGCCTTCCTGCCGACTGCCGACTGCCCACTTCCAATCCCTATCCCAATCCTATCTGCACTCCTATTCCATCCACTCCCCACTCCATTCTATTCCCACTTGGCAGGACATTTTGCGGTTAGCTTAAAGTTCCTTACCCAGCCAAGTACAAGGCGATTATAGTTCTGGCTCCTGCTCCACTGCCTGACTGCTTCTCTGCCGCTCTGCTCCTCTGCTCCTCTGCTCCTCCTGTTGCCGCTGCTGCTGCAGACAGTCTTAGTGGCTGTCGTAAGTTCTAATTTCTTATTATTAGGCGTGGCTGGCAGTCGCAGGGCTGGCGTGGTAAGAACCGCACAAGTTTCCTCTGCTGTGGCATGAAATTATGGCACAACTTGCTGCATACGAAAATGGCGGCTTGGTAAATAGTTCTGGCCAAACTATTTCTATGCTGCAGTGGCTTTTAAGACCGTCAGATGAGGTTGTTGCTGCTGCTTCTGCCGTTGGCTTTGTTAAGGGTCGGTTTAGGGGCTCATGTCTTTAGGCCCTGCTCGCCAGGCCTACAATTGATGGTCCTACATTTTGGGGAAACTTTTACTGGAACGATGGAATGGATTTAATTAAAACATTCCCAGTGGCAGCGGAGAAGCCCGAGTGGCCAGGTCAGTGCAATTACCGAGTGCTGGCAAAGTTATTCGTTTCTCAAACGACGAGGCAACCGGATCCGGATCTGGGGCCACTAAGACAGGATTGGCAGAAGCAAAGCCGGCCGAATAAGGAGTGAAAAGTGCAAGGCAATAATCGAAATCAAGAGGAAAGTGCACAAAGCGAATGGCGAGCATCAGTGGGGTTCGCGCTCCAGCTCAAGGGCTCTGCAGGATGAGCGCGGTGAAGCCCCAAACCGGTGGTTGTCAAAGCTGAAGCCAAGGCTCCAGACCCAAGCCCATTCCCAATCCCAATCCCAATCCCAGTTCCAGAAACAGAATCAGAATCAGAACCAGACCCAGACTCCGAACAACCCAATCCGGGTCCGAGACCATTATTGTTTCCATTTAACTTACAACATTTTGCACTTTGGCCAAAGAGCTCGAGAGGGTGAGCCGGGAAGGCAATTGAGCACGAGAGAGACGAGAGAGACGAGAGATGGATAGTCCAAATAGATAAACGGCCAAGTCGAACAAAAAATGGCCAAGAAAATTGTGTGTGAAAATGAAACTGATTGCAGGGAAGGCCAACTTATAAAGGGGGGAAATTGATGCAGCCAAACAAACCATGAGAGCCAAGCCAATCGAAGAGGAGGCTGCCAAAGAGCAAAAAGGATGTTGGGGGAAGCAATAAAACGGATAATCGTCAATGAAGGGGTGAACTAGTTTATTGGTAACCATTCAACACTAATGACCAAGATTGGTTGAGAAAGTTTATTGAGCTTGGTCGAGATTATAACTCACTGATGTACTGATATTCAAGTTAATTCTCCAGATTTGGCAAAGCTGCTGTTCATGAACTGATCCATTATAAATTTCAATATACAATCAAATGCTCTATTCATTCCAACTCTTTAACTTACCTTTTCATGTGGAAACTCTTAAAGAATCAGAGTTGCTTTCGGGAATCCTCACATTCAACTCAGACTCTCCAATGCAACATGTGTCGCCAAAGAGCAGTAGGGACAAAAGGAGAATGTGAAAACTAAACAAATGAAATTGTTTTGCGTAAAAATTGCAATCGAGCAATGAAGTGTAAAAGTTTGCAAAACGTGCAACGCAAACGGCGGCGATGCCGACGTTTGTCTCTAACAAAGTTGTACTTGTTTGTGTGGCGGCTGCTGTGAGCAACGGTAAACAGTTGAATTCAACATGGTATTCAAGACTGTAGGCCCGAGACCATCGCCTCAGGCCAGCGCGGCAGTAACAGTTGCAAAAAATGGCTGCGGAAACAGACGACGTCATCATTGTCATGGAAGCGGTGCAACTTTGTATACCCCGCAATGGAGGCTTACAGGGCTATACAGTCGTTAGGAAAATGAGATCTGTGATTGTCTCTCATCTTCGTCTTAAGCTAAAAGTAGGTCTTGCAAAATGGACGGCACTTTCCAGTGGCATTTTTTTAAAAAAGTCTTCGCTTTTTAAACATAAATAATAATACCTTCTAATAGCAGTAGAATAAAATTTAGAGGCCCACATATACACATATTCCAAGAATGTATGATCAGGATCCGTAGTCTTGCCATTGTAGACGTAGACACGTCTACTAGAACCACTGATTGATGGGTATCTTATGGTCCAGGTCTTTGGAAGGAAGAATCCCTCTTCCTTGAGCTTCGCGGTGGCCAACGGTGAGGACTCTTTCTGAAGAACCTATCGCCCAAGGGCGACGCATTGCAGGCACAGACAGCGCTCCTGCTGATGATTATGAATAATGATGATGATGTTTATGGCGGCGGTAAAGTTGTGACATTCGGAGCGATAAGCAGTAATGGGATGGAGGGTTGAAGAGCTACCCCATTTGTGGAATGCCGCTAAAAGTTCAGATACAACTGGAGAGTTTTACGAGGGAATCTATGTAGTACTGGCTACGTTTTAATGTACTCGTTTGTAATTTTCCTGCCCCGGGAAAATGTCTAGCTGCCACTCGCCACTGATTGCTTATTCTTTGAGGTCCTTCAATGAATTTTTAAGGCTTTACACTCTCGTTTTTCCTTTTATTTTTCTTAGAAGGGGCATAGGATTTTTCTCAATTTGCATTGTTTTCTTTTTTCACTTAGTCCTGGGAGTCCGCTCATTGCTTATTTAATTATCTTTTGTATTGTCAAAAGGTTGAAACGAAAGTTGGGGCCTGGTCAGAGGCTTGAAAGCTCCATTGTTGCCAGGAATTTCCATAACCTCCTTTTTTTCGTATCCTTTTGCTGCGGCCCAGGCACGTGCATCTCAAGGGTTAAATTAGTGGGGTGTGAGTAAGAGCCTTTGAGTCTTAATTGATAAATCGCTTAAAATTCCCCATGATTGAACCGCCCTGAAATCTTCCCTCAGGCCAATTCAAACTATTTCGGCTAAGGAAACTACGCAAGCAGCAAAATAACTGTAAACCGAACGGGGCAGAAGCAATTTAAAGAAGGAAAATTGAAGCAGGAACAGAAATGAATAAGGATTCTCATTCGGAAAATCATTAAAATGTCTGAAGGAAGCGGGCTCCGGACCGGGCCAAGAGAGGACCGGAAATGTGGCAACAATTGTATATAGCACATGAAAGCATCAACAACGGAACGGGCAGGTGGAGCAAATCCTGGCGAAAGGATGCAATTTAGAGAAAAGAGCATTAAAATGAATGGCAAGTAGGGCCAGAACGAGTGGGGCGAGGAAATTAAAAAAGCCGACAGAGAGCGAAACTTGAGGCCAAGAGCCCCTGGAAATGTGGGTCAACGAGGATGAAGTGCGAAATGTCAACACCTAGAGATGGGAGCTCGAAGGGATCGTAGAATTTAATATGTCTTTAAACGGATTTTTCTGTAGATTACTCGTCTAACCGTAAGTCTGACTAAATTCATAACTTACAAAGATATTTGGTGCTAAGAGCTTTTATAACTGCTAAACTCGGCGTAAGCAGGCCATATCGTGGGGTTATAAGATATAGGTTATTTTCTCATAATTTGATAGAGATGACAAATAAAATGTATTACATGTATTAAATACTTCTAGATGCATTTTGCCAGCCAACAAAAGGATCGTTATCGTGTCACGATATTAAATGAGAAAGGGGGTATCCTAACCAGACGCCCCAGCGTGGTGCGCGTCGAAATTAAATTTTAGCCATGCCAAGGGAAAAGTTGACGTGGAGTTGGGGAGGGGTTTCTTTTGCCCTTTTGGCCCCAAAACTTTTTTAACAAACATATTCGATTAACTGGCCTTGGAATGGGCAGAAAAGGGGCAAAAGGGCCGACCCGGCTGGAATTGCTTACCCTTTTTGTTTCTATTTATCGGAAACCACTTGATTATGCAGGCTTATCCCAAGTCCGCTGCCGGGTCTTGTTTTGTTTTTTCTATAATATATTTTTTGTTTGTGCTTGACCGCCCGTGGAATAGAGAAGTTGTGCAAAGCTTGGCTTTAGTTTTCATTGGAGCGTGAAAATTTGTTTGAAAATCCTTCTGCTATTTCGATTTTCGTTCTCGTGCAATATTTATGATTCCTTCGAATATTCTCGTGGCTGCCTTTTCTCGCTGCCCGGTTGGGCTAATTTATAAATTGTGTTTCCTTTCAAATCTTACATGATTGCTTGGAAATTGCACTTTCTTTTCTACTTGTATTTTTATGCCCGTTACTTGTAGAGTAAAAGGGTATACCAGATTCGTTGAAAAGTGTGTAACAGGCAGAAGGAAGCGTTTCCGACCATATAAAGTATATATATTCTTGATCGGGATCAATAGCCAAGTCGATATGGCCATGCCAGTACATCCGTCTGTCCGTCTGTATGACGCCCACCCAAACGCCTATAAGCCACCAAAAACTGAGTAACGGGTATCAGATAGTCGGGGAACTCGACTATATGTGTTTATGATAATTTCATTGGGCAGTTAGCAGGCAAGGTCGGGAGCTCTTTCTACCGGTTATATAGGACCCTGATTAGGTCTAATGAATTCCTTAGAACATTTAATGGAGATTGCTGAAATCTAGTCTGTCTGCCTCGGAAAGTGTAAACTGGATTTTTCCATCCCCAATTATATTGTGGCCTGGTTGAGTACATGAAATAAACTTGTTAAAATGCAAACAAAACGCAATAAATTGTGTGTTCTTTGTCAGTGGCTTTCAATATTTGCAGTTGCTGTTGTTGCTTCTGCTGCTGGCCAAAGTCAATCCAATTCTGTAAATTAAATTAAATTTATTACACTTACCCCTGCTCCTCAACTTTCCCCCTTCACCCGCAGCAACTTTGTTTGTCCCTGTGGCTTTTGTTTTTTGCAAGAGGATTGAAAAAGTGCATTAAAAAAATTAATTTCCATGTAGTTGATATAGTTGAGGCCAATTTACAATGTGCAAAAAGCTTTTGTAATAAAATGTACAAGCCTGACCATCAGGTGAGTCCATAAATCGTCTGGATTATGATTCATTATAAGGATGAGTGAGGATTTTATCAATCTTTGGCGATCTATTAGTCCAGGTCTATTCATCCACCGCAGTTGGTCGGCAGAGAACAAATGGACATTTTTTTGTTGTGCCTGCAGCGCGTGACAAAGGCATAAAAATACAGTTTTGAATTCAAGAATGAGGAATGGTAAGGGTACCTAAGAATTGTCAAAAGAGTTGAGCCCAGCACAATTGACAACGTATAAATTCAAATTTCAGCTCTGCCATAGGAATGTAAAAAAGAAAATAAAAGAATCGTTCAAATGCGGCGATTGACAAGCGGAGCCACGAAATGCAATTAGACACGCCCTGCAATAACACGGAGCCCCCATCTAATGGTCGGCTTCTTTATCGCCAAGCCTTTATCATCTTCACTTCAATAAGTGAAATGCATTAGCCACAAAACCGTACAGTTGGGTTCAAAAACCTCCCTTGGGGGAACGCATAACGGGTAATGGTTTAATTACTCCCAATGTCTTATCTCCCCGCGACTTTGTTTTAGTTCGTAGTGTCACGGCTCATTTCAAAAACTGTTTTGTGTTCATTGATTTTTAGCTCCGGAAAGAACACCGCAACTATCTCTTTGCGTGGCCTGACCATCCAAATATGAATTGTTATGGTGCTTTAGTTTGGGATTTATGGAAGCCAGATTGTGCTGAAGTAATTGTTTCAACCATTCCGGCGCACACGATTACACTCAAGCTCTACTATGTTCAATTTATTTTCGGTTCACAGCTAATTTTTATATTTTGTAGATGTCAGCCCAGGAAAATCAATCAACAATTGACACGAGAATGTGGGGGACCTTCTTCCATCCTAGATTTCTGTATTCCCAACTCAAGTACCCGCGCACCAGACATACAATAGGCCCAACCAAACCAAAAATACTCAGATGAATGTTAATGTACAAAACTGTTGAGCACGAGATGAAAGATCTCGGGACTGTCGCAGTTGTCAGCTCATTTTGGAGTGCCTGCTCCTCATCGGAGGATGGCCTCGTTAATCATAATTCAGTGGCCAAAGGGGTTAGCTGAGCTCGGAATGTCGAATGCCATTGCTGGAAATTCAGTTACAAAAGTAAACAAAAGTGGGACACCATTATTGATGGGGAAAGACGCTACCTAGAAAATGTACAAATGCGCTGATAAGAGAATGCAGATGGAGGGATGCAGCTGGCAAATGGGTTTACCCGTTTCCAAAAACTCCTAAGAGCATTCAGTGCTCCATTAGTGGGTGGGATTCAGAAAACGGGAAAATCAATTAAGGCGGATTTAATTTCCTCTCCTGACGCCACTTGAAAAGTTAATTGCAATGGTACGCGGACAAATGTTGGAGAGAGAATTCGATTTGGGGGGCTGGCTGTGGCCTACTGAACTTCACACATGTAAATTAGTTTAGATTTGAAGCAGTCGCGCAAGAGCCTTGAAACGAGACGATATAGAGAAGGCCCGAATTGGGAGCGGTTTCAGGGGATGCGCGTGAGTCATATTTTTGTACAAGACCCGTTTTTCGGAATAGTTTTACACTGAAATAATTTTGATCTGAAAAGAAAATCGAAGGAAAAGAGTAAAAACGAGGAATAAGAGTTCAGAACGACCACGATTTGTGCCACATGCCAGCTCGTTACGCACAAGACTGTATTTTTACAAAATATACCACTAAGTATTTCCATCAGGAGAAAATGGTACAGAACATGCTCCGTTTTTTTGTATTTTAACTAAAATAGGAGTAAGCGAAAGTTGTACTGTATTTAATGCATATTACGAAAATACTTATAAAATGAGTATACGAGTATGATCCAAGTTTATGAATACTGGGCCGAAGAGGCAAACTGAAAATGGACTTTTATAATAAATTTGCACTTTGTCACGTCCTATCAAAAGTTTTATGCGCTCTAAAGGCAAAAAATTTAATTTAACTGCCATAATAATTTAGCATGAGATGAGTCCACTGTGCAATTGGTGAGTCGCAGGAGCACGAACCAAAAATTGCATGCGGGACTCAAGAAATGCACCACCTTGTTAAAAAGGCAGACGAAGCGGGGAACGTGAGGAGGACAAAAGGACGAAGGATGAAGGATGAAGGACGAAGGAGGCAGACTGCTGCTGTATTTGCAGAGCGTATCAGGAGCAGGGGATTTTTTATTATAATTCTTACACACAACATGTGTGCATGATGCGGGACGAAGAGGAAACCGGCCGGATTCCTGGCAGAGTTTGTATTCGTCATCTGGCCTGCACTTCAATTGCGGCCAGGATATGCATAAGTGTTCTTGAACATTTTCAGATTTTTGTGCTCTGTGTTTCTCTTTTGTCAGTTTGGGGTTATGTTTATGTGGCGAACGAACAATTTTGAGTACACATTTGGGAGCAGAACCACGAGGGGCAAGGTGGCAGGGTCTGCGTACTGACAACTATTTACACAACTGCAATAATATTTTTGTCGCCAGCTTCCCTGCGATTTTCCAGACGTAGATTCACTTTTCTCCGACTTCGTTTTCGGAGCCTCTCACTCACTGGAATTGCTATTGAAATGTTTTCTATGGGCTGCCAACTTTTTTCTCTCCTTTCTCTCTGTGTCGCTGGAGAAAGTGATTTATGCGAGTGAGGAGAGTTTGTCTCCATCACGAAGCGACTTTTTCTTTTCCTCTGGCTACTTAGGTAGTCTTCCCTCCCCTTTTTCCCTCACTCACTTGCCTGTTGTTGATTTTGCCAAAAAGTGCAATAAATTAATGTTTTGATTTTGTGCATTACCGTGGAAATGGCAAAAGAAGTTTGTCGCCGTCAGTTGCATGTGCGAAAAGTTTTATCGCTCGGTTCTAAGGAGTTTTTCCCTGGATTTTCAATTCATATACATGGCTGAAGAGCTCGCTACTGAGGGAGAAAGAGTAGGTTTGCCGAGAACAAAGGCATTTGAGCTCAGTTGGATTAAAGCTGCGGCGGCATACTGGGCTGCCTATTAGGGTCTGGGGAAAGGCCGCATAAACACTTGAGAATTATGGGTTTCTTTTCACCGAGTACCCTCCCTCGGCTATGCATAATTCGAGACATTATCCTAATGTCCGAAGATCGCTTGAGTTGGCAGAAAAGCCTTAACTAGCGTGACAAACTCGGGATCACACACGCAGTTTGTTTGGGATGTGCGAGAGTTCCCAGAAAGCGGAAATGAACTGACTCGAACTTGGTGGTCTTCGCTAAATTTTGTCGCAAAGAGTTTACTTCACATTAGTTGTTTGGCACCACGAGTTTTGTGCCATCGGACATAAATACATATTATATTACAATAGGCCCAAAATAAATAAGTGTTCAAAGCTAGCCTTAATGTATTTCACCGTAAATGTAGCACATATACTTATCATATTATTACACCCACTTTTATGTATTGGTACCACTGTATCAATTCCTCTAAGGCTGAGTCCTCCAACTTACCTGCAACGAGAAGAACGGAACAATAGATAAAGTTAGTACAGTGTGTCTTCAAGGGCAGGCGAAAATGCAAAATCCGTATAAGAGTTTCTCGTGCGCCATTTGCCCAACGCGAATTCCCCAAACCCCAAACTACTTTTACCCAAAAGCCAGCCCAAAGTCAACTCATCCTCGTGGCTGGAGCTGCGATTGTTATTCGGGTCATAAGGCAGTTGTCCCTGTCGCAAAAGCGGCTTCTTCAGCATAACGAATCGAGGAAAGCCACACAGTCCGCCTCGTGCGCCGATCACAATGGAGCGGATGATGAAGATGACGATGTGGCGGTGGATGAATGATGGTGACGAGGCGGAGTCCCCGTGCTCCTAGAGCTTTGTGGCACACACGACTGCGCATATTTAATTGCTCATTGCGGAATCGGGTTGGATATCGGAGGGTTTGACTACGTAGTACTGACAGTTGGCACAAATTGCCAGGCGAACTTTCTTTTAACCGATCATGGAGCCCTGTTCTGCAGTCGCCTCCTACGCCTGTCGCATGTCTTATTTGAATTTTCCTGGCGTCATGCTGCTGCATTTCCCAGCTGCCTATTGTCATAAGCTGTTGCGGCTTTCAATTGCTGCATCTCGCTACTGTATTAAGCGGATATGAGAGTCCCAGTCATCAGAGAAATTTGTTGTACGGATTTTCAGGGCGACAGCTTTCTCAATCCTAGAGTTGAAAGAATAGTTGACTTCTAGTCCCATTTCAAAAGATAGAAATCATAATTGTTGCGTAAATATTTGGTCAGGTATAATTGCTGCAAGAAAAATACATACATATAATGCCGTCCAGTCGTTGTAAAACAATAATTTACATAATGTTTCTTACAAATCACGCACACAATGCAGTGACTTTCCACTCATTACCTTTCCTCCACCGTGAGGTTATTGATTTATTATTCAAAACTTTGTGCCGCATCATGCAGCAACATTATACGAAATCATCGTCAAAGAACATCTGTGAGGTGGCTTTGATGTGGTTTTCCTAACTACACTACCTTGAAGTTTACAACATAGATAAGACTTTGGGTTATTTGATTAAAGAGTGTACACAAATAAAAGTCTAAACGTTCAATTAAGTTTGTTGTGCGCAAGAGGTGGGTTGGCCGTCCTTGAAAGTATTCATTCATACAATACATTTTGATGACTAGAAAATATATCGGCCTTTAAGGAAAAACGGGTCAGGTAGAGTATCTAAACGGTGCGATAGAAACCCAAAACATCTTTTGTTTTACATATCATCGCCTGGAATCTGTGGAGAATGCATCTAGAAAGGGATGCGGATGGTGACCTCCACTGTTCCCGGACGGCATCATTAAAATTAACTTGAATGGCCAACCCACGGAGGAGCAGCGAGTTACGTATGCAAATTAGTGCACGGGTCTGGGAATTAAAGGGAGTAGACATTCCAGATGTCAATGAGATATCTCTGGCTAAGTGGGTTATGCCTTTATGGCCATGAGCTCCAGGCTCTGGAGCTGAAAGTACTTCAATATAAATAAGACAGGAATAAACGCACGCAGATAGTTAAATAGTAAACTCACTGCAGTAAACGTCTTCACACCTTCCCCTAATGTCGCCATTTTCTTAGATTCCCAGAATACGCAGCACTCTCCATGCTGGCGGTCATTGCACATTACCCTATATACATATGGAACCCCAACAGACTCTGCCCATTAACATAACTCCACCAAGAGCCACGTCCGCTCATCTCGTACCCCCATCTTCCATCTCCAATCACCCGGTACTCAACAAGTTCTAATAGGTTTGCTCTCCTCGACCGCCTACGTGGGTCTTTCGTCCACCTCGTGGACTACCCACGCACGTCCAAATTCTCCCTGACTTTCCCTCTTCCTTTCTCCGCCTGTCTGCGACTCTCCATCTGAGCGCGCATTTATGGAAAAGGTGGCTTGTTATTGTTCTGACGCTACAAAAAATAAGTGAATCGCGAATCCAGCCCAGCTGCAGTAGGAGAAATAAATGTTGTCCACAAATTAGTTGGAACACGATGTCAGTTCGGTTGGCGCACCATTTCTCCCAGTGTAGAACACTCCCACTGTCCACTACCCAGTTGTCCACTTTACTCCCCGTATCGTGGAGCTTTTGCATATAATTTATATGCATTTGACAGTTTTGACTGATTTATCGATGCAGGAGCATGGCATACATAATGCGTGCAGAGTCGCCTGCTTTTCCTGGAAAATCGGGAATAGTCATGCATTCACACACACAACGGCTCACTCACACAGCCGCATTAATTTAGCATAATGCATACAGCTTTTTGTGGCTTTGATGGGGGCCACATTATAAACGGTAGGCTTTTGTTGTGAATGAGTTTTCATGGCAAAAGGCAAAAAAACTATTATCGTTCTCGATATCTGGGTCTTGCTCTCGAGGTCTATATTGACTGGTTTGCTATGTCTGACGCGATAAATGACAGCTTGACAAGTGAAACGGGATAGTGAATGACTCAGTTCATTGCCCAACATACGGCAGCCGAATTAGCAGAGTTATACATATATGTATGTATGGATTGCTAGCTAGCATCAGGGCTTCGACCATGGCTAAAACAAGTCATGCTAGGAAGGCTTATGATGTTCTCTGTTTCCAAGTCCTACTCCTTCTCATCTAAAACCTATTCTGGGAGAAAGCGACTTGTGGTCGCGGTGAAGGAACGGGAGGGAACGGGAGGGAACGGAGTCATGACTTGGTTGCTGGACATGGCGGCCCACACGATGCCTTTGAAGCCGTGTCTCAACGCGTCATTGTTTTCCCATTTGTTTGTGATTTTTCCCCCTTTCTTTTAGGAGAGTCGCTTTACCGCAGTAATAAACAATCAAAACAAATGCAAGGCGACGTTTTATTGGCCACGCTTGGTTAGACGTTCATTGGCGCCCCCTCCCCATACACCCAGTATATCACGGACTCAATCTGAGTTCGGAGCCAAAACAGTCGAATACGTCCAGTTCGGTCTAGGACGATGACTAGGCGAGATGTGGGTGTGCGTTCTTGCTATATTTATGGCGTCTGCTGCAACTTTGCAGCCAAAAAGCCAAAAAGCCAAAACACACATTTCAAACTGTTTAATGGCATAATGCCAAAAAGTATTCAAAACAAGAGTGGTTTGAATAGTCTTCAGCGAACTCCAGTTGCTCTTAGAAACAACATTTGCGATTTCTTTTACATCGAATATCTTTGGCTGAAATCTGCAGCACCTTAGCTTCGTCAGGGCCATAGACCAGATATATTAATAGACGCTTGGCTTGCATTTTTGAGCGAATGCCGATAATGAGAAAAGAAAGCCCTGGGCGTGGAGCCCCCCCCTCGATACTTCTACTGTTCGATCCATAACTCAGACGGCACCGGCATATTGGCAAAGTTAGCAAGTTCATTTTCGGTTGCGGGTGCGTAAAATGATTTACCTGACTTCGCTGCTACTGCTCCTACTTACTCTCCTGGCTTTTGCCTGTCGAAACTTTTCTGGGCTTGCCAAAAGTTCAAGTTTTAATCTCATTATACGCTGACTTTTGTTTTTGGACGTGGCCTCCGACGGCCGGAGACCGACGGACCCCCTGTCTGTCTCCGGAGCAGAGGTGTCGGTTGTTGGGGATTTTTCGCATTTCACATTTCGCATTTTGCATTGCGCAGTTGTCGCAGTCGCAAAGTTTAGACCATAAAGTTGAGCTGGCGGCCTGGACCACAATCCAATTGCCAAATGGCCGGCCAGAGTGGGAACTGGATGGATTTGGAGCTGCATCTGGATAGGGGTTGGGGGTTCGTAAAGCTGTCTGCGGTATTCATTAGCTGCAGTGCGAAACAAACGTTATGGATTCGACCGGTGTTGCTGATGATGACCATGGTTGACATGGCCACACACTTAGGTGGGACTGCTGAGATGAGATTATGCAAAGGCGAGCCGACGTCAATGACCGAGAATATAAAGAAAGCCCAGTTTTCACTCCTATTATTTGCCTGAACCTTCCCACCCCGTCCTCGACCACGGCTTTCATTTCCGAGTCCATTATTTTGTACTTACGCAATGGAACCCAGCTCTTTTGCATCCGCTAAGCCCTATCAGATTACACAACTTCTCGCCTCAGAAGAGGTGCTTTTGATGCCTCCGTGGGGCATTGATTGATTTTCCCCAGACCACTGGCCTGATTAGCATACGGTCGGAAAAGTGTCAATCCCCAGTTAGGTCGGGCTTTGTCACTCCGGCAAATCCCCGATTGACGCTCCGAGTGTGAAGGTTCAGATGTTTATTATTGAATAAACAGCACAGATGATGTAAAGAGTTCATTATGGGCTGTTCGATGGCAGTACGAAGAGATTTCTCATAAAAGGCTGTCTCCCCTGCCGGTTTATGGCTAGAAATTAAAAAACGCTTTCGATTCAAATGGGGCAAGTTTTAACAAAAGCGGCTTTTGTCTGGCTTGGCATCTAATAAGCCATTTAATGGTCGGCTATTGGAAGATATTTCTGTAGGTAAATATTTTGATTGTCGCCGGTAAGTTGCCGATTGTTGGGATTGTTCATTGGAAAAGTCGTAAAGCAGTTGGCGACTGGCTTTACTGTGGTTAGTGAGTCAGCCGACCTCGTCTCCAGTCAGCGATCCATTCCCAGTCGTCCACTCAATATTTCCGCAACTAGCCTAGGCCATTTGCTGCTTTAACTTCGAGCGATTGTCTACTTGCATTACCTTTAATATTGTAAGTTCCCGTCATTCCATGCAAATGTTGTATACCCCTTCCCAGTCCGAGTACATCCCAGCCCACATAGGCCATAGCCACTACGTGGAGAGCGAAGGGAGAAGCTGCCTACTGGCTACTGCTGTGTATGCACTTCACTTTGATTTATCAATAAAAGACAAAGTTTATTTATGAATTTTTGATTTCAATTCATCTGGCACACAGAATCCGTGGCCACACTCGGCAGTCGGGCTTTATTTCGGACTCCTAAAATGTAACTTAAATTATTATTCCCAGTATTGAAGTTACTTACTGAAGTACTCTATTGTAAGGCGTTATTTAAAATCCTTACCATTTTAAAATCCATTTACCCGAGACTTATGAAAAAATCAAGCTATTCTTTTTGTTGATTTTAGCCAGTACATCGTATCTTTTACCATTATTGTGCAATTTCCAGGTCGAAGCCACAACGAAACGGGCAAACAGGTTGCCCTGATCCTATTGGATTGCCCATGGTTCACATTGGGAGGGAGACAGGGGCATCTTTGTATTGCTATCCACGACTTGTGCGGCGTTTTAATAATCATGATCAATAAATTTAAAACTGCAGCATCGTGATTTCTTTGACCGTCGCTCTTCAATGCTATGGGAAGATCTTGGTTTTTTTTGGCCTTTTTTTTGGCAGTTCATTCCGTCGTGTTGGGAGAACACAACTTTTTCTTGTTTGTTTAAAAGTGTCTGACCAAACCGGGCAAAAAGCTAATTATCATTTTAGGCATTTTCAGTTAGCTCGTCGGAAGGACAGAATTCATTGCCAGTTCGTGTTTGTCGGTTACCCCAACAATTGTCAGACACATTCAATTTCAAGAAACGTTAAAATGGGTTGTCAATGACACACTGCGCATAGGAGGACTTCCCCAACTAAAAATCAAATTGGTTGGTACTTTGCCCAGCTCCGTTATGATCAACAGAAAACACAAATAGTACACTGCAAAGGAATCCCACTGGGTATTTGCCCAGATGCCAAAGACACTCGGCCATGATTTTCTTGCCCGTTCACCTTTGGCGAAAAGTGCAAGACTGTGCCCCGAAGAGTGGGGCGAGTGACTGTATCTCTAGCGGGGTTAAGCTATAAAGAATTCATTGTCTGCGGTTCAAAGATCGCAAATTGAAAAATGTATGCGGCCAGAAAGCGCTGGGATCGCAGAACGATGGAGACCCAGCGAAACGGAGTGGGAAGTGCATGAGAACATTAATAAATTAAAGGCCGCAGATAAAGCCAAAAGGACAACACAAATAACCCGACAAGGCGAAGCGCTGAGAAGAGTCTCAAACGCACGATGCATGTTGCACTTGATGAGATCTTTATTGTGCGGCCAGGTTGCACTTCCATCCCCCCTGAAGATCCAGCAGAGATCAGCCATCTCCGGGACTAGCTGCACTTGCCGAGACCGAATCTTCGAGACCGACTGCCGAGTGTGGGCAGTGCTGGAAGTGTGTTCTACAGAGGTCGCCGGTTGATTGCTTGGATGCCCGACTGGCTCCCAAAACACGGACATGTGTGTCTTGCTAGGTAGCGATTAGATGGCGAGCTGGGAAGCACCGTCCGCTAAAATGCGGCATGGTTGAAGGCTCAGCCCGCGAAATTTAATGGAATGCATTGAAATTTCCTGGACTGGCGCAGATCGCAGATCGCACGTCGCCACATCCCCGAATCCCCTTAGGGTTTGCTACTGCCAATGGCTCAGATACGCGGAAACTTTCAATGAATCCCAGAACGGCGCGGAAAACAATAAAAATTACATTTTTGGCAAAATCCTTGACATGCATGCCAACAGTCTAGACTCTGCGCCCAGACAATGCCAACAAAAAGAAAAAACAAAGAACATGTCACCCGCGAAAGGAAAGGTAGCGAGCGACGCACCTTGGGGACATGCAAAGCGGTCCAGAGTCTGAGGATTCCGCAGCCAAATCAACGCGAATCGAACGACGTCCCAATCTCGGGATCTCCTGCCTTCGGGGCGTGCCAGTTGAAATGAACTCGTGTCGCAATAATTTATATGAAGCGGGCGGAAGGCGACGACAGAAATAAAAACTGGAGCTGAAAGGTTTTCTCATGGGGCAGGGGAACCCATGGAACCTGGGTCACCGAAGCTCTGCATCAGCGATCCCTGCGTTCCACTTCGTTCTGCGACTCGGACCCGCTCCTGCCATTGAATGTTTAAATGGACTTCTGCTGTATATGTTTTTGTTCGCTTGTCTACAAGTTCAAGTTTATGTTAGCAACAAAAGTCGATGGCTATTAAATGGCTGAAAGTATGTTCAACATCGATCCGTTTTGCCTACGCTCTACTCTCACTTTTGTGGGGCCTGGATTATCTTGCCCTGCTCCTCATTGGAAATCCCAAAATAAACAAACCGACAAATGATAATGAGACATTTCATATTACACACAGGCCAGATGAGGATGCGGTCTCCCCATTCAATGAGCAATGAAATGTCTCCATGGGCTTTAAATATAAAAACTAAAGCAACGACTGGGTCGCGATTTGTGGTGGAAGTAGCAGTTTGGAACATAAATTTCATTATTTTTACGAGTACAGCCGTTGTCGAAGAATGCCGAGATTTCGAGTTTTTTATTAACTCCTTTTGGATTTGCAAGTGATTCTTGAACTGCGGAGCTTAAGAAGAAAACTGCTGATGGGGATGGAGACGGCGGCGATTAAAGCGGTTTTACGACTTAATGAGCCACTCGCCGACTCGTTTAGTTTGGCGGATAGGTGGACCATGTGGGTGCCAGATTGCCCACGAGCTGCATCTCATCTCCTTCGCCTTGAATCCGGACGACAATAAAATGATAATAATCATGATGTGACGCGGTCCACTCATGGAGGTGACAAAATTGCTGTACTGACCACTCTCGACGAACTCCAGTTGGCAATAAGGAGCTTGTATCCATTCAGCCTGCGGCCTGAAATCGTTAAAACTGGGGAAAGCACCCGATAACCATCGACGTCGCTGTAGAATAAAAATGTTTATGAGTGCCAGCCCATTAGACTGCAGATTAGACTGACTCCCTAATAACTTGGGCATTACATGAAGAAACTCAATTCCTGTTAAGGATCTCATATGCAGAAAGGCAGTTTTCGTTCTTGAAGTTGTCAACAGGTGACTCACATTATTGTGAGTACCTTCGTGTTCGGTACGCAAGTTGTCTTATGTAGTATTTACAAGTTGGTAGGCTTGAAAGCAATATTTATATTTATACTAGATTCGTTGAAAAGTGTGTAACAGGCAGAAGGAAGCGTTTCCGACCATATAAAGTATTTATAAAGTATATATATAATGAACGACTGAATGAACGACGATGAATTTCCTGAAAATACCTGGTATTGTAGAGCAATAGACTCTTGCTCAATAAGAAATCCTAACCAGAAGTTTCAACTCCTTGAGCCAGATCAAAACTGCACGTACCCCAAAATAAGCCCAGAATGCTGCACTCCCCTGCCCGTTTGCTTGTTTCGTTGTTGAGCCATAGTTGGTTCCGCTTGCTGCAAGTTTAGTTGCTTCAATCAAATCAACGAAATTTTCGCAAACTCAATTTAAATCAAATGCTTTTGCAACGCAGACAGGCACACACGGATACCCGCACACACGTGCACATTGAGGAAAGATGCCGCGTTGGCTCTTTTCAGATGCTTTTCGGCTGTTGTTCGCCGCAGCAGTTTTCACTGTCTTTGAAGACTTTGATTGTCAATTTGCGATTGTCTCGAAATTGAAGCCAGCCATCCAGCCAGCCAGCCAAGAGCAATTCGAAAGCGTTGGAAGAGGAGGCGAGAGGAAGGCGGCTGCAGCAGCATTCGACAATTTCTGGACCCCCTCCATGTGCCATGTGCCTCCCTTCTGCACATATGCCCTGTTCCCTTGTCTATTTTTAAATCGTTTTTATTCTGCCATTGAACGAATGTTGTGTGGCTTGGTAATTGCTGCAAAGGGCGGCCTGGGCCGGGAATGCCAACTTTAAAATTGGTAACGCACCGGAGGAGCGGGCGGAATTCCCTGCCACTTTCAGGACCAAAAGCGGAAACAAATTTCAGAGAGTTTCGACTTGTAAAAAGAAAGATATAAAACGGGTTACAATCGGGCTGCAGCTGATTGACAGCCTCAAGTTCGGGGATCACAGAGGGAGGAGCTGGCAATTGGTACTTATATTAACTTTGATTTGGCCAGGTTCCTAGATCGAAAAATCGTATCCTGCAGCTACGATTTCTTTGCGAGCATTCGCCGAGCCAATTAGTGGTGGGATTGACAAGATGATTTGCTCAAATTGTGGACGGCTACTCATTTAAATCTAGTGTTTTACAAATTGCTTGGGAATTACTCGTGGCGGAGATAAGTGGAGGTGCTAAGTGGGTTGAGGCTATATCTTTCCCGGCCTCCTCATTACAACCCACTTACTGGGAATACATAAAACATCCGTTTGCCATAAAATTTATGGCCCAAAACCGAACCGAAAATGCATCTCTAATACACTATTTCAACTGGGAAAACAAGCAGAAAAAGTACCAAGACAAAGTACAAGTTCAGGAGGGATGGAAGGACATAAAATGAGGGGAAACTTCTCGAAACGAACCGCATTTAATCACACATTTTCCAATGAAACTGCAGCAAATTGTTTATTTAATTTTTAATGTGTGCCTCACAGAGCAAGGTGGCAAAGGGATAGAGAGGCAGAGTTTGGTTTTTATGGCGTACACGTTTTGAGTTCGCGTATCTCTTGGATACGCGGTGCTCACTTCGCTTTATGGCCATTACCGTATGATTTGTCTTAACAATTAAGAGCGCGTCTAGTCTGCCAGTGAATCCGAGCAAGGCGGATGGATGGAGCGTGTTCCCTGTTCGCTTTTTATCTGTAACTTGTAGATGCACAGACTTACTGCACAAATATGCAGTGTGGTGTGGCCAGCGGCAGCCACTTCAAAAGAAATGAAACGCAGCAAAAGATGTAAATCTGCATGTGCATCACGAATGCCGTCGCTACACCTCCGCTTACAACTTCCCCCATATGTCTATATGTTTTATTTCCACTTGGGCTCTGGTGTTTTATGAGTACAGCTAACTGATTGATGCGCCTATTAGGTGAATCCCCACTCCCACTGGCTTCCATCAGAGCAAGGGCTTCGATAGAAGGGACGGACCATTATTTTGACGCTAATTGGATGTGAGTTCTAGTGCGGAGAGTGGGCTTAAATAGTTTAACAGCTCGAATTTTGAACATTTAATTAGCAAATTCAGCATTTCAGGACATCTTTCGGTTACCTCGTCAGATACCATTGTGTAAGACCGCAAAGCATTTCCCCCCTACGGCAAACTCATGTTTTATTTAAGCATTTAATATTTTTGGCAAATAAAGGGCTCTCTAGTCCCTTGCTCTCCTCAAACGAATTTCATTAACAAAAGCAGCATACAGACTGTAGTTGCTGTGCCCTTTTTTCATTAAAACAAATTTCCATACAAAACCCAAATGACATCAAAGATTCATTTTTATCATGCCGAGGCCGAGGCCGAGGACGAGAGTTGGTTGTCTGGCCAAGCTTGGTTCTGGAATCGGAATTGGGACGGGGTCTACGTCTGGTTCTAGTACTCGTTTCAGTTTGCCCAACCGACAAACTGCAGACGGAGGAGGTACTAGCAGCTGTCCCGGCTCGTCTATCATAATACTTAAATATTTATAAATTTAAATTCACGTGAAAAACAAAGCGTCTTTCTATGTAGAGGGGCGGGATGAGTGGCGACTGGATGCAGCGACAGCGTGGAATTCAGCAGAAATTGAGAAATGCCAAAAGGAAATGTAGTAATTTTGTAATTTGCACTCGAGCAAAAAGCGAATGAATTAATCTTAAAGCTGCATGTGGGTTAGCGTGAGGCCGGAGGAAAGATGCTTGCGACAGATGTCGCAGGGGAGGAGCAACCCCAATTCCACTTACAATTCCAGCCCCAACTCCAATCCCTGCCCGAACTCAAACTCCGACCAGAGCCACATCATCGAGCCGGCCTTTGATTTACGTGAAAAATCGCATATGTGGAAATGTATTCACATTAAATCCCAAAACGTTGGCAAAAATAATGCGCGAATAACTGTCGCCGGATCCTGGGATGCTCAGTGCCCAAAGTTCCCCCTGGCCTCCTGGATGATGTGCCGGTTTTGACTGCAAAATTTATTGAACGCATTTCACGGCCCTCCGCCAGTCGCTTTGTTGTACGCACTTGCACTGGTAAAACTGGCGAAATCAAAAGGCAAACTGGGAAGGGGAGAAAAATTATACATATCCTCGTTATTTTCATTGAAAATGAAAATTTATGGCGTCTTTAAGGCGCGACACATTCGCATATGCATGTTAAATGAGGATTAGGCCGCGTACTGAAAGCCTGGGGCAGAATCTAAGGATAAAATGGGGCCCTGGACAGCAAGCAGCACTCTTGATGCCATAAAAAATTAGCTGTCATATTGGGATTTACGTTAAAGAATTCCTCTTATTTGTGAAGTGAAAGCACATTAAATTTTCTGCCAATTTAAAAGCTGCTGATCTATCTAGTTGCCGTGAGAACGCACCTGCACCCACTACTCACTTTATTTTCCCATTTACATTCCATAAGAATCAAAATCGTTCCACTTGGATCATTCATACTGGACAGCTGAGTCAGAGGTTCAGCCTCGAATAAAAATACCCACATCAGCCACGCCCACTTTCATCTTTGTCTCGGTCCCCTGTCTTGGCGGAAAATTAATTGCTAATTTCGAGGCAAATAAAACAAGAGAATTTTGCGGATGAATCGATCGGAGCGGCGGTGTCATAAACCAGGCTTTAAAGATCGTAAACAAAACCCCTGACAAATCCGCTGACCGACGCTGCGTGGGCTTAGGCGGTGATTCTCTTTATGATTTTTACGTTTCTGATATTAAAAATTAAAATCGAAGAACAAGAAGACACAGCAAAAAAAAAATCCCCATTAAAATAAGGGCACTGAGAGAAGCCGGGAAGTGTGTCTGGGGTATTCTCAGAATTTCTCAGTTTGCGACGGTCCAAAATTAATTGGCATTTAGAGGCATTTTTCGGATTGTTTTCTGGGGACTGGCTACAATCTGTGTAACGAGGGTTCGCTGTCGGTTGTTTGCGGGATTTATGCGAGGAATTATGATATGCATAACTGGCGCGATAATAAGCCAAGAAGTGAATAGATCATAAAAAACTCTTTCGTTACAGATCACTTTCGCTGCATATGTACATATAAATGGAGAGCTATTTCTGACTTGACTGCTTTTATGTTCGAAATAAGATGTGTTGGTTTGCCACGCATCTTATCTTAAAATCTTAAAAAAGGATCACAAATAAAGACTCCGTCTTCCCGAACCGCGTCAATCTACTTTTATTCTACTCAACCGTACTTTACCTAAAACTCTATCCCCACACCCAACTCCATTTCCAGCCCAATCTCAATTCCGCCCAGCTGTCAGAGCGGAGGGTAGATGGAGATACAGAGACAGAGGGATTAGCGGTCCCATTCGTCGTTCCTGTGCCTGCCTCTGGGCCTCTGTCAGTCAGCTGGGTGAGATCCAGTGAGCTCAAGTGACGGGACCCACCGAATACCAACGTAACAATGTCTAAAGTCTGCACCGCGCCGCGCAAATAACATGCAAAATCCACTTCTACGCTTTTGGTAATCCGCATTTTAATGACTTATTTTCTCGGCTTGCCTTTTGGCAACAAGATTCCACACATGTGCTCCAGCCGGCTCCTCAGTTCCTCAGTTACCCAGCTCTCCATCTTGTCTGGTTGGCAGTGGATTTGGGGTGGTGCTCCCAGGTTCATAAGTAGACAACACCTACTAAGGCGGCCTCGGGGAGAAGTGTTCTGGCAGACGGCCCACACCATAAAATTGTCATTTATTATTTTTTGAATTATATTTCCGAGCTTTTAAAGGTGGGGCTGGAATTTATATTCAGCTTGAATAATTTGTACGACTTTCAAGGGTCTTCTAAAAAATCAGCTTTAAGCTGTGGATCCCCCAGCCATGATTTTATTATTTACTGGTCCGGTTCTAATGCAGTTTGCTGGCCATATTGACTGTGGAAATTTTATTTAGGGCTGGCAAATGCAAAATTCACGATGGGGTAATGATGGGGTGCCTATTAAAATATTTTACGAAATTAACCCTTTCGCAGCCAAGCCTGCATATGGACTTAATTTATGGTCTTGATAGCAACTGCGTTCCTGTCAATGCGCCTCTCCAGAAAGTACACAATTGCAACTCGGTTTGGCAGTCTGTATGTCTGTCTGCCTGTCTGGGGCTTTTTCCGCCTTGGACTTGGCCGGAGTTAATGCAGCAGGAACAGGACTCGTGTTTGCCTGTTGGCTGATTAATTGCAAATTGCAGGGGTGTCTGCCTGGCAAACCACATTAAAAGGCACCCAAAGGTCACGAAAGGAGCCACGTCCATCGATCCTGCTGCAGCCCCATCCTTATGCGTATTCCATGTTTATTATTTTCACTTCCCCACCCTCCACCTACCATTCGACCCCCGTCATTTATGCAAAGTGGAGCACCATGGTCCTCACACTACCCACTACCCACCACCCACTCTGCCACTCCCAGCCCCCTCGAGTGCCAATCCAAAGCCCTGCAGCGCCGTTTGCACCTTTGATGTGCGCTCCACTTCGACGACAACATAAAGGGCGGTGGGCGGTTGGCGTTTCATGCTGGGGGAAGGGGGGGTGGAGCACTTTCATCATTTTGGCTTTTGCCATTTGCGCCCGGGCGCCACTTTTGACCACTTGATGGCGGCGAAGGGTTGCCACTTGGGCAGCTACGAGGCACCGTGCGCCCTGTAGTTGTCCTTTACCCACCTTTTTCCGCGCTTCAGGTCACTCAGTCAGCTCTGCTTGGGTGGCTTTGGAAGCCGTTCCTGCCAACTGCTGTGTTTGGGCTGCTATCCGTCCATCAGCAAGCCCATATTGGGGCACTTTGCCTTGGACTAGCTGCCACACCCCAAGCGCGAACCCCACTTGGTAGCTATTCGCTTCTGTTGCCGTTCTTGTTTCCACTGATTAACCTGATGCCTTCAAAAATTCGATAAAGGAGCTAGCCTGAGGAGGGTAAATTTGTCTAGCCTCGTTTTAGGGGACCGGAAATGAGGATTCCAGCGGAAGTAGGCGATGGATACATGGGCTGGACGTCCGATAAGAACAAGTGTATATCGAAACGTATAAAATCTGGCTAGGCTAGTTGAAACTATTTTTTTTTTATTTTTTATTTACACTTTAATTTGGATTGGGTTTAAAAAAATGTAACAGCGCTTTAAGTTGTTTCAATTGGCATACTATAATAGAGCTAAAAACAAGAGAGAACGCTATAGTCAAGTTCCCCGACTATTTGATACCCGTTACTCAGCTGGTGGAAGTGCAAAGGAGAAATGTCCATACTGACAGTTTTTCGCGGTTTGTGGGCGTTAGAGTGGGCGTTTTTTGGCAAATCGATAGAAATTTTCTAGACTAATACAAAACTAAAAAAATATCAAAACATTTTTTAAAAGTGTGGGCGGCTTGTGTTAGAGTGGGCGTGGCAACATGAACCGACAAACTTGCGCTGCGTCTATGTCTCTGGAGTCTGTATGCATGTATGTAATCTCAACTTTCTAGCTTTTATAGTTCCTGAGATCTCGACGTTCATACGGACAGACAGACGGACATGGCCAGATCGACTAGGCTATTGATTAAGAATTTATATACTTTATATGGTCGGAAACGCTTCCTTCTGCCTGTTACATACTTTTCAACGAATCTAGTATATCCTTTTACTGTACGAGTAACGGGTATAAAAATATTTCAAAAAATTTTTAAGAAGTGTGCGCGTGGCACTGTTGGGCGGTTTGTGGGCTGAAATTGATCCTGATCAAGAATATTTACTTTATATGGTTGCCTGTTACATACTTTTCAACGAATGTAGTATACCCTATTACTTTACGAGTAACGGATATAACAAGTGAGAACGTTATAGTCGAGATAATCGGGGACTATCAGATACCCGATACTCAGCTAGTGCAAGTGCACGAGAAATTTTGACATTTGTCTGGCATTTGAATAGATCTGCAATAATAAAATGAAAAATATTTCAAAACATTTTTAAGAAGTGTGCGCGTGGCACTATTGGGCGGTTTGTGGGCGGAAATTGATCCTGATCAAGAATATTTACTTCTTGAATATTGAATATTTTACTTCTTGAATATTTACTTCTGAATATTTCCTTCTGTCTGATAAATACTTTTCAACGAATCTAGTATACCCTTTTACTCTACAAGTAACGGGTGTCAACATATCTAGCTCTAAAAACATTTTAAATTTTTAACATACTTAATAAAATAAGAAAGAAAATATCGATACATATTTGTACAAAGCTAAGCTACCGTTTTTTGAGCCATGCAACTCTTATCTAATCATTTATCATTCTTCTTATAATTTTTTAAACCATTTGAAAATAAATTACCGTTTGAAAAACGGCTTTTTCTACTGTGTGGAAGTTCATTTGCCGTCTGGCTGGGGCCAAAAAGAGGTAGGCAAATGCATTCATTAATAAATTATCGGACCAAACGAAACCCCTAACTAAAAGAAAGGCGCACACGCTTTTTTGGGGGTAGTTGGAGACAAAGTGCACAAGCCACCGCAGCCACCATCGACAACAAGGAGCCCGTGTCCTGGCATGCGAAAGGATGTGAAAGGACGAGGGCGATATCATTACGTAAACGTAAAACTTCCGCCTTAGAAATTCAATTAAACTAATAAATTTTCCATTATCCTTATCGATGGCATCGAAGCGCACTGAGCGGGGAGGCTGAATTTGATTGTGTGTACCGGAGTTGCAGCAGGAGTGCGAAGAGGGTCTTCTGATGGGGATGTGGCAGAAATTTAAATTCTAACGCAAACATTAACATACGAACCGGAGCGAGAGAGAGCTGAGTTGGGAAAGAAAGGGGCTTGGGGATAGGAAGAAACGAACACATGTGTAAAAATAACAGCAACAAGGACAACAAATAGCAACAATTTGCATAAATTAAAACTTGCGTCAGAGGGAATGAGTGCAGCAGGAAGGCATCAGGACAGTGGGCTCAATAGATGCACATTAAGGAAAAACTGCATAATGTGTTTAGTTGCATTATCGAATCGAAGATTTAGAAGGATTTTACATGCCACTCCTTAGATAATATTTTAAATTTATTAACAAATTTTTTTCAAAAAACTAAAATATAAACATTACATTTATGTTTTTAATAGTTTTTCTTAATTAATTATTTATAAGACAATTTTTTCGATTCTCACCACTCCAGATTTTTATTAGTTCTCCCTTCAACCCTTGGGCTGCAAATTAAAAAATGCCAAATAACAAGGCAGTCCGAGTCCAGGACTCGAGTTTTTGGTAAAGCGACTCCTAGTGGGCGTGCCGGACCAGCTCAGAAGTTCCTCGGTAATTTTAAAGTGGGCACACTCGGGCAGGGGCCTGGCTTGTCCATTTAAATTCTCAGCATATTAAAGGACACAAAATTCGCCTGGCCTGTTGGAGTGAGTGGTTGGAATGGAGTGCGGTTTGAGGAGCCACCACTCCGAGCAAATGCGACGGCGACATGCCTCAGCTCCGGGTTTTTGCATGTGCAACACCACAGAAGCGGTGGCAATACAACCAGGAGCAGCAGCAGCAGGAGCAGCTGATTTCTTTGTCAGGACGCATGCATTGCAAAGGGGTCTGAGGTCTTGGGTGGCTCCTTCCGCTGCGACGGCAGGACAAACACGTAAATTAATCTGACAAGTGATACTTCTGGCCTCCGGTCTAGCTCCCTGCTCCCTGCTGCCTGCTCCCCGCTCCCCGCTCTCAGCTTCCCTTCCCTTGATTCGAGGGGCCGTCAAAATGTCGCTACTCTGGACAGCAGCCATGTGGCAAGCATGGAAGTCCTTTGGTCGTCACAAGCACACACTCTCGCAGGACAATGGCTGACTGCCGTCTGCTGGCTGCTGACTGTTTTCAAGCTGACTTTTTACTCTGCTGCCAGTTGATGGGACGCTGACGTCAGCTAGACACGGCCAGGACGGCAGTCCAGGGAAGAGTCCTCAGTGGAGCACCCAAGACAGCCTTCGGTGTAGCCCCTCGGCTGGCCTCCTTTATTTACATGTATTGCAGTTATTTTATATGTAATTTATTTTCCAACGGCCCTTGGAGTCCTTGGGTGCCTTTCCTTGCCTCTTCCTCCGCATCTGTTTTTGTTTATTGGTTTTCCAACTGGGGGCTCTGTGCTCCACCGACTGGCTGGTGCCGTCCCCACTGGGAAAGTGTGTTGTCTGCCAGGCGCTTGGCGTTGTCGGCTGTGGCGGTCAAGTTTGGGTTTTGGTTTAATGGGACCGCCGGGTTGGACAGTGAAGTGGAGTGACCACAGCCAAGCTTCATACAATATGGCAACAGCGGGAAGGGTGGATATCGTTTTACCCCTATAATAATTAGGTTTCCAAGAGGAGGCAAAGCCTTCCTATAATCTTGACTTAGGCCAATTGTCTACTATCTTGAACAGCGAAACATGATTGCAAACAAAGTTCATGAAAAGATAATAATTCTTCTGTAAAATTTATTTTTATAATTATGGAAAAAATAAATAAGTTAAAATTAAATACTTAAAATAAAATACTATAACATAAAACTTAATTTATACCATACTATATACTACTTATCTGATAAACATGAAGAGTTTTAAAAAATCCTGTATTTTAAAATAGGATAAAAAACGCACACAGCCTTGTTTCTGCTTAAATTGTTATTACTGCCAGGGTGCATGTTATTGTTGTTATGATTATTTATTATACCCGTTACTCGTAGAGTAAAAGGGTATACTAAATTCGTTGAAAAGTATGTAACAGGCAGAAGGAAGCGTTTCCGACCATATAAAGTATATATATTCTTGATCAGGTTCAATAGCCGAGTCGATTTGGCCATGTCCGTCTGTCCGCTTAAAGCTGCCACGCCCACACTTTTGAAAAATGTTGTGATATTTTTTCATTTTTGTATTAGTTTTGTAAATATCTATCGATTTGCCAAAAAAATTTTTGCTGTCAGTGTTGAAGACCTCCTTCGCACTTCCACCAGCTGAGTAACGGGTATCAGATAGTCGGGGAACTTGACTATAGCGTTCTCTCTTGTTTTATTGTTTTATTAGTTTGTTTGTTCATACATGAAACCCTTTTATCATAATTTGGGTGATCTTGATAGCGGGCAAAATTGTAGTAGTATCCCGCTCAATATAATGAAGTCAATACTCAATAAAAAGGCTTCATTTAAACATTTTTAATTGCCCCCATCCGGTGCTCGATTGGCAGTCATATACTTTTTCTTGGAGCACATGAACAGTTAGAAACATGTCATATTCCCGTCGAATATGCAAAGACAGCAGAAAAAACACAACGAAAAAGAAAGACGATTCCCCGGCACACTTCACCGATGTTGATCAATTAAAACATTTGTGAATTTCCATAAACAGTTTCGCCTCCGCTCCGTCATTATTTGTACACTTGCAAGTCTCACTTTGTTTACATGGAAGCCTTCTGATCCCGCATTCCTCCTTCATCTGCCTCCTTCATCATCTTCCAATTTGTGAATGCGGCAAACAAAAATTGATTAAAACATCACGTAATCGCAATGTCGTCGTCGTCATCGGCTCCAAGCTGGGAGCTTGGCCCATGGGCGGCGCCAACGTCAAGTTGGGGATCTAAAATGGCATCTACATACCATATAACGGGTGTTTTTTTTAGAGGTATAGAACTTTAAGTTGGCATTACTGTTCAAGATGGCGACCGATTTAACAGCTGTCAAGTGATTTATTCTCAGTTTGGTTTGGCAATTCGTCATGCGTGCTTACAAAATCCAACTCGTGCAAGAATTGAAACCAAACGATCATCAAGCAAGGCGTAGATTCGTCGAATGGGCCCAAAACGAGATTGCTGTTGTTCCCGATTTTTCATAAGCCTCCAAGATCTTGTGATTTAACACCGCTAGACTACTTTTTGTGGGGCTATGTAAAGTCATTGGTCTATGCGGATAAGCCACAAACGCTAAACCATTTGGAAGACAACATTCGCCGTGTTATTGCCGATATACGGCCAAATATTGGAAAAAGTCATTGCAAATTGGACGTCCAGATTGGACTACATCCGAGCCAGCCGTGGCGGTCATATGCCAGAAATCATATTTAAAATGTAATGCCACAAGATTATCTTTCATGTCAATAAAATTCATGTCAATCGAATAATCCATCGTTGTTTTATTGCAATTTAAAGTTCTATACCTCTAAAAAAAACACCCTATACAAATGCCATATATAGTCTGTGTTGGGATCTCCGGACTCCGGTGGAGCACCGCACGTACGCATGTGGTTTCGCTGGGCTCTCGGCCTATGCCGTTTGCATATGAATCCAAATCGTTTCAATTGAATTCTGCGAACTCGCAGTTGATTCATCTGAAAGCCATTGCAGTGAATTCATATCGAGCCAATTATCCATTGCCTATAGGCGAGGTATTGAGTCTATTGCGGACTCCAGATATAAACGACAAATTGCGAGTCGATGAGGTGGATGTGGACCAAGTGACTCACTGCGAGCAGAAGAACCTGACATCTTATCAACGCCGACATAAATATAACAAAGGGACATGTACATGGATATCTGGCATTCGTGGATTCCGCGCTCCACCGTTTTTCTTTCTTGCGGTCTTCATAAATTTAATTTTTACATGTGGCCCAGTGTCAGGGCCCTTGCCAGAACATCTCTGGGCCAACTGGACCGTCCAAATATGCTTAATGACTTGTTTGTGTGCTGGATTTATTATAAATTATATTTTTGGCTGCCCGTGCGAGAAGCGAGTCTTCCCTGGAGAGCGCCAAAGTAACCAGTTCGGCTTGCGATGTGATTAAAATTTTATTCCAATGAATTTTTGTTGCGGCAAAGCTGGCGATGCAATTGCTACAGGGCAATCCCCGGTGAATTATAGAGCAAGTTGGGAATTTTAAGCTGCCACTTCGCTTGCAGCCGGGACCTCATCCATCATGGGAAATTGAACTCCAGTCGGCCCGGCCTACCTCCCACGCAACTCTCAATAGTTTTCCATGCCGGAATACTCGTATCTGGGTCAGAGTGCTTGATTGATAGCAAATAAAGAGCGAATCGTTTGAATCAAGTCAAATAATATTTCTTCTGAGTGGTACTTGGACATTTTAATTAGTCGTCTCCTCCTCGGCGACTTTGACACAAGGGGGCAAAATAATTGGCCCAATTCAGGGACCTTTGATTCGATCTGATTGTGATTGTAGGAAGATGCCGAAATAAGCAAACACATGCAGCGCAGAGGTCTGTGCATCATTTGGATCAATCAATCAGCGGATTTGGGTAAGCTCGATATCTGGCCCAGAAATATGCCACACATGAATCAACCCAGAAGCAGCGGAAAGGTTGCTCTTAAAACATATGGCAAGGCCCAAATTAATTTGCAATGAAAATGTGCGAAAAGATGCAAATCACCGGGATTTGCGATAAAAAATTGACCAAAGCATAGGTTTAACTGCGCGGCTACGAAATATGTTGTCAAATATATAACAATTCCTACCACACGAATAAAAACCCGAGGTGGAGCCGTGCATGTGGGGCACTCTATCATGTGTATACTGTGAAATAAATGTGGAGTAGTTAGTTCTGCTCAACCCCAGACGAAAACAGGAAATGTAAGGAATTGCTTTGGGCTGCCGAATGGGTGGTGCTCTGAGCCTGAAGGCTGTCAGTCGATCGGTATTTCATACAAAGTTTGAAAAAATCTCTCGAGCATGTTTATGAAAATGCTACCGGAAATCGATTGTCTGTCAGGCTACCATTTCTATAAAGTACAGGCTGGAGTCGAGAGGAGGACCAGGAATGACGTTGGCTAGTAGATTCTTCTTTTCCCCGTAAATTATGCAAATAAGTCAACACTGGCTACAGGATGTATGTGCGTCTGCTGGAAAAGTTTCCCCGACGGACCACAAATGAATCATATGCCAAAAGGCATTTGAAGGCCCTAAGCCATTGTAATGGGGCCTTTGGGTCCTCCTCGCCATGTCAGCCCCAACATGACGCTGGGAAATGCATGTTGGAGCAGGGAAAGTTGTGTGCTCAAGTCTGAGCGCTGTCAATTTCAGTTTCCGTCTCCGTCCGGATACGAGACGATTTTGCCAGATTTTCCCAAGAAGCAACATTTGTCTTTCTTGCAGTTTGGGTGTGATCAAAGAACCGAGGCCTGCTTACCCTTCAAAATACTTATAAGTTACATTCTGGGACCGCATGCGGAGACTTACCTGCAAGAACTGAGATAAAAGATATAAGATAGATAGAGAGAGAATGAGAGAGAGGGAGAAAGAGAAAGGCCAGAGGTTTCTAATACCTAATCTAATACGTAATCCCTGGCCACAAGCCGACTTACATCGGGTTTAATTAACGAAGGAGGCGTGCTGGAAGGGCGGACTAAACTTAACCGGAACACAACTTAAGCGCATAAATTATAGCCTGAGCTCGGACTTAGGAATGCTAATGATGTCCTCCAGCTGTCCTTTCTCCATTCACTTCGTGGCCCGGCTAATAATGCTTTTGCATATAATCAACCAGCCCATGCATGACCTTTTCATGGCCACATCCTCCTCGGGCTCCTCAATCCATGTTCTTGGGAGGTTCACGGTGCTAATCCAACGACTTGACTGCCATTACACAGGACACTGGAGTCGTGGTGGGGGAAAAAAAACGTTCATTTGCTCAATCGTGCACTCGAAAATGTCAATTTACATTTGCGGACTGGTTGGCAACGCATTTCCCCCGAGAGGCAATCCGGCCCAAGCCAGCTTAAGTTGACTTTAACGCCTCAATGCATCCAACTAGAAGGCCCAGATGGAGGTGGAGGCCAATGGAACTGCGAAGGCATTCCATATAGGAGAAAGTTTTTGTGTGTGCAACAGGGAAAAAAGGAAAACTTTTTATTAAAGTCAGCTGAAATGGGTGGAACTCGTTTCGGTTTCGGATTTCAATGCTCCCAGAAACTAGCCCTAGTAGTCCACGTTCTGTCAGCCATCCTCTTTCCACGCCCCATGCTTTTGGTGTGCGAGTGTGTGTGTGTGTGTGTGTTTGACAATGTGGGCGTGGCTCCCGGCTCTGTCTGTTGCTTTGGTAAAGTTAATTTGTATGTGTGGCCGTAAACTTTTGCCAGCTTAGACTTTCCAACGCACTGGCCAGTGGGCGGCCAGGATGGATGGATGCTGCCGTCACGGAGATTTGGACAGTTGGGTGCGGGTCGGAGACTTCCCCCGATATCTCAAATGTCCAGTTTTGGGATCCGACCAAAATGTGTGAATTTTGTTGGCTTATTGCTTTTCTATGCCGCATAATTGCTGACTTCTTTCACACATTCGCACACATCATTGGAGCGGGCTGAGCTGGGTTGTACTGGTCTGGTCAGGAAGGGACCGATTTGGGTGGGACCAAGCATGTTTGTTCTTGGACAAGGCGCATAAATCATAGGGGGCTGCCGCAGAGCCCCGAAATTTATGCTTGGTTGCATTTTTGATGTCCGGGACCTAGGATGAGGACGAGGACGGGGACTGATTAAATGCTCGCCCAGTGGGCAGGGAAGATAAGAGTGGTTGGGTGCGCTGTGGCAGTCAGAACAAATCAAGAGAAAAGCTTTCGGAAAGCCTATTTCAATTCTGAGCTGTCGGATGCCTACACTCGCTATCTCTATTTTGGCATTGAACTCCAATGGAGTGAACATAGTGTTTTTCAGATAGCTTTGCGCCTCATAGCGGGTTGCATGGCTACGTCATGGCCACCAAGGTTACCATCGCTTGCTAGCCAAACAAGTTGTCCCAGCAACGCGAATCGAATTCAGTTCCCCCCGTCGTATCACTCATTGTAGCTCAAATCGTGGTTCAGGATATAGATTCCAGACACGTCTTACACCTCTTTACACCTTATTAACTAGTTCCCTTTAAGAAGGATGCCCTGCTTTTCCGCCTCCAATGTGCGATTCGTCAGTGCAGAATCCCAGGTGCAACAAAAGTGCAATGAGCTGAGAGCCAGGGCACGAGCCCAAACGGCAGCCTATCGCCCGCCCCCTGGTGGGTTCCGCCCACCCTTTGGGTCCTTCAGGAGACCACTGTGTGACCAGTCGGCAGCCTATGACCAGAAACAACTAAAGCGCAATGAACGCGATCGAAAGCGCAATCAGGGCACAAAACAGGTGGTGCTCCATGCCGGGGAGCTTCGTCGTCTCAAGGATCAGGGAAAACTAGAAACCGTAAGCGAGAAACTGCAGAGAATTGAGCAGCAGGAGGAAAAGCACCGCAGGCAGCTGCAGATGGTTGAGGAGACGCGACGGCGTTTCAAGTCCATCGATGAGGCTAAGGGGGTGGGCGCGTCGGAGGGCAGAACCACCTTGCTCAGCGAGGTCCTGGAGGAGAAGCAGTCTGTGCTTAGCCGCGCTTTTCTTGCCCGCCAAGAGCAAGAACAGGAGGTGAAGCAGATAAACCGCATGATTCTCGACGCAAAATGCAAAGCTGTGCGGGAAGCGCAGATCCATGAGAAGCACCTTTTATCCAAGGCGCTGCG
Organism: Drosophila santomea; assembly: GCF_016746245.2. NCBI lineage: Eukaryota > Metazoa > Arthropoda > Insecta > Diptera > Drosophilidae > Drosophila > Drosophila santomea. Next base: position 22,673,024 of record NC_053018.2, read on the forward strand.
CGAGGACGATGAACGACTGGCACGTATGGTCAACGAACGGGCCCAGAAAGCGCTGACCGAAGAGGATCAGCGCGAGCGACTGGAGGTGGAGAAGCGGAACCGCTACGCGCAGGAGATTCGGCAGCAGCTCTCGGAACGCGAGAACGTGCGCTACTTGGAAGCCAAGCGGGTGGCCGACGAAGCCAAGGACATTCGACGCGCCACCGAGCTCTTGCGTAGCCAGGAGGAGCAGCAACGGGCCTTTGCCCAACTGCGCAAGCAAAGGTTCCGGGAGGAGCTCCAGCGCATCCGGGACATGTCCAACGTCTTTAAGGCGATGCTAAGCGAACAGGAAAGATTGGCTGAACTGCGTGTAACCGCCTACATGCGCGATAAGCAGGAGAAGGAGCGCCAGCTAAAGGAAATGCAGCGATTGGCCAAAAAAGAGTTCGAGCGCCGCCAGCAGCGCATCTTCACGGTAGCTGCCGAAGCCATGGAGACGCGCCACACCAACGACGAGCTGAAGTATCTGAAGGAGCGGGACCGCGTGGAGCGCGAGTACCGCCAACGGGAAAAGGAAGCGGCCATAGCGCGTCGCGAGGCTGAGCGGGACCTGCTCGAAGCACGGGCTCAGCAGGCCCAGGAGATGAAGCAGCGCCTGGCTCTGGAGATCGCCCACGCCGGAGAGGAGTTCGCCAAGGTCATGGATCGGATGCGCGAGGAGGAGGAGAAGCAGAAGGTCATGGATCGTCAGCGGGACGCTCAGCGGCAGGTGTACCGCCAGGACCTGCGCCAGCAGATGACAGACAAACAGTCGGAGCGTCGTCGTCTGGCCGAGCTGGAAGCCGTAAGAGTGCAGAAGTGGCTGGATCAAGAGAAGCAGCGGGACGCCAACATCCAGCAGGTGATCAGCGCTAAGATCGCGACTATGCGCGAGAATTGCCTACCGGAAAAGTATCTGCGGGAGGTGGAAAAGCAGTTGAAGAACATCCAAAGCTCCCGCAACCGGATCCGCTGAGGAAATTCTTAACTCCCACGCGGTTGCCTATTGTCGGGCGCTCTTGGAATGCCGGTAGTGGGGTACATGTTGCACCTCGAAGTATGCTATTAGTTCTAGTACTGAAAGGTTTCAAAATAAAATACACTTAATAGATGGAGTGCTGTTTCCAGCAAGCAAGAATGCGTTTCATGGCTGGGTAGGTAGGCACTACTACAAAGATCTAAGAGGTTCGAACTTCGAAGTTCGAAGCCGATTCACAGCCCAAAAGTATGCCGTTAAATTGACAGCGAAAAGTAAATGGCGAATCGAAATCAAAGAAGCGCCTTGATAACGAAGCGACATTGTTGCGCGTGCGGTAGAAGAGTCCGCCCACACATCACGCTAATTTCCAACTATGTAGGCGTTTAGTCCACCTCCCCCCAGCAACCCACTTTCCCCGCGGGTGGGCACAAACAATTACGGGTGAGCGGGAATGGGGTGGGGAAAAACTACAGCCTGGGTGCCATGGAAAAAGTGGTAGCCAACTTTTGGCTACAATAAAATTTTATCATGCCACACACATACGCTGAGCGTACACAAGCAAACAATGGAAAGAAGACGAAGACGAGAAGATAAAGATGAAGATGGAGCTGGAGCTCCAGCTTGAGTGGAGATGCCACCGCTAGCGACAACGGCAACGACCAACTCTTGTGCATGGTTCAATTATCGTATTTCATGATTCGTTAAATTTTCGCATACGCCAAAAAAATACCCAAGATACGCCTCCACCCCCCACCCCACACCCACATACAGCCACCCAACAGGCTGCAGGCGAGAAACAGGTTTCCCCTGACAACCATAGAGATTCCTACCTACGACATGTCGGGGACCCGCAGAGGGCTATGGGGGTGAGCCTGAACGAGAACCTGGGCTTGGGATTGCCTGCCACTCGCATATGGCAGTAATAATTCCAATGACAATAAACGTTGTCGTATTTACAAGTACCAACACACACGCGCACACACACACACACCCTGACGTGAATTGATGAGAAAAGTTTTGAGGAAATGTCAATAGAGAAGCGGAGACAAACTATGCTCCGATGTACGAGGGAGTCTGCACAAACCGTGGTACAAGTACTGAAAATCCGGAGGAAACCTTCTAGGTTTCCTACGCCACACTGTGGGTAAAATAATTATCGTCTTGTTGCTGGCATTATTCGGCCTTTCAGGTAAATATTCTATGCATTTAAAAGGAACCTGATTGTATCAGGCGCATAAGTTTTAACTTGGAAAAGAGTATAATTAATGTAATCTAAGCTAGATTCCTTACAAAATGTTTCTGCTCACTAATTTATCTGGATCTGAACTCACTCAGTTTCGAATTTACTTATATCTTCCAAAGCTTAATAAGCCATATCCCACGGTGCCTGTCGCGGCATCTTTGGCATTTATAAATATCGTGCTGGGCAAAAAGGTAAAAGCCAAAATATCGATATTGTAATTGGAAAAAAGTACGACGCAGCTGCCTTAGTGTGCACTGCATTCCCCGGCACTCCTCGGCATCGCTCCTCCGCCGTTTTACTCCCATCAAAATTTATCTACAAGATTGCACACAATTGTTTTGTATTAGCAGATTGATTCCATTCCTCAGTTCGCTCCAGTTCGGGCTGCCTTCCCTGGGCACTCAATAGTTCGGTAGTGGAGGGTAGGGATGAGCTACCTCCGATATGTGTGCTTAAAAATAAATTGCTCGGCTTTAGTTCTGCGTTTTGTTCCTATGGCTTTTTCTTTGTAGTTGCGGCTTGGTGTTTCTGCCACAGCCGCAGAAGCTCTTTCCCTTTTCATTTCCTCTCTGTTATACTCTAGGTAGTTCAAAGCGGCGCAAGACAGATGAGCAAAGTGGTTTCGGTATCTGTGTCCGTATCTACATCTGCAGAAAGAGCTTCCTCCATATCTAGGTGACTGGGTAATGGGTCTCAATTGCGCCTCAAACTTACGGCATCAGTCGTGCGTCCGTTTGCATATCAATACGCGGTATGAGCGGAAAAACGAAATTGAAAATGGAAAATCAATATAAATGAGGAAGCCGCTTGATTGGTCCGCTGCGGAGGTGTCGCTACAAAATGGATTTGTGGGGGTCACCGACAGGAAACTGCGCATCGGGCAGCAGACCGAGCACAAAAATAGCGAATTATAAATAGACGGAACTCGGCTTAATTTGACATGGCAAATCAATGGAAATCAATGGGGAAAATGGTCTTAAATTGAACACCGCAATCAAGGAGTGTCGCCAAGGGGTATTGATTGATAGCCTGCCGATGCTATCTGCTCCATCTGAAGACCCTCTTCGCCCCTTAACGCTCTAATCCGACCGATAAGGAGGAGCGTGCACCTGCCGAAGGTGGCGCCTACTTGCCCCGTCTTGTCTTTCCAAAGACCATTCCATTAGTTGAGCCCTGCGAATATAAGACTTTGTGACTATTCCCCCAGGTATGTGGGTGAACGACTGTGCGATTATGAAATAAATGTGTCCGATTAGATACGCGACACGCTTGGGACATATTCATTTAGTCGGGCCAAGAATGTTTATTTTCGTTTTCTTCGATGTGAAATGTGTTGTTCTAGGGGTATTATGACCACAATTACATATTTATTTATCTTTCTATCTGATAGGTGGCCTTATCAAGCCTTTGTTTATGGACAATCTAGCCTTCTTCAGCAAAGGGGTTTCCTGGAAATGTGGTGCGCTGGAAGCCCCGCCGAATCGGAATGTTGAGGAGCCAAACCTAAAAATTTCACCTCGTAAATCACTTGGGCAATAAACATTTATTCAGCCTGTAGAGCAAACACTTAGAGTAAGCCTTAAAATCTGTCGGTAGCCAAACATAATTAACATAAAACAAATAACAAAATTAAACTCAACATAATTGATTTGTTCATAAATCCCGCTCCTCGCCTCCAGCCTCGCAAGCGAGGGTTTCCCGAGTCTGTGCAGCCATAAGCGCGGCATTTATTATTATTTATTATTTTTATGCACTATCAGCCGCAAAGCGCAGCAGTCGGCGTCGCTGCCAGAGATTGTCGCAGCTGTTTGGGGCCTGGAGCTGGAGCTCCATGTTGGCGGGCTGGCCACATCAAAAGCAGCAGCGACGACTGCGACGTGAGTGGGGTATTGTTTACAAACAACCAAGTGGCTAGCGCAGAGCCAGTAGCTTCGCCGAGATACTGCGGCTCAATCCGGCCTTGCAATATCAGCGGCAGATTCTTTTGGCGAGATACTCGCGCATGGCCAAAATTCTCATGATCACCATCGAGCAACCAGCCGTCGAAGGCCGAATCGATTTCCCGGATTGGCAGCGGAGTTGCACAACCGATCGATCGCTTTGGATTTCGAAAATCGCCAGAGGAGAGTGGGGGGGGGTGGACAGTGGCATATCAGGTAAAATGTGCGCCGCGCGCTTATCACATATTTCTGTTTGTTTCGATTTCTAAATGGAAAAATAGTCGAAATAGCAGCCGCCAGGCGATAAGCCTGATTATTTCCCATACGCCACATTTCCAGCTTAGTGTCTCAGACGACGTGGGTCAGATCGGCGACCGGTGTGGCATGGCGCGACATTTGCGGCTTGTACACCTCTTTGTTGTCGTCCTCGTCCTCTGCGTGCGAATCCTGCGAGTCCTGAGAGTCGTGCGATTCCTCGGAGTCCCTGGAGTCCTCTACATCCGAGTCCTGGATGTCCTCCAGTGGCGTAGTGGTGGTCATTGAAGCAGAGGCAGCTGCTCCCAAAAAGTGGACCTTAGCCGAGGCCGTCGAGTTATTGTTGTCCGCCATTAGTTGGTGGTGCAGGTGGTGGCTATAGTTTAAGGAGGGCGGGATTCTGGCGGTGCTGCTGGTCCGAAACCGCAACAGGTCACCTACGTAGGCTGCTGTGATGGCGGCATAGGTCACTCCAAGAAGGCCGCCGGCCAGGACGTCCGACCAGTGGTGCCAGTAGTCGGCCACGCGGCTCAGGGAAACGCAGAGGGCAGCCATGAGGAGCACGAACTGCAGGACGTGCCGCAGGACTCGCACTCCGCCTCGTCCCCGCCACACCCCGTGTACGTAGAGGGCCAGCAGGACCATCGAATAGAAGCTAAGGCTGCTGTGGGCACTTGGGAAGCTGACGTGCAGCTCTCGGATTTGTCGCGTGGAGAGGTTGTGGTTGGAGCAGTGGAACTGCTCCACGAAAAGCTCAGCGTTCTGGGGGTCCGAGCAGGTGCTGCCATCATCGAGGCGCGGCTGGCAACCTTGGAAGAAGTGTGGCCTCAGCCGCCCGACAGCGTGCTTTGCCAGCTCGGTTGTTAGGTAGGTGGCTATAAAGCCGAAGCTGAAGGTGGCCTCCGCGCGCCACAGATTGCGGAAGTAGAGCCTGGTGCGGAAGCGCTTGCAGATCCGCATGATCTCCACCACGGCCACGAAGAGCATTGGAAGCAGGAGCATCATGAGCAGCAGCATCGGCACAGTGATCGTGCAGTCCTTGTAGGGATACCGGATGCTCAGATCGGAGCAAAAAAACCCCCTCTTGAATGTGTGCATGACTTCTGTGGCTATTCGGCTATTTTAATGTGAGCTATGTGTTTCAGCCGCGTTCTTATCGCGTGGGTTCGAGCCAATCCATCGACACTTGGCACTGGTTTTTGTGACAGTACATTTGTTTCTGCTTTTCACGCCCAGTATCTGTGGCCATTCGTTTATTCGTTTCACTTATTTTTCGGTTGTCACACAAATTGCGCACTTAGTCGAGCGTTGTATATTGCGATTTTCGCTTTCGAAAAAAGCGCGCACGACTTCTCAGGCCGGGTTCAAAGGCGATTTTCTTTGCGGGAAATTAGCGAATTACGGCTAACAGCCGTCAGTCAGCTGGCCGTCGCTCTGCACCGCCTTCCGCAGACCGTGAACCAATGGCAGCGGGCCCAGCAAACACGAACTTCCCGCTTTGTCCGCACTCCGTTTCGATGTCTTTGGGGCTCTGGGCCGCTCTGACGCTTTGTTTGGGATCGGCGCTGAATGTGCCTAGCTCGCTGCTAGTGACTACAACTGCGACCGCGGCTGCGACTGCAACTGCGACCGAGAAGGCGACTGAGAAGGCGACGATCGCTGCCGAGCTGCCGGTAGCGACTGCCCCGCGACTTCGAAGCAGCCGTTCGCCTCTGGCCCGCTGGAGTGTCTGCGCTCCGAGCTCCGCGCTCTACGGTCTTCTGTCTCCGGTCTACGGTCTACGGTCTTCGGAACGGAGAACCCAAACAAAGTTGCGTCTGAGAGACGGCCCACCGCGGCGAAGGTTTCCAGCGCTGTGTGCGATTCGCATTGATATTGGATTTCAATGGTACTTGTACTCCTCCTTATCACGACCGCGCTGCTCTCAGCTCGCAGCTCGCACGTACGCTGTGAAAAATTTTGTAAGGTTGGATTTCATAGGAAAATCCGAGCAGCTTAGATGAGCGTATTAAAGAATGTCCTTCTTCTGAATTGAGATATACAATTATTTTAACAAACTGAGGCTCAACAAATTAACAAAAAAAAATCTTTAAAGCTATTTACATTATTTTATTAAATAAAATGGACGTTCAATCGATTTATTTTGCATTTTGTACTTCCTTGTACCTTATTTAGTGTTCGGTATAATCGTTATCATCATTTCCATTTTTAAAGTTTGGACTTCTTATTTCCTCGCTTAGTGTAATTGATTTTAGCGGTTTTTATACTATCTAAATTGGTATCTGTTTAGGACTTGTTTATAAAGTTAAATTCCAGTGTACGCCTGTTCAGACCTTCTACTCTTTTCGCCTGTTGGCTTTGGCACGAATGTTACTAATGAGGAAACTATTGAATTGTTTCAAGGTTTGCTCTGCTTAGTTTGCTTAGGCTTGTTTGCCTGCGACTTGCCGTTTGCGCATAATGAAAGAGTTGCATTTGAGTCGCTGGAAATGTGGACGCCGAGGCGTATGGATGCTGACGGAAGATGGCAGATGGAAGTGAAGAGTGGCAGTGTGTTGGAGCTCCTTCGGCTGGTGTGGTCATAGGAGTAGGTCATTCCGACGAGACTTAAAACGGCTTGCTGCTCCGCTGCGTGCCTTTGAAGCATTTGTATTGATGTAGGTCGTTGCTCGGACCCCAATGAGTAAACGGACCTGGGCGGAGTGGACGCGGCAGTAATGGAGGCGAGGGCCAGCACTAGCCAGACCCATACTCCGAGTGTTGAAGCTGGAACTGAGGCTGGAGCCGCAGTGCATAAACTGCAGCCAGTTTATGGCCACTTTGTATTTGCACTACGAATCGGACTTCTTTATGGCAATTTTCAACTGCTCAATTTGCATCGAAATTGCTGTGCTTGCAACTATTTGCTGTTAATTTATGCTAATTTCGGAGTCCCACTGAAAGGAAATTACCCCAAGAGTTCGCCGGACAATGGCCACGGATATGAAAATATACAAGTCAGCCCAATAAGCTATTGAAGGGGACATAGGAATTTAAATATCAATTTATTTCCATTGTATTTACAGTTTGTCCTTAATTTGAAAAGCAGAAGGCAGAAAATATAGTTGCTAAGCATAGATAAATACATAGCAAATTAGTTTTTTAACAAACGAAAATAAAACAAGAGATACAGTCGAGTTCTCCGACTATCAGATACCCGTTACTCCTGAAGTGGAAGTGGGAGCAAGAAATTTTTACATTTTACTGGCATATTGATAGAAAAAGGAAGAAAAGTATTATATGAAAAACAAATTTAAAAACGTTTTAGAAGGGTGAGCGTAACAGCTTGTGGGCGTTAGAGTGGGCGTGGCAAGCAATCGATAAAAATTTACATGACAAATACAAAACTAAAAATATCACAACATTTCCCAAAAGTGTGGCAGTTGCAGTTTTTGACGGTTTGTGAACGGTAGAGTGGGAGTGGCAACATGGGTCAATTTGCGCTGCGTCTATGTCTCTAGAAACTGTATGCCTAATCTCAACCTTTAATGGTTCATGAGATCTTGACTTTCATACGGAAAGACGGACAGGGCCAGATCGACTCGACTATTGATGATGATCAAGAATATTATATACAATATAGGGTCGGAAACGCTTTCTTCTACCTGTTACAAACTTTTCAACAAATCGAGTATACCCTTTTAGTCTATGAGGAACGGGTATATCAAAAGAACGCTATAGTCAAGTTAAATGACTATTAGATACCCGGTAATTTAAAAAAACATTTATATTTCAAAAATTATATTTGGGTGTTAGTGGGCGTTACCACTTCTAACGGCCCAAATGATTTCGCTTGAATTTTGTAGATTTTAAAACATAGTTTCAGGTAAGCGCAATCGAGCCTCTGAGCGATGGCCATAGGGAGGTAATGTGGTTAGCTATTGTAGATTGATTTCGTTACGTAACACAGAAGAGTAACCACTTAGTGGGGCTTACTGTAAGCTGATCTGTGCAAAAATCGCACCACCAGATCCGCCCCTTTTCCCAATCATCGAATTGCAAAGTCGTATCAATGAACGACCGCAGCACGCGCCAAAAACCGGTACTCATGATCACTATTAAAACCAACACGACTTCTCCGAGAAGCTGATGGTCTGATCGTAAGGTTTCTGGTTTTTTATGGCAGTGGGATCTCCTTTAGTGACACCTTCGACTGCGGCGACACTAAATCAAAATTTATTATTGACATAATTCGCTAAATACGCAGATCCAGGGGTAATCGTAGATTACACAACCCACGCGATTTTCTGGGAACAAGTAAATAGTCTCTACGCCTCAGACTAAGGTAAACAAGAAAATCTGACTCGGCATATGTACGGATAGGTTTCGGGTTTTGCGAACTAAAGAAGCACATCCTGTCCAACAACAAAATGAAAACTGCTGAGCCACATTTTTCCAAATCAGTGCTCTTTTTCCATGCTCTTGCAATTCTCCAAGCCACCTTACCGTCGCTGATAAGAAAAGTGTAAGAATTGGCTCGGCAAGGTGTGAGCGGGAAAACGCGATGCCAAGCTGATAGGGAATCGGACGCAAGTGGGCGGGAGTGCTGCGACGCAATATGCAATGAGGAACTCAGGCCGATCCAATCCGATAAAGACTCCGCAATGCCCCTCCCGAGGGAAGCACTTGGCATTGACATTCCGCGATTAGCATGGGGAAATCGGTTTGCGTTGCGACAATAGACTGCTGTTGACACTACAACGCCAACGCCAATGCCAAGAGTTATAATGGGTTTGCGGACCCTAGTTTTTTTTCTCCACGGGGAGCCGATAGGCAAAGTGTTGGATGTCCAACGGCAGTTAGGTAAACACATCGAGGAAGCTAAAGCTTCGACAGGAAGTGCGATTCATCAGACAGGTGACGAACTGCTTTAAGCTGCCACCAATAAGTGGGGGCGAATAACCAGACCTAACATTTCCAGATCGGCTCGATGAGGGAGCAATAATAACTTGCCGCAAGTCCCCTCAAGATTGCGAACCTATCCCAATGCCAAGTTTTCTGTGGATTGAGCAATTTAATCGAGATCGACTTGAATTGATTTTAATTCCTTGCACGTGCAATGCACCCAAGCGATTGAGATCCATAAACCCATTTTGCAGAATTCTCGCACTGATTAACCATTTATAACCGAACTACCAGTAATTACTCATGATTTGATTTGAGTGACGCCATTGCATAAGTACCATTGATTCAGTACGTTTTCGTTTAAACAGAATCTTTTGAAGATATTATGCTTTTTTTAATGCTCTAAGCATCTGATTTAGTTGAAATTGGTAAGCGTTTACAAGCACAAGATTTAGCATTTTCTAGGTAAAACCAGACAGAACGCTGAACTCAAGTTCCTCGACTATTAGATACCTGTTACTCAGCAAGAGGTAGTACGAGAAAGAAGTTGCTGTTTTTTTGGTATATCGAATGACACTTTTCAAAAGTAAGGCAATGTGTGAGATGGGAATAGCCATATCGGCTCGGCTAGTGATAATCATCAAGGATGTATACACTTCTACATTCAACGAATCTTTTACCTTATGAGTAACGGGTATAAGAAGTTTTAAATGCTGTGATCGGATACCCTTCCGACTTGTTGACCATAAAATATTGGTTTAAGCCATATTTACCTCACATTTTAATTACCTATGAATTACCAAAATCTGAAATGACAAAGTTAGGTTTTTATTCGCATTCCAATCACATTGTTATAATGACTAAATTACCAGACAAGTACGAAAAGTGCCTTTTTATAAACGCCGAATTATGTTTGAAGCTCGGTGTTAATTTTATAAGCTAACGAGCCGCATCGCGCTCCGTTTTTGGCCCACTCCAGCCCTGTCTGTTGGCCGTTTCAATTAGCAATCCAGTAATGATCAGCACTGAAGAGAATCTCAAAGCAAGCCAGCTTCCTCTCGTTAATTGCCGATCGAGTAAAGCTTTAAGCTTGTGCCATACGTCACACCAGAGAAGCGTTAAAGCCACCTGAAGAATGCACATCCAATTGGACGACGTCACAGAACAGGTGCGGATTCACCTGCAACCATCAAGCAACCGAGCCCCGTTCCCCTCCCTGTTCTGCGGTGCGCTCCAATCCGCGGAACGGTGAGTCACTAGCCGAGAAATGCCTAAAAGTGAAAATTCCCAGCTTCAACCAAGCCCAGCTCAGCGCCAATCGATGGGCGACTCATACTCGTTGGAGCAATTAACCAGCGGCAGGCCAAAATTACCACACTTGAGTGGTGCCCGTTGTGGGTCCAGTGGGTTTTCAGCCTTTCTTGTGCCTGTTCCACTTGCTGCCCACTAGGAAATTATGCACACGCACCAAAAAGAGCGAAATCTGCGGCGAAAGGCGAGAACCGACTGCTCCCTCCAAAGAAACCAGTTTGCAGCTTACCACCTCTCTTCTGGCGAAGTCTTATCTTTTCGCCAAGATTTTCTCCTGGCTCATGAGCAATAAGTGAAACCAGTTCCCCGATCTGGGTAAACAATGGAGTGCGGAGTGGGTGTAAGACCCGAGATCTGTTTATTTTTGCACCGATTGTAAATGAAATATGAGTGTGAAGGCTTGCGTTTTCCTCATGAAATATGAGTGCTTAAGGAGTTTACATATCTGGTGGCACTGCACCGCGAGAATTTTCGCAACCCACCTAGAACTCTAGTGCCCTTTGTGTGTCAATTAGTCAAATGTTTTCCCGTGCTGTCGGCGCAATGGAAGATTGACTCGCTTGTAATTAAGAAAAGCAAGCAGCCATCAAATGTTTATGGCATGTCGGTGGATGGGAAGCTCCGCCGTTGCCCGGCAACACCAACAACACCAACAACACCAAAAACAAAAACACCAATAACAGCAGCAGCTGTTCGAAAAGACTCACGCACCAGCCAACGGACCGCAAGTTGCTGCGAGAGAGAGGCCCCAGAAATCACGGTCAGGTTGGGCGACTCACCAGCCACTCTCGGTTAGTAAAGCGCTGTTTGCCAGTCGGTCGAGTCGAGTCGAGTCGATAGTCGATAGTCGTTCTGCTGCACGGGCTATACGTGAATCCCAGTCATGTCCAAGTACTCAAAGCTGGCCCGCGGGATTTGCGACCTGCTGATCTGGGCGGCCCTCAGCGTAGCCTGTGTGCTGCTCCACAAGATGGGGCGTCCCTTCCGGCGCGGCTTCTTCTGTGGCGACGAGTCCCTTAGCTATCCGAGCCGCGACGCCACCATCGGCTCCAAGGCGATCATCGCCATTGTTCTCGGAGTGCCCACCGCCGTGATTGCAGTGGTAGAGTTGTTTAGGCAGCTGCCCGGAGGCCCGCTTAGGGAGGCGGACGGCAAGCGGCATAGCTGTCGGATCGCCCACCGCCTGGGCGTCCTGTACCGCCAGGCCATGTTCTACCTATACGGCCTGTCCATGGTCACGTTCACCACGATGCTAACGAAGCTGTGCATCGGACGCCTGCGACCGCACTTCTTCGCCGTGTGCCAGCCTATGCTACCGAACGGAAGCGGCTGCCAGGACGCCCAGAATCTGGGCCGCTACATCGACAGTTTCACGTGCAGCAACGCCAACATGACCGACTACCAGTTCAAACAGCTCCACCAGTCCTTCCCCAGCGGCCACGCTAGCATGGCCATGTATGCTATGATCTACCTGGCCATTTACCTGCAGGCGGCGCTCAGTACGCGCGTCACCAAGCTGCTGAAGCATCTGCTGCAGTTCCTCTTCGTTATGTTCGGCTGGTACGTCTCGCTGACCAGGATCATTGACTACTACCACCACTGGAGCGACGTCTTAGCGGGGGCGGCACTGGGCGTGGTTTTCGCCTGGCTTACGAGTGCCTACGTGGCCGACTTGTTTGCCGGCAAGCGCTGGCCGAAGGCTGGCTACTCCGCCAACACGCTGCGCAAGCCGCAAGTCTCCCCGAAGAGCTCCACCAAGTCGCAGGCAGGAGGGTCCACGTCCGGGGCGGGTCAGCCGCCCTCTCTGCCGGCCTATACCTTTGGAACGCTGCCCTATCTGGCGGCACATCCCGCCCAGGCGCAGGCGCAGTACGCCCAGCCCTATCACAACTACGGCTACGTGCCCTGAGCTCATTGCCGGATTCCATTAGCTAAACCTAGCTTAGAAATGCCCACAAACATACACACACTCACAAACTAAGTTTGCACAGAATTCCTGTTTTGTTGTCTGTATTCTAGCGAAATAAATATTTTCAAGTCCGATACGAACATCCATCTCGTTTCAGTCGGTGGTATGGCGCATCGAAAATTGGCTAATGGCCTGGTAGAATAGAAGGGTTTATCGATTGACACATGATGCTGACCTCGCATACTTTCGAATCTTCATCTTACAATTGAGGAGATATTCGGAGTTTGGGCTTACCTAAAAAGAAAAAAGAACAGAGGGGCTTTTATTTAAATTCTGAAATTCACATTCCGATGATATTACACTAGATATATTCTGGGGAATAAAAAAATTCAATATTAAATAGGTTGCTAAATTTACAGCTACTCTTGCTTTTGTTTAAAATGTCACAAAAAGAAAGATCTCGCCGGCTCTCCTGGGCAATCAAAGAAAATAATATTTGCTAATTTTGAAAATGTAAATTAGCTTTATTTAAATACGTACATATAAACAAACATGAAGACATTAATTGCGAATCTAATTATAGTCGTATATAATTAAGGCTAAAGGGGTATGCTTTGTGTGGGTTGAGATAATCCGCAAGAAATAAAGTTAATTTAGCTTAGTAACTTAATAAAGAAAACAAAACTTGCATTAGATCCTTGAAAACTTATTTTGATTTTGGAATATTGTAAAATATCAACAAGAATTTAAAGACCCCCACAAATTTAAGTCAATGCTTGAAAAGACCAAAAGATTTGGAATAGGGCTAACTTTTTCCGATTGTAGAATAAATTTAAAGAGTCTTAGCATACTTGACCATTCGATAGCCAAATGAGACCCACCACCCGATCGGGGGGAAAAGCAACACAAAGGTTTGTGAAACAAGTTTACATGTTTGGTAATCTTAAACACCGCTGGACTGATAGAAATGCAAATGAGCTCGAACCAGGTCGAATGAATCCGATGGCTTCGACTCGCTCAATCTTCAGTGTTAAAATGTGCGGCAATCCGAACACGCGTCTCCTCTCCCGGCTGGTCATTGACTTCCTGATTCTCTTAGGGATCTATGGAGCAGCCTTAGTGGTGCTGCCCTTGCAGCTGTCCACTGCACAACGGGGATTCCACTGCAGCGATAGCAGCCTGAAGTATCCCTATCATCAGCCCTGGCTGACGAAAGTCCACCTTACGATCGCAGTGGTGGCCCTGCCCGCCTTGTCTGTGCTCGTGGTGGAGATGCTCTCGGCCGCTGTGGTGCCCAGCTCCATGGAGCTGAAGCAGCGCTTTGTCTTCGTCGGGGTCCGCATCCCCAGATTCATCAGCGAGTGCTACAAGGCCATTGGCGTCTACCTATTTGGTCTGGGCCTGACCTTGGTGGCGGTTCGCCTGACTAAGCACTCGACGGGCCGACTGAGGCCCTACTTTTTTGATGTCTGCCAGCCGACGTGGGGCGAGGAGGGCGGCGAAAGCTGCTCCGACCTGACCGCGGAGAACTCCACATTCTATCTCGAAAGCTTCAGCTGCACGGAGTTCGCCGCCCCGCTGGATCTGCTCGCCCTGGTGCGCCACTCCTTCCCCAGCGGGTTCGTGTCCACCACTTGCTACGCCATGGGCTTTCTGATTTTCTATGCCCAGGCCAGACTTTTTGCTCCATGGCTGCGATTAGTGCGAGCCTCCCTACAACTGGCATGTGGCTCGCTGGCCTTGATGGTTTGTTGGGAGCGCATCTCCACCTACCAGAACCACCTAACGGATGTGGCAGCGGGAGCTGCTCTCGGTGGGTGGATGGCCTTTTTTGCAACGGTCCATGTGGCCCACCTATTTGTGGAGGTGCGAGTGAAACGCCGTCCAATGCCAAGAAATGAACAGATCTACGGCTATGCGGGGTACTACACCAGAGCCACTTACGGCTACTGATGTTCAATGAGTTGGCTTTTCTAGAATTAGCTATTTTAATAAAAGTATTTTTACGTATGATGCAACTAGTTTCTGTTTGGTTTATGGGGTGTATTGTTTTAGTTAATTGGATTTTAATAGAACTTAATGTTTTATCACGATGCCGGGAAAAGAACATTATAAACACATTATAAACATTCTAGCACCGATACATTTATATATTTTTTTACGTCCAATACTAAACGATTAGATAAAGTCGAATGGGCTTAAACGTTTTTTAAGAATTGACCTAGTAGTGATGCAAAGTGGGGTTTACTAAAAACAAGTTCGCTAATATTTCGGTCAAGCGAATCAAATGAAATTTACCTACTTGGCTTATGTCCAAACTCTAAATGGAGCTGGACTTAAATGTTAAACGTATTATCAAACTTTTTCAGATCGAGCCTATCCCAATTCGGTAAACAACTTTCAAGTGCATCTGGAATACTCAGATTCGACATAGCCGAGTTCCGAACCCTTCGCCGCTTACGATCCACTCATCGAGTGGTTGGCGATCGCCACCTTCTGATAAGGGAGCTGACCAGCGTGCACAGCCGCCTCTCTCTGTCGCTGCCTTAAGGGGGCTTCTCCCTCTCTTCTGATACGTTCGCCGGTACGAGAAACGCTCTATAGATTTGTTTACAAAGTCTGGTTTCATTCAGTCGCAAGCGAGAAGCGGCGCCTAGAAGTTTGCAGATCGGTGTTGAACGAGTTCCAGAAGTCGGTTGTGAGCGTCGTTAAACAATTAATTTGCCGGAAAGGTGAATAATTACTTAATTATACGGCGCAGTACGTCATAGTGGCAATGAAAACAGAAACGTGATGACATATAATCAAGCAGCAATCGTAAAGGACCCTTGAAAAGTGTAATAGTTAACTAGCTTAAAGTTCACAGGACACTTTAAAGTACCAGCATGCCGTACTAAAAAAACTATCTCCATCTCCGCGTAAGCGCCATGGTGGAGCCGTTGTCCGAACTCCAACAAGATCCAACAAGCATACGGTTCAAATAAATATGCTCAGTATGGGTAGTGGTATTTGTGGGAGGGGCAGAGATGCATACTCACCGAGGCAGGCCGCCTTAATTCAATCAAATGTCGCTTATTCATTCAATTAAAGGTCGCGCCATTTGACGTCCCACTATGAATGCGACTGTGAATACAAATATCGAAGCGAGTGAGTGTGCCCGAAGCCAAGACGGCGACTCTGGGGATGATTTGGTCCGCTTTGACTGTTTTCCATTTTTTAATGTAATTGACAGTTAAACTTTGTGCACATGTTCAGCAGACACACCCCCTTTCCCTGCTCCCAACAGGGATTTCATACAGATCAGAAGATCAGAAATGGAAGCAGAAGAGGGGCCACAATGAGGGCCATTCTTGGGCGGAGATTAGCGAGTGTTCGAGTACGGCGCTCCATCCAAGCGGAGCTGACAGTCTACGTTCCCGATAATGCAAATCTTGCGAAGACGCGCCTATTCATCGGCTGGCTGCCCTAGCACAATAGAATGCCATTTAATGAGTAAGATGTTAGTCACTCCTTAAGAGCTGATTGTTGACCCGGTCTTATCGATGCTCTGACGCTCCGTCGAAGCTACCAAGGTAGAAACCCTTAACAAATATCAACTAGATACCGACAGAGCAAGTGAGCAATCTCAAAAGACGCTGAATTGCAATGATCAGGCACTAAAGAAGCTTTCGCGACTATCATGCACACTCGAATTTATCTTATCAAACTGATCTTGAGCTTGTTTGAGCAGTACACTGGGCAGAATCGGGGTCAATGGGGATCTTATTTATACCTATTAAGATTTATTATATTAACTTTCAAATTAAGGCTTAGTGATCCTCCCCTTAATTAATATTCATTCTGGACTAAATAATTTTAATCTATCCGATGTTTTATTTCAGTGTGTCTAATCTGGACAAATGAAGAACCGCAGCAATAATTAGATCCCTGTAGACGGCTAACTACTATAAAATAGGCCATAAACAAACAGCTCTGACGCAGAGAATTGATAAACAGGAGAGCGCTGGGGAGCCAAAAACAATGCCGAATATCGGGAGAGTGCCGCCTACTAAATGAGCGTTAAATTAAAAGAACGTTACCCAAACGACGCCAACTCAGTCAGCCACTGACAACGAACCCGACGAAACCACCGACCCGGCGGGAAAAAAACCAAACGAATCGAAAAGCTAATTACCAGCGGGTAGAAAGGCCATTTGGAATATTAAATAATTAAGCCAGTGAAATGCGCGACGCGCCCGAAGATCAGTCCGTAGCAGTCTCGATGCCGACATCTGTATCCGTCTCTGCCGTCGGCTCCACGGGACCGCCATCTGAACGCCGGATGACGCAGCGCCTTCTCTTGGAGCTCTTGGTGGTGGTGGTGCTCGTCATTCCCATCTGCGTGTACGAGTTCGCAGTGGATCCCGTGCGACGCGGCTTCTTCTGCGACGACGAGAGCATCAGCTATCCGTTCCAGGACAACACCATCACGCCTGTGATGCTCGGCCTGATCGTGGGCCTTCTGCCGGTCCTTGTCCTTGTGGTGGTGGAGTACGTAAGCCACCTGCGCGCCGGAGAAATCTCGGCCACGGTGGACCTGCTTGGCTGGAGGGTGTCCACGTGGTACGTGGAGCTGGGCCGCCAGTCCACCTACTTCTGCTTTGGCCTTCTGCTCACCTTCGACGCCACCGAGGTGGGCAAATACACCATTGGACGCCTGAGACCGCACTTCCTGGCCGTTTGCCAGCCGCAGATGGCGGATGGGAGCATGTGCTCCGATCCGGTTAACCAGCACCGCTACGTGGAGAACTACGAGTGCGTAGGCGAGGGCTTCACCGTGGAGGACGTGCGCCAGGCCCGCCTCAGCTTTCCAAGCGGGCACTCTAGTATGGCTTTCTACGCCATGATTTATGTGGCGCTCTACCTGCAACGGAAGATCACCTGGCGGGGATCGAAGCTGACCCGGCACTTTGTGCAGTTCGCGATGGTGATGGTAGCCTGGTACACGGCCCTCAGTCGCGTGATGGACCATTGGCACCACTGGTCCGACGTTCTTTCTGGATCGCTACTTGGTGTGACCGGCGCTCTAATTACCGCCCACTATATAGCAAGGATGTTCGACGACGGGGCAAGCAACATTCTAAGCGTAGGTCTGAGGAGGGAAGACACAGCAGCCACGCTTCAGGAGGAGGTCTGCCCCACCACACCCCCGCCGTACTCCGCGAACAACAGCTTCAGCGAGGAACAGTACTGCTCGAAGGTGTAGGGCGGGGAACATACTTTCGAGGCAATGTAAATTCGAAACATTCCAAAGGTAGCAATAAAGATTAGTTGAACTTTCAGTACGAATTAAATCTGTAGTAGTTGTAGAGCATAGTAACTATATAGAGGTCACCCATATTTATGTATGGCTCATGTGAGTCTGTTCCTGCAATCTCATCTAAGTATAAGTCATAGTATTATTAACTGTATGTATTTTAATTGGTACTCTTAAAATAAATAAGTATTATGAATGTAGCGCACTGCGTTGATCAGGCAGATTCCATTGTAGGCTTACTCGCTTATTTGTTCTGAGTACACATTATTTCACATTTAGACGATCACTTACAGTTGTGAGCACGTAAATAGTAAGTTCTTTCAGCTTAAAATACAGTTCCAGCGGTTCAATCTTTAAAATTGGAACTTTGCTACTTTACATGAAAACAAGTTATTACACATTATGAAACGGTTTCTTCAGTTTCCGCTTAAAACTATTTTTTGGTGACTAATTTATCTATCATGTCTATTTTTGTGTGTACCCCTTCATTCCCTTATGACATACACATTTCTCGACGATTATTATTGCTTACGTAGTTTTTGAAATAAAATATGTTTTAAGACTTGAAAATGTTTTATTAAGCATTTCTTCAAACAAAAATATGTTAGTAGTTACTTATGCATGTTGTAAAATAGCAAACTATTCTTACGACCTCATATGTTGTCATTTTTTACTTGGGCTTTCATTGACCCGATTTTCGCACAGTGTGTCATACCTGACTGCATTGGCTACTGGTAACGTTTGGAATGTGTGTTGGCCATTACTCATCAACGATTTTGATAATTTTGATGATTTTGTGCTGCGTCAGAGGTGCGCAGCACTATATACATAAGTCGAAGAGGTCAGCTTCTGCCGAAATACTCTACAACGATCGTGAGAATTCACATACAATTTGATTCAATTGAAGATCCTAACCCATGAATCCGGCGATATTAATCTGATCTGAATGAACCCCTGACCCAGCAATTAATAAAGGTGGAAGAGAACCGCAGAGAGGGCTTGGGCGGAGCTTTTCGAGAGCTTTTAGGGGCTTTCTCTAACTGCGGCCTACGTAAGCCAGAGATTTCGGATCCGCAGTAAACAGCAACTCGCGTGTTTTGCGCAAATTACTTCAAGGCCAGACTGGGAGAGGGTAGTGGTTATAGCGCCAGCACGTGCGTGGCAACAGGCTGATAAGTGATAAGGCCTCAGAACAGCTAGATCGGCCGATGGTGCGTACTTTGTTTTTCGACCCAGTGTTTCCATAGAACGAGAAATACATATTTGCGACGTCAGCCCAAGCCCCTTTCTGGCTGAGGCTTAATAATACCATAATACAATCAGCGGCAACAGTACGAATTGTTTAATAATAATCCGAGGTGATTGCGTCCAAGCCCAGATTGCTGGGGGCTGATGTCCGACTTCAACTCAATTTACTAGTCAGTGACTACTGAACCGTTGAATCGATCGCACGGAACGCGGATCGAGCATTTAAAATGAGCTCCAGTTTAAGACTCCGCCCCCCCATCCGCCTCTTGGTGGACTTGGTCCTGTTGGGTCTACTTATTGTCCTGGTGGAGAACTTCGGCCGCATTTGGGGTCCTCTGACGAAGCGTGGTTTCTTCTGTGATGACGAGTCCTTGATGTATCCATACCGCGAAAACACAGTGAGCCCCATGCTGCTTCACTGGCTGGGACTGTATCTTCCGCTGATCAGTCTTGTCGTCCTTGAGAGCTTTCTCAGCCACCGGAAAGACATTGCTTCCTGGGGAACACTATGGCCGGTGTACAATACCGTGCGCTGGTTCCTTTACGGCTACGTATTCAACGACCTACTCAAGGGAATCGGAAAGCAGGCAATCGGGCGACTGAGGCCCCACTTCTTCGCAGTGTGCAGTCCACATTTTCTGGACGGCACTAGCTGCTCAGATGCGTCGCATAGAGGTGCTCTGAAATACCACACAGACTACGAGTGCCAGCCCAATCTTTCCCAAGCCACCGAGGAAATGCTTCGGGACGTAAACGTGTCCTTTCCCAGCGGCCACTCCGCCATGGCCTTCTATGGCCTGGTGTTTGTGGCACTGCACCTGCGCCGCCGCCGCTGGCCGCTGTCTGGATCCCTGCTCAGTCCTGTTCTGCAGCTGGCCTGCGTGGCTCTCGCCTGGTTCGTGGCCATCAGCCGGGTCATGGACTACAAACACCACTGGTCGGATGTTGCGGCCGGATCGCTGTTGGGTGCCGGCAGCGCCTTTGCGGTTTCTCAGGCTGCCGCGAACGAGGAGCTACAATGGAGGTGCCAGAACTCACTGGCAAATGCGAAGCAGGTGGCTGCAGTGGTCGATGGGGCCGCAGTCAAAGAGGGCCAACAGATGCCGCATGATTTGTCTCTGGTTACGTGCCAGATCTCTAATTAGTCGTAGTTTCGTTTTAGCTGCAGCACTGGTAGTTTAAGGTTGACAATAAAGCTAGTGACAAGAGAAGCGCGATAGTTGTTCTTGTGGTTGAAGGGGTAAAAATGGGGTGGAAACATTATAGAAGCCGGACCAATTAATGCGCATATCGTGCCGATTCAGTTAAAACTAGAAACATCAAGATTAATCAAAGGGTTGATGGAACTGAAAAACAGCGATTAGCTAAGCAGCTGCATCGCCAACAAATATGTTTCTATATCAGTAGCACTTGTGGTTTTTCCCATAACAATTCAATTTACAAACTTCTAAGCTACCATCTCATGAAAAGTTTTATTTACTCGCTAAAATCGTAAGTAACGTAAATGGTGGCTACCTTAAAAATGCTAAAGGTGTGCCAATATTTGGACGCATTGACTGGCACTAATAAGAGACAGGCTTGTGTTAATCTTACCGGGGATTTTTTATCGGCTTCTTTAGCAGGGTACGCGAATAGATTTCTGAGAAATCCGTGATTTGAAGGTCCAACAGTTTTTTAAACCACACTAAACCTATCTCTTCGAAGAGACGTATTTAAAAACACCGTAAGAAATTTAGAAGTTAAGCTGAATAAACTTTTGATTGCCTTTGTTGTTGCGCTGACAACGTGCTAGAAATTAGCGGCTCCTTCAGTTTCATTACCAGCGAGTTTTCGATCGACGTAACCGCAGTCAACAAGTCCAAGGACCACCACCCAATCCCAATTCAAGTCTCAATCAGGGTCGTGCTGAAGGGGAGCATGAATAAATTTTTAGCAGCAGCGCGTAAATTGGGAAAAACACCCTGAGCCATATCCGCCGAAACTGCGCCACTGATGATGATTTTCCACACCTGGAGCCAGCCAAATCCGAGGTCGGATTTGCGACCTGGATCACTCCGCACACCCTCATCAGGTGGGCCAAAGGCGCCTGGGCCGCAGCTTAATTGGCTCATTTATTTTAATGGCAAAGAAAATGCTGGGAAATTGTGGTTTTTTTCCACGCCTCTCTGACTAATTCCAGGCTCCTAGTGGCCCTTCTCGCCCTGGCTTTTATTATGATTAATTATGACTCGCATACACAGGAAAACTGACCCAAAGCTCCACTTTCTTGCCAAGTTTTGCAACTGTGTCAAGTTGTTGTTGGCTCCAGCTCCAGATTCCAATGATAAATTTCTAAGCAATTTATTTTAATCTGCAGCGACAGTTCCTGCCACACTAGCGCTTTCCCCTATCCATCTACCCTTAACCGTTGCCAGCTAGTTTTTATTCGTTAATTAAACGGAAAATATTTGCATACGGACAGCGAGCGTGCGGAAGTTTAGCAGCAATCCGAAACAATGACCCACATCCAGCATTAGCAAAAGTTTTGATTTGTTTGGCTTACTCAGTGGAGTAAGCCCAGTGGGGTTTTATGGAAGGGGATGCGACGAAACTTGGAACTCGTGTTCCTTGGGAGTTCATTAAGCACCGGTAACCGGAGGAAGTTTTCCCTGCGACAGGCTAATTGCAAATGGTCAGGACATCTGGAGAGCCCACTCTCCACGGAGCTGCCTCTCTTTAGTCCCCCCTGACCTCTGCCATCAATCCGAGCTCTTGATCAGCCCGGACTTCCTATCAATCGCTGCACCACATGAAATTCAAGAGCTTCGCTGTTGTCGAGTCTCTAATCACCGTCAGGTGTGATAATGCGGCCAGTCGATGTCCGGTCCGGTCCGGTCCAGTACGGCAGTTTGTCATTCCGCATTATCTGCCCCGTCGCCAGAACACTCGTCTATCAGATGTCCATCGTTTGAGGCAGGGTACCGTCGCTCCGTAGTTTCGAAAACATTTTTGCATGGTTGTTTGCTCAACAAAATATCCCGAAGCATTTCGGGGATTTCCCACTCATCCTGCTGCAACATGCGCTTCATATTTCTGCGGTTGTCGTCCAGGTCCTGGCCAGCTTTTCCACTTGCTATTTGCCATCAGCAGTCATCGGAGTTTCCCTTCCGAACCCACCCTGGACCACATCAGACCAGACCACCCCGCCCCGCCACTCTGCTCAGCTCTGCTACAATCGTTGGCTCCATGGGTGTAAAGACAATTTGATAATCGCAAAATGCAGCATAGTTTGAGTTAATGAAGCTTGTGTGCCATGTGTGCCACCTTTGTATGGCATCCCCTGAAAGTTCCAGCCAGAGGACTCTGTAGTCGTTGTCGTTGTTTGTTGGACAACAACTGGAGCGTTTTGCTAGCCAATTAGTAATTTGCTTGCTGCCCGCCGAGGGAACGGTTGGCCAAGACCAGCCAGACACTAAGGTCTGTGCCTGACAACCTGAGGAAGTTTTTAAATACCCGTGGTAAAGTTATGAGTTGCCTAGATGGAGGGGAAGAGACTTGCCTTATCTCGTTTAAAGGCGCTATTTTAAGCGAAATCATGCAACGAATGTTCCAAAGCACGATGGAGGAATGTCGCTTGTTACATCTTACATTCTTTTAATTCAACGGACTCACTCGGATATCCCACTGCGAGCTATGAACTTCATCGTTTATCTTCCATCGAAAACTGTTGCGACAGCACGGCAACATTGCAGTTTGAATGGAAAACAGCGAGATCCAAGTTGGGAAAAACAAACCGGTTGTGCCCAGCGTCACCTCTGTGCCCGGCTCGCTTCCGATTCGATGTCCTGTCGCAGGAATCACACGCATTTCCGACACGTGACATCAAAGGACAGACGGCGGCCATTTTGTCGCCGCCATCATTATTAATGGGGCCGACACAGGAGCTGGGGGAGGGAGAGCAGGAAATATTTCGCGGCCATTTCTCGCTCGTGCTTTCTTTTCGATGTCTCTGACAATTTTGACGGCTGTGCTGCACGGAATCGGAGATGTCCTGCTCCTGCGCTCCGGACAGCAGTCGAAACAGGTGTGGCCGTCAACCGGCAATCAACTTTCATTTAGCAGCATCATTTGTCACCCTTGTTTATTGCCCGGTTACGTGTTGGTCGCACTTAATGGCTGTTATTGTCGCCAGACCCAGCAGGGAAACCCGAATGCAAGACGGTGCACGGCGGTGCAAGACGGAGCGCATTAGCCAGGTACGGGCTGCGCCGTTGGAGATGTATCGATTTAAAATCATGGCAGCTGTCAGTGGGGGTGTTATAGAAAGCACCACCTATATGGGGCCACTCCATTATACCACTCCTTCACAAATCATCCGTGCACTGCTCACGAGCTCATAACTAAAACATAACCCCAATTATGCCACAAGCTCCGTTGCTGATTCATTGATGAGCTCCGGCAGAAGCCAAAAACGAAATAAAAACGCAGCCACAGCTAATGCCGCGTTGATTATGAATATTTCAGGGTTCCGAACAGCCGGTTCTATGATCATTTCCATGGCCATGATGATGGTGATGATTATGGGGGGCATGGGGCTCCCACGTACGTGGGCAATAAATTTATATGCCTGCCCTGCCTGCCGGGCATATCAGAATTTACATTTTGGCAATTTCCAGTTGTCGAGGACCCACTCTGGCCACCAGCCGCAGGTCCGATAGGAAATCTTCGACGGGTTAGAGCCTGCAGCCGCATCGGAGTGCATCGCGTAAACTCCGTTACATCGCTGCCGTCTCGTTTTGGCCAGCAAATGCAATTTCCTAATTTCTCATTGGGGAAATGGTGTTAAGAACGTGAACGGGGTCTGCTGACCACTCGATCCGGGGCCGCTCCGGCTGATTGACCGGCTGGGTCGAGGGAGGGGAGAAGCGGAGCGGATCCCGGAGCGGACGGAGGTGGTTCTGAAGGTGTTCGCTTTCAAATTAATGACCCAACGAGGCAGACGATGAGCAGCAGCTACAAATGCAGGGAATAAAACCGGAAAAAAGAAGAGGAGCGGCCGCAGACAAAGGCGCATAAATGCATAAAGTGAAGTAGGAAAATTGCTGCAATTGGAGAGTATCTCTGGGGGAATCCCCAAAAACCCCCTATGCCGCCTGCCCGCTGCTTATGCAAAGCAAATTGGTTTATGCATGAGGAAGCGAACAGACGAAACCAAACCAAACCAAACCAAACCATACGAATCGTAGCGAAAGGATGTAAAGAGCTTCACACTAAAACAGCCAAAGTCGGGGCTGATATGATGGAAATTTCGGCGTAAGCGGAGGATAAGAATTGGGGAAGGAGGTGCCACTACCATCCGTTAGGGTCGGAGGTCGGGACTAAGTAAATTGTTGGCTCAGCCCTTGATTAGCTTAGCCGAGTTCAAACAGGGAGGTCAGCATGTGCGCGGTGGGGTGCGAGATGGGGGACTGATACGGAGAAGCTGCAGGAAGCCTTAATGCATTTTGAAAACCACCAAGCGGAATTTATGTATGTGCATCAGATCCAACGAGAGCTTCTCACAGATGGGCGATGCATTAAAATTTCAACATGCAACTCCTCTCTTATGCCGCGTTAAAGCTAAGTGCTACGTTCTCCCAGAAGTAGATAATGCGGTCTCTTTTGAGGAAGAATGTCTAGAACCCAATGGCTCGCTAGGTAAACATAAATGCTTTTAAAATGCTAACGGTCATAATACAAAACGTTCCAATGGATAATGACAACCGCATATCGTATCCTCCTCCATTGCCTGATTCTTTTCATTTTTCCCTCTGTTCGGGTGCCGAAATCAATAAACGACCACATCGAAGATGTCGAAGGCTTAAAAGTAAAATTGGATTCAAGAAAGGGTGAGCGAGCACCAGTCCTGGTTCGGCGCTAAGTAAGCAAATAATAATAAAGTGCGGAATAAAAGTTAAAGCGCACACTGTTTTTGGACACATCCAGTACAGATTAAGGTCTGCACGACCATCGCTGACGACATGAAGGAGGAAAAAGCTGTCATGGCACAAAAGCAAACCCTTTTTCATGTAGAACGAAAGCGAAAGGGTAATCATCACTGCTAACGGCCGACGGACGAACCAAAGAAGGTTCGTCCAAAAATCGCGCATATGACTTTTCAAATGAATGACAGCAATTAACGCAGCCAATGATGGCGCTGCCATTGTGCGCTCTTTTCTCGCCTTTCAGTAATGCTACTGTTTGCCCTTTGCCCCTGCTTGGGCGGTCATTAAAAGCTGCCAACGTTGTCAACAGGCTCTAACCCGATCCACATACACATTCTTGTCTACATCCGCCGTGGTTATGACACATAAAAAGCAACTGGCCCAGACCACCGACTGGGCCCAGTCTGCTCAAGGACAACAAAGGCTTTTCCGTTATCAGCCGGATGGCCCATGGGTACCGGCTTTTGGTTGCTGGTCGAAATGCGCGGAGCTGAAAACAAACAAAATGCGAGGGGGAAGACCACTAAGTCGATTATTTATATTACTTCAGCGGCCATCGAGGGATGGGCTATGCGTTTGTCGAGCATATTTTAAACATTTTTGTGCTTATCCGGACGAGCTCTTAAGTTAAGGGAAATTGAACAAACGGAGTTGGCCGACGATATTGTCTATGCGGTGATTTCAGTACAGATCACAGCTTCCTTTGAGCGGCCCACAAACTAATTTAATGGAAAGGGCCATGTAGCTCGCGAAACCATCGGGCAACACCCTTTGACCACTTTGCCACTCATTTTCACACGCTCCTATTGCCGGAAACTCGCCCTTCGTCTGGCGCCGTTGATGCCTACATGTTGATCCCGTCACAAACCGAACGAGCTCCCAGCTCCCAGCTCCAGTTGAGCACCACTTCCCTCATGCGGATCTGTCGCCCGGGGACTTTTGGCGTCTGTTGACCAAAACGCGTAACCAATTTTGGCCAACGCCTGCAACGTTCGATGTGTTGCAGCTTGCAGCTAGCAGCTTGCTGCTGTCGCTGTTTTGCTGTTTTGCTGTATTGATGTTTGGCCGTCTGGATGCTGCTGTGCCCCGAGGCCAATCTCCCTGCTGCAGCAAGTGCCGCACTTCATCATTACCCGGTCGTTATCGCTTTTTGAATTTAAATAATGGTCACGGGGTGGGGCCGATGCAGCTCCATGGAAGCCGTGGCAAACTGATTTGAAATGTGCCCGACACTTACAGCGAATCGCAAACCATGCCGATGTACCCAGTGCACTCCTGGCTCTGGCCGCTTCGCCTGATTGTTAATGAGATGATGTTGTGGCCCAGAGATGCGAGAGTTCAATTCGGGCTTCTGCTGCCGCTTGGAGCCTAACCGCACTCGGAACGCTCGGGGGGTTTTTATCACACATTCGACCCGTGTGCATTTGCGGCTGTATGCATAATTTGCATCGCAACGGTCCCTTTTCGCGGCCTACTGCCCGAATGGCCCTTGTTTCCTCCCACAGAGGGCTGTCATGAAAATGATCATTAAAGCACGCGAAAAGGTTGTAGGCGAAATGTGTTTTCGGTTTGCCTTTGAAATGTCAATTTCGGTTGCCGCCGGTTTCCACTTTATATTGATGTGTCACAAAGTGGGTGCGGCCCAAAACCCGGCGGTTGAGGGATAAATGTCCATATTGTTGCGGTGAGCATCGATATTTTGTCATTTTATGCGTGCATTTTGCTAAAGTTTCAAAACAGTAGCCACAAATAACGAGCCTTGATTCGTTTGATTTTAACATATATGTAAGAAGGATCCGGCCGAAATGAACGGTCTAATCAAAGTTAAGACAAGTCCAGAATCCCGCCCCAACGCTAAAATGAAGTCATATGGCTGCTGCAGTGTTTTTCTTGTCTATTGCCAACTGCAGTGGAGCAAGAAATTCGGCCAGTTCAAGATGCCAAACACGCTTTTCCCCCATTCCACTCTTCGATTGTGTGGACACTAAAAGCTGTTAGTGAAGTGCTCGTTGACTGGACACCGAAAAAATGGACAGAAAAAAAAGGACCATGAAAAATCGAAAATTGGGAATGGCGCAGAGGCGAAGAATTCGCTGACTTCCAATC
Organism: Drosophila santomea; assembly: GCF_016746245.2. Taxonomy (NCBI): domain Eukaryota; kingdom Metazoa; phylum Arthropoda; class Insecta; order Diptera; family Drosophilidae; genus Drosophila; species Drosophila santomea. Next base: position 22,700,179 of record NC_053018.2, read on the forward strand.
AGTTCGTCAGGCGGCGCATAAAACGGCCGAATGGAAAGTGGGCGACGTGAAAGGGAGCCGACAAACGCCAAATGTCCATCATCTGCAATGGCAATAAAACTGGCCGAAGGCGGTCCAAGGATTCACTGGGCAATGCAACGCATATAAAATATTTGCCGCAGAGCAGCCAACAAAGTGGGATGTGGACGTGGATGCGGACGTGGATGTGGCTCTTGTGCAGATGGGTCAAAGATGAATGCCGAAAACGGCGAAAATTATGCTGAGTGAAAAATTGCCTTCCTTGGGCAAGAAAGCGGGGCGGGATTGGAGTGGTTCAGTTCAGGTGCAGATAGCAAAGAGCACGCGTGAGAGGAACAGATTATCGTTGCATACTTTCCGCGGCTGTGGTTTCGTCCTGTCCAAAACGAGATTCCCAACATACTTTTTGCCCGCCTGCGGCTCCTGGCGTTTTCCTATCCCCCTTCGTATTTCGGCTGCATATCAAAATCTCATAAAATCAAGCATACACGCGGGCGCAAGCGAACTTCCTTTTTAGTCCTTTTGGCCATCCCCATCTCTCCCTGTGTTAATTGTGCAACGATTCTTTGGCATTTGCTTTGCTGCGCTTGCAGTTTGACTCTTTGGGTTCCTTTCTGCTCCATCTTTATGGCCAATTTGTTCCTCCTCTGCCTGGGCTCTATTCTTGTGCCATTCTTTGAGGATTTTGGGCGGATTTATTGTTGCTCTCCGTCTGTGTTGTTTTAGCCCTTAAAAGATTTGTGTAAACGGGACCTTTGATGGGAATTTGATTTGTCAGTTGCTTTATTCATGGCTGCGAGGACTTGTCAAACGGCGTTTAAACGTTTCGCCTTACCTTTCCATCTCTTTATCAATAGATTGCTGCTCACCAGATTCCTCCTCTGACAGTTTTCCCAGAGCCAGGACTCGTAGACTCGAAGCTGGTTAGTTTTATGCCTTGGCCAAATAAACTGTTAAAAACGCTGAGAACGCGCGATGTGAACCAGCCGGAGAGAAAGTAGAAATGGCGATGTGAAGTGAAAAGCAAGTGAAAAAAGTGCAACAACTGACGCCAGAAACAATAAATGACGCTGAGCACTACAACACAGCCACTGCCAACCACTAGAACTGGGCAAAGGGGGCCCACTAGGGGTACTGGGCACCGCGGAAAATACAAAATAGCAGAAGTGCCAAATGGCCAGCAGAAAATGGAGAAAAAGTCGCAAGTAGCCTGGCAAAAAAACACAGACGAGCCACTAAAGGGAGCGGGAGAGGGGCAACCAGTGTTTATGCAGGGCGAGAAAAGCGCCGGAGGAGGAAGGAAAGTCCTCCCTCTCCGGAAAAGTTTCGGCACACACATGGCAAAAGCACAGATATAGCACTCGAAAATCGACGAAAATCCTTTTGAATGTTGTTTTGCAAGTGGCCAACCCTCGGAAACTCCTCCTCTATTTGAGTTCCACTCTCTCCCAGATTCCATTGTGCTGATGCAGCATCCTTCGCCGTTGTGTGTCCTGAATCTTCGCTTTTATTTCGGTTGTATCTGTGGATATTGCTGCAACACTTCATAAACCATAAAGGCAACACCAGACGGAAAATTTAATTTCAAGATCATAATTTTTGGGTTAGCGCTTTCATCCTCTAAGAAGAAACAGCTGCGAACTAGTTGGCATGTGTTTAGTTTACTCAAAGGCACTTCTTTTATTCAGTTTAAGCAACGATAGAAAATATTCACAACTAAAATAATAAAGCTATATCAAACGAAATATTTTACTGCATCATATTCGTCGATTCCATGGACTGTTTGATTCATACCAAGCAGCGCGTGATTCTTAAGAAACCCTCTGGACTCTCTTCCAGGCATCCTCCTCAACTAGCGAAGGGCACCACTTTGAAAAGAATCAGATGGATTGTGTCGTCGTCTGCGTAGCGTAGAACTTTACTCGGCGCAACCAATTAAATAGTGTTCAAGGAGTGTCGTACTGCCGTTGGCTCAGTGAGCTACATGATGAACCACTGTAAATGTGTGATAGATCAGATCCTACACAGAACCAGAAAAGAGAGCCACGCTGTGCATTTTGTCCATAGAAATGTAAATAGAACTTATGTTTTGGTCCTGAAGAAACGGGAAGCTGGGATGTGCTTGCTCTTTGTAGTGGAATGAATGACTAAAAGCCTTAAATCGAATTCTTTAGGTACTGTATGTGGATCCGAATGATTAATAAAGTAAGTTTAGCACCAGTTTCCTAAAATGGACCCAAACCCAGTATAATAAATTATGAGTCGATTCTGAATAGAAGCTTATAAGGCTCAATTTATTGACAATGGCAGCAACCTGGTGGAATTTAATTAAGGCTAATCAAGTCGCAAATTTCGGCCGGAAGCAGGATTCCGCTCCATTCGACGCCACTTCCGGCTGCCACCCATTTCCTCCTTGCTGCTTGGACAAACGGATGCGCGAGTGACACGAGTGGCGAGCAAACATTTCATTAGAGCGACTTTCAAGCGGTCTTCTTTTCTTCTCTTGTCACTGAGCAGCTGCTAATGAGAATTTTTGGCTGGCCTGCGAATCCTTTCAAGGCGGGGACTGCGGAAATGGCGTGAAAATTAATTAAATTTTGCAAAAGCAACAGAACTAAAAAGGAAGTCGAGAGCCTGCTCACCTGAGCATTTTAGAGCAGGGCTGAGTTGAACCACATCTGAAATTGGCGAACAAATGCTCGCCTATGGGGGCTGATTTTGTTTGGCTGATTTTCGTCGCATGAATATCAAATTGTGGGGGTTCTCGGAAAATGTAGGAAAAAGCAGGGTCGCCAGGCTGTCTATCTGTCTGTCTTCGGGTGGCTATGACGCAGCGGATGTCTCCCAGTCAAATATTAAAAACTATATAAATCACAAACAGATGACGCCGCTTTGCATTCAATTTTTTGTGTTCTGAGCTATTGCTACTTTGCACATTATTTATTCATAATTTCTTTTTATTGTGTTTTATTGCCCCGTTTCCCCCAGATCAGAACGGTTCATCACACGCACAACAAGGCGAATACGTCACGCGCAGGATTCGAGACGAGGACGATTCGTTGTCGTCGTCCTGTTTTTTACGACTGCCTAGCTCAGCGCAATCAGTTGACACTTCCTTTTGCATGTCGCCATTTATCTCAAAATGGCCGGGTCTGGCCCTGTGCTTATTTTGCAAATTTGTATTTCTTGTACAACTGTCACTGGAAAAGCGAGTGGGGGAATCGCTACCTCTATTCCAGCTCCGACTACGAGTGCGACTGGGACTGACAGTAAAAAGTAACATCCATGTCTCGTTTGGCTTTGGCTCCTGATGCAGCTCTCCCCTTTGGTCCTGCGTTCAGCTCGGTCTGTCCATCTCCATTCGAAGTCATCACACATGATTTCTCCGACTGCGACTTCTCGCTTGGCTGGTCCACCAACGCAGTTAAACATCCAAATGAGAGGCAACTGAAGACAGGACCTAATGTGGAACTGGGACGCAATCATTGTCATTATCAAATGCGTCATAGTTTCTTTCTGTGACGTCACTCAGTCAGATCACAGACTGTGATGACATCTGCATGGTCGTCATGAAGGTGCAGGGTGTGCTGAGCGCCCTAATATTTTTCCGTCCAAGAAAACGCACTCCAAATTAAGGTCTTAGCTGCTCTAATGAGTTGGCCCACTCGGGAAGTGGGATCTGCAGATAATGCAAAACAAGTGACGAGTTCCCATAGAATCCGAGCCGCAAGGAAACTGTGAAACCAGCCGGGGGCTGCGAATCGCACAACACCTCGGGATTAATTTTTCAGCGCTCTGCGCGTGAGGAAAAGGTCCTTCAGGGGTATGGGGCCTGCACGAAGGAGCGCATTTCACGGCAGTTAATCCATATGTCGCAGGCGACATCGCAGTCCTGGGAATGAATTATGTGCGACATGTACGAAAAATTACGCGCAGAAATTGCAATGATGAAAAATGAAATTTATTGTGAGCTGCTGCGGGGAGGGTTAAGCTCCTTGTGGCAGCGGGTTGGGATATGCACCCCTTTTAACACGCTTTTTAAATTTATAATGACGCAGGTCGCACGGGATGCAGGATACAGGAGTCGGCATTCAGTACTGCCGAGTCGAGCAGCCTAATTTTCAGGGGCTTGGGCCAAAGTTTTTGCGCATTTTAGCGTAGAAAATGCAATAAATTAAGCAAAATACTTGAGTCACCTTGAGCACCGAGCTCCTGATCCTTGAGCCCGCCAACCGACTGCTGCCGCTTGGAGGGTTGGTGCTCGAGCGTCGTCCTTCGGGCGACAACACGGCAGCCGTTGTCAAAAGTTTATTTCTGCCCTTTTCAGTTCCCTCTTTTTTGTTTGACTGAGCGCGTGATTAAATGTAAAATTGGATTTTTATTATTTGTTTGCAAAATATCCTTCGCTCCTGTCCCAGCCAACGCCTTTTTGCAAGTTTCCAAATTGTGAATGGTGAAGTGGCGGGGATGAAAGCAAGGAGAATGCCTGTCCTAGTGCGCATATTTTGCCCATTTCTAAGGGCTTCCATGGAGCCAAACCCTTAAAATGCGATTTCGTAACCTTCCAGCTCCTGCGTCAGCTGCCGAGCATGCTGCTGGCATTTATAATGAGTGCACTTGACCAGGACGGAATCGGGGGTATGTTAATTTTGGGCACAGATCATGGTACAGCTGGAATAACAGCTATACCATGCAGGTGTGTTCGGGGACTGAAGATGTGCCGTGAATCGAAGTGAAACCCAGTGAGCAGGAGCCGGTCCGCCTTGTGGAGTACTTACCCACTGCGTAAATATTTGGCGCAATAACAAAAACCCACGCTAATTGACACTAATTGCCAGTAAATACAACAGCCGCCGATTATCCTCGGGATGCAGGCTGCAAATGAATGAATGGGAACTGTAATCATTCGGTGCGAGTAATTGCAACAAATGCAACTATGGCACAGTCAAAATGGGTTCCCATTTAGGCTCAGACCGCCCCCGCAGATGGAAAAACTGTACTCGAAACTTCAAAATTATGACGCCGCATCCGCTGATTGGCTATTGGTTTGCAAGCACTTGTACGCCAGCAATGCAGTGGCGAAATATGATTAACTTAATTTGGCTATCATTTCCAATCCGTTTCTGAGGAGTCACTGCCAAAGTCTTACAGCCGCCTTGCGATCAGATTGATTTGCCCCAGAGACATTTTAAACACATTTGACACATTTTAAAATAACATTTTATGGCTAAGAAAAGACCGGCCGAAAAGCGATGCCACCTCGAGCTGCAAGTGTGTCCTGTGGTCTCGGATACCCGGCCTTATAATGGGCAAACAATTTCCAAAATTTGCGTTGGGGGAGCGATGAAGGCAATCTCTGCTCTGTCAGACAGCCCGATTGAGCCCAAACATACTTGGCTGGCGTTTTTGTTGTCGAATGTACTTAAATCCAATTGACAATTTGAAATTAAAGTGCCAAAAAGTACAACACACACGACCGCAACAACAAACAACGTTGGGGAGGAATGGCACAGAGCGAAGCACTAGGAATTGCAAAGGCGCTGGAAAGCCCGTGGAACAAATGTGCTCCACATAAAATATGGATTCCTATCGCATACTCTACTGTCGGGAAAAATATTCAGACAAACTGAGTTGTGGGTCCCAAGCGCTAATCAAGGACGAGGCGCACACTACTTTTTTGCCAGTGTATAATGAAATGCAACGCTACGCTTTGCACACGCAGCACATCTGGGAGTGTGTTTATCTACGAGTGTGCGTGTTTGTCCCTGGCAGGAATAGAAATTGCAATGTCAGCAATTGGCAGCAGCAAAATCTAAATAAACATTGTCACAAAATGCAGCCGACCCCTCCAGTCGGCATCAGCATCAGCATCAACTTTAGCATCAGCACCAGTGGAGCAGCGTTGCAAAAAGGGTTGGGTTGGATTCAAGTTGGTTTTGTGGGGTTGGTTGGGTGGAGTCCACCCGTCCGATTGTTGGGTTGTCAATAAAATTGCCAAAGCTACAAGACTGGAGAGTCTGTCCTGGGCGGTTGTGTGTGTCCTGCCAATAGGTAACTAGTTAGACAGCAGAACGCAAATGCAGTTTTGCATTTGTGCCATGTACGCGATGCCATGCGGGGGAGATGGCTAGCGATACACTGGAGGTGCGGATACTGATACAGATCCATACGGTTGCTCCTGCCTGGCCTGGCACTTGGGACTATTGTCATTTGGTTTATAAATAAATGCATTTTCATTTGAGCGGAGAGCACGGGGTACGAAACCACCCCCAGTTTGCTTGATTTGTCAGCTTGACGCCGCCATTGATCCACTGCCCGCCCCATCGAATGGTTTCTTCAGCTTCTGCATTTCCACTTTGTGAGTCTTTAATGCTCCCCGGCTCCATTGTCATCTCGGACATTCGCTTATTTCACTTGGATCCGATACTATCCAATCCGTTCAGTACACCGTACTACTAACGAGGACGAGTGTCTGCAAATATCAGCAGGACATAATTTTAATAAACTTACATGGCATCATCTGGCTGACTCGCTGAGCAGTGGTGGAGGTAAGCGGATGTGAAGGGCCTTGTATGTCCAGCAGGTTGATTAGAAAAGTTCTGTTACTACAGCAGCTTTCAATTGTTATAGTGCTGTACAGGGGAATTGGGTGCGGGTGGTGCAAAGCGCACGGTTGCTGAAGCGAAACAATCAGTGCGAGGTAGCTACGGAAATGGGATCACTAGATGGCAACTTTAACTCTGAATAGTACAGCAAATGGGAAAGGGCTTTGGAATAACTCATTTCTAATCACTCACGACAGTCGCTACATGTGCAACGGTAGGTGAAACTTTTGCTACTAGCACACGAGGTTTCCGCTTGAAAGAGCGGCACTTGAAGATGCGATTGCCGAGCACAATTTACCAGCAAGTTAATTTTACTTTTACCCCGGCTGCGCTGTAGCATGCAATAATTTCCACTATTAAAATAAAAAGCGAAAACAAAACCAAATCGGGGCCTCAATGGCAGGTATGGCAGAAGGGGCGGTTTGTGAAGAAGGGGTTGCATTCGTTACCCCTTCGTCCGTTAAAACGTGTTCGTTGTTGTTGCGACAAGCCAGCAGCAATCACAACAGCAGCATTGGCAACAACACCAACACAAAAGGCATTAAAAGTCACCTTCGGTGGAGGGACATTTGCCGCTACCTCATCCTCTTCTTGTCCTGCCGTCGTTGTCCTTTCCCAATTGTCATTCGCATTTGTTTTATGTGACTGCAGTTACCCACTCACTCAGCGACGGTTATTGTTGTTTTCAAACTAATTGTACGCAACAAAGAGCAGGGAATGAACATTTTTGTGTGTAAAACATTTGAAAAATTCTTGTAAGGGGCAATTGCATTTAAAGTGTGTTTTTTGCCGCATGCAGAAAGATATCTGGGATATGGAAATGAATTCGAAATGAGTCGACAATGCTGAAGCTGTAAAGGGGCTAGCTGTTGCTGTGTATGTTCTGCACGCTTTGCAAATTAAGCCACATAAATAAAAATATATTTTTTATTGTGTCCCTCCTCCTCCACGGAAATTCTAGTCTATTCGCACTGCTCTTGGCACACTACGAAATTAAAATTAGAATTTACAGGGGCGCGAGGGGTCGAGCGAGCAAATGAAACGCTATAAATTATCGCATCCTTTTCGGTGGTTGGTCCTGTACCCGGATCTACTTCTATTTCTGTTCCTGCTTTCCCCTGGCAGGTAAATTTAAATGCGATTTGTTACGGTTTTGGCTTTTGTCGAATTTTGTTGAAAGTCGCGTGTCCCTGCTGGGTTGGGAATTTCGTAATTATTCCTTACTATACAAAAATATTGCGACAGGTTTTCTTAATTCGAATCTTATGGGTGCTGGCTCTACGGGCTGCTCGAGTTTTAATTGGACATGGATAAAACTCGCGTCCAAAAGGGGTGTCAGCTTGTTAGCTTTCAGATAATCTTAAGTGGATTAATCTTACAAGGGTAACAAATTTGTATGATACAATACAATTGTATACTCTTCTTATGCAATTAAAGCAAGTGTAAAACTTAAAATATTTAAAAAACTTGTTTGGCACTGTCTTACCCACACATGCCGTAGATATGCACCATGATTAAATTGTAAAACTTCGATTTCTTCATTTCTAAAACCCAACCATCGCTAACGACTCAGATATTGGCTTCAATCGCATACTCACAAGGTTGCGGCCTCTTTTCTCAACGTCCATCCCCATCTGCCGTTTAGGTAATAAGGTCAACGTCTTAGAACCGTTGGCACTCAAAATTATAAATCTGTTTTTACCAGCAGACTTTCAAAAGTTCTTCGGAGGAATACTAAATATTAAATATTAAAAGTCTTTTAGAACTGCTGGCGAAATTGAAAATATAAACAAATATGACAATGAACGCCGAAATTAGAATACAAAACAAACCGCTTAGGGCGGCTTGTGGGCGTGGCAACACATGGGTCAACAAACTTGCGTTGCGTCTATGTTGTCTGGAGTCTGCATGCTAAATCTCAACTTAATCTGTTAATCCTGATCAAGAATATATGTATATACTTTATATGGTCGGAAACGCTTCCTTACATACTTTTCAACGAATCTAGTATACCCTTTTACTCTACGATTAACGGGTATAAATACAGTTGATGAAAAAAATAAATTCAATGGCATTTTTTCGAAATAAAATAAAATTCTGGGCAAGTTGCCTTTTGCCTCGAATTAAGTGTCAACAGTAAAGTTGGCTTCACCACAAATCAACACTGGAAACATTTATTACTGGGGAGCGAAACGAATATCTAACGTTGTCATTACTATACTGCAAGTTTCAGCTTAAATTGCGATTATAATCTTCTGCCACAACTTTCGTGTTAAGCAACAGAGATCGCTATTATAGTTCATAAGTAATAAAATGAAAAAATTGAAGACGGCGTTGGGCAGCTTTTTAACGAATCTAGTGCACCCTTCACGCTACGTGTAACGGGTAGAACTACTTACTCTGAAGAATTTACGGATGTAAAAGAGTCTTACCTGAAATTTGAAAATTTAAATCTTTAATTAATTATAATACATTAAAACTAATTACTAATTTAAAATATTCCTAGTGTGCGCAAGCCATATATTTAATATTTGCATGTATAAATTGACTCTTTCTTACAGTCTGCCTTTCAGCGTAATACTTAAATCGTGAATATATAATAAGTGTATCATAGTTTCATTAAATACTTAGACAAATTTTAAGTTAGATTGTTGCTGCATTTCTGCCCATAGGATATACTTCTTACACTTGCTACACATCCAGGTTGTAGCAATTATTCTTTACATGGACATGGTTGCTTAACGTAAAATAAGAAATACAAAAAAGAAAAGAGCCCCATTTATATCTAATGGAAAACAAAACATTGAATAACGGGTATCTGATAGTCGCGGCCCTCGATTTTGTTAGACTTCATTTGTGTACGCAAGTTTTCTTATTATTATATACACTATCTAAATATAATTTCATTGTTGTTCAGTTACTACCTAAAATAAAGTTATTTCCAAGAAAATGCTAATCTTTTCATTGGTCGATTTATTTTTGTTGGATACCTGAAAGCACATTTTACTAGCTTCTCCTTTGCCAAGTAAAAATGCTAATTAAAGTCAGAACGCAATGTTGCGGAAAAATGTTTTCGTCCCAGAAGAGTTGAGGCTAAGGGTAAAATATCAAAATGGAAACATAAAGTACTTGGTCATCTGCCTCTCACCTAGTTTGTTGTTGGGTGCCCTGGTTTTGGTCTAGAAATCAATATTTAAAGCAGAGTGTCATCCGAAAAAAATATACTCCATTAAGTTTTCCAGTTCAATTCTTGTCTGGTCCCGGAACGGTCGTTTCCAGGCCAGTCATTCCCTCTACATCCGGTGCCGGTGTTTGGTGTCTGGGCTGACTGACCCAGGCTCGGCACTAGGGCTTAAGGTTTTGAGTTTGGGTTCAGGTTTCTGAGTTAAAACCTCGAACGCCTTGAAACTAATTAAATCGCAGCCAGCGCAGCGCCGCTGGTCTGCCTCGCCTCCAATTGTACGAGGAAAGTGTCCTTCCTCTGTTATCAACCGAATGAACACCAAGGCAACGTGAAAATCGGGATTCAAGCCCTTTAATTAGTTGGCCTCGAAACGGAGCAAACCAGTCGGTCGGCCAGTAATTTGCAATCTCTGACTTATGAGCCATGAATTGGCTGCTTAAAGAGCAATGCCTGGGAATTGATTTAGTGTGCTTAAACTAAAAACCCACTACCAGTGGGTTAAAACTCTCCAGACCGACTGAACACACAAATTTGTGACATAGAAATCATTTAAAATGCAGAAAATATATTGAAAATTCAGTCAGGCACTCAGGAGTCTACACTAAACAAACTAAACAATGTTTGTTCCTGACAAAGGGTGTTCGGTGCCCTGGGGAAGGGGACAGTTGTCGTATCTATAGAAATTATGCAGGCAAATTTATTATGGCACAGAATTTAAATGAGTTGAAATCGTTGTCATTGTTTTATTCATACAAAATGGGCACTTTGTTGTTGTCAGTCTCTCCCGTTGTTGTTGCAATAATGAAAGTTACTCAATCGGAATATTTCAACTTATGTGCTTAACAATATCGTAACAGCCACACACCCGCACGCAAGGACAATGAAAGTGAGCATTTGACAATGCAGCCCTCTTCCCCGGCCCCCGACTGCAGTCCTGTAGCTGTGTACCCATGGGAATCGCCAATTTATTTGTCACTCTCACTCGACCCTGGGGGCACTCCCCCCTATCTGTCCCAAGTCCATGTCCTGCGTCTCCCAGTCCATTAGTCCAGAGTTGGTGTCCTTTGTTGACTTCATTCAGTTTTGCGGTACATTTGATTTGTATTTCGCTCTGCTTCCCTCGCTTTGTTTCTTCATTGGCATTTTGTGCTTTCCTGATTTTCCCAGCAGACATGGAGAGCCAAAATCGATTCCCGCCGTCCCCCGATATCCTTTACTTTTCTCCCTTCGAATTGTCATCATTATGGCATTGATATGTGTGAAATACGTGTGAAAGGGGTAATGACGTCAAAGAATTCGGGTTAAGCAGAATTATTTGATATACAACACATGCAATAATTGGTCAGGATGGGGTGGCTGTTGCCTGAATATCCGGATGATTCTGGTGTGCAGAAAATCGGAAAATCGGGAGGATGCTAATGCGTTAGAAAGTAATCTCTTCAGGTTTAATTTCCACATAAGTCGCACGCAAAGACAATCGGAAGTGTCGCCCGAGAACTCTATTAAAAATCTTTTAGAGCCCTTAAGTATGAAGAAAATGATAAAGAGAGGTGGCTGCCGGTAGACAGACAATGCCCCTGACTGGAGGACCTCCAGCGGGAGCACTCGGTGCACCGGAGCAGCAGCCTGGGAAACAACACGGAACGCTGCAGTGGATGAAGATATTTATTTTAGGGATAAAAGGAATTCAGTAGGGCTTAAAAGTGCGGATGAGTGCCACTTCACGAGCAGCGCAAGGAGCACGCGGCGAGAGCGAAGGAGCGACTAAGGAGACAGGCAAGACGAGCAGGACACACACGAGCGACAATGACAAGGACCAAGATGGCACAATGGGTCCGCGGAGCAGGAGGGGCTCGGGGGAAAGTGGAAAGTGGAAAAGGGCGTGCGAAAAGCGCTCAAGAAAACACCGAAGAGTTGAAAATGACGTTAAAGTAAACAAGATGAATATTAAAAGCCCCGAGGACAACAAAAAGAAAAGCCGGAAAACAAAAGCGAGCTGCAAAGCGGGCAGGGGCAGAGGCAGAGGCTCGCGGCCTGGTGTCGGGATTTGATTTAAAAATGGAGTGGCATTTAAATAAAAATCTTGTTGCATATTTACAGCCGCTCAACCAATCACGAGCGTAGAGAGAGCGATGAGGGGCAAGGGCCGAGAGCAATTTGAGTGCAGCTTAATTGTCACTCCCAACGGTTGGACGGACCTCTCGGCCCTGTCGGCTTTTGACCCCCTCGGGCAGCCTTTCTTTCATTTTCCATTGCCCGTTTTGGCGACTTTTGTGTGCTCTCTTTGAATAATTTAAAAGTGCCAAAAAGTATGCAAATGTTTTTCCGTTTCGCTCGCCACGCTGACCCACGCCCCTGGCAGTTGACCCGCTCCAGAAAGCCCATCCGGCTCAGTTGAAACCCACGTCTCCGCACCTGTTCCAAGCGAAAGTCCCAAGTTTCCTTTTTTTAGAGCTGGAGATTGCACTTCTGTTCTGAACGTGCTTCGTGGATTGGACTGCAATCTGGACACGGAATCAACCCACACCCAGATCCGGTCGCTAAAGCACAAGCTTCATATCGGCAATGTTCCGTAATGCCCTACATGTGACATACCAAACTAGGATAATATTATAATTCCAGCTCTTTTTCAAGCCCTTCTCAGGCCGAGCGGCCTTCAATCAGACACGAAGAACCGGCGCCCGTTCCCCGGACCATTCGCCATGACACATTTGAATGCAAATTTATGCAAAACGTGTCAATGTGCTAACAACAAAAACAAACGGGTGCTGCTCTAACGTGTGACCCAAGCTGAAAAAGTGCAAGAAAATCATCGCAATATAATCCAAATCCACATCACAGCCGACTGACTCACTGACTGACTGACTGACGTACGTGGCAAGTCAACAAGGGGCGAAGCTATATGCCAGTTTCTGGGTACTCGGCGATTCTTCTGCTCGTGCCTGATTGACGTGACCACCGCTCACTGCGCTCTCTAATCCGTTAATAGAAACATTAACGAGGCATTTTCCGAAAATTATTTCGGGCACGCGATACGACCAGCCTTTCCATTGCAACACCATCCCATCCCATCCCATCCCATCCCATCCCAGCGCACCCCTTCACCGCTCATCTATTTTAGCCCGGTTCAGCTGGGCTCGTGGAAGTCAACTCAAGCCGCTCTTCAGAACGTCAGTCAAGTTCAAAGTGCAGTGGCTGGTACAGTGCCCGCTGCAAGTCAGCCACCGCTCCGGTCGGATAATGGGAAGTCTTTTCGCTTCGCTTTAATTTCCCGTCGATCGTTAACCCTTCGGCCGTGAGTGGGTGTGAGTGTGAGTGTGAGGGGGTCTTCGTTTCGCGCTTGGGGTGGACTGCTACACCGGCTCCTTCACAACTGTGGCAATCAGTGCACGTCATGGACTGGTGGTTGCTTCCAGTTCAAGCAGCCCGAAATAATTGCATTGTAATGTGCAAAGTGTCTGCCACCCAGCAGTCAGCCGGCCCCCACCCATCCTGCAGTGTTTGCATGTCGGGCTGTTGTAATTTTTGCACGTTCATCTATGCCAGTGTGTTGTGTTTGCTGGATGTGCGCACACTTCAAGCAGCAACTGTTCCTCCAGGAGTGTGTGTGTCTGTGTCGGTAATTTCCAATCTCACTTTGCAATCGCTTTACAACCTTTTGCTTTTATTTTATGCCAAAAGCGCTGCTAGCAACTTTTGATAGACCCACCCCTTCCCTTATGGCTCCCCGCTGCACTCCCATTTTATTGCAGTTTACTATTTATGTGTCTGCTGCAATTATAACGTAAACTAGTTGAGTGCCACAGTGGGACCCTTCGTCCAGTAAAGCTCGGTTAACTATCTAAAAGGAAACACCGCTGCATCCACTGTGCCAGTTTCGCTCTGGCCATCGCCTTTAAACGTAGTAGTACAACTTACTGCTAATTAGTTTTAGATCGATGACCAACGACGTGCGGAATTTTTAGAGCCACGTTCGTAACCACAGGCGGGAAGCAGGGGTCTTAGGGACCCCTACTGCCATTGCAATAGTAGAACGGCGCCCTGCAAGTGGTAATCTTAAAAACCCAAGACACAACCAACTTTTTTTAAGGTCTCGAATAGAAGCAATATAAGTGAGTATCTATAGCAATTGTAATAGCCGAAGAGAGAAGCACTAAAGTGCGGATCATATCTCTCAACGATCTTGTGCTGCAAACTGGCTGATACTGTAGTAACTGAAAATCATTACATTCAGAAATTCATTACTTTATCCCTTACACCAATGACGAAGTACGCTTGTTTTGTGTAATATTAGCAAATGCACATATTTACTCACATAGGGAGATCAACAGAAAAACCTTTACCTTTATTTTGTGTAACCTAATTTCTATATATTTTCAGGGCGAATGAATTGAAATACCGCAGACTATTGACGAGCAAGCGAATTTCTCAATCTCAGCGGGCTTTGTGCCTCTTTTATGGCCGTGTCGTGGTATTTGGGCTTGCCTTTTGTTCGCCGCAGCACTAAAATGTAATAAAATAAAGTGTCGGGGATTTTCGGTTTCCGCTTGGATTCCCTGATTGCAGGAGGAGACAGGTATCCGTAACTCCTGCTCGGAAAGGGCGGCGCAGAGGCCGCAAGCACGTCAATGGTGTGAAGTATGCAAAAAAGGAAACTAAAGCGGACCTAGCAAAAATCGATTGAAAAAATTCCGGCGAATCAGGATTGCATTGCGTGTGGATCCGAAAGGCGGCGAGGACTGGGCTGGCAATCCCATCTGGTGCGAGGCTGGTGTACAGTAAGTGCTCGTCCAGTCCCGTAAACGAGTCCTGCTCGCTCGTGTTTATAGATTTGCTTTTATTGTGCGGTATTTATTGCGGCATTCGCCGGCAGACTTTTTTCCGAGCAATTCTCGTTGCCCAAAATCGCGGCAAACTTCAAGCCGAGTGGCGGGCAATGGGACGGATAGTCAGTTGTTTTTGGGGGAGGAGACATAAGCCTCTTAAATTGGTTAGCCTTTTTCCGGCGCAATTTCTCTACTTCGTTTTCATTTCTGTGCCAAAATTTGGCTGTAAAACTTTGGCCCGCTCTGGTTATAAAAATTGTTAATTAAGTTAAGTTTGAAATGTTGTTTTACGGCTGTTCCGCCCCCCTTTTTATGGGTGCGGTCGAAAATGAAGGCAATGAAACGGGTGTGCGATTTAATTTAATTCTCGACTGGATTTGCTTCTAGAATCCCCAGACACAGTGAATTGTAAATCGAAATTGGACTGTTGGCCGACCTCTTTTCGTTCGAATAGGCACGAATAAAACGCTCCTTGAGTCGCCCGGATTTTTACCCAACCAACGTAAAGACGATCTCATTGTTAGTTTTGGCAACATCATTAGGGACCTTCCCGACCCCCAGCTCAGCACCTGGCATGTGTGTTTACCTCAGCTCGCTCCCTCGTTTTGTTTGCTTGCTTACTCCGCCCATCGCAGGCGCAAATCCTGCAAATGGCGCATTGTGGTGCTTATCTTGCGGAGAAAGCAGAGAAAACGGAGAAAGCAGGGACCGCACCGCGGAGAAGTGCTTACATTTGCGCAAATGCAGCACAACAAACACAAGCAAACAAGGACAAACATTGGGAGCCGAGGAAGACGTTAGCTCTGTTATTTAAATAAATCGTTGCATACTTTGTGGCGCTCTTGCGTGGGTGCTGAGTGGGTGGTGTTTCGTTGGGTGCGTTATGGGGGCGTATGGGGGCGTATGGGGGCGTATGGAAACGGGGTGGCTCTGAAGTGGATACTGAGTAAAACTTTAAATCTCATTTGAATTATTATGGCGGAAAAAACCGCTCGACAGTTGCGATGTTCGCTCTTTGTCTGCATTCTGTTGCATACTTTATGGCGTTTTAAGTGCTGCGACGATTTGCAAATGCAGCAGAATGTGTAGTTGCTGCCACCGGGCTGTCGCTTGTTGCCTGTCAGTCGTAAAGCACCCAGTTAAATGAAACTATGCAACACTCACTCGACATTTTTTTCTGCTCCTGACCCATTTTCGTATGCCGCGTGACAGTAATTACAAAAGCGGCTGACAGCGGAGAAAAGGCCGATCATTTCGAATATGAGAGGCATTGGGCTTACGTTTCACCAATTCAGCGGTAAGCCGAGCTCGAAACATGCTAATTATCACCGGGAAGTGCTGGTCGAAATTTCAAGGGGACACCGAGCCCCCGGGATCCCAGCGTTGCGGAAGGTTTATCAAAATTATATTAAATGATAAATTATTAAAATGGCAAATGTGAAGGGATGTGCTCGTAGTTCAATCGATTTTCACTCTTACCGTAACTTATAGAAATACGGGTTGATTTCCATTAATTTCCACACGCCATTAGCTGCTCGTGCTATTTCGCGCAATTTCAGTGTGAACCTCAAGGGCTCGCGGGCAAATAACCGACAACTCTTAAGCTTCCAGCAGCCATAGCTACCGCTAGCCCACCGCCTACCCTCAGCATGGGGCAAGTCAGGATGCCACTTGATCATTAACTGCGAACTCCGGAGGTCGGAGGGACAGGAGCACGAGGCATGCCAAACGCGGTAGCTGCAATGTTTAACAGCTTCGAGCAGTTGCAAGCGTAAATCAAATGCCACATTTCGCAGTGGCAGCAACGCACCTCAGAAAGCCCCTCCACGCTTATTTTATTTGTAATTTTTAACAACTTGAAACTTGTGTGGATTGAACGGGCAGAAAGACATTCTACACGCACAAAAAATGTATGCAACATAGCTTTATGTACTCACACATCTCACACACTTTCGCGAACTAAGAAGAATAATCTCTTTCATCCTAATATTTGTATAGAATAAATAATATTACATTCTAATATAATATAACATTTGGAGATTCATCGTGTATTTTTTCCATGTAGAAGAGGATGCATGGCCAAGGACTCTGCGACGCGTCACGCCCACATAACTGTCGGTCGAAAAAAGGGCGCATGGAGTATCCAATGGCGTGGCCGTGCAGGGGAAGTGTTGGCTCTTTGCTGGAAGATGGAGCAGGGGAGCTGCAGCAGTTGGCTGCCAACTGTTGGATGGTGCTGCTGCACAAGCTCACACAATTTTGATTTACTATTTTGATTCCTGTTACTTTACTACCTGTTAGGAGGCAGCAGGAGCTCCCACGACGACTCATTGTGCAGCAGTCGTAGTCGGTTTTTTGGTTTTATTGCTCCAATTGCTTCATGTACTACAAGTTTTCACCCCCTATTACTTCCCAATCAATGGGTGGCACTCGGGAAGGCTTAATATTTTTCTCTCCGCTTTCCTTTAACTGTTTTAATTTATTGCGTTTGCAGAGGGTTTGAAGAGTTCTGCGGCAACGCAGTAAAAATCTATACCGGTAAAAAATGTGTGCCAAGACATTTATTCAAGAATCAGGGGATAAATGAAACTGTCCTCTGCAAGGTCTGCAGTGGAATAAAGTATCTTTAAAAATTAAAGAAGCTCCATCCTGGACTCCCCTCCTATTCGTGTAATGATGGAAAAAGTCCTACAACAACTGGATACCAATTAAGCCCTAACAATCATATGCTGAAAGACTGGAGCTCCCCATTCTGATGCTTTCCACTGGAAAAGCTATTACGTGCCGTCGTCCAGAGGGTTGACACCTGTTCTTGTATTGCTCCTGCTTTGGAGAAGTCGTATGCCAAACGCTTAACTACACATAAAATATACAAAACTAACTTAGTTCGCGGATATCGCAGGGCATAACTCATGGCCAGCCCACTCCACCTTGTTTCGCAGTGAACCCGTGGCAGCGTGTGTCCCTTGCAATTTGTAACCGACTGCACAAAAACAAAACAAGTTTTTGTTGATAATAAAGTGGATTGCTTTATTTTAGTTAGAATATATTTATTAATACTTTTGTTTTGTGCTTCGTGCACTTCCATTCAGTTTTACATTCTTTGAGCAAGTGACATAATTATGTTATTTAACATTACATTACATTTCATTACATTATCCGCGATCAGCTGATTCATTCTTATGCTAATTAACATTTCATATCAAGGCATACACATTTATTCCAACACGCCTCTTAAATTTGTTGTCTTGATTTTCTTTCATTACTTTAACTTTACAGCATCTCTATTTCGTATAAATTTCTGTTTGTCTAACGCTTTGGTTAACATGTCTGCTATATTAAGTCTTGATTCTATCTTCACAATGTCTATAATACCTTTTTCATAATTTTCGTTAACATAATGATACTGCACTTCAATGTGCTTCGAATTTTTTGTAAAGTTACCAAATTTAGCAATGGCTACTGCGCCTGAATTATCTTCGTAAATCTTTATCGCTTTTTCGTTATCAATATTAAATATTTCACATAACATGTTTTTGACAAATAATATTTCTGTGACTGCTTCTGACATGGCAATGTACTCTGCAAACGTTGAACATTTTGTTACTGCGTGTTGTTTGTGTGTTTTCCAATATACTATATTTCCATACATTCTAATTATAAATCCCGTCGTGGATTTTCTATCAACATTATCTCCTGCATAATCGGAGTCTACCATACAATCTAATAATTCATTATTCTTATTCTCTTCAAAAGTTAAATTCAGATCTCTTGTCTTATATAAATATTTTAATACTCTTAGCGCGTATTTATAGTGTGTTGAATTGTAACAACTTTGATATCTGCTTAAGTAATTTACGGAATATGATATATCTGGTCTTGTACCTGCGCTTATATATAATAATTCACCTATCAAATTTCTGTATTTAATTTTCTCATCACATTCAGTTGCTTGATCTAATTTTAAGTTTGTTTCCATTGGAGTTTCGTATAGCTTAGCATTTTCCAGATTATACTTAATTGCCAGTGATTCAATATATCGTTTTTGATTTAACGTCATTTTCTTACTTTCAGTACTATAATTAATTTCTATTCCAATATAACTTCCGATTTTTCCTAAATCTTTCATTGTAAATTTGTTCATTAAACAGTCTTTAATTTCAGTTATTTTCGTTTTGTTCTTACTGCATATCAATATGTCGTCTACAAATACTAAAATATATATTTCATCTTTATCCTTTCTTTTTACATATAAACAATAATCGTAATTGCTTCTTATAAAATTTAATTTGTCGAGATATTTATGCAAACATTCGTACCATGCTCTTGGGCTTTCTCTTAATCCATATAATGCCTTTATTAATTTATAAACTTTGTTTTCTCCTGTTTCGTAACCTTTTGGTTCATTTACATAAACTTCTGATTTTACATAGCCATTCAAAAAGGCTGTTTCGACATCCATCTGATTTACAAACAGACCATTTTTACAACAATATGATAGTAATATTTTTAATGTTTGCATTTTTCCTACTGGTGAATATACATTTTCTAGTCGTTCTCTTTGTTGGAAACCTCTTACTACTAGTCTAGCTTTGTATGTCCCATCACTTTTCTTTTTGTACACCCATTTTACATCTATAATCTTTTTGTTTATCGGTTTTTCTACAATTTGCCATGTATTATTTTTATTTAAGCATTGCATTTCTGTATTCATTGCTTTGAGCCATTCTTTCTTTTCATTACTATTCATCGCCTCTTCGTACGTGTTTGGTACAATGGCATTTACATAATTGATATAAATAAAATGTGTTACTGGGTTACCGTATAGATTTACTGGTCTTTTATTTCTATTTGATGTTCTCTGCACTGTTAAATGTTCTTTGTTTTCCTCACCCTCGCTTTCATCGCTAGTTTTTGAATTAACTTCTTCCGTGTCATTTAGTTCGTCTGTCTTAGCGTTATCTTCATCATCTTCTTCATTTTCATCTATTTCACTTTCATTATCATTCTGCTTGTTTTTCTCTAGGCAAATTAATTTTGTTTTCTCTTCCACAACTTGAACATGTCTTGCGTTTATTACTCTATTGTTTAGTAAAACTCTATATCCGTTTGTATTATAACCAACTAATACTCCTAATTCTGATTTGTTATCCCATTTACTCTTTCTGCGTACTTCTGGAACTCTAACAAAAACTCTACTTCCGTATATTTTTAAATTTTCTACATTTGGTTTTATACCAAAAAATATTTCATATGGGCTTTTATTTACTGCTGTATTTGCGATTGTTCGATTTTTTAAATAAGCTACTGTGTTCATCACTTCTGGCCAATATCGCCTATGTATGTTTGCTTCTCTCATTAAGCACCTTCCAATATCCATTGCCGATCTGTTATATCTTTCTGCTACGCCGTTTAATTCGTGTACATACGGTGGACATGTAGTTAACTGAATTCCCTTATACTTTACAAAGTTTAATATTTCTCTATTCAAATATTCTTTACCGTTATCGCATTGGATTTGTTTTACTTTTTTACTGAACTGATTTTCAACATAATTAACATATTCTTTTAAGCAGCTCGCAGTTTCGGATTTATTTTTAATACAATATATTCTCGCGCATTTACTAAAATCGTCAACGAATGTCAAAAAATATTTTTCCCCACAATAACCTGTTGTGCTGTGTGGTCCGTTTAAGTCTGTATGTATTAACTCTAATGTCTCTTTAGTTTTCTTTCTATTGTTCTCGAATGGTTCGTTTGACATTTTACTTTGTATACAATTCGCACATTTCATTTCGGTATTCTCGATTTTATCTGGCAGACCATCTAACATTTTATTCTTAATAATTCTATTCAAATATTGAAAATTTACGTGGCCTAATGCCCTGTGCCATTTTTCTTTTTCAGTTAATTTAGTTACATTTGTATATATTTCATTTCTTTTATTTTTTGGCATGAAGCTTTTTACATTATATAAACTATCAATTTTACTCGCAACTGTCAGCAATTCTCTCTTTTCGTTATAGATTTTTGTATCATTATTTCTGGCTACGACTGTACATTTATTTTCAGTTATCTTTGATATGCTTAGCAAATTTTGTTTTATGCCTTTTACAAAGTATACATTTTTAATATCGATCAAATTTTCATTGTTGTATGTTCTAAAATATGTTTCTACATTTCCAATCTTGGTCGCTTGCAATTGTTTGCCATCGGCTACTTTAACATTAATAGGATTTTTCAAATTAATACAGTTCTTAAAAAGTTTACAATCGTTTATAATGTGATCAGTGCATCCACTATCTAATAACCAATTTACTGTAGTTTCGTTGTTACTTTCGCTGTTATTACAATTTATTAATTTTTCGTTTCTTATCATTCTTGTTGTCCATGACTGTACGCTGTCGCTGTTTTCTTGTTGTCTTCCTTGATTCCTGTCTCCTGAGTAATTTCCACGTCCTCGACCATTTCCATGATGTTGACCTCTGCCTCGGCCGCCTCTTTGATTCGTATTCTGATATCGCCTGTTGAATTGTTGTTGTTGTTTATTTTCGCCTCTCGCATTTTGCTCAGCATGCCAGCAGTCCCTCTGAATATGACCTGTTTTGCCACACACATAGCATTCTTTTTTAGTTTTGGTGTTAAATGTGCTTACGTTATTTTGTTTGTCCACTGGACCTCTGTTTAAACTTTTTTCTTTTATTTTTGATTTTACGTACTCTACCGTTCGTTGTGCTTCCGGAATTACATCTAAGAAGTCTCCAATATAACTGTAGCTTGTTGGTAGTGCTTTTAAAAGATACCTCATTTTTTCGTTTTCGTCTATGGTGCCTCCAGCGTTTTTTAATTTATTTACTGCTTTCTCGAATTCTATAAAAAATTCTTCCACTGTTTCATAGTCTTTTAGTTTAATTTCGTCGATTTTTCCTCTGCACAGTATTTGCAGGGCTGTTGATTTTGTCGAATACATTTCATTTAACTTGTTCATAATTTCTAATGTCGTTTGGCACTCACTAATATATTCTAACTGTTTGTCTGATATTGTACTGATTAAAATTGTTTTCGCTTTTAATTCTGTTTTCATCCATGTTGTTTCATTATCTTCCGTTGTTCTTGTTCGCACTGCTGGTTCTTTGCACTCTTTGTATTCCAATATTGTCATTAATCTGAATTTCCAGCTTCCAAAATTAGCTCCATCGAATATGGGCATAACAATGTCTTCGATTTTTGCGTTAGCACTCATTTTTTCCGTTTCACTTTTAATCTGTTTGCACACTTCTTTTATGTCTCTTTCTATGTCATTCATTTCATGCACATTTTCATATAGGGTCACACTTTTCTACTTCCATGTAATAAAAAGGCTTGCACGTGAACTTTTAAATTTTTAATCTGCTTCCATCAATCCTTTTAGTTTATGTTTTCAATCTTTTTCCGTTTAATTGTTCAGCATTAGTCAATAGTCTTGTTTACGTATTCGTATTTTTTAATATTTCGCACTTTTAATATTGTTTTTCTCTTTTTATTTCTTATACACGTTTTTCTTTTTTTTTTTTTTGTCGCTTCACTCGAACAGCATTTATTTTTATAACTTGGATTTAGTTATACACTTTGGATTATTTTCTTTTCTCGAACCTTGGATTAATTTTTTCTAACCTTGGATTAATTTTTTCTAACCTTGGATTAATTTTTTCTAACCTTGGATTAATTTTTTCTAACCTTGCTCTGCTACCATGTTGATAATAAAGTGGATTGCTTTATTTTAGTTAGAATATATTTATTAATACTTTTGTTTTGTGCTTCGTGCACTTCCATTCAGTTTTACATTCTTTGAGCAAGTGACATAATTATGTTATTTAACATTACATTACATTTCATTACATTATCCGCGATCAGCTGATTCATTCTTATGCTAATTAACATTTCATATCAAGGCATACACATTTATTCCAACAGTTTTAAAAAAAGAAAGAGAGGAGAACTGATTCCTAGCAAACTTGGCAGTGGTCGTTGCCAGAGTTGGTCCTCAAACGGTATATGACTTAAGCATTGGCTTAACCGATAAATTGGGTTGGAAAATGGTGCGCTGAAGTAAGATCTTTAACTTGAATGAAGAGAGAACGCTATAGTCGAGTTCCCCGACTATCTGATACCCGTTACTCAGCTAATGGAGGAGCGAAGGACAAACTTCAACCCTTTTTGGCGCTTTGCGGGCGTTAGACTGGGCGCGTCAGCATGGGTTAATAAACTTGCATTGCGTCTAGCTTTCTAGCTCTTAAAGTTCCTGAGATCTCGACGTCTATACGGACCGACGGGCAGACGGACGGACAGACGGACATGGCCAGATCGCGCCGAGTGATCCTGATTAAGAATATATATACTAAATATGTTCGCAAACGCTTCCTTCTGCCTGTTATCTGCCGAATCTAGTATACCCTTTTACTCTACGAGTAACGGGTATAATAATTCCATCCTATTCAGATGTAGATCCGAATACGTATCGTATTTGATTTGATCTCAGGCGGCATTGCCGTGGACAGAGGTTTGATACCCTAAGCATTACCATATCAAAGATATGTATTCTTAAATCCCCACTAGCAACTCACTCCGCTAATGGCAACTGCTGAGTGGATGCAACAAAGCGAGTGCACTCTGCGCGGAGTGCAGGGAGAAAAGGGTCCTTACTCTGTGGTAGGATGGTGGTGCGGTGGGTGCTGGTGCTGGTGCTGGTGCCTGGGGTGGTGCAGCTGTGCCGGGTTATGTATAAATTCATAAAGAGACCCACAGCAGCGAGAACGAGAAGAGAAAAGCGACGAGAACGACGACTGCGACTGCGGCAACATGTTGTAATTGCGTATTTTATAGATATGCGCGGTCCTTTCGAGAGAAGAAAGGAGTGGGCGGCTGTTGTATCTGCCATTCGCTCTGTTTGCTTTTGTTTGGTGCGGAAATGGCAGCCGGTGTGCAGCGAAATATGGCAGTAAAAACAACAACATCACGCATACGCCATGTTGCGCCATTTGAAGTTGTTGGCGTATACGTAATTTTTATTTTACAAGCAAACAAAAACGAAAAACGGGAATACAGAAAACATTCAGCGCTGAAAAATACATTCAAAGCCCAGGCAGCAACAAAAATGGCACACAGAGCACAGAGAAATTTTAATTGCTCAAAAAGCGATGACATCGGACGGCGGGCCAAAACACATGTGCATTTGTGCTGGTGGAGATCGGGGTCTACCAAAAACTAAATTTGTTTCCGTTATGGGGAACGTTCCTTTTTATGACTTTTAATTCAATCAAAGTTGAATGGAATTACGAAAGAATAACATCATTTATTATTTTTGTATGCTGTTTGTTTATCCAGATTCGTGTTTGTAGTGAAACATTATGTAGTTGTGGGTTCCTGAACCCTTGAAAGTATAAAGTATAATCACTTGCATTCCTTTACTGAGGTGCTACATTCTTAGTCCACACTTTTTAACCGACGCAAATTTGTGTACAGGTGGAAGAGAAATCCCGCTCCGAACAATAAAGGAATACACAAAAAGTCGCACGCAAATGCGCACTTACCTGCCCTCCCCGTTCTATATCCTGTTTTGAAATGCTTTGTTGTGAGCATTATCAGCCATGTGTGAAAATCAGGACATGCGCGTGGGAGGAACGGCTTTGTTTGGGGCTGTTAAAAACCAATGATAATATAACCGACTCGACAGAGGAAAGCTCCTGGTTTTACTTTCCCTTACTTTTAATGTGATATTCATCACCGCCAGTATTCGCCAGTATTCCAGCGATGTCATTTAATGTGCAATGGCATTTGAGTGTGAATGTTTGGATAAGCATTTAGAATTTTTATACCCGTTACTCGTAAAGTAAAAAGGTATACTAGATTCGTTGAAAAGTGTGTAACAGACAGAGGGATGCGTTTCCGACCAGTATATTCCGAGTATATATATTCTTGATCAGGATCAGTAAAACACTATAGATTTGCCAAAAAACGTTTTTCCACTAGCTGAGTATCGGGTATCAGATAGTCGGGGAACTCGACTATAGCGTTCTCTTCTCTCATGTTTTTCTTATCGAATTTGGCCTATACTGCTTCGATTTGAACGCTAAGTTGTCTTTCAAAGAAATTTGAAATTAAAAAAACATTATAAATTATGCACAATGTAATTATTTCATATGTTTTGTTATAGTGACGGCTTTCCAACAATCCTTTACCTTAAAGGATGGCTCAATGCAACTTTACTGCCCATTGATAGCATACACCCATCTCGAGCTGCTTTGCGATGGAGTCTATAGGGCTGATCTATATTACAAATACAAGGACGTGGTAACTTTCGTAAATGTGCCTTATAAGATCTGCTACTACAACCAGGATTGGCATTATTTACTCTTTGTGAGCTTCAACGACTCTCCAACATCACGATCCAGCTGGCCGATGAACTCGATACCTTTTTCTGCCACAAGAACCTAATGAGCTACGTGAATGACTTATTATACGAGTGCACCAATCCAAGAGCTCTGCGCTTCTTCAATTTGGAGTGGAAGGGAAAGGCTACAATTGATTATGGTGCAAATTGGAAGGCAAAAAACGGGTCTGCTACGGGAATCTCTGGATTTGAAACCTTTCTGTCCTGCCTGGTATGCGTCTTGCTTCAAAGATTAGAAGTGCTGTCAACCAATAATTTCGAAATTTAAGTAAACTATCAGTTTGAAGCAAAATGCGGTTGTGCTCCATGTTCGTACTCCTCTACATAGTTCCTAAGCTGGAGAATGCCAAGAACGGATGCGACTCTACAGAAGTGTTGGGAATGAAAGGATCCTCAGCTCCACTAACCACGCAATCATCTATCTTCCAAGGGCGCCAGATTAAAGAGCTGTTTCGCACACTGTTCAAAATTTGTCCCAAGTGAATTTGTTCCCATATCTCACTATAAAATTTAGGAAATACAATAAATATTCCATTTGCGATACGGAGTCCTTTAAAACTATAAAGTTAATGACTCCGTTTAAAGTCCTTTCCCATGCAGCTACCCGCAAGTGTTGAGCTTTGTGGGAGCACCACAGGCCAATTTGGCGGCAGTCCATATAAGCACATAAATTATGCCAACGCCAATGACAATGACGACAATGAAATGTGATGCTCCCCATTCTCCTCACTCCACCGAATCTCCGGCTGTGTGCGTAAAATGGCAGTTAGCTGAGCCTGTGTGGTGCTGCTGTCCATGCCTGCATCTGGCTGCCATTGTTTGGATGTCTAAAATTTCATGCCACAACAGCAACTACAGCAACTAGAGCAACTACAATGGACTCGCTGAACTTCTAGTCGGCTAGGACCCGCCCATTTTGTTTACCAGAGTAAAATAAGCAGCTTCGAGATAATGCATGCAATCACGGGGCAAACGAGGGGGTTGATGTGGACGCGGATTATGTGGCAGGATAGAAGAGCCGCAGATGAAGTCTTGAAGTTGTGGTTGCCTGGCCCGGCGCGGCATTAAGCGACAGTATAACTATTCGGAACCATTTTATTGACATAGTAAAATACCAAAATATCGCGATAGGAGAAGGGGGATTACGGGCACAAGAAGGGGGACAGCCGCAGGGAGCTTAGCGCGAGGTTCAGCCTCACTAGTCCTCCTGATATTGCTTTTCATGTAGGCAATTGCCACCGAAATGGGCGGCGATCCTTTCGAGCACGGCTTCTTGGCACACGCATTGTACAGGTCTAAGGTGTAATGGAACGGATAGTTGAGACAGTGCATCTGCTCGACCTCCGTGTTCGGCTCTATGAAGTTGCGCCCGTCGCAGTAGAACTTGCCGTTGTGCATAACCACCGTGTAGCAGGCGAAGAGCGGCGAGTCGTAAAAGGAGATGAGCAGGTAGGACGGCTCGTTGGTGTCGGGCCGCTTCCAGATGGCGTACGGGGTCCCGATGGCCGGGATGCGGTCCTTGTGCTGCAGCCGAATCTCCTCTATGTAGCTGCTGTGACACACGTACTGCAGGATGTAGCCCTCGAGGAAGGTGCAGTTCTGGTCCTTGCATGCTGCAGGCGCTGGTCCGAGGATGAGCAGGAGCAGCAGGAAGGGCACTGGCCGGAACAGCGGGCGCGGGGGATGGGGATGGGGCTTGAGCTGGGGCGGCGGTAAAGTCGTAGTCGAAGGCGGTGGGCTGCAGGCCGGGCGCAGGGCGTGCCGAGGATGCTGTGTTTGCTTTGTATGCTGAGGAGGACGGAGCGACGGACGGTCGATCCACTTGTTATTCAGACTTCGTGCGCTTGAGAGGCGCACTGGCATTGCTTATAGGCAAATGATTCTTTGATCATTTTCGAAAAATTTGATGGGAATTTCCAGGAGAATAAAAACGGTTCCGATCACTTGTCCCCCGCTTGACAGAAGATTCTCTAGTTGCCCCCGGCCCTGCGTTTGGCATCCGCCTAGCATCGACCTCATTAGGAAAGTTAATGTCCCAGGATCCAAGGCCAAGTCCTGGCTGCCCGAGAGGAAATATCCCGATTGGGAACCCGCCGCGCATACAAAATGGCGACACGATCGAACCTCGTAGCCGGCGACAGGCCACAGTGCTTCACTAGGTCCCGCACGTAGGAGAAGGAGAAGTCGAAGCAGTGGATACTCTCGGGTAGAATGTGGATACCAGGCTCCTCGGAGTCTGCGCAGTGGAGGCAGTTGAGACTAAGGCTAACATTCTCACACGACGAAATGGGCGACTCATAAAAGGAGATCAGCAACTCCAAACCAGGCCGTCGTCTCCACCAAAGCCAGTAGGGCACGTCGGCCCTGAGCCAAATGTCTCGATAGTTCAGCTTGAGGTCGGTGCTGTATTCGGCCTTGCAAACCAAGGTAAATGGAATTTCATTTTCTAGCATAAAGTGGCAGGAGTCGAAGGAGGCCTCGGAAGAGGCCAGAAGAAATGCCATCGGGAGCAGCCACAGTTTCCATGTCATTGCTCTGTAGATCGGTGTACATAGGGTATGGAATGTAGAAATATAGACTAATAAATCATGGCTGATATTTTGAAAGCGACGCTTCTTCTAGCCCAACAACTCATTGATAATTTTCATTTTTACATTCAATTTAGATTTTATTAAATATGAGCTCTTTTCAGTTTGGGTACAAAACTTTTATGTTAGTAAATGATTACCGCACACACGGAAAGGAGCAGTTTTCCCAGCAGACTTGTTGTACTTGCATCATTCTTTGCTAAATCGGGACTTTTTACTCGAAGCGCGCCGTAGTGAAGGATCGGCTTCTTGGTAAGGTCCCCTCCCTCACTGATGTTTTGGCCCAGACAGTGCCTCCGCAGCTCATTCGTGTAGCGCAGACCGAAGGAAAAGCAGTGAAGGGTAGATAGTTTCAAAAATAGAATATCTTGGGTAGTTTCAGTCGTGGCTAGAAAGGATTGGGCAAGATCCTTCGCGCCTGCCTGCAGCTCGATGGTATCGTAGTCTGTAAACTCAATGGTGTAAAACGACACAAGGAGAGCGGAGTCGTCCTCTTTGGTCTGCCAAACGCTGTAGGGCGTGTCGGCAGGAGCTCGGTTATCCCGAAACATTGTATACATATCCTCCGAAACATTGCCCTTGCACACGTACCTAAAATTGACGTTGATCGCGAAGGTGCAATTCCCAGTGCTGTGTATGGCACGAATTTTAAAGAAGTGCGCCAAGAATAGGATCGATATTCCAAGAAAGGTAAAGTATAAGCTCATTACAATGAATTTATTAAAGACTAATTACGGGTTTCCAAATTTAAACAAAAATGACATCATCCTCACGGCTTTAAGGATCCGTATTGGTTTTTCTATATTGAGTTGATTATAAGGTTTCTATTATTACTAAGGATTGGGATCAATAGTCGAATGGATCTATCCGTCCGTCTGTCCGTCCGTATGAACGTCGAGATTTCAGGAACTATAAAAGATAGAAAGTTGAGATTCAACATGCAGATTCCAAAGATATAGACGCAGCGCAAGTCTGTAGACCCAAGTTGCCACGTCCACTCTAACGCCCACACCGCCTAAAGTTGACACGCCCACAATTTTGAGAAATGTTTTGATATTTTTTAATTTTTTGTAATCTTGTAAATTTCTATCGATTTGCTAAACAATGCTTTGCCTCGCCCACCCTAACGCCCACCATAATTGCCACGCCTAAACTATTGAAAAATGTTTATATATTTTTTAACATTTTTGTTAATCTTGTAAATATCTCTCGACTTGCCATAAATCATTTTGGCACGCTCACAAACCGCCAAAAACTCTTAGTGTAGAAATTTCTACTTCTCACTTCAACTAG
Organism: Drosophila santomea; assembly: GCF_016746245.2. NCBI lineage: Eukaryota > Metazoa > Arthropoda > Insecta > Diptera > Drosophilidae > Drosophila > Drosophila santomea. Next base: position 22,729,122 of record NC_053018.2, read on the forward strand.
CTCGGGAAGTGTAGCATTCTCCCTAGTTTTAATTTCAAACTTTTTCCAAAAGCTTCAACTTAGTTTTGCAGCCAAAAATGATATGCTAGTTTTAATTTAATCGAAATAATTAAACATTTTGAACAATAAAAATAATGAAATACCTATGCAGTTTTAATATAAATAATATCGAAATATATTATAATACATTTTCTTTGGAATTCAAGTATATTTACGCTATTATACATACGCTATTGGCAGTTTTATAAAATAAAGTAAAGTAAGTATTTGTTTACATAATACAGATCTAATTTTTTAAATTTTATATATCGTTGGGGTTTATTACATTGCAATGTTCCGATATATGGAACATTTTGAATTTGTACATTAACGGGATGAATCAGTTTTCCTCTACGATTACAGGATTTTAAAACTGGCTTACCATTTGTTGGTTCTAAAATGTAGTGAGTGCCACGCCCCAGAGCTCTTCTCCATTTATTCAACTCATTGTTTTACTCCGGTCGTTCAATCTCTTCCTTGAGCTCACTGCAGCCACTAGGTTCCAGAGAAGTCAGACAAGGACATCGAAAATAAGAAAAAATTCGACAAATTGATTTACATGTCTGTTCTCAGGCTTGCGTCCATGGAAAGTGCTGCAGCAATGTGGGGGCCATGGAAGAAGATACTGGAACGAATTTACTTTCAATTTCGACCCAATGACAATTTCTCGAGTTTAACTACGTTTTCTGGGAGTTCTCGGCCTGCGAGTGGACCAAGCCTTTCCTGTTCCTCCGTTTCGTGCCTTTATAAAAATACATTAATAATACACAATGGGGGACATGTATTTGGTCTGCGAGGGTGACGGAACATGTAAGATGCGCCTGAGAATCGAAGCGACAGTTCAGTGTGTAGCGCAGGTGTATTGTGTGGCCGATATAAAGGCCAAAGAAAAGAACCGAATTAAGTGTGGAAAATGCCAAAACTGTCAGTGAATGAAAATCACGAGCAGAACCCCTTCTGGCACAGACATTCAAAAGCTGAAATAACAATTCCATCTTTCCATTCGACAGAATGGCATCGCGCAATAATGTCCTTGCAACGCCCCAAACCTGCACATTATCCATCGAGCTTCTTGTGCCTTCTTCATTGTAATTTTAGAACATTTCACATGATTTACAGCTGACGATGCCTTCGGCATTTCGTCGTGGTGACATCTGTGTCTTTTTTCCTTCGATTATCCTGCCGCTGACACATTGACAATGCAAAGAAGATCCAAAAACGCAGCTTGCTAATTTTTCTGCGCTTACGGGACATTGACAAGTCGCAGCTGCGAATTTTACGGTCAAAGTTAACGACATCAATTTGGCAAGTAGTGATTAAAAGAATCCAATGGCTTGGCACCACGAGAATTATAAATACATTTTTATAATGAATCAAAATAAAGAAAATATGACGTCCTGTCGTAGAAAATCTGAAGATAACGGGTACAAGAGGAGCAGGAAATAATTCCATTAGTAAAATAAATAAACAAAGCCCAAATAAATGATTGAACAGGTACTGCCGCAGTGTTTCGCCCTGTCACAACCAGACTTAAACCTACGGGTTTCGCGTGCATAAGCCGAATGCAAACACCCCTAAATACAAACAAGGACCTCTTCTTCACTCATTTCTACGACATCTCCAAGGATGTCACTCGACTGCGGCCAACTGAATACATATTACATGAGCCCCCAAGTGGAGCGCACACATATTGACCCATTTCGATGCTGCCAGGTAGACAGGTCCCCACACCCTATACAGGCTATCCCAATCCCAGCCACCTGGGCCAAGAAGCCTCCGAGTAGTTTTGGTTAATAAAGTCAAATGCCACCAAAATCAGAAGGAAAGCGCCACTTACGACTAATGGCATCACGGCATCGGTGGCAAGATGCCACATCCTGACACAACTATGCTGCCTGCCATCAGCAAACACACTCACGACAACAGAAACAAAGGCCCTTGGATATCCGTCAGTAACTCAGGGACTCTGCCGAGCTGAGGCGAAATTGGGTATTTTTAATTGTATTAACATCGCTGAGCAGTACAGTGGGAAAAAGTGTAGGTAAGGCAAAGTGTAATCAGGTTTAGTTGAAGTTTAAAGTAAAAAATTTGTATATGGCCCAAATATGTTAACATTTTTGTTGTAAAAAGATTTCCAAACTTTTTTTTCGTTACAAACGAAAGGAATGAAGAGAAGAAAGCCTTTCAAAGTATATTTATACCAGTAATAATCTGTGGTCGAGTTCACGGACTATCACATACCCGTTACTCATGTAAAGTGAATGCGAACGAGAAATGTTAACATATTCCTGTCATATCGATGGAAATTGCAAAACACCTCAATAAAATTAATTTTTACAAGACTAATAACAAAATGAAAAAAAAATCAAAACATTTTTTAAAAGCTTGGGCGTGGCAGATTTGGGAGGTTTGTGGCCGTAGAAATGGGCGTGGCTTTTATAGCTTCTGAGATCTCGATGTTCATACGGACAGCCAGAGGGTCATGACCAGATCGACTCGACTATTGATCCTGATCAAGAATATATAAATGTACTTTATATGATCGGAAACGCTTCCTTCTGCCTGTTACATATTTTTCAACGAATCTAGTATACCCTTTTACCCTACGAGTAACGGGTATAATAATCCATACTGGAAACACTTTCAAAGTCGAATCAAAAAAAAAAATAATCAAACAAAAATTTCTCGCAAGGAGACCTAGAAACAATGTTCCCAGCCTCAAGCGTCCAATCGTTAATCACAGCTGGAATCCGCTATGAGGATAACCAAAAAATTATAAAATAGAAAATATTCTAGGTATATTTTTGCTAAACAGTAATTATGTGATTCTGAACAATGGGAACCCAACACACTTTTCAACACACAATTCATTCATCCAAATCGACCTTGTATTTTGTTCACATGAACTTTAAGTACACAATTATACACCTAGATTTATTACGAAATTAGGAAATTGGAAAAAATTCGAACTACTAACAGGAAAAATGTCTACTGAAATTCCAGTCGCCACAAACACCAACAGAGAAGCAAGTAAGCAAAGTTGGAAAATGAACTGACTTTAAAGATTAATAAATGCAATGTTGCTTCATAAAGCAAATGTTTGTCAACAATTGCTTCTTCTTACTTCATAAAGAATGAAACTGTCTTTGTTATGTAAGATTTTTGACATGGGAGTTCTTTTTGATAGGAAATCCCAGTTTTCTGCGCATTTGAATTATATTCTTCTGAAGGCGTATGTAATGTTTGTGTTTGTTATGCACAATACCGCTCAGTTTAGAGATGCGTACTAGCGTCTATCTGAGTACTCTGATTTCCCTGCATTTCTCTGATCCGCGTCCTCCATATCTCATCCAATGCTGTCTCGGTACACTCAGAAAACTGAAGAACGAATAATTTGAGAACGAACGTTCTTAAAAATGTACTGTGTCGTACTTAAAATTTTTAAGACAACCGTTCTTGGAATAAGTACTAGTTGTCCTCGAATTACACATTTCAAAAGCGATATTATTAATACTAATGGAAAACAAAGGTTTATCTTTTCTCATTTATGTATATTCCTTGATCATTTTATGCGGCCAATTTTAAAAGAATATACACAAAAAATATAAGAAGTTTAAACTAAAATTTATGCGATCGAAAAATCTTCAGCCATTCGACTTCTTACACTTGTTTATATCGATTACATTTCTGTGTTGTTGAAGAAACATATGTTTTTTCGATAATCGATTGCAACACGTCGCTCATTTAGTGTCAAAAAGTTCCTGGAGTAACAAGTACAAAATGAATTAAGTGAAATAATTGAAGAATAATGTGAAAATGGGCACGGTGTGCAGGGTAAGTAGAAATCTTTAAATAAAGTATGTAATATACATACATAAAAAGTCGGTGGCCTATGCACGTGTTTGCATGCACGCATATGTATATGCGTATGCATGTATGTGTATAAAACTTTTGTGTTGCCAAATGTTACTTCTAAAAGAAATAAATCTATAAATTAATGTGTAATATTTACAGTTAAAAATTGACTTCTGCGAAATACGCCCAGAGAATGAGCATGCATTGGTTTTTAAATAGGACGACCTGAAGCGCAGTGTTTCCTTTTTACGATAGGAAGATTAAAAACCATCTCAGCAGGCAACATCTTACCGAAGCACAGTCGGCAATAAATGAAGGTAATGTAACTAATAACAAAATTTCTATTTACTTATTGTTATATTTGTCTTTCTTCGTTTTTATAGATGCCCAGGAATCTATTTGTTATTTTGCTTGACAGCGCGTTTCGTTAAATATGTTTAGCTGTAAGAACTTTAAGAAAAGTGTAACAATTTAATTTTTAAGAAAAAAGTTATGGAAGTTTTTATGTATACATTTACTATATATAAAATAAGAATAACAAAACTTTTAAATTCGTGTAAATAAACAATAAATATGATTCGTTCTTAAAACAAAAGTGTTTGCTCTGAAAATAAAAATACTCATACTTCAGTTTTAAATGTGTACAACTTAACGTGATTTATAATGCACATATTAAAATTGACGAGTTTGGGTCAGTATTTTTATTTATTTTAGTATTTCCATACTTAAGCAGTACATTTATGTACTTGGATCCAGAACGTTCGTTTCAATTCATAATTTGGTCTCAATTATTCGTTCTTGAATTTAATTTTTGTCTTGATAAAAATTCGAGTTTACGTACTTTCGATGCGTTCTTTTGATTTGATATCGAGCGTTAATTTTTTGATTAGTATAGTATAGATCATTGGAGGATTACGTTCGATTGCTGGGCTGCTATTTGTTAATGACGGAACGGAAACATTGATAGTCTTATAATTTCGGGTTAATTAATATCAATATTCTGGTAAGAAGTCTGCGCACTTTGGCCCCATTTAATGAAATCACTGTCAGGATAGTTTATACGGGAAATGAACCCATTTTGCGCCTAATTAACTATCTTACTGCAAGCATTCGCTTTAGTTGAGTAGCTGATTAAAAAAATCTTGTTAATTAGTTTGTATGTAAAATATAAGCGTAATGTATATTTGTAAGTAGCCAGATAAGGATCAACGTATCTTTTTTGAGCAAAAGCTGGCTCTTTAAGTCCACCAAATCCCTTAAGAGACAACCGTTCAGACAGGTTCGCATTAGATGTCCGGGAGGTGAACTTGCTAAAAATGAGGAGGAACAGGCCAATTCCTTTGCAAATCATTTGGAGACTAGGTTCTACCATTACCAATTCGCTACAACGGAGCAGAATTGAGAGCCAGCCTAGAGATACCCCTACAAATGTCGCTACCTATCAAACCAATCAGGGTTAAGGAAATTGTCGAAGTCATTAAATCAATGCCAATAAAGAAGACTCCTGGCATCGACAATATCTGCAATGCCACGCTAAAAGCGATACCTCTCCGAGCTATTATATACATGGCGAAAATAGTTAACGCCATATTTAGGGTGCAGTCCTTTCCAAAGTAGTGGAAAATGGCAGCAATTCTTATGATACACAAGAACTGGGAAACCTGAAGTGGATCCGGAATCGTATCGGCCCATAAGTCTTTTGTCTTCGCTATCCAAGATATGGGAAAGGCTGATTGCCAACAGACTAGGTGACTTTATTAAGGAGCGCCGTATCCTCCCAGATCACCAGTTTGGATTTCGACATGTACACAGCACTGTGGAGCAGGTTCACAGATTGGTTAAGCACATTCTACAGGCGTTTGACGACTTGGAATACTGCAACGCTGTATTCATTGACATGCAGCAAGCATTTGACAGAGTCTGGCATATCGGCCTACTCTGCAAAATAAAAAAGCTGCTTCCAGCAGCATACTATGGGGTTCTGAAGTCTTACCTGCAAGATAGGAAGGTCATGGTCAGGGTCAGAAGCACCTACTTGACCCCTTGCTACATGAGAGCTGAAGTCCCGCAGGGCAGCGTCCTTGGCCCGCTGATCTACTCAATTTTTACTGCGGATTTGCCTTGCCCAAATATGCACCATATGGAAGCTCCCGGGAAGTCCCTACTCGCCACTTACGCTGACGATATCGCATTGTTGTACAACTCCAGTTCTTCCACTGAGGCAGCACGTGGGCTCCAAAAGTATATCAATACTTTGGCTGCATGGTGCAAAAGATGGAACCTAAAGGTGAATCCCCATAAGACCATCAATCCTTGTTTCCCATAGAAGACTCTCATTAGACGCGCACTACCCATACAATTTGATGGCGTAACCCCAGAACAACCTCTGCAGGCTAAATACCTCGGGATTACTCTCGACAAACGGTTGACCTCTAACTCACACTTAAAAGCTACGGCTCGGAGATGCGGCCAGAGAATGCAACAACTACGATGGTTGATCAATAAAAGAAGCACCATGACACTTAGAGCCAAAAGGGCAGTCTACGTCCACTGTATAGCCCCGATCTGGCTATATGGAGTGCAGATCTGGGGTATTGCTGCAAAATCCAACTATAAACGCATAGAGGTCTTGCAACATCGTGCAATGCGTGCCATCACCAACTGCCCATACTACGTACGTGGCTCAACCCTTCATCGGGACCTGAATCTGCACACAGTGGAAGAGCAGATCTCAAGGCACACAAGCAGATATAGTGATCGGCTTAAAAGACACCACAGCATGCTGGCAAGAAGCCTACGCCCTGTCAGGCCTCTAAGAAGGCTTAAAAGAAAGGGCTTTGCCAAAACAATTGGACAGCTTTAAAGACCCCTTCGATGTTTGACATTTTGTTGTTAGTCCTCCCGCGATAAGTGAGAGAGAGCAATCCCCAAACTCAAACACCTGAAAAACCATTCAACGTTCTCTGGTGGAACAATAAACTACATTTAATAAAAAAGAGTAAAAACAAAGTCTGGAGAAAAATTAACAGGAACATTAACATTGAAAAACGCATCAATTTCAAACGTATTAACGCGCAGTACAGAAGGGAAATAAAAAAAAAAATAGACAAACTTATTTCCAGCATCTGCCCCCACAACAAAATGTGAAACAATTTGTGGCTTACATAATGCAAAAGCGTTCAATTGTATCCATGATCCCTATGTAAACTCTTTTGTCACAGATCAGGAGAAAATAGCAAACGCCGTTTTCAAGCGTTGTATACTCGCTCGGAGGATAAAAACTTTTCAAATAACATTCAACAAGCTAAAATTGATTAACGAATATGATTTGCCATATAAAAATCAGGAGATCAGGAGAAAATAGCAAACGCCGTTTTCAAGCGTTGTATACTCGCTCGGAGGATAAAAACTTTTCAAATAACATTCAACAAGCAAAAATTGATTAACGAATATGATTTGCCATATAAAAAAGCAGAGTTCCTGGAACTCAATTAGACAATTACAAAATTACACAATGACAAAACACACCTCAAATAACTGCAAAATATGAGTAAAATACCTCTTCGATAGTATCTTGAGATCCCGAATTCCAACATGTACGAGACTAGTACCGTAATCCCCATCTACAAAAAAACAAGTCAGCTCTTAATTCCTACCGACCCATAACGCTTAACCCCTCTATATCCAAAAAACTAGATAAGATAGTTGCTGAAGACTATGGTGGTTTGTCACAACAAACAAATGGGCTTTAGAAATGGGAAATCGGTTGCAGACTGTCCACAATACGTAATGGTTCTAGTCAGCAGAGCCCTCTCGGAAAAAAGACCCGTGTCGAATATTGCGCTTTTGACGGTTTTAGTATCGCTGATTACACAAAGACCTCAATGTTCTCGAAACTACCGTGAATCCAACAATCGAAATTCATAGGACTACGTCTTGGGCATACCATATTGATCCATTCCAACAAATTCCTCTAACAAACGTCCAACCAAAGCCAATTCTGCAACAACACAGATGCATCAATAGAACACATTCTAAACGAATGCACTACACTTATAAATATAATATTATTATTTTCTATTGATGAGCCTCGACACTAATGAAATCGCGTCATTCAAAAAATACTTTTCTTGTGTCGAAAACAGTAATTTTTAATGAAATGATGTTATTTATGATAGATCGTTAAACTAGTTAACATTTTTTCGGTTCTGAACGAATTTTGTCAGGCTTTGAAAGTTTGAATAACCCGCTGCACTTTGGCCCACTGTTAGTCAGCGAGGCCGAGGCCTACTCCCTGGTTTTCGCGTTTGGCTCCGCTTTGTGTAGCACTTACATAAGTGCTTACCGAGGCCTTCAGATATTCGATTTTCGGTCATTTGATTCCCAGACTGATTGCCGCTTTTAGTTGGAGATGGTAAGAAGCAAGAGGCATGCAAATACTATGAGTGACGCAGGTTTAGATACGTTAGTAATTATAATATTAAAACGAATTTCTATTACACGTATATTAAATTATCTTATTTGGTCCAAATTAATGTTTTGGTATTGCCAGTTTTTATATTTAAATATGTTAAAGGATACCCCATTCGATACTAGAAATGCTGCTAATGACACCGGGCACTGCCAAGCAGCACCTTGAAAAGTCCAAAAGTAGCGCAAGAGACCTCACGTGCTGCCACAACTGAGGAGTCAACAAAAGTCAGCTGCGGAAGTTGGGACCAGCACAAACGACAACGAATTACTCGCTGTCAGAACAGGACAACGGAGCAGCAGTCGCAGGACTCGGGTGTGCGTGTGGGAGATTCCTTGGGGCAGTGTAGGGGATTGCGTGTCTGGCAAGTCGACGACCGAAAATCAAAAGAAAATTGATATTAAGAAATTGCACGAAATGAGTAAATGAAGCGTGGCCGCCTAATGGACTGGCGTCTGAGCTGCAGCGGACCAAAAAGGGCAACTGATTGCCACCTTAGAAAAATATGTATTACAAATTCCACGAAAACTAATCAATGTCAAACGTCCGTCGATTGTTCCTCGCCGACGTCCCAGATAGATAGGCGATTCCACGCGTGCTTAGCTGAAATTAAAAAATAATTTGCTTTTGTCCCAAGTAATTTATTGACTGCCATAAAGTTTACGGGGCGTGTCGCAAGGAGTGTCATCGGAAGGGCGGGCCTCCAGGGACTTGCGATTTCCACCCGCTATGTTCATTTGAGCTCCCGCTTAACCCAACTTGTATTTATGTTTAATTTAAATTGCTCTCTCCTTTCTCGCTGCCTGAATCTGTGCTGTTGCGGACTTAAAACTCTAGTAATTGAACATTTTCCGCTCAATAAGTCAAACTGAATTGGCCGGCATCAGAATTCCTGCCATAACAGATTAAGCTTCCAGCTCCGACATAGGAAATTCTCTGGTGCTGCGTACAGAAAACCATAATGCTGAAAGCAAAGCTCTGCTAATTACCGAATTTTGTAAATAATAGTAAGAATGGGCAGTTTTGTGTTAATGGCTTATCCTTTAGACTATTATACTCCCATTGCCACATCACATCTGTGATCGCTTGAAGCCTTCTCGAAGGCATAATGAAAAGTATTAGCAAATAAACCAGTATGCATTTCATACACCGCCGTTTGGCATCAAGTGAAATCCCTCATCAGCTCGCGTGCTCATTTGGTCGGATGACAGCTGTCATATTGACATTTCTACTTAACGTCCTTGCTCGCTGCTCAATTTTTAATCGGGTTTTCAAGCCGCTTCCGCAGGAGCCGCTGCCAAAGAGGAAGCGGCAAACTCATTATTTTTATTAATATGATTTTCGCTGCACTTCACCTCGCTCCACGTCGCTGCAATTTGTGCATTTTGTAATTTTAATTTTCATATTTAAGGGCAGCGTGGGCTGCTGATGCTGATGCGATGAAGCTGACAGAGCGCGCCAGTGTCAATGCATCTCATTGTTCCCTTCAATGAACATCATTTATTTGCAATTATTTGTTTTAAACCTTGGTGGCCGGGTGAGGGCAAGGGGAACTTCATCCTTGGCTGTCTGCCAGGCTCTCTTGTCGGTATATTACTTTAAGCCCTTCGGAAGCGCGTTGAGCAGCTCAAATTGCGAGACCTCTCTTCCGTGTGGCACCCGTGTTCCCCGATATCGCATCGCATTACGATGGAAATGCGTTTTTAATTGCTGTCAAGAAGGGACGCGATGCCAACTGCGTATTGAATTATGTCAAACAAGTTGTCAACCGAACGCACGTCGACATTGACACACTTTACGGATTTCGTTTAAATCGTTCTTTATTCTCTCACCCGCAGCGTTATTGTAAGTTAATGCTGCGGGACTGCAATTTTCTTGGGAAAAGTAAGCAGCAACAGTGCTTCCGGATTTTCCTATTTCTTGCAGTCTCGTCTGCAACGTACACTATGAAACAATTCCGGGGCCAGGTGAAAAAGTCAACCGGAGGCAATTGTCAGACACAACACTTGGGACTCTGAAGACTGCGAGTGGCTGACCAGCAGTACCCTTTCCCCGAAGTTGACAGCAGCTCCTGTCTCTGACCCAAACGCCTGGCACCTCAGCACCTGCTGAGCAGTGGCAAAATGCTGACTGCTAGCTGCTAGCTGCTAACTGGTAACTGCTAACTGAATAACTGACAGGTTTCCAGGCTAAGGAGAGCTGCCAACAGAGATGTCAAACGCAGAATGAAATTCTTGTTTTACTCTATGGCAGAAAGAAAAGTCCTTTTAAAGGGAATCAATTTGACCATTGGCCAGGATGCCGCCTGATGCGTAATTTATGTAAACTCCCACTGCAATGAATAATAATTTGCTTCAAGGACTCCCCAATTCCCAGCGCAGAAGCTCCCAGGACTCTAATCCGGCGGGCTTGGCTCCAGCTTATTGAGCTGGAATCGAGGAGCACCAGCAGAAATTGAATAAAAATCGAGTGCCGAAGGAACGAAAATGTGGCAGCAAAGGTCGGAGTCGCCGTCTGGTCTGATCCGACCAAAACAGGACTGAGGCTGAATGGAGGACAAGGAAACATGACAGCAAAAGTTTCATGCAGTTTCTTGGCTATGTCATTGGCCTGTCTGCAAATCTTGCCGTTGTGGTTTGCAGTCAACGTAGAAAATTGACTTGATAAAAAGTTAACTATTTTACTAGATTCCTTTTCCTCCTCGGCTGCGTTTAGTTGCCATCCTGGGTCCGTTGGCTCCGTAAGTTGTCAGACGCTCTTTTGATTCCCATCTACACGCCTTATGAATTATAATAAAATGTGCAGTCCCTGGGTCTCAATTTCTGTCTCTAAGAGGCCTAATGTCGGCCACGGCAGGCAGAAAAGGCCAAATCGAAGCTCTGGAGGCTGAGCACCAGGATATACTCGTCCGTCTAGACCGTCTCCTTGCTAAACCCTTTGAACCAATATTAAGTTATGCAAATGTGTTTACAGGATCCCTCTCTTAGGAGTCGAAAGTTCAGCAAAAAAGCTTTACACGTTAAGGGTCTCCGTTATGAAATAAGGATGCGCTGTAATAAGGCAAATACAATACCAATTGCTAAAGTAAAATACTTAACTTTCAAAAAAAAAACTTCCTCCACAAACTATGCCATTCCTACTACTACACTACTTACTACCTTTTTGAGAAATAAACAAGAGAGAACGCTATAGTCGACAACAAACCGCCTAATCTTGTGGAACATTTTTCCAAAAGGTAGCACTGTTTCTTATACGAGGACTCAGCGGAGGTCATACTAAAAAGGCTCAAAGAAAGGATCCACAGCCGCCTTTAAAGCGAGTTATGAAACGCCTTTAGATGTCCAGTGGCTAGTTTTTTTTAAGCCATTACTAGGTTATATGCACTAAGTCATCTGCTAAACATCAACTACTTCAAAAGTTAACCGAACAATTCTTACTTAGAACACGTTAGATTAGCTTCCAACCATACTGCTTCGTGTTCCACACCATTTCTCGATCGCATTTAAAATGTATCCCTGTGAGGAGGATTTTAAGATAAATGTCATTAGTAATAATTAAATGGGTACATTTCTTGTAGTGATGTACGTATTTACAATGCATTAATCTTCGTTCACTTTCTTTCCAATAACCGTTAAAGTTTTTATGCAGTTCCCCCGTTATTAAGTTGCCCCTTTCCTGGGAGGGTTTGGGCCACTGACTGACGTTTTGAATTGCCTGCTAGTGCCACCGGCTGTCAGGCTGAAGTGTTCCAGGACTCCGGCCGTAAAGGACTCCGGGACTCGACACTCGTTACTGGCCCTACCTACGCTGCACTTCATTTTGCAACTTTCGAGTGTTGCATGCATGCTGATCTGCTGGTGTGTGCGTGTTTACAAAATAGTTTTGTACTTACTTCTACTTAAACTTTTCAGTTGGCTTTCTTCTGCTCCAATGTCCCCCGCACCTCCTTTTTTTCAGCCAGAGCGGCACAACAATTTTGCCGCAACTTTTTTGCCTGCATTGTTTTTGACTGCAACGCTCCGACCGGCCACCCCAGTTCGTCCTTATCCACCAGCTCGCATAACGATTCCCTGTGGGCCCTTGCTACTGCTTTTACTTTGCGTTGTTGCTTCTATGCAGCTGTCTTCCCTCGCTCCTCACACTTTCTCCGCCCAGCGCTTTCTCTGTCAGTGAAGCCTGTAATTTATTTCTTGTTTTGATTGAAATATTGCTTTACAAGCAAAAAGACACAAACCCGCACAGCCAGGATGAAGGACGCAGGGCGTAGGGCGCAGGTCGACGGAGGTTCAACTCGGGCTGAGCAGCCAGGCTTAGCACATACGCAATATAGGCTTGGTCGGAGGAGATGGGATGGGGTGTCACCTTGTCTGCCAAACGCATACACTTCATTAGACACCGGAATACACTGCGAGAAATGCAGCGGGCGGAATTGGTTGCAGGTCAATCTGATTTCTGCCAGTGCATTTGGGCCAACTAAAAAGTTATTCGTTTCCCAACACAAGGACTTGTCTGCTGTGTTTTCCTGGATCAGCGTGTCTCTGTGTTTGTGTTTTCTTGGGTGTGTGGGCTTGGCAAACAGGCATATTTCAATCAAAATTACATATTGAATTCTCACAGAAACCAACCGAAAAGCTCCGACCAAGAGCAAACTTCAGCCTCAGGAGCTGTTTTTGTTTTTGGTCTCGTTGTTGCTGTTTGATAGTTTGCAAGTTTAGAAAATGTGCAATTAACTACAGGAAATGAGTGTTTTCAGTTAAATATTCTTCTGTTTTTCGTCGTTGCCAGGCTACTGGAAAAATATTTTGACTGCCGGTTTTTCTTGGAATTGGTACCTGTGCTAGGGCCGCCTATGGAAGTGTTATCTCTCCAAGCTGATTTATGCGTTCCTTCGCTTGCCACCCCGAATAACACTCACCCAAATAGCCCCAGACATAAACTGAAGCCTTCGCCCGGCAATGCAAAATTAATTCAGAGTGCTTGTCATTTTAATACGTCTTCAAATCCCAACGATTTTCACCGGCTTTTGTGTAGCAGATAATGTAAGCGATGGCAGAGCGAACGATGCCGGCTATCCTTGCAGCAGAAGTCAAATTGAATCAACAATATTAGCAACAAAGGACCAAGACGAGTTCAGCTCAACTCACCGTCTCGCCAGAACTTGGTTGGCGATGAAACCCTTGCACAGCTTCATCATCATTATCATGCTCAATATCTCGGAGGCGGCTGCCATTTTATATTATAAATTGCATTATAATTCAAATTCTGCAATAAATCTCAATTTCGAGCACAAAGGCTTGGCGGAGGACGTCGGCGGGTGAAAAGGCAAAACTTTATAGCCCTCGACGCACCTTGAAAACGTAAAATGAAATCACCGCCGAGGCAAATCAATCGATTACGCGACTTAACTTTTCAATGGCCTAAACGACGGCGAACAAGAACTGGAAAATGGGAAATGGGTTGTGGCAAATGGGCAAGGAAGTTGGAACTCTTTTATGTTTATGATAAAAATAAAAGGTCTTGGACGCTGGCGATGGACTGTCAGGCTGGATTTATTTTATTCAAATGCCTCGTCCTTGCACAAGGATGGATGGATATTGCTGGAAGAAGCTGGGCCTGTCAATGCTGGTCATTCGTTTGTGCGTGCAGCAGGAATAAGTTTATGAATGTGTTACTAATAGTGGCTGCTTTTGACTTTGAAATTTCAGCGAACGGCGTCGGAGCTGCCTCGTTATGGCCAACTTTAATTTTTATTGTTAAGAAATGTAATGTAGCACACCGGCAAAAGTTCACTGGCACCTGTGAAATAGCCAATGGTAGTGGAATGAAATGGATTCCGTTCTTAATCATCTGTTTTTGGGACTTAAGCTGCTCTGCTTCTCCCGACACCAGTGTGTTTTCTAATAAGCGATAAATCTGTGCCAAAGCTGGCAAAAGAAAATTGAATCAGGCACAACCTGACTTAGTGCCCCTCCTCTAATCCGCTCCATAGTCACCAGGCAAGTGCCGATGGCAACGATTTATATTAAATATTTAGAGCCGCACAACACAACGCAGCATGGCACAATGCTCATGTATGCCGTTGTCTCCGCCAGGGTTGCCATTGTTGTGTCTAAAGCAATAACTTTTGCATGAGCTCGGGACAGAAAGGGGTCACCGAACAAAGACAGGTTGCCTGGCCCCAAATCGAGTTAAAGTGCAAAAGAAATGTGGAGCCCTTAGATTCGTTCTTCTCCTACACAGAGAGAAACAATCAAAAAGTGTTTGGATAGTTATATATATATATTATATATTGAAGTACGAAATATTTATGAACGAATTGTATAATGCGAGTCAACTCACTTTAAATCTTATAAACGTTTAAGATAACATCAAGTTTGCCCTTTATTACAGTTTTTGGCCAGTGCAGCTTTTAGGCGACTCACACAGACACTTTGACCCGGTTGGCAATTCCTCAATCAATTTCGAGGACAACGGGCATAATGATTGTGGGATGGTTCGGGTGTAGAGGGTGGTAATATATGCATTAAAGATGCGAGCCGAATGGCTGAGAAATCTTTCAATATTCACACCCAGCCAAAAATAAAGGGAAGTGAGAAAGTGGGAGGCATTAACATAATTTAGCAATTTTCATAACCTCAAAAGCTTTCTTAACCCTTGTACGCCAAGGTAATGGCCATTTGGCAATTTAATTTCCCTCACGCACAATCGACGAACTGGTCGCTTCAGTGCCCCGGCAATCCCCTTTCCCCTTTCCCCGCTCCTCACGCACACTCACACACTCACCAAGAATGCTGGGAAAATCTTCCTTTTCGCAATATTGCCAGCCATAAATCCTGCTTAAATTGTGCATGCAGAGGATTTTTGTTCCAGAACAGCAACTCCCCAGCTCCCCAACTCCCCAGCTCGCCACCCCGAACCCTCAATAACCCCCAAGACCCCTCCGTGCCACTTAGCCGGCTGCAAATTCCTCACTGGCTCATCGCTCCCCTCGCCCCTTGCCCCACGCTTTCACCAACCCCACCCCTGACTCACTCTCCCTCTCGCTCTGACGCACGCTGCCTTGTCTTTTGGACCGTGCATATGTTAATAACCGTTGGCTTTGGCTCCTGAGCCACAAACTCGCTCTCTCTTTTACCCTCCTACCGCCTCAACCCCGGCCCCATCCAGTTTTTTATTTGATATTATTACGATAATTTATTTCGGCAATAAATTGCGCAAGGAAAAATGCATTTACATTTTCCTTTGTTCCATAATTTCAAACTCTTTTCTGGCGCGCCAAAGCTGCGAGATTACGAGGGGTTAAGCCAATCAAATCGATTCGGGGCCAAACTATTCCAACCGTAACTCTCTATTAAAAGCTCATTTGAATCCTTGACTGGACCATGACTCATGAAAAACTGGTAAACAGCTGAAACTGCGAGAAAGCGCGATTGAAAATAAGTTTCGGTCATAAATTTTCAATGAGGTTTCCACACAATTGCAGTTGGATGCGTTTCTTACGATGATAACATCAATATTATTATTATTATTATTATTATTATTACTATTAGCACGGCTATTCAATGGCTTTTCTGCATGCTAAACCAAGAAAAACGACTGGGAAACTTTAAAATGGAAAATATAAGAGTCCGAAAAAGCAATGTATGAGTAGGTTATGCTATAGATATCAGTATTGAACCAGTAATCATTATTATAAAGAGAAAGATACATTTTTTGACCCATTATTTTTTAATTTATGCTATACTATCTGAGATGCAAAGGATGCAAAAACACACTGCAAAATAAAACGCAAGCTCATGAATACAAAAACAAACTGTAAAAGAAATAATAAATATTAGCAGACAGCAAAGATTGAATATTTTATATATTTCCAATTCGTATAAAGTAAATAGCTCGTAAAATGTATAAATCGAAGCGTTAATTGCAGTCTCTTTTGTTACCCACTTTGTGCCTGCTAGGGAATGCTCACTGTACACCTCACAGAGCTCACTGTACACTTTGCACTACCAATTTATCACTTTTACAAACACTCGAAACACTTTTTGCCGTCATTTCTCGGTTTTTTCACCTGGCATTGGCATTGTTGACACGCTAATTTAAGCGCGGGCAAACAAAGTAAATGGCTCGTAGTTGAAATGCCGTTTATAAATCAAAAATAAAACAGTTTCAGCAATAATAAACGAAAAGAAACGCTGTATTTGTTGCCATGTCACGTGTTCTATTTGAGATATTAAATGATAATTTTTCCTTTTGAATCTGGGTTGTATGTTGAGTTAAGTATATCGAATCGGATACTGAGCTCGTATTCGAATTCGTCTTTTATACCGTGTTTCATTTGTTTGCTTGTTGTGGTGGAATATTAGTAAAGATAAATACGCTTGGCCTTCGTGACGAATCAAACAAATACCAAATTACATGGCAAAAAAGAATACACAATATCCAAAACCAAAGTCAAACAGTATCAAATCAAACGTGTTTTGTGTGGACTGCAAATAAAATGAATTGAAAAGGACGCGCTCGTTGGTATCGCTGTTTGGATAGTTGCTCACGCCTCACAGTTGGCCTCAGTTTTGGACGGTTTCAATCGGAATATAACTCCCCAGCACACCAAAACACGTCGAAAACTAAGGTCTATTGTGGACAACACTACGGATATGATATATTCTTGGATTAACAGACCGAAGGTCACTTTTCTTGGGCACTATATTTGTTGAATTAGCTCCGCCTTAGAATGTTCAAAAATAAAGGACAAGTGTGCAAACGTAAATGAAAACCAGCCAATGCTGCATAAAGAACTTACAATTAATATTGACTAAAAATACTTTACCCTCTTCATGAGTTATTGAACGAATATCTATCGGTTGAACTCACCTGCAACGGAAAGACCAAGAACAAATTCATTAGCGAGTCAGGCACATTATCCGCAATTAGTTAGGCCCCAGCAGACAAATCTGCAAAGCAAGCAAACAAACTGCGAACTGCTAAACCATAAAACCAGAAAAGTCGTCCAACTTTTCCAGCAAACGACCCAACAAGAACCGCCCGAAAAAAAGCCCGCTCCTCCCCCTCACCGATTCCGTCCGAACAAGGATGCTATCCTGGAGCTGCTTCCTCGTGGCGAGTATATCAAAACTTGTTCCTTGTTGGCCGCAGTTTTGCGCGAGCGGGCAGCGCGGAATGTTTCCCTCTGCGGAAGTTAGGCGGGTGGCTATCGGAAATGCCGTGTTATGCGCCGCCTTGCATTTGTGTTTTCGATGGTCCTGCAGCCGGACCGCCGGTGTAGGCAGTCCTGTCAGCGGTGACCGGCGGATGTCGGGCAGCTGGATTTTAACGCTAGACTATAGACGGTGGAGAGATATGGCACCTGAGGATTGGGCCTGGTTTCAGGTAAGGTAACATTTGAACCACGACGTAATTAAGTATTTAGCAGAAGAAAGAGCTATAGTACAGTTCCTTGACTATCAGATACCCATTATTCAGCCAAAGACACGGTGGAGCTGTGCAAAGCGAGTGCTGTTGCAACCAAAAATTAAATACCATAGCAAGCAGTAATGAGACTTGCTTAGAAAATGCATGTCAGATGACATTACTAGCTAATATTTATTTAATTAACCTGAAGTTAACTTTTGAAAAGAAAGGGGTCGGAATTTTCGTCATGTATTAGCTTATCAATACATAATACTTTAAGCAGACAGACGTTAGCGTTTTGGGTGCCTTATCTTAACTTACTAGCTTTTATAGTTTGGTTTGTTCGGGCCAAACTTTTCGGTTTTGGACTTAAGCCACCCTAACCTCAGTAAAATTGGAATAGTGGATGGGTGAGATTCAAAAAGGGCTTTAATTTTGCGGGCAGACCGCATCTAATACAGACACTCCAGCCGATTAATTAATCAATGCAAATTTCTCTCCGCTGACATTCGTTCGTGAAAAGTTGTCCGGCTGAGTACTTCACTTCACCGGGGCTCCAAGTGCCATCGAGCCCCACCTATTGCGCCCACCCACTCCACTATTTTGCCCTTCAGAGCACTCAAAAAGCCACACAACACTTCTGACCAAACGAAGCCCCATTCCCATGCACACCCGTTTCCTCATTTCTGGGATCGGACTAAATTAAAACACGAATTGAATTATACAAATACATGAGCCGGGCACAACGAAATACGGAATGCGAGCTCTTGCTGAAATGCACGTGGAAAAACCGCACAAGAGGCCACTCTCCGGTTAAGTTGACCGTATTTAATGGGCTTGGTTGGCAGACCTCTTCACTAATACTGGCGTGTGGATGTGGGCATGTGATTGGGAAGGAGATGTGTGTGCGTGGCGAGGACCAGGAGCTTGCTCATATTTTCAATAGCTTAAAATAATCACTCCTGCCGGGGGGCAGGATGTATTGCACACACGCACAGTTCTAATTAAACAAACATTTTGTAATTTTCGTTTAGCAGCAAAACGACGACACGTGGTCCACCATCCAATAAGGAGTGGAAGGTGGTCGGGAGCGGGAGTGGAAGTGGAAGGAGCAGAGATGCGACAGGGCGCAAACCACTTGAGTGCCAAAGCAATTTAAAGCCGAGGCCAAAATGCCAAAACGAATTTGCTCCGCAGTCAGAGGATGCCACAGTGGGTGGGTGGTCGAAGGCTCCAAAAACCGGAAGGTAACGCATGATGGCTCTATGCCCGAGTGGGTGTGTGCGGCTTGGCTTACATATGTACGTACTTTGTGTAAATATGTGTCCAACATATTTTGCAAAAATAAACATTGCCTCAAGCTGTAGACCGACTGTGTATAAACAACGCTTCACTGACCTCCTTCTCCTTCTCCTTCGCCCTCGCCTTCACCTTCACCCTGTGCAAAAGCATTTTGTTTCCGCGCGTCGGGGAATTGCTGGGTCAAATATGCATTTGGCAACCCCGGCAAGGGAGACGGCCGTTTATGTATTTTAAATTTATTTGTTTATTTATTAACTGCATTTTATTTACTTCCTTATTCGAGCCGCGGGCAGTGGGTTGATATCCGATGTTGTTTCATTCTCCTTCCATCTTTTGCTGTTCTGAAGGTAAGAGCCCGTGCTTGGCAAACGCGGGTCATAGTTTGACTGCTGTACTTATATACCAATATCTATGTACACTACTTTTTAGTATCAACTTTACAATCGGAACTCTGCGGTTTCTTTCGTAATGAGATATGTTCCCAGAAGTGAGCCGCGTTTGTTTTAATAACTTAAAGATTCAGATTTATGTTAAAATGCACATTATGCATTTTGACCGAAACCATTTAACTTTTTTGTGTTATGAACAGCTGAACAGCTCAGTTAGCTGTGGTCGATACGAAAATGTAATTGCCATGTCCGCATTTAGTCTGTCAACATATAATGGTCCTTTTACTCCACTTCGCTATCAATCAATCAAATTACGCGCTATTATTGCACGGCAACTTCGGCGCAAAATGCTGACAGCTGTCATAATTGCAAAAGGAGTCCCAGGCGCAGAGGGACGAGGAGCATGGGAAAGCAAGCAAACAGAGAACCGGCGAAAGGACAATTAAAACAGGGCCAGGGGGCATGAAAGACCACGGTCTTTTTCCCTGTGCCGATGCAAATATATAAATAAGCGGAATACACATAAAAGCCATCACCAAGTTGGCCCAAAGCGGGCGAAACACTCCCTATTGGCGGCACCACTGTACCTAGCAGTTCCTAATAACTTGGAAGTCATCAAGGAAATTAAAAATTATTAATAAGGCAGCCGCGCGGCCAAGGACTCGCTACCCATTTAATAGTTTATTGCACTTGCTATTTGCTTCACGAAGGCTAGCTGGAAACTTTGCTGGGCACTATCATTTTGCAGTTATAGCTTTAGTGTGCAACTATTTTTCGTGTAAAACTTTTAATGGAATTCGCCGGCAAAGAGCACCCTCAGAAGTTCGATAGTGCGAGGGAAGAAGCTCGTCGAAAAATAGACACCAATTTGTGAGAAAAGGGGGGAGTAGGAGTGGGAGTTGAAAGGAAGTCATAGTAAAATGAGCGGAAATGAATGGTTTTAAATAACAGCAAATTATGAGTTAAGTTTTCCCAAGTAAAAGCACAAGAAATTGGGCGAGATGCTGCGCAAAAGTTTTCGGCTCCAGTTGGATAGCTTAATAAATAATTTTTAGGGATGCTCGGGTACTTTGGCCACCCAGAGTTACTCTAAAAATGTTTACGGATGGGGATGATACGCATCCCAGCTTTCTTTTGAATTGCGAAATTAATTATTACACGTGTCCTCTGTCTGGACCCAACAAATTGCAAAGCCCAGGCCCGACAGACAGACATCAAGATCTCGTCCGGCTGCAAAAACTTTGCCAAGCTGGCAGCAATAACTCCAAAAATAATTTAGATTTCCCCTACGCAGGGCAGGGAAAAAGATTGTGGCAACTCTGCGTCGTCGTTGCACAATGCCAAAAATGTCATTTGTCAAATGCAAACAGCTCTAAGAATAAACATCAACGGAAGTAATGCAGCCACAAAATACATAAAATAAGCTCCAGCAAGAACAAGACAGATGTCCCCCTGAAGAAACGCAGGAGCTGAAGCCCTTCCCGAGTAGAAGAAACAACAGACAGTGCAGCTAATTATTAGCAGCCAGAAGAACTCGACAACTCGTTGGCCAAGGCAAACAAGGCCAACTAGGGGCGGTGGGTGGTGACGCCACCGTTGGCATTGGGTGGGGTGGTAGCAAAGGGAAAACTAAGAGTATTAATGAATAGAAAACGACTCTGACTCGGCCGAGAGCGTCCGCCCTGAAGAGGCCGCTCAGTTTTTGGTCAGACGCTGAGTAATGTACCCAAAAAGCTGACGATGAAGATAACGATGGTGGGGATCCTACCATCATCCCTGCCATCATCCCAACCATCTACAGCGATGATGCCGATGCTGATAATGGAAATGCATTGAGCCTGCAGCCAACGACATTGGCTATTAATCATCTTAAACAAAGGACAGGGCACTACAACAACAACTCCGGCAACAGCGTCTAAAACATAAACATCAGGTTAACCCTTTCCGACGTCGCTGCATTATCGTTAACTTAAAAGTAAGCTGGGCACAGTGGGTTACAGTTGTAAGAGTATACTTACACACGAAGTAGTTTTATTTTAATTTAATGATTTTAGAGGAATTCATTTGGAACATCGCAGTGCAGAGCAATATCTAACCATATCTATTTAAGAAGATATTATTATATATGGTTTTTAAAATAGTATAACCAAAAGAAAATATTGATCCCGATTGATTCTCCTTTTTAGTTTGGTGACCAGATTCTCAACTAACTAAGTAGCACAATATAATATCACGAAATAATCTGTCATTAATGATGCCGTCTGTAGAACAGTTAATAGGGTTTTACTATCTTTGTGCAACGGTACATGAGCTCTTCCCCAGGCTGCCACACATTATCGCTGTTGACCCCACTGTGCCTCGCCGCGGTGGCCGCCTGCCTAAGAGCACAACAAGTGCAGTCAACAATGACAGACGAGCAAATGGCCTGATGTACGATGGGCTGCTTTGCGCTTTCGCCTTCCTGGGACGGGATGCATCTCTGCCGATGCGATCCGATGCAATGCTGCTTAGTTGCTCTGCTGCTGGGGCTCTGCTCTGTTGATATATGTCGCTTGGCTTTCTTGTTTGTTTGCCTTCCCGGCGGGGGAATGGAGATGGAGGGTCGGTGGGCAGTGAATATGGGATAGTGGATATTGGATGGTAGGGGAAGTGCATGTTACTTGTCCTTGTCGTCGTCGTCATCGTTTGTCGCATTGTCAAGAAGATGCATGTTGCTTGTCTTGCCAAAAGTACAGGCCTCCTTCTGTCACATTCCCCCACCACTGCCCACATCTCCACCCTGTTCCCCTGTTCGCCCCTTTCCTCATCGGGCGCCGCATTAAATCAGCAATTGAAACAACATCACTCATGACACGTTTTGGTTGGGCTTGTCTTGAGTAGGGTAGCCCAGGAGGGAGGTTTGGAGGTGGGCGTACATTCTGTGTGCCTTCGTTGTGCTTAATTTGCGTCCAGCTGCCCCACTCACACGCACACACTCACTTGCTTCAGCGGCCCCCAAAGTGCATTTAGTTGCAAGCATTTATTGTTTGCGGTCAAATGTGCCGTCCATTGTCTTTGAGTCCTGCGGCCAGGACGAAGACCCCATTGTTGTAATGCAGGACGAGAGTGTGCCTGTGTGCCTGTGTGACGTGTGCGAGCGTGTGCGTGTTTGGGAACATATTGCAACGACATAAATGGATAATTAATTTGGCTTTCCCAGTTTCGGATCCTCCGTACGAGTGTTCCCGACACTGATTCCCGTTTAGAACTAGCTGAACCGCGGTCGGGGATCATGTGCACCATAGGGCAGCTATTACCTGTTAATGGGCCCGACTGCGTGTGACAAATAACAAGGATCGTCTAAAAGAAGCTATTCGATCTACGTTCATAAATATCCCCTCCAATCACTGTCTGCCGCCAGGGCCAATTAAAATTGAAGCAGACTTTTCCTAGCCATAAAGTCGCGGGATAGAGCGAAATTTATAGAAATCACAGGCGGTAAAAGATGCTTTATGATTGCACACTGAGCTCATTAGTATCTATAATTTATGTCAAACTTCTTTATGCGAAGTGGCAAAGAGTCGGAGCCATTTCCACAAATAACTCCACGGAGAAGTCGCGGCAATCAGGGCAGCACCATGAACCTCACATAATACTTCCAGACTGCTGCGCTGGGGCAAGTTGCAAGTGCGTTGCAAATAAATTTTCGTTATGACTTGAGATCGCGCTGTAATCGTTTCATTTAATGGGAAGCACGTGTGAACGGCAATTTCTCAGTCGGATACGCGGATCTGCCAAACTAAAATTACCCTCAGCTGGAACGCAGCGGGAAAAACTGCATCAGCAGCGCCGACATCTTGCTGCAGCGGAGTATGTGGATGTGGCAAGACGTCCGGAAAACGGACGGTGGAAACATTTGGATATTCGCTTAAAGACGCGCTCATGCAACAGATTCGCCAATGATTTAGCTGCAGCCAGGCGTCGAGTAAATCATAAGCCAAGCAGAACCAAACCCCGCCCCTGGTGTCTGCATAATTTATGCGTTCCGCTTTAAAGTGTCACAAGTCGAGGGAGGGCGCAACTGTTTTTCAATTAGGGCGGCACAAATGCAAATTTATGCAAATCCCTGGCCAAAAACTAAGCAACATCCGCATGGAACATGGACGAAGCTCTGTTGGACCCGCAAACCCCTCTCTTGTACAGTTGACTCCACGGTGCTGGAAAGCGGGCGACGCCATTTTGTGTCATTGTTTCTTGTATAATTTGCACCTCCAAGAAGCCGAAGCGGAAGCGGAAGCAAACGGCAGAAGAAGATGGCTAGCTGCCAAACTACCGCTACATTTCGCAGGCACTACATTGCCACCGTTAAATTAATAAAACGTAAATTTTGCATTTTAATATTTATGGTGTTGTGCAATGTGCCCAACAACATTTCTGCGCCAATAAAATAGAAGGTAGAAAGGTAGTCAAAAAAGAGATGAGAAAAACCGTTGTATTGCTTTAAAGGGTTTAAAAAACTGTAAGTTGTCAACCGATTCTTCAGTTGTAGATGACAATCTCAATCTAACGAAAGGACTAAGAAGAGTGCAAACAGGAAACTAGAACACATTCAGCGGTCATCGGTTTGCATCTTTTCTCCTCCGTTCCACACCGGTTTGGCTTTCTATGTTCCGTTTGGCTTTCTATGTGGGCTGGTCAAGTCTTTGGCTTGACGGATTGAAAATAATCATTCGCCAGTTGTTATCGCTTGAAGTTGAAACCGCTTCGTCCTGCTCCTGCTAGAACTGCAAGAATGCACGCAACAAGGATGAAATGGGAGCGGACGAGACTTCAAACTCCGATTTAGCTCGCTCGGGCTACATTGGCTCCCACTTCCCTCGTTCTATGTTTAATTGAATGCGATTTCATTACGCCGATGCCCCGCCCCCAGTCGTCCTAGCCGCTTCACTGACTGAGCGGTCGGGCTCGCCTGCACTCGAGGACTCGAGGATTCGCAGCCTCGGACGAGCGGAAATTGAGGCATTATTGTGATTCAGTGATTTTGCTCTTTCCCCAGCTCAGCTCAACGAGTGGGCGCATTGGGAGGTAGGTATGGGTACCAGGACTCAGAGCTACCTTGTTGATTTTGGCATTTCAATGGGTTTTTGTGTGTTGGCGATTCGATCAGGTTATTAAGTGCACACACGCATACAGAGCGAAAGCGAAGAAAGGTCCAACCCTCTCGCCCACTGACTAGCAATTCGAACGGGGGCATTCAGTTTGCCATTCCCATTCAATTGCTTTGTCGTGTCGTTCCATGAGGTGCGAAACTAATTTGCGCTGAAATTAGTTTTCTTTCTCTCGTCGTGATTGCGCTGCAACCCCGAAAAATTGCAGAAAGCTCTGGGCAGCGGGCAGTTGTGCGACTACCGGACTCGCACATTTCTTCCGCCATAGCCATTTTAATGAGCCACACATGTCCTGCGATTGCAGGAGCGCAGTGTGGCCGCTTGTTAGAAATTCGGTGGTGCAGGGTTGTGGTGCCATATTAACAAGGCGTGTGGCACATCGGGCGCCAGTGATTAGAGGCGTACGTCCAGGGATTTGTGTGCTGACGTGTTTTTGGGTCACGAAGAACAATTGGTAATTCAACCAATCGTCTTAGAATTATTTAAATTGTCATCCTCGTACTTATACACACCGAGCAAGAGGCAGGAAACCCCTCATTAATGAAGACGTTCCCGATGTGGAAATCCATACGCCAAGGCTCAGAAGGAAACCCAAGAACGCTCAGCCCACACTCAGACGCTGGGCCCAGAATCAGAATGAGAATCAGATACATGCCCAGACTGCGGGTCCTTCCCCATCTGGAGACAAAGGAAACGGAAGCAACTGAACACACTTAAGTGAAGCGCGTAATCCGAGCCACACAACAAATGCCACAGTAGTGGCTGACGGAGTCGACGGGGAGTGGTGGGCGGGAAGTGGTTGGGCTTAAGACAGCCCCAGCAAGAGCAATGGAAATGTTAAGGAGCAAAAAAGGATCAACGAAAGCTTTACACGTTGGCTGAAATCAAATACACACACACACAGATGAGCAGCATGGAGTTTCCTTCCCTTTCGACTGACCAACCAGGCGAGGCATTCTCAAATGGAGCTTCCGTTATGTGACTTCATCAGCACGCATGTGACACCGTTAAACTGAAAATCATTGCACGGTCACGTGTCAATCTTTAATGGCCATTCCCCATTCCTAGTCAGGCTCTTCTTTCCTTGGACTCTTGTCAGAAATCATTTAACTGGGCGCATACAATGGGCGCCGGTTGGCCAAACTACTGCAACCTGGTGGGATGTCCAATGCGAGATGAGAAGATTACCTGGGGCTCTAGCGGAGACCGGAAATATCGCAGCTGATATGTGAAAAGTTTACCGAGACCTAGAGCCCTGGGAAACATCCCACGAACTTTGAAATTGAAGGCAATGGTACAAGAAAATCTAAAGATCTAAAACTTGGGAAAAACTTTCTGGCATTATCCCGTTAATCCGTTGAATATTTAACTGCCGAAATTTAAGCTAGGCCAAGATAACCTCTTTAGCATTCAAAACAATGTGACTTCGAGTTCGGCCTCATCCAAACTCCTCCCCTGACGCTCCGCAATTAGGTAATAAATGCTTCGGGCAATTGTCTCCTAACTAATAAAGCCCTAAAGACCCCAGAGCGAGAGTTGTCCAGAAAAGACGGACACTTAATTTCAATAGCTGCAATTAAAAGCAGCCCACATGACTAGTGAGCATCCATAAATATGCTTTAAAGAGTTGATCCCGGGAACGGAAAAGCCACCCTCACTCACGTGTCTAATTAAGCAGGCTGTCGGGTGGTGGGGGATGGGGGGGTTAAAGGTGGCACACATGTCACTGACGAAGCTCCCCAGCCAACTTTTGCCGGATGACCTTTTTTCTAAATCACTGCCCACAGAACCGTGGCTCTCAGGGCCACTGCCATGGCCACAAGGGCCAGACGGCGCTCTCAGTTGGTGGCAGACAGCCACGCCAGTCCACCCGCTCCTCCTTCGACTTACCCTTGGCTGGCTGGATGGCTGGTTGGCTGGCTGGCTAGCTGGATGGCTCGACTGCTCCTGCTGAGCGAATCATTCAACCCTTAAATTGGTACGCAATGTCAGCGATGAATTATCTGCAACCTGCTAAACTAGCGACTCATAGAGCCGGGCAGCCTTTGAGCCATTTACATAACGTTGCTCTGGGGGCTCTGTTCCAGAGTCGGAGTAGTTCTCGCAGGGCTCTTGTCAAATGTCGGACGGTGTCAAAGCAGCTCGCGACGTGGCCATAAATCACCAGGCGGCCGGGTCCGTTTCTCCTTGGCAAGAGCGGAACGTTTAAAGTGAAAAGGTCGGACCGACCGACTGCTTTAAGGTTCAGTGAACTCGAAAGTGGAAGCTTTAAGGCAACCGTAGATGCCATATCGATCAGATGGCGATGTTCAGTAGTAGATATATAGGTTTAAATTTACAGATTTCTGCTTCGGCTTTACCACTTCAAGAATTCAACTTTTGCACCCAGTTGCCGGGGTGTTTTTCGTAGGGCTGGAGGGGCGTTGGTCTCAACTCAAGTGTAAAATTAAAACTCGAGCAATGAAAAATCATCAACGTCAGCCCCATTCTCTCCACTTCCCCAGCACGGCTGTTGTAAGAGAATAAAAAAAATACATAAAAGTAGCAAAAATGTTTCTTAGCCAGCTGCGGGAAGCTGGCTGACAATGCGCCTGGAGTGGGGCTGGATTTTTTTAGGAAGGACAGGGACATTCGGGACAAAATATGAGCTACAAAAACGCCAAACGATCAAAGGCATCCCACAAGCTGCGGGCAACTCACCCACGCCTCCTCATCCAGGCACGCCCCTTCGGACGCCTTGATGAATGACGGGGACATAGACGAATCGGGGAGACGGAGATACGATGACAATGTCAATGCCGACATCGAAACGGGAAAATTGCTGCGGGTCCATCGCCAATTTAATCTGCTCACCGCACTTGCCGTCTTCCGTCCAGAGCTACGATTTCCCATTTCCCAATTCGCATTTATTGATTATTTTTTAAAAGAGAGGGGAGAAATCCATACCTAATTGGGACGATTAGTGGGCCGCTTTCGCAGAGAGCGTCGTGCCAGGTGACCTTTGGCACGAGAGCCGTACATATAAACTAAATCTCGTGTTGGGGGTGCTCGTCCTGGGTGGTGTGGAATCCGTCGAGGGCCAGCAGACTTCGGTCTGTCAGTGACATATTGCACGTCATCACAGAAATATTAACTGTTCATTGACGGTTCCTTCCCTGCCCGATTCCCGATTCCCAATTCCCGATGTCGGACTACGGTTTATGCTTCCGGTGCTGCTGACCCGCAAAAAGTTGAGAAATTGCGCTAATAAAATTTAAGTCCTGTCTCTCTCCTTTCTGATTTTTATTTACTCTGTCCGACAGACAGCGACAAGTGAAATCGAATCTGTCTGGACAGGCGTTTAATGAGACGTTGGATTGCCGGAATAGTCCGGTGAAGAGCTGGATATGTGTCAGAGTCCGATAAGTGACGTGGACTATGGGCACTTTTTCTTAGCACTAGCCGTAACGTACGGAATGAATTCCTCGGTCAACTACTTCCAACTCTGCCAAGTGCAGTCGAGCTCCGAGTGCAGAGCAGTTTCCACGGCCAATTCCTCCTGGCCACAACTTAATTAATCCGTCCACTTTTCGCCTTTTCTCCGTGGTTCCCAGAACCACTCTCCGTTGATTTTATTATACCCGTTACTCGTAGAGTAAAAGGGTATACTAGATTCGTTGAAAAGTATGTAACAGGCAGAAGGAAGCGTTTCCGACCATGTAAAGTATATATATTCTTGATCAGGATAAATAACCGAGTCGATATGGCCATGTCCGTCTGTCCGTCCGTATGAACGCTGAGAGCTCAGGAACTACAAAAGCTAGAAAGTTGAAATTAAGCATACAGACTCCAGAGACATAGACGCAGCGCAAGTTTGTCGATTCATGTTGCCACGCCCACTCTAACGCCCACAAACCGCCAAAAACTGTCAGTGTTGAACACCCTCCTTCGCACTTCCACTAGCTGAGTAACGGGTATCAGATAGTCGGGGAACTCGACTATAGCGTTCTCTCTTGTTTTCTTACTTTTTAGGGGAGCCAAAGAAAAATGTCAATAGCACAAAACCCGGGATTTGGGCCGAGGCAAACGACAGAAAATATGCGAAAACTAAAGCGGATTGGAAGTCGCCGTCCCGTCGTCGCCGAGGATATTACAAAATCCATTAAAATTCTATTTCCTGCCATCAAACTGCCCAAAGTTAAATAAAGCGCGGCCGGAACGCGGTGAGTAGATGGCGGGAGAGTCGGGGTGGGGCGTAAGAAAAAACCGAAATAATAATAATAATAATAAACGACAAACAGCCAACCGGCAAACAAACAAGCTGCAAAGTTTTCCCTTTTTCCACTTTTTGACCGTGGACTTGGCTTGGATGGGGCCCATCCTTGGACTTCTTGAACAGCGCTTGAGCCACTTGACGATGCAGTCGACGAGAGCTGACTGCATTTTTAAGCAGGAGCTTTCGAGGCAATACGGGCGAAACTAATAAGCCCATTGAGTGGTCCTTCCCGCCCCGGAGCATTATAAAGGTATATGGCGCAACTAATAAAGTTGCAAGTGGTCGCCGTCGTCTGAGTTGCAGTCTGGAACCCATGGCCGGATCAAGGAGGCTCCGTTGGATCGGATGGCTCGGATTGGCTGGGGGCCCTCTTGACTTCGGTCCCGGAAATGCAGCATCGTCGCTTACTAATCCCGCGTGCAAATCCCCACCCCCAAACCCAGTCCTTCGAACTGTGGCCATAATGCCAAGCGAAGCATCAATAAATGCTCCACTACCAGGACAGAAGTAGCTACTCGTTGGCGGCGGAGAGGAGCGTGCTGAGCAAATAAAGCATAGTTTAGAATATAATGAATGCAGCTTAACTTGGCTAAATGAGCTGGTAAGCACAACCTCTTAACCCCCATCCGCCACATTTTGCTGTTGTTTGCAGTTCGCCCGCAATCCTCGCCGGATGCATGCGCTTGGCATAATTTCCATCGCCATTTGGTGCTCCGGCATTTCTTTTTGCGATGGCTCACGGGATTTATGTTTTAATTTTCGCGGATTTTAGCGCATAATTAAAAAATGCTGCCCGGCTGGGCTTTGCCGGGCGGCAGAGTTATAGCGAAGCATTTGAGAATTTATAGAATGCAATAAGCAGCTCATAATGAGGAAGCTAAATCGCTTTCCAACCCAATAATTTCACACTCTAAAAAGGTACCAGGAAATTGCCGAACAAATTCAATTTGCAATAAATTCGCTGCGAAAAATAGTGCTTTTTGAGTACATTTTGCATCAATTATTGACAAGGAAAACAAGGACCCTACTGCGCAACGTTCGATTCACTTTGGCGCGTAATTGTAGTGAAAATTGTTTTCAATCGTCGCTGTCAGTGTCGCAGGCTTATTTGCTCAATAATTTATTCAAAGGCAACTAAATGTTTCCAATTGATTTCATCCCCTGAATTGCAAGGACGAAAGGTTCCTGCAGAAGGATAATGCACCCAGCTTTCTCCGTCTGGATGCGATCGATCCTGAGTCCCATCTCAAGAGATTCCAATTATGCAATTCTCAGCATTCATTCGCGTAAGCACACACATTACTCAATATAAATGCCCAGCTTATCCCCTTCTGCATTTATTGTTTTACTGCGAAAATAAGGAGCACAAAGACGGTAAGAGGCAGTGGCAGTGGCAGTGGCAGAGGCACCGACGAAGCCGAATGAATAACAAACAACAAAACTGAATCCTGCCGAGTAACTGTTGAAATGAATTAAAAACATGCGCCATCTGCAATTTGTTACGACAACGAAGGACAAGGATGGTTGTGGACTGAAGTGCAGTGGATTGGAGTAAAAGCAGTTGGCAGAAAGGAGGTTGTCCTGCATTCACGATTCCCGCCGCTTGCCATATTTTTTGGGTTCAGTTGCGTTTTCCTGGCCGAGCACAGACTGGAAAAACTACAATAATGTTGGATTACGTGTGGAAATTACTTAAAAAGATTTCAATTGTTCTTGTAGGAAGAAGGGAGCTGGGCAACGTCTGCTGTTTATTTTCGGCTGCCTGAAGGAAAACTTGCCCAAGACTCCACAACTCCAGAAATAATGAACTTTGTTGCGACAAACTATAAATTTATGGCCGGAGCCAAAACCAGCTGCCCAGGACCAGACAATTCTTGAAAAGAATTTATAGACCGAACTCGTAGGGTCCTAAACCTCGGTGATGGGTTTACCAAGATCTAACTAACTTTTTTTGTATGCTACAAACTTAAATATCAAGTGAAGCGAATCAATGGGATTGATATTGAATGCGTAATTTGAAGTCATTTGTCTTTCGTATTAACGCCTATTTAACTCTGCAACTCTAAGACTTGAGTTTTAGTTAACAAATTGCAAAATACATATTTTTTCGGCGAAACCTTAGTAATTTGTAGGTGTTATTTAAAGAAAATGTAGTGAGAACTCTGAAGCTGAGCTATGAGCTACTTGTTACTTAGCTAGAATACAGAATACGGGATATACAGAATAACAATACCGTATGTTTAAACTATTATTACTTTTAATTAAAAATCCCACTTTTCTTACAGCACCTGTATGGCATAGTCTTTGGATAGTATTTTTCCAAACCTCTTTTTTTACCCGTTACTCGTAGAGTAAACATCCACTAGCTGAGTAACGGGTATCAGATAGTCGGGGAACTCTCCTATAGCGTTCTCTCTTGTAATTTTTTATAACGGACGCCATGCCAGTAAGAAAGGTCACATGTCGTATAACTAAAGTTTCTTGTATCAAACTCTCTGTTACCGTTTTTTCCCCTATACCATTTTATATTTCGAAGATTTTAGCAACGCTCACGCAGCTCAAGTGTTTTCAAAACGTTGCCAAATTCTTATCAGGCTAAATTGTGTCTGGTGCCCACATGCCCAAAGTATTTGTATTTCCTTTACTCGTATAGTAATGCCCGTTACTTACTTTTTAACGAATCTAGTATACCCTTTTACTCTACGAGGCTTTTTCTACGAGAAGTACAGCATCTAGCTACTGCTTAGGCTGCGAGACGTTCAAGAACAATGAACCCATGAGACAGCCAAACGACACATAATTTTTTCAGAATAACATATAGAAAGGCAACCGGAGTACCACACCTGTTCCGCGGGGAATGACGCAGGTCCCAGGAGAACCACCAGCCTTGTGTTATCCTCCCGACCGGCGCAAATTGTCGCCCAAGTAATTAGTAAGATTTAAATTGCTTCTCGCTACTGCGAGCCCCTCCCTTCGCACTCCATTGACGTGTATTCTCCTTTGGGGAAACTTGGAGTTGTGCTAAATGCATTAAGTGCTTGTCGCTCCTTAGACTTGTCTAAGCGTTTCAATTAATTTTCATAGTCGCAACTTTCCTCTCCATTCATTCATTTTCCCTAGCCCTACCCCTAGCCCTACCCCTATCCCCGTTTTTTTCGAGGCCCGTAATTAGTTGCAGTCATATGGCTCTACCTTCCCAAATAAACTCGCTTTTAACTACAATATTTGTCGACGTTCGTTTCCTGTCCTGGGAGGCGTGGCCGTCGCGTAATGCGAGACAAACGCGCTAAATTAGCACAAATTGGATTTTAATTATAAAAATGTAATTTCTCTTTCGAGCCAGACGGATGTGCCTCGTTCCATTCCATTCCAATCCGCAGGTGGAGTCATCAAATGTCTGTCCCCAAAGTGTCTCTGATTGCGTAACAAGATGTTCCGCCGACCCGAAAGCCGTTTATTTTGGAGTAACGTAGTCCTGCGAATGAGAGCACACACGTGCTCCCTGCAGCTATGCAAACATATTTAGGCCTTTAAGGACATCGAAGATTGTGTTTTTCCATGCCACGTGCGCCGCTGCGCAAATATTTCCCCAATCTCTGTCCTGCACTGGGCAACTACGATGGTGATCCGCGAGGGACCTCATCAACGGCGTTCTTAATAATTGATACCGACAATCCGCCAATCCGGCCTTCTTTAAATTTCAGCCTTTGCGGTGCCGGCCTTCAATTAGGAATCCTGCTGGGACCCTTTGCCGTCACTTTAATGACTCAGGGGAAAGTCTCTTGCCAATCAGTTTTAATTGAAAGCGCGTTTAATTAGTAAAACTTACTTTGCCCAATTTCATGTTTCGATGGAAAATTTCCGCTAATTTCGCAATTAATTTGGCAAATTGCACATTCGTTATCATGCATATGTACAGAGTGCGGAAAGTCTCGGGGCAGAACGAAGGAATGTTCCGCTTGAAATGTTGATTTGCCCCAAATCGCCAGCCTTGATGCGGTCGGGACTCCCATTACTTGTCAAAAATCCAATTAGGCAACGCGCTCGACGTTTGCATCGCCAGTTCGAGGATATCCCAATGAGGCGTGGACAAAGGATCGTGTAATTGTGTCTATATTTGCCAACTACGAGGTATAAATCATTGGGCATATCAATCTACCCACCAGTGTGCAGAGTTTGCAAGCTACTTAGTTTTATATAGGCCCCCTTTTAAAACTAATTAACAATCACTGACTTATGAACAGCCTTCTGGGTGGACCGAGAAGCCGAAAGCATTGGCCAAAAGTGCCAGCTGTATGAAAAGATACAAATTGCGCGATTGCCAGGCGCCACTGAAATATTTAAGTGCGACAGGGGGGGAGGAGCAGGGATCTGCTGGAATCGACGGAATGCCAGGACGTGCTAAATGGGCGAATAGAAAGTTGCAATCAAAGGCGAAACTGGCGAAAAATGTAAGGGAAGTCCGTGTCTCGTGTCGCATGTCTATCATTTGGTCAATCAGTGGCAGTGCCACGCCTCCTCTTCTGTCCCCGCCATGCCGCCTTTTCGCCAACTCAGCGGAGCGGCTTAATGATAAACGCAATTGCTGAAAACGTCTTGGCGGGATCGGCGATGGCGAGGGATCGGGTGCGGCATTGGTCTTAGGATGATTTGGTGGCATGGCGCGTGTCCAACGAAATGTTGTCATTTGCCAAAAGCTGCTGGAAATCGCATGGCTCTGAGTCTCGCTCTGTGACTTCAACTTCGTCGGTTTCTTTTGGCTCGTTTTCCCTTTTGGCCATAAACTTTTCTTACGTGACAACTTTAGCTTATATCTCAGCGCGATACAGCAGCAGCAGAAGGAGTTTGCGCAGGACGAGCGGACAATTGGGTTGTCGGAAGAACGCAACTGTTTCCGGCCAAGCGGAAGCCAGCAATTTGCGCCAATGAGCCTCAGCTTGCCTATGCAGATCTCCAAAATACTCTGGAAGCCCGACTTGACTGAGCCCGAAGCAAAGCCGAAAACGACTAAGCCGGCAGAGTGCTAAGCCTTGATGGAATCCTGCCGGCAGGTTCAATGTCACATTTGCATGGCAGGGACGAACTCCCTCTTGCCCCTTCTAATTCCATGACAGTACACATCTGCCAGTCCTCGAGGATGGGCAACAAAACTGCTGCGAGTGCAGGAGAATCGCTTATATAACCTAGATTTGTTGTGACATAAAATTATTACGAAAAATGGTTATTACCCCGTTTACGTTTGAGTGAACGCATTTGTACGTGTTGACAATTTGTTAGCTTAGATAATGTTACAGGCAGCTAAGGAGAGGACCAAGTGGCTGGAGAAGATGGGTGAATGGCGTGAGGATGGCATTCAGGCATTCAGCCTGGAGGGAAAGTCGTCATCTTGCTATGTGTGCCTTTAATGTTTGCGTTTGCTCTCCTTTTCTTTCCCCGGCTCTCCTTTCCTTTCCACCCCGTTGGTCCTGGCCATTTCACAAAATTTTACTTCTGCAAAGATTTTTGCAAGGGTTAGACACACACATGCTCGGCGGGTGTGACAGTTGGTCTGTGCGTGTCACCGGGCTGTCATTTTGCTGGCCACGCCTCCGCCCCAGACTCCTGGCAGTCTGACATCCTGGAATTTTAAAATTCTCCCGTCGCACTGAGTGGCCATGGAAATTGTCAAAGTTTTAAAGCTGCCCCAGTTCTCTGCCATCCGCTGCCAGCTGTTGCCAGCATCCATCCCATCCATTCCGGAGGCACTCCCCATGCGCAACCCCAAATCGGAGCCGATCCCGATCCCCATTCGAATCCAAATCCGAATTCTGCTCCTGGGCGCCAATTTTATTGTCACGCTGATTGTCACAATCAGTGGTATTTGCCTTTGACCAGAGTTAAGCTTCATTGTTTGAAGGTCCCCTTCTTAAAATTGCTAGCACTGATGCAACATTTTTCCATCCCTTTCCTCGATTCGCTCTCCTCTGGATTCCAATTTTTAAATAAATTTGGTTATGGTTATGCGGACTGTTCATGATGGGGTTGCGGAACAGATCCCAAAGCTGTTGTAGAACGAATCAAGTTTAATTGGCGGTCTGGCTGCCCCTCCTTTTGGAACTTGACTATTAGTGCACCCACTGCATTTTTATGAGACATAGACCGGTTTCCTATCGTATGTTTTGAGGTCTATTTCCGATTCGTAGCCGGTAAGTATGGTACATCTGTTTAGTTATGTTCATAAAACAGTAGATAGATGGATCATTTTGGCAGACGGATGTGTCTCTGTCCCGCGGGCATCGAATTAATGTCAAATTATACTTCAAAATGCGTGCAAATTTTACGCGCGCTTACAAATGAAAAGTTCATCCGAGAAAAAAACCGACAACGGAAAACCGCAGAAGCCGCGGCAACAACAATGCTACAAATTATACGCCCGCAGGGAGCTAAAAGTGGGGTTCCCCGCCCGACAGTCCGACTCTTCCCCATATTTCGTTTTTTACTAGCCTTGGGCCAACTTTAGCGCCCTGCGACAGAAGTTTCGTCCGCCGAGCTGGCTATGAAAATCCGCGTGGATGGGCGTGGCTGCACCGAGCGAGGCGAGCGTGCAGTTTTTAAAGAACTGCTATTTTTGAAGTTGGTTTTCTTTTTGTGCCAAGCTTTGCCGGTTTTTTGTTTGGATGCGTGCCTGGTGTTTTTGGGATCATTATTATCTCAGCTAAGGCATATCCTGCACCAGCAACACCTTCCCTTTCCCGTTCGCAACAGCCCCATGGGCTTGTTGTCATTGGTAATCTGCAGGCAAATTTGCCGTCGTCCTCCCAGCTACCCGTGTTTTGTTGTTCAGTGTAGTGAAGTGTAAGTCTGCGTGTCGCGCATTTGTTTTCTAGCTGCGTGGGCGGCTGGGTCTATCTGCGAGTTTCTGTGCGTGTTTCAGTGCAAGCAGCCCAACGCCAGGGAGCAAGTGGGAATGACAGTCTTTGCAGGGCAGGCGTAGTTCTGGGTCTGAAGATCGTCGCAAAAAAAAACAAATATAAGACCATGGATGCGAAGATCGGAGCAAAAACCATATCCTAAATTTTATTTGCAATAAGCGAGGAAGTCAGTAAAGCCAGCTTAGACGCCTCAATCCAGGCCCAGGCCAGATTCTGCGCTGAGCGGTGGACAGGGTTGAATGACAGCAATGTCCCAAAACGAAGACATGCAAGAAGCGCGAAGCATCGTCCTGGAGGATAATGCTCGACTTGGGTATGTGAATGTGAGCAGTGCCCCGTGTGTTCTTTTGTGCGAGTGCGCGGTTAGCAAAGCTGCAAATGCGCTTTCAGTTGATTAAATTAAATCGCTAAGGCAGCTGCAGGCTATGAAAAATTCAGCTGGAGAGAGCTTGAGCACCACCCCCTGCTCCATCATCATCATCATTGTCATCATCGTCGTTCCTTTTGGGACAGAGTGGGCGTGGCGTGGGCGTGGGCGTGGGCCAATGCACTCAGCGTAATGGCGACAAAAGGCGAAGGAGGAAGACCGCAAGGTATTTACCTATTTCTTTTCGACTTTCGAGCACGAGGAAGACATCGACAGCAGCGCAGCAACCCCAGCAGTATCCACCTGCATTCCAATTGTCACACACCCACCCAGACACATTGCCGCTCCCGTCTGCACTTCCGTTTCCGCCGGGCTGCGCTACCTTCTCCCTCAGCTGAAGCTCCATTTCAAGTATGTTTCCTCTTGCGGCACTGAGACGACTTTTCCACTGCAAGGAATAAGTTATCGGAGTCTGGGCTCTATCCTCCGGTTGCGACTTCGGTGCTGCGCTTCACGGGGATTAGAGATTTTTGTCAATGAAGGTAATTTGCCGAAGATTTTGTCTAGAATTTCAATTAGATTGACGTTTTCTCATGTCGTTTGTGCGGGCAGGGGGGACTTTCTTTATGTACTTATATTTATTCTTCCATCAGGAGTCTCAAAAAAAAAGAAAGTAGAAACCACAACGCCAAAACGGTTTATGGGATTTCCAATTTCAGAGACTTTTGTTTGGGCACATTTATACACTGGAAGAACTGTTGTAACCTTTTCGCAGCCCCAAGAATGTTGCGCTCCAGCAGCTCTCTTAAAACTGATCCACTTAAAGCAGCGATGCAAATGACTTTATTAACTTGAGCATAACGCAATCAACAATTGTAGCGACGCAGTTGAACGCTGGCCAGGATCAGGATTGGTTAGCTTTGTACACACCAACGGGGAACTAAAGAGGGAACCAAAAAGGAGCCTGGAACCTGGAGTTGGACTGGGTATAAGGCCCGGGAATTATCAGTTGGTTAAATTAATGCTAATTAGTTAAAAAATATATGAGAGTCGTTTGCCCTTCTCCTACGAGATGGGGGAAAAAGGCAACGTTTTGTTGCATTTCCGCTTGGAGCTAAGAAAAAAATGTGTATGAATGCATAAAATATGAAACAAATGCGGCGCAGACATGACAAACCAGAAGTCGACACAGTGGGACACATTAAAAATAGGACAAGTTTAATCTATTTCGAGCCTCTTATCATATATGTGTATTTACATATAACTATTGATTTAAGCCGATCAATATTTAAAGTCTTTATGATTGAAATAGCAGTACGATTAAACTTCCGATGAGTCATTCTTTTTTATTATATGCTTATTTACAATTTGGCAGAAACTCGTTTAAAAAACTTACCTAACTTTATATATAATTTTATATAAAACTAAAATGTTTAAATATTTTTGTTTGTTACTTCACTGACAATGTACTAAATCAGTTTAGTTTAGTTCATAGAACTTATGCATGATTTCTTATAGAGTCAAGTCTTATGCTTAAGTGTAGCTCTCGAAAATAGAACTCCTTCACTGGCGTGTCCTTGGATGCCCACCGTGCCAGTCGAGCGCTTCCTGGCTCATAATGAATAATCATAAAAATTGCATAAATTATCTGCCGACGCCGTCTTGCCCAACGCCTGCGGCGGCAGCGACGGACAACAACGCCGCAAACAGGGAAGTTCGAAGGGGAGAAGGGGCGTGGCAGTCGCATAGGATAGAGACACAACGGGCACAAATGAAATGCAGAAATGTAAATCTAAAATAATTTACGCGCCTTTGTTGACTGCAGTTGCCGTGGCCGTAAAAACCTGCCTTCGGTCCGCCCCCAGAAGCCGCCCACCTCCTCACCATGCCTTGTTGCCTTCTTTTCCAGCCGTGTAACTGTTGCTACACAAAATGGCGTCATCGTTGGTAACTTGGCTGAGTCCTGGCTCGGCCACCTTCACCAGTTGGCGGAGGTGGTTGGCTATGCGCCCTGGCCTGCATTTGCATTTATGGCATGGAATAATCCATTATCAGGCATTTTGCAGGTTGCCTTGGCAAGTAATGCAGCATTCTGAGCCGGCAGCAGGAAAAGAGATGTGGAATAGGATTGGGTCCACCGACCGACATGTAGGGGTAGCTAAGCCTTCTGGCTTTAGTTTAAAAGTGGCCAGCACGATGCAGATTAATTTGCCCTCAGACCCGCACTGAACGGGGATTAAAACATTTTAAGTTAGCTGCAGTGAAAAAAAGGAATCAGAGGGCACGGCGGAGAGGTAACTAAACTACAGTATGATACCTGTCGTACTTAATTGCAGCAAAATGAAACAATATTGTGGTCACTAAGGTTTCATCCAATGAAAGTGATCCAGAAAGACAAAAGAATGCCTTTTCCTGTTACCACAAACGTATTAAATTGCATTTAAATTTTTAGAAGCAGAATGAACTTTATGTCAGAACCTACTGCCGATAGAGTGTTGTGTTGTGTTCAACATTAGCAAAACATTTAATTATATACAAACTTATTATATTTTGGTAACATTGCGAAAATAAAGCAACATAACAACATTCTTCAAAAATGTAATAATTTCGAGTAATGCATTAGGTGGGAACTACGATTAATTTTATGAAAAAAACTATTGGCACGCACTATTTTTCACTCTTGGTGAAGTAAACCAAGTCCTACGAGAGGCTTGTCTTTTAATTTAATTGTTTAATGTCATGCGGTCAGGTGTCTAGCTGTGCGTTCGAGCATCTGCGAACGGGGAATAGCGAAAAACAGTGTTCAGGCTCCGAGGACACACATGCCACCCACGCGATGGGAGGTCGGGATAAGTGCGATGGGGAACTGTTTAGCCATGGACGGTGAAGCAGGAGCCACGACTGACTATAAAACAAATTGCGATCCACTTGCTTTTGTTTATGTTAAATGATTTATGGGACAAGCTGCGTTGCTCCCAGCACTTTGTCCTTTTCCAGCAACGTGGAGTAAGTTTATATTTTGGAGGCAGTGCATAAAAATGGGGTGATGGGGAAGCCCGCATAAATAGTTTCTTGCTTGAAAACTTTCAGGCACAACAAGGCTAAAGCCTAATGAGTTGTCATTAGTTAGCCACGTGTGGACTGCGGATCCACGACCACTATTTACTGAATTCAAAACAAGAAAAGGACCATTTCCCGCCTACTTTTTGTGTTTCACAGCGACCTGGCTAATCACATATGTAGTCATGCGCAATTAGCCCCGTATTGCAGTTGCGAAATATAAACATATAGAAATTAATTATCTAAAACTCATTTGATGAAAAATGTAAACACTCTGTGGGAGCGAGTGAGAAACTTTTGGAAAAATTCAAAATATTTTCACAACAATGAGGGGTGGGGGTAGCACATGCGTGGGCATGTCCTTGACTAGCTCTTGGTGCCATGAACGGCATGTCCTCGACATCGTATTCCCATTTCTGCTTTTTCTTTTCGTCCTCGTTCTCATTTCAGGCTTTTGGGCTGTCAATCATGCAAAAACTGCAACCGCCGCATAACCGCTGGTTTATAATAGTTAGCCCGTAGTACGCAGCAGGAAGAAGGACGAGGCAGACCGGAGGCTTTTCCGGGAGGGGATGCGTCCTGGTTGTTGCCTGGTTTCGGCAAAAGCTTTTCAAACTTTTTAATTATGCAGCAAACAGAAAACTTTGTGGTAATTTCGTTGCAACAGTTGGCCAGGACTGCAGGACGCCAGGACTCAACGGCAGGAACGTCAACGTCACCAGCAGCAGGCAGGTTGACTAATTGAGTTAGGCAGGAGGGGCCGGGTACATGTAGGGGTGGGGAGTGGGGGTGACCGGTCATCGTGCCTTTTGGCAATAATAATTTGCCAACAATTTTAAAGTGCATCAATCACAATTAGTGACCGAAATGTCCTAGTGCAAGTGTGTGCGGAGAACCAAGTCCGGCAGAAGGACATTGCAAATTCATAGCAAATTGTGTCAATTTTGTAAGCGTTTAGTAGGTTACACATTTCTATTGCCAGTTTTTATAATTTAAAACAAATTGAAAGCTACTCAGTTGTCGTCTTCATTAGATTACAGAAGATTATCTTTTCCGTACCTCCAAAAGCAATTTCGGTTCGAATACTTGTATAATTCAATATTTCCTTTAAGACTCATAAAGGAACTTTTCCCGTATTGGCAGACAACTTTCAATATAGATTTTAAAAGCGACGTCACTACTCAATCACACAAATCGCACTGAGAGAAACAAAACAAATAAAATCCAATTTCTCTGCTTAAGGTTATTACTCAAAATAATTAGTTATTATATTTTATAATAATTATAATAATCGAATATGTATATAATGCTATAAGAAGAGGCTTAAATAATATGGTATATAGTTAACAGAAAATTCCCCTAGTTAATCGGTCACTCTAAAATTTTAAAATATTTTGCTTAAATTCTCCGAGTGTAGTTTCACATATGGGAGGAAAACGATGATGTACATGTACAATAAATCTAAGCCGATTTAATAAAAGGCATTAAAAAAAATATATTTTGCCGAATGAAAAATATGAAAAATCGGCACAAAGTCAGCATCAGCAGGAACAAGGGTCCTTTCCTTCCCCTCCCTTTTCTTTCCCAGCTCACACTGGCATACACTCAAGTTGATTGGAAAAGTGGCCGCCTCTGGCTGGAAAAGGATGAAGAAGCCCATAAATGATGTAGCCCCAAAATGAACACACATCCCTTGGAGATTAGGGAGCTGGGAGGGGCGAAGGGCATTGCAGAGCAGATGATGGGGAAAACGAATCAAAGGCTAACTGACCGCCCACGCATGATTAAAAACTTGAGTTTAGGGACCTTCCTTGGGCGAGTGGTTGGGTGGCTGGGGAAGCCCGGGCTGTTCACCTTATAAGATGGGTAAATGAGCATTGAAGCGTTCAAGATTATCAATATGCATGAATGCGGCGACCAAATTGTAGTTAAGTTCAAGTGAACACCCAAGCTGGGATCGAAAAGGAAAGAAGAAAATGTACTGTTGCGGTGTTGCGTGATTAAAGGGGGTATCTTTGCCTGCTAAATGAAGCATTTATCCACTCAGTTGAGCAAAATGTTGGGCGTGGAGGATTAGATTCCGCAGAAATTCTTTCTGCTCCTCTGATAGGCGAATCAGGCCATTGAGTATACTTGTGCGCTTTCAAGGACAACGAGATTTCGCGGTATGAGAAAAAGCCAGTCCTTCAAAGAACTAAGAGCGACTTCGATGCGTGGTACAGATATGATTTCTGGACTATTCTTTCACACCTGCCCATAATCCCATCGTTAGTTGTCTCCGGCACTTTCCCAACAGTTTTGGTAGCAGCAAATTTGATAACCACAGAAACACGCAAAGAGCATTTCAACTTTTACCTAGGAAGCACGGTAATTCAGCAAATATGCAAACAACTCACCAAAAACCCCTATATAACATACATATATATGATATATTCAACTACGCACCGCACTCTGTGTCATTTACATGCAAAACTTTTGCTTGTCGAATCCTTCGAACAATAAAACACTTTCTAGTTTGACGATGATGTCGGATATATTTAAAGAGCTCAGGCTCCAACAACAAGCTAAATTGGGTGAACGAAATCTAAATAATATTTCTCTGATAATTTCCACAGCCTGTGATTAATTTATTTATTGCAATTGACCTGCCAAGCCAAATCCGATTACGGTATTAGTTGGATTGTTTTCAGAAAAAATTTAAATTTATTTTTTGTAACAGCAAATAAAAGAATTAAATATGTAATTAGAGCATCGCCTTTCATATTTTACGATCCCTAATTGCAAGCAGGCATAGAAAAATGATACAATCGAGTTTAATCAAAAGATATTTCTGCATTAACAAACCCTATCATCAATTATTTTACCACAACTGCAATTATCGATTTATTGCAATTCAAGTTTCCGTATTATTGCTAATTAGGACTTAAAAATACTGTTCGACCACAACCATTTCGACATCCACTCTGTAGGTATATTTCAATGTTTACAAAATAAATGAGCTTGAGCTAAGTTAACTGGTACAGGACTATTACAAACATAACAATGTCATTGATTCATTAGAATCAGCATCCTTAATGTCAACTTTTTTAATTTTAAAGCTCCCGAGACCTCGA
This sequence comes from Drosophila santomea, assembly GCF_016746245.2. Lineage (NCBI taxonomy): Eukaryota > Metazoa > Arthropoda > Insecta > Diptera > Drosophilidae > Drosophila > Drosophila santomea. The sequence goes on from NC_053018.2 coordinate 22,771,439, forward strand.
CGTTCATTAATATATACGGACAGACAAACAGACCGACGGATATTTTTGGTACGACACGGCTAATTTAGGATCGGAAGCGGGTTATACTGATATAAACTTATTTTGCTCCACGAACGTTTGTGTGGCTCACAAATGCGATATTTTTGGTGATAGCCTACAGATCTGCCTCAACAAGGATCCCACTTTCTCACAGCCTACTTGACAATGGTTAGGTCAGCAACGATGAATTAATTTAGTACAATACTGGTCAACTGCAAGCAATTAGTCTTATTGTATGAAATTTGAGATGTATTTGGTTTAAAAGGTAATAACTCGATAGATAGCGGTGTTCGAATCAAATACAAGTGTGGGCACAGAGCTCCATTTCCAGCTGACTGGCATCCAAAGTGTGAGGGGTTTTTCGGTCGAGTGCTGTGCTTGTAAAAGAAAGCCGCACTGGGAGCCCAGCAGGAAGTGTTGAAACTCGCACTTTACCAGAGTCACCAATGCCACACACAAAAAGTGTGGCTATCATGTCGTATACTTGATTTTGAGAAAGGGCACTGGGGCAGGTCCTGGGGGGGTGGGGGTAATATCTACGCACAGCATTTTGCTGAGCTAGCCTTGGTTTTAATTGCGGCTGATATAGCTCTTGCTGGCCACATAACCGGAAAATATATGCAGGATACGATGCGGCTTTTGTGCCTTTATGAAGATGATACCCATCTCCCCAACATTTTGTGTGTGGGCGTTGGCTTTTATGAGCCTAAGCGAGCTTTCGAATGCTAGTTATGTAATCTGTACAAAATATCCGTCTGCAATTAAAAACATTTACAAGTCGTTTATTCTCGCTTTGGCGAGAGGTCGAACAACAGAGGGATCGTAAAAGCGGCTTTTTGGAAATGTCTAGCCAATTTTGTGGATTTAGTTTTATGAATTTAACGGAACTTGTGTAGCCCAGTTTAATAGTCTCACCAAGAATGAGTGTGTATAGGAAGGATGATAATTGGTATAAATACTGATAACACTTTTAGGCGAAAATTGGTGTAGATAATTCTGAGATTAGACCTGTATTTAAAGTTCTTATTCATTTATGTAAAATACGAAAACCTATTTGGATTTTCCCAAACATGCTGTTTTCAATGACCGGAGCGAAATCAATTAGAGAATCTCATCCCGAAAATACTGCCCCAACAAATGTACACCTAAAATACTTTGCCTATGTAAACTAATCACATGCCAAACTTAAATCCTTCTGGCTGTGCAGCCAATTCCGGAATCCTCGTCAATAGCAACGGTTTCAAATTAATTAATAAAATTCTTGTTTCAAGTGGAGCAGCTAACAAACAAGCTGGCAAACTACAAATGAAGGCTGCAACCCTCACATGCCCCGCTTAGTTGGGAAAAGACTTGCGTTGGAAATGAATGAATGTTGGTCAAGAAGTTGCGAGTACGAAGGCACGTGTGTGGTCCTGCTGTTTCCCAAAATGCCCTCTAACAGTCAACCACGTCAGAAACTGTTTGTTAGCCAAACCAAACAGCAAATACTTCAATAAACGAAATTAAATATTTGAGCATGGAATGAAACATTTTCCTCAGCTGTTAAGGCGGACACAACAGGGTAAATCGAAAAAGAATTTAACACTTTATTCCTCGCATTGACAACAAATTAAATAATTGCTGCAAAAAGTTTGCCATCTGCAAATATTTTGACAAATAAACGTAAATAAACCATTGGATTTCTCTCGACGCTTTTTTGGTATTGTTAAAATTTTTGACCAAATCATGGCGTTTTGTTAATTCACTATCGGCATCCTTCCAACCAGTGCTGGCTTCAGCCCCTTTATCATCCCCGACATTTGTCAAATACTTTGTTTGCCACATAGTTTAACTTTTGACCCGATTCGGCCGCCTTGCTCCATGGTTCCTCTGTAATTAGACTTTAACTGGGCAAACGTAACCGTCCAGGCGGTGTAATTCATTGGGGTTTCTTTCAGAAATTGAGCCTCGGGTCCGAATCGAACACCATTTTGATGTCTCTTACCCTGCAAGAAGGAGAGAAAGGCGGATTTTTGGCGCTGAACCAAACTAATTAGGCGCAAACTTAATTAATATTTGATGATTTTTGACCGTTTGTCTCATTACCATGACGGTTCCGCAAAACCCGCTCCGGATCTCCTCAGACCTTAAGTGGTCCTCGTTATTTGCCTGACGACAGACAGAAACATAATAATATCCTTAGAGGATATTTGGGATTGGCCTTAATTTGGGCTTTCATTTGAGACGGAAAACATTTTATAAACTTGTCGCTAGGCAGGTGCCATCACAAAAAGGACTCGTATTATGCCTACTGACTTTGTGGGCATGCGGAGCGATTTAAATCACAAAATGGTAAGGTGAGACGAGGCGCAAAAGTTTTTCTAATGTTTATTGACGAACTTTTTCATTTTTTACAACTTTTGCAAAAGTTTACGCAATACATTTCCAATCCCCCTTTTGCATTCTGCCTTTTCTTTTGTTGCCTAGGATCGTCCTCGGTCATTTTAAAGTTGAAATTATACCAGGGGAGAGTCTGAGGTCTGAGTGGTCTGGAATCCAACGATTGTCAGCACATTAGGCCTACGATCTTAGCGAAGAGGAGTGGAGGGAAGTCTTACTTTGAATTAAACTTTTATCGCATCCATTCCGAAGTTTTTTCCGCGTTTCCCCGGAAAAGTTTCATTGTTGGAGGATATTCTGATATTAATTCCCTTATTTAAATTCTCTGATGAGAATAAATGCGACTGCAACCACCCGACTGGGAATATGTGCTACTTACCTGCAAAGGATAGAAAATATATGAAAATTACTTTTAAGTTTATAGCCAGAGAAAACGATATTTACTGATAATAAAAAGCAAACTGCAATAAAAGCTTTCATTATTCTGCCGTAAGGAGTATAAGGCATAATCTGATTTTCTCCCATTTTTCAGTCAGCAACATTGTAAAGATATCAGCTCCCGTTGTAGTAGTAAGGGATTAAGCCTTCAAACTAAGCTATTGTATATTTTTAACAGTCGCATCATGTCGTGCATGCCTGCTCTTAACTTGCTTTTTTACAACGGCCTGTTGGGTTATATAATCCGGGAAATCAGTCAAATTATTAATGGTAAGTTCCTTCTATGCATCAACTCCTAATTACTGAATCTTTTTTAGTTTATACGGCCAGGAAAAGTGTCTGGGATCATATTCCCATTATCGGCAGGATCTTCGCTCCTATAACACCGCAAGCCCCAAATGCAGAGGAGTTCGGGGAAAACCTGTGGGACGTCAACATATATGTAAACATCTTGCTACTTCTCCCAGCACTCTTTCAGGTAAATGACTCTATATGTCGGTGACCACATAATGTACCCAATTCACAAGCAGATCCATCACTTCGCGGTGCTGGTGGCGGTAATTCTCATGTGGAACTTCTACGTTTACCAGTCCCTGAGTGCTATCCACCTGATGCTGATGTGGCACTTGTGGTGGAGCGACCTCTGCTGGGGATACTACGCTCCCCTGGTCTTTTTCGGATTGCTGATGAATATGCTGCACTTGAGTTTGATTATAGGAACTATGAAGTTTCAGATGAGAATGGAGGAAGATCCCAAGTCTATTTTTGAACAGCAGCCACATCCCGGAGAGGAAAATTCAGGAGCGATTGACAATAGCTCACAAAATTAAGCTCTAAAACTGAACGCCGGACCACAGGTTCAACCGCCCTTAACTGGGTCGCCATCAGTCAGGTGCTTAACCTTGCCACATCTACAAATACAGGTCGGTGGTTCAACTAATAAATATGCCAGAAAACACCAGACACACAGATACATAGCACGCACACACGAACACTCTGCCGCACACCAGGACATGTACAAATGAATCGCAGCTGAGGGCCGGCCGAGCATTGGGAAATAAAACCATTAAATATTTGCGGTTAAACGCACCAAAAACAAACCGCAAAAGTAAATCATATCCAAAACAGACATTGGACACGGCCAAGCATCCAAGGCAAGGAATTTCTCTTGCCTCACCCGACCGTCGTCCGGAACTCGTAGGCAAAAATATTAGATAAGAAATTAGGAAGGCATGGACTTGGACCCGGATTGGATAGGGATTGGGATTGCGGAGGCAGCAGACCAGAGCGCCATTACATTTGGGATGGGATGCAGGTCAGGAAACTGGTTGCCAACGGCCAGCCAAAAATTCCAAATAGTCTATGGCCGACAAGCATAAATCATTGAAACTTACATTCCACCATTTCACTGGATTTGAATATATGTATATGCCAAAGGTTTGGCCAATTCTTGGGGAAGAAAGTGTTTTTTGGTGGGCGAGCAAGATATTGCGTAAGATATCTACCCTGGGGTCGAAAATATGGATGCCTGGGTCTCCCCTTGAACTAGTTCCCCAGAGATTCTAGCAGATCAGGCCTACGAAACGGAACATCGTCGTCTTTACCCCATATCAATCTACACATGCTAAAAACCAGTTCCCTTCAGTTGATGGCAATTTTGGGGAAGTGGAACCGTAAATGTGGGTCAATTTAACGTAATCGCAAGAAATGTCAGCAAAATCGCGATATCTGGGCCAGTGGGACTTTTATTGTTTTAACAGGCTAAAGGTTATATTATAAAACGTAGAATTATTAACTTTAAAATATAGCAAACTTCAAAGAAATAGAGCGTCAGCCAAGTGAAAAGTTATGATCTGGTGGAAGACAGCCCAGGGTTTTTTGACACCTTGGCTTTTGTGGGCTGTCTAATTATTTCACAAGTTGGCAGTGCCGAGTCGTAAATTTCCAGTTTATCTTATTTTCAAACTGAAATTCGTCCCCGTCTAATTCATCAGTCCAATATGTCGATGATAAAGTTTCTGCGATCCTCCACCCACAACGCACTCCGGCCCAGCCTAGGATGGTACCGCCATGCTGCCTCAAGACCACGCTACGACTACGACCTGGTTGTGCTCGGTGGGGGATCGGCGGGATTGGCGTGCGCTAAGGAGGCGGCTGGCTGCGGAGCCCGCGTGCTCTGCTTCGACTACGTCAAGCCCACTCCAGTGGGTACCAAGTGGGGCATCGGCGGCACCTGCGTGAACGTGGGCTGCATCCCCAAGAAGCTGATGCACCAGGCCTCGCTGCTGGGCGAAGCTGTCCACGAGGCGGTGGCCTACGGCTGGAATGTAGACGACCAGAACCTACGGCCCGACTGGCGCAAGCTGGTGCGCTCCGTGCAGAACCACATCAAGTCCGTGAACTGGGTGACCCGCGTGGACCTGCGCGACAAGAAGGTGGAGTATGTAAACTCGATGTGCTCTTTTCGCGACAGCCACACCATCGAATACGTGGCAAAGCCGGGTGCCGAAAACCGCCAGGTGACCTCAGAGTACGTGGTGGTGGCCGTGGGCGGAAGGCCACGCTACCCGGACATTCCCGGAGCCGTTGAACTCGGCATCACCAGCGACGATATATTCAGCTACGAGCGAGAGCCGGGTCGCACCCTTGTGGTGGGCGCCGGATACGTGGGTCTGGAGTGCGCCTGCTTCCTCAAGGGACTTGGCTACGAGCCTACTGTCATGGTGCGCTCCATTGTGCTGCGCGGCTTTGATCGCCAGATGTCCGAGCTGCTGGCCGCCATGATGACTGAGCGAGGCATCCCATTCCTGGGCACCACAATCCCCAAGGCCGTGGAGAGGCAGGCGGACGGGCGGCTCCTGGTCCGGTACCACAACACAACCACCCAAAAGGACGGCCGCGACGTCTTCGACACTGTGCTGTGGGCCATCGGACGCAAAGGCCTAATTGAGGACCTCAACCTAGAGGCCGCTGGAGTGAAGACTCATGACGACAAGATCGTGGTGGACGGTGCAGAGGCCACCAGCGTGCCTCATATATTTGCTGTTGGGGACATCATATATGGTCGACCCGAGCTAACGCCGGTGGCCATCCTGTCGGGGCGCCTGCTTGCCAGGCGTCTTTTTGCCGGATCCACACAGTTGATGGACTATGCCGACGTGGCAACCACAGTTTTTACTCCGCTCGAATACAGCTGTGTCGGCATGTCGGAGGAAACGGCGATCGAACTGCGCGGAGCTGACAACATCGAGGTATTCCACGGCTACTACAAGCCCACCGAGTTTTTTATTCCCCAGAAGAGCGTGCGCCACTGCTACCTCAAGGCCGTAGCCGAGGTATCCGGGGACCAGAAGATCCTAGGCCTGCACTACATCGGTCCAGTCGCCGGCGAGGTCATCCAAGGCTTCGCCGCAGCCCTTAAGTCTGGCTTGACCGTTAAAACCCTGCTAAATACGGTGGGAATCCACCCCACCACCGCCGAAGAGTTTACCAGGCTGTCAATTACCAAGCGATCTGGTCGGGATCCTACTCCAGCCTCCTGCTGCAGTTAGTTCTGTGTCTGGTTGATAAGTGTCCTCTGGTGAGAAATAAAGCAGATTTCTCCCACATAAAGTGTGTTCAATTTTCAATAACAAATAACACCCAACGAAAAAGGTCTCACACCTCTAACCAAATAACTTATGCATCTTTAATCCGTATTTCAAAAATTGTGCCTTTCATGTTGATTCATTGTTGGTACAAAGAAAAAATCAAGAGAGAACGCAATGGTTGAGGCGGGGATACTATCTGATAAAAGATTTTTTGCAAATCGAGGAAAATTTACATAGCTAACATATTTTAAACAATATCAAATTATTTTTTTAATTGTAAACACGTAGCTCACGCTCTCACGCACAAAATTTTCAAAATGTTTTGCAATTTTTGTTCGTTATAGGATTTATTGATTTTTATTATTCATTGGCCAATTTCAAGTTTTGAAATTTCTACTTTGCCACCCCACTAACTGTCAGTCAAAAAACTTGACTATAGCGTTCTCTCTTGATTACATTTTAAAGTAATAATTACACACATCGGTACAGATTATTCTCAAAGCATAAAATTCATTAATTTGCTGTTTTTAGCCAAAGAATTACAAGCAATTCAATTTCAGAAGTCTCTAATTGTAAAATTATGCTATAAAGTACATGAAATGATTCTAGCTTCGGCAAACCAAAACTAATAAACCATGCGGTAAATACTTTAATTTCTTTTATACATCAAGCTTATTCTATAGGAAAAGTATACAGTGCTGAATACGCAACTACACATGTCCCAACCGAATCTGAATTGCATTTCTCTGACGAATTGCTCGTTGGGATGTGTGGCTCACGTTCCTTTGATTTGACACTTTTTTATAAATGGCAGAGCCGCACTTAGTAAGTCGGGGAAGCACTGAAGACCCACAGAACGAATGCCATTTTTGACATATGAAGTTTTAATTTATGAAGTTGGTGGTGAAAAACACTTTGTTCCCCTGGAGGTGACCTGCGTATCCGTTTCCGAGTCCGGTGGCGTGTCAGTGGCCCGGAATCTGGCAAGCGGCGCCAGAATTTGGGCCACAACGACCCACAACACACACACAATGGATGCTCGTGGCACGAGCAACAACAAACAACAAGGATAAAAAATGTTGATTAATGTTTACTTCCGATTTGCATAAATCTTACTTTAGCATTTTGGGCTTCTCCCACTTTCGCTCTCGTTCTCACAGCCTTTTTCTCTGTTATAAATTATTTTTTTATTGCAGCTGCCGTATAGTCCTCGGTGAAATTGTTTGCCCTGGCGTTATTTATTCGTTTGTTTGTGCCGGTCATCAGAGGAGGGCCTGTCCAGGTGGGCCGGGATCCAGGTCAAGGCGGTGCATCTGCCAGTGAGCTCCGCGCTCCCACAGTCTCAGCCGTAACTTTTCGATTAGCTTTGCCAACTCATTTAACAAATGGTCTGGCCGACAGTAAGAAATATAAGAAATTCAGTCCGGCCATCGGAAGGAGCTGGTAGTTTTCATTGCAACACCTTAGAATCATAAATTGTGACCTGAGCGCCCAGCTGCAGCTGCACGGGGTTGGAAAAGTTTTGCTCATCCCGAAGTTTGGCTGTAAGTTAAAGCACCCGCGGGTAATTTGATAAAGCGTAAAATTTTGCACTTAAACTATTTTCATCTTCAGCACTTCCACCTGCAATCCGGATCCTCGAGCCCGGAGTTGGCATTTGGCAATTGCATTGTTGCTCCTATTATTGTTCTCCGGTTTTCCGGTTTTCGGTCATTGGCAGCTTGACCTGGTGGTTACGGAGGGTAAAGAGGAGAAAGTCTTGAATTACAATACGGGGAAAGTGCGGAAAAGTTTCTCTGATTGCGTGTCCAAGTGGTCGGACCACCGCTCCTTTTCTGGTTCCTTCTCCATATTGAGTGCTCTTGAGTGCGAACGGCACATTAATTGTTTTGGCTCTGCCATTGAGACGGTGGCAAGCTTATCAAAAGAGAATCGGTAGGAATTATGTGTGTGTGGGTGGCGGATGGAGAGGAGGAGGCACAATCCCCAGCCCAGGGCGACACCTCACCTCGATCACGCAGTCCGCACAACTTGCTTGCGAAATTGTGCAATCGGTGCTGAAACAAAGCCCGCTGCCGTCGCCTCAATAGACTAAAGTAAATTAAAAATCTCATTTAAATTAATCCTCGTCAAGGGTCCTCGTCCGCCACTCCAGCTTCCTGCTGATGGAAAGACGAACGGTTGGCGTTCTCATCAACGCATTACTAACAATTCCACTTTGGACGCGCAACCACAGCAGCTTGTGGTTACTTGGTCGGCGTGGCAGCTCTAGCCGCACAGTGTGTACTCTCGATCGGAGGAGGGGAGAAGGCTAGGACTTGTTTAGCAATTCGGAATTTTTAAATCCTATTAAATTTTGCAATCACAGTTTGATTTGTTTGCCTAGTTGAGACTCGGGTGGGGCACGCACAGGTGAGGGGATCGGAGTAACCGGAGCTGTGCACGTTCCACGGCAAGACCAAGTCAAAGGGCTTTCAATGATTCAATAGTTTAATTTCGAATTTCCATGCAAATAAACAAATATCCATTAGGATGCAGACCGAGGCGGAGTCCAATGGTAAGCAGGATGACTTCCTATTTAGTTTAGTTATTAAATGTATCCATTTCCATTTACCAAATTACGCCGCAATTGTTGCTCGGACGTATATCTGTATATCTGTTTGTCAGTCAGTCCTACACATGTTTGCCGATTCCCATTGTTTTGCTTTGCTTGAGCTCCTCCGCATCTGAAAGGATCCAACTTTATCTGCATATGCATAGCCATCCGCATCTGCGTCTCCATCTGCCTTTATATCCGGATCTGCATCTTCGCTGTGTGCTGAATGTGTAATTACGTAAAAGTTGATAATGTGTTGATTATTTGAGGTATTTAATTTATTTATGTAATTTTCGAGTTCCTTCTGCGCTCTCGTTTCCTGTGCTTAATTGCAATTATTTAATTACATTTGCAGCTTTAAGTTCGGCATGTGTCTATTGTGTTTTGCGGTCAGTTTTCATCCTCAAACTCGCAATCGAGGAAAAATACAAACATATTTCTTTTTCTCTTGATTGCATTACAAAGAACACTTTACACTTTACGATAATTGTATATTAAGTCTTCACCCAATTACTGCAGTAACTTAAATTAAAATTGATCATCGATTGCGACGGAAATTAATTGATTACTTTTAGCCGTTTAGCGCTGGCTTCCTTTCTTCATCCTTTCATCCCGTATTCAGCTCAGTTCAGGATGCACTGAAACCACAATCGCTACCAGCTACCAGAGCTTTCTTAAAACAAGCATCTTTTCAACAACTTCGATTGCGATTTCGCGTGCTTAAGTATGTGTGCCGTAATTTAATTTCATAAAAGCAATTGTACATCTGACCCCTCCGCACGTCCCTCGCCACACAGCTCTCGGCAAACTTTGCTCGCATTCGCATTCACAGAATGACAAAATCATGTGACCAGGGGGAATGTGGCAAGGACTCAACTAAAGGCGGCAGTTTGTGATAGAGGTGGTCGCGTGAATGTCGACGGGCATCTGATGAAAAATTACTTACTTCCTACTCAAAATCACTACCGTTTAAAAATAATCGACAGGCGTCTAAAACAACGCACTCTTAAGCCAGATACGATTAGATACTTGCCTTTTTCCTTAACATCACCTCCATGTACAACTGGTCTTCCGTCTCTCAACAATGTTTTCAGTTTTCAGTTTTCGGAGTAAAAATCTCTTTGTAAAGTAAATTAAAAGTACATTGAGTGGAATCTCGGAAAAACTCGAAATCAATCCTGATATTTAACTAAGTGGAGTATTTGCGGGGTACCATTTCCATTTAAAATGCAGAGTCCAGCTCCAAGATTACGAAAAAAAAGCGGGAGTTCACATTAAGCACCCTTCAATCGGCTTTTTGAATTGGTTTACATTTATCGTGCACGGGATATACATTGAATGTATACTTAATATTTCTATTAATAAAAAACAAACAAACAAGCAAACATTTCCTTTTTAGAAGAGCACTTTTAATCATCTGATAATACATATATACACAGCATCAACCGATTTGATTCCGCAGATAGAACTAGATAACCTATTCCTCAATTATCTGGGTATGAAGCTTACATAGTTTGGACACTCCCTCTGTGCAGTTCCTGCTACACGATCGCATCTCTTTGGCGGTCGCGCGTATTTGTTTTGTTGTTTAAAGCCAACAAGGGCCGCCGCTGCCGCCAACAGACGCCAACAGAGGAAAAACAGGAACTGTGATGAGAGGGGATGGGGCCAGATCCTGCAGAAGGGAGACAGGAGACAGATGGGGAAGTATTTTCATTGTCTTGTTTGCCAACGTCGGGAGTCGCATATTTGACATTGGACTCGTGTGCGCTCTGATAGCGTGCCAGCCAAAACATCACAAATGGTTGGCAACTCTGGCAAACCGTCCGGCAAACACACACAGACACATAATTGCGAGTGTTTTGTTGTGTGCGTGTGTGAGTGCGTTGATTTGCTTTCGTTACTCTGCGGCTTTTGTGAGAGCCAGCGCGGCGGCGTATGCACATACAACGTGTGGTAAATAAATGGAAACATTCGCACAGAAGGAGAAACCTATCGTTTATGCACAAACGGTGCCAACTTTGCTTGCACCAACTGCAGCAAAAGCGCGGCGTTCGACTGCCCTTTCGCTCGGTTCTCCAGCGAAAAAAGGGCAGAGATATCCCTATCCTTCACCACCGGCGCAGGATATAGTCCTGCACACATGGGCCTGCCACAATGCGACTTCACTCGCATAGAAAGGCAGAGGCAGAAGCAGAGACAGCAGGAGTGCGCGTTTTAAGGAGGAGCAGGAGAAGCTGGAAAAGCAGGAAAAGCAGGAAAAGCCACCGCGAACGAATGAAAAAATTGAGATGAACGGGAGAATGAAAATGGAAAGCCGCCTTTGAAGTTTTCTGATACTCCAGCACTTTCAGTAGTTTTTGTTGCGCTTTCTCTTTGGCTTTCGGGCTTTGTTTTGTCGCCGGCCAGACGGAGCAGCAAATGAGCAGTTGCATTTCGAAGGGACCGCCTGAGGGCCTCGGACGAAATATGGATACGGCCATCAGTGCCGCAATTTGATTTTCACTCGCAGAAATCCAGTCGTTTATTCATAATTCAAGCACCAGCAGATGTGTGCTCGTATAAAACGGTGGGCGATTCTATATTGCTGTTATGCGGCACACGTCAGTGATCCTTGCCTACAAATTATATTTTATGTCTTATGCTCAATGACATTTTCTTAAAGACAGTATGCTGTAAATAAAACAGCTTCTACATCTTTTTTAAAGTTGTAAGGATAGTTGGGAAAATAATTTCGTTAACGTCAATTGCTTATTACACAAATTCATTTTTAACACTCGTTATTACCCTACACAGCATTTGCATTCTCGATCCAGATCACTGGCTTAGTCGTCAGTTAGCCATGTCCGTCCGTTTGTCCGTATGAGCATCGAGGTTTTCACGAATCGCAAGCTTGTTCCATATCGTTGCCTTATGAAAGCTTAAGCTATGATGTTAGAGGCTGCCTGCTGTCTTATTTTATCAATATTCAATCTGACTATTAGACCCCCATTAAAAGTTGGACTGACCCCAAGTAACAAGGATCGGAAGTAAATTTATACGGTACTAAATCGCAGTTAGATAATTAAATTGCTCGATTGACTACCAAACCTTATTTGCATTCAGTTATAATAAATAAATATAATATAATAAATATAAATATAATAAGGCTAAGTAAGATATTTTTTATCGGTGCAATATTGGTGCAATGTGTACTCTCCAGAAATAATCTAATTGCAGCATTTGATTTTTTACTTTTCCTTTGTCCGTTGAATGTTTTACGCGTGTGCTGCTGGTTGCAGTTTTCCAAGCGAAAAATTTGTCATTGTTGCCATTGCGTTTATTAATTAATTTGGCCGACTGTCTGGCTGTGTGTGCGGGTAATAAAATATTTGCACATGACTGAAATTGAATAGTTTCTTGCTGTTTTGGCTGAATTTCTGCATAATTTGCAATTGCCATGGCATCGTTTACTGAATTATACATGGAGAGGTCGATGTTTTTTAGGCCGGCTGAGCACTGCACTAAAGGGATGTGCATAATTTAATCAGAGCTGCACGTCAACAGGGTTTCCTGCATCGCAGGACACTAATTGAAAGTCCTGATCTTCCATCAGGCCTGTCTGCCAATCGAAAGTCAACAACCCATTAAGTCACATTGCTGCCAACTGTGGACAATGATCGCTGTTGTCATGTCATCAAAACTTGCACCGCACACATGCCAAAAATCTTCATTCGTTCTCTCAGATTTTTTTGCGAACGGAATGGAAGGGACCGCAAAGCAGAATAAAACTAGTATCCTTGGAGTCTAGAAGTTTTCCCCGGTCCGTTTCCCGTTTGCTCCCAGCCCCATTTTCCCTTCCTTTCCTCCAACCGTGCGAATGGCAAACAAGCCTTTTGTTACACGAGAAGCCCCAGACACATGGTAAACATGTCAAATTGACGGCCTGCGAAGTGAAAGCGACGTCAGCCAGCCCCCGATGTCAAAGGATCCGGTGGCTGTCCGTCGCAGGACCCGCCTCCTGCCGGTCTGCTTTCCATTTTTTAACCCATTTTTTCCACTGCCACCGCTCGAACGCTCGAGTCGAGTGTCCCCTTTGTCTTTGGGTGTGAATTATTAAAAGCCACAGAGCACAACGTCTAAATTAGCAGGACGGCGCTGCTGCTCTCAGCTGTTTCACTTTCAGCGAACGCAATCATCGCCATCCACCCCGGCGTAATTATCGTCGTCAGAGCCGTGATTATCATGGTCATAGGCTGCTGGGATCCGCATTCTGGCATCCCCATGTCCTTTCGCCTGTCACTCATTCGCATAAACAGTTAATTATGCATAATATGCATTTTGCTGTCATGTTGTGCAATTTTCGCTCCCCACTGGGGTTCTCCCTGCACTTTTATTACTCGCCAGCTCCATCGTCTTTGTTGTTGCAGTCGCCCAGCGCGGTAATGTTTTTAAATGCGCTCATTTGTGTTGCTGTTGCTATTGCTGCGGGTGTTGCTGCTGCTCCTGATGCTGTTGCTGTTGCTGTTTCTGCTGCTGATGCAGTATCTGTGTGCGCCTGCTTATCTATGGCCGCGTTTGTGTGCTTTGGGTGCGATAGCTAATTGGCAGCCGGTAATTTAATGTGCGACCGAGCAGCAAGAGGAGCAGCACGATTATAGTTAAAGGAGTTGCCGGCTTAATTGGAAGTGAGCAGCGCACAAAAGAGCAGCGCACATGTGATTAGCAAGAGCGATAATCGAACTGGGAGCAATCACGGATCCAGGGATCCCTCTGACAAGCATTTCATACACCAACGCGCCGAAAATTTCCGGCGAAAAATTCAATTTGTACTGCGATTTGCAAAAGAGGAGAGCGGATACAGACGCTCGTGTTAGCATAAAATTCACTTTGCCATTTCCGATGGTTGACAACTTTTTGCGTGGGCTGCGCTTAACTTGCACCGCAAAACTGCTGCTGACAATTATTACATCCGCAGGACATTCGCCTGCGAAAGGACAGCGGAGAGGGAGAAAAGCGGGTGATACGCTCACACATGCAAATGCACACAGCGAAGTGGAGGAACGAAACGAAATAGCAAGGACGGGAAGGAGCGGAAGAAGGTCCTGTGACACGATAGGACACTACCCCGAAAAGCGGCATTGAATTGGGATGAGCACATTAAATGGGATAAGGAAGAGCATAAAAAATGGCGACGATTGAATTTAAATGCCCGACCACTTGAGCCAGGACTCGGCGTCGTACAGACTGTCCACATACGGGTGAAGTCAATTTCCCATCCTGCCAATGCCCATTTGAGTAAGTCACGAGCTGCGACAGCCGGCGCCCCGATTTCTGAAGCTCAGGTCCGGCTATTTCGGTTGCCTGGTAATACTAATACGTGAAAGTAGGTTGTTAATATGCATGGCTGTATATGCTGTCCTTTGGGAGGGAATAGGGAGATGGTGGCTCTCCTCAGAAGACCCATTCCTCAAGGCGCCATACTGCCTTCTGGTTCTGTTTCGAGAAGAACCTCACAAATAAAGCAGCCCCAATTAGAACTATGTCAAAGCAAACGTGTGCTCGCACTTCTACTTTCTACGCGCTGGGGCCAATCAAGAACCGCACCGAAACAAGGTCCTCCTCCTGCTGCTCTTTTGGGGCCTTTCATTTAGTGTCGGAAAGTTTTGCCTTTTGGTCATTTCTCGTTCAGCTCGTTCAGTTCCTTTCTGTTTTAGTATTTCAGTATTTCGGTGCTTTCCTTTTTCCATTTGCATACATCGAGGGAAGTTTGAGCTGCCTGAAAGCCAATGAAAGCCAAAGGAGTGATGCTTGAATAGATCGCACATGGAACTCAGCTCAACCTTGGCCGGACAAAGCCGGGCGTGTAAGCTAGTGTGGGTGGCTATTGTATGAATGACTGAAGAGACATTGAATTAAATTTATTTGAAAACGCCAAGCCAAGTCTCCGAAAACTAAAGTTTGGTCTTCCCTTTGTTTGCCCCCGCCTGATTTTCCCTTTGGCCGGCAGCAAAAGTTGGACCATTACTTCGACTTTTAGCTGGGATCCACCCACATGTTGAGATGGTGCGTGCCTGCTTATTGCGGATGCAGTTTCGGCTTCTACTGTTGCATATTTGTGTTTTTGTTGTTGGTTGCCTTGCTGTCGCCCAGACAAAAATTAACTTTGACAATTTTAATTAAATTTTTTCGACATTTTCCTTTGTAGCTACAAATTTGAGAAATGTAAGGTGGCCATGGCTAGCAGAAAACACCATTTTGCGGCAGCATAACTTGTTCCCAGAAGGTGGTTCGGCCACTTTAAGAATACTTTCAGACACACATTGAGCGTCCGCTTCTGCTTCGTGACCCAGACTCGATCGAAATGCTGTCCGTCCGCTTCGGAAATCTAATTAACTCGTTCTCAGAGATCATTTGAAGTCGCATGAAGGCTGGAAAAAGAAAATTCCCACTCTCAGCTCCATAATCAGCTCCAAGCTGAAGGGCTCGCGCAAGTCCCCCGCAAGTCTCCCCATATCTAATTTCATTACTTTGCCCAAGAATGAAGCCAATGCGGCTAGCCATCAGGCAAATGGGAAGGAACTGAAGAAGAGGCTGTGGAAGGGTCTCAGTAATAGAGAAATAAAAAATACGTTGCATAATTTTGAGCTTTGTTCCGACTTAGTACCTTTTCGCACATACACACACACGCACACTTCGACTTGAAGGCAGATCCTGGAGATCCTTTTGCGTCAACTTAACAGCATAGAAATATCCAAGGCAACAATAAGAACAATAGTTCTCCTGGGAGCATTGAGTCCCAGCGTCCTGGTAAAAGGGCAAATGGAACTCACCCAGACACACTAGCCCACACAGATACACGCATGTAAATCCTTTTGCCTGCCAGCTGCGCTTCTTCTCCTGGCTTTTTATTTATTTCTCCCTTTTTTTTGTTTCTTAACATTTTTATTTTATTTCAACGACGCCTTTTGTAAGCGCCTTTTGGCCTCTACTCGTGGTACGCCTTAGCGCCAGCTTTTCAATTTTTCATACCCCACACACAGTGGGCCACGCGTCTTAAAATCTTCGTTAATTTAATATTTTGGGTGTGCAATAATAATAAATTAAATTTATCAGGACATTTTTGAAAAAGGTTACAAAAGGTTTCAAAATTGAATTGCCAATATGCCAATTCCCAAAATGGTCACAATTATTTTTGTGAGCTACTCCAGAATAAATTGTGAATGTAATAACTCAAACTGAAATCATTTCAAATGCAAAGATCCACTAAAATGTGCATCTATAGGGATTGACGCCTATCTACCCACTGTGAGCTGCACGAAACGAATAACATTTTTACATATTTGCCCAACCTTTAAAAATAATTTTCCCAGCGTTTTCCCGTTCGCTTTATTCTGAACCCGCTAACTTGAAACGGAATTCGAATGTATATTTAAATGCGAGGGGACGGGCTTCAACACATGCGACGTGATGGGAAGCGGAAGTAAACTGCAAGGCAGACGACACAGCCCAGACAAAGAAATGGCAAGTGGCAGAAGTAAGAAGGAGGAAAAAACAATCACTAACGCAACATCTCATTCGTGGCTGCGGCCATCTCTGTTTCTGCAGGAGGAGGAGGAGGAGGAGCAGGACTCACTGCCTTCCCGGCCTGATGATTTTCTTTCCCTATGCAAATCGCATGTGTGCTCCTGCCCAGGTTCTCCTACCATCCCGGCAGCTTAGGCGTGCGTATGAATACGTCTTTATGTGGGTTTTGTACATCTAATGTGCGAGCGAATAAAGTGAAATACAATGGAGGGGTGCGAGCTGCAAAATTGAAAAATTCCGACCGGGCGCCGCCTTTAGTCACCATCCTCACGTTGAATTGAGATAGCCCTTCTAGCCAGCAGTTAAAAACATTTGGAACATAGTCTAAAGACTCCGGTTGACCAACTAAGACCAGGATGCTATGTAAGTCCTCAACTTGAACCCTAATAGTTACTAGCCAAATTCCTTCAAGCGTCGGCTTTCTTTCGTTAACTTCATACTTCTCGGGACTCAGGTCGCATTTATAAGTAATGTGCCGCATGAGGCCTTTCAAAACAATAGAGGGAAGTATGCAAATGCCCACAAAATGAAAGCCGAGAGGCAAAGGACCTCCTTCCCTATGCGGACGGGGCGTATGTGTAATATGATTATCATAACGTCTCTCCAGTCGTTTGTTGCATGGTTTCCTGAATTTATTGTACGACTATTTCCCACATTCGACAACAAAGGAGCATCCTAGAGAATCTACTGCAGGAAACCCATTGCCACCCGACTAGTACTGAGACCAGAGCCAAGTACCAGGCTTCCCATCCGAATGTTCCGGATGTTTTCTTTCGTTCTCCAGCATTTGCTTTCTTTTTGTTTTCAGCTGCATTATTGATAAAATGTTTGCAAGTATTTTCTCGTATTTTCTTTTAATATATAATAGTACCAACGGAATCCTACAGCTGCAATCATTTTGCGTCCGGGAAGATGCGTTAAAAGCCTTCACATTCCGTTTGGCATTTGGATTCATATATGTTTTTTTTCCGTATGCAACAAGTGAGCCAATATAACGGCAATCCGATTGGTTTCTTTCAGAAATTTGTACAGATCGCCTTTTTCAGATGATATAAAAGGGAATACGTATGTATGATTAGCTACTTACCTTTTGGACAGTCAATTTCATTGTGCATTTAGTCTGTGACACTTACACAAGTGCAAATTAATAAATGGCGGGACTTTCAAGACGTCGGCGTTGTGTTAAAGTCAGATTTATCTGGTTTGCGACTGCCAAAAATATTGTTTTTGCATAGATATTAATATTTTATTTTAATAAATGTTATGTCGCTGCCGCCACATTTCGCATTATGAATTGCATCCAATGGATTGGTTTTATTATTTGCCTGCACTCACGCGATTATACAGCCCTTCTTAGCACGAAAAGTCCTGTTTTGTTTGTTTATTAATTCAAATTCGGCAAATAATCGCGCTGTGCCGTCGGCTATTTTGGCACAATGTTTGTGTTGTTTTAGTTTTCAAGAATTTCGGCCCGCCAAGTAGTGCCAGAATTCGCGGTCTGACTGCTCCTCCTCGCAGCCTGCGGCTTTCTGTTTTATTAGGGAGATGAGATTAACTCGCAGTTGGGCTCGTGAGCTGATTTAATTTACACTTTGCGTAAACCTATCTCCGGAGATACATTTGGGGAAGTGCTCTTGAATTTATAATCTGCCAGCCATTTGAATTATTTAATTACATGACAAGCAATTAGTTATGTGGCCAATGGTTTTAACGATGCTCTTTCTTGAAAGCGTTTCGCATACGCAGTGTTGTAATCCAGTAATGTAAGGACCGATAAGACCGATCAGATAATGAAAGTCATTCATTAGGCAGCCAATATACGGTTTTTAAAGGAATAATTAGGTAGCGCATTGCGAGTACGCACTGATTTCAATTTGTTATAGCCAAGCGAACATTCCTATATCGTGAACCAATTGCTGAACGCCAAAGAAGAAGGCTTACCAGCTTTGGCGGAGGTATCAGAAAGCAGTTAGCGGTGCCAACTGTCTAGCGGACTTTATTTTTTTAGCCACATGCTTCTCAAAAATTATACACTAACTCGCATACACTCTAACACTCGCAGATGCGTGTCGAACTTTTTGGCGCCAAAACGTAATAATTTGGCTTTTCTTTTCACATTTGTTCATTGAACTGGACTAGAGTTACTGCCGCTGGCACATTGGCTTTCAAATTGCGATTGTCGAAGCCCACAAGCTGGCTTTAGTTGGGTTTCTAGGCCGGACAGCAAATAAAATTAATGCACAATTGCATACACACGACCCGACAAACGACTTCGACTGCGACTGCGACTAGGACGATTTCAAAGGATACAGCGAAGAGCAGCAGGAGCAACAGCAGCGGCAGAAACAGCTCATTGTTGCGCTTGCCACATTGAATGCGTTGCGTTTTATGGCGGCGTTAGCCAGATGCGGCGATGCGACTACCGGCCGCATTGCTAGCTCCAGCTTTCAGGACACGTCCGCAGGACGCAGATACACGCACACACACACACACACACTCACATACTCAGGCACGGTGCACGGACAATGGCGTCGTCGGGAGATGAGCAACAGTCGGCTACGAGCGAGTCCACTTCCGCGTTCTGCTCTCGTCGGCACCTCCGCCTCGGCTCGTCGGCGCTCTTTGCCCGAATTCGGCCAGCTGTGTTTTTAACAATAAAAGTTATGCAAAAGCCGAAATAGCAGCGCAGCGCTCAAAAGTGTGCAGCAAGAGTGTAAAAGCTATCGCTCATTGTGTAAGTCCTCGGTCGACGGCGGCGTCTGCCTTGCAGCACCCATTAATGAGCATCAGTCCGGAGTCCTACGGAGCAGCACTCTGCAGGAGATGCCGTCCCGCCCCCGAGGAGCTTTTGCTCAGCTTTGCTGTTAGGTGTCTCCCCTAAAACTGCTGATAACAGGGAGCTTAAACCTATTGGTGAACTTCGGAAGCTTTGGGAGGGGACTAGGCGCCGTTGGAATGGCGGTTAGGGGATGTAAACGGTTAGATTATTTTACTCTTCCTAGTAAAATGTAACTACATTTGACAATGGCGTATGGGGAAGTATTTTCCTCAATTCATTCATCTCTTCTTATTAAATAATTTAAAAAAAAACTTGTTTTTTAAGAAAATGTCTAATACAATATGCTACATTTTATGAGTTGGTCGTATGCAGCACAATTGTGAAACTATCTTCTGAATTGCAAAGGACTACTAGTTTTACATTTTATTTACAGAAAACCCCTATAGCATTCAAAAGGACATGAATAATAAGGGCTGGCAGGGGTTGCAATGTTAACAGAATTTATCTAACTACCCCTGAGCAGAGAGGGGAAAATTAAACTTGACGAAGCTTCTGCAATCTACAGCAAACAGGGGTAGCTTGCAGACGCCCAGAGAGAGAGTGAACATACGGAGAAGTGGTCGAAAGAGCAGAGCTACAACCCCTTTTGAGAAGCGAACTACATCTGATGATTCCGAAAAACATTACCATTTCTCAACAGGCCGACGAGTAACCGGCTGTTGTCAAAAAGTAAACGATGGGCTTTTTAAGTCCACAGAAATCAGAGAAGCCAAGAGAAGGAAATGGTAGTTAAATGCGTGCAGATAGTTCAGTGGGGCTAATTTGAACTCAAGCGGAAGCAGACTTTCACTACTACTGTTAACTGACATTGTGATTGGGATGCTTTCAGTCTTTAACGGCTCAGCTTTTTCAACAACACCACCTAGAGGAGCAAAGCTTTGGGCGAGTCCCAATTGCAACTATCGTAAAACGCTCGTTTTATAGCCGAAACTTGCACCATAAAGTGCACTATAACAAAATTTGTACTGAACTGTATTAGAATGCCCTTAGGGTGGAACGTTGCATGTTTTTCGAGGCCTTAGGAATCCTATCAAGGAGTACCTCTGCACTTACTGGGTCAAACCTATCCTATCCTCGCTTTTCGCGCGCTAAGCACATTTCTTTTGGCAGAACCTTAATTTCCTAGCATTCGCTCGACGCTTTTATGGTATTCATGACTCCTCGAGCTCCCCCACTCATTGTGAGATGTGCTACATCTTCGCAGGTGGCCGTGCGAGCAGCTCACGTATAAATATTTTACGACGTCCTTCAGTCATTTACTTTTATTGCAATATTTGCTCACTCAACGTTTATGATGATCATTTTAAGCCATTTTTATGGCCAGCTGCTGCCGTTGCTGCTCTGCATGAATCACAGTCGAGTAGAAAAGATGAACAGAGGGACGCAGGAGCCATGTGAGTGCCCTGAGTCCTTCCATTTGTGTGTCTGTCTGGGTCCGGGAGAAAGTCCACCGACGTTGTTAAATATTTGTCCGCCCCCAGCCCCTGGTTCCCGGCTGCCGACTACCGGCACCCACACTTGGCTACTTTGCTCCTTTTTATATAAATGGCAGCTCATTAAATTGCTGGCATCGTTTTCGCCAGCGGAGGGGTCAAAAGCGCAAATTGGTCAGGTGTGTCGAGGGACATGCGTGGGGTTTCAGGACCCATCGCATCTTTTATCTGCTCACTTAAAGTACATAGGGCGCAAGGATTCTAATTTGCACACAACACTGGTGGTCAGAAACTGCCCACCCCGTTTGTGCTGCAGGCCACGTAATGAGCTGCAACTTTCGCACTTGGACGTGCCTGGTCCACGCATAACTATGTCAACGGCCGGTCACCGAATTGTAGTCAGGCAAGTTCATAACTAAAGTCGAAAAGTGTGTTAAAGTTTTCGGCACTTAACTTAACGCTGGAATGCTTTGCCCCAAGCACTTTTGTCCTTTAACTGGGTCTTGTGAGCAGGCAGCCCAGTCTAAAGTGAAGGATGAGATGGTACAAATTGCACTTCATTTGATTTAAATTGATACGATGTAAGCTTGCATTTCATTTGCAAAATGGAAGGACCAAGAAGTGGATTGAGGCCGTCCCAGTTATAAGTTATAATGGCCTGACCACAACATCCCACTTGACATCGACCAAAAGACCTGCTCAAGTGCTTGGCCAGCAGTTGAAAGCAAAATTTTGTCATCTCAATGGAGATTGAAAAGTCACTTTGTGCAGTTTGTGCAGTTCCCGTCCCCTTTTCCAGCTTGGTCCTTTTGCCCTGGGTGTGTGTGGTGTGGTGTGCTTGAGATTACCAAATTACAGTTGCACAATATTTGAGGCATACACTTAGGAGCTCTTAGGGCCAGAAGCCACTTTCAGTTATCAATAACCATCTACATCTACGGAGAACTTTTCAACTGCCGCCCGTTTGGCGCGCACTCTGAGTCGGCCGACCGCCTAAAAGGCGGCTGCACTTTTTGTCTATTACTTTCGGTGCATCAGGCTGCCATTTTGTTTGTTTGCCAGCCGTGGGCGGCTGTGCTCCAGTAGACTTTGCCGATTCGACAAAAGCAAAAACGAAGTAACACATGATTGGAGATGGAAAGCCAGAAAACTTGTTCGAAAGTTTGGTGGAGAGAAATAGGGCTTAGGGTAGGGTGCCGTTATCGTTCGCCAAAGCTCATGCCAAACTGTACTCAATAATCCAAAATTGACTAACTAAATATAAATCTGACACAGCAGAAAAGCCAATGAAGCGTTAATCCCATGTTATTCAATTGAACATTTGCGAAAAATTAAACACAGTCTGCAGTCTAGGGCACAAACAAATGGAAATTGCCCCCTGCACCACAAACCTTCCTCACTCTTACCATCCCCAGACCAGCGCCCTCGTCCAACCCTCCGTGGGTTCAGTCAACAACAATTGCAATTGCAGGTCTCCCGAATACCGAACACCGAGCACTGAGCACTGAGCTCCGGACCCCAAAACAACAGGGACAGAAAGCCCTACAAAACACAGTCCATTCCACACACATCGACAATGACAAGAACATGGGCATAATAAAGTCTTGGAATTTATTTTTATGTGCATATAATAGGGGATGCACCCTTGTCCCTGTCCCCGCATCTCTCCACCCCGCGCATGGTGGCCCATGGTCCCCCAGAGACGCATTTCATCTGGCAATGCGGAACATTATATAAGTAAAAGAAACACACTTGGCAGGGCCTTCGCCTCGTGACCGATGCGTTTAGAGCCGGGCCTAGTCCGCATCGAATTTTCGAATTTTGCCAATATTTGCTTAGTCATTCGAAGATTATCCTAATTGAGAATCTCGGCGTTGAGCTTGGGGGAATGATGGCTGACAAGAGTGATGCCCCATCGATAAGGCAGGCCTCGGATAGATGGATGTGTGCCCCTCTTCCTGGCAGCATCCTGCAAATGAAGCGGAACCATGAAATTGTCGCTATCAAATGCTTATGTATCTTTCGGAACTAGAGCTACGGGCAAATGAAACCCAAACAAAGTCACATCTTGACCACTTGCTCTCCCATCTGTCAGTCTCCTGTCACAATTCATTACGAGTCTTCAATGCTGGGCAAAGAAAACATAAATACACTTTTTGTTTTAGATTTCGTGACAAATGTACAGAAATAGCTATTTCCAGCACACTCCCCGTCCCGCAATAGAATTATTGCTGTAAAGAAAATATTTGCACAGGCGAAAGGTTCAAAGATTCTGAGCGGATGGACGAAAGGGCGGACAAGTGACTGGGCCTGCGTGGGCCGATGTCGAATGTCGGGGCTAAAAAGGATTACTTATCGCATATTTTGACATAAGTTAAGTTCATCAGTGAAATACGAGAGTCAATTGTTCGTTTCGACAGACTGGAGTGATAGGGGGAGGAAAGGGGAAGGGGTTCTTAAACCAATGTCCAGACAGACAGCCGACCAAAGGCGTGCGATGGGTCAATTGTGATAAGCCGAGTGGCCGAGCCACCCCTGACTGCTCCTTTGTTCTAGACCCATTTTCGCCGGCGTTTATTTGCATTTGCCTTTGTGTTTGCAGTAAAATCGAGGCTCGACAAGCCAGGGACGACTGTAAAATTGGTAAATATCTATCGAACAATTGACAGTTAAGGGGAGGACCCCGGCAAAAAGCCCTAAACTTGACGGACAGCATTCTCGACATATGCAATGCTCCAATCTCAGCTCTCGTTATTTACGATGTGAGCGGAAAATAATGCCAAGATTTGTGACTGCAAAAAAGGGTTTAGCGTCGGCTTTACTTCTGGGTCCCATGCGTTCGTTTTTTGTCAATCGACCAAAAAAATCAAACGAGTTTCCTGGAATATTTTGTAAAAGGTAGTCGCCGTAAGTGTGGAGTTAATTATATACGATTAATTGAATGGCCTGCTCTTTAAGGCTTTAAAAATAAACATAGCTTTCGGTATCCTCGGCAATGTCATGTAGCCAAACTAGTCAGCCAAGGATAATCCCCAAGCCAAAACAAAACACGCCAAGCAACACAGTCGGCCACTATTCTGGGAATATAGCAAGGATGCAGCGTAGAGAGCATCTTTGTCTGCTCATCCACAGCCGCGCCTGGTTGTAAAGATATAAAATCAGACAACTGCAACAACGGAAGAGAGTCGGGCAGACAGGGCAGACAGGGCAGCCACGGAACCAGGGAAGCCAAAGGACAGGCGGTAGCTTCGTCCTGGTCCTCCGGGTTGTCAGCTGCAGCGGCGGCGATTTGTAGCGCCACAAGGATAATCACACTTTTAATCGTGATTTAAGTTTATGGCGCTGGGCGCTCGTTTAGTTTTCTGTTACTTGTTACTACTTCCCGGTTACGAGGACGATGCATCTTGCAGCGCCTGCCATGATTTTTTCAATTCCTTTCTCACGGCTCCATCGGATCCGTCCTTCGGCGGACGAGGGGCGGGACAGCTGTCTGCTTGTTAAGTTGGCCGCTTTCATTTTTATATTTTTTAATGATTTTTATTGCATAACTGGTGGCGTCTGCTCGACCTACGCCTCAGTCCTGGCCTGCCAGGCAATTGCACTTTGCCACATTTTATGGCCCTCCTAAGAAGCGAAGCCAACAATGGCAGGAATACGATGCTGCTTCTCGGAAGTTGAGCAAACGATAGATAGAAAGGGATCTGGCAGGAGTAGCTTCTCATTTCAGAACAGCTTTAAGCGGTAAACACTGAAACATCCGATTGGAATATCTTACTGAGCTCGGTGATGATTCAATTCCCGGATAATCATGGCGATGATCCTGATTCCCGCATTCGCTAACTGCACCCACATAAATCTGAGGACCGCACTCCGCACACTTTTCCAAGCGCTTCCTGCGTAATTTGTTGCTAAACAAACTCTCGTTTACCTCTTGCTCTGACGGGGTCCGCTCTCCGGTTCGTTTACTTTTACAAATTATAAGCACTCACATAAATTTTACTTACTGCCGCCGGACTGGGCGCCCAGTTAGAGCCATGTTTCAGCTCCTGAGACTGAAGCTGACTTGAGCTACGGCCACCGAGCACTTTTTGTGAGACGTAATTAGAAGGAGAGATGCCCGACCAGTGCCCAACTTAAGGTGTTGCGAGCAGGGTGGGAGGGGAATTGGCCACTTGAAATGCAAATTGCGTGCAAATTATGGCAAGCTGGCATCCAACTGGGCAGGTGAACAAGTTCCACCGTCCGCTGCCCCCTGATTCATTGCGAAGGTTCAGGAAAAGGAAATATTACTTGGAAGTTCCGCAAAGTTGTGTTTTTAATTGCACGAGTCTCCTAATTCAATTTGCAGTCCTGCATATAATGCAACCATCCGCGCAGTTCTCAATTTCTATATTTACTCCAAAGTCGGAGAAATAAAACTTTAACTAGCTGAACTGTGTAAAATCGTCAAATATGTCACTTTAAAACGGTTTTGTTTTATTTATATTAAAGAACGCTGAAATTGCGAATTGACAGTTGTGCTTTTATTTGTATACAGACAGCAGCTGAGATTTTTTACCTACGTTGGGATTAGTTAAAGATTTTCATTTGCTTTTAATTCTGCCCATATTAACCAATAATAAATTAACAATGAATCGCGAGACGCACACCTGGTGCGAAGTCCATTCAACATATGCATATAAACATCATATACATATACCAAATAAATACTCCAATCGCTCTGAAAGTACACTACTCACCGTTATTATGAGTTAGGAAGGCGTTGTCCGCTTCCGACGAGGATGATCCCTGGTGCTCATTGTTGGCGTTGGGAGAGGACGATGAGTTGGAGAAGTCGTAGGGATGGGTCAGGGTGTTGGTGCCGCCAGCGGAGGCAGCTAGGGCCTTGAACAGGTGGGCGGTGCGCTGCTGCGTCTGCTGCTGCAGCTGTTGCTGCTGTTGCTGCTGTTGCTGCTGCTGCTGCGGCGGAATATAGGGATTGTTGTAGATGTTGCGACTGTCATTCGATGGCTGCAGGTTGTATTGGTTCTGCTGCTGCTGGAGCGTGTTATTGGCACTCAGAAGACCGTTGACCGTGAAATGCCGGGACTTGGCTGAAAGAAGAAGAGAGTATGAAATGTCAAAAGGGGCCTGATGGAGGTACTGAGAAGTCAGTAAGGGTAAGGGGGGGAGCGGAACTTTTTTCCATGTCATGGCAGTTGCTGCTGGCCCGCCTTCAGGCCGTGACTCCCCTCCTCCTTGCGCCTAATTGCATGCATTGAAATATGCAAATGAGCGCCGTGGTGTGTGAGTGTCTATGTGTTTGTGAGGGTTCGCTTCAATTAAAGCATTTTCGCAGTTAGCTCGTAAAGGTTTGAGGTTTTCACTTTTCCTCCGCTCATTGTCGTCGCCCATTGTTGCTTTTCTCATGTGAATTATGCATGGCAATAACAACCACCCCCAACTCCCAACCCCCATTGATGTTGTTTTGCGGAAATAATGTTGACGCGGAAGCTGTGATAATGAAGCAGGCAAAAAGCAAAGTGTCGCCTCGGCCTCGGCCTATGCCCCCCGTCCCCTCCGATGCCCACAGAAAAATTATGCTAACTCTTTCAATTTTCCACAAGCAACTCGCTCGGAAAAGTTGCTCCTTGCCGGCTGTTCCTGCCATTGTGGTTGTTGTTGTAGTGGTTGTTGCCGCTCTTTGCATATTAATTATGCATGTTTTGGTTGGTGTGAAGGCATCAACACATTGTTTGAATTTTAAGCAACACAAGCGACAAAATTAGGGGTAAACTGCTCGTTGGGGGTGGGAGATTGCCTCCTTTCGGCCCTTTTCGGTTGGATTTTACACTGATTTGTTCAGCTTTTGGGAGCCAACTGTGTAAATATAAAGTGCAAAAGATAACAAGCTAATAACTTTGTTCATTTCGGGGCTGATATGTTCGGGTTGGTTGTTATTAATGGAAGAATCCAAGGCGAAACTAATTGTACTCTATTTGACTGATTAGGAGCGATTTGATCAGCCACAAACTAAATCCCATTCGTACTTTATGCCTCCCCCCCATCAAACGATTAAATCCAAACAATTACCCATTCACTGAACATTTCCCGCTTTAAAGGTCAGTTCTACTTGCTCGTCGGCAAGCCATCAATGTCAATTTCCTGGAGATAAAAATTCAGAGACAGCACGCGTCGCGGTTTAAAAAGCAATGGCAATAAATTTTCACTAGATCGAATTTATTGGTAAATCCCCACCGTAGGCGGCTTTATGACAGAAGCTAGGCCAACTGGAATCAACCGGATGAGGCAGGGCCAAATCTGCGACGCGTCTAAATGTCAATAAAAAACACATTCGGCCACCCAGCGACTTCAGATGGGGAGAGGCAAATTTGCCTCGTTTAGCGAGGGAATAATGACACAAATCGCATAATTCGATGAGGCAGAAAGGGTTCAACTTGGAGTCGAGACGATGCGGGACAGGGAAACGAACAACAAAGAAGCCAAATTGTCGGCCCAGCGGAAGGCAAGAGAGCTTCACCCAAATGGCCTCATTCAGTAGACGCTTGGGGCACCAACTCCACTGAGGCAACAAAGTATGGGCAACAACAAAGGAATAAAGCATTTGCGTCTCCATGTGGCAAGGGAAACTAGCGGCAACAAAAACAAAATAAATGTGTAAAAATTGTGTGGCAATAAAATTTGCGTAAATAGTCCAATTTGCATTGAATGTTGCCCTTATTTATGGGGCCATGGCGCAATCAGGCTGCCCTGTAAGTGGGGCGGGAATCGCAATCGGAATTGGATGGCCGGCCGTTGTGGATGTGCTGTTGTTGTTTGCTGCCGTGCCAGCGAAGTGTAAATTTGCCAAATTTTGTTAAAAGCAAAATAAATAAAAATCGTATAAACGGGCAATGGCTGGAAACGAGACTGGGAATGGGCCTTTTGGGGATCTTTGGACAGTGGCGAATAGTATTCTATTTTTCAGGATTATCAACGGAACATTTTCTAGCAGAAATGGGGCATAACTCAGGGGACGAAGAGGGATGTGTGTGGGAAAAGTTCAAGTTAAGTTTGGTGCTGGGGATGAAATGCCACGGGGGATTATGTAATCTTGGGCAATGCACGTAATTAATTCACCAACCAATCAATCCGCTGGCGAAGCTCCCTTTGTTTCGCCACAAACTTTCGCCAGACGAAAGCACTCAAAACTTTTCATTCACAATGCCCCAATCAGGTACCCACCAACAACAACTGGAGCAATTAACAATCGATGCAGCCAATTAACAATTAACAGGGAACTGGGAACCCGAAATGAAAGCCAAGGCAAGTTGCTGGGGAAAAAACTTTGTGTACAAAAATAAAGACCTCCGAGAGTACAACTTTTTAAGCCGATTAACCCGTGCTCAAAGAATTCTATAAACTAAGGACAAATCCTACATAAATATTTAATGTCCTCCAAAATTAATATTCCTGAGGCAGTCGCAGCCCATCAACGATTCATGAATACCACTTCGTATTCACACGCACGGCCCAATCAATACTTACTAATAATAGTCACACTCCCTAAATTGTTTTAAATTGGGCATTCAAATGGCAGCAATTATGGGAAATTAGGGTGAGTATGCTCACCGAATCACAGTTCTTTAAGTTCCGTGCCACTTAGACACGCTTTTAGAACTAAGCGCATTAAAATTGCTTGAGGATTGGGACTGATCCAAAAACACTTGAACAGATGTCCTGGCATTTGAAATTCACAAAACTAAAAGCACTGGGGAAATTCGAATGCGAGTGCGAATGTGAATGCCGCTGACTCATCCTTTCGTTTGGGAAATCGCAGCCAAGCTAGGGCCGCAAACACCTTGTTGTCCTGGCTGATGGCAGTGAAGCTGTCAGTGACAGTTGGTCGTTGTCACCCCGACGCATCCTGCGTGGCTAGGAAATTCGCACAGCTGAGCGAAGACGGCGCAGAAGTTATCCGCTTGAATAATTCCAACCAGGATTAGAGGTGGGGCGAAGGGCACCGCTGGCCTCTAATGCTTGTTTGGCATTTACATAATTTGCACTGGGTAGTCAGGGGTGCAGGCACTTGACTCTCACCAGTCTGAGCCTGCAAACCCAGCCAAGCCAAATATCAATTACATCCACGCAATCCGAACAACACTCGCAAAGGATCGGAAATGACACAACAAGCGAATTAATTGAAATCAATGCAAATGCCCAGGCAGGACCTCGCAGGACTCGACTTAAGGGTTGCATCCCTCCGCCGACGGATTGTTGTTTTCAATTTTCAGAGGCAATCGCATTTGTCAGCAGCTTAAGGTGCCCCTCCCGCACTCGCCCTCCGTTCACCATTGTTGTCAAACATGTCAAAGCAATGGCAAACATTCGGGCTCCCTTTCTTCATTTATTAGCGCGAGTTGAATCAGTTCTGTTTTTTCACCCGTCCGCTGATCTATGGATTCGATTTCGCGGTTTGCTGAGCACCGGCAGCGGGCAGATAACGCTCCGATAAGTAGAGTCCTGCTCATAAGTTCGTCCTTGCCAGCGGCGGCGCGTTCAATTCTATAAGTAACCCACTTGGACGGCAGTCCTCCCTTTGTGCAATATGCCAGTATGTATTGCGTTTTCGTTGCGATCATTCAGTGCCTCTGCGGGGCATAATTATTTAAACAGTCCTTGAACATATGTGCTTGTTTTCCAAAAGTTTCTTTTAATTAATCGCCCCATATTATACTTTTTATTGTGTGGTACTTTTTATTAAATGGTGATTAAAAGAACAACTAACAGAGAATCAGATATTAAAACACAACACCTCTTAACGAGGTGTTATAATATGCACCTTTAACGCAAAAGTTTTAATATTAGCATTTCTGAGAAAAATTAATTTGAATTAGACCTTATTAATACATTAAAAGATGTACATATTCTATCGATAAGAAAATGTTTTATATATCAAAAGATCCTCTATTACGTAAAACTTATTTTAGCTCGAAATTGTTAACCAAATGGTTTTAAAACAACAAAGACCCCTAAAGAAAAGCAATGCGCTGTTCGAAAGTAAACCGCACCAAATATTTTTCATTCTAAATGAGAGTTTGGATCCTGATAATAATGTTCTATCCCTCACATCATTTGTAACCTTGCAGGCGACCGCCTCCCCACTGGAAGTGCGCTTTCCTTTTATCAAAAATTTTGCGTAATTCCGAAATGCTAATGACCGCTAGCCGCCCGGTATTCATTGACATATTCAACTCATTAAACCGACATTCACCGACGTTCAGACACAATTGCTGCCAAGTCGACAGAAACTGAAAAGGCTAGAAAAGCATCGCCGGCTGGCGTTTCGACTTTGCCTTGCGGATGTATTTGCCAGGCTAATAATAAACACCGAAATAAAGAAGTTGATGTGGAAAAAACCGAGCCACGCAAATGATGAACGCGGTGCGCGTTTCAGTGTGCGAACAATGGACACAATGGGTAACAGGATCAAAAATCAGAAACCAGAGAGCCGCCACTACCAAATTCGGGGTGAGCCATCATTAAAACTGCGTCTCGCCTGGGCCGCACACGGGGTGTGCGGCTTGTCGGCCCAGGATGAACTAGAACTACCCTGGAGCGGAGATCAAAGCGAGCTGCAACTGCCATCAGCACGAGCATGTTTCCTCTTTTTACGGCTAGAGACTTATTACAGAAGCTGACATTGTGTCAAACACCGCGTAACGAGCGCGCCACACCTTTCGCCAATCCCAACTCAAATCGCCATCGGAGCTACGAGTCCCGCCGAGCGTTGTGCGGTTCTCAGTCGCAATTATTGCGTTTGAATTGTCAACACCCCCATGGAGAGATGGCAGTGGGAATGGGAATGCTGTTCGGAATGGGAATGGAATGAGATTGGCAACAAGAGGGGACGGTGGTCAAAGCCGAAATACGCCACGGGTCATGTAGAACCACTCCGTCCCCTGCAATCAACTCTGGTATATATGTGTGCTTTTAACGCGCTGGGTGTCGATTGTTACAATAACATTGCCCAGAGCGCGGATTTGGGCCTTTAACGACGATGGTGATGATGACATCGTCGACTGGTTGCTAGCATCCCTGATTCAGGTTCGGAGATGACCCGAAGGAGGTGTGGGAAATGTGTTATTATCTCTAGCAATTTTACTTCGTTCGTGTGTCTCTTAGCACCTTCTGTAATTTATGACAACGCTTTGATGGCAACTGATGGACCTTGATGATGATAATTGGCGGCAGCCAACCGGGTTGCTAATGGGGGTCATGAAGTTGTTGGCGGAACACCAACCAGGAGTATATGTTGACATATCCCCACATCGATTTCCATTCATGCATGATACCGCTGCCGTAGCTGGTACCATTTATCAGCTTTTAATCCTGTACTTTGCGTCAACTTCCTGGAATTGATAGAGCCGCAGAGTAAACCTCCCATACCCACAGAGAAAAATCCGAGCTTAAAACGTAAATGAAGAGAGACAGTCATATAAGCGCAGTGGGTGGAGAAATGGCGGCCAATAAATCTGATTTATTGGTTTTCAAAACAGATTTTCGGAGCGCACGGAACAGAAACCACAATGCGAGTAAAACGAAATGAATGCAACCAGCACTCTTCCCGATGTTCGCCATGACACTTGTGGCCATATGGCCATATGGCTGAAAAACCGGAGCCCGATGTCCGAGGGGCAACTATGGCTGAAAAATCCATCAAAGTGGAGGACGGAGAACTCGCGCCGATGACACAAAGCGTGGAAGGATTAAGCCGCCGCAGTGCCGGCGAGGGACAATGGAAGTTCATCATGGCCAGAGGATGATGCCGACACTTGGCCGATGCTCGTCGGCAATTTGTCGCTCGTTTAGTTGAGTTGTGCGACAAAAATAGAATAAATGGCACAGATAATGGAAAAAATGGACAGCTGGATGGAAAGGGATGAGCATAAACCGCTGCCCTGGGCAGCAGCCACGTCCAGAGTCCGGCAGCTCCTGGTAATCCGACGATTAATTAAAAACGTTGTTCCCGGCAAAGGGCTTAAAAATGGAAATTGATTGCCGGCGCCGCTCGTTCGGCTTAGTTAAAGTTTTTCCGCGGCCCCTTCTGCTTCTGCTTTCGCTTTTCTTCTGCAATTTCAGGAATCTTCCACCGGTAAACAACAATAAATACAAATACAATCGCAGTTATTACTGGCAAATACTCCAGGGAGCCGAAAGTCATCAGCAAGGAACAAGTCGACATCATTTTCATCGTCATCACCAATTACCACCTGAGCATGCGGAAAGTCGCTTAACAAGCTTCCGAGAAATCCCTGGGGCCAGTTGCGGAGCATAAGAACAAAAGGAGGGCAAAATTACGAAAATCCATTTAAAAAAGTTCACAGAAGCTACAGGCAATTACCTTCGCCAGTTTTTAATTCTTATCAAATTTCCCCTGCTTGGCTGTCGAATATGATCATATGCTTATGGAGAAAATTCACATGCAAATCATCGTGAATTGCGAACTACCCTTTGCAGAAAGCACACGCGCAGGGTATGATTTCCATCGAGTCAACCCCCACGTGGAATAGAATCAGGAAACTATCAAAGACCAGAGAGCAGACCTTTCTCATATCAATTAGTTACGAGCGAGTACACTTGATTCATTAGGCTGATAATTACGAGCAGACAAGCCTGGGCAGTCAAAAGAACGATGCTGATGAGAATTCGACATGTTCCTAGCAAAGTTTCCCACGAAGGGCCCGAAAATAAAGCAAAAGCCAAACCAAACATAATTTGACACGATGAGTGGGTGAAAGCCAGAAAGGCGCAGATGAGGAC
The DNA here is from genome assembly GCF_016746245.2 of Drosophila santomea. Lineage (NCBI taxonomy): Eukaryota > Metazoa > Arthropoda > Insecta > Diptera > Drosophilidae > Drosophila > Drosophila santomea. The sequence continues at coordinate 22,804,121 of NC_053018.2, forward strand.
GCGGATTTGGCGACGTCAAAAAATAATGTCAACCATTTCGAGCAGTGAAAGTCGAAGAATTAAAGCATTAGGTTGAAAGTGCAAGCACCGAAAAAAGAGGAAAATAAGTGAAGACAGCTGAGTTCCGGAAAGGGGAAAAGGGAAATGACAAAGTCAACAGCCGCGACAACAAATTGCCAAACGAGCGGAGCGTAAAACTCGACTTGGATCTTCAGGTGGGACGATGGCGCGAGTCGGCTGGATGGCTGATGGTCGAGGCACTGCGGAGGGAATAATTCCTAAGGCAGAGCCCAAGCCAACCCTCAATAAAGTGAATCCTTTCGGCACAAACCCTTTTAATTGGAATACAAAGGGAAGGCAGCGAAATTCGTTCGCTTTAAAGCGCGCAATATTGCACAATGGGATTGCCGCGTCTGTTGCCAAGACAATTGATTTCATCAGCCCCAAAACTCATCAGACCGATCACTCATCCCCTAACCCGTCGACTATCCTGAAATGGCCGTATGTCTCGCAGTTTTGGCTCATTCGTTCCCGAATTCGTAACGCATTTTTCCTTTGATTTCTATTAAATTATACCTTACGCTCTGATCAAAACCCGCCCTGGCCGAGTCTCTGCAAAACTGTCATATTTACCCCCGCGTGATTGTAGTTTGTTCAGAGGATGAGGCTTTGAGTATTTGCTCAGCAGATTCTGTTGACTGGTGGTTCCCGGTGCGTTGATGATGTGAAGTGATCCAAATTGAAATGTAATTTTGTGCCCAAGCAGGAAGCGGGATAATCTCTTTGACAAACAGCAAGGCCAGATGTATTAGATTCCCATAGATGCGGCACCTTTGGCCCACTTTGTGGCTAAGTTCTGGCGCAGATCGATAGAATCGCTATACCCAATTATCACATAACAATTTCCGCTGCAGCTCAAGGAGGGCTCATTTCCCCACACTCAAGTTTTAATTTCCTTTCAATTTATGCTGGAAATCGAGGTCGCCTCCCGATAAAAGAGCCATCCAACCAATTTGCCCAGCTCAGGAAAATCCGTATGTGTACCTAGATGGCTCCCCGGCAGTGGAGTTATGTACGGGTGCTTATTAGATGAAGCCTGGCCTCGACGTCGCTCGGAGTCGAGTGCTCAGGACGCATATCAATGGCCCCTGAGATGCTGGTGCGGGGTGGGGGGGAAGTTGGATGTGGAGCAGCATCAGCAAACAGCAAACAGCAGGAGAAAAAAACGCTTCAAGTGTCAATCAGTGACAACACAGACGCCACACACGATGAAGCACGGGCTGATAGAAGCTAATCGATTTACGCTGTAATGTGCTACCGCCGCCGTAATTTCCCAGTCACCGCCCCCATGTACACCCCATTTCGGGCCACGTGTTCCGAGATGGAGGATGCGTCCGGATCGGAGCCAGAGACTTCGGGCCATGTGTGTCCTCGAAGCTGTCGTCTGTTTATCTGCCTGCATTTGTCGCATTAAAATTGAATAAAAAATCAATCTCAATTCTAGCATAATTTGATTCTTGCCTTCGATTATCGGAGTGGGAATGCTGTGAGCTGGGGGCAAATGAAAAGCAGAATGCAGGGAAAACAGAAAATAAATAAATGATAATCTGTAAAGGCCTTTGCCTGTTCGACGGAGATATTTATGTGGCAAGTTTTTGGTTCCGAGAGGAGAAATGCTCCTTCTCAGCAACCACCCATCTCATTTCACTTCCCCCGCTTATGCTTCTTCTTTGAGTGCATTAGCAATCCTCTTTTTTTGCTGGCATCGAATCTCTTACTTGAGCTTAGCACCAAATTCACTTGGCTCAAAGTTTATCCCTCCACTGGCTCTACCACTGCCACATGTGAGAAAGCTCGCAGGACTTTTATCTGCCCCCGATTCTTCGGCTCCTTCGAGGGCTGCGCTTATTCCAATGCATTTAATAAAGTGTTTATTTCGGTTGCAACAAATTTGCCAGCTCAGTGCGGCGAGCGGAAACAATGCCAACTGGAAACCTGTGCACGACACAAAGGAAAATTGCTTTTCCGCCGCGCAGACACAGCGGCAGCCACATCCGCACATGGGGAAAATACCTATCACGCTTGATGGCAGCGAAAATATGTGGCCATTCCCATCCGTAAGGAAGACAAGGGGTCCTAGCCAAACCATCGAAGTTTTTCCCGATGACGTATGGCCCTGGCCCGCTTCTAGAGATGCGTCCGTGCCACGAGACTTTCCCGGGGTTATCCAACCGCAGTTATTGGTGCCTCACGACGCCGTCTCGGGAAAACTTTTTACTCCCTCTGCCAGCATAGTTTTGATTTCTTCCCAACTTTCCTTTTACTTTTCTTTGCTTTTCTATTTGTCTTTCGGAGGATTCAACTGCGATTCGGTGGGCTGAGCGTGGGGCAGGCGATTCGGTTTGAGTGGCACATTATTTGATGATGCTTTTCGCGATTTTTTCGCACTTGAATGCCTGATTTTTATTAGTTGAATTCTTTACGGTTTTGCTGCGTTCCGCCTGCCAGCGAAAAGTTTCAGTTTCTTTGCTTTTCCGCCACTGTCTGCGAGGGTAAAGTTTTTCGTTCAGAGATTTGAAATATGGCAAGAATCGGCCGCCTCGAGTCGATAATCGAAAGTGCCTTTGTCTCGGCTCCTGGTCAGTTGATCACTTTTTCCCCGCGATTGGCTAGAGTGAGTCCATGGACACAATCATCTTTCGGAGAAAACAGCTTCACTTGCCAAAAAGCGCAAAATCCTGATGAAGAATGCCAAAGTAAAACAAACGAACCGACCGACGAACAAACGGAAATGAAAGTCAATTTGAATACATTACCAATTCTAATTACGATTTTCAAGTACAACGAACGATGGCGACGGCCAGATGGATGATCCGAGGGGGGAGAGGCGCCAAGTGCGATGGCTTGAATAATATAATATTGGCTACTGGGAGAGACGTCCTTAGCCAAAGCCATCCGCTAACAGCCACGAAAACCACAAAGCATTCAAATTGGAAATTTAAAAAAGCGAATGGACAGCAGGGCGACTGACGTCCAAGGGGAGGAGGAATGCTCGCTGACCAACAGATTAGCCGGGAACCCGAGAAGAGGAAAAGCTGTGAAGTTTCACAGCCAGTGACAGGAAAATGGCGGCCACGAATCGTATTTGAATACATCAGCATTGCCGAGTAACCGGGAGTCATGGAAGGGAATCGCTTGAGGAGTAGGGTATCCGCCATTCACCACTGCGCCTTTCCGTCTAGGTCGGGCGAGGAGTGGGAACCCTTGTTCGCTGAGATCCGCATTTCGTTAAATTAAAAATTCAAATACTTTGCGTTATCGCTTTAGACGCAGCTTAAGCCACCTGCCAGAATCTACACCCCGCCGGAGCCACCCAGCCAATCACTCCCCCAAACACTTGACTTTGGGCCTTAAGCAGAAAAGTTTGGCTGCGAGCCTCGCTTATTATGCAGGCTCTTTCCTATTCCTCCCTGTGCCAATGCCAAGGTCTTGGATCGGTCCACTCCTCGTTCTGGGAAGCCATATCATATACCACTTGAGGAAGGGAGAGTACCAAATTAGAAATGAAAATTAAGTAAATATCATAATATGTTACCACCTGGCTGGCGGTGGAAGCTGCTCCCCCACACTTCGGTTTCGGTTTGGCAAATAAATGATAAGCATTACATTTGATATTCATTATTTGATAACGTGTAGCGTGGAATAAAAATGAAAATGCCAGCGGAAATGAAAATGTAGCCTCCGTGTTTACGTTCAGGACGTGGACTGCGCACAGGCGGAGTTCAGGAGGCCAGACAAGATGTTGGATTAAATGTTTGCCTAAGTGAAATATGTTAAATGCTATAATATGTGCGGTTGCCTTGGTGCTCGACTCCTTCGATGTCATGATTTATGATATTAGAGATGGGTTTTTGTGCCTACGGTATGGCTTGCAGCTCATCTCCGACCATGAGCTGCAAGGATAATTATGAAGAGTTCAGCAGACTTCAGCCGAATCCATTTATCACATTAGTCGAATAAACTAATTCTGTTAAAAGCATATAAGCACCCCAAAAAGGAATCCATTCAATGGGCCACAAGCATGCAAAGGGTTTGTTTTTTTCCGCTGTTTCTGATCCGTCGAAAGTCAAATCGCCACATTCATCAGAATGTAATAAAGACAACAGCCAAGTGGCGGGATTCGAGGTAGAAACTTGTCTGAAATATGTACATAGCCAGAAGGAATCTATAGACTTCCCACATAAGACATTCGTTGATTCTCTTTTCAAATCACGAAGAATGGTCAACCCAATCAAATATGGAGCTTGAATGGAGCTCTCTGCGACTCCGCCGCACTCAACTTTATTGCATTTCAGTGATATCCCCGGCGTCTCCTCTGCTAAATCAGAGAACCTGTGATTCCACCAGCACGAAAGCACAGACAAGTGCCTGGGAAACTGAGGTGGAAGGCCCACCGGAAAAGCCAAGAACAGCACAACACTCAGATGGAGGCGTGTGTGTTCGCTTAGCGTGAAATTATGAGCGCTTTTACAGCGCAAGCAGCAGCACGGGCGAATGTCAACGACAAGCTTAAGCTGCTTAAAACAAGCCATTGCCTCAAGTGTTGGGTGGGGGTAAAGGTGGGTTAGTTAAGGGAGGGAAAGTGAAAGTGTCAAGGATGCGGCAAGCGTTCATAGCCAAATTAAATTGCTCCCTGGAAGGAGTCAAACGAGAAGGGGAGAGCTGGGCGCCAAGTGAAAGGATAATGCGAGCATAAAAACATTTTTAATGAAATCGAGACGACGACTTCCAACGGAGAAGCCATCGTCTAAGACAGTAGCAAGTGTGTTTTAATTTAAACCTTGGATTTACCTTGCACAACCCGTTCGCCTTTGAAGGAAAGCAAAGGAGGGTGAGGGGCATCATTCCCCCTCGCCAGCGCATTAATTTCATCCCGCTTGAAAATTTTAATTAATTTTCAGCTTGATTGCGTTTTAAAGAGCCGCTTGGTTTATGTTTTGAGGGGCTTGCTGATGTGTTGTGGCTGCCTTGGGCCTGGGAATTTATAGTTATTGCGGTGAGCAGCGGGGAGGGATAAAGTTTGCGGGTCAGACCTTTGTTTCGGTCGCTTTGAGGGGGCAAAACAAATTTCGGTTTGTAACCATCACAGACTACTTACATCTCCAGTGGCTTCTTAATTAATTTTAGATCGAAAAGCAGTGCTATACGAAAACTCACCTTTGCTGTTGTGCCTGTCCAAGTTTGGATCCTTGAGACCTGTAAGAGTAGAGAGGCATTCTGTTACTTTCTAGTTACATATCTGTAGTCGTTATCTAATGTATAGATACAATGCACTAATACAGAAAGAACAACTAATTAACGGCTAGTGAACAAGCGCGAATTGGCCATACATCGCAGTTAGTTGACGATAGACAAGAATCACAACTGATTGAAACAGAGAGTTATCATTGGTAAGAAAAGGTCTGTGGGATTTGGGCGCTCCAAAGCATTAGTCAGAAGTTATATTTAGTTAAACAAGTTGGCCAAATAAATCGTTATTTGGTCCTTAATACTACTTTATAAGAAGTCGATGTATTTTGCATTGGACTATCAAATAGTTCGTAAGCAGTTTTTGACATTTTTATTTTAAGTTCATTCCACGCAACATTTAATTAATTTTCAGCTATCACCGCCAAAGGCGTCTTCTCTTTGTTCACTTAAAGTAATAATTTTCCCTCGATTTAGTAGATGTCTACCCAATGTAGGGAAAAAACCACAAAATGTTGTGTGCTCAGAATCATCGGACATTTTAATGCCCTTACAGTAAGCAAATTTATTAAGGGACCAAAATTTTTATTTCCACTGTGCAGACTAAGGAATGAATACAACTAAGTAGATACAGCCCATTTTTTTGATAATATAATTCGATGAAAATTTTTTCATATTCTGCATCAAATTATTTATTAATAAAACATAGGTAATTTATACAAAAAAATTTTATTTGTATTATTATTTATTTATTTTTTATATAGACCTCCTCATGCACACCTCATCTTGTCTGATTCACAACGCGTAATAATAAAGTTCAGTTTAAGACCAAAAAGCGATATATTAACAGGGATCCTCCAAGGAAGGGTATTTAAGCCAAATGCTGATGTGCTCCTTTAAATAATTCGCTGGACAAAATTGCAGTCTTATGGGAAAATTCCCCACATGCCGCAGACTTTGCGGTATTGGTCGACCGAAAGAGAAAAACTTGTAATGGGGCTGTTGGGAAGACGAGGAGACAGAGATAATGTGGTTAAGGTTTAATTGCAGTTGAGCTGCTAAGGTCAAACAGGTCTGGAGAAAGGATATAAACGGAGAAAAGTGGCAAATAAAGGCATTTTTTTTAAATCTTATATTTATTTGCCACTTTTCCCCGTTTATATCCTTTCTCCAGACGTGTTTGACCTCTCGCATTTTTTTTTAATCTTATGAGACCGGTCGGGATTAAGCATCTGAGGAATACAGCGAGATATCATAAACTTCAAGTTGAGTTAATATTCGTCAGAAGGGTCTTAAGTTTTATGAGCCCTTACTCTCTTCAAATCTCGATTAATTATGGCCTAGACATCATAAAATTTGATGTTTTCATCTTGTAAATTGTCTACAGAGCGTGTTGGCAAAAGAGGAGTTGTTAAGTAAATTATCACGTCATGTGGCAAAAATGGTTGAGTGAGTGGAGGGCAAATCTAGATCCATGTGAAAGTTTTATGTCAGCTACGTGCTCATAAATTTCGCAGCGTTTTTCGCCCTCAAACATTTGTGGCCTGAATCGTTTTAGTGACTTCTAAAATTAGCAGCAGCTGGGGATGAGAGCTGCACGCCGAAGGGGGCACGGAACTCGAATCAAAATGGGGGTGTAGTAGCTGTTGTTGCTGGGTTAATTAGAAAAGTTGCCAATGCTCGAGTTCCACTCCATTCGGGAGTCGGGAGTTCATCGAACTGAGTAGAAGCTTCGGGAGTTTTGCCATTAGCTGCAAGTCCTTCAACAAACTTTAAATATGCACTGGCCTCGCCGGAGAAGCGAGCTGTGCTCACCCAGATTTTACAATCATACAATCAGCTCATCTCAATTGCAATCACTTAATTCCTGGCCGCCCTCTGATTCCTCCTGTGTCGCCCAAAACCAGGCAATGGGCTCTGGGCAAACATTTTTGAGAGAGCTCTCGCAATCCGCACACTTAAAATATTTACGCAATCAAAATTAATGCAACTGTCATGTTTTCCCCTCCGCAGGCGGGAATCCACCCATTATTCAACCTTTTTTCCCCTTATTCCCCCTGTCGGAATGCATTTAGCGTTAAATGCAAATACACTTTAGAACTGTAGCCGACCGCTGGTGAGCCCGATTCCCGCTCCTCCTTCGTCCGAACTCGTTTAAATTTAAACAGTAAAACCAAACTCATTACCAACAACAAGCGCAGGATCAGGCACCAGTGGTGGAATCGACTCTGTGCAGATATAAGGCGCCAATTAGCAAAACTTTACTTCCTGAATCATTTTGTATTTAATTACTATAAATGACAACTTGATTAGTTCTCCCCCTTCATCACTTGTAAGGAATGAATGCCAGCTTCATAATTAGATCCGGTGGATGCCCACTACATCATGTAACTACATGCTTACCCTATCCTATGATCTTTTAAGACAATTCGGGAATAAAGCTCGCGTCCTTTGGCTGGGCAAACTAGATTAAACAGGCCTAAAACCTCAGCGGAGTAGAGTCCGCTCCTGGCTTGGGTGGATGACATCGTTGAAATTACCAAAATGTCCTTTTGCGAAATTTTGTGGACATTGAAAATCGCTTTGATTGAACCGCACGCCATGCAGACAACAGATACAGTTGCATGTCGATGGGCGCTGGACAATTGCCACACATAAAACAAACACGAGCCCCTTAGTCCTGCGGATCCTGCCCACAAGCCACCGCACTCCACCCCTCGCCAACGGGCCGTGGCTGCAGAAACAACTCCGAAATCCACTCGGCAATTGCAGCTGCAATTGCGCTTCACTGCACTTACAATGCACATCGGGTGTGGGGAAGAGGTGCGGAGGTGTGGAAGAGGGTTGCGATGCAAAGTCCGTAAATTGTCCAGCGAATGCGGATTGGGAATTGGTTTTATGTCGCTTGCGCCTCAATGGAGATGCATTTTACACTGCCCTGCTAATCTCCGAGCGTGGCGAAAGCGAAAGCTTGCCTTCTCCTCCCACAGGACTCCAGTCCGCTGGGCTCCATCTCCATCTCTAACGACATACCCATTCCTCCTCCTAAAGGACGCCAGTTGACTTTGAAAATCAATTAACAACATCAAACAGAAGCCGGATGCTGACGTGGACAGCTGTCGGCCAGCCCCAGAGCACCTCCTCCATCCCTAGCCGTGATCTGCTGGGTTCTGCTGGCTCTGTTTCTGGTCTTGGTACTGGTACCCCTCCTGCTGAAGTGCGTAAATTGCAACTGTAAATCAAATATGACAACGCGAACGGCGGCAAAATCTGCATGTGTGTCAGTCACATTAATTGTCCACGCCCCCTTTCCCGGCGCTGGTGGCGGATGGGCGTGGGCGTGGCCGTGGGTGTGGGCGGGGCGAATGTACTTTATTGTTGTGTTAATGAGTGTGCATAGGCAGCTCGGTGGATGTGAAGCGGATTGCAATGCGCTGATGTGACATAAAAATATGTTACAGTGGGCGAGCAGGGTTGAACATTTAATTAATTGTGTAGAAAAGTTGTACAAAATATCGAATATTAATTGGATATTAATAACGTAAATAATTATGGGTTCCTTCTGCATTCCCTGCGATCCATGTCGGTTTCCCTATGCAACATATTTCAGCGTGAGTTCAAACAGGACTCCTGCCTTCAATGAAGAAAAACCCCGGACTCGAGACGCGACAACAAACAGAACGAGAAAGACAAACAAGTGACGAGGAAAAAGCAGGGAAATGCTTTTAAGTCGTGCAGGACGAGAACGGTAAAATATTCCTGCTTGTTAACTTTCGCCAGATATTGATGCAATGCCAACCGGGCGATCAATAACCGGTAAAAGCCCAAGTGGAGAAGAAGTTCTCCTCTAATTTTCCATTTCCCGTCAATGCAAATTTATGTCGCAATTGAGACTTCAAATCCGTTCGGGGAATACAAGGGAGGTGGATTTCTTGCCCAGATTTTATATCAATATTTGAGCGAGCAGCTTGTGATTCATGTTTGCATCTCGCTTATGTATATGAAATATTTATTTTGCGACATTTATCCAGACCTGACACTAAACTCCGAATGCGGGTTTAGTCGGTACTTATGGACATTTGATGTTTAATTGAAATAGGTTGACCTTGTTCTCTGTCATCCGCCCAGTGATAATACTGCTCCTCAATATGCAGAGTCATGTAGCGAACTCCACTGCGTATTCGTGATATGCATTCCTGGATTTCTTCCTGGACTTGGTCTGCCCGCCTTCCTCGTGTTTTGCATATTGTTTACATCTTTCGAGTTGCCGTCTCCGTTTCTGCTCCTGCTTATGCAATCAGCGCAGGAGGCGGATGATACCCGGTTGACCTCTGGACCCTTGTCTTTCCAGTAGTCCGATGTGCAATATCGAATTTATCTCACGGTTACAATATTTAATTTGCTCTTACACAAATTGTTGCCTTTTACGTTTTGTCCTTTAGCAATCAAGTGGGTGAACTGTAACTGCTGCGTCCCTCCTCCGCATTCAATTACGCATCATGTATTCTATAGACATTTTTCATTTACATCTTAAGTAAATAAAATAAACGGCAATTGTTTCGTAGCTGAAAATAAAGTTTTATTTTAAATAAATGGCTTCTCTATATATACACATCACTGTGGACGGCAGACCGCGTAGTGACGAAGTGCACCAGGGCAGTGTGTAAAGGCTTAGATTTGTTGAAAAGTATGTACCAGGCAGAAGAAAGCGTATCCGACCAAAAAAAGTTTATATATTCTCGATGAGACTCAATAGCCGAGTTGATTTGTCCGTCAGTCTGTCTGTCCGTATGAACGCCGAGATCTCAGGAACTATAAAAAGTAGAGAGTTGAGGTTAAGAATGCAGACTCCAAAGACATAGACGCAGCGCAAGTTGGTTGACCCATGTTACCACGCCTACTCAAACGCCCACAAACCGCAAAAAAAAAAGTCACTGTTAAAATTTCTCCATCATAGTCGGTGATCTCGACTATAGCGTTCTCTCTTGTTTTTACTCGTTAGGTGTTTGCTGTTCATATAAATGACCTGCCCTTTAATGCTCAAATATTAAAATCAAATTCTTTAAAAGAACCGATTTTTATTCAGAAAACAAGTCTCCTAAAAAACAAGAGAGGGCGCTATAGTCAAATGAATAAACTGAAAACAAATCGAACAACTTTTCCGAATTGGGTCATGTATATCTGGTACTTTTTTGTGTCGGCAATGTTCTGGTCATTAGAATCTAAATGCATAAGGACAGACGGTCGGACATGACCAAATTGACTCGGCTAGTGATCCGGATATGTAAAAGAATGTACATACTTTCTAGGATCGTAAACACTGCCTTTTACCTTATCAACGAACCTTGTATTATCCTTTAGAAGTTTAACACTGTTTATCCATGGAGCTTTTATACAACATAATATCCACAGCAACAACGAAGCCCCAGAGAAGCCGGAGACAGCGATCAATTTTCGGATTGCCTGTGGACAGGAAGCAGTTTGGTGCGCGTAGAAATTTTCCACCGGCAACATGGCATCCTAGAAGGGATATGAAGGGGACCAGAGGAGCCGACCAGGCACACAGCATATTGCAAGGTGGAAAATTTATAATTTGCGAAATTGCCACACTCACATACGGGCCCACGCACGTTGGCAGCATGTTTAATGGGCATTCAGTGGTGTCTCTCACCCCGTCTTCCACCCCTTTCTACCTCTGGCAGGTCCTGCTGCCTTAAATTATGTTAACCTCAAACGAGACGATCCCGACCTCCCGGAACGACCCGTGTACAAAGTTCGATTTAAGGCCTCGTTTATTTTGCCATCCTTGCAGAGAACGAGAAGTGGAGGGGATCCAGCCAGTCGTCTCGTTGCATGTTGCAAAAGTTGTTGCTGTTGCACAACCGCATGCCACAACATGCACCCTGACTGGATGACCTGGGGGACGGGGGTTACGGCCCGGTCTGGGCAGGGACTAGGGTTATGTCTGACATGCCCCACTTGGCAATTGCCAAAACTATTTGTTTACATATTTAGAGCAGGCCAAAGAAGAAAGCCGGCAGGGCATGTTGTCAAGGCATGTTAACTTTGAAATATGCGCATTTAAACGGATGTGCTTCAGGGAAGTATTTCTTAGCACCTACACTGAGCACCCACAAGGATATTGATATGATAGATTCCCTACTTGGTACTCACCAATTAGGCAGCATGAACAGCAGAAATGCAATGTAATAATGAAATAATTTGTTGGGAAACCCACTCCACGCATTCTGCAATCAAAGCTCATCCCTTAAGACTTAATTAAGCCATTTGCTGCACGTTTTGACAATTCAAAAATTGTGGCCCATTCAGCGCTTCCAACCTTCTAACATATAACATCTTCGCCTTATCGGCGACTGCCACCAAACGCAGAAGTGAAGAGGCCAAAGTCTTATTTAAATCGCCGAATGGGAGAGTAATGCGAATCGCGCCACAGAACGAGGCGGGTTTCATCCCCCTGTGAGTGGGGAAAGGCCAGGGAAATGGGTGCCCTCTGGGCACAGAATTCGAAGAAAAATCACGCGCGCTTATCAGACGCCGTAACCTTAACCAAACCCACGCAATTAACGCCCATTGGGCTGTCAGTATGAAAAGTGAGCGATGGGGAAAACCCCGGGGAATTGCCGCGGAGGTAGTCTTGAGCAACTGCGAAATGATTTGCAAACGACGCGCGGCCGCAATCGAACTCCAATTCCGACTTCCAAGTCTCCACTCCACCAGTGGCTACAAATTTTAATTGCTTCAGCGATACGGGCGTTGCGTGGCGGGGCCCCCGAGGAGCCAGGCTGCTTCATGGCAATAGGTCGCATTGATAAGAGAGTCACGTTCTGGGCCTTGCAGAGGAAAGACAATGTTGTTGCTGTCTTCATTATCAATGACACAGGCGAACGGAAGTGGGTTGGCGCAGGATACAATGGTTACTCTTTATTGCCACTGCCTATGCCTCTGAGTCAAATTGATAAGATGCCGAAAATGACTTGAAGAACAATAAACGTGGGCATGAAACAAGTAAGGAAGGTGCCGATTCGAGTGGGGGAATACCAATGGGCGGTGCGTAAACAGAACGTTTGAGACGTCTTAATGGGGGCAGGAGCCGATAGGTTCCTTGCACTCTGTGGAGCTCGTCGAGAAATGTCAACCGCCTAAAGGTGGAATCTTTTGTGCCGAAAACACTTTCAAGCACTCTCGGAGCAGCGAGAAACTTTTTGTGAAGATAACTTTGTAAAGGTGGGGAGCTGAGCCCCGGAGCTGAAATATGAACTGCATCACCACTCCCACCTTCTACTCACCGCAACATTGTTACGGCGTAGAGTTATCCCCAGCGTCATATCTTTAAGTTGACCAATGTGCTTAGTCTTCCCTTAAAAAACCTACTAATTTCACAGCTAAGTAAAGTAGCCAAGAACTTGACAGTCATTTAATAAAATTTTATTTCCACCCATCACTTTGGGATCCTCAAGTAAAAGCAACGCAAGGAAAGTCGGAGACCTCTGCAAGTCCCACAATTTTGATGCGCAACAAAATTTTATGAAATACTTGGAGAGCAAATTTTATGTGAGTTGGCGGCCATAAAATTTTAGCGCTAGCAAAAGTCACTGAAGAGCTTCCAGCGGTTTCGCCGGACTCCCCCTCAGCTTTCCTGGTCTCTGGGTCCCTGGGCTCGCCTTTGGCTAATAATACCGGAGCATTTACACCTTTATGGGGCGTACTTAGAAACGTTTATTTATGCTAATGGCGGAAGTGGGCGAGGGATGAAGAGGGGCCAAGTCCTGTCACTAATTCCACCCCGAAGCACTGTAAAAACATGGGATAGTGAGCTTAAGATTTGAGCAGGTAAAGTTGGCAAGATGTGCAGAGTGTGCGTATATTTCATCACACCACTCGGAAAGTTTGGAGCCCACCCTCATCTCTTGACCTTCCCGGCTCCCCTCGCATATCCTGCCCTCCAGATCCTGCCCTAGCCCGGCGGACAACGACTTTCGTGCTTCACATTCTTGTCTCGAATGTGTTTGTAATTTCCCTAGAGTGTGTTTGACTTTGACGACTTAAGTTGTAAAACTTTAACATTATCATTTTCACTACGGCCAGGACCAGCACCAGGCCAGAAGCACGGGACACGCGCAGATCCTTGGAGCATGTGTGTGCTGCCGGACGAGTGTCCTCCTTTAGATGTTGGTCCTGGGCCAGACAGACATTTTGATGATGTTGACCTTCGCTGCTTTTACTTTCACCGCACAGCTTCGTTGCTCGGCTTCCTTTAAAGTTTTCTGCGACCTCTGGATATTGTTGACATATCGTATTACAGCCAAAAGAGAGAGAAACGCCTATAAAGGCCATTAGAGAGCAAAAAAGTTCAGGAAGCCCGCCACCTCTGGGGTAGCCCTAGCTCGAATTACGAAATCCCAAACCGATATTTGGTAAATTCTTCTCACATGTGTCAATTAGTTCAATCAGAAGGCGAACACACATCGACCACATGCACCATCCCCTGACGATCCACCCCAGAATTTCGGCCCGAATCGAATGTCATTTTAAAGGTTTCCATCTGGCGGCTGCGGGTTTTTTCTCAACTAAAAGTAACAAATAACCACAGAAATAAGGTAAGTCTCGACTGCGGCAGAACATCCCTTTTTTTAATTTTCATGGAACATTGATAACTTTTTTTGGAGTCTGCATGCTGAATCTCAACTTTCTAGCTTCTGTAGTTCCTGAGATCTCGACATTCATACAGACGGACAGACAGACATGGCCAGATCGACTCGGCTGTTGATCCTGATCAAGAATATATTCATTCTGCCTGTTAAATACTTTTCTATGAATCTAGTATTCCCTTTTACTCTACGAGTATCGGGCATAACAAGAAAGAACGCTATAGTCAAGTTTGCCGACTCGTGTAAGTAAAGGGTATACTAGATTCGTTGAAAAGTATGTAACAGGCAGAAGGAAGCGTTTCCGACCATATAAAGTATATATATTCTTGATCAGGATCAATAGTCGAGTCGATCTGGCCATGTCCGTCTGTCCGTCCGTCTGTCTGTCCGTCTGTCCGTCTGTCTGTCTGTCCGTCCGTATGAACGCTGAGATCTCAGGAACTACAAAAGCTAGAAAGTTTAGATTGGGCATACAGACTCCAGAGACATAGACGCAGCGCAAGTTTGTCGATTCATGTTGCCACGCCCACTCTAACGCCCACAAACCGCCCAATACTGCCACGCCCACACTTTGAAAAATGTTTTGATATTTTTTCATTTTTGTATTGGTCTTGTAAATTTCTATCAATTTGCCAAAAACCGTTTTGCCACGCCCACTCTAACGCCCACAAACCGCCCAAAGCTGCCACGCCCACACTTTTGAAAAATGTTTAGATATTTTTCATTTTTGTATTAGTCGTCTAAATTTCTATCGATTTGCCAAAAAACTTTTTGCCACGCCCACTCTAACGCCCACAAACCTGCACTTCTACTAGCTGAGTAACGGGTATCAGATAGTCGGGGAACTCGACTATAGCGTTCTCTCTTGTTATACCCGTTACTCGTAGAGTAAAAGGGTATACTAGATTCGTTGAAAAGTATGTAACAGGCAGAAGGAAGCGTTTCCGACCATATAAAGTATATATATTCTTGATCAGGATCAATAGCCGAGTCGATTTGGCCATGTCCGTCTGTCCGTCCGTCTGTCCGTCTGTCCGTCTGTCCGTCTGTCCGTCTGTCCGTCCGTCTGTCCGTCTGTCTGTCCGTATGAACGTCGAGATCTCAGGAACTACAAAAGCTAGAAAGTTGAGATTAAGCATACAGACTCCAGGGACATAGACGCAGCGCAAGTTTGTCGAATCATGCTGCCACGCCCACTCTAACGCCCACAAACCGCCCAAAACTGCCACGCCCACACTTTTGAAAAATGTTTTGATATTTTTTCATTTTTGTATTGGTGTTGTAAATTTCTATCGATTTGTCAAAAAAATTTTGCCACGCCCACTCTAACGCCCACAAACCGCCCAAAGCTGCCACGCCCACACTTTTGAAAAATGTTTTGATATTTTTTCATTTTTGTATTAGTCTTCCAAATTTCTATCGATTTGCCAAAGAACTTTTTGCCACGCCCACTCTAACGCCCACAAACCGCCCAAAGCTGCCACGCCACACTTTGAAAAATGTTTAGATATTTTTTCATTTTTGTATTAGTCGTCTAAATTTCTATCGATTTGCCAAAAAACTTTTTGCCACGCCCACTCTAACGCCCACAAACCTGCACTTCTACTAGCTGAGTAACGGGTATCAGATAGTCGGGGAACTCGACTATAGCGTTCTCTCTTGTTTTTTAAATATAATCAAACGTGCTCATTTTCATTCTGGTGTACTCCACAAATTTTTTCTCATCTTAGCGCAGCTCATCAAACAAATGATGATGAAGTCCCGGGTAATACGGCTGATTATCGGGGAACTTGGCCAATTGTGCCTCATCAATGCCACTTGAAACGTATTCCAGAAATGAACAGTTCTCTGCATGTTTTCAAGTTTTAAAAAGATTACGTTGTTTATTAGATTATCATCAATATGTAATCAATACGAGTACAGTTTGGGAAAGGAAGAAAGGATGGATTTCCGAAAAGGTTCCATCGAAGTTTTTCCGGCTCAGATGATTCCGGAAAAAGTAAAAACTGCAGCACAGATTTTAACTTCATTCATTGTGTACATAATACAAGGTATTTTCCTCTGCATCGAATCCACGGCATTTGTTACTCTGAATTCATATTTTTCTCACACATTGAATCCTATCTCCTATCTCAGATAAATGTTAACCTGATATTTAGCTCGCTCAGCTTATCGCGACCCGTAAATTGTAATCAAATTGTGCGAGGAGTCAATCTGATTTATGCATTTCCCATAGCCAATGGCTCAGCTTTCGTATGGGCACAACTACCCCAACCCAGATTCTCCTCGAAAGCCAATAAGTAAACACATCAGCAGCGTTCGAAAATTACCGGGCCACCCTTTAACCCGCGTGCAACGAGTCTCCGTCTCGAAGGACGTAATCAGCTCTATATCGTAAATCTCGACAAGCTGCTTATCTGATGCAGTGTGAGCGGAGTTTCAAGGATCCGTATCCTGATTAGCATCTCCAGCTTGTGTTCGCAGGCAGAAATCCGGTCTTGGGCTGCTGCGTCTGTCAGCCTGACAGCCGGACGTGCTGTACCGCCCTAAGTACAGTAAAGCCCGACGCGTGCTTCTGTCACACTTACGTCAGTAGCGCATGAGGAGGTGGACCAGGGATCTGCGCCTGATTGGCAAAGGAAATTGAAGTGTTTTTATTAATGCCATGTCGACTTTTTGCACTGTCTTCGATGACACTGCGAATGTTTTCATTTTTGGCCAAGCGGTGTCTCCCCCCTATTTTAGCTGCTTTGTTTCTCTTCTATGCGCTTAATTGAAATTCATCGTTGGCAGATTTCTATGCCGAGTTGACTGACAGCTGAGTGCGTGGAAAGATTGACGCTTATTGAATTGAGTCATCCGCTGTGGCGTGGTCCCACTCGAAGATTGACGCGCAATTGTTGCGTCAAGTCGTGTGGAAACAACGGAAGGGATTGCCGTGCCTCAGCACTCCACTAAGTAGTTGGCTTTGAAGTCACATCGACCTCGTGTCGAAATTCGAAGTTCTCGGCCAGCCCACACTCAAGGCGGAGATGCCACCGAAACCCAAGCATCGCGACGTAGCCGGCTTTCTGAGCCGGGTGCGCAACTTCCTACTGGGCCGTACCCACAAGACGGCCCATCGCTTCGCGGACACGATCTCTCCGAGCACTCAGCCGCCCCCTAACATCCCTAGGGGTTCTACCCAGAGCCTGTTCGCCAACTACTACTACACAAGGGATCCTCGGAATTTGGTGAAGCCGTTTGTCGACGTGATGCAGGAGCACAAGAAGGTGCTGGCCGCTGAGGCGAAGGCCGAGGAAGCAGCCAAAAAAGCTCAGGCCAAATCTGGAGATGCGCCGAAAGATGGAAGCCCCGTCCCACCTGTCGAGTTCAAGGATAATGAGGGGGATTCTGGCACGAAGAAGCTCCCGACTCCTGGAAAGGTGCATTCTTGGGAGGGGCCACATTAACGTCTTCAATACCGTTCTTATTGACAAACCCTTTGGTGTTCAGCTAATTGCTTGTTCCATTGAAAATGCACTTTGCAAGTATTTACGATATTAGCAGGACAATTAAACTGATTCGTAGTGGAGCCAATGCAGGCGGTCGTAAAAATGTAAATCTAATTAGACGTCAAGGGTGAAAATCATTTATAGCACCTGCATTAAAATTTAATTAAGCACACACAATTATCGAGGTTACAAGCTGGGAAGGCGCAAATCGAGGTCCAAAGGGTTTGTTACAGGCCACAACAATAAATTTGAATGCTTAATAACGTTTAATGCTATCACAATTTATATTTACAATTTAAAACGAGGCAATTTGCCCCACGTTGAGTGGATTATGGGCAATTGTTAATGATGATTGCAGGTCGATTGTTAATTGTCTGGGCTTCACAATTTATGCTGATGACTTTCGCCCATCGATTTATTGATTGAAGTTTGATTTTGGCGCATAGCACCCAGAATTATCGTCCTCCCCAAAAACGACTGCCAGTATTCAAACCGAAGCGAAAATGTAATCAATTTTTGTGTGTTATGCATAAAAGTAATATTCTGCGCGCTAAGGGTGGCGCCCCTCGATTTATTGGAATTACCCTTATAAAGAGAAGACCCAGATTTACTGGAGGATTGGCTGTTTCACTGAAAAGGGTGTCAAATTCCGGGAAACTTCAGACTGTCAAGTCAACATGTTTCCGGGCTGCTCTTCATCCGCCAGCAGTTGGCAAAATATGAGATTTGATATGAAAAGTGCCACACTGTAATGACGCTTTCTTTTGGAGCTGGTTTTTATTGCCTCATATGAATGGTGAAACACTGGCTGATTTAACCGTCTAATTTATCCAAAAGGTTGTACCAGCAACAGTGGCAGCCTGAAGCCTGCGTGTTCGCAATCGGCAATACGCAAGCGGCTGGCAAAGATGCAAAATTCTGCTGGACACACTCAGATATACAAATATTGAAAAAATACGATGCCCACAAAGCAAACACTTCCGTACCCTTTCAACCCGCATCTCTGAGATGTCAACCACTTGGGGTAGCCCAAAAATTGCCTTTCAGATGACGACAGCTGTGCCGCAGAGTCGCAGGACGTCGAGCTCCCGCCGCAAATGCTTCCCAATCAGAGACGCGTAATTAAAATATGTACAAACAGACCGAAGGGAAAACTCTCATGTAAGAAAACACTGCTCAGAGCCAACTTTGTTTGCTTTGCCTGTTTTTCTATAAAACCAAAAGCAAAACCAAAGCAAGAAACACAACGGCGGCAGCGGGAGGCGCGGCCAGGCAATAATACCAAGAAAAACATTTGCATAAAGCAACAAACAGGGAAATGGATGGAGTGGGGCCCAGACGACCAGGACCTTCAAGCGAAAGTTAATGAGAGCTGGGCCCTAGAGATGACATCGTGACACGGGATCAAGAATTAAGGTTTTTTAGGGCATGCAATATCCAATTGTCAACCTCAAGGTAATCTGTATTTTGATGTTCTATCTATGTGCTTAGAAGTATATATTAAGAGCAAACTAAAACAATTTAATGTAGTTTCACATTTTATAGCTTAAAATCGAATATTGTAAACAATAAGCTAATGTATAACAAGAGTTTAAAATTAAAAGAACAAATGGGTAATGTTTCTTTCGGTGTTGGTTAACTAAATAGCCATTCAAGTACACATCCCCTGGTCAAGTATGAGAAAAACCTAAAAACTGAAATACTCCCAGAGCAAAATCACTTCATTAATGCGACATTGGTAGAGGGATCCCGGCCAGAGTTCGGCTAGAACATCGCCATTTGCCATTCGCCATTTCCCTTTTCCCATTCGACACACACCATTCGCCATGTGCAACTTGGGCCCGCTGGCAATACGGAAGTTGTCTCCATGAAACTTTGCGCTGAACTCGCCATCGTTGAATTATTCGGGACTGGGGTGACAGCCATGCAAAAGTTGATTATTTTTTAGCAGGCGTTACGAGGAGAGTGAGCCCTCAGCTAGTACAGTGAATAATGACTTTTGCCACCGTTCGGTGAACGAGATGCCTCCGGCCAAGTTTACGTGCTTCTTTTTTTATCTGTCGCCCTCTCGAAATTGGGGGAAAGTCCATAGCTTTTGGTTTTCCCGCTGCCACCACGCCTCCACGCCGCTTTCTGCTGTTGTCTCAAAGTTATGCAGGCTCATTAAGTTGTTGTACAGTTTAGAGAAAGAAAATTGTCAGCTTGCTTAATTTGCCCAACCGACTAGGTTGAAGGACGCAGGACGAAGAAACGGAACTCAAGTATAAACAAAAGACTTCCTTGCTGCGGCGCTCCTTTGTCCTCGACCTGGTTGAAGGGAAGGCGCTCTTGGCGAGTGTTTAATGAAATGAATTTTAAGAGCCATTTTATTATATTTCCCTTAAATAAAATGGAAAGTGCGAGACGCCCAACCTCTGCATTAAATTCTTAGCCCAGGAACGGATGTAATTAAGGGGAGCTCTCCATTTGATCCACTGCCTCTGGAAAGTTCCTATTATGCTTATTTGGCGCGACTGTTAGCACGTGTCAAAATGATGAAAGCCTGTAGAAAAAATGTCAAGAAACTAGGTAAGCTGTCCCTCTCGGGTTCAAAGTGAATTATTTCAGTAATGACCAACACAACTTGTTAAAGACCAATAAACTGCCAAAACTATGTTGTGTTGGGGTCGAAGTAAAATGGTTTTTGATCACTAACCGGGTTGATCCTGCCAAAATGTTAAATAGTTTATTTTTCTAAAATAAAATGTTAATTTTGTAAAATCTCAGATTTCAAAATATAAACATTGCTATATCGAGTTAATTTTTGTAAAATAAAGTACTAATTTTGTAAGATCTCAAACAAGAACGCAATAGTCGAATTCCTCTACTTTCAGATACCTGTTACTCTGATTGTGGAAGTGCTGGGATAAAAAATTCTAGATGTTTTTGGCATGTCGAAAGAAACTGGCTAGACGGCCATGACCAGGTCGACTCGGCAAGTGATCCTGATGAGATATACTTTATAGGGTTGGATTATTATACATTTTACATTCATTTCAACGAGTCGAGTATACCCATTTCCGGGTATGGATATACCAAATGGATATACCCATTACCCATATATCCATTTACGAGTAACTGGTATGAAAAGTAGAAACTTGTTAAGTGAAACCTAATAATAATGGAACTTTATGCTCGCTCATGGCAATTTCGTGAGGTTCTTATTTCTGAAACGTGTTTGTACAATGGTTTGGGTAATATATGCTAATCAAATGATTTCACATTCCCTCTGCACTACTAACGATTTTCCTAAACAATCCACCTACACTAAGGCAGGGTATAATATTTCACTATACTAACTTGGAATGAAATAATACTCCGGAACGACTGAGCTGACCACATCAACTTTTGCTCTTCTGCTCTGACACAATTTCACCTTCAATTAAACTTGAGGTAATTGACAGCGATGCCGAGGAAAGAAATCCCCAATTGGTAACCGCAAGACGGGGGAAAAGTAATACAAGCAACCCTGCCCTCCCCAGCAGGAAAGATAAATGGCGATGCCTTAAACTGATTGTGTGGATTAAATTGCCATATTGGCGAAATTGGCAAAGACACCGTCTTTCTTTTCGGCTCTCCCTCAGCTCTTTCGAAGTATCGAAAACTTATTTTTGATAAGCGCAATTATAATTGGATTTGGAGGAAGTTGCTTCAAAGGCGAGTAGGTAATCGAAGTTGGAGCAGTTTCTCGATTCGAAGTGGGATGATTAATCTACCTGTGGCGTATTTAAAAGCCAGATTACAGTCGGCTCCGAGACAACCCAGAAGGAAAATTGGAATTGCGTTGTGCCGCTGCAATAAAGACGTGTTTGAGGCCCACTCGCTCCCCAATCGGTGTTTTCTTTTTGTAAATGTTTGCTGTCAAGATAAGCATAACACAGCGTGTGGTTTGCTCAGATTCGCTCCTCCCCGCTTTTACTGAGACACCCACCACCCCACCACCCCACCACGCGACCACCCGCCAGATAAGGAGTAAAGAGTCCTTGCAACGGGGGAAAAGGAGTTTGTCAGACTCTTGGCTGCTAAGCCAAGACGGGTCTTAACAGAGACAAATGAAGTTGTTAGCGGGTGGCCCCAGAGAGATGTTTTCGTGGTCGACCCTTTTGATGAAGATGGAAATGGAGACGGGAGGTCGATGCATTTCGGTGTTGCCTTTGATGTGCCCTCTCTGTGCCAGTTGATTGGTCATTTGGCCATTAATTGAGTATAATTATTGGGGCGTTAATGAGGGGGTTTGGTCCGACAACCAGTCGAGTGGTGGGTGAAGTGCAGTCGGTCGGAGGGCAGATGATGGATGGGCGTGGGTGAAAGAAGTCAGTCGTCATTAAATCCAGATTAAACGATTCGCAAGCAGGTCCGGAAACTTATGGCTAAGACTTGATTAGTTGCCCGGCTCTACAAACTGTCAACCGGGGCTCGGGCAACCTAGCCAAGTACATCTCCACCTACCAAGGTCACCAACAAACGCACCACCCACCCGATTCGATAGCTCATTAAAACCCTGCACATAATTCATGGCGAAGGGAGCCCCCTGGACCACCCAACCCAAAATGATAGACATTTATTTGCGCCTATAATTAAACGCAGGCAAGCCAGCGAACAATGTTTGGGGCCGTGCCACGCCTCCCTTGTCAAATATTTCAGGACTGCGTTGGCAACCATTTACAAAATGCAAATGGGCGTTCCTTCCGCCTTCGTCTTCGCCACCCCGAATCATCTAATGAGCCCTCTGCGAAGCGAAAGCATAAAATTTGGGAAATTTGGAATGCTGCCTTGGGCACATGTGACTCAAGTGGGTGAGACTTCTTCCACTTCTTTTCTATTGTACTCCGTGTAATTGTTGATTTTTCTAAATGGAAAAGCAACAGTAAAAGTTTGCCCAAATATTTCCCAATTGAAGTCAATTAAAAAGTGCTAAGGAACATCCCGGCCATATACTCCGTCTTCAGGCCATCCCTTTGGCTGACCGACCCTTTTTAGTGAACATTAAGGGACACTTCCAGCCAGCGCCTTTTGTTGTGTGAAAATTAATGAAGGCAATGATTTCAACGAGGGTGTTTAAATTATGTTGCTCTTGAAATTCTGTTTATTCTAAGTTTTAATTGTACTTGTCAACAGTGAAACGGAAAGGGGCGGTTGGAATCGGGGGTTATTTTGGAGCTTACTTAATTTAAAGAAGTAATTGAAATATTTTCCATAAGTGTCGTGTTCAATCTTTAATACCCCGCTCTCCGAGCACAGCAGAATCTATACTATTTCCGACAGTAGAGCCAGCAAAGTTTTTCCCAGCCCACACCCATCAATCCCCATCAAGACAGACATCCACGTCAAACTTGCACACTGCGCTTTTATGCAGATAAATTGCCGGTTATCCCCACTCTGCTCCCATTTCGTTTGGTTGCCGCGTCAGTTGTTCCGGGACGAGGCTCAGGCGGGTTCTGGAGGATCCGGGCCCGGTGGAACCAACCAAACCCAAGAACGTGCCCGAACGGAGAGAGTGCGACGAAACAGGGCTGCCTTTGCCTGATTGTTTCATAAAAGTTTCTGCTGCAAGCCCGGTCACTATTGTTGTGTTCGCTGCTCCTGCTGTTGTTGTGATTTGTGCAAATTAATTTGCTTATAATTTTTACGCTTAGTTAAACACAATTTTGAGTGATTTTCACACAGAGCCCGATGCCTGGGTGCTAAAAAGTTTTCCCTTCTGGGGGATGGGGCACAGTGGGCACGGCGAGTGGAAGGAGGCTGAAAATGAAATGCCATCCCAGTTGGGGAATATGGAAATTTGCATTGGAATCCCTTTAAAGCCAGGCAAGCGCAAATCCTTATTTAAACGGGAGAATTGAAGCCTCCAGTTGCATTCCCCGGAGGCTTCGTTAGGCGCAACTGGCGGCCATGCAAATGTGGGCGGATGTGTGTGTGGGGAATCAGCTACAAAAAGGCGCATTTAAATGTTATTTCCGGGGTGCCGAAGCAATGCCGCAGTATTTTCCACCCATTTGAGCGTTTTTCATATTTTTATAAATTGCTATAAATTGAGATATTAATGCGATACGCGACAGAAGTCGCGGGATCCAGTCGTCCAGGCCCGACTCAAATGGCTGTGCTGTTGTTTGGCGAATGGTTCGCTGATTCCGCTGCAAAAACGCGGTGAAAAACGCCAGAGCATTAAAAAATACGCGCGCAAGTGTGGCTCAAACAAAATGTTCAGTTATTTGTATAAACTGCGATGCGACAACTTTTTCGGTGGCACCATTTGGCTGCTGGAGCTGGCACCGCGATAATGACAAAGTTTCGCCATACTGGCTTTAAGCCTTCATTCAAACAGGACTCCAACTGAGGCTGCAGTAAGTACACCGTCGGCCTTTGTGACACCTTAAATATTCCATGCACACACTCGCCACGCATTTCGTCAGCCGCTTCAATTGGACTGATTTAATTGAATCAGCTTGGTCGTCTAGAATTGGTCCCCTCCCTTCCTCTCTGTCCCATACCTATTGGTCTACCAATTCCGTGTCTTCGGTCTTTCAATTTACTGCCCCTGTCATTGTTGTTGCCCTGTAGTTTCGGGTCTACGTTTGACTATTCACTCCGCTCCAATCCTCCGGGTCCCTTTTTTGCACACGTTTCCGTGCCATGCACGGCATAAAAATTTTGACACAAAAGCCGTTGCATACAATTGGGCGCAGAGCAGCGATGCACACCGATTGCCCATCTCTCTGTGTTTGTGTCTGTGCTGTATCTTCGTCTGTGGCTGTGTCTAAATCTGTGTGCTCCCGGAGGTAGGGGCCCTGCGAACGTGTTGAGGTCGTTGAGACGCTCTGATTTTCCATGCAGCAGCCACAAAACTCTTTCGTAAATATAATTTTTCTGCCAATCTTTTAAAATTTTTCAGCCTTACAGCCGATTAAAATTTTTAATAATACCACAATACAGTAGTTCAGTACAGTAGTAGACAACAATCATCAATGGATATTTGAACTAAAATTTTGTCTCTATGCCTTCAAAGTCTTTAATGTTTTTATTTTCGACATAATATTTCTAAATCCTGGAATATATTTCATGCGCAACATCCAACTATTGTTAAGGACTACAGACCCTACGGTAAACAATAGGAAAACTTTCTCCCCAATTATTTCAGCCCTATTCCGACTGAAATCTATATAAATAATGCTAAATAAATTACCCCGCATAGAAAAACAATCATTACACTTGTGAACCATGGCCAATTTCGATTAGAGGAAAAGACTCTCCCAGAAACAAAAGTGAAACTAACTTTTGGTTCATTCATAAAGCAGATGAGTTCGTGGGCAAGGGGCTAGATTAAGCCGTATCTCATGAGAGGCCTACGCACGTATGAGATTTCTTATTTACGATAGGGAGACACAGAAGAAATAGCAAAATAGCAAGGACAAAGTAAGGAGCCTGCCCAGACCACCCACCATTTACTCGCTCCTTGAACCCACTCCTGCAGCTATTCAGGCAGAAAAAGGGCAGACGACGCAGAGACAAAACACGAGCCAGTAAAAAGGCCAAATATTGAATCGTGCGTAATTTACGATAAAAAGGGGAAAATTGGAAAAGTTTTCCCCCAGTCCCGCTTAGAGATTTAGTAGTAAGTAGGACTGGGGTCTCGTCGTTCTGTTTCGCTTATCTATGTAGTTCAATTGAAGAGCAGAAAGGCACGTGTTTCTCCGGAGAAAAGAAAGGCCTCGTTCAGCCACGTAAATAAAAATTGTGATTGCCTGAACTCAAGCATGTGGGTCTCCAGGACCAATTGAACGTATTTGTTAAATATTACAAGTAGCTAAATAAATTAGACGAATTACTGGATTGCCTGGAACGGTGGGTAATACTTCTGCTGAGAGCTACAATTCCTGATAATAACTCCTTCCCATTCTCCGCCCAATGGCATTGGCCAAAACGTCGCGAGTCGCGACGCAGGCGTTATAATGTTAATGTATGCCTTAATTGCAAAGTACTTTTTGTTGTGGACACATTGAGCTGCAGCTGTTCCAGCTGTTCCAGCGGACGCCATTAAATCGCATTTGGTCAGCCGATTGCTGGCGCTGGTTACTTTGCATCGCGATAGGCTTTTCGCCTCCCCCAATCCCCTCACCATAGACTTTTGCCATAAAAACATTTATGTAATTGCTGTTATCGACAGCGGCTGGCTCTGCAAAATGGTCTCGTGGTCGCATCCCGGATCGGGTAGGCTATGGCAATGGCGATGGCGATGGCGATGGTGATGGCGATGGTCCCGTAAACGGGCCTTTAATACACTTTTGATTGGATTGTCGCACAAGTTAATTGAACGGCGCAGCATAGGATATTGCCGACATTGTCCAGCCTCCGACCGCCTAAGCCACTGAGCCATCGCGATTTTAGCTGGTGGGCCCGCCCAGCACAAAACTGGCGGCAATTAATTTCCAAACTAGCTGGAATGGCGTTCCACTCCACACCCACCTTCCATGCCACCCCGAAGTCCCATCGATTCATGTCGATTCATGAAAGCTCATTAGTTGGCAGACTGGCCAGGACCAACCCCCGAAAGTATGCAGCACTCTCCTTTGTTCGATTGTATCGCTGCCACCCGCCCAGCATCCACTGCAAGTTTGCTTTTTGCGACTCGGTCGGTTCCTTTTTAATGCTCGAACGCATCTCTATCTTTTGTTGTGTTCGTCGTCGAGCAAATTGTTTGGGAATGACCCGCGTAATTTTGCTTTTAGCTGATTTACTGTAATTTGTATTGTGGCGGAGATTTGGCCAGTCCCATAAAAAATCGTACGCATCGTGGCCCTCAAAAATGTATTCGACGTGCTTACAAATTGATTGACCTGCAAAAGAGGTCCCCAAATGCCTTTCCGACCAGCGTTTCCGATCCGAGCCTGCTCTAATGGATGGATGGTCAACAATTTGGGATGTGTCACGACCAGGAAGGTAATAATAGTATCCTGCGATGGGCGACTTACCTTTCTGATAACTCATCATTGCAAATTAGTTGCGCATAGATGAGAAAAATAAGGCCAGGTTTAATACATCGAAGCCAGTATGGAGAACTGAAAGACGAAGGAATGAAATGATCAGATTTATGGATGACTTAAGAGTTTCTGCGATACTACTATGCAACCCGGATGCAATCACCATAATGGGGCATAACTCCAAGCCAGGCCGTGAGGCCGTCCCTCGGCCAAAGGCAAACATCGCCTTCTGCCACTTTAGCACATTTTTACTTTTGAGACTGCTGGAGGCAGTTAAAAACCTTTTGCATTCGTTTGTTTGACTTCTCCGCCCATCAAAAAGATGGCAGCGTTCTCGATGTGTACTTAGAACTGAGCCCGCATCCCAGGAGTAGATTCTGGGCTTCCGGAGACCCAAAGACGTTGTAGTGGCTCAAGGAGCAGGACCAGGAGGAGCGAGCAAACAATCTCAAGTTTTGTTGGCGTTAGTTTTGTAAATTGCAGGTTGCAACATTTTCATTAAATTAAGTCAAATAGCAAACAAGTGGATAGGAGCTTGGCACGGCTCAGGGAAACAATCAGGACTTCTGGCTCCTGACGAGAGTCCTGTAAACAATACAGTTAACTGCCAGCCGGGTAAGCAGCATGGCATTACCGAAATTAAGACCCGAAGGAGTGGGTCTTTCCTCTAAGTGGGACTTTGGGGCATGAAGTTGTCATAAGCCAGGAGGATTTCGCCAAAGGATTGCGCGTTGCCAGGCAATGGCTTGATTGTATTTCCAAATACCGATTGCAAATTCCCTAAAATAATACTTCCATCCCGACTCTGCTCCTGATTAATCTGCGGACTTTTCCCGAACTAGAGAAGCAGACTCGCTTGCAAAAACACCAAACGTCAGCTGAAACTGACAGCGTGTCCTGGTTGCACATTTTTGCCTGGCTCGACAAAAGTCAAGAGTTCACAGCCGAGCGGGCGGTAGTCCCCTCCCCGACATAGCATTAATTAAGTTTGTAACGACAAATGCCAACACGACACGAGACGTAAACTCTCGCACAGACACACAGACACACAGTGACACAGACCCAGGCTCTCCAGGCTCTCCAGGCCCTCCCCATAAATCAGACTAGCCGCACACAAATGCAAAGCGACAGCAGCAACAGCGGGCTCAAAGGATATTCCGAATGTCCTGGACGGGGAGCCGAGTGCAGTGCCGGCGTCTGCTTGGATGTCATGACGATGTTAATTTTATAAACTCTTCAGTTTTTATCCCCCTCCATCCACTCCCTCCCCCGAACCCCTCAGCAACTTAAACTATTTCCACGTTGTTGTTGTTTCTGCAGTGTGTCCTGCGTGTTGGTGTCCACGCTAGTTAGCGCCTGCGGTGGGTTTGTGTCTATGCTGTGTGCTGGATGTGACGGATGTGCGTTGCACGAGTGTGATTGTGTGCGTGGGCAGTGTTTGTTTTGGTGTGTTTACGTCTCCTGCTGTCTCGTTAACAGGATTTGAGGGTCGCTTAAGCGTCGCCGCCGTTGTGGTTGCTGGTATTCAATGGCAGCCTAGGAAAAATAAGAATAAATTCTGGCTTTAAGACTAGGTGCACTTGTCTTAAAAAATCTTTCCAACTACTGGGCATTTACCATTCTATTGTGTAGTGCTGACTATTAAACTTATCATCCGTTTCCCAATTTGTTAAGCCATGATGGCTCTTTCTTCTATCCCGCAATCAAGAGATCTTTAAATTCGTTTTGTTTATAGATTTATAGTCTTTTATACAAGACGATTTCTAAGAAAATATCTGGCAAATCATCATATCCATATTTTTTCTGAAAGTGTAGTATAATGAATTTATCTTATTGTGCTTAATTAGTCATAATAATAATGTTATTTAAGTAATTTTTTACATTTTATGTTTTCCTTGTTAAGGGCGGCCCACACTGTCGCGCTTTGTTTTTCTATTCCATTTAAAAGTTGACTTTCAGTCTTTGCCCAAAAAATAGTTCGCTTACAATGTTTTCAATACATAAGTTTGCAACATAGCTTAAAGCCCGTCCGTTTTACCCAATGCCGGCTCTGATTTATTTTAATTTCCAAGCCACGTGCTACATTTTTCTATTTGTTTGACGCGCCGCATTTTGCAGCTCGCATTTTCCAGCCAGCCGCTCCTCGCATGGAAAACTCGAGGAGCCAGCGAAACGTAGCCTAGCAATTGAGCCTTGACAGAAGGTGGAAGCGGAGGGGGGTAGGAAACGCCGACTTTGCTTTGTGCAACAGCGCGTGAATCAGTATAGGAGGTAAAAATGCAATGTCTAGGCAAACACAGGGACATGGAGTCGAGGTGGGGCAAGTATATATGGGTATATGGATGGGTGGCTGTGAAAAAGAATTCTATTTGTTTACGGCACAGGAGGCGGCCAACAAAAAGTGCAACGCAGCTGCCGCTTAAAAGGGCGAGGAGCAGACGAAGGGCTTTTAGAACCTACCAGGTGCAACAGACTCAAACACACTCACACTCACACCCAAGCCCATTGTCAATATGGGGCGTGGAAGAGTCTCTATTGACTGTCTGTCCCAAATGGGTGTCTCTCTGCATAACGGGTTTCTGCGATGGTTTTCTTTTCGTGAGTTGTCTGAAAAGTGAAACGCTTTTCCAGAAAATGCAGGGAGTGGTAAGTTCTAAATAATAACTATAACTTTCCTGAGCCGACATCAGACGGCTTGATAAAAACATTTCACTTATAAAGCTTGGCGCCTCGCACAGTGTCTTTAAAACTACATTGATGAAAAAAATACTTTTAAAGATAAATCATAGACAGAAAGAAAGTTCCTGGCTACACATATGTTGCATCAATTTCAATCGTATTTGCTGAACTATTTATAAACATTTTCCATTGTAAGCCCTTCGCAGTCCTCGCATTGATTCCGCTTGGAAAGTGCAACACCCGAGAGCGGAGTACATAATTTAAATGGCAACTTTAAAATGTTTACCAAACGCTTCATCGTAGATGTAATGTGAATTTACGGGCCAGCAAAATCCAAACAAACTCGCTGCACCACCGCAGCAGCCCACCCACGCCCACTCACCCCTTAGCCACACACACACCAGCACACCCACAAGCCCATACACACAGCCATTCAGCAGTGTCTGCTGCTATTTGCGCTTAACCCACGAAAGGAGAGCTCTGAATAGCAGGCTACCTTTTTTTTTCTCGACTCGACAGGCGCGAAAAGATATGCGAGCGGAGGGGATCGCGATGGGGAGATGCTGGCAAGTTCACCATTCGACACTCAGTCAGTCGGATGGACGGACTTTCGTGCTCATTACTGTGGCAAATTTTTTGTTCACGTTCCCGCTGGATTTTAATTAAAATTAATTACATTAAGTGCAGCGAGCAAACAACAAACATCAGCATAGAAATCCGCAATCGCTGCCCGAGAAACAGGAAAACTACCAAAACTAGATGAAATACTGTAGTCGAATTTGGGATACCGGTTTTTTCACAGCAATAATGAAAAGTTTACTTAAGCACTCCCGGTAATCTCGGATTCTTATACTTTTTACATCTAAGCGAGATCCCCTGCATTTCAAGCTGTGAGCGGTTTCCTTCTGGACTACAAAACTTTCATGAAACACATATACCCATTTTCGGCTCGACTGGTGGTTTCAAAATAAAAGATTCCCACACACAGAGCAACAAGGTAGAATGAAAAACCAAGAACTGTAAACTGTAAAGAACAAACTCGGTAGTAAAAGTCTTAATGCGCTTTAATCGGCTCTGTTCTTTAATGGCTAACATAAAAATGTGTTTTTTTTCTGTAGATATTTGGCACACATTCCTTGGGTCAAATGGTAATTTTTTCACACAGCATTCTGAGCCGAGCTGTCTAAATGTGCCTTTGAATGAGCTTGTCTATTAAATTCCAAATGTAGCATTTTAAAGCGAACAATACGCATAACGCTCGGCTCTCGGATCAATTTTTCAAGCTTTATAGTTATCTATCTAGTTACACAATATAATTACCCATTCATATGATGAAAACAACCTTATAGAATAATCAAAACCCTCATATAAAAATTAAATGGGATACCCAGCGCTTTGAATAGACTGAAAACATTGCACTCCCAAACTCAAAACTCTCCAATGAAAAGTATAAAAACTTTTTAACTAGACTTCAGCTGACAAAAAAAATAAAATACAACAAATTGCTCGAGTGCTCGTCTGAAATCTCGCCTCTGTTGAAAACTTTTGGGCAACATCATAAAATACAACAATTGACAACATTTTTATTATTTCGACTTCATCGTTTTAGATTTTTTGGAAAATATTTTTCTGAGCAATTAAATGTTGCCACTTGGCAGCCAAAGTTGTGCACAGCAAAGTTGCCAGGCCGAAAGTTCCAGCGAAAAAACTTGTCAAGCAAGAGGGGAAAAGTAAAAGCAAAAATCGAATCCAGCCTCCCCTGAAGCCCGCTGATCCAAAACCGACAATAAATGACAATAAAAATAAGCCAAAGGGAAACATTTCGTAATACCAGCGAGGAAAATCATAAATAAAACGCATGTAATCCACGATTGAGTGCTTAACTTGATGCCATGGAAGTCGGCGGTCTGTCGGAAATGAAGAAGTGGAGGGTGAGACTGGCGGCCCGCGATAAGGATGAGGGGCAAGTATTTACATTTGTGGCTGATGCGGTTGCCATATTGAAAAGTCATCAATCATTTGGGCTCGCGCAGCAAGTGAAGCAAGAAATTTGTCAGTTCGGCAAAAATTCATATCCACCCGGGCTGTTTTGCCTCTGGATGCATTAACTCAATCTGCCTGAGCTTTAAGGACCTTTAAGTGGGTCGACGTGGGTCGTGTAGATGTGTTGGGGTGGAGAGGTGGCAAAAAGGAGCTACAAAACATCCGAAAGCAGCAAATGAATGGCTGAACAACAGATAGAAGTGAGTGTGGCAGCCCAGAGAAGAGTGGCCATAGAGCAAAAGTTTACATAACATTAAACAAAGCGCACAATGGCACGAAAGCAGACTTAAGGACCCTGCTGATGAGTGCGAACGGACAGGCGATGGGGTGACTGCGGCCAAGAAAAGAAAATTTGTTTAGAGCTCCAGACCCGGCCAAGTCAAACAAAAACGAGTTGCGCATAATGAAGCCCAAATGCACAATGGACTGCAAGGACTTGAGGCCGGACGCGGGATACAATTTATAAATGTAGCCAGCTCTCGGGTTGCTCTTTTTGCGCCGAAGGAGCAGGGAAACTATAAGGAACAGGAACCCAGGGAAGGAGGAAATCTATGCCAAATTATCGGCAAGGCAACCGCAAAACTTAAACGCTGAGTTTCACTTTCCCGGCCTGCTGCGAAACTTTGCCACCCGTTATAAGAAATTATTTCATTAACAACATCAATTGGCAGTCGTTAGTGGCAACTTTCCCTCCGCTCCAGACAAAGTTTTCGGGGAAGTTTGCGAGCTTTATTTTCAGCAAATGTTATAATCGTGTTAGGAGACTAAGTTGCAAATAACTGTTTACCAATGGTTGAGCTGCACCGCTTCAATTGCGAGCGAAGTTTGCCAATCCAAGCTCCCACAATGGGTCTGGAAACAGATCTCGGAGTAAAGCTCCGATTTGCATAGTCGCCGAAGTCGGCAAAAAGGGTACTGCGCTGCGCCCCACTAATTCCTCTTTCTGGCCGACTGAGCCATAAACCGTGCGCACTTAATATAAAACATGCTTAAACGCCGCTGCTCCCTTCGGCGGCCATAAATAAATTATGAAAAACGCCTAACTACTTTCGACAGCTTATAAACGCCTACAAAATGGGTCGCCCACAACTACTCGGGTGTTGATTTACAGTTGCATATTCCCTGAGCTGCCCAAGCAGCTCGTCCTGTAGAGCTCGTTCTTTCGTCGTTTGCGACTGCGGTGGCTCGTAAAGCAATTCATTTCCCTTATGCATTTTGTATGTGTGTGCCAAGGGGCAAGGTATCCTATTATCCTTGTAGCCGCACTCCTAGTATCCTTGCGCCGTGCTCCCCTCGGGTCCTCGGCCCTCGAGTCCCACGAAACGTCTGGAAATGGCGCAACGGAAGCGCTTTTCAATGAAATTTATGACGCATGGAAACATTAGACGATCGTTGACGTTTACAAGTCCGTGGAGGTAGGGCACCTCATGGTACCACTTGCATTGCTATGGCATGTCGCTGGATGGCTAATGCGCTGACACCCGAGCGATTTATGAGTTCACCAAAGTTGGCCGCTGTCTGTTTTGGCGATGTTCGCTAATTTCGAGGTGCTATTGGGCCGAAAGAATTTCAATTAAATATAATTTATGTGGTCCCGAAAAGTTGTCATCTTGATGTGAGTGAGTAGCCAAGCGAAAGCTCCAGCTTTAAGAATTCAAGCTCAAGAAAACAGCAAAACCGAACCTATTTCACATTTTTTGCTATCTCACTTGCTGTGTAGCCGAGGGGTGGAAGGCTTTGTTTTTGCTGCCGTTTGCCAAATGGCCCGCCCATTTTCCAAAGGGAAAATAAGGAAAAGGGGTCTGAGCACCGTGCGCTGGTCGTGTAAGCAGCCAAGCAGCGGAAATGATTCGTCGTAATTTTCCTTTGTGTAATCAACTCCTTTGTAGGGAATATTTTGTATGTTCATATGCCCTGCCGACGCCGTTGCTCTTGAATCCCGATTCCCGACTGCCAACTCCCATCTCTACTCCATCCGACTCTAAGGAGTCGGAAGAGTTGCCTCCAGGCTGACTCCCACGCGAATCCGCCTTCTCCGTCGCCCTGTAAAGTGCGCTTTTAAGCGTGCTCCTTTATAGTTTTATTTTTCTGTTCCACTGAGAACTTTTCTGCCGCTAGATTTCACGCTCTTTTGACTTCTCCACAATTTAGTGGATCAGGTACAGTGCGGGGCTTAGGCGCAATTTCATGAGATTCCCTCTGGCAAGATGGGTTAATAATTATGCAAATATTTCAATTATTGAATGCCAAGACAATCGCCCTCCGATTTGCCTTTCATTCCCTTCCCAGAGAATTTTCAACGCTTGCCAACCAATGTCAGGTTGGGCAGGTGGTTTTTCGTGTTTCGAACAGCGACGAGTCAAACTTATTATCGCTCAGTCTTTCTGACTTTTATTATTAAGAAGTCTGTCTGTCTCTCTGTCTGTCTGTCAGTGGGTCCAAGAAGCCTGCTGTGGGCCAGTGTTGACGTCATAAATTCATCACTTCTCTGTTTTTGAGGTGGTGGTTGCTCGTACAAGTTGATTGATTTTAATAAAGGCGACTGATTAAGTTGGCCAAATATTGAACAGTGACCTTTCGGATAAAGCTTAGAATATGTAAGCTAACAACTATTGGTCTTGTTTTATAAATTATTTTTTTAGTTTTAGTTTATTGAAGAAATAGCATTAAAATTAATCAACTCCCCCTAACAAGATTTTTTTTTGGGTTGAATACAAATTTTAATTGTTTCCAAAATCTAACCAAAATATTATTCCAATTACAAACAATGTTGTGTATGTTTTGTCGTTCATGGTAGGTTTTTTCCGTTCTATAATACATCACATTTTAGGAAATATGTTCCTAAAAATATAGTAGATAGTTGGTTTAAATAGTTGGTCGAAAAATGAGCAGCAGACATTATGAATCCCTGATTGTTGCATAAGTTAGAGTGTAATACTTTCCACCTGGCCCGTAAAAGTGAACATGTCCAACAACCCGAAATAACAGAAAAAATGTGGAAAACGGAGAGCAAAACGGCTGGTGGCCAGCAGAAAAAGAACATCAAAGCGTTGTACACACATTTAAAGATCAAAAAGCCAAAAGCCCATTTAACCCGGTCCTAAGCGACACCCACACAGGCGAAGACCCACGCATACATGTGTTCCACCAGCCAAACAGCTGCCGCCCCGTGTTGATATAGACCTAAAGGACGTTCTGGCGGAGGGGGTGGCTGCCGGACAGACCTTTCACTTCTTGCCGCCCGGCTTGTCGGTTGCATTAATAAAAATTGTTCACCATATTGGTAAATCCATTATGAATATTACGGGCGAGCAGAAGGCCTTCAGCCTACCTCGTTTGGGCCCCGGGGAAGGGGACTCAGGACGGGCATGGGTTTGGCCAGCTGGTTTTGGGTGGGCACGGACCTAGCGGTCGGAGCGATGTGCTTATGGCGGAGAGCAGCATGAAAAGATTGAAATTGAAATTTGTGTTCCTGCATTGGAGCCTCAGCGGCCCCTATGCGTTTTCCCCCGCGCATCCGCGTTCTTTCCGCACCGCCACCATTTGATCCCCTCCTGCCATCGTAATTGTGTGCGAAAAGCAAAGCAAATGTTTACGTAATAAATTTACGTGATTGAAATATGTCGAGTTGGCAACAAAAGTGGCCAGCACTGACCCGCTCCCCCTATTTATTCTCTATCTGTGCCGTCTGGCTAACGAATCCGGAGTCCGTTCTTTCCCGGTTGTGGCGTAAATTTTTACACATGTATGGAGTTGGGAGTTGGGGGTTGGGAGTTGTGTGCGAGTGGTGTGACGGGGGGTCGGGATGGGTAAAAGAGTCGGTCATTTTTATTAGTTGCCAAAGCGTTTGGCGGTTGTTGCTGCTGGCTGTTCGCCGTTCACTGTTCGTTGCCTGAAAAACCGCAATTTGTGCAAAAATTATGAAACGAGACTTTGGGCAAACACAATCAGCGCCTGGGTGAGTTTTTATGCAGTCAAATTAGTGTGTTACTTGTAGGGCGGCTGAAAGGCAGGCAGGATGTGCCGAAAGATACAATGTCGCTGGTCGCTGTATCCATAAGCGGATAAAGGGCAGTGGATTTTGGGGGAATCCAAAAATTAGGCGTAATTATGTTGCTAGCTTCAGAAGAAAAGTTTTGGGTTGGCAAATGAAGTTCGGATATCCCCGTCTTAGATGCATTTTCCTATAATCGAGTCACGAGTTTCCCGAGTTGACAGCTCCTTCCGCCCACCAGTCAAATCCACACCATTTGCACCTTGTCAGCTGCTCGTTTCTTCCAATCACCCGTTCTTTATCCACTATAAGTACACATGGCAAACTAAAATGGATAAGAGTGAGCTTCGAAAGAAAACCTAACCACGCGCAATTTGTCGTGTGTGGATGTGGAAATTGATCCAAGTGATTCCCCAACTTACCCACCCACCCACTTCGCCAGCGTCTGAAAAGTATTTACTGCGTCGTCAGTCATTCAATTTATCGCATTTCTTTGGCTCGAGTCAAGCCCAAGCAAACTAAACCAACAGAGGAATCTGTCAGGACGCTCCCCGTCACCTCTTCTCCGGCTTTTAGATTTGGTCTTGGCTCCGACTTCGACTCCGTCTTCTTTCGCCGGCAATGGCGACAAGTTCATACGTCTTATGACTTCCCGTTGACGGAAGTGAGCTCCGGGTTCGTGTGTGCCCGTAAGTGTGGCCCGAAGTCTGGGGCTGCGTCTTCTTTTAGGTCTCGGGTGCAGCTTACATCGAAATCACTTTTATAATTGGCACGCAGCCAGCCAAAAGAAAAACTCGGAAAAGAATATCCGTGTGGGGGCCAACAGAATAGAGGGCAGACGGGCTTAAACTGTCTGCAAGGTTTTTTTCGTAGATCTCAGGATGCGATGTCTGCACAGACCATTTGTCAGATATGACATTATATTAATTGAAATTACTTTCGGGCTTCAAAAGTGACCCCGGGAGGAGCGGCTTCAAAGTCAATTCAATTCGTCTATGAAATAATAAACGACAAAACAGGGCGATGCACAAAAACGGTCACCCTAATTGAATTGGTAAATATTTAAATAAATATAACCGCAGATAATTAAAACAACAAAAGCCAAGCGACAGCGATGGATGGACACGTCTAAATTAAGAGCTCGACAGCAGGTACGAAAAAAGTAAAATGGGATTGCGGTAGTCGGAGGACGAAGGTGAGCCAGGACACACAGGTGAATGGGCGCTCATGTCACATTCCAACCACAAAAGCAATTAAATTTCCAATTAAATTGCATTCACTTTTCTACATTTTGGTCCGCTGAAAATGCGGCGATTTATTTAAATTGTTAATTAGGAAAGGCAATTCCAATGACAAATTGATCAGGTTACGCCTGGCCTCAATCGTTAACAATGGTTTCTTCTCAAACGTCCCTGACTCTTTGTTAGGGGCAACACCCCACACCAGATTCTACAAATCTGTTTAAAGTATCCACTTCCTGAAATATTTCGCCGCCTTTAATGCGTTACATTTGCAAAGAGTGTTCACATCACGAAGATATTCAAGAAAGAATCCAGCAATTACACAAACTCCGGCAGAAGAGACCAAACACGGAGAGAAGCCCGCCGGAAAAGAAATAATTTTTAACAAACGTTTTTATAGTGTTGTCATGTACGATTAATTGCGGCTCATTAAACTTTATACGGCTGCAGACGCCCCAAAGATGTCCATTCCCACTCCAGCCCTTGGTTTTGGGGGCTTAGTGGTTTGGGGGAGAGGGTGCTGGGTCACGACTCAGACAACCGAAACGGACCCTTGTTTGGGACAGTGACCACGAAGGATTTGCTTTATTTTTTTTTGTGACTATTACTTCATTTCTGAAATACTCGAGAAGCCGATTAAGCAATAGAAATTAAGTTAGGAAAATGGCAAATTTTGGTTTATATCGCATTCAATTGCGTATATTTGTATATTTGCATATTTGTAATAATAAGTGTATTCTCGATTCGGGAGAAAAATTGATAAAGTCCGTGGACGACAGAGTACGACCTTATTTTATGGTAAAATATAAATTTACAAATTATAGGTTTCTTAAAATATATTTCTCGAATATTTTAGAGCGGTTATTGATCTATTGGACGCAACAAGGCACTCTGATTTGCCTGGCTTTGGTATCATCCATATCACTGCGCACTTACATGGAACACAAGAAATAGTACACCATTTTTTGGCAGAGCCTTGGCAACTCTGCCATCAAATCCGAATACGGGAGCTTTACTGGAGTGCATTTTTTGTATTTGATTACAAAGTTCTTACGGATTTACGTGATAATAAGGAATGCCAGCGTTGCCTCTACGTCCGCACATTTTGCAAGAACAAATTGCTAAAATTGGCCTTCCAGTTCGTCAGAAAAAGCCAAGGAAATGTCTGCATTTGATCTGCATAGATCAGTATATCTTTATAGTCGCCTTAAGTGGTATTCTTTTGTTTGTGCAGCAACTTCTTCAGATCGTCTTCAGCACGACGATAAGCTCTTTTATCGGCCAGATTTTTTTGAATGCATGAATCTGCGACACAAGGCTCTTTTCGACGTCACCAAAGCCTCAGGTTTGAAAGAACACAAGATGGGTCTATCATCTTAAAAAAAGAAAAAAAAAAAAATATTTAAAAATAACTGGTTGGTACCAAAAAAAAGACAATTTATTAAAAAAAAAAACACTTTCCGAATGTTTTTATAGCAACTTCAGGATATAGTCGTACGATGTTAAATTAATTTAAACCGAAACTATCTACTGTCGATGATTTAGATCAGATTATGATTTAGGACAACAAATATACTTTTTTTCTTATTATTTCTATAGCTACTATATGATTTAGTGAAGCGCTCTGGACGTTATTATACTGTTGCAAAAGATTTATTCAGATAGGTGTTGCACTGAGAGAATAGTTGGCGTATATCGACTAGACTATTGATACTGATCAAGAAAATATATTTATTTTATTTGGTATTTTTTATTGCGTTCCAAGCTTCTGACTGACTAGTTTTTCTACACCCTAGCGGAATGTTAAAAACTTAAGGAACAGGGAGGGATCGAAACATAAATTACCCATTAACAAACGGCGTATTTAATTACGACACTGCAATTATGCTTTTACGGAACGTAGTGCGAGTTTTCGACCTTAAGTTGAAAATGCGGTCTCTTTTAGACCTCTTTTACAAATATGTCCTCTATTAAGTTGCACCAAAAACAGCAAACAACTGGTTCTATACCTCTATTTAATGTTCATACTTTGTTAGCATGTTAATATATAATAGAATACTATTTTAATCTTTATTAAAAAAACCGATAACAAAATTGTTTGATGATATTATTTAAGCATTTATATATGCCCATTATTTTAAATCATTTTACCAAATTATAAGTACTGATCCTAAAAGTATGCACTAACTTATTTACACTTTACGGAAGTACCCAAAGTACTAACGTTTTGAGTGCTGTATAGCGCCATCTATGAAACCATGGGATAACAACAGCTGTGATTGTGTCATTTTAAAATACAAAATTTCCTCAGTTTACCAAATACCCGAATCTTCGAAAATAAAGCAATGATCACGTCTTTTAATTTTAAAACAAAATAATTTTGCTTTTATCAAGCCAGAGGAAATAATATATACATCCTTTAGTAAATTTAAATTGCCTATCTCGAAAAACTAAAAATAACAATTATTAATAGCTGATATTTACATTTTATAAATTTTACATGCGTTTATATTTTGTGCGCGTGAGCAAAAAATATTCTTGGATGTAAAATTTAAAATTAATTTTATCAAATATATAATCCTTAAGCCTCAATACGAACCTCATATAAATTAAAAATTTTCCGATGTGGCATTATGTTATACATTAACTATTTTTGTACTTCAATCACAACTTTACACTAATGTAATTTTTTAAAGTCCATTAAGTATATAATTAAAAAATTAACTTAATTTCTAATAACACATGAAGAACTTTTTTGGACGACTACTTTTAAATATAATATACGTGGTTGGGAAAACCCGTCTGTTTTTATATTTTTAAGTAATACTATGTAAATGTATAAAAGAATATATGATATGTGCTCATTAGCCCAATAATAAAGCTGATATTTTCCATTTTCATTGCATCATTGTACAAATTAACCGAATAAATCAAATAGGAAGTTTTAAAATTTTTTGTCTTAAATTTTTTTGATAGACTCGAAAGCTTTCTCAATTGTAAAATGTTTGCATTCAATTAAATATTTTCAGGACCTCATCTCAATTGACCTTTCTTATTTTTTTAAGCATTCTATAAAATGTCAGTAAGGAGATATGCCGATCCTTTACAATTTCACAGGATCAAAGTCGAATACAATACATACATCTTTTTCAAAATTCCGCAGCATAGACCGAGCCGCCTATATGCGATTTTTCAGCTAAGTCTAAAATCTCACTTCGGCTTTGAAATGAAATGTTGCCTTCCAATTAAAACATCAACTGACAAGGGCCAGCAAGAAACGACAAAAAAGAAATATAAGTATCGAAATGTCTGCATCGCATTTTAATTGTTGTCCCAATGGCTCCCATTTATTTATTTGCAGCGATCCTTACGGACAAATGCGGCGGCTGGCGACGACGAGCATCCAAACTAGAGGGGAGCTGCATTCGGGCAGCGTTTTCGGAATGTTTTCAAATCAAATATCGGTAGTTGTCAAGGGGGACGAGGGTCTGGCTAGCTGACGTTGATTGCCTTTGACTGCGTATTTATTTGTATGGGCCGTCTGTCAGAAGGTCTTTCGGTCCGCTGGTCAGTCGGTTTGGTTACATTTTTTCCGAGTTTGTTGCAGGCAGCATTGTTTTGTTTCTGCTCTTTGCATGTTGCGTCATTTTCATTTTGTACACTATGGAGTTGTGTGTTTTACGCTTTTTGTCAACATTTTGTTTTCAGATGCTTTTGTGTACTTTTTTACAGCATTCGCTGCTGCCTTTAATGAAATGTTTTGACTTCAACACCGCCCAACCCGTACGCTACATCAACACAATGAGAAAAAACCACTGGCGGATCTTCGAAATGAATTTTAAAGAGCAGTTAGAGTATTTCAATCGACGATAATCAGTTTTATTAGATTTTCAGCAGCCTTATCAAAAGAACCTCTCTAGAGGACTTCAACTGCAACTCGAATTTGACTTTCCACTCACGGCACGCTAAACATAATAAAGACGTTTGTCGGCATTCACCTACCCTCGCATCCATCAGGTTCGTCAATTGGTTTAATGACGCAGCGAAGTATGCAACAAAATAATGCAAGCAGACCGACGAAGGACCAGGATCCGCAGCCCAGCACAGACATCGTCTCATTCAGAGTCTTTCACTCGAAATCACTTGAACAGCTTGCACATTTATGCAACTCACTTCACACAATCAGATTGGGATTTGGCCTCGGATCACTGCAAAAATCACTTCCGGCTATGCATGCCGCCCAGCTCCTCCTTTTCACTGCCCATTGCAATGCAGTCAACTCTGAAATTGCTTGGATTGGCGTTTGTTTAGCAACTGTCGCAAGCCTCTCAGTTTTTCACCCTCTTTCCCGCCGACTGTGAAAATCTGCCGATGTTGCACTTGACCAACTGGCAAAGAGCAATTTTAGTCCAAAAATGTTAATTGAATCTGAAGTGTCGAATAGGCGGCAAGAAAATCAATAGTACCATCATCGAGTGAACACAACGAACAGAGAGTCTGATAGGCCATTGGCGAAAATATAATAGTGACGTTGTGAAAAATATTAATGGTCTACCATCAATGGATTACATATTCACACGTCTTCAAC
Organism: Drosophila santomea; assembly: GCF_016746245.2. Classification (NCBI taxonomy): domain Eukaryota; kingdom Metazoa; phylum Arthropoda; class Insecta; order Diptera; family Drosophilidae; genus Drosophila; species Drosophila santomea. The sequence goes on from NC_053018.2 coordinate 22,845,093, forward strand.
TTTAATATGATAAATAAAAACGCTTATGTATTTTATTTATACATATAAAACACCAACAAAATTGGAACATATGTAAGTTAGGCCGGGAATTGACAAAGACATATGATAAATTGTTAAATCCGCCAGAAACAATTTGGTTTAACACCCGTTTAAAAGGACGAAATCGTACTTTGATAACTTTTAAAAGCTAATAATTAAGCAGATGTTTTTTCGGCACCATCTCCATACTATTCCCAAGACTACTGATCCGATTTATCTTTTGTCTCGGGTGTAATTAAATATTAAATTATAAAAAAATAAAATAAAAAATTAAGGGTGCTTGACGATTGCATTCATGGCAATCAACCAATTTTAAGTTGGTGGCCATTTAATGACTTCATTCACAAATTGTCCGTTCACATTTATGGCTAGCAACACATACTTTTATTTCCAAATTTTTTTAGTGAACAAAATTATGTTCCACTGTACCCATAAGATAAGAGTGTATTTAGTGTATAGAAAAGAAGATTGTAGGACAAGTAAGAATTTAAGAATTTTAACAAAATAGCCTAGAGTTCATAAAATGAATTATTTGCTTACCATTTAACAGTTTTTTACCTATAGACTCGAACGCTTTTAGTTTTGTTTTAGTTTTTTTTTCACATTTTCCAGCACTTATAATTAAATTTGTTTGTTTGTGTACCGCACTTTTCTTTTATTTTATTGCATAATTTTTATTGCATCATTTTAATTTATAGACGTATTACTAATCTTAATTAAGAAAGTTTTGGAGAAGCACTGGTAATAATAATCAACTACGATGTTTAATTTAAGGTCCTATTCAAACATTCTATATTTCACAACCATTTATAGTTCAAGAGAGCGATTTTGGGAAGTATGCATGGTTAATTTGCCTTAAGCTTATACCCAATTTGTTGAATTAATCTAAATACAATATGCAATTCTAACTGATATTACTAACTGAAAGTGGTGCGAAGACCAAGACTAGCAATTAACGGAATCCTTTATTTTGTGGACGTCTTAACTAACGACATTGGGGTATATTCCGTAGAAAATGATTAGGTTACTTATTCTATATTAATAGTGTCCAAGGCCTGGATCATTTTTTTTGGAGATCTACTACAGTTACGACCTCGGATTTCATATCATAGGTCAGTTTGTATAGACGATATGTTTACATTGCTTGTTCAAGCACTCAAGTACAAATCAATCGCGGACCGTACACACACGCACCGGTGGAAGACTCTGGGAAGTATTACTGGGAAAATGTTTGTTTCGGATGCCGGCACTTCGTCGTTAGCAACCTTTCATGACCGTAATTCGCGCAAAACTGATCCTTAACGCATTCCGAAAAGTTTAAGTTCGCCATCGCTGGCGAATTGTGCAACGAGCACGAACCTATCCAACTACACGAGTCCTTGGGGCAGCCGACGACGAGGCGAAGCACGGACGACGACTTCGCACGAATACCTCTACGAACTGTCAGCCGGCAAATAAGGAGACAACGGAGCTGTGAAATGGAGACAAAAGCAGAAACAAAATCATCAAAATCTCAACAAATAAACGACGATTGCTGCCTTCAGACGAAGGAAAGTTCTGTAACACAATGATGCAATTCAGTAAGCGAATAATGTTACAGTAAATAATAAATTCATGAGTGATATTTGCAATTTTAAGCTAAGTAAACTTGACATATATCCTATTCAATTATCATGGCCCCAGTATGCAACAGCATTTCCAGTAAGCATATACCAGCATCAGCCTTAAACATGTTGCCTTTCCGAATTCGCCTCAAACAAAATCACTGGCGAAAAGGACTCGAAACTCTACACTCTCCGCAGTCAGTTTGAAGCTCATACATAAACATTAACTTGGAGCTTTTCCAGGAAGCACTGAGAAGAACTGTTTAAACTAGCCCTTCCTGGAATCATTGGAGCTAATAGAAAAAACATGATAAATTTGGAAAGATGAAACTTATAATTCCCGTTTGCCTATTCCAAATTTGACGCGAAAGTGAATTGGATAATAGTGATCGAAAACCATTAACAGAACCAAAAATTTGCTAAATTTTACTTCCTTCTTTGTGCTTTTCTGTTATTGTGTTTTAACTTCTGGCAAAGCAGTTTTGAAAAAAATTACTTCTGTCCCACTTTTGTTTAAGTAAAGTTATTCAACGTCTTGTACGACTGACAAATTAAATAAAGTGGCACTTCAAACGAATATTCATTTCTCTAAAAACCTTCGATTATGTCCTAGGCAAATTCAAGGAATTCAAAACAGGAGCGGGGGATTCCTAAAACTGTGAAGGCTGGATTTTTCGGGATTCTAATGTACAACCACGAAATAGATTTTAATATATCATATATGTGAATAATTTAAAATTTAATGATATAAAATAATTTTACATAATAGCGTAACATTTATCGCAAAATAGTTTTAAGCAAATAATATCAATTTAAATTTTACATATTAGACCTTCTCTTCAAAGAAAAATTTTAAGGATATACATATATAGTATCAAAAGTATCATAGTAATATAGTATCAAAAGAAGAAAATATAATTTTCGATACAAAATTAATTGGTTTCTTTATTTTTATTTTATTTATTAATACGTTTTTATACCCTTTTATACTCAATAGCCGAGTCGATCTGGCCATATCCGTCTGTCGGAGCGTCCGTATAAACGTCGAAATCTCAGGAACTACAAAAGCTAGAAAGTTGAGATTAAGCATACAGACTTTATAGACATAGACGCAGATCAAGTTTGTTGCATGTTGCCACACAAACTCCAACGCCCACAAGCCGCCCAAAATTAAATTTTTTTGCTAGTCTTATAAATTTCTATCGATTGGCCAAAAAACTGTTTTCCACGACCACCCTAACGCACTGGTATAAAATATATGTTTTCAGATGGTATAACAAATAAGTTTAGGTAGCTACCATTATATTCAAACTGTAATTTATTTTATATTTTTCTTTATGAAAATTTAATCGGAATGTAATGAAAAAAATTATGATTATATATAATTTTAGCTACCTTCGCTATTGAATATGCTCAACTTTCTACAGCTTGATTTCTTGCACCGTGCCTCATAAATAAATATCTCTTACCTCTTAATATTTATTGGCATTCTGTTTCAAAAGGTAAAATCAAAAACTTTTTTAGAGTTTGGTGGTATTGTTACATTTCAGTCTTTATGATCTAAAAAATCTAACCCAGATCGACACTTGCTCAAGGTATTCAGATTGTGATTGATCAGTCAGTCAAACCAAAATAATAATAAAAATATACCCGTTAAAAAAAGTGCCTCGCCCACACTATTGAAAACTTTTAGTCTTGTAAATTTTTTTTTTTCACGAGCTGAGTAACGAGTATCAGATAGTCAGGGAATTCGACTATAGCGTTCTCTCTTGTTTTATCTTCAAGTATTGGTACACTATGTTGTTTACCCGTTTTTCGTAGAGTAAAAGTGTATACTATATTAGAGCTAGTAGATTAGTCCCTAATAAACTTTGAACATTTAGTTGGTTTCTGTAGTTAAAAATTTTAGAAGTTTACATGTGCGAATTTGAAACAAAAATGTGTGGAGAGAGCTAAAGACGAAGCAGAATATCGAGCTGAAACTGTTACCAAATTTAATCGTAGAATTGCCGCCAAATTATACAATATTGCCCAAGTTTTACAATACAAACCGCATACAATTTAGTGAATAAGAAATATCCGGTCATAGGCCTGCTATAAATCAGACGAATTATTGAAACAAAGCATCTGCATCAAGGGAAATAAAGCATTGCAACCACTTAACAGATTGGGAGGTGGCTCCTTAATATTTTGGGTTTGTTTTACTTTCTTCGGCCACATTTGTAAGGTAATCAACAATATGTAAGTATTTTAAATAATTATGGCTTTGAGTCTGGGAATAGACCCTTTCCATTCAACACCTGGATTCTGCAAAATGACAAAGTTCCGTTCCGCAAGGATTGCATACCTAACAAATTTTTAACGGACTGGAGCAAATACCTCCAGTCCTAAATATCATTGAAAATGTTTGGTGTTTCATAAATCGGAAAAGTACCATTGACAGGCATCGAACTCTTGATGATACCGTTCTTGGTAGTCAATTGGTTCAATTTACCGTTAAATTTACACAAATCTTAGTGAACTCAATTCCAGCCAGGCAAACAGCTATGGATGCTAAAGATGGTATTAATAATTATTGTTACACAATTGCCACGAATTTTTGTTAAATTAATATTTCGTTATAAAAAATAAAGACATCAATACTATGCTAAATACTTATGACGAGAATAAAACATGTCTAAAATCTTTTGACAACTGATAAGGACTTACAGTTACTTTCTGCTTTGTCCTAGGAAAAAAGGGTATACTAGATTCGTTGAAAAGTATGTAACAGGCAGAAGGAAGCGTTTCCGACCATATAAAGTATATATATTCTTTATCAGAATCAATAGTCGAGTGGATCTAGCCATGTCCGTCTGTCCGTTCGTCTGTCCGTTTGTCTGTCCGTCTGTCTGTCCGTCCGTATGAACGTCGAGATCTCAGGAACTACAAAAGCTAGAAAGTTGAGATTAAGCATACAGACTCCAGAGTAATAGACGCAGCGCATGTTGCCACGCCCACTCTAACACCCACAAACCTTTCAAAACTATCGTTTTATTTGGTTTTCAAAATTTATTGTCAAAAACCCACTCATATAGACTGTAATTAACTGTCTTAGCCAAAGAGAAAATAATGCTGTGAGGGCGTGGGCGGAGATGACAAGTCATCACTCATTTCGTTTTCAACCATCGTTGTGGGAAGACGGCAGTGGCCAGCTTGCTGTAGATGTTTATCGCAGTATCGATCATGGTATCCGAGGGCCGTGTCGGAGAAATCGATTGGCGACATGTCGACATATGGAGTAAAGTGGGCTGGTCCTACTCACATTTGTTGCATATGTCTTCGCTGCGTCATTTTTTGTGGCATCACTGTGTGCGGAAATAAATGAATTGAAAATAAGTTGAAAGAAAATGGGGTGGTCCATTCGACAATCGTAGAGTGAAAGCTCTACAAGATGCGAAAGGTAAAAAAATTATTTTCGAAACATACACATATAGGTATATATGTAGGTAAACACTCGGAAAAGATTTTCTCACTTTTTCTACGATTTTTGTTTGTCTTCATTCAGTTATAAAAAATAAATTCATTTGGATAAGAGAGTACTATCTTTCTATCTGGTTAGTTACGCGTCCATTGTTTTAAGTTATTTCAATTTTTAGTTAAATAAAATTATGTTTTTAAGAAAGCTTATACGAATTTAAAGACACGTATGGTTGATGACGACAGGGTTAAATATTTTCGTTTTGTAATGTATCTAATAGTCGAGGTAGTCTATAATTTATACCGCTTATTTATTTTGCCTTTTGAGAATTATTATTTTTCAATTGCCAACAAAATACATAAAACAGAAGCATAGTAGATAGAGAGATTTTAGCTACACATGTTGAATTGCAGATGTTGATCGTCCTTTTGCTTACTAATTAGGAGATTTGTTTACAATGTATGAAAGCTTTCGTTCCCTTTTAATGACGGCGAATTCGACACCACTTTGTGTAGACTTTACGCGACAGAGAAAGAGTGAATCGGGAAGTGGCAGTCGTAGAGAGAGATAGATAGCGAAATCTCCACAAAAGCTTTGCCCAAGGGTATTACTTAGGGTTGAAGCATTAGAAGGCAATGCCGTATAAATTGAATTTAAGTATCGCAATAGTATGAACAAAAGCAACAGGAGCATTAAGATCGTCGCATGCGCCACACAAATTAATAATTGTATCACAATTAAATGCCACTAAATTCCTTAAAAATTGAATTATAAGCTTACACTTTCGGTAGTCAAATCATTCAGGCTGCCCCAATGAAACGTATTGCAAATGCAATCAATGTCATACACTTGAAGCCCGAATGCAAAGCATTCCCAAGCAATTAGTTCACACACACATATGCAAGTGAACGAGTGGAAAAACCACCACCACTCGAGAGTGATTCCCCGACCATTTTCACCACGCACGGAGCTTTAATCGTCCTGCCACACACACGCACAACCCTCCAACGAGCAAGGATAAAAATAAAATACCATTGCATACTGTGGGGCACTCCTTCTATTTGCTGAGCACGTCTGCTTGACTCTCTCTCGCCGCACATGCGCACTGCTAGCTGCCCTTAACCGCGTCCTCGGACCAATCCGAGGCGCTCCTGAAAACTTTATGAGCTCGGCCTGGATCTGCCAATCAGGACGTTGTACATTTCCAGGCAGGCGCTGCACTCGGGTCCCTGCAAGTGCATGTCGGTAGGCGCAAACGCTGTGCAGGGAAGTTCGATCCAAGGGGGTTTGGAGTCCTGTTTGCCGCGCCCAAGTGTCGATTACTGGCATACTCGTTGGTTGCATATCTGTAGGCTCAATTACACGGAATCCACACTCACACTCACACTTAGCCGATGCATGCGGATTCGGAGGTGTTTGCTCTGCTAGGTGACAACTTTTCATACCAACGCCTGAAAATATGCAGGGATTTTTCTTGCATTTCAATCCTTTTCCCATGCACACAAGGGTAATTGGGGTCGTTCTCGTACTCGTCGTTGTGCTGTGTTGATTTTTCGCCTTGCATATTTCCAGGCGCCTCTGATTGCTGCTCCTTCCGTCTTTAGGGTCCTTCCTGGTCATTTATGATGACGTTTTCCTTCGGCCGACTCCCATTTCACACGAGTGCCACTGCGCTGCCATCTTGTTTGCTCTGAAAGTCAGGTCAGCATATTTGCCAAGCAAAATATATTTCTTTCATTCTAAGTGTGAAAATTGTCTTCCTCCGTTGCACTTTTGATTGCCGTTTTTCACTGGAGTGGTAGCATTTGGCCGGGCCAAATCAGAGCGAAGTGGTTAAAATTGTTGACGAGACATTTCCTATTCTTTCTGAGTCAAAGGGGAATCTGAAGGCAATCAGGTTCGGCAAAAGCAGGTCTTTCTTGAAAAAACAATAGGTTTTGGAGAATGGACTTGGGGTATTTGGCTCATTTCTGGACGTGTGTGTACCCCCATGTAAAAAATTCTTTAGTGGATTTATTTATCTAGCTTTATTGGAACTGGAATTAAAATAGTTCAATTGGATCGCATTACAACCAACGTAGTGATGAATCACAAATGTGCCTTACATCGCCTAATAATACTGAATGCCAAGTTGTGCCATTTTTGCACGAGTATGTATATTTGAAGCATTTCACTTCCGTAAAAGCCTAGTCTTTTCACAAGAAATAGTAATGAGCAGCCAGTGAAAGTATGGCATTAGAGTAAATGTAGCGAGTGTAGGCATTAAAGAACGACCCTCTCTTAAGGCAGCTCGCATAATCCGCAGGGCTCAAGAAACAAAAATCACACATAAGGGCAGAAGCGATGGTCACAGGCCAGAGTCTGCATTCTGTCGACCTACAGAATGGGCAAGTGTCCTATTTGCACAGCCCGCAGGAGGCAAAGCACGTAACTGCATCCGTAAATACATAGGGCAGTACACAGCCACAATCACAGCCGTACAAACACTGGTACCTGGCCCATGACAGCTGCAAGGACTAAAGCCCAAAGACGGAATTGAGTTAGAAGAGCCAAAGAGCTTAAAATCAAAAGTCAGACCGGCCTATGTAAATAAATGCAGTATGCAGGCGGAGACGGGGACGGGGACGGGGACGAAGGCCGAGGCCGAGGCAGCCGGAAATGGGGAAAGGCAGTCAGTCACGGAGTGAAAGCAGAACGAGGAGCAAACAGAAAACAAAAGGAGCCCAGAAGAGCACAGGACTCGGAGGAGCGAAGGCAAGACATTTATTTGGCCAACACCAGGACCCAGGAAGTAGGCACAGACCTTGTTGAACAAAGCTGGATGGCGCCTTAGTTTCGACAGACCCGATTCTGATTAAGCGCATAGGTCGTCGTCTGACTTGCAGCCCGAGCACAAGCCCATCCGTATCCATCTGTCGGTCTGTCACTTCGTCTGGCCATCGACTGTCGCAACCGCAAGAGAAAAATGGGGAAAAAATTCAGAAAAACTGAAAACGCCAACAAATGGTTAGGCGGTTGGTTTTTATCTACTTTTTGCGCCGTGCATTGTTGCAATGTAACGGCGTAAGCAGAATTACGTGCAATTGTTTTCTGCAGTGGTTCGTGCACATAAATGCGGCATTGGGGACTCGGGACTTGGAGCTGGGCTCTGCGCTGGGTAAACATAGACACGTTGACTGCATCTAGGATGAGCACCACGAATGACTGACTGCCTTGTTGAATGCACGCAGCAGAATAAGACTGCGGATTCCCTGCCTGGGAAACCAGGGGATTAAAGGCTTTAAGACCAATGTATTAAGCAACGAAATAAAGATAGCTTAGACAACTAAATCCATTTGCAGCCATTTGCCATTTAAGTGCCTAATCTTGGCATTAAATAAAGTGTGTTCAAATACCGCCTCTTTCTTTATTCATTAATTCAATAAATTTGTCAATCACCAAAAGATTACTAACTTACTGGCTAAGACATGTTTTTTCAACTGGAGAATCCAACATTAAAATATTTCTCGATTACAGCGGATCACCTACGGAATCGCTTTCATAAAACTAAACACCAGCTAGGACCCTTAGTTGTAGGCAGGTGACTAGGCAGGTGATTTTACGGCTGGGATTTTATTGACCTAAACACAACACTCACCCATAAAATCAATTTAGTTCGATCACTCATTTTGAATCGCTTGCTGCACGGAGCCAATTACACGTTCATTTCGGCGTATCTAAATAATAAATGCTTTGAACGAGTAGCTCAATTTAGTTAATGTGCAGATTGGTCACTCGATCTATTCAAATATTTAAAATAACATGCACTGATGACCAAACGCAATTAACATGTTCATTCCAGCTAACTTTTTCGAGACCAAATATACAAAGTGTTTAGAAAACGTACATTATTTTTTAATTTAATATTGGAGGTCTTTAAAGTAATGACACTTGTTATATTGTTTTGGTATCTATTTAAAAATGATTTTAAAATATGAACGTAGTGTTCGGTACAAAATTAAAATATACGCTCTTAATAGCTCTTTTTAAATGTTTTGCCCTGATCATAATAATCGATTTTGACACAAAGTCGGCACTTAAAAGCTAATGTTTTTGATACAAACCTTAGTAAAAGTTATCACTCCAGCAGTCTCAGTTTTTGAAAATGGCAAAGATAGTCCTAAGTATATCGGTGTCATTCGTGTGTCTTATAATCGCGGCAGTACCCGTGGTAAGTATTCCTTGATCTGAACTGGTCTTAGTAAAGCACACCTTGAAATGTTTTTAGACGAATAAAATCCTAATGCTGGAGAGTCAGTGTGGCAACATTAATCGCAGCTATTTTTCTAATTTCACGATGTTGGTAAAAAACTCGCAGATGAATTTGGAATTTTTTTTGTTACGGGTTTTGGTCCCGGGTATCACAATGGACATGGAATTCTTTATTAGCATGCAGAACTCCTATAAGTTTCAGAAAATTTTCCAATATACGCTGGATATGTGCAACCTTCTGGCACAACGAAGAAACAACATGTTCAAAAAATGGTTTGCGACATTCTTCAATGCAGGTAACTTTAAAAAATATTGCCCGGTCGAGCCCAACTTTTACTACCTGAAGAACTACAACTATAACACGCTATTTATTCCGAAGTTTTTATATGCTGGAAAGTATAGAGTAAAATTTGACATGAACCAAATAAGAAAAATTGATGGTATCCGATACTTTGTGGTGGGGTGTGCATTCGAAGTTGAAATAAAGTAAGCAATGACTAATTCGCTTAATTTTACATGTTGCCATCAATTAAAATTAGTTTAGTCTGGTTGCCGTCTGGATGAAAATTTATTTTACACATCATTATTCGCTCGACATCAGCATGGAATTGTTGAAAGTTTGTTCTATTGTCTCCCTGATATTTGCCCATGTACTGGAAATCGCAGGGGCTGTGAGTATTTATTAATTATTCGTTTAAGAGCCGGTTTATGTAATACAATCCTTGCAACAAAGTCTTCCCTCATCTTCCAGATGGGAAAGTGCAAGTTCAGTCCGACGTATTTCCAAAACTTCACCTTAGAAATTAGAAACAACACATTGTACATGGATATGACCACCTCCAAACCGATTCACCGCGGCCTCAAGGTCTTCCTCAACACCCAGATCAGCCTCGACAAGGGCAGAAGCTATCAACGCCTTTTCGCCCACATCCTGGACACCTGTGGGGTGGTTTCCTCGGTGAGAGGAAACCTCTTCAAGAGCTGGTTCGATAGTATGCTGAAGCACGGAAACTTCATGGTCAACTGCCCTGTTCCTGCGGGTCACTACTTTTTGCGGGACTGGAAGCTGGACTCACAGTTGGTCCCGCACTATTTGCTTCCCGGAGATTATTGTATCACTGCTCACTTTTTCTTTGGTAAGCACAAGTCGAAGCAAGAGGACTTTTTTCTCGACTTGGAGGTCTATGCCCTTTTAAAAGCCACATAGGATGTATATTTGTAAAAATCAGCCAATTGATTCGGGTTCATTAAAAAATTAAAAAAAAAAGCTTAAAAATGCGACATTTCGAAGTAATTTAAATCCAATTAGCAAATCATCTTGTGTGCAATTGAATAACATGGCATCGTTTGGATCATAATGCAGTCACTCAGACCTCACATCGGAAGTACCAATGTTGAAAATAGCGTGTATCCTAATCGGAATATCCGTTTCCCAGTCAGAGGTAAGCAAATATCACCAAGAAAGATCGTAAACCTTATTGACTCCGCTTCCAACAGTCCAGCTCAGTGGCCGTGACTCGGGTACAGTGCGAGAAGAACTCCAAATTCTTTGACACCCTGAACGTGACGTCTGTGAATGGTACAATCTACGCGGATGTACATCTACTCCAGACCCTCAAGGCGGGCTTTCGAGCACACGTCGATGTGCAACTGCGTCTCAGCAATGCCAGAAACTTTCAGAGTCTGGTCCAAGCCGACACCGACTATTGCGAGCTCCTCTCGACCCTGAAGGACTCACTCTTTCGGCGCTGGATCAAAAGCGTGTCCAAAAACAGCAATTTCATGGAGAACTGCCCTGTTCCGGCGGGGCATTACTACCTAAAGGGCTGGCACGTTGACATGGGCCTTGTGCCCTCCTATCTACTAAGCGGCGACTACCTCCTAAGTGCCCTGGTTTACTACGGGAAGTATCGCACCAAGAAGCAGATGTTCCTTGTTCGGTGCATGGTGGAGGCAACAATGCATAACAAATAGAAACGAGTTCAATGTTTCGTTTGAGAGTGTCTAATTATTTGATTCAACAGTTTGGCCAAATAATCAATCTATCACGCAATTCAAACAGAACAACAAGCCCATCATGTGGCTTTAAGTGCAATAACCAAAAATCAGTTTTGTTGGCGTTTGGCAATGTTCAAGTTGACATCATCACGCAATGTTTTCAGGGAAACTCGTACTCTTTGTTCTGGGCTGGATTGTTGTAACTGTTTTTATAAAGCCGAGCGTGGTGAGTCATTGAGTTTGTTTCTCAAGGTCTTTTTAAGAATATGCTTATTAGGGCGCCAGAATGACTTTTAAAGCCGGTGACTGCACATACAACAGATCGACGTTCTCCAACTTTAGTATCCAAATAATCAAGACGAAAGTATTAATGGATATGATTTTGGTCACCACTCTACGACAGGGGCTAAAAGCGCACTTGAGCTTCGAGTTCCGTATTTCCAAGGGCAAACCCTACCAAAGTGTCTACCAACACGATATGAACTACTGTGCTTTGATCAAGGGCTCTCAGGAGTCGATTTACCGGCGGTGGTTTACGTCCATGCTAAAGGTGGGAAACTTCGCAACGAGCTGTCCCATAAGGGAAGGTTACTATTATATGCATGGCTGGACCCTAGATGCGAGCAATGTGCCATCCTTTCTTTACCTGGGTGACTACCGGATCGGCGGATCCTTCTTCTACGGCAGGTTCAAGAAACCGTTCTACAGTCCCCTACTGGAGTGTAGTGTTGAAGCGGTGTTGAACTAACGTTTAGCTTAGTTGCTAAACCATTGTATTAAAAGATCGCGTAGTGGATGAACGGATAGTCAGGCTCCAATACGCTGGATAATTAAAATATTTTGATCAGACAGAGGCATTTATTGAAACACTTCTCATGTTTTTGTTGACTGCGATGGCTCGGCCTACATGGATCTTGCATCTAGTCAGGCTGGAGGTACCGTTGTGCCTGGTGATTGCTCTTTTCTCCTTTAGAGCGGTAAGTACTGTGTACTGAGTGGTACTCGAATTCTTGAGTCCAGGCTTGCTTTTCCTAGGAATGCAGCGTCAAGTTCATAGCCGGTGAGAGCAGGTTCAACCGGAAGTACTTTGAAAACTTTACGTTTACTATTCGCGGTGATAAAATTTTCCTGGACATGTATCTGCGAAAGCCTCTGGTTAGGGGCTGGAGAGCAAGATTGGACTTCAGAACACGCGTGGGGAACTCCAAAACTTTTCAGAGTCTCTTTTCCACCAATATCGACGTGTGCAACATCGTTAACGCCGCCAAGATCAACCTGTTCAAGAAGTGGTACAAAAACCTTCTCAAGTACGGAAACTTCCTCCGCCAGTGTCCTTTGAATGCGAGCCACTACTACTTGAGGGACTGGCAGTTCGGGGAGGGCCTGGTGCCGCCTTTCATTACAAGTGGATCGTACCGATTGGAGACGTATAACTTTTTTGGAAAGTACAAGGGCAAAGACGAGGACTTCATAATGAGTTGTACGGCCGATGCTATTATATATATCTGATGCACTGATTCCGATGGCTAATGGTTTGGAAATAAAAATTCCATGCTCGTGACCGTCATTTGTAATTGATTTGAGGCCTCTCATTTGGGTTTCATCGAGGGCATTGAAATGTGGAAATTGCTTACGTTCATTCTTCTTGTTCAATTGGCGTTGAACATAAAACTTGTCGTCGGGGTAAGTCAATCCTTCGACCGTCTAAAAAATTCCTCAGAAAATTGTAATTTAAGGAGCGCAGTGTAGAGTTTCTCACCGGTAACAGCAGCTACAATCCGAAGTATTTTAAAAACTTTACGATAACCATAGCTAACAACACAATGAATATGGACATGCACCTGAACCGACCCATTCAGCGGGGTTTCAAGGCCCATGTCGATATTCTGTTACGTCTGGCCAACGCAAAGAACTTTCAGTCCATGTTTAATCAGAAGAGCGATGTATGTGCCGTAACATCCAGTGTCAAGAACAGCCTGTTCAAGAGCTGGTTCAAGGATATGAGCAAGAATAGTAACTTCATGTATAACTGCCCGGTGGAGGTGGGTCACTACTACATGCACGACTGGCGCATGGGGAGCTCGATGACGCACAAGTTCCTTATTCCTGGCGAGTATCGCGGCAAGCTCACCTTCTTTTACGGCAAGTTCGGAACCAAGTCATTCGAAGTAGCACTGAGCCTGACGATCGATGCCATCCTGTCCAACTAGTCCGATATTACCCGGCGTTACGCATAGCCTCAGACTTTTTCTCCCCAATCATTCGTAATCAGCGTAAATGAAATACTAAAGTCGAATACCAATATTGGAATTTAGTTAAGCTTTCTTATTAAAAATTGTTCAAATATTTTGTCAAAAAAATAATAAGAAAATAAATAGTTCATTTAAGATGAAAAGTTTTTTCGACATTTTTTATAACTTAAATACAATTACATTATTCTTAAATAAATTTGTTAGTAAACAATCGAATAATTGTATTTTCTCAGGATGTCTACTAGATGCAAGGATGTGCTAACAATTTCCGCACTCACGCAGCGATAATCATCGAATCGTTACCGCTGTCTCCACTTTTTTCAGAAAGTCTGCACAAAGATTAGCTACAATTTTATGGCGAGAAATAATAATATCCTGAACAAGACGGCAACATGTTGCACGGGGCTTGCTTTGTGATGATTATCGATGCAGCAGAAAAAGAAGAGCATTCAATTTGGCTACAATGTCCCTGGTGCCACACCGGGATGGCAGATGTCGCATGCAGCAATAGAAGTTGTAAAGAGAATGGCGTAAAAGGAAAATTGATATTTTAGAATCGTCTGCCGACGTTCTGCCTAACATGTAACTTTGCGTTTGGTGTGCTTAACTTTATTGCTTCCTAATTGCTGGCCGAGCAGTCAGTATCCCGCGGCCTCGGTCCTTCTTCCGTGGCACATCCAAAATGATTCGCCCCAGGCCTCATGCTCGCCAATTTACTTGGATTCCCGCTGGTATAATTATACGATGTGTGGTGATGATTGCTCCCTCAAAAGCTCATCTCTCGGTTTATTCGCCCTCACTCGAATCCTGGCCCTGACAACCTCGCAGGCATGTCTGATGACTAATGAGTGTGGACCAGAGGACAAGTGAGAGCCAGGTGAGCTTTGGCCTAATTAGCTAAACAGCCCATCCACCCATGTAATTGGCGGCCCCTGAAAAGAGAAGAAGAATGGCGTGCAGATGATTTCATTTATAGAAAACCCATCTCGGCTTGGGCAAAACTCATAAGTCCCGCCGAGGGGCTTTTGAGCGGCCAATGCGATACCCCTCTATAAATCAATTTCATGGCAAACAAACATTAAACGTTACTTAAGGCAAAGCACAGCAACTGCGACAGGTTTAATGATGGCAATTTCCTTGAGCATACTACTTCACTTCTGTAGTTCCCCTCACCGTGCGCCCAGCTCCTCCGGATTCTGCCTGCATTTGTTTCAAAGGAGCTCAGACTGCTTGTTCTTCGCCGGGCTCCGGAAAATACAAGAAAGTGCGCGCTGCCCCTACTCAATTCCGGAAGTGCAATTGATGGGAAATGCGACGAAAAAGTACCCATGGCATCCTTAGGAGCGCGTGCGAACGTGTCGAGAAGACCTGGACAAAGGACGCGTCGGGAAGTCGAGGGCAAACTTGTCGATGGAAAAATACTATGTCCCCAAACTATTATTGACAGTGTTTAAATTATTTTGCGCTTAGATGGCGCCCTCGTATAAATCGCAGCTTGCAGCGCGGCCAGCCACGTTCCGTGCAGAAATCCGTGTCCGTGTCGGTGTCTCTATCCGGGTCCTTGTTTGAGGACTCATTAATTTATTTATGCGAAATGCACGTGCAACGATTTATTCGATTGGAAGTGAGAAATTGTGTTAGCCAGCGGAGATTTGAGCTCTTCAATAATTCATTGCCTTTTAATGTGGCCAGTTGATATCGGTGCAAGCCTTCCTGAAAAAGCGGGTCTCACTCACTTCATTTTTATGTCGACATAAAAGATTGTTTCTGTCAAATTGACACTGTGCCAGTCCCTCACATAAACGTTAGAGTCTATGCGAAAGCTGCCCGAGCGAATGAACCGTGGAATGGTCTCCTTTTCCGATCGAATGTTGCGCATAAAGTAGTTGCCCTGGAAAGTAGGAGTTAGGCTACTCGTAATTCACTGTTCATTCACTGTTATAAGAGTACAGTACCTCCTTGAGTGGGCAATTTCGGGGCATATTGGACTGCCTGAGGATGTTATTCAGCCAGAAGTTGATCAGGCTGTTGCCCTTGCCCCTGCCCATTACCTGGCACAGATTCACGTTGTAGGTGAAGACGTCCCTGTAGGATTCTCCGTGTTTGGACACCCGCTGCCCTATCGTAGCCTTAAGCCATATATCCGCCGTGATGTTCCGCGCAAGGTTCAGGGTAATGTTAATCGTGGTGTAGTCCTGACTGATCGCAGCATCATACAAGGATATGTACTTGCTGTTGTGGTCGGTAACGATTTTCCGAAAAAGCAGGAAGTTCAATGACTGTGAGAGAGTGAGAAGAAAACTAAGAAGATCTGATGAGGCGAGATCTTACCTTTTGTCCTTCAGGAAATCTGCACACCAAGCAAAGTATTAGCCCAAACAAAAGAACGCTGCGAAAGGGTAACATTGTTCGATATGAAACAAATCTATTGAGCTGACTAGATTCGATTTAAGTCACGGACCTCAAAGCTTTGCTTTTTATAAAGCCATTAAAACCCCATCAATTTTTTTATGTGCGCAACCGCTCATTTTGATCTGCCAATGTCGAAATTCGATATCGGGAAAAATTCCGTGCTTCGGTAATCAAACAGTAGATCCACTCAGGTGGCTCGAGCCAGCCAGGACTCTCAACGTAATTAAATTGCATGATTTTTCAAAAGTTTACCCAACTGACCCAGCCTCACCCATAGACCATTGCATACCGTACTGCCCATATAATTTGCTGGGAAACGACGCTAAAAATATGATAAATTGCCCCTTAACGGGCAGCTGCAGTTGCCTGCCCGACAAGGCAGCATAAATTCAAAAAGGGCCACTATTTGCTGCTAACCCAATCTTAATTATAAATCTAAAGGAAGCACTTGCAGCCGAAAAAAAGTAGGAACAAATTACCGCAAGCGCAGTGCGCCGTAAAATGTCCAAGGAGCTGAGAGGAGGAGCGAAATGATGATTTAATAGAATGGTCTGCGGGCACCGCCAGCTGGCTGCCGTGTCCTGTCGGCTGAGCCGAATGAATGGGCAGGCAGCCGAGAGCAGTGGGAGGAGCGGGCGGAAATGACTCCATAAGCTGCTGCAACCATAAACCGGAAGTTAACAGACTTTCGCTGATGTGGCACTTTCATGGCACTGCTGCAGAACACCAGAGCCAGGACACCAGGACACGAGGACACCAGGACACGAGGACCCATGGACTCGGAGCGGCCTGGACTCAGCCGACACGCTCGGCGGGCAGTCTGCGAAATTGTGACAGCGCATGGCCGCAGGATAATCAAATAATTTTTTTCTCCGCTTTCTTCTATCTTTTGGTGGAGGACCTCGCTTTTTGGCGAGTTTTCTCTGTAGCAGCTTAAATTATTGTTCCGACATTGCCGCGAAATGCTAATTGCCGCATACGATACGTTTTAGGGGACTTGGTGTTCCGTCCGCCTCGGTTTTGCAACCGTCAAACTTTTCTAATTGCAACTGTCATTGATTTTGCTTCATAGTGGCCGTTTCCATTTTCCCATCTGATTTTTTGTTCTTGCTCGGCGCTTATCGCCATCTGTCAAAGGCTGACAAATTGGCTTGCACATTAATAAATCAAGCGCAACAAATTCGGACAAAAGTTTCCCATCGAACCAAAGGTGCACATGCCTTTCTGAACAATAAACTAACTATAGTTAATAAATGATAACCAGACTATTCGTTTGATCAGCGGCTTTGACGCTATTAACAATACTTTCTCGATTTCGCAACACAACATGTTTACGCGCGAAGAAATTTTAACAATATGGATAATTGGAAATGATTTGGAGGAGCTACACGAATTACACTGCATTTTGTTTAGCAAATTAATTCTCACATTCTCACATTGTGCACTGGCCTGATCCACATAGCTGCCAATGACTTTAAGCGACTCACAGGGAGTTAATAATGAATCAAGTGGAGGACTGTGAATAATTGTTACCAATCCCAATCCCCGCTGATTTCCACGTGGGAGCTATGCCATACACGCAAAAGAAGTCGTGACAAAGACGCCTGCTGCTCGGAATAAACACGATGAATCTGTTGATTTGAATTGTGATTAAAATGCAGCGTATAATCTCCACCCCGGTTCCTGTTCCTGTACCCGGACCCCGGTTCCTGTTCACTGGATGTCTGAGGCGCTGTCTCCAAGTTGGCAGCATGTGCGCCCAAGGAGCGGGAGCATCTTCTCCAAAAGAAGTTCTGTGCCTCGTTTCACACTTTGTCTGACTGTGCACAAATTCCTCGGAGGGAATGTGGCGAAGAAAAATTGCAAAAACCGCAACTCGTGTCGACTTGATGTTAGAATAATGAAGAGGGAAAACTTTTGCGCAAGGCATGTAATTTTTCGCAGTGACAGCCGGCCGTAGACCCGCCCTTATACTCCTTACAAAATAGCACCCCAGTTCCCCCACCGGAACCGGAAGTTGTCATTCGTTTTGTGCATTTGTTAAAAAGTTACAGCTAAAAAAAGAGAAAAAACAGCGGGAAGACAACCACAGCAGAGCGAAACAAAAACTGCATGGAAACTGCTGCTGCAGTCCTGCTTTTCTTAATTTTCCGCATGCTAGGCCTATCCCTTGGTTGGACCCTGGTCCGGTCCGCCCCAAACTCCCACATAAATCACGGCGGGCCGAGACCCAGACGGACCCCGATTCCCAGTCGGAATCAGAATCAGAATCAGAATCAGAATCAGAATCAGAATCGGAATCGGAATCGAAGTAAGGGTCATAGTCGGAGTCCGAAAGGCCGCGTAATAAATGCGAACAATGACACAATTGATTGGCCAATTATGTGCGCTTCGGGGTGATTATGACGTTACGTACCGTTAGCCGACGCACATCAGGAACCACTCGGACTGCACGGACATCGAACGGTGGGTGGTTGGCAGTCGGGGAGTCGGGGAGTCCTGGACTCGTGGACTCGCGGAGTCGGGGAGTCCTGCCATGCCTGACTAAATTTACACAATTAAATGCGTGAAATTCGTTTGAATAATTGAGCAATTTTTCGGACACTGCGTGACAATGGGGAAGCAATGTAGCAAAAGAGAGCTTTAAGAGTTCAGAGCTTTATGGACGTGCAAGGTTACCAGAACCCGCTAAGGCAATAATTAATTAAATCGATAGGGTACACTGCAGTTTTATTTTCCACTGCCAGTCTGCAACGATAAAATTGCCTTAAATTCAAGTCAACAGCGGATGTGAATCTGCGGATGCAAAAAATCGCCGAGAATGAACACTTTATGGCCAGTGGTCGAGAAGCGAAAGAAAGCCGCAGCTAATTTATTTGCAGGCTGGGCCATTTATGCGACACAGCAACGCGGTCGTGACGAGGGCCGCATCCCCAGCAGGAGCAGCTGAAGAGCCAAGCACTTCACTGTGCAGTGGCTCGTTTAAAACGCTGATTCAGTTTCATCATTAACCAGATTAATATGGCAACGCGTCGCCTCTGACAGCCATCGGAAGTGAGGACCCCATTCCGAGACCCCGAACTTGTAACCTCTTCTCGTGGGCGATCGATACGCATGCAAATGCGGATGTTGATGTGAGTGCGGCGGACCATGTTCTAGTCATTGTCCATCCAAACGATGGCCATGTGGTCGGTCGTCCATTGCAGGGCACTTGAAGTTTATCGCTATGCAGAGCCGTGCCACGTGGGGTATGCGCAATATTCGAGGACATCAATTTTTATGCGCCTCCAATGTGTGCACATGGATCGCTGGCAAACGGGAAGGGCATTTTGGCTAATTTGTCCGTCACATTACGCTGGTTAATTGTGCATGGAAATGGGATATAGCTGGTTTAAGCTAACGTGGCCAGTGGGTGCATAATGGCACAATTTGGCACTTTATCGATGGCACAGCTTATCGAATACATTATGATTTACCCAGGCCACGCTCTTTGCTGCCAGTTTGCGGGTTATGAATACCGCCCAGCTCCTACAACCCACTCCCATCACTTCCCGCTCTGATTGCAATTGCAGGATATTTCCTGCTGCTTACTTTTCGGCTGCGACCCAAGCCAACAGTTTATTTAGTGTCTCTGGCAGCAGCCGCGTGGAATTGTGATAATATTTGCCAGGAAAAGTATTTACATTTGCCTCAAAGTTGAGCGCTGAAGCAGTTGCTGTTCCTCGGAGAGGCGTGCCGGCCAGAAAAGCATCTGAGTGCCAAGCGAGCAGGAGGAGCTAGCCCTGCTTCCTTGACTGCCACGCAATCACAGTTTTCGACGTTTTACGAAATTGTATCGGCGTCGAAGTTTTCTTTTCCGCTTATTTGTTTGTTGTTGTGCTCGTTTTCTTTCTTGGAGAGAAAGATAGAGCTTTGCGCGAAATAAGAAAAGTTTTCCTTTATTTAAACAAATTTTTGGCGTAGACATACGTGGCAACTCTTTTAAAGTTTTCGAGCTAAAAATACTTTTGACAAAGATGCAGAGCTGGGAAAACGGTCAAATGAATGGCTTCCGCAGAAGCAGATCCTTGCCGAGCAAATTGGCATTCCCCCAGAGCTCAAAGGTATCCCCATCGCAGCAACTCGACTCAAGTGGTCTAATGTGCCAGGAAGCAACTGCAACTCGTTAGCCTGGAAAAATGTTGTCTAATAAGGAGCCGGGATCTCGACGAGGGACGGACACAAGCTGGGCGACCAATTAAATTTCACCCGCATCAATAATCATGAAAGCAAAAATTGCCGAAAGCCTCGGCATGCCTATAAAAAATATCCTCTTCCCCCGAATTACGCGAGTACATCCAGCAGAAATGCCACATAAAACGAAAGCGCGAAATTAAACGGCGACAAGAGGAAGAGCAGGAGGATGCCACCGGTCCCAGGCAGACTTGAAGTCGACAAGCGTGTAAATGATATAAATTCAATTTAATAAAATTGTTAAAATCGCAGCGACGAACGGAACGAGCTGTGGAAATACTTTGCGCGCAGGTGAGCTGAAAATTGCTGTGAAATTTTAGTGCCCTGGCTAGGAAGTCGCTGCCAGGACTCTCAGGACTGCCAGCCTTCATCCTGGCGGAAGGCGAAGGCGGAAATACGCGTGAAAATTCCTAGCAATTATTTCACACAAAGTATTGAAGTGAGAGTCCCAGTAGGAGTAGGAGTGCGAAGGCAGTAGTGTGTCCTGTCGCCTCCTCGTCTGGCTCAGCGACTTCTTCGTCATCGAGGATTGTGTTGTCAGTGCAGGAGGAGGATAGTGGCGGGATTCCAGGAGAAAGGGTGGGGAGCGACACGAGGAGGTCGACCCAGACGGAAGCCCTCGACCAATACGGCTTTGATAGCTTTATAAGCGGCTTGCGTGGCTCTTATTCTCTCGCCTTAATGTCACGATAATCGCATAATTTCATTCCCCTGGACACTTTCTACAACTGCGAGAGGGTTTGCCGCCCTGAAGTAAAAGAGATCCTTTCCTTCAGCCTATTAAGATAACTGACAGACACTTTTCCCTCCCCCGCAATACATATTTCTTTTGACCAAATCGTCTCATTAATTTGTTTTCAGTAGTGCACGTGACTCCGGCTTTAATTTTCAAGATGCGAATTGGCCACACAAATGTTTCAGAAAGGTGGATTCGTTCTTCTCCACAACAGTTTAATATAATAAACGTTTGTATTGATGACCGTGCCAATAACAGCGGGCAATACAAAAATGATAAGGGATGGAAAGTGCCAGCTGACCACTGGCTAGTAATCGTTTATTATTATGCTCAGTTAACACATTTTACATAATATTTTAACAGCCACTTAGTTTTAGGCTAATCGAATACAATTCGAAATTCTACAATCAATATAAGGGAGCTTATACCGTAAAAATTACTAGAATCTATTCACTTATTTTAAGTGGCATCCACAGGGCTCAGTTAGCTGGCCAGCCCTCCACAAATTCCTTGAAGCCAAGTGTTCCAACTCGAACTGCCCACCCCATGATTTCCGTAGACGACACTTGCGGCTTCGCCCCTTTAACTGCGGTTGTCTTCATGTCTAATTTAGCGACATTTTATTGTACTTTTCACCACAATCGCTTTCCATTGTTGTAATACAATTTTCTTGTCGCATTTTGGCCAAGTTATTCTATGCCACTCTATTTTAGTTCATTTCATTTCGGCTCATTGTTGTTGCCACATCCCCATCCTGCTGCCCACTTCTGTTGGGCTTAATGTTGGCCGCAAAATGTTGTTTTTCTTTGCCAGGACCCTCTGGCTGGGCCGCCTAAAAGCGTGCTACATATTCCTAAATGTTTTGTGTCGCTTGCACATTTTGTGCGCCCACCAGACTGCTATGGCCATGGCTGTGGGCGTGGCAGTGCGCCCTCCGGCCGGGCCCGCCCATAACTCAACCGCAATAGCGAACTGTGACTGCGGCTTTGTCTGCACTTCTTCAGCAAGCGATGAGGTCGGTCCCTCGTCCCTCGTCCCTCACCTTCACCGTCGTCCTTCGTCCTTCGTCCATGATAGTCAAGATAGTGCGAGAGTTATTGGCAAGCGACAGGCAGCACAACGGAGTCCTTTGCCGCAGGAGAACCTGGAGAATGGTGAGGAGAATGCACGGCACCGCATATGTTTTATTAAAATGCGCTCACATTTCGCTTTCAATTTGAAGACAATTTTCGACTGCTTTTGCATGCAGGCCCAGTTGTTAGGCGCTGGCATAGTTTTATGGTTCTTCATGGGATGTTTTGCGGCCCACACAATCATTAAAAATGCTTAAGTCAGACAAGCAAAGTTTTGGTTCGCGCCCAAGTAGTTGTCTCAACTAAGTTTGGGCCAAGGAAAATCTAAAAACTTGAATTGGCATAGCACCACAGCATATTTCAAGCGGTAATTACAACTTTTTGCAGCAATTAGCGCAGCAAATCTCGCCACATCCCGAAATTCTCGGACTCCCTGAGCCCGATTCAAAAACTATGCCAATAAATTGCACGGAGCCTGCTTTTCAAACAGAGTTCATTAATATTTATAACAGCATCGAAATGCGCACAAAGGACTGCACAGTGTGTGTGGGCTGGAACAAAGAACAAAGCAGTCGAATTAATTTAGCACCACCGATGCCACAACTAAGAAAAAAATCGAAAAGACCAAATCGAAAGCCTGCTCAGCGAAGGAAATCAACTGTGGCTAGAGATAAAAAGAACCAAAATGAAGTTTCCTTTTTCCTCACTCAATTTCAACAGATTCGGAAGATAGACCAATATAAGGACGAGCGGGGTGGTAATTCCCATCTGCAGTCTAAGGGTATTGTGCGCCCTGCCACACTTGATTGATTTCATTCTATATACTGAGCGTTTTTCCAATTACAAAAGCGCTAAAATCAGCACAAAATCAAAGGGCACAAGCCGTAAAACTCGGATCAAAAGTCTTCGCTGAAAATGCTCTCTTCTGCACTTCTGCGAGATCCTGATAATGGCTGGATGTAGGAAGGTTCTTGGATTCTTCTTGTATAGAAGTCAAAAATGGTACTGCTCATAATTTCACATTCTACTTGACTATTAAATTGTATTAATCAGTGGGAAAATTAAACTTGAATGTAAACTTTAAACAGCTTCCTAAGCAACTTGCCAAAATTAATTTAAAAATTAACTATCAGCCAAAGGTGTATTATTTTAGGGAAACCAGCTTCTTCTTTTATTAAAAATATTATAATCTATTTGAATTTACAAATTATATTTCTAATGCGTTACACCTTAAACATATAGCACTATAACCTTATAAAGTAATATATATTATAAAAACATAGCATTTCTCTGTTCAATTTTTATAGTTCATATTTAGATGTTGGTTATTCCTAAAAGATTTGAACCACTGTACCTACCGTAGTTGACCGCCGATGATGTGAAAGAATTGATGTGGAAGGCAGGGCAAGCCTAATGCGCCAGAGAATTACTTTCCTACGCTTCGTATACGTATTGCGATGACTTCAACTTTTATTTCTAGGGAGGGTCCGGTGGCCTTCAGCTTCCTGCTGTAAAGCGGCTTTGAAATGGCAATTAGCATCAAGGCCTCGCTAAGACAGTGGGCTGCTCGGGTTGAGGCTGAATTAATGAATTAACATGGCCAAATGAGTTTGGACAACATTACAGATGGAATTCTTTGCAGCTTGAGTACAAAGCCAAGTTGCTTTATGACCAAAGTTCGGCTTGAGCAAAGTTTTACAATAAAAATTCAGAAGATCTCAACGTGTTCAGCATGGAGAGCGCAGGCAATTAGCCAACGTGAAGGGACTCGAATGCATCCACGCAATTTGGAGAATCAAATGCCGTTAAATTGTACCATAGCGCAAACAAATTGGTTTTTTAGCCGGCAGCATGTGCCTCAGACAAACCCTTCAGCCCGCCTTTGCGACAGGCCACAGAATTCTGTTCGGAAAATTGTCAAGCCAGCCGCGACAAAAGCCGCCATTTGCCGTCGCCTCCTTGTTTTGTTTGCTTGGGTGGCAGCCTTAGTGTTGCTGTCGTGTCTGCTTGATATATTGTTATCATTCCAGCAATGAAAATTATTTGATTACATTGTTTTAGGGCACCTTTATTGTGTCAGACATCCCCCCTTAGGGGGGACATCACTTAGGTCGATAGTTCTTCAGGTGCAGCTGCAGCCACCATAAGTTCCCAATTCCTCGAGTGTCTAGAGTCAGTTTATACTGTACCATTTGGCGCCTATTAAAAACTTTCACTGACTTAGCAAAACGAAAAGGCCATTTCGCAAATTTAATAAATCTTTTGAGCTCCCTTTGAAGTTTTTATATCGCCAACTGCCCTAAAAAATAAGCGGCAGGGAAACGTAATAATCTATCAGATAGAAGGTACTCCTTAACTTGCTGCGAATTCGTCTTTATTTCATTTGCATTTAAAATGAAAAGAAAATCAAACCAGCATGAAAATATACCCAAGCTGAGCTGATATATTTGGACATCATTAAAAGCGTTACATTTGAATGGAGACAACTTGAAGATGAAAAGTACGGGGACAGAGACGATGTCGCTGGCAAAGTCGTCCTTTCGTCCTTTTGCTTGATATGCATAAATGTCAAAGTGATTACAATGCAGGGCCCGCAATGTGTTTATCGTTTTGTCGCATGCTTCACTGCCCGAGGCCCTTTCCCAGTTTCCAAGCATACTCAGTCCCAGGCATTGAAAGGAGCGAAAAAAGGACATCGCGCTGAGTGTCACAACGCCCTGTCATGAATGGGTATTCAGTCATTCATTCGCTCACTCGCTGCTTACACGCCCATCGAGCACGAGGACGTCGATGCACAGTGGTCCCCAGACCGCAATTGAGCATCTGCACACTCCTGTTAAAATCCTTGGGCCGGGAACAGGACCTGTCCTCTTAGGACGGCATCGGAGATACGTCTTGATGTACGCAGGTGCACTTATTGACGCTCGGCTGCTTTTCGTTTGAGTAGAAGCCGAAAATCTCAGCCAGATCAAAGCCAACGGACTCCTTGTTTTCCGCCCTGGTGGCAAGCTGTGTTCGCCCCCTTGCAGCTTTGGATTTTGGCTGCTTGCTTATATATTTGGGGCTATCAAAAATTCATTCTGGTCCGGCCACAGTAATCACGGTTCCTTCAAGAATTCCCATTGGTGCTACTCAATAGCGTGCAGTTTTCACGGTGAGCTGAGGCGAAAACTGTAAGCAATAATGGATGAGGACTGTAATTCAATATATTTTTTTGGTTAAAAGAGCAGCCGAAATGCACCGAGCAGCTTAACACCTACTTCACCAAAAGGATAGCTACAAAACAAATTCGGTTGACGGACCCAGTCCCCAAATCCACACCACAAACATACCTCGTCTGCAAAACACTTTGAACTTTCTAAATTTTTAATGAATCAAAAATGTTTTCACACATTTTGCACTTCCCACCCATGTGGATGCAAGATCCAGTCTGCTGCTCGGCTCAAAAAGTGTTTCACTAGTGGTGTCTGTTTCCATTTTTAGCAGCGGAGAATCGGCAAAAAACTGTGACAGTGCCTCATCGACTGGGCTAGCCCTTTCAAGCGTCAGAGGTCTCCTTCCATTGCCGGATTTGTAATTGAACTTAACTCGATTTGGAGCGAGACAAGTTTTTTGACAGCTGCTCAAGTTCCCAAAGCTCCCAGGGGAGAATGCACTTCCATTGTCTCTCATTAAAGCCCCACGAATGGGCTTTAAGCGGATTCAAGTGAACCAAAGAACTCCCAATTCCTCCCAGCAATTACATCGCCGTCGCCCTCTTCCGATCCAATCCGATCCAATCACTCAGCTCAGCTTATTTAGTTCATGACTCGCTTCCAGCACACCTTCTTCGGAGTGACCGCCCGGTCAAGGAGGTCCTGGTTAGAAGAGTCCACTGGAGGTGGTCAATTTTTTCGCATATGTTGCCATGAAGGAGCACTCACGTGCGGCAGCATGAGCTCCGCACAACAGTGGCAACAACAACGACCCAACAATGCCGAGCACAACAATTTTACATTTGGCCAGAAAGGACGAGCGTTTGCAAAATAAAAATGGAAAAGTGGAAAAAAATAATCCCAACTGCGCCCAAGGCGACTTGGGTGGCTGCATCCTAACAAGTTCATTTTTCTGCCAGTCAGCCACACAATTGCCCGCAGAGGAGTAGAGTGGTATAAATACTATCCATGCAATATATGAGAAATGATTTAATTTTACAATTACAGAAATGTGATTTCATCTCGGTGTAGTTAGAAAAGGTTTGGAGAAATGGAGCTGAGGTTACCTTCATTTTAATTGGTAATAAAAAAGTCTTCGGATCTCTGTTCTGCCCTGAAACCTTCAGCTGCTACCATTCATCGACGGAAGCTATGAGGGCACCCACAATAGCCATAAATCGAGAGGTCTGTGCTTAAGTTGAATTTATTTAAATACCTAAAGACTATTGTCTGCTCCCGTCTGCCTTGCTAGTGCGTTGTACTTTGCACAACGTTGTAAGGCTCAGAGCCGTGCAATCTGATTGCAGACCGTGAGCAGTATTTTTGCATTTGGCAATATTTTCAAGAGCGTTGTTAATTTCATGCCCGAATAGTCCATGTCTTCAAGGAGTAGCTCTTCAAACTCTTCGCGGAGAAATGGGAAAAAGGGAGGCTTCACGGAGCAGTTTGGGAGGTGGAGGATACGACGCGAAACGATGTGAAATTGCGCATAATTTTGCATTACTAATCTGTAATTCCCTGGAACTTTTTTAATAATTTTCCCACCTCTGTCTAGGACAAACATTGTTGGGTGTAGATAATCAGCTTCGCCTAAATTAAAAACTTTTCGGTGCGTCCAGGCGATGTATTTTTACTTTCGTTGTTTTGGGAACAACTAATTGAAATACATTTTCGTTAATATACTGAAACTCGAAATCTTGGCAAACGGCCAGAGGCAATCGCCGGAAAAAGCACACAGACTAAGGATTGTTGTTTAATTACTAAAATGTGGTCGTAATTAAAAATATAATTCAAGAGTTTAGAAACCGCTTAGAGGTCTAGGTGCGTTCAAAAAATATCCCACACTTTTATAAGATATAATAACACCGAAGACTTTCAATTGTTACAACTGAATGAGCCAATCTATTTCTGAAGACCATTCTCTTTAGGCACGACAAGAGATTGATAGTTATAACCACAGGGCCATCGACGACGATTAGTTGACTCTTGCGCCGATGCTTTCAGAATGATTAAAATCGCACGATGGATGTTCACGAGATGACCTGCGAGGACTCCGAGCAGAGGACTGGGGTCTAAGGACGGTGAGTGCCTTCCGGCCAAAGTAAAACCACACAATGCCTCACATTTGCATACCACTCTGAACTATTCAACCGGGGAGCGCAAGTGGGAGCAGTGGAGGTTGGGGAGTGTTAACCCGTTGACTCGACAATTTTGCGAAATTAACCTCAAACTCGACAACGGCCTTAGGTCACGTTGCAGGGTCCACGTAAGTCACTTGGGTCCGTCGAGCCCCGCCTTCCGGGCTGACAGACTGCCGGACTGTCTGACTTTCGGACTCACGGCTGCGTCGTTGGCATAAAAGCAACGGACAGGCGAGGGGTGAACTGAGGAATGTAGCCTCGTCAGCTAACTAATGGTGCCCCAAATTGAATCTAATCATCATTAACAATTACACAACGTAGCTGACTTTGGTGATTAGTCGGACCATGCGGGACCGAGGGGCCGAGTCCCACCCCATCAAGTCTAATCATATGCAAATAATTAAGCGCAGTGTGACACGAGACCGGCGCACCAGCAGGGAGGCCGGGATTGCTGGACACTGCTTGGCACAGCCATTGAAATATTTTCCCTAGGTCCCGAACGTGAAGCTCTCGCCTAAACTTTCTGCGATTTCCCATCCTGGCGAGCCCTCATTTCCCGTAGCTGCGGACTGCGTGCTCGGTGAGATAGGGAAAAGGACAGTCTGTGGTCTGGTTCTGGGAAGTGCCTGCTGATAATGCACACATTCGGTTCATAGGTGGCTAATAAATTTGAATATTAATTGTCAGAGTCTGCTGCCGCCACCCCTGTGGTGATGCCCATCCTGTCGGGATTAACACGAGTCTATGTAGAGGAAGGGCATTCAGGATTGCTAATTACAATCGAAATGCTCAGGTGAACTGATTGAATTGCTATCCGACCACGTGCAATATGATGATTGCAACAAGCGAATGATTTGGATTGCAATGGGTTTTCAAGTTTAATTATTTACAAATTACTGTTTAAAAAGTTGGGCAAGGTGGCGAAATCATTTTAAATTTATTTCGGTCGCAAAACAAATATGCACTCAAAAACGCAACCGTTTCCGTAATTGCCATTGCTCCTTCATTAATTAGCTGGTAATTGCCGCAGAGTTAAAAAATCATTAAAAAAAAACATTTTTGCTTGCCTTATAAAAGATTTATGCGAGCCCACGTTAATATTTTAAATTTTGATTCTACCCCAAGGACCCGAAAACGAAAAGATAAAAGTGCAGAAAGTGCACCAAAACCAATGAGCAGGACACGTTGGAACACAGCATGGAGGTTGCTCGTAAAAAAAGCCGAATCGCTCAACCCATTACAACGACCAATTCCCTGAACGCCCACTGAAATGGGCTGCTGCCACGATTAATTTTACGCTTCACTGTGCCAAGCTGTTGTTGCTGCCCAAGCCACAGTCCTACACTGAAAACCAAGTAGTGATAAGTTAATAGATTACCGAGCATTGAGTACTCCGTGGAAAAATAATATTATTTATGTAGTATATAGAAGACGTATGTATGTACACAGAGGTACGTGTACACGATATGTGGAAAGGGAATGTTAAATCATTCGTTTTTCTGCACTGATGATATTTTTCGCAGTGCTGGAGCAGAGTACTGCCATTAGCAGGCAGCTGTTTCGGCATTGCTGATTTCGGGATGCAGTTCAAAGTGGTGGGCGCTCACTCGAGGGGTAACCAATAGAACATTTTCCGTTTCCGCTGCGTTTGCAAAAATGGTCCCCCGAAAACTTGTATCCTCCGCACGTGTGAAAACCCCGGCTTGGGGCAACACGGCGGGCATTTGAATGCGGTGATCCCTTTCCTCTGTCGTGCATCCTTCCACGAGCTTAAATAAAAATACGATTTAATAGCCAAATTACGCATACGTTTTGGGGTACTTGGGGGCATTTCTGCTGCGTTAGGCAACATTTTGGTGCACATCGACCTCCGAAGTTTGCAGCTTTCGGTATAGTTGCACCACCCACTTTCGATTGCTGATGACCGGCCAAGGTGATGAGAAATGGTGTCACGATCCTGCACAGGCAGCACAATTTCCAACTCGTTCTGGCCCTGCAGTCCGCTTAATTTTTTAATTGCATTAAATAAAAGCCAATTAATAATTGAATGAGCTGAGGACGTGTGTGGTCCCGTTTTGCTGACTCGTTTTTTTTTACCCATTTCAGGACCTTGAAAACTGTGTTTAATAAAGGAAGCTGCTATTGGTTAAGTGTTCGAAATTTTATTTCATTTTATATTTATTACATAAATTTATACCCAGAAGTCACATTTTTATGTGCGGATGCATATAAAAGTACAAACAAATTCACAAAATTTACAAAGAAAAAAAATTATCTATTAAAACACATATAGAGGATAATATAATATTCTTCACTTAAGAGGTCCTCAATTGATTAAGCTATTCACAAATCACTACCAGTCTCTTCGACAGGGATATATGATTCCATCGTCCTGGCCTGGCTTAGTTTATGACTTCACTTCTCCCAAACTTTTCCTATCCGTGTTACATTATCTGGTCCTGTCTACCCGTCCCGCCCACTAAATTGCATTCGCTGCATGCCACCGTTATCGCTGCTCTGAATTTTTTTCAGGCTGCCCCTGCTGTAACCGAAAACTGTTCCTGAACAGAACAGAAAAAGTCTTCGGGACGAAAAACAATCTGCAAAAATACTTATAAAAGTTGACAGGCGTGCAGCGGACAAGTTTTTTGGTGAACCCTACTCGTTGGGGGCATCGAAAATTTGCAACGGGGCCGTTACACAGCTGCCACATCACCATGAACCACGGGACGTTGCTCTCCCACACGGACAGCAAACATTTACAATTTATTGCACATTTGCCTACAAAATATCACCCAATTCCGGGCCAAAAGGGAGCGCGTTTAGTGGCGCTGGCGGCGAGGAGAGTCCCCTCGGATTCGGAGCGGGTGGCACGGATGAATGGGGCCGTGGGCGTGACATTACAGCATGTTTCATTGCACATTTGATGAATTTATTGCAGTTTAGAATTTTTGCACACTCTGCAGCCGTTGCAATATCGTCCTCCACCCACCCCATCGTCCAAAATCGGGCACAAGAAGTGCAAAAAACGTTGACTCGAGGCGGGACTGTACTTTCACTGTGAGGTAGGGTGGCTGCACATTGCAGATGAAGCAGATGAAGCTGTCAAAACAAACGTTTAGAAGCATATTTATAGTTTGGCGCGTGATAAGCGTCCCATGAAATTAAGTTCGGTCTCCCAGCTCCCAGCTCGAGTTTCGTTGGGTGGTGAATACTTTTCCGGTAGCTCTTCGGCTAGGGAAGCGAGCACAGTCAGTCTGCACAGTCATTAAATCAGGTTGCACAAATTAAGCAATTCCAAGGTGTCCTGCTCACTTTCCGCTCCTCTGCCTAATTACCCACTGATTACAGGTAGGAGCCAGAGCGGACACTTGCTTTTTAGACCGGCTAAGTGGTATTTACGTTTTCATTAAGCGCTTCTGATTCAGCTCAGATTCCTTCATCCTGGGCACCCAATACGCTTTCGGTTTCGGGAAGTGCATCGGACAAAGGGTCGCATAAAAGCAAAAGCCGAAAGGAGCCAAGCCAAGTCGAACCGGAAGCCGGATCTAAAAGACTTTAAGCCAAAATTGGAGATACAAAGGGCATGGCCGAGCAAAACTGGGCAGGGCCGTGGGACATTAACGTCTGTAATTGCTGCGGCTGGCCAGACTTCCCCTAAAGACAGGACACGACGGGACGGGACAGGACACCCGGGGAGTGACTTCTGACGCCTGCTTCCGCTTCGTGAGTGCCCCCTTCAAGTGGTTTTTGATGACAAAATGAAAGGTAATTTCAGCGAGATTGCGCTCTAGAGTGTCCAAGACAAATGACAAGTTATGCCAGCGGCAGGACCCGCAACAAGGATGCGCAGACGGGCGGCTTGAGTAGGCCTTTGTCTCGCCAGGCGCCTGTGCACAGCCAAATTGGCCGCGCCAAGGATTTCCCATTAGAAATGAGCAAATTCTTGTGAAAATGTTTTTCGGACAACAGGAAATTGTGGCCGCATTAGGGATAAGTGGATATGGATGGCCTGGTCGATGCGTAGGAGTTGGAACTGGAACCGTTACTAAGCCTGTAATTTCCCTTTGTATATTTTTAAGTAATTACTGCGTTCGATTGTATCCCATATTGGAGCTGCATCCACTCCTCAGAATCACCGCATTCCACTACCCAGGACTCCCTGCAACACAATCCCTGCCTTTAATCAGCGAGCCTGCGGCCAAGCGGAGGGCTCCCATTAGAAGCAAAACAAAACGAAGACCGCTGGTGGGAGACTGGAGTTGAAGCACTCGCATCTATATATCCAACTGTCTAACTGGGCTGGGCTGTATGTGGGGCTCTATGGCGGTAAATCTTTATAAGCGCGAATAATTGGTTTCCTCATTTAATGCGAATGGCTGGCGCTAGCAGGGTAAAAGGGCAGAGAGACATTGCAATCGCCATAGAAAATACCTCACAATAAACATTTCTTTTGCTGCTTTTCCCGCCATCCCGACTCAGCCGGCTGTCGGAACAAACAGCAGGAGTCATAATATTGCAACAGCATCGGATGGGTGAAAATGGACCGGGTTGAGTGGGGTCCAACGAGCACAGACGAGGCGTCAGCTTTGAGAATCAGGGACTGGGGCTGAAAAAGAAATTGCTGGAAAAAATTAATTGCATTTTCATTA
This sequence comes from Drosophila santomea, assembly GCF_016746245.2. NCBI lineage: Eukaryota > Metazoa > Arthropoda > Insecta > Diptera > Drosophilidae > Drosophila > Drosophila santomea. Next base: position 22,877,138 of record NC_053018.2, read on the forward strand.
TGTTGACTGACAAAGTCAAAAGGGAGAGAGCTGGAGCAGACAGACAAATGACATGGATATAGGCGTTTATTTTTAATCCATCCAAGAGAAGATGGTTAGGCATAGTGGAGGTATAAACTGTCGTTAGCTTCAACTTGGCTTAGGGCAATAAGTGAACGAAAGTGGACTTGGGATATCGGGTTAAGGGATAGCAATTTAGAAAATAGCTTGAATTACTTTCATTTTGCACAAGCAAACGTCCCAAGCTGCGCGAAACTCTACAAAAGCTATTAATAGAATTACCGATTTCTTATCTCCGAAAGTTCGTCGCCACTTTTTTGATTTCACCAGCACAGGTTTCAATAAAGACTCATAACTAATCAGTGATAACCGAACGACCGTCACATGGTCTCCAAAGGGGTTATGTGGACGGCAATGAGATCACCACGAAAAGTGGACCTCCATGGCTTCGCAGCGCAAGACCGAAATCCACCGGTTTGCGACCCCGCCCCGTTTGGGAAAATGATGATTCAGCCGAGGGGTTAGACTGGTAGGCAGAAAAAATGAATACTACCACAGAATATATAAGAAATTAACGATATGATCTACGATATAAATTAGCTGGTATAACTTTACTGCCCCTATTTTACTTTCTGTCTGTTACCTTGAAACTGCACTGGTAGTCGGGGTTTGATGTTAACGGGTGTTGTCGAAAGTAGAATAGAAGAATCTCACAGCAGATTTAGTTAAACATGTGATAAGCCTGCTATTCTACTTGCCAAAGACACGCCGATCGTGAAAAATCCTTAGGGATAATTCAGAACACTTAAATTCACCAAATATATAAACCATGTACTACAATTTGGAATCACCAGGAGCAACACAAGTACGACTCGAGCACACTGCGCACTCCGGAGTTCAATAACGAAATAATGACATATATTCATAGATATTGCTATTTATACGATACTCCTTATCTGGCGAGCGATTTTTATTTGCTTTACCTTTAGGTGCGAAAGTGTGAGTGCGTCCAGATAACTGGATTTGGATTGGGACTCTTATCGATATCATGGTGAGTGAGTGAGTGAGTGAGCAGTGGGAACCATCGACTGCTCTTCAGGGCAGATATGACGAACTTATGACGAATGTGTGCTGGATAAACACGTCTAATACTCCCGGTAGATAGGGCAAACAGGTTGGGTTTCGCTCTGTGGAGAAATGGAAAGAGTTAGGGCCTGTACCATGGGGGACGGAGTCCCTAAACGTATCACATCGGGCGGGGCTGAAAACCGCGCTCAGTGTGTCTCTCCATCTAGATAGACCCAAGCGGTCGGAAGCTAGCAAATATAGAAAACGGAGAGTGACAGCTTGGAGGCAATAGAAATTGTGTAAAAAGGTCGTCGATAAGAAAACCCAAAACCGTATATTTGAGGATGTGTTGCCGATCGGCGATGTACATGCTTCCACTGCGGCACCAGGCATATTTTCGAGATAAGATAAAGACGGGCACCTTCGATACATGCCGATCGCATGAGCGCTAGCCGGGAACGAGATGGCTGTCTTCGCATTCGGGAATCGAAAATTTAATTTCATGGGATAATCAAATATTGTAAATTTCCAATATGCCTATATGGAGCCTATATGGTATCAGTGAAGATCCTAATCACCGACAGTTTTTAACGTAAGATAAGTGCTAGGCCTGCAGTTGATCGTAAGAGTACCATCGATCGTAAGGGTTTAGCTATTAACCCACATTTCGTGTCTTATCAATCGGTTACCGCGCTATTTCCGCCTTAGAATGTAACTAAGAATGTCGTTATATAAACCAACTTTGGACACATGGCCATCAAATACTAATTCTAGGTAAGCAGTAGGCGACGAATTTCTTGTTTTACGATTTGGTTGCGCCCAGCTTTCAGGCGTACTAAAAGTATGTGGCCATATCTTATCTCAATTCAAAGTAAAAATATAAACCCACATCGGTCTGACCCTTTTGGCTCCCCGACGAAGTTTCTCCGCGCCGATAAGCCATGAGTAAACTTCTTAACAGAACCTGTCCGGGTCAGAAGTTCCACAAGCAGTAGTTCCTTTTTGCGGGAAAGATATTATAACCAAAAACTCTCTCACTTAGCTATATTAGAGGGTTTCTAATGCATTTTAATGGCCAGAAAGACATTTTTATTTGACTTTGTTGCCGACAGTGTTTTTGGTGATTTTTCATTTTATGACATGGGCGACACAGTTTTGCAACCTTATAAGTATTTTCCCGCTGATAGCACACTGATAGCTCGAGTATTGTGCTTGCACATGTTACAGAACGGGAAAACCGAACTACAAGTGCAGCTTACGAAAGATCTGTATTCTTGCCCAACATTTCCTGAATGACCACGCCATATTAGCGACCGCCAAGAGTTTAATGAAATTTTACATTTTCAATTTCAATCTGGGGTTATCCCGCATAAAGTTGATTAAACCTACGTGCCCCGAATGCCAAAGGTATTCAAAAACTGCAATCTCTGGAAGGCCGAACAATGGCGCATTCAAAATGGAGGTGAGAACTTGACAGAATTGGGAGGGTAAGGAAAACTCGTCAATAAGAAAATAATAATTTCCGCTACAGGTGAGTTGATTTTCAATTTCCGGGCAAGTGGAGAGAAGCACGAAAATGTTTTACCTCCCGCAACACAAATGCGATTCAAGAGATTAAAGGGCCAAAGGTCGTGAACCGCTAAAAAGTCACACACAGCACGAGCACATTTCACCTGCGGCAGCTTGCAATGAAAAATCGTTTAATGACACCATTCACACAGTCGGTTCAGTTCGGATCCGGTTTTCCTGGGGACTCCGACTCCCATCCACTTCTTTTTGACTAGGCTGCCTTGGCGTAGTCATTGCAACAGAGACAGTCTGCCGTTCTGCCAGTATGTCACTCCGTCAGTTTTTCAGTCTGCCAGCCCGGCGAGTAAACGGCCGTTGGCAACAATTGCAGCGTGAAAATGGGTGCAACATTGTGGGGCTGGGGCAGGACATTCTCCGGCAGGCAGCATCATTTGTCAGAGTCCCGACACGGCAATTAGAACTGCCGAGCGTCTGTTTCTATTTCCACTGCAGCTTTAATCAAGTTGCAGGCAGCACTCGCTGAAGACACTATCCGGTGCTCAATCATACTCTATATCAAAACCAATCCCCATCAATCATCTGAGAGGCCCCTGATCTCCTAGTGTAGGCCATCAGTCAATGCAAATGTGGATTATCAAATCGAATCCTAAACTAGCTCTTCCCCAGGGCGACACCTGTCGGCCAAATATAACTTTAGTGACTGTAGTGACTGTACTCTCGGTGCGCTGACTTGTTTATATACCATTCCAATTTATATTATATTCGATCACCAGAAGGCTATTTTAATTTAGAGCCGTCCATAGGCCCCGATAAGATATATGTATACCTGCGTACAATGTTGTTGCCGCGTTCCACTTTTAAAGAAAGATTTCGTTTTATGATTAGGCATTTGGACATAGGCAAACAAGCTATGCACCCAGCGCAGAGATAACGTCGCAACTCGAATTGAGCTAGGGGCGCTGATATACGGCTAGGGCAAAGTTCGGAAGGTGTAAATACTCCTCCTCCTGCCTGGACAAGCACTGCTCCCTCCGTATCACAGACTCGCCCTCTCCAAACGTTTGCTAATTGTCCATGCATCTCATGTGTCAATTTCGCATTTGGCCAGCAATTTTAATCAATACACAAAAGCCACACGAAAGTCAACCAATGTCCTCACCCAAGCTAATAGGCGTGGTCACGCCAACCGCCCACTCACCTTAGGACCGGTGTCCCCGGTGTGACGGATGACCTCGGAATGGGGGTGTCCGTGGCGGAGGGATGCGGTAGAAGAGGCAGGCACTTTTGAATGCCGCAGCACGTAGAGCTCGTTAGACATTTTCTTAAGCTAATATTTTCACAGCGCACAGCGAACATGGACGTCGACGGTATCGAGGATTAGAGCAGGAGTCGGAGATGCAGGCGGCGTAGGAGGACGGCCATCCAGGAGGAGATTATTCAAATGATTGGAAATTATCATGTGCTTGCATCCATTTTCGGTCCTGCCAGTTGCCGGGCTCTATTCTCGATGCTTCCTGGTCCAGGTTCGGTGTGCAAACAACAAATTGCATTTGTCATCTGCTGCATAAATAACGAGATAATACCGTAACATAATAACTGTCAATGGGAGCCCTTTCACCAGCGATGCAGTCGTTAATGGTGGGCTAGGAAGCCCTGCTGCCCGAACTCGAGGTACTGCCCCTCTTGTCGCGGTAAGGGGGGTAGTTATCAGTGTAAGGTTAGAGTTTATCGAGGAGTCTCTTATGATATTCCTAAAAGAAAAAAAAAATATTCAAAATTTTAAAAAGCCACTTATTGATTACAACTCCATCAGTTAAAATAAGTATAGGGTGTTTTTTTTAGAGGTATAGAACTTTAAATTGCAATAAAACAACGATGGATTATTCGATTGACATGAATTTTATTGACATGAAAGATAATCTTGTGGCATTACATTTTAAATATGATTTCTGGCATATGACCGCCACGGCTGGCTCGGATGTAGTCCAATCTGGACGTCCAATTTGCAATGACTTTTTCCAATATTTGGCCGTATATCGGCAATAACACGGCGAATGTTGTCTTCCAAATGGTTTAGCGTTTGTGGCTTATCCGCATAGACCAATGACTTTACATAGCCCCACAAAGTAGTCTAGCGGTGTTAAATCACAAGATCTTGGAGGCTTATGAAAAATCGGGAACAACAGCAATCTCGTTTTGGGCCCATTCGACGAATCTACGCCTTGCTTGATGATCGTTTGGTTTCAATTCTTGCACGAGTTGGATTTTGTAAGCACGCATGACGAATTGCCAAACCAAACTGAGAATAAATCACTTGACAGCTGTTAAATCGGTCGCCATCTTGAACAGTAATGCCAACTTAAAGTTCTATACCTCTAAAAAAAACACCCGTTATAAACAAGGACTTGGATACCAGATATATTCTCGAAAGACCAGGTTTTTTCTATGTTTTACACAATGTTGTACATTGTAATATGAATAAGATTTTTGGCCCTGGCGCAATTTTCTACTCAAGCATTCCAGACTTGAAGATCACTAAAAAATCGCTAGATCTCTATATACGAATTTCCTTATTTCTTGGTTACAACCAGTGCCTGCGTGTCACGTGCTCAGCTCTTTGAAGGGCGAGGCACAAGTTCCAATACCAAGGGTGATCAAGGTAATCTACTCGCACGTGAGCGGCTCTCACTCTGTCAGTGGGCTACAAATGAGAATTTGTATCGTCGATTTGCATATTTAATCAAAATTAACATGACCGATAAAATCAATTACACTCACAGACACAGGCGACTGCTTACACGGCTGCATCTGCATGTACATGTACATGTGCATGTGCATGTGCACGCACACAGGAGCGACAATTGCATTAGGACATTTCGTCCTGCGCCGTTCATCTCGCCTCGTGTCGTGTACGCCTTTCGGTTCGTTTGGCTCTCCAAATCCTTTTTCAGGCAAAATCTACGACCATGTCTCGCCGGCAAACTGTGTGTACACTGCAGTGCCCGTCCCTACTCCTTACTCCTTACCCCACCCAACGCCATCTGCAGTGCTGCATTGTCACACACACCTTGCCCCCCAAAGGGGCGCTCTCAGAAGGCTTATCCTGTCCAACATGCTTAAATTGTTTCTTCCTGTCACACTGATTTTACTCGATTTATTTCATTTCGACTTGGTTGCTGCTGCTCTGTCTGCTGCTGCTCTGCTGCTGCTCTGCTGCTTTGAATTTATTTTTATGCCCTGCACTTACGGGCTTTAAAATCTGAATAAATATGCCAAGAGTGCTCGAGGTGAGCTGAGATGGCATTTAAATTTATTTAATTGCATTTCACATGCAACCCCAAACTATGATATTCTATTCGAAATCCTTTAACACGCATAAATATTCATTGGCCTACCAAAAGCTCCCGCAGCCGATAAACCCAAGGCCGGCCCAAAGCGAATTCCGTGCATTTAATTAAGTTTTCAGTGCCCTCATCCTTGCCCTTCTCTAAACAGGTCGCACTTCCATTGAGATCCGAGAGGTAAAGTTGATTTTTCTGTTCGATATTTTCTCGACAGACAAATTAACGCCAATTGCCGGGAAGCCTTTGGACCGGCTTGAATCGGATGCCTGCAGGTGGTAGGTCGGATTGTGGGAGGACCTTCTGGGAGTGAGTGGGTGGTCTGTGAGCTTTCATAAATTCGCATTGATTGCGTTCAATTAAAATTCAGTTATGCTCCGACGGTGCTTGGCATTTACAAGGGAATATTTTAATTAATTTTCACGCGCTCAGCATAAAATTTCGGTACCAAACCGGAGGCAAATTGTGTGCACATTACGATGTTGTTCTCGTCTGAAATATTAAACTCACCAAATGGATTTTTGACAATTATTTATTTAATTTGTCTTACGTAAAATTTTCAAACCATTTATGTCAATAAAATGTATATCATTTTACAAAAATGATGTAAGATCGCATGCAAGATGTGTTAACCATAATAAAATCATTCTTACCAATGATTTTAAAGTTTAAACTTCTTGTGAATTCAACTCTTGAAACGGTGCTCCCTTTTCTCGGCAGAGAGCTACCCCATTTATATCCATCTATCTATCTGTGGCATTCATCGACATCATCACCGGCCCGACAAGCCTCATATAGATACTTTGTCTAGCATTTCAATTGGCAAACACACTTGAGCTCTGGGAGCTACACGAGTTGAAGTCGAGTCGAATGGCAACGAAAAATATTCCGCACCCGCCGCTAAAGTAAACAGCAACCCCGATTCGCGGTGAGGTCTATGTCCTGACGGAGCCCAAAATCCTTTCATCTACTTCAGATGAGTAGCAACAACAGCTCGATACGCAAACAAGGACAGGCCAATGAGGCACCGAAGTGCTATATTCGAAAATGGCAAAAGTGTGTTTTCCAAATCCGACTTTTCAAGGCCAACCCATCCCAACAAGAATCGCATTGCGAATCCGGGATGTGGGTGGCGTAAATGCAACGCAAACTTTGTCGCAAGTCTTCTTCTATGGACGCAAATTGTCGCCATGCGATGCGTTGTCTGAATGTCAGATGTTGATTTTGCAAATTATTTGCCAGGGCTGCCCGAAAATGATGATGCCCTAAAATGGCGGTGATGACTTCGGCAAGACAGCGGCCGCAAACTCTTTACATTAAACCAACTCATATTCATCTGCTCATGTTGGCATGTCTCCAATTTAAGATATTGTGGGTGCTTATTCTAAACTTTGCCTGGCTCAGTCCGTCATCTACTCCGTTTTGCTCCAACGAGAAAATATATAGTTCAGTTATGTTCGTCCCGACGGTTTCAAATGGCACACAAATAATAGGTTTTCCTTCGGCGTAGACTTAGCCAAACTCTTCTCTTTGGCCTGAAGAAACTTGCTTGGATTTCTTGTCGAGCTTCAGCTTGGAGCAAACTTGTATAGGCTGGTTATTTGTTTATAAATAGTTTAAATATACATTGCGGCATGCGTGAATGCAAACTTTTCAGACTTTAGAAGGCAATACACTTTGAGGTTTCTGAAAACTTTAAATGCCCTTAATGTCCTATGGTTCTTTCAAATGAGATGTAAACAAATTACCACGAAAATAATTGGATCGCATAAGAACGTAGAAAGCCACAGTGATTAATTAGCGCTTAAAAAAATTGTCCCCGCTGCTCGCTAATTAAATAATTCATCAAGAGTCAAGTGAGGAGCAATGCCACTGGTCACTTTTTCCTTTCAACGCTTTCCTGTTTTTTATATTCGTTTGCAGCTAATCTATGCAAAGTTTGCAGCGCTGACAAAAACTATTATGAAATTTCATTGAAAGTTGCAGTCGAAAAGTCGCGCATAAAAAAACCTAACGAAGGACAACAAGAGATCCGAAAGTTTTCCCGGTTATAACGAGTCAAAGTTGCAGTTCAGTTGATGAACTCGCAAAGCAGCGTCCGGCGTGGTCACACATGCCCTCGATGGGTACCCCGTATCTTTCCCTGTTCCCCAGGCCTCCCTTTACAGAAACCTGTCAATTTAAGCCGCTTAGATGGACTGAAACCCCCTTTTTGGGGAATCTACATTTGCGGACAGTGCATATGCGTTATATTTATGTATATTATATTCCATTTCTGTTTACAGCTCTCGAAATCAAAAATTTACATATTTGGACCACCAAAATTAATTATCGTACCACCATAATCTCAGACACAAAAAACGGCTAGCGGAGAATCAGGACGTCGAGAAAAGGGAGATATATCATTATCAGGGCTGCGAAATATACTTTTCTTGGCAGGATACTTTGTTTTTTATAATTAATTTGTATGGCTATTAAGATTAAATGTAGGCTAAATATCATATCGTAAAATTTTTAATTTATTTATGTCTTTATCCATACGATTATTTATGAATAATACATGAGGTGTTTACAATTAGGGATACATTTTTAAACGAAACGAGAAGAACATTTTACCTCGGGAACAAGTTTTCGTAACCCTGGCACTTATGTTGGCTGATTGCGGGCAAAAAGGAGGGAAGTCATGAATACAAAATGTGCCGCAGCTTTTGGTTTTGCGGCTCAGTTGGCCGATCTTCTGCCCATTTCATGGGGCAACCCCCGCCCCTCGTCCTGGCATCACACATGGCAAAACTCATTTCATGGGTCACGAGCTACAATCATCTCAGAGATTCGAGGGGAAAAGAGGGAAGTGGCCGACAGAGACGGCCCAAAAATTGATTATGGCGGCAATGGCAAAAGGAGCCAGAGGGCTGGGAAAAAAAGAAAAAGCATAACCGAGCAACTATCATCAAAATCCTATTAGTTGGATCTCTGGACACGACCGGCCTTTTTGGATTGTCCTTCTCCAGTTGCCTGCATTTTGTCAGCGTTTATTTGGCAAATTAATTCCCCAAAAGGTAAGCCAAACTTGCGATTTGAAACAATCATCGAACCCCTTCCCCGTCCGCCACTCCACGCAACCCCAAAGTCCTTTTTGTCCTTTTGGGTCCCGCTGCAGCTGTTGTTTGCCCCGCCAGTGAGAAAGCCAGACTGTTGGAGAAACAGCAGAAGCAACAGCCAAACGTGTCAAAAAAGGGGTGCATGGCTCACCATTAATGTACCCCTTCGAAAGGGACAATGGCTACGCCACTGGAAAAAAGAAAAGCCCGGACACACAATTTGTGACAATTCCTTTTTGCGGATTAATATTTGCTCTTCCCCACCGGGGCACCGGGGAACTCTCTCACCGGTTGCGCCTTTATTTGTCTCGCTGCCCTTTTCCTGTTTGCCACTCCACTTCATGCAAATTAACTTGCCAGAAATTTGGCAGGATTTTGCTGCCTCGGAAGCCTGACTTTCAATTGGAATTAAAGCCAAACATTCGGACGAGCTATGAGTTTTAAAGGACAGCCGTAGGACAGCCAACCCTTTATGAACCTTTGGGAAGCAGCTCTGATTACCACCCGAGATTTTAGTTTCATTGTTTTAGGACTTAATTAAAACGCAGCGTTCTGTACTGCCCAATGGCGACTATAAAGTCGGATGAGTGAACTATTTAATCTGCCTTTGAAGTACGCAAAGCTAAGTGTATGTCTTACAAAGTGGGAGGAAATATTATAGGTATGATCAGTTTCTTTATTAGATCAGAGCTAAGCATTACATTTGTCAATATATTGGAAATGGAAGCTTGAGTCTTATGAGATAGTTCCCAAAGACGCTTTATGAATGGCATCAACAATTTATTTTTCTTACTTTTCACATCCTAGCTGATTGCCCTTCAGAACGGGACAACGAGGGGGGCTTTTCTTTCCAACTTTTTTCAAAGGCTTTTAAAGTGGACTAGACGGTTGCTTTGACAACTATCCTGATATATGGACTTTAGCTTGGCCACGTCCGAGCAATTTTTAGTTTTCTCGGACCTTGGACCTAAGACTCCAGTTGACGGACAGTAATTCCCTGAACTTGCTGGCCTTCTCCGCCTCAGCCTTTCCGTAGCATCTACTTGAAGAGAAAAAGTTAAGGTTAGTTTGCAGGCCGTCCATAGAACTGTTTGTCCACCTGGTTTCGCAACTTGTCGCCCATTCGGCTGCCGTTTCAGCAGTCAAGTGTCAACATCGGCACAACTCCACACTTGGGTGATTTGTTTTCATTGAAGACTTCCCCGCCTTTCCCACCGCAGCCATCCGATCTGAACTGCTGCGATGCGAAGCTGGAGATCGATGACGAAATGGAGCTGTCAATTCGACTGCGAGAGCTCAGTTGGCGGACTACTGTTCTCTTGGCTGCCCACAATTGGCCAACTAACCAACGGAGCGCGATAACGATGGGATTGCGAAATATTCGCAAGCCACTCAAATCAAGTTTTTCCTCCAAACGAATGCCGCGCAGAAAATATGAAAATGCAAGTGGTTTCATTCAGTTTTCATTTGCTGCTCGCTGACGCTGGTCGGTTGGCCATTCCTTTTATATCGATCATTAATTTTGGTTCGGATTAATACGGCGATGGTCCGCTTGGAACTGATTGTGCTGCTGGTGGCATTTGCCACTTGCCTAGTTAGAACCGACGATCTATTTCTGAAAGAGCCACGTAAGTGCTGCCTGATTGCTAGATCGGTCGAGAATGGTGTTACTTCTATAGCTAGGAAGGATTAATCTGAAACAAATTTCAATACCCCCGTTTTTGGCTAACGCATGTGTGACTAACCCGCTTAGCAGCTGGAACTCGCTGTTCAAATAGCGCCAAAAACATTGCACCACTAAACCGGATTTGTTTTTCTAAATTCTCTGTGTGTATTTTGTTTACTCGCACTTACTTGCACTCGCACCCGTGCGATCTCAACCAAATCCACATCCGAATCCAAATCCAATATGAACTGAACAAAATTCTAACCGAACCGCAGCAGATTACATCAAAGAGTGTAGGATAGCCGACAAGGACTTTGTCAACTGCTCGACCCACAGCATCCAGCAGCTATTCGACAAACTCAACGATGGTGGGTAGAGTCCTGCGGTGTGTGTTCTGTGTTGACAATGTGGTACCGATTCATAGGGATACCCGGGCTCACCAGCATCAAAAGCTTCGATCCCTTCTATCTCAACCGCATACGGATCACGCAGGGCAATAGCAACGCAATCAATCTCAAGGTGGAGCTGGCTAACGTCAAGATCATTGGGTTCGGGCACACGAATGTCCTGGAGAGTCAGTGAGTGCGAGCTCCTCCGTAATGAGTCGCATTCTGTAAGGCAGCCATCTTTTTCAGGGTGTTCAAGAAGGACTACAGCTGGAAGACCACCTTCACACTGCCCGAGATGAAGCTCCAGGCAGACTACAGTCTGTTCGGTCGGATCTTGCTCATCCCGCTCAACGGAAAGGGGCAGGTGTTCCTGGACGCGGAGAACATGACGGTCACCATGCACACGAAGACACGGCTCTACTCCAAGGGCGGGTTCACTTTCTACAACGTGACCAGCCTGCACGTGGACTTTAAAATGGATGGGCTCAAGTCGTATTTTTCCAACCTCTTCAATGGCAATAAGCAACTGGGTAAGTAGCTGAAATCTCCAAAACTCACATCGTGACCACTTTTGGAACGCCTTCGGCCCCAGAGGACAGCACCAACAAGTTCTTCAACGACAACTGGCGTATGCTGGCCGATGCCCTGTACACGGTCATCACCCAGACCATCGAGGACATTCTGCTAGATGTGCTGAAGAAGATATTTCACTTCATTCCGGCCAACTTCTTTGTGAGCGACATCCCGACGCCGGAACAGCTTTATGGAATGGTCAAGCCGAAGCCGAAATGAGGAAATTGTTCGCAAAATTTGGGAGGGGGGATCCTGTGAAAAGTAGCCAATAAAGTCTGTGGCAAAACTTGAAGCGACCCCTTATAAGAGCAGCACACATGAATTGCTGGTGAAATGGTTTCCTGCCTGCTCTCAAAAGCATTAGTGTCGGTCAACTGTTGCCTTAGTCCTGGAACCGTCGTCTGGTAGGTTAGAGTGAAAAACTAATGGCGGCACCTTAATCAGACATTGTTCGGCCGTGTCCTGGAAAATATATCAGGATAGCCGTCACTGCGCAGACAGTCGGCAAACGATGGCCGGGATCGACTCGACTGGGTAAAAAGTACACAAAACCTGTATTACACAGTTCACTCGGCAAATAAAGCCGTAAACCGGCGGCAGCAGGTTGGTATTCCAGCTGAGGGTAACCGCACATATGGCAAGTCAAAACAGGAACCAGAACCAGAAACAGAGGCCGCGTGTTCAAATTAATTGCCGCAAAAACAGTCCCAGGCCCAAATTAATTTACATTTTTTGTGCCTGCCGCTGCTTTTTTCCTGGCCAATGTGTTTGTAGCCTGCCAATAATTTTCTGCAACTGCTGATGCTGCAGCCGCAATTAAATCGTTTGGCGCAGCGGTAGCCATTACAAATGTCAAACAATTAGTTCAAATTTAATGCGCAATGCATTTCGGCATTTTAGTTGCACAATTCTGCGGTTTCTGTCGCCCCTTTCCGACCACAGAGCTTTAATTTTTTTTTCGAACTGCAAGACGAGCCAAAACCAAAGCGACAAATCCCGTGCGTGATTGCAATAAATTCGGTGGGCCCTGGACCGAAAGCAGACCAAAATGCAGTTTGCACACAAGGTAAACAAACAACAGAACGATCTGAGCCCCAAAGAATGGAGCGGCAACGGTCCCTCACCCAAAGGGACCACCAGCTGACAAAGGCGGGCAGGGAAACCCAGAAGACAAACACGGAAGAAAAATTATTCCGAAAAGGGGTATATGGACCCAAAGTGTGGAAACAGTCGCCGTCGCCGAAAGTATTTCATTATTCCCAGCCAATGTTGTTCAATATTTGCTGTGTATTTTGGCCTCATCCTCTTTTCGGCGCTACTTTATCCGCTATCTCTTTATTCGGCCTAAAAGTATGTGGCAAGTGCTTAAAGGGTCCACACAAAAATTATCAAAAATACTAGTCTACTTGTGCCTTTACGTTGTTCATTCCAATTGCTTTTAAGCAGGGCAATTAAAGAACGCTACGCTCACATTCGGGAAACTGTTGCCCAATTAAGCATCCCAGTATTTTCTGCAAATTTGCTTGCATTCTTTTGATATTTATAAGTTATTGCAAAGTAATATTTTAGCTTTACATATTTATCTACATCATAGGTTCGTGAAGTAGAGACTTTGAAAATTGTTTCCCAATCGATTTTGAATTTGCAGTGACCATCTTAAAAGTATGTGCTTAAATAAATTAAAGATTCATGCGTACGACGTAGTTTCAAAAACAAACGTGTTTTTATAACATTTGGTTGCCCTGTGGTACTTAAAATATTTATATACCCGTTATTCGTAGAGTAAAAGGGTATACTTTATTCGTTAAAATGTATATATGATAGATCAGTATCAAAAGTTGAGTCGATCTGGCCATGTCTGTCTGTCCGTGATATTTTTAGTATTAGTCTTGTAAATTTCTATTGAATGGCTAAACAACTTTATGTCACACACCGTTTTGGAAACCTTTTAGCTTATGCTCTCCTCTTGGTTGCCTGGAATGATCAGAACATTTTGATTTTTTTCCGTTTTGCCGTCCTAACTAATATAACAAAAGAAGACGTCTTCAAGAAAAATGTAATTCCTTAAAAAACAAATCTGTGACAGACACAAGAAAACGCTTTAGTCGAGTTCAACGACTATAAGATACCCATAACAATAATAAAATAAAACAAGAAAGAACGTTATAGTCGACTTTCCCGACTATCTGATACCCGTTACTCAGCTAGTGGAAGTGCAAACACTGACATTTTTTGGCGGTTTGTGGGCGTTAGAGTGGGCGTGGCGAAAAGTTTTTTTGCAAATCGATAGAAATTTACAAGACCAATACAAAAATGAAAAAATATCAAAACATTTTTCAAAAGTGTGGGCGTGGTAGCTTTGGGCGGTTTGTGAGCGTGGCAATATGAATCGACAAACTTGTGTCTATGTCCCTGGAGTCTGTATGCTTAATCTCAACTTTCTAGCTTTTGTAGTTCCTGAGATCTCGACGTACATACGGACGGACAGACAGACGGACAGACTGACGGACAGACAGACGGACATGGCCAAATCGACTCGGCTATATATACCTTATATGGTCGGAAACGCTTCCTTCTGTTTGTTACATACTTTTCAACGAATCTAGTATACCATTTTACTCTACGAGTAACGGGTATAAAAAGGTTTTAAAAGAGTTGGCATGACAGTTTGTGGTGTGAGTAAGTGTGTGACAGAGTGAGCGGTGCAACATTTGAAAACAAAGCGCTCCGCCTATGCCACTGGAATCTGCAACCTGCATCTCAACTTTCTAGCTTTAATAGTTCCTGAGATCGAGGCGTTCAAGCGGACAGACGGAGACGTCCAAGATCGACAAGAAGGAGCCGCTTCCTTTAACCTGTTACATGCTTTTCAACGAATCTAGTATACACTTTTATTTTACGAGTAACTGGTATAACAATAAGTCTACAAGACATACAAATCCAGTCGTCTTCCTTAACTTTCCGATGTCATGTAGACATTCCCTTGACTAACGGCCCCATTAGAAGCCATAAATTAAACATTTAATTATAACGCCGACTGCAATGGGCAAATTAATTAATATATAATTTCAAATTAAATGCTGTCATTTCAGCAGGGTTAATTCTCCCGCAGCATGCAACATGCCAAACAACAACGCCATAAAAATGTGCCACACAGGAGTGCATGAACTTTAAAGCCGGAATAATACGAATTTATGGCCAAATAATTGCAATCTCATTAGGACACTCGGCCGGCAAACCGAAACAGGGACATGACACCGGCTCCAACCGGGCCAATTTGCCATGTTAAAATAAATATGCGCATTTTGTGAAATATTTAACAATAATTGAGCGTAAAATAATCGCCCAGCCCACCGTCCCAGCCCCACCTTTAGGGGAGATAAAGCCGTGGAATAGCCCAGACACGGTCAGCTCTGATACTGCGCTCCCAGCCAGCAACATCCTGCATCCTGCGACCAGCAGCCAGCTCCCAAAGGCAGAGTGCGTTAATTGCAGTTGCCGTTGCACAGGACACGGATTGCGGCGACAGCGACAATTGTAATTAAATAGACACCGCACAGGACCTCTCCCCACCCTCAGTGCGCTGCCTCTGCGTCATCCCTGGTGAAGTGTAATGGGATAAAGGGATCGGGGGACAATTGGTTGTGCGAAATGGAAGTGCCATGATAAGGATTCGCTGACGATATATATGGCATATGGCATCATTTGTGGATTATAATTAGAGGGGCGAAAGGCCCATTCTTTTGAATAATCTTAAGCTTTTGACGGTCATTTTTTAAGACTTCTTTATAATACTCAAGATTAAATAAAAATGTATTATAGGACCAGTTGGTCCTCTTTTCTGTTGATCAATAAGCCCCACTGTGCAGTCATGTTGGTCGTTTATAGAAAGTTATTGAGTTGTTGGCATTAATTTTGCATATGCGCCTAAGTGGAAAATAGAACGCCGACTATTTTGGAGCGCGTTTAACGAGCCCCACTGCTTTAATGCTAATCTCGTATAAATAAAGAACTATTTGGCGAATCGATGACCAGGCCATTAGGCCAATTGCTGGTCATTGTCAATTGGATCGCAGCGAATTCGAATGAATTGGGCGATAAAGAGAGCCCCACCAGCCCCATCACAATTTCGAGGGTTTAGCTTATTTGCGAAAATTTGTTGACACGCAGACCTTCCCAATCGCAAACGGAACAAGCAATCAAGGAGCGGTAGCAGCTTAGCATACTTCCGCTAAGGATAGCAGGAGACGCCCAAGGATGCCGGCGGCAGTTGCTCGCCTTACAAGATTTTATTTACACCTTCTGCGAAAATGTTTACACTTCAACAGGCAGCGGCAATAAGAAGATGAACCCAACCCCTGCCACGCCCAACGCTCCTCGGCGAAATGCTGAAATGAGCAATATGTAAACCTCCAGGATGCCAACGGCAGATCCCCAAACAATTGAAAGTGAATTTCCACCTGGCAAAGAATTACTCAAACTGAAAGCTAAAAAACTCAAAAAAATAGGGAAACTGCTAACGGCCCTTGAATAATTCCACGATGTAAGAGGGATGCGAACTAGGACGCGGAAGAGGAGCCATAAGAAGCGTTGTCATGGCGTAAATTTATGTAAAAATTTGTAGCAATTGCAATAAGTTAGTCCACGCCATTCCCATCGCCATGGCCGGCGGCACTAAGAAGCATAAAATTTGCGTGCGAGACCAAATAAATTCTTTCGATTTCAGTCAGTTTTTATGCGCATTTTAAGTGTGGACCGAGGAGTCTCGGGCCTCGAGGGATTCACCGCTGGGACTTCCAGCTGAGTTTGTAAGCCCAGAGATATCACTTTATTTTAAATGCATTAAGAACTTTGGCAAAAACTGATTACGAAATTTGCTGAGCCTTTGTTTGCTGAGCCCTTCATGATGTCTGAGCTCGTCAGAACTGTGGAAATTAACTCTCAGCTGGCAAATGCCTCGGAGTGCAAATATTGAGCAACGTCTAAGGTTTTTCACTGCCTCAATCTCCTCAAAACTCACTAGCCCAAAGAATCGCAAAGAAGCGGAGGATTTTATAAGACTCGCTTGGGAAACTGTTACCCACTGTCGTCGCCTGTTATTTTTGGCAATCTGTTTGTTTGTCGATTGTCTGTCAGTTATGCTACTTATGCCTCATCCTTTATTCTGTTCCCATCAAAAGTCCCTCGGCTCGCCCTGATTTAATAAGTATCCTTTTTCCCCGGTTCCTCGCAATTAACATAATTTGATGAGTGGAATTTCATAGTTGAACAATCTTCGGCCCGCGGCATTTGCGAAAACTTTAAATTTCAATTCACTTAAGCTCTTGTGGGACGAGAAACTTTCGCCAGGCCGTTGAACTCAGGACGGGCATAATTTTCGTCATAGGTCTCTGAATATACAAATATCCAATTCATAGACCCAAAGAGACTTCAAATATAGTTTAACACTCTTTCCCCTTTCTTTTTGCCGCCAGTGATTACCACCCGAGGGCGTCATTAGCATTCCATTTGTGTGCGGTGCAAATTTTGTGATTTCGATTGCTGATCGCTGACCAGTAAATCCGAACGAACCGTGCTAACCCACAGAACAGAGACCGAATTCACTCGATTTCGGGGTTGAGGTCTTGGGGAAACCCTATTAAGATGTAGGAGGCGTCGCTGCACGGCACGAAAGAGATAGAAGACTCCGCTGTAAATCAAGACTATCAGCAGGTCATTGAACCCGCCTCATCATAACTGGGTAGTGTCTGTCATAATAGCCAAGAATCCATAATTGCGCCTGGGAATTATTCGCAATCTATAAGCATATCTAACCCAACTTTACCGTCCCCAATTCGCGTTCTTTCAACTGAATTTATTTTCTTGCACAAAGTATGCACCGGTTATTCCAAAAGAACTCTATTTAAATGCAATTTGGAAACGGATTTCAACCGACAAAGGCAATAGAATCCGGTTTTTTTTTTTTTTGGTACCTGAAGTGAATTTGAGATTTGGGCTTACTAAAAATTCCACCTCTTGCTCTGGAAGCCCCAGTCTGACAATCCGAATCAATCTGCGACAATGTGACAATAATAATTGATAACCTTAAAGCCGAAAAAGCGCGAACTCGCTTTTAATTCATTCGGTGGGCAAGCGTCGAAGGTGAAGCGAACCAAATAAATTCAATAAAAGTCACTCAAATGTCGATAATTGAAATGCGTATACAAGACCAGCCACAGCAAATGCAAAAAATAAGCAACTGAACCGAGCTGGACGGCAAAAAAAAATGCATTTTTATATAACAAATTTAATTTGGACAATTCGACCGAATCGAAAATTGCATAAATTTCATTTGCAGTCATCCGTTGACGGAAGGACACCAAATGGGAAGTGGGGTGGAAAGTGGAATATGAAAGATTTCGACGGCGAAAGGAACTCGCCAACTCCGTTAGCTCCTATGGACCCTAAACTAAGGCAAACGGCCCAACGAAGCTCCATACAAACCTGCGAGTGTTTGGACCTAGTGCCGAACGTATCTATTATTCAAAGTAACGCTCTGACGTGTACTGGTCGCGCAATTAAGCTTGCGCCCCGAAATTATGTACTGAAGGGGAAGCTCAAAGGAGCCGCTCTCTTCTAAGTTATTGCACTTTCCTACTGAAGATTTATAGCGCGATGCGAGCTCGCTTAGATATATGATGTGGGTAGAAATTTTTGCTTATTTCCCTGTGAGTCGAGTGACTCACGGGCCTCAACGCAACTTTAGCTGCTGTCAACGACTCTCGTCGCGAGCGATGTGTAGTGCATCCTTAATTAAAGATTCAATGGGAAGTGATATGGAGAGGGCGCGGAATGCGGGATGCCAGAAGATGCCCCTTCTAGGACTGTGCTTCGCGAAAAATGTTAAATATTCGCAAGTTTTTATTATCGCGCTCAAACTTGTGGGAAAGTTCCTTCCCCTGATGTCGTACGCCTTATTACGTGGCCTGTTTGGGTAATTCGAGATAGTTTAACAAGGGCCAACCATGCGGCTGTGCACTGAGGAGAAACTGCCTAATTAAAGAACAAAAATCATGATTCAAGACTGACTTTTATTTCAATATTTAATTTCACATAATGTTTAAGGGCTAAAGTCCCGTGGCATTTAGTTGCATACCCTATTTATTCAGCAATTAGAGAAACCCACTTTACAAACGTAATTGATAGATTTCGTGATATGTCGTATAGATTTCTGTAATTATCACGTGTCGATTTAATCTGGCTATTCATGAAACTTTATGATTTCATTATGCCAATAAATGCACGGCAGTAACATTCAAGACTTGAACGATTCTTGGGCAAACGATCGCTCCAGATTTCTGTTGGAAGATGTAGCCCTGCATTTCTATCTCTGTAGGAATAATATAGCTACGACTATCGCCCCTACTGGTATCAGCCCAATCAGCTCGACGGAATATGCATTTGCATGGAGCTCCACACACACCCTAAATCATTGTCGTCTGTTGCTCATCAGCAGCCCCTCAGACGCCATTATCGTCGTCATCAATTGCGCTGCCAGTGGCTGCCTGCAGACAGCTTGTCACCGTCGGGTAAACATGCGAATTTCGCAGTCGAGCAGGCAAACACGTGACAAGCGGCTAAGGACGATTGCTGGGGGCGGTTAGATGGGAGGAAAATACTAGGCGACAATGACGACGTCAATGGGGCGACAAAAGGCAGTTTAAGTACTAAAACAAGGCAGTGTGGTACGCGCATCGAGGCTTTATTGGATCTCCTCCAACCATGAGATTCCATGAGGATCATGTAGGTGTATATCTTAGCCGAGACTGAACCGTTTTAGGTTGTCGAATCCCTTAGATTTGTCGATGCGGCCGTAGATGGTCGACCGTACGATCATGCCGCTCTTAAGCGTCGAAACCATCATGGCGAATCGGAACTTGGCCTCCGGCAGGAAGCTGGGCAGCATCTCCTCGTCCACCTTGTAGTTGTTTAGGCTGTAGGTGCCGCTCCGGATAGGGCACTCCTTGAAGAGGGTGCCGTGCTTAAGCAGGTCCTCGTAGATTGCGCGAAACAGCGGCTCCGAATTGCGCTGCTTAATCAGCTTGCAGAAATTGAGGGTACGGTTTATCAAGGTGGAGAAGTTGCCCTTGTTCGTCTCCAGACCAAAGTCTATTATCAGCTGAACGTCCTCTATGTCCTGGTGCGTCTTTATGTCTATGCTCAGATTTGACTCGCCCGAATCGTTTTGCAGATCCACCTTGACGTCCACGATTTTGTCGTTGGCGTCGAAGTCAATGTTCGTGAGGATGACCTTGAAAGAGCGCTGGCGACGGCAATTAATCAGACCTCTGTTCAACGCGGTCCAAGAACGTTTCTCCGCAACTCACCCACGCTCCAGCCAAGGGCATGAGCACTACCAGAATCAAGGCCGCGGCACAGCAGCTTTGGATGAACTCCTTGCGCATTTTGCTCCAACTATCCACTGAGACTGGCTCTTATTCAATTAGTCAGTTTTTATATGAATGCAATAAAAATTAGTTAGGCCCCACTGAGCCACAAAGCGCTCCGAACATTAGGCCCATCGACGTGGTCGTGGTGAATTAAGTCAACTAAGTGGGTGGACTTTGGAAAAGCATTCAGCTGTTTCGAAACGTTGTCTATTTTCGATAGGATCGAACTCAAAATCGGCCAGCTCGTTTTCATATAAATAGTGCGTCGCTTGACCAAACCAGACAGTGAAGTTAGTTTATTGCAGTTGGTCCACAATGTTGCTGTACACCGCGGTGCTGGTTCCCGTCCTGATGGCCATGTGGCATGGCTCCCAGGCTGAGGTGAGAGTGCGCAGAGTAGCGCTTTGCCACTGGACTAATCCCTCAGCTGGCCTTTATTCCAGAAAATGATGAGACCCAAGTTCAAGGACATCAAGATCTGGAGCGAAGAGAAGTTCGTCAGCCACAAGGTGGTCTACGACAACAGCGACCCCCATCTAAACTTCACCATGGAGGTGCACCAGGAGCTGCACGACGTAGATATCCACCTTGAGGTGCGCATCACCAACAAGCAGGACCCATACTACACCACCAACCTAAACACCACCCTGAACGTCTGCCGCATACTAGGCTTCGCCAACAAATCGCCGGTGGGCCGCTTTGTGCACGGATTCATCCGCGAGTTCGGCAACATAGTTGATAACTGCCCAATCGCCAAGGTGAGTGATGCACTCTTCTCGGGGCTCCAGCTGACCCTCCCCCACTCTCGGTCACTTTCTAGGGCCGATACCATTGGCACCACATTCATTTAAAACGCAAATTACAGGGCTCCTACTTCATCAACAAGTTCTGGTGGCCAGAGGACCCAACCACCGCCATGCTGCCCGAGCTGGAGTTTGAGATCGTCTGGCAAGCCATGCACGTGGACTCCAGCAAGAAACGCACGCTTATAATGAACGACCACTTCGGTGGGGATTTCGTCGTCCAGGACGTCAATAATCTGAAGCCCGGCATCTTCGCAATGCTGCCCAAGGTCGCCTAGAAGCTCCGCTAGGGTCGTTCCTGCGCGTGTCCTAATGGTATTTACTTAATGTTATTCAGTGTCACTTGGTGTTACCCAGAAAGCAGCAAATAAAGCTTTCGCAGAAAGAGCAAACTAATGAAAACAATATCATGGAGTTCGGTGGAGCTGGTGCCTTTTTAATCTAATGCAAATGACCATCGGCTTTCGTTACTAGTACAAAAGCTGGATTGGAAAGTTTGAAAAAGAAAAAAGGAGCGATAGCTATAAAGGTTTAGATAAAGAATTTTTCAACGTCCAGGTAAAAACATAGTCTTTCCAAATAGTAAAGTGCCAAAGATTTATTTGATACCCAAGTTTTACACAAAGCCATAATCAGAATTTGTAAACAAATTGCCAGATTGCATTTTAACGTACTTTGAAAAATGATATTAAAGTTATACTAAGTATCTTTTTTATCAGCTTTTTGTATGCCCTTCCAAAATTACATTGTGATTATTTTATTGAATTTATTATTCATTAATATTTATTTAAAGTTTTTTAAATATTGAAAAACAGCTTAAAAAATGCTTGTGAAGCGCATATAATTGGACCTATTGTCAGTTTTCCACACAACCATCAATGTCAATTAATTATACCCGTTACTCGTGGAGTGAAGGGATATTCTAGATTCGTTGAAAAGTATGTAACAGGCAGAAGGAAGCGTTTCCGACCATATAAAGTATATATTCCTAATCAGGATCAATAGCCGAGTATATCTGGCCATGTCCGTCTGTCTGTTTGTCCGTATTAACGCAGAGGTCTCAGGAACTGTAAAAGCTAGAAAGTTGAGATCCAGCACACAAATCACGAAAGCACCACAAAGCATCACACTTTTCCCAAATTTTTTATAATATTTTTTCATTCCTTTATTAGTCTTGTAAATTTCTATCAATTTTCCAAAAAACACTAACGTACACCAACGCCAGCACTTAAAAAATGATTTGATATGCTTACACATTTTTGTTAGTCTTGTAAATTTTTTTCTATTTTCGAAATATCTTTTTGCAACGGCCAACAACTATCAGTAATGGGTATCAGATAGTCGGGGAACTCGACTATAGCGTTATCTCTTGTTTTATGTTTTTCACGTGCTGCTCTCGAATTTCGACAGTCGTCGATTTCGTGTTTTTAAAGCATTTCCAAATTGAATTAAAATGGTACGGATTCGAGAGAAACAAGAGGCCCACAACATCAAATTATTATTCAATATAGTCGCAACGAAATGTTTGTGACTTGTGCCATGCCTTTTGTGATCGGACAGTGACAGTTTGCGAATTTTAAACCGCTTCCAGCGATTTTTGCCCTAATGAAGGTGCCACTTGGTATGATTTATGCGAGTTTGAGTTTCCCGAGCTTTGGATTTGCCTATTTGGTTATTTGTTGATTGGCATATTGATGCAGTGTTGCTGTTATTGAGGAAGCAATAAAACGACAGCAACAATGAGGAATGCTAAAAAGTTCTCGGCGTCACTGCCTCGTTATCTGACTCGATAATTCCTAATAAAATTTCAATTACCGGGTATAATAGGTTCGGAATAGAAATATAAATCTCTGGAAAAATCTGCCCCAAACAACTTTTATCAATTACCCGACCAGAAGCCACCAAAAAGAGGTGTTAAAGGTAAATTCCTTTGTGTTAAGTTCCCGACTCTGGACCATGCTCGATGCCCAATCCACACAATGCATTTGTTTTCACTTTGTTAAACCCGTAAAACTTTATCCAAGCCAAGAAAAAGTTCAGGGGTCAAGCCAGCGGCCATTTAAGCTCCATTAGACAGGCACACAAAGCGACATAACGCCCTAGAACCCAAGGAGCAGCCCGGTGTAAGGAAATTCATTGTCGAAGTCGTCCAGCTGTGCCTCTTGCCTCCGCTTCAAGGAACCCAAAGGGTTCCGCCTAATCTGATTACAGCCCAGTAAATCTTGAAAAAATGCCATTCAATGCTAACGTTTTTTATACATTCATCAATGGGTTAGCTGCAACTCAGACCAAACAATACGAATTTCCCTACCTCGACTTTCAGGTTGCTGCACTGTTAAACAATAATTTGTTCAACTTTGTTGCGTGGTAATCCAAAAGCCGATTTGACCAACTTTTCTCTCAGTGAACGTCAGAGCAGCACATATGCCACCGAGGCCAACAGCCCAGCTGAGGAGCACTCCAGCCAGCCAGTCAAATCTTCCCATTTGGCTAATAAATCCTTGAGCAGCTTATGGAGCAACGTCTGCGCATAAATATTATGGCTGGCAACTGGTCAAGAGGAGGGCCGATGTCGAAGTACGAGGAATGGCACCAAGGACCCGCATGCACTCACTTTACACTCGAATACACTCGTCTGCTGCCCACACCCTACAATTTTGATATTACTTCGCTATATCATTTGAGCTGTGCATTCCAGGCTCGCCTCAAACGTGTTAAATAATACTCTATTCCAGATAGGAATATGAGTTCACAGAGTAACACAACCACTGCATTGGGTACAATTTGTGTACATATTCTCTATAGTATCGTCATCTTTATCGGTGTCCGATTCCAAATACACTTGCATTTGCTAGAAAAAGTACCGCAAAGGTAAAAACATGTTGATGCTAGCCCTTAAAGTAACTGTACAAGAAATTCCACCATTGGCAAAAATAAAAAACATTTATCGTTTTTTAATATTGAAACTGGGTACGTATAAGATGCGTGTGAGTAATACTTAGTAGGAATATTTTTACAAGTATTAATTCGGAAGATGTCCTCCACCCTAGTTGCCGTATTTTTTAAGAGGTCCAAAATATATAAGAAACTCAGAGTATTGAAATCTCGCTTTGTGTTACAAGAAGTCCATCTGTTCCCAACCGGAATTCTTGAGCTGACATTGGATTTCAGTTGACTGTCGTGTTGGTATGCCTGCTGTAGATTTCTTTGCCTTCTGCTATGGTTGTTGCTGATTTCTTAGATATACTCGCTGCCCTAAAAGGATATGCAAATTGTTTGAATAGTAAAGGACATGCTAAACAATTTCAGAGCCTCGAGTCTCTAGTTTAACAAACAAAAAAGGAAACTAAGCTAACCAAAACACTTCCCTTTCCCAGCTGGTGAATATATATATTTTTTTGGCTTTGCTCTTTGTTACTGTTCATCATTGCAGCTTTTTGTTGCGCATTAAGTTGTTGCTAAAGGAACGGAGGACAATCACATAGCTAGCAGCTGAGGACATGCTTTAGCATTTCACACTAGCCTGGTATAAATCACAGATCCCCATGTTATTAGGCATTCAATTCCTTTTTCCCATGTCCACAACATGGAACTGTTGCTCTGCTGTAGGTTTATTGAATTCGTTGATAATGCCAAGGGCAGTTTGGGTACCCTTGGGCGGAAAGTTTTTTCTTTTCGGGACAATAAATCTCCTGTTTCCAGAGCTTACTCCAAACAATTTCTATCGCATTTAAATATTTTACAATGCCTATGTCCTGTTGCGGTGGAAGCGTGTTTCTTCTAAGTTTTAATGTTCTCTGCAGTACAAATCCAGATTATTTGATTTACTCACCCAAAACCACAATTCGGGAAAAAATAAGCTCCCAGTGTTCCAAAAATTTTCGCTTAACAGCGCGTAAAATCCAATACAAGTGTTCCTGAGCTTTAAGATTTCTCATGCTAAACAATTTTCAAGAAGGAGTTAGAGTCTGAAGGAAATACTCTGATAAAAAGAACATATTACATTCCCTTTTGTGCTTGGAATCGGCATTGAAGGCAAAATGCAGTCAATCTGGAAAATGACAACAATACGAGCTGGGCCAGCCCAACGTACTTTAGCTTTTGGCTGGCGGCATTTTGGTTATTTTCGTTTCCCTCAGTTGCTGCCCAGTCTGCGGACAAAGTTACCTGTAATACAATTTTGTGAAGAGCAAATCCGATAAGAAATTTCTTTAGGCTGGAGATTGCCTTATTCAAGTTCTATTAACATATAAAAAGCTGTATGCGACGGATCTGAGCAATTAATGGACACAAGGAAGTATATGTGGATTGAAATATTGTTAACAGAACATAACCCCAATCCTGAACTGCTCACAAGCAGATTTGCAAGGGCCATCTTCCTTCATTCTACCCGCAAAAAGGGCAAAAAGAATTACTTCCCCTTTTCATATTCTGGTATCTTTGGCTTTTTGAACCGACGAAGATTATGATGACGTGCCGTCGCCAAACCGCACACTTTATATTTGCACACATTCAGCTCAATTTTTATTCACATCCAATAGATTTAAGTATCTGCGGCTTGGGTCGCTCCATCCATTCGTGAACAGCAGCACATTTATGTACAGTTCAAAGATCAAAATGAATATTTTATTTGATTTGATTCCAGGCTGGCTGACTGCTGGGCTTGTCTACAAGGAAAGCATTTTTGAGCGCACAATCTCTGGCATAATAAACTCCAGGGATAGGGCCAAATTTCTGCCGCCTTGGAAATGCGCGGATTCCCCACTTGTCGAACAGAATATGTAGATGTGCTTGGGTATGCCTGCGACAATGTCTTAAATGCTCTAAATAGCAGTAGAAATTCTTTCTCGAAAATACCTCAAAAGAAAAAGTTCAATATAATAATCTGATTAGTTAGTGCAGGGCTTATATTTCTTTTCGAAGGAAGAGTCCCGTGGATTCTATCTTAAGTGCACAAAACCGCACTTATCCCTGAAGCTGATTGATCAGGCGGCGCTGCCTGGCAAGCAGCTGCTCCATCCTGCGCCTCCTCTTTTCCTGGCGCTGCCTCCGTTCCTGGCGACGCCGGCGCTCACGAGCCAGGCGACGGCGGCGAGCACGTCTGCGCCTCTTGGCCTCCGCCGAGGAAGAGGACGAGGAGGAGGCAGTGGTCGTGGTGGTGCTGGAGGAGTCAGTGGTGGTGGTGGTGGTGTCGGATGAAGCCGTGGTAGTTGTAGTTGTGGTCGCGTCTGTAGTTGTGGTTGTAGTTGTGGTACTACTGCCCTCCTGAGCCAGGAGCAGGCACAGGAGCACGCCGAGGACTAGAGCGAATAGGAACCGCATTGAAATGTGTACAATTTACAAAATCAAGCGTTCTTTTATACGCAATTTGGGGCAGACATGATTGTAGTACTACGTAATCAATAAATACCTTATTGGTGCTTGACAACTATAGCTGTTTGCACAGTTTTTCTATTATGACCATATTTTCATCATGACCCCGAATGCCCTTGGGCTTTTAAGCTTAACAGGGCTGGGTAAAATTGTCATAATTGGTAGTTTAAATAATTCCAATACTGCATGCATTATTTGGTAAAACTGTAATAAAAAATTCATTTCTACTCTATTTCATTAATTAATTTCATCATTCTGTCGTTCGGCTGATCTAAATGGGTCTCCGATAAACTTACAAACTAATCAACTGATCCCAACTGCTTTGAAATGCATTGGGCACCTCTATAACTCGGGGTTCTCGAATCCCTAAAGGTCAGAAATAAAAGATGGGTAGAAGATAGAGTTTCCACTCCTATAATAAATATTTTCTAAATAGATAGCCGAATCGATCTAACCATCAGTTCATCAGTCTGTATGTCTGAATCGTCACGAATACATTTTTATACCCGTTACTTGTAGATTAAAAGGGTATACCAGATTCGTAGAAACATACTTTTCAGGCCAAAGAAAGTAAAGCGTTTCCGACCATATAAAGTATATATATTCTTGATCAGGATCAATAGCCGAGTCGATCTGGCTATGTCCGTCTGTTTTTCCGTCAGTATGAACATCAAGATCTCAGGAATTATAAAGGCTAGAAAGATTCAGCATGTATACTCCAGAGATATAGACGCAGCGCAATTTTGTTAACCCACGTTGCCACGCCCATTCTAATGTAGATAAGTGTTGAAATTCTTTTATTTTTTGTTTTGTTCTACCCAGCTGAGTTACGGGTATCTTACAGTCGAGGAAATAAACTGTAGAATTCTCTTTGGAGTTGTATATTAAGTGTTTGAAAAGTAATTTTCAAAAATAGTTTTTTTTTTAATTTGCCCTTTAAAAAGATGGATTTAGCCATTTTGCCGTTTACCATAATAGTCTTAAACTTTGGGAAAAAAAAGGGAGAACGAGTCGAGTTCCGTCAATTACAAGTTGAGTTACTCAGCTAGTAGTGCGTTAGAGCTAGCGTGGTAGAACTTAAAAAAATTCTGCGTGGCATTCATGTTTTTGGAATCTGCATGCTGAAGACTTACTATTTATTTATATTTTATTTATAGTTTCTGAGATCGAGGCCTTTATACGGACAGACGGATGGACAATGACTCGGCTAGTAATAAAGTGATATACATATATACATAATCGGAAACGCTTCATTTTGCCTGTTATGTACTGTTATTCGTTGTTCGTTGCTGTCACTTATTCAATACTTTTGTCAATTTTGATCCCGAGATCGCGGCTTACAAGCGGACCCACGGACAGACGGATCAAATCATTATTTTCAAGGAAATATCCTCTTCTATTAACAACTTTGTACTCCGCTACTTGGCCTCTCAGATAAAATCTTTTTAAAAATTTCAAGAAAACATTTTGTACGTTTTAATTTACATTGATTTAAGCGATTTTGAACAGCTTATTAACAAACGAATAAATGTAGAATTTTTTTATCCGCGCAACTGTTTGATCTGCCTGCGCTTATTCTCCAGTTGCTGGCGCAACCTTTGAGTCCTGCGCTGCCTATTGCGCTCCTTGCGCTGGCGCTGACGGGCCAGACGGCGGCGACGGGCACGCCTGCGCCTCCTGGCCTCCGCAGAGGAAGAGGACGAGGAGGAGGCAGTGGTCGTGGTGGTGGTGGTAGCGTCAGTGGTGGTGGTGGTGGTGTCGGATGAAGCCGTGGTAGTTGTGGTTGTGGTCGCGTCTGTAGTTGTAGATGTGGTTGTGGTACTGCTGCCCTCCTGGATAAGCAGGAGGCATCCTAGGACGGAAAGAACAAATACGATCGAGAAACGCATGCTGAGTGTATCTAAGGTGCGAACAGTGAGCGCTTTTATAGCTACCTATGTATCTGTGCAGTACATGAGTTTGTTGTTATTTGGTTCCTACACTTGACATTCATATATGTTTGCTCAGCTTTTTCATTTATATTCTTTTATTTTTTTCGCAGTCAAATATTTTTCTATGATTTTCTTAAAAGAATTGGTATTGTGCTAGAGAAATATCCCCAAATTAAAATTCTGAAGAAAGATTACCGTTAAAAATTGTTTTTTTTTATAATTTCCATGACGTATGTACATATGTACTTTGAAAAAAAAACAAAATCAATCATATATTGTACATAAGTTTATTTGGTTTAAAAAATAATTCAATTATTACTTCTGAAACAAATGCCGCTTTACTTAAAAAAAATGTGTTTATTGAATTAAATATATTTCTCCCTGCGAAATCGGCATATGTACTGACAAATTTTGTGGTAAATTGCTCACATTGATTGAATTGACAAAAAAGTGGCATTTATGGTAGTTCAAAATTACAGATATGGAGCTGACACTTATTGTATCTAAGAAAACCACCACTGTAAATATTTAAAAAAAACTTGTAACGTAGCTTAAAATAAACATAATAACAAGAGAGAACGCTATAGTCGAGTTCCCCTACTATCTGATACCCGTTACTCAGCTAGTGGAAGGGAGGAGAGTCTTAAACACAGTTTTTGGCGGTTTGTAGGCGTTACAGTGGGCGTGGCAAAAAGTTTTTTGGTAAATCGATAGAAAATTACAACACTAATACAAGAATGAAAAAATATCAAAACATTTTTCAAAAGTGTGGGCGTGGCAGTTTTGGGCGGTTTGTAGGCGTTAGAGTGGGTGTGGCAACATAAATCGACAAACTTGCGCTGCGTCTATGTCTCTGGAGTCTGCATACTGAATCTCAACTAGCTTTTTCAATTCCAGAGATCGAGGCGTTCATACGGACAGATGGACGGACAGACGGACATGGCCGATTAAGAATATACATAAGTACTTTGGTGACGCTACCAGCACTACAGCCCGGCAAACCTCGCTACAACTTGCGATTTCTTGTTCCTAAGAAGCTAGTCTTCGAGAGCATGTCATCCGAAATCAGGAGATGCTTTTATTGAGGCGTCATTATAACAGTTGGCAGCGACTAAGTTTCTTCTAAAAAAAATAGCCGACACGGAGACCACACTTTTGAAAAAGTTTTTGATATATTTTCATATTTTGTAAATTTTTGTTTCAATTTGCCAAAAACCTTTTTGCCAAATGAATGTGTTATATTATCAGTGTCGGGTGCGGACTGCAGGTTGACTGCAGGTTGGTCGGTTAATTCGTTTCCTTTTATTTCCAAAAAACCACATTATTTTATTTTTAGGAGCATGCTGTGTTACTAGTGATCTAGTTCTGTTAAGCTAATAGCTGGTGTTATTTGAGTTTTGGATTGAGTCTACTGCTGATAGAGTGTCGGAACAGATAATGAATTTGCCTTTCCCGTTCTTAATAAGTTCGATTGCTTCTTGGATGGCGACTGTTTCTGAATATGGGCGCAGTATGCCGCATTTCAAAATGCTTGTTTCCGTTGGGATGACAA
Organism: Drosophila santomea; assembly: GCF_016746245.2. Lineage (NCBI taxonomy): Eukaryota > Metazoa > Arthropoda > Insecta > Diptera > Drosophilidae > Drosophila > Drosophila santomea. The sequence continues at coordinate 22,906,894 of NC_053018.2, forward strand.
TTGTTATTGTACAGTTAATTTTTGAACCATCAGTGAAAATAACCACATATTTTCGGTTTCAGATTATTTTTTGTGAGATCTGTCAGTTTTTGATATGATGCTGGAGATGTTTCTTGATTTTTATGGGTTCGGAGTGATGTGCCTATTAAATCTGGGATGAACCAGGATGGATGGTCTGTATTAATTAAGCTTTTTTTGTCTGTTGATAGTCTGGTCTATTATTGGCAGTTGTTTCTTTTTATATATTTTAAGCTTGACAATCCTGTAAATTGGTGTGTTTTTTGAAAAAATAAGGTTTTGAGGTAGTTTGGGTGTTTTAAGGCCTTGTTATACCCGTTACTCGTAGAGTAAAAGGGTATACTAGATTCGTTGAAAAGTATGTAACAGGCAGAAGGAAGCGTTTCCGACCATATGAAGTATATATATTCTTGATCAGGATCAATAGTCGAGTCGAACTGGCCATGTCCGTCTGTCCGTCCGTCTGTCTGTCCGTCTGTCCGTCCGTATGAACACTGAGATCTCAGGAACTACAAAAGCTAGAAAGACATAGACGCAGCGCAAGTTTGTCGATTCATGTTGCCACGCCCACTCTAACGCCCACAAACCGCCCAAAACTGCCACGCCCACATTTTTGAAAAATGTTTTAATATTTTTTCATTTTTGTATTGGTCTTGTAAATTTCTATCGATTTGCCAAAAAACGTTTTGCCACGCCCACTCTAACGACCACAAACCGCCCGAAGCTGCCACGCCCACACTTTTGAAAAATGTTTAGATATTTTTTCATTTTTGTATTAGTCTGTAAATTTCTATCTATTTGCCAAAAAAGTTTTTGCCACGCCCACTCTAACGCCCACAAACCTGCACTTCCACTATCTGAGTAACGGGTATCAGATAGTCGGGGAACTCGACTATAGCGTTCTCTCTTGTTTCATTTTAACGGAGGGAATATTTGCTTCATAGAGTGAGTTATTTATTAAAGCGGGGTTGAACGGTGTTTTTAATTTGTTCAAAATGCTTTTGGGAGTTTAGAAACAGACCATACTCTACATTGGCTATGACCGTTGCCTACATCGCCACCTAGCGCAGACTCAATCTGCCTATCATGGTAAGGCAGTACCGAAAATATTGATGGAGTGGTATGAAACTACGTAGAGATGAACGTGGTTAAATCTGTCGTTGGAAACTGTGATCTTCTCTGGAGTTATATTGAAGGCAGGTCCTGCACTACTCAGTGGTGGTATTCCTCATTTCTGGCACGTAGCCTGGTAAATACATCCGCGACTACATTATCAGATCCTTTTGACATGCATGATTTTGGTCGTAAGATACAAAATATATACAAGATGACAAAGTTACCTTGGTTGCACTGTGCTGGGTAGTTCAAGTCCGTCGGTCGATTCCATGCAGCAGTCTCAGGCTGGTTGCGGCGTTCGGTGTGCAACTTTTTTAACGGTTTATGTGCGAATCTAGAGAAAGATTAACAAAATTTGAAATAATATCAAAACATTTTTCAAAAGTGTGGTCGTGCGGTATAGGGCGGTTTGAGTATGCGTGGAAACAGGTTTTTGGCTAATCGATTTAAATTTACAATTTTACAAATTTTTTCTAAAAAGATACTACAACGGCTCAATATTTTGCCTATACTTCTAGAAATATTTATTTTCGCAATTGTTTTCTTTATTTTCCTAGATTTTGTTTAATAGGTTTTCTTTCATTCAGTTCCCTTAATATACATATAAATAAAACTTAAGGGAGTGGTTCACGGTTTTAATTAGCTTTTTGACTATAATTTATATTAAATAATTGACTTTACTTTTCTTTTCGTTGTATTCATATAATTTACAAATTTTGGGTAAAGTTTATTAATATGAAAATATTAAATTACAAGAAAATAATAAATAAATAATATAAACGTTGAAATGTATTTAACAGGCAAAAAGAAGCGTTTCCGACCATATAGTGTTTTTTTTTAAGGATTAATATCGGCGTCGATCCGGTCATGTCCATTTGAACGTCGCGATCTCAGAACCTAGAAAATTAAGATTCAGCATCCAGACTCTAGAGACATAGACGCAGCGCAAGTTTGTTGGCCCATGTTGCCACGCCCAACACAGCTACTCCCACACTTTTGAAAAATGATTTTATATTTTTATACCCGTTACTCGTAGAGTAAAAGGGTATACTAGATTCGTTGAAAAGTATGTAACAGGCAGAAGGAAGCGTTTCCGACCATATAAAGTATATATATTCTTGATCAGGATCAATAGCCGAGTCGATTTGGCCATGTCCGTCTGTCCGTCCGTCTGCCCGTCTGTCCGTCTGTCCGTCTGTCCGTCTGTCTGTCCGTATGAACGTCGAGATCTCAGGAACTACAAAAGCTAGAAAGTTGAGATTAAGCATACAGACTCCAGGGACATAGACGCAGCGCAGTGCTGCCACGCCCACTCTAACGCCCACAAACCGCCCAAAACCGCCACGCCCACACTTTTGAAAATGTTTTGATATTTTTTCATTTTTGTATTGGTGTTGTAAATTTCTATCAATTTGTCAAAAAACTTTTTGCCACGACCACTTTAACGCCCAAAAACCGCCCAAAGCTGCCACGCCCACACTTTTGAAAAATGTTTTGATATTTTTTCATTTTTGTATAAGTCTTGTAAATTTCTATCGATTTGCCAAAGAACTTTTTGCCACGCCCACTCTAACGCCCACAAACCGCCCAAAGCTGCCACGCCCACACTTTGAAAATGTTTAGATATTTTTCATTTTTGTATTAGTCGTCTAAATTTCTATCGATTTGCCAAAAAACTTTTTGCCACGCCCACTCTAACGCCCACAAACCTGCACTTCTACTAGCTGAGTAACGGGTATCAGATAGTCGGGGAACTCGACTATAGCGTTCTCTCTTGTTAATTTTGTATACTATAACGCCCACAAACCGCCACAACTGAAATCTTTTTATTGTAAAGTTGTGTAAAGTATGTAACAAGCAGAAGGGAGCGTTTCCGACCATGTAGAGTATATATTCTTAATGACGATCAATAGCCGAGTCGATCTGGCCATGTCTGTCTGTCCGTCCGTCTTTCTGTCCGTATGACATCGAGATCTCCGGAACTATAAAAGCTAGAAAGAGATTAAGCATGCAGACTCCAGAAACATACACGCAGCGCAAGTTTTTTGACCCATGTTGCCACGCCGATTCGAACGCCCACAAACCGCCCAAAACTGCCACGCCCACACTTTTAAAAAATGTTCTGATATTTCTTAATTTTTGTATTAGTCTGGTAAATGTCTATCTATAAGCAAAAAAACTTTTTGCCACGCCCACCCTAACACCCAGATATTCGGGGAACTCGACTATAGCGTTCTCTCTTGTTTAATTATTAGTCGTGTTAACCTTTAACGATTTGCCAAACAACTTTTTGCCACACCCACTATAACACCCAGAAACCGTCCAAAACTAACACGCCAACACTTTAAAATATTTTTTTTTTCATTTTGGTAATTAATTTTATCATCCTTTCGTTTGACGGATTTACATGAGTCTCCAATAAGGTCAGAAATGAAAGAAGGGCAGAAGAGTTTCCGCCCCCATAGAGTACATATATTCTGGATAAATAGCCGAATCATTATACCCGTTACTCGTAGAGTAAAAGGGTATACTAGATTCGTTGAAAAGTATGTAACAGGCAGAAGGAAGCGTTTTCGACCATATAAAGTATATATATTCTTGATCAGGATCAATAGCCGAGTCGATCTGGCCATGTCCGTCTGTCCGTCCGTCTGTCCGTCCGTCTGTCCGTCTGTCCGTCTGTCCGTCCGTATGAACGTCGAGATCTCAGGAACTACAAAAAAAAGAAAGTTGAGATTAAGCATACAGACTCCAGAGACATAGAAGCAGCGCAAGTTTGTCGATTCATGTTGCCACGCCCACTCTAACGCCCACAAACCGCCCAAAACTGCCACGCCCACACTTTTGAAAAATGTTTTGAAATTTTTTCATTTTTGTATTAGTCTTGTAAATTTCTATCGATTTGCAAAAAAACTTTTTGCCACGCCCACTCTAACGCCCACAAACCGCCCAAAGCTGCCACGCCCACACTTTTGAAAAATGTTTTGATATTTTTTCATTTTTGTATTAGTCTTGTAAATTTCTATCGATTTGCCAAAAAACTTTTTGCCACGCCCACCGCCACCACTCCTTCTCCCTTCCACTAGCTGAGTAACGGGTATCAGATAGTCGGGGAACTCGACTATAGCGTTCTCTCTTGTTAATTTTGTATACTATAACGCCCACAAACCGCCACAACTGAAATCTTTTTATTGTAAAGTTGTGTAAAGTATGTAACAAGCAGAAGGGAGCGTTTCCGACCATGTAGAGTATATATTCTTAATGACGATCAATAGCCGAGTCGATCTGGCCATGTCTGTCTGTCCGTCCGTCTTTCTGTCCGTATGACATCGAGATCTCCGGAACTATAAAAGCTAGAAAGAGATTAAGCATGCAGACTCCAGAAACATACACGCAGCGCAAGTTTTTTGACCCATGTTGCCACGCCGATTCGAACGCCCACAAACCGCCCAAAACTGCCACGCCCACACTTTTAAAAAATGTTCTGATATTTCTTAATTTTTGTATTAGTCTGGTAAATGTCTATCTATAAGCAAAAAAAACTTTTTGCCACGCCCACCCTAACACCCAGATATTCGGGGAACTCGACTATAGCGTTCTCTCTTGTTTAATTATTAGTCGTGTTAACCTTTAACGATTTGCCAAACAACTTTTTGCCACACCCACTATAACACCCAGAAACCGTCCAAAACTAACACGCCAACACTTTAAAATATTTTTTTTTTCATTTTGGTAATTAATTTTATCATCCTTTCGTTTGACGGATTTACATGAGTCTCCAATAAGGTCAGAAATGAAATAAGGGCAGAAGAGTTTCCGCCCCCATAGAGTACATATATTCTGGATAAATAGCCGAATCATTTTAACTATGGCCATTCGTCCGTCAGTCTTCATTTCTGTATCTCGGGAACTATTTAATAAGATTATAGGACTAAGCATGCACATTGTGGTGATGCATGTACAATTGAAGTTTGGCCTCTATGACTTCAAAGGCTACAAACCACTGAACTGTCGCAGATACATTTTGTTTTAATATTCCACAAAATTAACATTCTAAGGGCATTGCGCAACGAAATAATAGTGCTGGTTTATCAATTAAAATACACTTGAATAAATCAAAATTTGTAATCTACATACTTTTCAACGAGCCCAGTATACGATTAAATAGACGAGGTATGGCTGGATATTAAATAAAACTTTCGCCTGGCTGCTGTACGTAGTCTATACTTTTTAGTCAATTTGATCCCGAGAACGCGGCTTACAAGCGGACCCACAGACAGACGGAAAAAATCATTATTTTCAAGGAAATATTATCATCTATTAACAACTTTGTACCCCGCAACTTGGCCTCTAAGATAAAATATTTTAAAAATTTAAAGAAAACATTTTAATTTATTAAATTAATTTACATCGATTTTAGCGATTTTGAACAGCTTATTAACAAACGAACGAGCTTTCAAATAATTTTAACATTTTTTTATCCGCGCAACTGCCGGCGCCTATTCTTCAGTTGCTGGCGCAACCTTTGAGTTCTGCGCTCCCTCCTGCGTTCCCTGCGCTGGCGCTGACGGGCCAGACGGCGGCGACGGGCACGCCTGCGCCTCCTGGCCTCCGCAGAGGAAGAGGACGAGGAGGAGGCAGTGGTCGTGGTGGTGGTGGTGGTGGTAGCGTCAGTGGTGGTGGTGGTGGTGTCGGATGAAGCCGTGGTAGTTGTGGTTGTGGTCGCGTCTGTAGTTGTAGATGTGGTTGTGGTACTGCTGCCCTCCTGGATAAGCAGGAGACATCCTAGGACGGAAAGAACAAATACAATCGAGAAGCGCATATCGAATGTCTCTGACGCATGGAAGCAACTACGCATGTTTTTATATAAAATTTTGATAATGGTAGTTAACCAGATGCGTGTAAACTAACAGGCCTGCTGGTTTGTTAGCTTGAGCTATGGTAAATGTTGGTAATGTTTAATCAGATTGAAAAAATATGCCATATTGTTTAAACCTTACTATTGAGACTTAATACACATAATAGATGTAATAAACATATAAGTTGCTCAACCAAGTTTCCGGGTACAGTTCATCCCAAATCAGAAATAAAAAATTGCTTAGAATACGATTCACATTCGTTCTTGGTGTTGCTCTTGCTCTTGGCTCTTCTCGGCTGCCTTCTGCTCGCCCAGCAGGGTATTGGTACTGGTACTAGCACTAGCAATAGTACTTCGGACACCTCCACTATCGCGTCTTCTAACACAGCGCCAAAGACGCCGCCGCCTACAGCAGCGCAGAAGACGTCAGCAAATATAGCGCAGGGGATAGGTGAATGTCCGAGCCGAGGGTACTTGCAGCAGGTTTTTGCTAGTCCAAGCCAAAGAATGGCATTTTAAGTAATTTGCAGCTGGGTTGCTGTGGGATATTCCGCTGCTTAAACGTAAAGAACATCGTAAAAAATAAACTGCTTGAATTTACAGCCACAGTTTAGTTTCCCATACAGTTGGGATTATTGAAATGGTGTTTGTTTTTAAAGTCTGCTGGAGCATTCTGTCGCGCAAAACTAATTTAAGGCATGAACATATGTTTTCTACTTTTCGAATGGATGATTGTGCTGTGTCTTAGTGTTAAGCCCACCTAACACTTTGTTTAACTCTAAAGCACTAACTATCTTAGAGTCTATAATACGGTTTACGAAAGATGTTAAATGTATAAAGATGTCCACCAACATTTTGCATCAGAAGATTTCCATACGTATTCCTTTCAAACTTGTCGATTGAGCACTAGTGCTAGTGATACAATCGTATCACAGAAATCTCGAAAAGCACCTTCAGCTGGCAAAGAAAGCAGCAGCTCATATGTATGTATGTATGCAGTTTATGATGAAGCCCAAATACAGTAAATATCGAGCCTCCGAATAAATATAAGGAAGATATAGAGAATACGAAAGAGATATAGGAAAGATATAAAGAAATGTGACCGTGGACAAAATAAAATAAATACAAATTATTTCTGACTTATGTACCGGAAAAAAACTTATTTTATATTCCGTTTATATTATTTATTTATTATTTTCTTGTAATTTAATCTTTTCATATTAATAAACTTTACCCAAAATTTGTATATTATATGAATACAACGAAAAGAAAAGTAGGCTGAGAAAAAATAAGAAAAACGTCTAACAAAAATAAAAAGTGAAAAAAATATATAAAAAATTTCAGTTAAAACTATACACTAAGAAAATGTATAAAAACTAAACAAACTCAGTATAGATTTTTTAATAACATTTTGAATTTATATCTTTACTTTTAGATATTTTTGAATCATTTAAGGCCTGAATATCGCACCGAAAGGTAAAACACGAGGAACACTTTATTAAATAATGGATGATACATCTAAAGTCAATTATTATACCCGTTACTCGTAGAGTAAAAGGGTATACTAGATTCGTTAAAAAGTATGTAACAGGCAGAAGGAAGCGTTTCCGACCATATAAAGTATATATATTCTTGATCAGGATCAGTAGCCGAGTCGATCTGGCCATGTCCGTCTGTCCGTCCGTCTGTCTGTCCGTCTGTCCGTCTGTCCGTCTGTCCGTATGAACGTCGAGATCTCAGGAACTACAAAAGCTAGAAAGTTGAGATTAAGTATACCGACTCCAGGGACATAGACGCAGCGCAAGTTTGTCGATTCAGGTTGCCACGCCCACTCTAACGCCCACAAACCGCCCAAAACTGCCACGCCCACATTTTTGAAAAATGTTTTAATATTTTTTCATTTTTGTATTGGTCTTGTAAATTTCTATCGATTTGCAAAAAAACTTTTTGCCACGCCCACTCTAACGCCCACAAACCGCCCAAAGCTGCCACGCCCACACTTTTGAAAAATGTTTCGATATTTTTTCATATTTGTATTAGTCTTGTAAATTTCTATCTATTTGCTAAAAAACTTTGGCCACGCCCACTCTAACGCCCACAAACCGCCCAAAGCTGCCACGCCCACACTTTGAAAAATGTTTTGATATTTTTTCATTTTTGTATTAGTCTTGTAAATTTCTATCTATTTGCCAAAAAACTTTTGGCCACGCCCACTCTAACGCCCACAAACCGCCAAAAACTGTCCTTCGCACTTACACTAGCTGAGTAACGGGTATCAGATAGTCGGGGAACTCGACTATAGCGTTCTCTCTTGTTAAATATAAATTATAGTCAAAAAGCTAATTAAAACCGTGAACCACTCCCTTAAGTTTTATTTATATGTATATTAAGGGAACTGAATGAAAGAAAACCTATTAAACAAAATCTAGGAAAATAAAGAAAACAATTGCGAAAATAAATATTTTTATAAGTATAGGCAGAATATTGAGCCGTTGTAGTATCTTTTTAGAAAAAATTTGTAAAATTGTAAATTTAAATCGATTAGCCAAAAACCTGTTTCCACGCATACTCAAACCGCCCTATACCGCACGACCACACTTTTGAAAAATGTTTTGATATTATTTCAAATTTTGTTAATCTTTCTCTAGATTCGCACATAAACCGTTAAAAAAGTTGCACACCGAACGCCGCAACCAGCCTGAGACTGCTGCATGGAATCGACCGACGGACTTGAACTACCCAGCACAGTGCAACCAAGGTAACTTTGTCATCTTGTATATATTTTGTATCCTACGACCAAAATCATGCATGTCAAAAGGATCTGATAATGTAGTCGCGGATGTATTTACCAGGCTACGTGCCAGAAATGAGGAATACCACCACTGAGTAGTGCAGGACCTGCCTTCAATATAACTCCAGAGAAGATCACAGTTTCCAACGACAGATTTAACCACGTTCATCTCTACGTAGTTTCATACCACTCCATAAATATTTTCGGTACTGCCTTACCATGATAGACAGATTGAGTCTGCGCTAGGTGGCGATGTAGGCAACGGTCATAGCCAATGTAGAGTATGGTCTGTTTCTAAACTCCCAAAAGCATTTTGAACAAATTAAAAACACCGTTCAACCCCGCTTTAATAAATAACTCACTCTATGAAGCAAATATTCCCTCCGTTAAAATGAAACAAGAGAGAACGCTATAGTCGAGTTCCCCGACTATCTGATACCCGTTACTCAGATAGTAGAAGTGCAGGTTTGTGGGCGTTAGAGTGGGCGTGGCAAAAAGTTTTTTGGCAAATCGATAGAAATTTACAAGACTAATAAAAAAATGAAAAAATATCTAAACATTTTTCAAAAGTGTGGGCGTGGCAGCTTCGGGCGGTTTGTGGGCGTTAGAGTGGGCGTGGCAAAACGTTTTTTGGCAAATCGATAGAAATTTACAATACCAATACAAAAATGAAAAAATATAAAAACATTTTTCAAAAGTGTGGGCGTGGCAGTTTTGGGCGGTTTGTGGGCGTTAGAGTGGGCGTGGCAACATGAATCGACAAACTTGCGCTGCGTCTATGTCTTTCTAGCTTTTGTAGTTCCTGAGATCTCAGTGTTCATACGGACGGACAGACGGACAGACAGACGGACGGACAGACGGACATGGCCAGTTCGACTCGACTATTGATCCTGATCAAGAATATATATACTTCATATGGTCGGAAACGCTTCCTTCTGCCTGTTACATACTTTTCAACGAATTTAGTATACCCTTTTACTCTACGAGTAACGGGTATAACAAGGCCTTAAAACACCCAAACTACCTCAAAACCTTATTTTTTCAAAAAACACACCAATTTACAGGATTGTCAAGCTTAAAATATATAAAAAGAAACAACTGCCAATAATAGACCAGACTATCAACAGACAAAAAAAGCTTAATTAATACAGACCATCCATCCTGGTTCATCCCAGATTTAATAGGCACATCACTCCGAACCCATAAAAATCAAGAAACATCTCCAGCATCATATCAAAAACTGACAGATCTCACAAAAAATAATCTGAAATCGAAAATATGTGGTTATTTTCACTGATGGTTCAAAAATTAACTGTACAATAACAATTGTCATCCCAACGGAAACAAGCATTTTGAAATGCGGCATACTGCGCCCATATTCAGAAACAGTCGCCATCCAAGAAGCAATCGAACTTATTAAGAACGGGAAAGGCAAATTCATTATCTGTTCCGACACTCTATCAGCAGTAGACTCAATCCAAAACTCAAATAACACCAGCTATTAGCTTAACAGAACTAGATCACTAGTAACACAGCATGCTCCTAAAAATAAAATAATGTGGTTTTTTGGAAATAAAAGGAAACGAATTAACCGACCAACCTGCAGTCAACCTGCAGTCCGCACCCGACACTGATAATATAACACATTCATTTGGCAAAAAGGTTTTTGGCAAATTGAAACAAAAATTTACAAAATATGAAAATATATCAAAAACTTTTTCAAAAGTGTGGTCTCCGTGTCGGCTATTTTTTTTAGAAGAAACTTAGTCGCTGCCAACTGTTATAATGACGCCTCAATAAAAGCATCTCCTGATTTCGGATGACATGCTCTCGAAGACTAGCTTCTTAGGAACAAGAAATCGCAAGTTGTAGCGAGGTTTGCCGGGCTGTAGTGCTGGTAGCGTCACCAAAGTACTTATGTATATTCTTAATCGGCCATGTCCGTCTGTCCGTCCATCTGTCCGTATGAACGCCTCGATCTCTGGAATTGAAAAAGCTAGTTGAGATTCAGTATGCAGACTCCAGAGACATAGACGCAGCGCAAGTTTGTCGATTTATGTTGCCACACCCACTCTAACGCCTACAAACCGCCCAAAACTGCCACGCCCACACTTTTGAAAAATGTTTTGATATTTTTTCATTCTTGTATTAGTGTTGTAATTTTCTATCGATTTACCAAAAAACTTTTTGCCACGCCCACTGTAACGCCTACAAACCGCCAAAAACTGTGTTTAAGACTCTCCTCCCTTCCACTAGCTGAGTAACGGGTATCAGATAGTAGGGGAACTCGACTATAGCGTTCTCTCTTGTTATTATGTTTATTTTAAGCTACGTTACAAGTTTTTTTTAAATATTTACAGTGGTGGTTTTCTTAGATACAATAAGTGTCAGCTCCATATCTGTAATTTTGAACTAAATGCCACTTTTTTGTCAATTCAATCAATGTGAGCAATTTACCACAAAATTTGTCAGTACATATGCCGATTTCGCAGGGAGAAATATATTTAATTCAATAAACACATTTTTTTTAAGTAAAGCGGCATTTGTTTCAGAAGTAATAATTGAATTATTTTTTAAACCAAATAAACTTATGTACAATATATGATTGATTTTGTTTTTTTTTCAAAGTACATATGTACATACGTCATGGAAATTATAAAAAAACAATTTTTAACGGTAATCTTTCTTCAGAATTTTAATTTGGGGATATTTCTCTAGCACAATACCAATTCTTTTAAGAAAATCATAGAAAAATATTTGACTCCGAAAAAAATAAAAGAATATAAATGAAAAAGCTGAGCAAACATATATGAATGTCAAGTGTAGGAACCAAATAACAACAAACTCATGTACTGCACAGATACATAGGTAGCTATAAAAGCGCTCACTGTTCGCACCTTAGATACACTCAGCATGCGTTTCTCGATCGTATTTGTTCTTTCCGTCCTAGGATGCCTCCTGCTTATCCAGGAGGGCAGCAGTACCACAACCACATCTACAACTACAGACGCGACCACAACCACAACTACCACGGCTTCATCCGACACCACCACCACCACCACTGACGCTACCACCACCACCACGACCACTGCCTCCTCCTCGTCCTCTTCCTCTGCGGAGGCCAGGAGGCGCAGGCGTGCCCGTCGCCGCCGTCTGGCCCGTCAGCGCCAGCGCAAGGAGCGCAATAGGCAGCGCAGGACTCAAAGGTTGCGCCAGCAACTGGAGAATAAGCGCAGGCAGATCAAACAGTTGCGCGGATAAAAAAATTCTACATTTATTCGTTTGTTAATAAGCTGTTCAAAATCGCTTAAATCAATGTAAATTAAAACGTACAAAATGTTTTCTTGAAATTTTTAAAAAGATTTTATCTCAGAGGCCAAGTAGCGGAGTACAAAGTTGTTAATAGAAGAGGATATTTCCTTGAAAATAATGATTTGATCCGTCTGTCCGTGGGTCCGCTTGTAAGCCGCGATCTCGGGATCAAAATTGACAAAAGTATTGAATAAGTGACAGCAACGAACAACGAATAACAGTACATAACAGGCAAAATGAAGCGTTTCCGATTATGTATATATGTATATCACTTTGTTACTAGCCGAGTCATTTTCCATCCGTCTGTCCGTATAAAGGCCTCGATCTCAGAAACTATAAATAAAATATAAATAAATAGTAAGTCTTCAGCATGCAGATTCCAAAAACATGAATGCCACGCAGAATTTTTTTAAGTTCTACCACGCTAGCTCTAACGCACTACTAGCTGAGTAACTCAACTTGTAATTGACGGAACTCGACTCGTTCTCCCTTTTTTTTCCCAAAGTTTAAGACTATTATGGTAAACGGCAAAATGGCTAAATCCATCTTTTTAAAGGGCAAATTAAAAAAAAAACTATTTTTGAAAATTACTTTTCAAACACTTAATATACAACTCCAAAGAGAATTCTACAGTTTATTTCCTCGACTGTAAGATACCCGTAACTCAGCTGGGTAGAACAAAACAAAAAAATAAAAGAATTTCAACACTTATCTACATTAGAATGGGCGTGGCAACGTGGGTTAACAAAATTGCGCTGCGTCTATATCTCTGGAGTATACATGCTGAATCTTTCTAGCCTTTATAATTCCTGAGATCTTGATGTTCATACTGACGGAAAAACAGACGGACATAGCCAGATCGACTCGGCTATTGATCCTGATCAAGAATATATATACTTTATATGGTCGGAAACGCTTTACTTTCTTTGGCCTGAAAAGTATGTTTCTACGAATCTGGTATACCCTTTTAATCTACAAGTAACGGGTATAAAAATGTATTCGTGACGATTCAGACATACAGACTGATGAACTGATGGTTAGATCGATTCGGCTATCTATTTAGAAAATATTTATTATAGGAGTGGAAACTCTATCTTCTACCCATCTTTTATTTCTGACCTTTAGGGATTCGAGAACCCCGAGTTATAGAGGTGCCCAATGCATTTCAAAGCAGTTGGGATCAGTTGATTAGTTTGTAAGTTTATCGGAGACCCATTTAGATCAGCCGAACGACAGAATGATGAAATTAATTAATGAAATAGAGTAGAAATGAATTTTTTATTACAGTTTTACCAAATAATGCATGCAGTATTGGAATTATTTAAACTACCAATTATGACAATTTTACCCAGCCCTGTTAAGCTTAAAAGCCCAAGGGCATTCGGGGTCATGATGAAAATATGGTCATAATAGAAAAACTGTGCAAACAGCTATAGTTGTCAAGCACCAATAAGGTATTTATTGATTACGTAGTACTACAATCATGTCTGCCCCAAATTGCGTATAAAAGAACGCTTGATTTTGTAAATTGTACACATTTCAATGCGGTTCCTATTCGCTCTAGTCCTCGGCGTGCTCCTGTGCCTGCTCCTGGCTCAGGAGGGCAGTAGTACCACAACTACAACCACAACTACAGACGCGACCACAACTACAACTACCACGGCTTCATCCGACACCACCACCACCACCACTGACTCCTCCAGCACCACCACGACCACTGCCTCCTCCTCGTCCTCTTCCTCGGCGGAGGCCAAGAGGCGCAGACGTGCTCGCCGCCGTCGCCTGGCTCGTGAGCGCCGGCGTCGCCAGGAACGGAGGCAGCGCCAGGAAAAGAGGAGGCGCAGGATGGAGCAGCTGCTTGCCAGGCAGCGCCGCCTGATCAATCAGCTTCAGGGATAGATCAGGCCGAAACCAAACGTTTCTTGCAAAATAAAAATAAAATTGTAAAAACACTTTTTTTACTTTTAGAACTTTGATTAATCGTACAATGTCAAGTTTTAGTCCTAATACATGTAAAAAGCTTAAAAATTTTCCAATTTTTGCAGTTACATATATAAAATATAATATATTATTAAATATTAAAAAATATTTTATATTGTTTCTTGAAACTAAACGGTCTAATCTAAAAGCAAAAGGGAAAATACCCGTTCCTTAGCTATTGAGAGTTCAACCGAACATAAAATTAAAGTAAAGCTAAGAAAATTTCAAAAATGGTGGGTTTATGGTGTATGGGTAAATGGGGTTTATGCGCTGCTTGTGCGCATTAGGCGGTGCAAAAAGATTTTCCTAGCAAACAGAAATTTACAAGACCAATAAATAACTGTAAAAATATACAAATATTTTTTCAAAAATGTGGACGTGGCAGTTTTAGGCTGTTTGTGGGCGTTACAAAATGCAAGGCAACATGGGTCCGTTCGTCTGTCTGTCTGTCCACCCGTATGAACGTCGAGATCTCAGGAACTATACGAGCTGAATAGTTCAAGATTTTTAATTGATGTTGCCACGCCCACTCTAACGCCCACAAGCCGACCAAAACTTCCACGCGTACACTTATAATCAATGTTGTGATATTTTTATACCCGTTACTCGTAGAGTAAAAGGGTATACTAGATTCGTTGAAAAGTATGTAACAGGCAGAAGGAAGCGTTTCCGACCATATAAAGTATATATATTCTTGATCAGGATCAATAGCCGAGTCGATCTGGCCATGTCCGTCTGTCCGTCCGTCTGTCCGTCTGTCTGTCCGTATGAACGTCGAGATCTCAGGAACTACAAAAGCTAGAAAGTTGAGATTAAGCATTTTTTTGATATTTTTTCATTTTTATATTGGTCTTTTAAATTTCTATCGATTTGCCAAAAAACTTTGCCACGCCCACTCTAACGCCCACAAACCGCCCAAAGCTGCCACGCCCACACTTTTGAAAAATGTTTTGATATTTTTTCATTTTTGTATTAGTCTTGTAAATTTCTATCGATTTGCAAAAAAACTTTTTGCCACGCCCTAACGCCCTAACGCCCACAAATTGCCAAAAACTGTCAGTGTTTAAGACTCTCCTTCGCACTTCCACCAGCTGAGTAACGGGTATCAGATAGTCGGGGAACTCGACTATAGCGTTCTCTCTTGTTTATTTTTTTTTATCAGTCTTGTAAATTTTTCACAATTCGAATAAAACTTTTTG
Organism: Drosophila santomea; assembly: GCF_016746245.2. NCBI lineage: Eukaryota > Metazoa > Arthropoda > Insecta > Diptera > Drosophilidae > Drosophila > Drosophila santomea. The sequence continues at coordinate 22,922,168 of NC_053018.2, forward strand.
ACACGCCCACTGTAACGCCCACAAACCGCTCGAAACTGCGACGCCTAAACGTTTAAATAATGTTTAAGTGTTTTTTCATTAAATCCTTTTTTTCCAATTTCTTTTGATATTCTAGAAATCGTTGAAATTTCTCGTTCGAACTTCTAAAGGGTTATCCAATAGGGACGCTCAAACTTTGAAAGCTCACTGCGGCCATGTTGTTTGAGTGGCAGATGTCAAATGCAGGGAAAATAGGACTTCAGTTGGATCAACGTTCCGCGCACTTCGCCTGTATTACGGTCGCGATGATCGTCCTGCGTTCTGCGTCAACAAGCAAAATTTCCGTATTTGGGACCATACCAATCCACACGAGGTTTATCAAATGGCAATGCATTACCGTCGATGGTGAGCGATACCGGTCGATAATAACCAACTTCTATTTGGCCTGAAATCGAGAATATGGATCTGGACAACATGTGGTTTCAGCAGGACGGCGCTACGTGCCACACAGCACAGGCTACGATGCATGTTTTGCACGAACTCGACTATAGCATTCTCTCTTATTTTCCATCTATCTTTCTTTTACCTATAGCAGCTATGTTATGTGATGCTAGTTTTTAGCCGGCCCGTACCGATCTGTAATAGAAAATATACTTTTGGCATAGTTCAATGAAGATACATTTAAACTAGTTTGCGTAGAAACGATCGCGCAGACGGACATGACTATATCGACTCGGCTGTTGATACTGACAATTGTTACAAATATCTTCTTTAATTCTTTACTAGACTTCTAATTGACAACTAGAAGTCTTTGCAAGGGTATAAAACAGACGGACAATGGTTTAACTTGGATATATGATTTAAAATTGTACAATCCGAAAAAATTGCAATATTTTTAATTCATATCCATGGTAAAGATGGAAACAAATTAAAATGTTGCGCATTCCGGCATCCTTCGCTTGGAGCCATTTTTGTTCAAATCCATAAAAGCGGCGCCTGCTTGAAGGCCTAACCAAGCTATGGTGCATTTTACACGCTTCGCTAGAGTTCTGCAACACGAATTGGCACAAAGGATGACGAAGCAGCCAGGACAAGAGCTTGGGAGAGACAGGAAGACTGGAACCCACAACGACCGAGTCGAAAGTTTCGGCCTGCAGAGCTGGCAAAAAAGTTTTGCCGACGACGATGAAGCTGCATTAAATTTGGGGCCAAATATGATTTTCTGCTTTAAGCGGAGAAAGAGTTTTAAGAAACTATGAATGAATTTTATCTCCAATGCTTATGTCACGGATCTCGTCCTTTCACCTAACTGCCGCCTAAATGCGCCTAAATGCAATTTTTGTTACTTGCTGAAACTTTACCTCGTCTGCTTTACCTTTTTGGCAAAAGTTTGTTTCGAGTTATGCCTGTGCCCAGGAAATAGCCATGGCTGTGGGAGTGGCTTGGTCTGAACTTTTGTAATTATTTGATTTATCATATAGCAAAGGCTGTTCATGCTGAGCAATAAAGGCGGCCGTCTTTACTTTTGGCTTCAGTATAATTTTATTTAAAAGTATGTTTTTTCGGATATGGCACCTAATTCCTTAACACAGCCGCCTGGCACATATGATCAAAAACATTGCGACATTGGAAGGTCAAGGGTAGGGCTAAGCTAACAGCGTCAAAAGAACAGAAAACACCGAACTAAACAAAAAACACCTGTGAGGTATGCAAACAGAAAGCGAAACTGCAGCTGCCTATCTGTTTCGACGACAAAAACACCACAGAGAGCGTTCGCCAGTTGATCACAGACTGCTGGCCGCCTACAACGTTCGAGGCGGGGAATGTCTTTGGTCTGGGTCATTTTGCTCGGTCTCCTGGCCTGTGAGAGAAACACCTTTGGAGCCCTACCCGGAGCCAAATCCACTCACTGTCGTCTACGTAGCACTAGCCTTCCGGAGCTCAAAACAACGGCCGTTGGGCGTCAGTCATCACAACGGCTTGTGCCCATTACCAATTCACATAAAACTGCCATAACGGAAAAGAATCGGCTTGGTGAACCATTTAATAACTCTATTTCGACAACTGATAGGATAAAGTACAACATATGGCACGCACTGAGAGCCGATGGAAAAGAGAACCTCTATATACTCTTTTTTGCCATATATATTAGCTACCTTGTGTATGTGCTATTCTAAGTCCGTGATTTATTCAATAAAAATCAACGTCATCGAAGGTGCCTCCTGCTATCAACCTTCTTTTTATTATATCCAGGAAAAATGTAAGCACTTTTTAATTCGACGTACACATAAGATTTTTGAAACCACATTCATGGCCTACCTAAAAGAAAAAATGGAAACAGCATATTTTCAAAAGCAGTGAATTAATATTTATATATTACTGGTAGTTTTGGGCGGCTTGTGGGCGGTAGAGTGAACGTGACAACGTAGGAGTGACTAAAATCTGAATGTTTAATCTACATTTTCTAGTATTTATAGTTCCCCAAATACAGTTCATAGTTTATTACAACATTCATAGAACGTTGTAATATTTTTTTCCATTTAAAATTTAATTTCACTTTTAAAATTTAATTCTTCTTACTTGCGAAGTTACGGGTAGTAAAAAAACTCTACTGTACCGTTTTTTTTTGTACTGCCGTGTATTGTACGGTTTGATTCGCGAGAATATACATGCGATATAATAACCAGAACAGAAACGAGTAAATATATAAATATTAGTAAGATTTAATTAAGCGATAAAAAAGGTAGTTATATTGCTTTACCATTATAGTCAGAACATAATACTCTGTAGGGGTCATGCAACTCAAAGTAAATCTACAATGATTTAAGATGAGGGGTACGTAGTTTCTAGTGTATCTGCTTGGAATAGCGGAGTTTAGCCCACAAACCAAGTCGGGACTATCAACTTCACCACGAATAAACTTAAAAATATAGACTGTTCCAAGCATCGTCCTACGATAAGCTAGGGAGGGGAAATTTATTAATCTTCTGGAATAAGGAGGTAACATAAGGTTTGCATCCCAATTTAGGCGCCGTAAGGCAAACAGTAAGAATCCCTTTTGAACCGATACAATGCGGTCCGAGTGAACTAAGTAATGTGGACTCCAAACAGGTGATCCATACTCAAGAATCGTACGGACTAGTGAAATGAATAAGGTTTTGGTCATCTTATTATAAATATGTGATTTATGAAAATTTTACTTTAGGATCCAGAAGAAAACCTAGATCATAAACAAGTGTTATTCTGTCCAAAGAGCACCCACTTACAGTGTATGTCGCGTGACTCGGGTTGACACGACAGAATAATAACTTTACACTCCGGGCCATTTAAGTCTAGTACGTTATCACGGCACCATATTTGTAACTATCTAGATCGGATTGTAAGTCCAAATGACAAGAAATGTCCTTATACTGGAGACATAATTTTACATCATCAGCGTACATGAGTACTCGCGAATGTTTTATTACTAAGGGAAGGTCGTTAATAATTAAGGTAAAAAGAAGCGGACCAAGGTGGCTCCTTGTGGGACGCCGGATGTGACTCGGAGAATACAAGAAAGAGAATTTTTAAAGAGGACCCGTTGCGTCCTGCCATTCAGATAACTTAAATAAATTTAGAAGATCAACAGGAAAACCTAATAAATCAAGTTTTAATACTAGAAAGAGCCAAATGCTTTACTAATGTTAGTGTAGATGACATCTGTTTAAAGATTGTTTTTGAAGCTCTGAATTACCAGTGAAGTTAGTTCCAAAAGGTTAATGGTTGTTGATCTGCGTTTCATAAAACCATGCTGACATGGTGCTGCAAATGAGGGGTGATAAGATTTTTAAAATGCTTAGGGATAGCAAATTTGGAGATTCCTCTGTAATTGCTTGCATCCGATTTGCTACCTTTTTTATGGAGAGGGATCACAAAGGACTCCTTCCATATATGGGGAAACTGCGAAGATCTCAGAGACAAGGTAAACAATTAGTGGTAACGAAATTATAAAGCTGTTTCAGATCCTGCGCGAACTGGAACTTAAAACAGTTTTAATAGTTCTTGTAACACTAAGTATTAAGCATGGTAAAATTTAACCGAGCTTAACATTTAAGGATAGACTGAGAACCGGTATATTTAAATTTCGTATAAAGTTTGGACTTTTCTTAGGTTTGTCAACTCTTTGTTAAACCAAGGAGGTTTATTAGAGATTAACGGATAGTACATCGGAACACAAGTGTTAAAAAATGATGCCAGAAACTATAAAAGCTAGAAAGTTGAGATTAAACATAGAGACGCCAGAGACATAGACGCAGCGCAAGTTTGTCGATTCATTTTTGAAATATAATTTGATATTTTTTAATTTTTTATTAATATTGTAAATTTCTATCGGTCTGCAGAAAAACTGTGTGCCACGCCCACAAACCGACAAAAACTGTTACTACTAACTACTAAAACTTCCACTAACTGGGTAACGGGTATCAGATAGTCGAGGAACTGGACTATACCGTTCTCTCTTGTTTTTTTTAGTTTTTTGGTTTATCGATTGGCATTTGCATATGGGACGTAAAAGTTGTAGGTTTGTGGCCCAATCTGGCGCTATGTTTGGTAGCAAGTATCTTCGGACGGGCACGGCAGGTGATCCTGATAAAAATACATTTAGTTTACATGTACAGAACCTATTAAATAATATTCGATTATACTAAAATACTAATACATTTTACTGAAATACACAGTGGTAAAGGTATACCTTAAGATTGTCTTGCTTATCAAATGAAATATAGGTGTATTTGACCTGAGTGCCTTCTGCCAAACATATTTAAAGCTTTTGGGATCCTCGGCTGTTCCAGCAGTGCATCAATTGCTCTGCATGTGTTGCTCGCACGAACATACACATGCAGTATGCTAAGTGACCCCGCAACCTCAACGCCTGTCCAAAGGCATTCCGTTCGCAGACGGGAGCTTCGCTGTTGCTTTCGTCAACTGCGACATAATTTATGACGCTTTCATTAAAAGCGACAAGCGAGACAAACGCCCACACAATCACGGCTGGGTAACGAATGGCCAAAGGAGTTGCCCGGTTCATGTCCCCAGTGTGGGTGTGTATTTTAAATTTGTTTCGGTGCAGACCTAGAAGACAAGCGTACTTGGCTACGTGTGCCAGACAGTTGTCACAGGCAAAAACATCGGTCAGGATTGGGGTTGCCACGAGGAGGAGGGCCGACGCTGGCAGACATTTCACCCCAAACGGTGTCAATTTTTTAATGTCAAGCGTTTAACCGGCGTACCGTTGCACTCGGTTCCTAGTCGGAGGCTTCCGCACTTTGACATAATTAAAGGCCATTAATCACGTGTGCTGATTCAACAACGCCCACTTTGCAAGCAGGTGGGAGCAGGCCGACATGGAACGGAGAACGGGACCCGGTGACCTCTCGAGGGTTAATACAGCCACTTCAGCCTCCTGGTGGAATGGCTCAGGTCGGATCTGTTCGGCCCTGGGTGGTTGTGGGCGAATCGATTTGGAGGAACATTTAAATTCACCGAATCCCGTAAAGACACCGTGCTGCTGTCCTGCCACAAATTGTGCCCGACTGAACAATTTCCATTTTTATACCCGTTACTCGTAGAGTAAAAGGGTATACTAGATTCGTTGAAAAGTATGTAACAGGCAGAAGGAAGCGTTTCCGACCATATAAAGTATATACATTCTTGATCAGGATCAATAGCCGAGTCGATCTGGCCATGTCCGTCTGTCCGTCCGTCTGTCCGTCCGTCTGTCCGTGTGCCCGTCCGTCCGTCCGTCTGTCCGTCCGTCTGTCCGTCCGTATGAACGTCGAGATCTCAGGAACTACAAAAGCTAGAAAGTTGAGATTAAGCATACAGACTCCCGAGACATTTTTGTTTTGGTCTTGTAAATTTCTATCAATTTGCCAAAAAACTTTTTCCCTCGCACACTAACGCCCACAAACCGCCAAAAACTGTCAGTGTTGAAATTTCTTCTTCGCACATCCACTAGCTAAGTAACGGGTATCAGATAGTCGGGGAACTCGACTATAGCGTTTTCTCTTGTTTTTAGTTGCTCCGCTTCGCTGGCGATTTGCTTTTCAGTTTCGCTTGACGTTTTGGTTTTTTGTACCGGAGCATTTTGGCGTCAATTAACGTTCTTTGTTGTGGCGCTACATTGGACACATTTTTGGAGGCAGAGCCATGGCCACGGTCATATCGTTGGACATGGTCGAAACCATATAGATGCCGTGTAGATTGGAAAGGTCGCGTATGTGTTGCGCTTCATTGCGCTTCAGCTTGTGGTGATTCCCATGCAGAATTACGGAAAAAATGTACAATGTAAAAAATGTAACAGGGCAAATGCGAATGCCTGATCCCCTGCTCACATAAATGGTACAAATTGTGCATAGAACCATTGGCTGATTTTAATAAGAACTCTATACTTCTATATTTCTTTCTCATTTAAATTAAAATATCGTTTTGTTCTTCCGTATTATCGCATTAAGAATTGAATATAGTAAGCTTCAGTGTACACACTGCAATAAGGACGAGAGGTGCACGATAGCACAAAACAAATTCCCACAATTCACAAAAGCTCCCGGATACACACATACGCCCTGAAGCCAGAAATCCCAGCAGAGACACAATGTACATAGATACCAAAAGATATCCCGCCATGACGGCAGCCTCGACGCTTATGTATACTTACTTATAGTCGCGCATATTGACCACGAGGGTAGCGGTGGTGGTACACCTTTGCTGAGCCACACCTCTTCGTCCGACTCCCACCGGGGATTGATTTTTAACGAGCATGAACTCTGTGCGCTATCAATTCGTGTTTTTTACCGACCCTACGCGCTTTAATTCGGGCTCAACAAAATTATGGAAAAGCTATTTTTAATAGACCCAAATGGCTGCGGAATCGGACAGCAAGTGTGCTGGATAAAATGGTTAAGCGACATACATCCACACCAATACCAACCACAGAGTTAACTAAAAAGAAGTAACTGATCATTAATTATGAGTTTCACATAGAGACTTGTCTCTTGAACTGAAAGTTCCAAAATCAACGTGACAGTCAGCCATAATCCCTGGGCAGGCCAATAAAATCTTAAACACTCAAAGGAGCCGTGCTGCGAAGTGTGTTCCAAGTGTTTTGGGGGATAAGCCAGGCCAAACATTTAAAATACCAGAAAACGAAGCCGCTTGCGGCTTTAAGAAACAACAATGGCTCTAAGTAGCAAAGTAAACATGGCATAGATGTCGCACTCGGCCCAAAGGACCAAGAGCAGTTGAGGAGGAGAGTGCTGCGCGGAATGCAGAAAGCAGGACCGCCCAGTGAGAACTTTATGCAGAGAATGCCTCACGGCCAATCCACATATACAATTAAATTATCGCAATACTCATATGTAAAAAAATATAATTTTATTTTACTGAATGATTACAATATTTTTTAGTTGAGAAGAACACCGACCGATTATTATTAGGTCTCAAACTGAACTCTGATAATTACTCTGATTTGATTGACGTTCAAGCCTCGGTTTCGAGCTTTTCTAATATGGACTTTAGACTTTAGGGTTCTGATCAAATGAAGAGAGAAAGCTTTGGAGTTGCTGACTTTAATAGTCTTCGCATTTCTCTTGGATTCAAGTGCATTCGCTCTTGGATACAAGTGCTCTTAGAATCTTATAATTTTGTTTATTGAAATCTAATACTTCTGTTTTCGGGATTGCGAGTCCGAGCTTTGAACGTGGGAACGCAACGATGATGCGAGGGCTTAAGCATAGATTGTTTAAATTAGGCAACGGATGTTTAGTCTACCAGTGGGTGACTTATCAGGTATCTGGTATCTGTTGGGTACATCCAGAGTTGTGTTGGGTGTATGGGTGTGTGGGTGTATTTGGGTGTACATGTTGTATGTGTATTAGTGTGTAGGCATGTGCTTAAGTCTTAGGGACTTATGGATATGTCACTCCCCCAATCATTGAATTTGGCCTGTCCTCAGGTCGTTAAATTTGGATATATCATAACATTGTTTTCTGGTTGAATATTTTCTTTGACATTAGTTTCAAGGTGCGGATGTTCTTCTTTTTGTTTACAATATTTGACAATAATTTTCTTAGGTATATTTTTAAACTTATATGCTAAATACAGAGTCAAACTAATTATCATGATGACAAAAGTTGTAATGCATATAATTTGGAAAAAGTTGTAGTGTTTTACATGTAATTTTATCATTTCTTTTGTTTCTAAGTGATTTATTGGTTCTAAGCGTGTAACATTGTTGGTGATATAAATCGTTTGTGTAAAATCTGCTACATTATTAGAAATTAGGAATTCATCTATTTGCATGGTACAATTTTTAATTTTAATGATGTTGTTTCCTGATATTAATATTTTGTTGTTTGTACAATCTTGGTTGACAACTGTTTCAGGAATATTCCATGTTAAAAGTATATTTGGTTCTATATAATTTATTTGGAAATTTCTTTGGGTTTTAATGTAATTGCATTGAGTTTGCTCTTGTTTAATAAGTCCAACAATACATTTGTCGAATATTAATTTATCTGTATCTTTATGAAATACTTGGTTATTGAATACATAAAACTTATCGAATATTTGCTCGGTTAGAATATAGTTATGTTCATCTGGGTACGGAACTATTTGAAATATCGGAACTTTAGTGACCTCGCTAGGAACGTGGGATATAATCAAAATTTCGTTCGTGTCTGTCTTGAGCCAAGTTGATGTTTTTATCTTTAGCATTTTCTCCGAATTTATGTGTTTCAAATAATCATGTTTTAGTAATTTTGGGTTAAAGATCCCTAATCTGGTTAATTGCATACCTAACTCGATGTCTTCTATGTATTCTGTAAACTGCTGTAGGTTGAATATCAGTATCGCAATTTGTTGGTTCTGTTCTTTTTCCACCTTGAGCCTATTAATTATGTCTATACCGCTGTTAATTATGTCGATAACCATGTTTAGATCATGGGTTTTAACGGAGTCTTCTGACATGTTATTAATTTTTTCCTCTAACTCCTCCCTGTCGTCTTCATCTAATGTACCAAATAAGTATTAATATGCCTTCCCTACTACGTTCAAGAGACCTCTTTTACTTCTGTTAATAATTCTTAATCCATTTATTTCCCGTTTTAGTTTATCGACTAAATATTGTATCTGAGGTACATTGGGATAGTCATTTGCTTCAGTTACTAGATTTTCGAACATAAGCATTGTCTTTGTTATGTTTATACTTAAATAGTGGTATTCGTAGCTGGTTGGAATTTCCATCGTTCCGGCTTGGATTATAAGGTATCCATTTTTCGCACTTATTGGGTTTACTTCGATGTTGCTGCATTTGACCATAGTGATAAGTGATAACATGCAACTAAGCATTATTAGAAATATATTGCGTACTTTGCGCTTCTCTGGCTGGTCTGGAATTATCGTATTTGCTCTTATTAATCTTTTTTGTTTCTTGAATTTTGATTTATAATGAACGATTTTCCTGCCGCGGTTTGTTTCCTCAAAATGTTTACTGTCTACTTGTTCAATTCTTCCTGTCTTTTTAAATGGATTGGTGATTTTACTCTTCACGAGTGGAGCCTGTCTATATTTTATATCAACTTCAAAATCATGCCTATTCTTATTAAGATATTCGATCTTATCAATTTTGTTTTGTTGTACGTTAAAGTCTGGGCTGCCTGCATATAGAAAAATGTCTGCCGGAGATCGTTTTGTACTATTATGTTTAGTTTTATGATTATAGACGTATAAGATTGTTTCGAACCTTGTAAACCTATCTTCGATATTTTGTTCACTACCGATGATTCTTTTTTCGTTTACGGTCTTGTGAAATCTTTCTATATCGGATACACCATTTTTGCTGGTTGTTACAGAAATTTGTACGCCTTCGGATCTTAACCAATTTTGCAAAGCTATGCACATAAAAGCTGAATCTTTGTCTGCTTTAATTTCTTGTGGCTTTCCCATATCATTGAATATTTTAGTAATGGCTCTTTTCGCTTCTAGCCAATCTCTACTTTTTACTTCAACTAGGGAGGCAAATTTTGAATAAATATCAATACAAGATAAGAAGATCTGGTTACCCGTGAGATAAAAATCTATCACGTATTTTTCTCTTGTGTTAAATATTTCTGGTGTTGTTTCAAATGTCAATTTAGTGTCTCGATGTTCTGTTTTTGCTAGATTACATATTTCACATTCATTAATAATATTTTGAATTAGCTTTTGACTATCTGGGTAATAGTATTTTTCTTTAAACCAATTAATGGTTTTTTCTATACCTGGGTGTAAAACTTCCTTATGTCTTTTTAGGATTAAATCCTTAAATTCTGCATAAGTTAGTATATCAATTAGCTTCGTGGTACATCTCAATAGTTTTGTGAAATTGTTAGGGCTTATGATTTCGGTAAGTGCTCTCTGGAAGATCAGAAAATCCTCATCATTAGGGAAGTAAATTGCGCTTTTCTTGGTGCACACATATTCCTTAATGAGGGTTTTGGCGAGTTCAAGTGTCATTTCTTTATAGATTATTTTAATCTTTAGTTTTTGAAAGTAGTGGATTACACTTGTTGTGTCATTGTCGCCTTTTTCTATCTCTATTTGTCTAGAAAAGAAATTGATTGGTCTCTCCGTTATGGATATATAATTTAAATTATCTTCATTAGCACTATGTATAGTTGCGTCTGCGCTGTTTGCGACTTCGCCAACCATGACTTCTTCTATCTTTGTGCGGGAAAGAGCATCCGCGACATAGTTTTCTTTGCCTGGAAGATATTTTATTTTATAATCGAATTCATTAAGTTTGATTTTCCACCTTTGTAATTTCATGTTTGGCTCTTTGATATTATTCAGCCATACCAATGGCTTGTGATCACTCATTATTTCAAATGGCCTGCCGAATAAGTATGACCTGAAATATTTTGTCGCCCAAACTATAGCTAACAATTCTTTTTCAATGGTAGCATAGTTGATTTCGTGTTCGTTCAGCGTTCTGCTGGCATAACAAACGGGCTTATGATTCTGTGAGAGCACTGCACCAATAGCTACATTACTCGCGTCAGTTGTTAGAGAAAAAGGCTTCGAAAAATCGGGGTAGATTAATATCGGATCTGAAGTTATCAAAATCTTTAGTTTTTCAAATGATTCGATGTAGTCTTTACATTTAATATCTATTACAGCACCTTTCTTAAGTTTGAGGGTCATGGGTTTAACTATCTTGGCAAAGTTAGGAATGAACTTGCGATAGAACCCACATAATCCCAAAAATGATTTTATCTATTTAGGTGTCTTAGGTAACGGAAAATTTGTGATTGCAATGGTTTTGTTTGGGTTTGGTTTAATGCCATTTGTTGTGACAATATGTCCCAGGAATTCAGTTTCTTTTTTCATGAATTCACATTTGTCTAGCTGCAACTTCAAGTTGGCGTCTCTCAGTTTCTCAAATCAAATCTTCCAAAAGATTATTCATACATCTCTGAAATGTAGCTGGAGCATTCTTTAGGCCAAAAGGCATACGTGTATATTCGTAATGCCCATGCTTAGTTGAAAAAGCTGTTTTTGCAATAGAATTTTCGTCCATCTGGATTTGGTGAAAACCCTTAGCTAGATCAATGGTGGTAAAATATTGGCATCTACCTAATTTATCCAATATCTCATCCATTCGAGGAATGGGGAATTTGTCATTAACAGTTATCTCGTTTAGATTCCAGTAATCAACTACCAACCTAAATTTTTGTTTCCCAGAGGCGTCTGCCTTCTTGGGGACCACCCAAATAGGAGAACAATAAGGGGACTTTGATTTGCGAACGATCCCTTGCTCTATCATTTCTTTGATTTGTTTGTTGACTTCTTGGTCAACACTTTGGGGGTATTTATAGGGTTTACGGTATACTGGATCCTCATGCTGAGTCTGGATGACATGTTTAATAGTACTGGTGAAGGTCAAATTCTCGCCTTCCTTGTACTGAATGTCTCTATATTCGTATAGAACTTTCTTTAAATATTCGATTTCCTCTACATTTAGATGTTCGAGTCTGTACTCGTTACATTCGCGTAACTCATTGTTGATCGCGAAGTTGACTATATCGTTGTCAACGGACATGGCATCGAGATGTGTTACATCATTGTCCACTGTGTCACTAACAACTTTTGAAGTGAGGCATTTTTGTAATGCGGTCTCCTTCTTTTGTTGTTGATGCTTTGGTTTAAGGCACTTAGGTGCGGTCTTAACCTTTTGCATCTTTGGATTGATTTTCTCTACTGGAGTGGAATCATCCTTTTGTTGTGGGTCGAGGCATTTAGATGCGGTCTCGCCCTTCTTTTCTCCATACACAAACTTAAAGGTTCTTGAACCTAAAGTTACCGTCTCGTTATCATAATCTATCTTAGCTTTCGTATCTTCTAGATACTTTCGACCTAACAGGAAATCATAATTGTCGGAAAATTTGTGGATATAGAATTTCTGAACAGACGGACATACTGAAGTGGGTTTCATTATTATGCTTTTCTTTAATTTTATTGCCCCTTTAATGGTATACACTGTTAGATCTTCTTCTTTTTCTTCTAAATTTTCAAAATTTTCCCTAATGATATTGATGGATGAACCTGTGTCGATCATTCCCTTGTAAATTTTGTTATGATAACCTATTTTTACATGGGGACTGGTACGTCCTCCTGTGTCACTTGAGTGTCCGAGGCAGTTTGATGAAAATTTACATCCATTCTGCTTTGGCCACTTTGACTTTCGCGTTGTCTTTTTACCGGCATCTGACCGTTAGTATTATTTGAAGTTGAAGGTTGGAAATTAAGGGAATTGTTAAGAGGATTGTTTTGTTGGCCTTGTGTTAACTCCCTTCTAAACGTGTAATAATTTCCCCTTTGATTAACCGGTATGGGACGAGTGGAGTACTGATTTTGATTTATTGTAGGTTGATTAGAATTTTGATGTTGCGTATTGTTATTCTGATTCGTTCCAGGATAATAATTGCTGTGATTGTAATTTCTATTATTGTAATATCTTTGATTATTGCTTTGACTATGATTTCCCCTGTTCCTGCGTCTGTTCCCTTCTGATCTATTAAAACGCTGATTTTCCGGACTGGCGTCATAGAGGCCTAGCTCCATTGAAGCTTGTTTTAATTTATAAATAGTATCAATATCTTTGCGTGCCAATGACATATAAATTCTATCCGGCAATTTTCGATCTATTACAGATTTAACAGTTCTTTTTAACATTTCAGTGTAATTTGATTTATCTACAGGGTCGCTTTCTAATTCTAACTTGTCAAACATAATCCAATATTGTGATTCGAGCTTCTCGATGAACTTACAGATGTTTCCGGGGTATGATGTATCCTCCAGTTGTCTTATAAGTTGTATGTAGGGCCTGTGATCCTTGAATGCCATCGCCAGGACCGTCTTTGTATCCAGCCATGTGCTTACTCTTTCTTGGGTCACGACCTCCAATGCTGCATCCACTAGTAACCGTTTCACTGCTCCGTAGATAACGTGTGCTTGTCTGGCATCTTGGGTAGGGTATAAGTTGAGTAGCTGCTCGACCTGGTTAACAAACACAGACAGCTTGCCAGGTGTGCCATCGTAGTAGTTCAGTTCTTTAATTTGATTTAATAATTGATTTAGGTGGGTTTCCGAAAGTTGCGGAACTGCCATGGTGTATTTGTATAAGTATTTGGATACACGTTGTTTATTTAAATTCTTTGTTTTAAGTTACGGAATTAAAAATTTTAATTAATTTTGTTTCCGACCGCACGGGATTTTAAATTGTCTTGCTGTTTTAATTCGCCGATCCTGGATAGCTAGTTGTATAGCGTATCCTTCAATGGATCAGTACCGTACTAAAAGGACTCTTTATTTAACAGATCCTACCGGCTGCGCCAATTAAATTATCGCAATACTCATATGTAAAAAAATATAATTTTATTTTACTGAATGATTACAATATTTTTTAGTTGAGAAGAACACCGACCGATTATTATTAGGTCTCAAACTGAACTCTGATAATTACTCTGATTTGATTGACGTTCAAGCCTCGGTTTCGAGCTTTTCTAATATGGACTTTAGACTTTAGGGTTCTGATCAAATGAAGAGAGAAAGCTTTGGAGTTGCTGACTTTAATAGTCTTCGCATTTCTCTTGGATTCAAGTGCATTCGCTCTTGGATACAAGTGCTCTTAGAATCTTATAATTTTGTTTATTGAAATCTAATACTTCTGTTTTCGGGATTGCGAGTCCGAGCTTTGAACGTGGGAACGCAACGATGATGCGAGGGCTTAAGCATAGATTGTTTAAATTAGGCAACGGATGTTTAGTCTACCAGTGGGTGACTTATCAGGTATCTGGTATCTGTTGGGTACATCCAGAGTTGTGTTGGGTGTATGGGTGTGTGGGTGTATTTGGGTGTACATGTTGTATGTGTATTAGTGTGTAGGCATGTGCTTAAGTCTTAGGGACTTATGGATATGTCACTATACATATGTACATACATATAAACATAGTCCTCCCGCCTTGCACCCTGTCTACGTGTTAATTGGTTTCGGCGTAATTGTAACTTGACATGCATGCTAGGACAGCGGTAGAGCTTTCGAGGTAATGGGGTGACAGGTGGGGAGCCCAAAGCTGCCAAAAGTGTTTTAATTGAATTATTTTCATTGTCGCCCCAGCTCTAGTTTGCCCGCTGGCATTATTAACTTTTCTTGTTGCTGCAATTTATGCAAACTTTCTCGAAAAAACACTCTCGCCCACACACATAGCCCTAAACCCAAGCACAACAAGTTAAATGAGTTAAACGAGCAATTTCACGAGCGTGACGAAAGTTTTGCAAATGTTCCAGAAATACGAAAACCAAAAAGAATACGTAGCGTTCGATTGCTTTGGGTGCTAAAAGTTTCTCAACGTGTAGCTAGGGGTCAACTAATTTCATTCCGCCAGAGTATGAAGTATACAGTAAATCTACTTTTGATCCGGAAATTTATTGTCATTGTTGAACAAGGTGCGTTATGTAGAATATCACTAGGTGCATCTACATTAAAAACGTATAATGGTATCTGAAAGACCAGACACTCGCCTTCTTGTTCATCATTTGGTGCCGGAGTTAGATAATTTGGCTGTGCTAGCAAGGATATTCGTGGGTCTAGCTGCATTCCTAGATTTGTTGTAAGGTCCTAAATATTTTACTTTGTCAATAAAAAAAATATTTAATTCTTAAATGTAAGAAAATCGACTAGTCGGAAGCCAAGTAGAAAGGGAAGAAAAAACATATCACACAACAAAGTTCTTGTATTTATATATATCCGTTACTCGTAGAATAACGGTCTTGTAAATTTCCATTGATTTGCCAAAAAGCATTCTGCCACACCCACCATAACGCCCACAGACCTCTCAAAACTGCCACGTCCAATGGCAGTTGAAATTTGAAATTTTTAAAATTTTTTTTACATTCTTGTTAAACTAGCAAATTTGTCTCGATATTCCAAAAATCTTTTTGCCACGCCCACTATAAGGCCCACAAACCGCCAAAAACGGTCAGAGTTTAAATGTCTCCTTCGCACTCCAACTAGCTGAGTAACGGGAATCAGATAGTCGAGAAACTCGACTATAGCGTTCTCTCTTGTTTTCTATTATATTTCGGAAAAATGATCATTGCCAATAAATGCGATAACACTACCCTGATAAAGTGCAAGTGAATTTTTGACTTAAGACTCGAGGAGTAAACGCATTCTAACATGAAACATCGATTTGCCTAGATCAATCAATAACGAATTAAACAATTTACGTATTTTTTTCAAAAAGTTTATTGGTTTAGATATTTAAAAAAAATTTATTGCTCTTCTACTATTGTCCTTTCTTATCGCATCAGTCGAAAAACATTTTCAATTTCGATGGTCTAACCGGTGGCTCGCATTTCTTTTTTGCCGGGAGCATGGCGCTTAAAAATGTTGGTCCAAAAAGGCCAAATGCAAATTCCGAAAAGCAGCCAAAAAGGCAACAAGGAAATAAGCCATTCACACTCTGCTGATATGGAATATCGGCGAATGCGAGTGGCAGGGAAGGCAGAAGGGCGTGTATGTGGGCTCTAATTCAAAGGCCAAACAGCAGCCAAACTCCCCATGCAGCCCAATTCCAAAAGGATAGAACCAGGGGGAGGAGATAAAGAAGAGCCAGCACGATGTGCAAAATGTTCTTAATTCTCAATTCATATGCAAATTTATTTTATCGCCAGCGCTGGCTGCCGGCTGGAAGCCCGACCGGGTGGAAAGCTGCCTGCAACAACAGGGAAAGGCGTTCGGGCGGACCCTATCCTTTAGCCCTTCGAAATCCACAAAGCCATTTCAATCATCCGACACTCGATTGGAAGTCGTGAACGGTTGTGGCCTGGAGGGGGGGTTCCGTCACGTTATTGCTTGTAATTGTGCTTTTCACAACCAGCTTTTGGCCACCACTTGATAATTGATCGCTTGCATTCGCAGTCTCCTATGAGTGTGCGTCTTGAAATTTACAAGACTAACAAAAAGATTACAAAAAATACCAACATGTGCAATGTTGCCAGCTGATCTGGTCTCTTGGGATTATAGGATACAAAAATTAGCTGCTAGGCAAAAATGGTTGATTTTATTTCGCTTGTGAAGGGTCAAGTGAAGGGTCAGACCACCCTTGCCATCACCCCTTCCCTCGTTATAAGAAACCGGAAGCAACCGGAAGACATGTCGTGCTGCAATGGATGCCGCCACCGCTCTCAGACAATTTTTTCAAGCCATAATCATTGGCACTGAAGCTCCGGCCACGGACACTCCCTACTGGTCGTATTCCTTTACGTCTACGCCATTTCAAAGCAATTGCTTCATTTACCAGGGCGCATACGAAAGTGAAGCGAAGTAAAGCGGAAGTGTTTTCCTGGCTTTCTGTGCCCGACTTTGTCGGCCTTTTTGTAGTGAAAGTCTTTTTAATTGAAGTGGCTCGGACACACACCAAGCTGCATATTTTGAACTCAATGATGCGGCAGGCGGTCAACGCCTTTGACTGTCTGCACGAAGTTGGCTCCTTCAAAAGGACACCAGCCGGCCAGCTGGTGAAAAAACTGCCGAGACCATGCGGAAGCAACTATGCCGTATGTCATTAAAATTTACTACAATCTATTTTGCTTTCTAATTGGCACTTGGCCATCTCCAGCTCAGTCGCTTTGTGCATAGCCCAAGAGCCAGCTCGTCTTCTTTCTGGCCATAATCGTAACTTGCACCGGGCAATTAGTGCCAGCCATAGGCCAACAATGGCATGTGCAACACAATCCCGTCCAATGATCTGTGGGCGTCTAATAACGGAACCTAGCACTTGCAGGCCATACAGGAACAAAACATTCCCCTAGAATAGCCGAGAAGTAAATACAAGATCCCAGCATCCGCTTTTCACAAATCGAGTCAAAAGCGCGGCTAACGCGAACACTTAAAGTCCATTTAAAATGTGGATTTGCATATGTCGAGTCTGGCTGAGTTTACGCTTCATCTTAACCACATCCCGTTGGTTGGCTTGTTCGTCGTGAATCCCGCCCAAGTACTTAAAGTGCGGCCTCGCACTGGATTCCATTACTAAAATGCTAATTACGTGGCGGCAGATTCCGCGACAACAGAAGCTGCGCCAAATAACTGAAGCATAATGAAATCGCGAACGGACCGCAATGTGAGTGCGAAACTTATTAGAAATTATTTACGGAGCTCTTCAAAAATACTGACTATTACACTTTGCAAATAATAATAGCAAACTAAAGTGTAATATCTCAGACAAAAACGGACACATTTTTAAAAAGGAACGTAAGGTCACGGGTCTGAAGTATGATGCGTCCAGTCCCCATATGCCTTTGTTGCCTTAAAAACCGATTCTAAATCTACTTAAAGTGAAGTGCCTCAATTCCGGAAACATACATACGTGCTCTGCGGAAATAATACTCATGTAGAATCCCACGTTGAAATCCAAATTATCAGCCCTTAAAGTTTTCCAGATCTTAACACGTTCAATAGTGTGCCAAACCCAATACTATACATACAGGGCGTTGCTTGACACATCTTTGAAACAAGAGTGAACGCTATAGTTCCCCAACTATCAGATACCCACATTTCTCTGGCATATCCATAGAAATTCAGGGAAATAAAATAATACAAAAACAATCTAAAAGTTTTTAAAAAGTGCAACATTTTAAATGGGCGTGACCCTTTTGTGCGGTTTGTGGGCGTTAGAAAGAGCGAGCCCGTGTATTTCGTATACCGATAGAAATTGGCAAGATAAGAAAACGAAAAAAATTCAAAACATTTTTAAAAAGTTTAAACGGGGGAAAACGTGTTTTGGCAAGTCACAGGAAATTTAAAAGACTAATAAAGAAATAAATAAAATAATAAAGACACATAGTCTTTACTCAAAAATACATATTAAATTTGTTTTAAGACCAAAAGTCTCACAGAAAATAAAATCTTAACCGCATTTAAACATAAAAAATGCTTGTCAAAATTTTGTCAAAATAATTGTAACTGCAGTGACTAAACGGAAACAACTTGCTTTATTATGGAATTTTTGTATCGGTCAAACTATCGTTCCATACTAACTAAATAAAATTCAAAGCCTCATTTTGCCTCGATCGGAAAGTTAAATACACTTAGTAAGTCCATTTGCTTTGCAAGTTTTTTTCCTAAAAGATGTTGGCATACCACCTAGGAGACACTTTGACAATGCAATTCCGAAAGCTTGACAAGTCAGTCCACAGTCCGAATGTGGAAAACATTGGCGGTCACTGGATCCTCCCGATGTGCCTTGCATTGTGGGCATCTGCGGCTTTTTTAGGTAACTTATTTGTCCTGCGGCGCAATCGCCATCCGTCCATGTCCCCTATCGCTGGTCCCGTAACATGGGCTCCCCGAGGGGCGGGTCGTGCCACAACCAGCAGCCGTTGAACAGGACCCTTGCCGCAAAACCGATTGCAAGCGGCCCATTGTTTGTCACACTGCAGTGTTTTTTTTTTTGTGCGGCAGGCTCTTCACTACACCTTCTGGCCACCCTGCCCCTTTCGCGGAACCAGCTCGACTTATATATGAGGCTTAGTTTCTTGGGCCTCTCACTCTCACTGTCCGAAAAACTTTCGTAATGAGCCTCGTACGGATTTGCGGTTTCTTCCACCCATCAGGAGGGGTGAACAGAAATCGGTGTGGAATGCCAGAACAAAGGGACAGTGTGATTGGCTTGGAAAAAGGTGCCACATCCGGCTTGTAGATACAAATCTTTGTCCGCACTCGAAACAATTCCAGCTCTAGACCCATTGTTGGTACCCGAATTATTTACACATTATCTGCGACCCTGGATCCAAAGGACGAGCACGGGAGCCCAAGAGGACTCTCACTCCACACGGAACAACACTAATGCTGGAGTCAGTAGTTGTTATTTTAATAGTTTAAGTAACCATAATATGTTGAGGACTTTTTAATAAACTTGAAACATGAGCGAGCGTGAGCCACAAGGACACCAGAGACCTGCAGGATGTGGACCAGGACCGGCTGCACTCGGGCAAAGATTTATGCAAACCAAAATGTTGCCAAAAATTACAGTTTAATGGAGTAGACTCGAGGAGTGTGCGTGGTCCCGGCCATAATGAGCAGCGAGAAACTTGCAACAAAGCGAAGTTCGCTTTAGACAAAGAGCCCGGGGCCAAGCAGAGTTTCGGGGCCAGGACCAGTTCCAAATGTAAGCAAAAGCAACTTCTCTAATTTCGCAGGAAATATGAAGCCATTAAAGTGCAGCAGACAAGGCTAAACATGGCAACATCTTGACTACTGCGACACTCACATACTTAGAGGAGGCGCCTGCGAAATGGTGGAGAACCTGGTCGACGAAATCAGGAGTCGGACCAGGAAGCCTGGCTGCAGGATGGTCTTAACACTCAGGGGCCATGTGGCGCGGCCAAAGTTGTCCTCAAGAGTGTGAAAATAAATTCTGAAAAAGTCGTAGAAGTGAAAATGGCAACCGGTTTGCATGCGACAGCCGCCGCCCTCCGGGTTGCTGATCCTGGGCAAGCGGTAAACAGCTGTTGCACGTTTTTTCCTATTTCTACAATTTATATCCACAAAAAATACAAAGAGGTCCTCAGCGCTCATAGACCGATATATGTATGTGCATATCTTTAATTGCCAACTCGGCCACTAGCTGCGAGAAAAATGAGCCCCAGCAAGTTAAGCGCGGCTTTCTGGGCCAGCTGGAGTCCCATGTCCGGTGTCCGTCGCTAGTTGCACTTAATCACTGACCAGTCCAGTCGACATCTGGTGGGACCCAGACTTGGAAAAACGAGTGTACATGAAAATATATATGTACAAAGCTCTACATGCAGAGCTTAAAATGCGTTTGATTATTTTTTATTTTAATTTCAACCTTCACGTTTCTTTTAACCAGCAACCAGGTAATTATCCTAATGCCTGGAAAAGTGAATGTTACAACAGGCGGCTTTCATCGAATTTTAGAATGATGGTCCTAGAATAATTTGTCAAAATTGGATTATATGTATGTAGTAGAACATTTTTATCCATTCTGAAATGTTCTTTCAATTTAAAACAGACAGTTAAAAGTAATTATTTTTATTTAAGAGTATTTTTTAATGGAATAATTTTTAATCCAGGCTGTGGAGCACCGATGATCGTGAAACCAAATGCTTCTACAATCATTTGGGATGAAACCCAGTATGGAAGGCAGGATACGATGACGAAGTCGAACTGCCTGAAATAAAATTAATTTTAAATTGCGATGATTAATTGCATTGTCCAAAGGGAAACATTCTACCAACAGGTTTGGGGCCTGCTGAAGTCGCAAGCCAAGTGTTAAGTGTCGGAGCAACACTTAATACAATTTGCGGGCATATTGGCGTAAAGTCGACCCGAAATACCATGTATTGTGTATTGCGCGGTGCGGATGTGATACCGGACAGTGGGTTTTGGAGGCATAATTAACTGCGCTATCCATGAATATCAAAATGTGTCGTTTTGCCACGGGTGCCTACTCGAGTTTCGGCATCCGCCCAATCGCCCATCGTCACCAAATGGCTTTTAATCTGCGCGCATTAAAATTCCGTTCGCATATCCACAATAATGTCGAACATTAGGCGGTTGGTTTTTTTGTGACCACTCTTCGCGTTTTGTTGTATCGAGCTTCTACTATCTTGTCGTGCGGACATTCGATTTAATGATTTTTGGTGTTCCAAATTCTGAAATTAAATAGAACGTAAAAACAAGACTCCAAGGATGATCCCTCAATTTGCATAAATAACCAAAGAGGGTATCTGATAAGCAGGTGTCGAACAGGATATAAAATTAAATTATTTTTGTTTTATTTATATTTGTTTTGCTCTTCCTAAGATCGGGTATCTTATCTGTTCGGGTATTTTAAATTATTCATTGAAAACATTAGTTACTATGGACCCAAGATTCTAAGTTAAATTAAATTTATGCAAATGAGAATGATATGCGAATTCGAAACCTTTACCTCCTGTTCAAAAAATGATTTTTAAGAAGTAAATTTTTTACTCGTGATACTCGTTATGTAACTAAATTCGTTCAAAAGTATGTAATATTTCATGTTTTAAAGATGCCATTTCTTGCATTGCGCCTTTTCTCAGCATAAAAAATCAAAACAAATTGAAACCACATTAATAAACAACATTTTTTAAGTCCCCCAAAAAAAATTTGTTAGCTTAATCATCCTCTGCTTGAGGGTTTTATTGTTTTCAATTTGTAAATGGCCAATGCCAACTACTTGCCAAATACTATATCTTTAAAATCGGAAAGCCTATGTGTTAGGGCATTCATACTGCGATACAATGACTTACCTCTGTTTTCTATTTTGCTCCAGTCGAAGTAAAATATTGCGTATGAGTAACACAATGTAGGTTATTGCCATGCAAAGCACAAGTCACGAGTTTGCGTTCTAGAAATAAGTTAGAATTTTAATTTTCTCTTCAAATGCGCTATTGGGCACATGGGTGGTCTACCGATAGATTATTTCCTTAGTTTTATTCAATTAAGTTATTTCTGGTAGTAACTTATAAAAAGGCAATAAATATTCTTTCATTAGGCTGTTGAGCTAATTTGAATTTAGCAATCAATCCCGAGACATATTAAGTCATTTTAATATGCAAATAATCCATTTCCATAATAATCCATAATCCGAGCAGATGTCGCCGCCTTTGAAGTGACGGATATCAGAAGCCGTTAAAACAGAAACTTAAAAATCGCTTATGATGAGTAATCAGAATTACATACTGTGCAGTTACCTAGTTACAGCCAATGTTTCACCACGCATTATTTTGTATATTCTCCACGTTAATATAAAGCTGTTGTAAAGCTGTGTAATTGAAAAATAGCATTGTAATAGCTTAATTGCAATTTAATGTACTTTATAATTTACTTTACTTCAAATTATATATCTTAAAAATACTAAAATCCCTTTCATTATTCTTAAGATTTCATATTTTTGCAAATTTCAACTCAAAATACCAGGTATTCAAATTAATCAAAGATAATTTTCGGCCTTCTGTCCCGCAGTGCGAATGATTGATGCCTCGAAGACATCACTTTTTCCTGCAAAGTGGAGCGGTGGAGTGTAGTAATTGACATTTGATATGCAGCTTCTGGCGCCTCCTCAAAACTTTCGTTGACTTCAACGAGGCGGTGAGTCACGACCGGGATCCTTTTCCTCAGATTGATTATGCACCGCATGCCTCAAGCTGTCTACTTCAATTCTCTAGGCGGCGCTCTTATATCTCGGCGATAAAGGCGCACACGCACCCATAAACCTTAATTCCACCCGCCTTTCGAGTCTTCGAATGACCTTAAAACTAAATTGCCAATTGCGATTTTATGGCCCACATGTGTCCCCAGCTGTGTGTATATTTTTGCCGATCCAGGTCCGATCCCTTGGTCCGGTGCCACCCCCGCAGAGTTCCACAGACCGTCAGTCACTGGGATGGTGGATGGTGCGAACTCCACGTCATCGTCCAGCGATCGGAGTTGTCAGGCGGATGGTTCGCACGTTCCCGCGAAGATCCCCGTTGCATACTAAGCAGGGATCAGTCGCGTCTATGGGTATATCCGATTTTTTTGAGCCTCTCATTATGCTCGATGTGCTGGCCTTTTGCCTGGCTCGTCGCGTATATAAATCTAACGCGCTGCCCCGATCAGACATCACTTCTTTGGTGGAAACTTCAGTAACAAGTTTAGCTCCTGCTGTGATCAGCTCGCCATTCCGTATCCCATAATCGCAACCGTCGCCCGTAAAAGGATTTAAAAAACTACTTTTTCCCCTCCAAAACTAAAGTCAGTCCAACATGAAGTTCTGTGCTGCCGTGGCTCTGCTACTGGTCGCCGGCATCGTGGCCAGCGGCGATGCCCTGCCCGCCAGGAAAAGTGAGTTCGCCGCCCAAAGGATTACCCATTCCGCTAGCACAATCACCCTCTAATCACATCATCTGCATCCATCCATCCCTTCGCAATCCTACTGAAGACCGGCAATACCTCGTTCCAGGAATGGTCTACCTACAGCAGCCCGCAGCCGCCGAGTGGTACGGATCCGCGCCCCATCAGCGCTTCATGTACATGCAGTACGTCCAGCCAGGTCGCACGCACGCCCGTTCCACCCAGGCAGCCAGTGCTCTCGTGGCCGGAGAGACCGTAGCCACCGGAACATACCTGAAGGGTAAGTAGTCCGCCCATCCGCCTCTCAATCCTCGCCAGCACTAACCACGCCCTTCCTAACCAAAGATTGCAATCACGCAGATTCTGATGTCAGCGCCGAAGGAGTCCCAGCTGAGGACGTCCTCGCTGCCGCCGGAGCCCACGGAGCCACCTCCGTGGCCGAGGCTTACCCCGACCAAGCCCCAGTTGTACAGGTGGCCAACGATGCCAATGTGGTGCCTCAGGCCGAGTCAGAGGCTGAACCCGAACCCGAGACTGCTGATGATGCCGCTAAGGTACCACGAGACTTCAACTTCGCCGCAGACGAAGCCTCCGTTGCTGCTGCTGCTGAGGAAGAAACAGTTCCTCTACCCGTTTCCAATGCTGAGCTCCCAGTCCCCGCTCCCATTGCCCCTGTGGCCGCCCTGGTGCCAGTGAACCGCTACCTGCCCGCCAAGAAGAAGGTGATCGTCGAGCTGGACCAGGAGGAGGAGGAGGAGCCACAGGCCGCCGCCATTGAAGACGAGGAGGAAATAGAGAACGGTGTGGCCGACGACGTTGAGGAGGACGAGGAAGAGCTGTCCGTACCCGTGCAACCTATTAACCCTGTGCGCGTGCCAAACGCCCGTCGTCCCGTAGCCCAGAAACCCGTAAAGGCAGCTTCTCCTGCTGGCAAGCCCTCCAAGAAGCCGGCGGCCCCCCTGCCCACTGGCACCTTCTTCCCAATCGACTTCGGAGGCACCAACGGCGGCGCCATTGCCATCGCCAACTCTTTCAGCACCGGAGAGGGCGGATCTGCCACCAGCCACGCCATCGCGTACGGCTCCCCCGAGTCCGCAGTCCGCCGTGCCCGCCCGAATCCTAGCAAGTTCCGCCACTAATCCTCGAACCGCATCTTGCTGGCATTCGCAACTGCGAGGGCACCCGAATCAAATCAGTCTAAAAGGATTCTCCTGTAATAATTAGCAAATTTGTCCATCTTTGAGCGCAATAAATTCAAATTTTCTGTTTTTAAATTTTCCGCATTAACACGGACTTTTGTCAGAGGTAGAAAATCACCCGTTGACTTTCCTAAGCACATTCCTTAACATAGATTGGCTGATCAGCAATGACATCTAAGTGAAACAGCTAATAGTAAATTATAAATTAAAAGTAGCAGAAATCAATTGAAGTTAGTAAACTATCAGCCTTGCGGAGGACGCCTATAACGCGCACCTAGTGGTGGTTTCATTTATTAATTACCACTTCCCGTATTTCCCACAATTACCACTTATCGTATATCTCAATTTACTTGTAACGTGCAAAGTAATGGGCTGATTCGGGCAGTTATGGTTCCTACCACTCAAGAATACGTATTAATGCACTCAATGACCATTATCAATGTCAACCTTGTTAGCTGAATGACCTGTTTTGCAAACTACATCAGTTAAAATAATAAATGTGTCAATACCATGTCCCTAAACTTGATTGACAGCAAGGTCGTAACATTTTGAACAAAGTATAATAATATAATATAATAATAGAATATAATATAATATTATAAAATTTTGTTTTTTGCAACAATTAAAGCTCAACATTTTCGTAGCAAAGTGGAATTTTTATAATTTTTGAACAGATAGTAATGTTCGGATTGTCTGCCTAAAACTTCTAAGAATGCTTTTAATAAATAGAGAAAACCCAGTGTATATCAGGTCACAGTTAATAAAACTACCTTTAAAATGGTTTATATGCTCTAAATATTTGTATTTATACATTGATAACTCCAGTTAAATGCCGACGTTATATAGTTCAAATTAAATTTAAAATGATCTTTTCTAAACTCCATAACACAGAAATATTTCCTATACAGTCAGTTTTTTTATGTCACACTCATTGCTTAATTTCATTATAAACGGAAAACAAATAAAAAGTAGCCCAGCCGAAATATAAATTGTTATTTCAAAATAAAGGCCACTTATGGTCCGCAATAGTTGAAAACAAAGTAAAACAATTTTATTCAGAATACAGTGCACAAACATGCGCCGCTCAAAATCCACATGATGACCATCTAATAGGACCGCTGTATTTATGTATATTTAAAAGACACTACGCGTTTTTGTACAGCTGGCTATACTGCATTGATTTCGTTTCAAATTTAGATGGATTTCGTGTTTCTGCTATTTGTTTACAAGAACGATATGAGGCATGCGAAGTGTTTCCTCCTCTGTAACTAGACTAAGTGGCTATCTGCTTGGAATTCTTCATAACTTTCTGCATAATTGCGACAACTAATATATAAACGTTAAAATTAGACTGCTCTCCGACACCGCTGCCAGCACTGCTTTGGGTGTTTCGCTGATATCAGTAACCGTACTTGTCTTGCCAAGAGGTCATCACGTCATTGGCCAGGTTGCTCAGACGGCCAGCCACTTTGTGTACACCTTGACGTACGCTTTCTTTTACGCTTTCCACATCCAGATCCGGTGCACTGAAGTTGACCGAAGATGCTGCAATACATCCCATTCAGACCTCATAACTCTAGATCCGCGTTATTTTACTCACCCCTGTTGCCTCCACTGCCACCAGAAGAACCGTCGCCAAAATAGTCCGATGAAGATATGGCTCGCGATCCCTGGAAGCGGTTCAGACTTGCGCTAACGTCGGCCGAAGATTGATCGCTGGCGAAGTACTGGTCGGAGCCGAAACCCTTGGAGTTGCCAAATTTTTGCTGAGCGATCACGGGATCTGTGCTAGTTCCTCCTTTGGTGTTGGTTTGTGAGGATGCACTATTCTTCTTAATGGGCGCCGACGTTTTGGGTTTGTCATAGTTTTTGCTTGCAGAAAACATCGACGTTATATTGCTCTGACTTCCCCCAATGGGCTCAATTGTCTCGTAGCCCAGCGCATCAAGTTCAAACTTATCCAGCTTGTTAGTGCCGCCAACAGAGCTCTCCTGCTTTTCGCTAGACCCTCCTCCGCTGCTGCTATTGCCATACAGCGAATAGTCAGTGAAAAAATGTTCGCTTTCCAATGAAGAAAGTTTTGCTTTAGGGGCTGCCGACTGCTGAATAGTCTCCATATCGCCCAACGCGGAGTGGGCCATGTCGGATCCTCGCAGGTTAAAGCCCATGCCCAGCCGCTCCATCTGTTTAGCCTTGGCAGGATCCATTGTCTTAAGCTTGGCCTCCTCGCGGGTCTTCTGCATGGATAGTTCTTGGTATGCCAGGCGCATGCTGGCGACCGTCTCAAGTTCTTCCTCGGCCGTCTGTGGCTTGACCAAAGGTGCTGCTCCAGCTGATGTCTTTTTTTCGCTGGCCGCGCTAGCACGAGCCTCGATGTCCGCGAAATTAGTCTTTACCTTCGTGGCTCCCAGGCCGCCCACTTTTCGAGCACCCAGCTAAAAGATATGAAAGTTGATTAGGCAGTGCTTCTAACTGCTGGCGTCAACACGTACTCCACCCTTCTTCGGCTGCACCTTTCGAGCACCTATGGACGACGGCACTGCTGCAGGCACAACGGAATTAAGCAAATCCACGCTTGGGGCGCCACTTAGTTGCGTTTCAATACTTATGACCGGAGAAACGGTGGGAGGGTTTTGATCCTGCTGAAACAGTGTAAATCTTGCATCAGTTAACGGCTACAAACGGAAAATCATAAGCTGGTGCGAGTCACCTGGCTATGGGTGTCGGCATACCTTACTGACATTGTTGTTCTGCACATTAAAGTCTGCTTCATTGTCGCACTGAGCGAAGAAGTCGTCCTCTTTAGCGGCTTCGTTGCCCTCGTTCTTGTCCGTCTGATCCAAATGCAGCTGGTGGGTGTAATGTGTACAACAAGGAGGAGGAACGGTCAGGGGCGGAAACGAGCGGGCAGAGCATTAAAGCAAAGCAATTATCAGTTAGTGGGCTTAAGTGTAAAAAAACTACATGCACATAAACACAGCGTCTGGTTTAATCTCACCTTTGTGCCGTGCACCTTCATGGCCTGCTGGGCCTGGGCACACAGCTTGTCCCTGTACAGCTGGGCCGCCCGCGAGTTGTACTTGACCTGGGCGTCGGTGCTGCTGCAGTTGTGGGCCCGGAAGAACTGCGCCGCGTTGGCGTTGCCGCCCAGTTGCATCTGCCGGAGCTGCAGCCAGGTCCAGTTGGTGTCTAGGTTAGTGCTGCGCACGAAGGTCAGGTGCACACCCAAATTGCGGTGCACGGCAGAACAATCGATGCAAATAAAGATGCCATAGGTAACCGAGGACCATGTAGGAGCCTTGGCCGCGCAGTCAAAGCAGGACTACGGAGAAGAGAGAACGAGGTCATAGTCCCATTAGTAGGAGCCTCAAGGGCGAACTGGCGAAAGTAGGACACTCACTTTGTTGGCTGGCTGGGCGCGCAGGCGAATGAACACCGACTCGATCTCCTGCTTGGAGGGTCCTGCTGCTGGACTGGCCATGTCAGATGGTTCGAATTGAAATTTCTCAACTGAAAGACGTGTAAAGGTCGACGTTGCTAGACGGTCTTTGAGGGCGCTTTCTGACCGAGGGAAGCCCTAGATACAAAACTCAAACCTTTGCCAAATTGCTTGACTTTTCAGAACGTACGTGGACGAGTTTTCCTGTCGTAGTACTTGACCGAACAAACCTCTGGGTGCTGTTAATTCACTCCGTGCTGTTTTGCGCACTAGTGCTGGAAAGCGCATTGGATCTCGGAGATGCCACGTTTTGCTTTCCGCGCGGGCCAACGGTTTTAAATAATTATATTTGATTAGGGGTGCTCGATGATTATTAGCGAATGTTATCCGATAATATATTAATAATATAATATTCTCTTATTCCACCAATAGTTTTTATAAGCTAAATAAAAAAAACGGTTGTCTATTTATACACTCTTGTAGTGGTAAGAACGGACAACGTTCGCATTTGTTGAAAATTATTATTTCTAAAATAATTATTAAAATAAAAAACATTGCGCACACGTGATTCATTCAGGTGATTTTTCCCTTTCTCCCTCTTCACTTATTTCGGGAATTAAATGTTACCCATATTGGAACAACATTAGTTTCGTAAATTACTCCACGTTCGGCCAAAATGTATTCGACGTTAAAATCCGACAAAAATAAACACAAGAACACCTCCAATAAATTCGATAGCTTTGCTATTTTAAAAATAAGCTATCGAGTGCCTTCAACTATCGAATATATAAACGCCAATGTGAACAATATATTTCATTCAAACTAATGGCAATATAATGAGAAGGCGAAAAGGCGAAACAGTCATTTCGTCTGCTGTCGGCTCTGACTTTCCGAGTAAAGAAAAGCATCCTCGCAAGGTGTGTATATCAAACGGCAACGTCCCGTTTGCGTTCCTGAAAATGTCTGTAATTTCAACAGTTGCCTAAACGAAATATGATTCCCCATGTATAGCCCCTGTGCCACAAGAGCAGCACGCACAAAGATCATAGACGGGATAACGGGGACACGAAGGCAGATCTCCAGGACGAAGGAGTCCGTAGCTTAGAAGCCAATGAGCAAGATGGACTTCCACAAGAAGTTTATATTAAGAGCGAGCCCTTATGTGAAGATCTTTGGGATGTCTTGGACGAGCTGGGGGACATACTGGATGAAGAGCACGCCGACATGTCAAATAAAAGGCAGGGCAACATTATTGATATGAAGCAAGGCGACATTGTGGATAAGGAACAGGGAGTCAGTATCTATATGGATGAGGACGAGTTGAATGAGGAAGAAGTGGACGTGCCACCGGCGCCCTCCATCTCACTTACCGACGATTCCTCTTTATTCACCAGAAGATCCAGGCGAGAAGCTGATGTTTTTCCCTTCAGCTTTAATGGGTCTTTATACGAGTCGGGAGAAATTCTTTCAAGTAAAGAAGGTCGATCTGCAGGGAAGAAACCAGTTTGTAATAATATTTTACCAGAAATTGCCTTAGTCTTGTCCCAAAAATCTCCAGAACAGAGCTCAAAACGGTGCATTATCAACGCTTTTCTCGAACGACGGTTCTCCTCGGAGAATAGGATAAATCGAAGAAGCACACGCAGCCCATTCAATGAAAAGAGTGCCTCACAAAGCAAATCGGTTAGTAGCAGCCGCACCCCAGGACACAGAAAGAGAAGGAACTCTAGGAGCCCCATAGTACCCAAGCAAAGCTTAAGTCCGCCCATCCACAGAAGACGAACCAGTCAATCTAGAGACCACAATAGGTCCCGAAAGCGGAGCTACTCTAGGGACCGACTCGAGCGGTGCCGCAGACTTCCATCTAGGCGCAAACTTAGCTCAAGGTCCCTGAGCCCAGATCGTAGAAGTCGTTCCCGTTATGTGCGAAATAGTCCTTTAGGTAGAGAGTCAAGGGATGCGTCTCCCTGTCTTGGGAGCCGTCACAGATCACGAATATCCCCAAACGTTGGATGGAGGCGTGCCTCGAGGAATTCGCCAGTACACCACTCTCGGTATCGGTCAAGAAGTAACTGTAGGCCAACCAATACTGCGGTACAACATCAAATAGAAACCAGGTCTTACCTGTGCGATCGATCGAGGAGCAGGTCCCGGTCGGCAAGGAAAACCCTCCGAAAGTGTTCCAGAAGCAAATCCAAATCTGCAAGAATCACGCAGCAGGAGCTTTCAAAAAGCTTATCTAACTCGCGATCAAAGAGTAAAAACAGGCCATCGAAGACCGTGGCTTGCCAACATTCAAGAATCCGATCCAACAGTCCCCAGAATCGCTCGAAGAGTAGCTCTCAGCCTGCACCCACCCAACAGCTGAATACATTTGAAAATAGTCCCAGGGTGCCAGGCATAGTTACTAGGATAGTCGACGAGAGACAATCACTTGACCAACCATTTGAAGCCTTCTCACCGCCTTTGCCCGCAATATCACCGCGCCCCATTTCTCCAATGGTTACACTTCACGACAACCGACCTAACTGGCCAAAGAAGGTGCTCCAGTACCTCCTTCCCACCCCAAATGTTCCACAAATTGTCTTCACGCAGACGCACTACACCCAAACTGAGTACAGTTCGCATGCGGGCAACTTTCCCAGTTCCTACGGACAGCCTTTTCCGGAGCTGGGGCCGTACGATCTGCGCCACCGCTTGTCCACGACGCGTTCACTTTATTACGTGGGGCCCAACGATCTGCGGCACAGTATCGGAGAAATCTACTCGCCCCAAACCGCTCTCAATGGCTACACCGAGTGGCCCACGGGGGTAACTGAGCAGTACGACCACAGTAGTTACTTCTGAAAGGCTCCTCCATTTGATTAACATTAAATTTTATTACGTGCAACACATACGACATAGTTATTTTATTCTTAGATTAAGGAGTTTTCTGGTTGCGTGTGTGCACGTAGCCTCTTTGACGACGGGTCAATCCAGGTCGTAGATTTTGGTCAGGCTGGACGGAAAATATAGAACGTGTAAAGTTCCGTCCGCAACACTTCATCCAAGGATGGGGATCCTTCAGAGGTGTGTCCTCGCCCTTGGGTGCTGAGGCTGATTTCTGATGTGGATCCCTATCCTCCATGGATTCGGCACGCAAGAATGCTAGACGGTCGCTGCTCATACTGAAGTCACTGTCCAACGGTTCCTTCTTGTTCTCGTTTCTACCGAGATCTAAGATGCACCGGTCGAATAGTAAAGAGTAATGTGAATAATCCTGACGCTGGTCTTCCTGATTTGTAGCCATGCTTTGTACAATGTTTTTATAAGACGTTTACGTCCGATTTCAGTAAGCACTGAGCAAGGAATAAAAGATTACAGGTTTCCGATAAACAAAAACATGTATTCGGTAAACCTAGCGGAGTTGCATTAAAAGATCGGTGCTTGTACCTTCTAATGGAATACTACCAAGGAATAGTCCCGCAAGACGGAGTATAATAAGTGTTGGAAAAGACACACTACACTACTTCTAGCACGGGATTATGCTAACAAAACGCTTAAAACATTCAATTATAATGTATTGCTGCATTTCATATTAAATGTACGCCCTATGTACATACGTATGTACCAAGCTGAGAGTGGTGTCAATATTCAAAGTTAAGGTAAAAACATTCCCAATTTCGTATCTAAGTACGTATTAAAATAAGTAAAGTAAGTCAAACACAATTGATTGTTAGACAACACTCAGCTCTGAAGCAACTGTGCGTCAGTGTTGAGCTGCGAAAAAGCTAGTTGTTACAACAAATATTGGTTTATTTGGTCGTTTAAACAAATTCACTTAATTTCCAAATCAGAATCCTGGATCTGCCGAAGCACCGGAAGCAGGGAAGAGAGTTCCTTGAGCAACAAAGGGTCCTGCACAGTCCCATCGTCAATGCCGCGAACAAGCTGCTCCATTTCGACCAGAAAGCGACAGTCTTCTGCCTGCAGATGGCAACTGGACATACTGTGGCTCTCCAGACTCCACTTGCTGAAGGAGACCCGATCGCACTGAAGGTTTTGGTCGGTTTGCTCCGGACAGCGTTGGGTGGCAAAAAATTCCTTATTGGATAGCAGACTTTGTTCCTTGTTCCTATTATCTTTACGGTCCTCCGTCAGAGTATCTGGTGTTCCATGCTTGCTGCAGCTGATATGCCTTTGTAGGGCGCCCAAGTGCTGGTAGCTTTTTTTGCAGACGAAGCACACATGTCTCCTCAAAATTATTGCGGACTGACTATCACTGATGGGTGGCTGCCTCCGCCGACAACTGTGAGAAACCAGCGCTGACTTCAGGCGGTATTGCTTCTTGCAGGACTCGCAAGTGTGGAGTCCTGTCATGTGCCTCTCCTGGTAGTGACGGCGGAGCTTCCCGATTTGCCGGAAAACCTGTACCCCGGGGCCATGCTGGTGAAATCTGCAATCGCTGAGTGGACAGTGGAAGCAGTTGAACCACTGATGCTCCGGCACAGGTAATTTGTGGGTGTATATGATGTGGTTGTGATATCGGACCAGACTCTTGTAGACCTTGCCACACCAGTCGCAACAGAAGTCTAGCTCCCCCAAAAGGTCACCCACGGCAACGACGGTGCACCTCCTGTTCTCCATTTCGGATCTTTCCTCTTCCCATAGTAAAACTAAACTAAAATGGCGCCGAGATACCGCCAGTGTTGGGTACATTTTTGCAAGGCTCGGCCAGTGATAGTAAATGGTATTGCCTTAGGTATAGTAATTTAGTTTAAAATCGACAACAAGCTGTTGTCCTGTTACATTCGTCATGACTGAATATTCAATTAAAGAGTGCATAAACTATCAAATTTTATATAAAGCTACCTAATACCAGAAGACCTTAGTGTCTTTTTCAGTCTTTAAAGTAAACTTTCGCAGTCACTAGAATGCTTTATGTTCACTTTTTACCTTTAAAATTCACGAATTCTCATACGGAGAGACAGACGGACAGAAAGATCTTGGTCAAGAATATCTACACTTTCTTGAACGTAATAGGTTACTTTTTAAAGAATGTTTCCTGACTTATTTTTTTGAAAGGCCTAATATTGATTTCAAAAAGTGTAGCAATAACGATGCTATGACTTAACGTTTTTAGACTTAAGCATAAATTGACCAATTTAGAAAAATCGTACAATTTATTAATGTACCTTTCTAATAAAGAATTATTTATAGGCTTGAATTTATTTATGGAATGTAGGCTTGTATACAACTGTTCACCTCAAATATTTATACTCTAGTTTTACGATAGAGAAATTCGGATTTAAAAAATACCGATTTTGAATGGTCGATATTTGACTATTAGCCTTATATACATAAACAGTATTATACCTTAATTAAGCTGTTTATAGATACAAAAAACTTAAAATTTTAAACTTTAAAGTCTCAGAAGTACACAGTTAATCCATGTCGAAAGCTTCTTAAGCTTTGTGCCTTTTATCAGCATGTTAAGTTATTATATACAATAAAATAATGATATTGAACCCTTTTAATAAATACCACTCATTTATATTGAATACTGATTCACAAATTTGTATTCCATTTTAAAGAATCGATAGTTTTGGAGTAACACTAGTGTTGCGAAACGCCGAAGCAGCAATTAATTGATATTTGAAGTGTCAGCGGAATTAAAGTCAGACAAAACATCTACTTACTTAATTTCCCTAGAATTGTGTTATATTCTCTGCAGATCAGATCATTAGATGAGAAACCAACCAGTGGAAGAAGCCAATTGAACCACCCGCAACATTTTGAGGTAACCAGTTCTGTAGGGTCAACGTATGTATATATACATACCAATTACATATAATTATTCGTGCTGTTCATTGGTTACCGTCTTCGGTCGCTATCTCGCTCGCACTTGCACACGTGCTCGACACTTACCCTAACCCCTAAAAAATCCCGCCCTTCTACTTGCCACACCCGTTAAGATGGCTCCTAAGAAGCATAGTGGGTTTATGATGTTTGTAAACGAGTGGAGAAACCATAACGCCGAGGGCCGCCGAATGACGCTGGCGCAGGCTGTTTCCCACTGCGGCACCATTTGGGAGGTAGGTTTTGGGCTACGGAATAGCGTTATTTCCACCCTGAAATAACGGCCGCTTTTTCAGAAAATGACCACCCAACAGCGGGGTCCGTACAACTCAGGCGCCAAGGACGCAGACGTGGCGGATCGCGGTAAAAGAGAGCGTCTCAACTGTTACGGCCAGGGCATCGCCCAGGTAGACCTGGCCCACAAGGAGGCCGCCGAGAGTTTAATGCACATGAAGCGCACCACCGAGCGCCTCGTGATAAACGCCAAGAAGTCCTATGGTAAGGCACACTAATAGATTTGTGTTCGACTAACTCCAACCACTGCCGCAGATCTGGAGAATGCCAAGTTTGTCTTCGCCACCTTTAATTACTTTACTAAGGCTTTGACCACCGACGTCTATGTGCCCGCCGAGTTTGCGGCATGCGAATACTCATTGAAAGAGGGAGTACGGTCCATCTACAGCACCATGATTGACCCAGGTCAGATCATCTTTGGGCAAGGTAGTGATGCCCTGCATCACTCGTCAACCACACACGACCTGCCGCTGCCGCCCAACGCGCTGGGCGAGAAGAACATGGCCAAACTGTACCGCAACATTGTTGGCTACTTAACCAAATGCCAGGGAGCAGACAAGCCCGCAATCGTCTTTACACCCACCGAAAATATTGCCATGGTAAATTCATGTTTTCGCTATTTGGAGTGCGAGGATGACTCCGGGGACGGAGGCAGAAAAATCCAGGTGTTTGATATCCAGTACTTGCTATTCATATTAAAGAAGGCGGTCATGGATGTCGCCGATTTAAATGATGAGAAAATAAACAAATTTGTAACGGATGCATTTTTTAAGAAAGACTTTTTCGAGTTTACCTCAGGGATTGCGTGTCAGGTAAAACTCTGTTCCCGATAGTGATGACTCTTATATTGACTTCCTTTCCTGATTACTGTTTGCAGTACCACGAGGATATTGATCGAACTAAGTACTGTACCCAGAGTATGGTAACTAGATGGGCGTATACCTTCAGTGATTTTATGTGTGGAGACCTTGCCATAACTGTCCAGCCCGGAAAGCATATACCAGCCGAGACAAAACCCAACTACCGTATAATATGCTCGGACGCATCCTCACTTGCCCACGAGTCCTCCTTTGAATCCTTTTACTCGTGTCCTGGGTCTCGGGTCAAGAAGGAAACCCAATCCGGAGATTTTTCGCTTTCTAGCAGTCGAATTTCTGTCGCATCTAGGTCCTACACGCCCACGGACCACACCTCCTTTACCGCGGACTTAACCAAAGTGTGTGAATTCCCCAGCCTCGGCATGCGTAAATCCAGTAAGCACACCGGCCCCTCCGTTAGTGCTCAGCGGGAAAGGAACGCTGGAGCTTGGAACTTACCGGCGCATTCGCGTTCTATTCAGAAGTATTCAGACAACGACTTTAGCGTAACCGACTCTGTTGGGAAACATAAAAACTAAGACACATTGGACTTGAAAACGATGATTCCTGAATATAATAATTAAGTATTTTCTGTATTCCACCTAACTGAATTCGTAATTTAATTTTTTCTAAGCCTTTATAAATTATTTTTATAAAGGCTATTTTAATTTAATACATTATAACCACTGTGGACTGTGAATCTAAGATTTGTCTTATTTAGTTTTGGCAGGCGGAGGTGGTGAAAAATGTCCAAATTATTAATATCCTTATTTTTTCCAGGTTTTACATGTAGTTTTAAATTTCGACGTTCATACGGATATGGAAAGCCTCGACATTTTCTTTATTTTAGTTACCTGCTAAATGACTATTTTTAATATATTTTATGAAATGGCAAGGAAAGGGAAAGAATGATTTTGATGGCAAAAAATCTTCATACTGAACTCACAAAGAGACTACACAAAGACAGGTAGCGTTTAGCTGAGTGGGGGCCTAGCTCCAAATTATCTACTTTTAATGACCATAGAAACTGATGCTATTAAACCCGTCTTAAATATAATGACTAAAAATGATGGTACATTATACTAATAAAAGAACTTCATAATTTTGCATTGGTTTATTATAATACAAAGTTATTGCAAATGGCAAAACGGCCTCCACTACTGGTAACTTTTTGCAGGCCTTTTCCTGAAAATTTTCCGCAGAGCGCAACATTTGTTGTTTATTAAATTACAAAGTTGCAATGGAAAAACGGCCTTTGGTACTTGTAGCTTTTCAAGAGGTCCGGCTTTGAGTGGAGTCTTTGGAGTTGCGCGTCACCGATGCGATACTTTGCGGATCTTGTTGAAGCACGAGACGAGTAAAAGCTAAGCTGAGAAGAAGTGCCTGGCCTAAAAGTTCGCGCTGGTAGCGCTCTTGCTGCGAAAATAGATGGCGTAGGTCAGCGGGAAAGTGGACCTGTTTGTGCAGATTTATTGAGGACTCTGTTTCGGGGATCTGATGTTCCACGTTCATCATGGCCAATATCGTGTCCTCAGAGGACACGCGCTCAGTACCCACCAGGTGATTAAACAGTCGGGCTGAGAGAAAACGTCGCATGTAGTATACGTTGTTCTTTTGGTTCTCGTCGCTATCTGAACGGGCCATCAAGGAAAAGCTCATGATTGCATACACCTGTGCCTTTTGTATGTTTACGTTCTGCTGATCGATGCTCCCCGGGTTGCTGCTGGCTTGCGCCATTTGTGGACTCTCCATGACGTAGCAATCTGCATCCGGTATCTGGTGAAAGACATAGAGGCAGCGGCGGGAAAGTTCTGACAAATGCAGCTTCTTGTCGTTCAGCTCATGGTGTTGCCAGTGCGTGAGCAGACATGGAGCTTCGTCGCCCCCAATCTTCAATCGTGCCCAGCTTACACTGGTCACTCCGATACGCACCCCTACGGCAGATGCTATCCGGGAACGCTGTTCCTCGTCCATGGCCGGTGTTATAAAGGGCGCGACTCGTGCAGCTTTTGTCTTAATTTGGAGGTCTTCTGTAATACTCCCAGTGCTCACTGGCGCAAGCAAACTTGTAAAGAATTTGGTGGTCACCTTCAGTCCGAATCCCTCTACATATAGGATGTCACTGAGTTTCTGCAGCGGTCCATGACGGTCCTTCCAATTTTGAAGCTTCGTGGCCCTCGCCTTGGATATGTCGTATCTGGGCAGTATAATAAGTCTTTATGAAGGGCTACATAGGGTGGCTACCTACCTGGCTAGCTCATTCATGCCGCTTTCATTTATCGTCTTGAGAATCTTTAGACTATCTGCATCCGAGAAGGCGTGCAAGAGGCCGCTGGCTAGGTCATTTTCAGGCTGACCAGATGTGAGTTGCTGCGTAGACGGAAGCCGTAGGCATCTAGTCGTTACGCCCAACAATGAGCGTCGGCAAAACATATGTATTTGTCCGCTATATGATATAGATTTGTTCCTTAATTTAATTTTTCCTAATCAGCTGTTTGGTTAGTAGGACCAAACTTATGTTTTCATGCTTCGTAGTTTATCGATATACAATGGGGTTATCGAAGTACAAAAACAATTTATAGCAACCAATTGTTGAGTTAAATGAAGGCTGTCTTTATACTTCACAAAAAGAGGAAAGGGGAATGTATTGCACACATGCCATTAAACCACAATTTTTTATACAATAAAATTATAATTTTAAAGCACATATTTTAATTAAATGGAAAATACATAAATCGGAAGGGAAAAAGAGCCAGAAACAGCTTTTGCGCTGGTGAATAAATTTAATCTCTTTGAAGTAAGCATATTACATAAGTTGTCGATGACTACAGGATACCCCATAATTGAATTTATGGAAGTTTCCCTTGTTTGTCGTCTATAATTATTTAATTACAAATAAGCTAGAGAAGTCCGTAAAATTTAAAAACCTATGTTCATAATATGAACCACATATGTATATATTTACCTATGGCTAGGAAAAATGCTAAAAGCGCAGCACTGCACTCTCTCTGTGCTCTCACATTGTTTTTGACTCTCTATGCGGGAAGTCGAAGTTTCAATCGGAACGTCGAGTGGCAGTTGTGTGTCGATTGTTGAGCGGCGGTCGCACATATGTGAAAAATAAATATCTTAATTTTAATTGAATTAAGACAATAACAACAACGATTTCTGGGTCTCGGTTGCCTTGTCATATGTGACACACAGCACACACATGCGCCCGTAAAGTCAGAACTCTGTTTCAGCGCGAATGCGAGTGCACAACAGTGAAATTTCGCAGCGACAAGTGGAAAAGAAAACGGAGAAAGGTAGCACAAGAGCCAAGCGAAAATCCTGGTCATGTCGTTGGAATTCGAGATCAGCAGCTCTCGCAACCACAACAACAACACAAGCACGTATGGCCATGCGAACAACAACTGCATCATGCTGAAGTTATTGCCCGCTTCCTCCGCACCCGCCTTCCCTCAGCTGACCCAGGCCAGCTGTTCCAATGTCGTCGAGGTGGATTCACCAGATAGCAGTGCGGGGACAGCAGGAATATCCGAAGCTCCCTCCGCCGCCCAGCGTACACCGGACACGTCGGAGGACAGCGAATGTGACTCGTTTCTCGCCACACGGAGAGCTACCCGCTCCTCCTCTGTGCTACGCAACCGGAAGCGCAACTCGTGGTGGGGACGAGCCCACAGCATTCTTTTCCACAACTGGTATCTGGGCTGCCTGGTGCCCGCCTCCATTCTGGGGGTTCTCATCTTTATCGGATGGACGACGCGGGACTACGCCCGCCAATTGCTCTTCTGGATCGAAATGCAGAACGCCTGGATAACATTTGCCGTCTACATGGGACTTTTTGCTCTGGTCAGCTTCCCCGTGGTGGTGGGATACTTCGTACTGCTCATCACCGCCGGCTATCTATTCGGCTGCCTGCGCGGTTGGGTCACCGTGATTCTGGGTGCCAATCTCGGCATCGCCGTGGCACATGCCACCATTCGCGGCTGCCGGCACCGCATTCCCGTGCAAAGGTGAGTGCTTTGCAGAAAACACATTTTGGGATGCACGTCTGATGGACGTCTGATGCACGTCACTTTAGCGAACGTGTATATATGGTTACTCCTTTCGTGCCAGCAGAACCAAGAATGGTCTGTGGAAACTTTAGTAATTAATGTTTAATCCAGAAAAAATGGTTCGACTAATGCACACAAATATTGGGTTTACGATCTTTTAAAGTCATGTGCTTTTGTCGTGGAGGTAGGCGGTACACTGGTCTGTTTGAAAGTATGAAAAAAAATCAACAACCGAGATCAATTGGCCCTGTTCGTCCGTTCGCGTATGTCGTGATGCAGTTTCTAGTGCCGCTTGCAAAGCTCAAGTTTGTTTTAAAACATCACCAACAGCAAAAACTTGCCACAACTACACTCGTTAAAAATGTTTGAGTTCTTAAATTATAATACATTCATCTTGCCAATATCTACCTATCATCAGGAAACATCTTACGGAAAAATGCGGAAAACATTATGCGGCAACATGATCTTTATACTGATAAGTGTTACAGAGCCCATGTGGGCTTTTTACGACCAGTACATATATTCAAAATTATCGCGATCAGGGAATCCTTTCCTCCATAAGTCTCGCTTTCTCGTATCAAACCAATATATTACCCTCTGCTCTGTGTGCTGCTTCTATTCTCCAATGCTGCGATTCCTTCGAAATTTTAAGTATTACGCATGGCATAAGGTGCGTCGTGGTTGTTCCGCAGTGGCCACATCGGATCTGAGTAATGTACATCTGGTGCTGCCAACGGTCTGGCCCTCCGAGCTTACCAAGAGGATCCACCCGCTCCCAGTCCCCGACCTGATCGAAAAGTTCTCTTGCGACGCCCCCGGCGGCCAGTTCGCCACAATGTCTGAGTATCTGCGCACCGATCCACGGCCCGACGCAGTTTTCCTGCCGGAGGAAATTAATCTGCACCGAAAAATGTCCCTGGATGACCTTAATTCTTATATGTACGCAAAGGACGCATTCAAAGAGCCACATAGAAAAAACCAGATATTTTCGCACGTTCTTGTGGTAGCTGGAGCTGACTCAGCTGGTAGTTACCCCTTTCGGCAAAGGCCCGAGTTTCTCTATTTTTGCGACTGCTTGAGACCAGGGGCGGCATTGGTTCTGACCCGCAGCAGAAAGCGAAGGACTAATGCGTTGCTATTTCTTTCCCAGGAGGTGGACTCTCAGCTGTGTACCATCTTTAGCCATATGCACTACGTGGACGACGTTCTGCCCCTCGCCATGCTTAAGAAAAGTTTACACTGGCTGTTAAGGGATCACTCGCCCGAGTTGTGGCACTTCTGCGAGCCATCGAGTCCTGTCAGCTTTATAGTGCAAGAAGTGGCTAATGAGGCCAAGATTGCAATGTGCAACCCCCGATACATCCTCCAGTACACACGCACCGTCAAGACGTCTCGAGAGTTGAGAGCGCTGCGTCGAGCTAACGCCATTGCTGCAGACTCCATGGCAGAGGTAATCGCCCAGCATCATCAGAATCCACAGGAGCTGATCGCATTGTTTGACTACAAATGCCATATGCGCCACGCCCGCCCCGACGGTACGAAAATTTCGTGCGGAATAGATGGCAAAGGGCTGTGGCATATGGACGCTGGATGCCAGTACGGCGGCTACGAAGGCGGACTGGCCAGGTGCTGGCCAAGCTCGGGGCGTTTCACTCCGCCCCAAAAAATGCTTTACGGTGCGCTGTTGGACATGCGTCGGGACCTGTGCTCGTTGATACAGTACGCTGGAAGTGAGGGTACAGTGCGCACACCTCTGGAACTGCATGCCGCCTATTTAATCCTTCTGGCTCGTCACTTGAGAGAGCTCCGTGTGTTATCAAAAGGTGTCAGAAGTGCAGCAGAGACAGTGGAGGTTGCCCGCAAGTACAACTGCTCCCCAGTCGTCGTCTCGCACGTGGGTCTTGGAAAGCGAGACACCAGTCGCAGACTCCTAGACTATCCCTTCGCTCCCGGAAACGTGGTTTCGCTGCGCCTGTCCATTTCTATTCCTGAGGATTGCTGCCAGGCCTACCCCGAGTTCCGGGGCATTCTTTGTCAGCTTGGCGACACCCTGCACATCCGGGATGACTCCGTGGATCTACTTACCGCCGCTTGCCCCAGCGAGCCCCAGGATATTGAAGTATGTCTAACTGCAAGCAGAACCAGGTCCCACAGATTGCGGAATGACGGGGATCATGGTGGATCTTGTGACACGTGACAATAGAGCGAATAAAATTGCTCAAGAAATGCCTTATAATCGGCAGTTATTCCGCGAAATCGATATGGCATAACCACATTGTCGGCACATATAAATGTGTTGCATGTTTTGTGTATACATATGTAGGTACTAAAACCTCATTTGTCATTAAACCTGTTTGCAATTAAGAAATACTTCTTTAGATAAATGCCACCTTTGTCGCTCGGCCAGATTTGAACTCCTTATCAGACATTTAGCGCACCTGATAGCAGCAAGCTTACATTTCCGGCAATTACAAAACTAGGTTCTCCGGGGTGCTTAGTAGGCACTGCCTACCAAATTTTTTATGAGGGAGCATAAACTGTTTCACCGATGAACGGTGGAACTTTCTGATAGCCCCAATTATCATTTCCTGATTGTTGGATAAACTCAATTAGAGCCCTTTTTAGTAATAGGTACCGTACAGTTAGGCCTAATTATGTGTAAACAAAGGACTCTATAAATTAAATGCATAACAGACGGCAAAATGTTTCACAAATCGCATTCCTCGATTCCTCCATTTCAACCATTTTAACGGGGACGTTTCGAAATACTTTAATAATTTCAGATCTCAAGAGCACGACGTTTAAATGAATAGTGTAGTAATAGTGTATAATAACGCCATCCTTTTCATATATCTGATTCGATTGCATCTATTTGCAGGCTGATCAAGAATGACACGGGGCGAGCTATTCTCCGGGTGATATCTGGCCCAAAGGCATTCCGGGTCGTTCTCTTTACCCGACTTACCCCCATTCCTTTTGGAGTACAGAATGTAATATTCGGAGTAAGTTACTAGATTTTGTAAAATTTAAATTGTGCAAGGTTGAAATTGTTCAGAAAGAGGTGAATTCGAGATTTGGATATTCATTTATTGATTGATGTTTTTATACCAGTTACTCGTAGAGTAAAAGAGTATACTAGATTGGTTGAAAAGGAAGGAAGGGTTTCCAACCATTTAAAGTGTATATATTCTTGATCAGGATCAATAGCAGAGTCGATCAGGCCATGTCCGTCTGTCCGTATGAATGTCGAGATCTCAGGAACTAAAAGATAGGAGGTTGAGATTAAGAATACAAATTGTAGAGACATTGACGCAGCGCAAGATTGTTGACCCATGTTGCGACGCCCATATACCGCCCAAAACTGCCACGCCCACACTTTTTTAAACTGTGTTGATATTTTCCACTATTTTGGTAGTCTTGTAAAATTCTCTCGATCTGCGCTCACAAACTGGAAATTTCTCACTCGCACTGCTACCAGGTTAGTAACGGGTATCAAATAGTCGGCCAAAAAAGGGCAAAATGAATTGTGTCAATTATTGTCAATTTATATGTATGTATGTATAGTTACTTTTCAAAATATTTACTGAACTACTTAAAAAATCTAATTATACGGATAAGAAAGCGCGTTTAAATCTTAAAACAAAGAGACGTATACGATATAAAATAATTATATATGTGCATATTCGATTAATTTCACTGCAGTTCAACTAAACAAAAACCAGTTCTTCCTAAAAGTTCTACCCGCCTGACTCTGTCGTTGTTAAAAAAATCATGAAACACTTAAACCATTATATTTCTATATCAGTCTATTATTTTCCCAGATCAGTTCCATTAATACAAGAGACTACCATGTGGCCACGCTGATTGGGTTGCTGCCAGCCCAAACCATCAATGTTTACTTGGGTTCCACGCTAAGGTCTATGCACGAAGTGCTCAGCGATAACGAAACCAAACTGACGGGATATATCAGCTTTGTGTTTGAGGTAGGTTTGCCTTGGATGGCAATGGTCCTTTTTTTAGGTAGTATGCTTAATAGTTTTAGAGTTAATACATTTGCATTTTTTTTATTACTGCTGTTTTATTAGTTAACAGATTTCAATAGTTCTTTAATTATTCTTTATTATCTTAAGGTTTTTAAACTACAACACTGCGATTAAAAATTTATCTTCTTTGTATCTTAAAGGTAATTTGTGGCGTGGCCTTGATGTTCTGGGTATTGCAGAAGGCAAGGAAGGAGCTGTCTGAGACGCTGCTTAACGCTGATTACAACAACGAGGGCAAGCATCCTGACGTACAAGTTTAACAGGACCCACTTGGAGAGAGGAGTCCCTCAGGACTCCCATGCAAGGAGAATCTCCTGGACTTTAAAACAAGACTGCGTTTTTGCATTAACTAGTTTAAATTAAGGCGATCTTCGAGTTGCTTTTTATTTATGGTCAAGGAAATGCCACTGAAACCAAACGTTAAGTTAGTTTTAGCAGATACTGATTTGAATAACTCTCTTTCCCTAAAACACACATTCACATCACACATTACTTCTTACAACTCCTGAGATGTACATTTATAACTAAGTTAAAGCTTCGCTCAAAAATTGCTAGCTCTTAGACTCGATTGTTAGTCATAATGCTGCTCTATAATGTTGTTCAATTACTAGTTTGTAAGCAAAACGAATAAATGAGCTCTGAAGTACAATTATTCTACATCATCCTTGGGCTGTTTCTCCAATTTCGAGGGGTTTTACCCATGTGAAACTTAAAGGCTTCCTCCAGTGTTTCTAGGGTAAATTCCACGTCTTCTGCACATAGACATAGGGGTGGTCTCATACTTAGCACCTAGAGAAGAGAGGAAACTTCAAATAGTATCTGACAGTGTAGAAGCAAAAAAGTAATCTGAATCTACATTGTACGCCACTTTTACACGTTTTACATTTGCTATTATTTAGTGCATACTCTGTAGTTCACATTTTTGTCGTCGATTGTGTCGATACTGCGCTATCCCTTATTTGTAAATCTTCCTATAGATTCATCAATAACTACTTCCTTTTTAATAGATTCCTATATAGTATTTTAAAATGGAAGCCCATTTGTTTTGGTAAAATCCAAATTTAATACACAGAGATGTATAAACACATGTAATTATACTCGTTACTCGTAGAGTAAAAGGGTATACTAGATTCGTTAAAAAGTATGCAACAGGCAGGAGAAAACGTTTCCGACCATTAAATATAAAATATGTATATTATTTATCAGGTTCAATAGCTTCCAGAGGCAGAGACGCGGAGCAAGTTTGTTGTCCCATATTGCTTTGGGCGTGGCAACAACGCCCACAAACCGCCAATAACTGCCACTCCCACACTATTGAAAAATGATTGCATATTTTTATACCCGTTACTCGTAGAGTAAAAGGGTATACTAGATTCGTTGAAAAGTATGTAACAGGCAGAAGGAAGCGTTTCCGACCATATGAAGTATATATATTTTTGATCAGGATCAATAGCCGAGTCGATCTGGCCATGTCCGTCTGTCCGTCCGTCTGTCCGTCCGTCTGTCCGTCCGTCTGTCCGTCTGTCCGTCCGTCCGTCCGTATGAACGTCGAGATCTCAGGAACTACAAAAGCTAGAAAGTTGAGATAAAG
Organism: Drosophila santomea; assembly: GCF_016746245.2. NCBI lineage: Eukaryota > Metazoa > Arthropoda > Insecta > Diptera > Drosophilidae > Drosophila > Drosophila santomea. The sequence continues at coordinate 22,966,927 of NC_053018.2, forward strand.
CATACAGACTCCAGAGACATAGAAGCAGTTTATCGATTCATGTTGCCACGCCCACTCTAACGCCCACAAACCGCCCAAAACTGCCACGCCCACACTTTTGAAAAATGTTTTGAAATTTTTCATTTTTGTATTAGGCTTGTAATTTTCTATCGATTTGCCAAAAAACTTTTTGCCACGCCCACTATAACGCCTACAAACCGCCAAAAATTGTGTTTAAGACTCTCCTTCTCCCTTCCACTAGCTGAGTAACGGGTATCAGATAGTCGGGGAACTCGACTATAGCGTTCTCTCTTGTTTTTTATTAGTCTTGTACATATCTATAGATTTGGCAAAACAATTTTTTTCCACGCCCCCGAACCGCCCAAAAATACCACGCCCCAATTTCAACCGATATTCTAGAAAATGTTGAAATTTTTCGTTTGCACTTTCACCAGTTAAGAAACGAGTATCTGATAATCTAGGAACTCCACTTAGCGTTCTCTCTTGTTATTTTTTATAATATGTCAATGTTACTGGACCTTTTAAAGAGCTTGGTAATATCTTCTGATGAGTTTATAAACAAATGGTTATAACGATTATTAAGTTCCGAAGGAATAGAAGATTAAGGTCATATAGCCAATAGATTTAATAGATAGATTAGATTAGATTAGATATTATTATGATTTTAGAGCATTCAAGAGTGAGTTGTGTGTAAGTTTGGCATGAGCGTTTGAGGGATTAATATGGAAGAAATGTTTACCCGCAGTAGGTAATTGTAAAGATGCAAGATAATCTGGCTGGCAGTAGGCTGAGGGTTTTCTGGTGTGGTTTCCCCCGTCCACTTTCGCGCTTTCGGATCGCAGTAATGTATAAAAACCAATTCTTTTAATTTTTGAATAGTCGACGACTTAAGGATAAAAAAATGCATAAGACTTTGCTAGGAGTAACTACTTAGATAGATAAATGCAACTGGGACCATCCTACAAACACTCTCTCGTCTTCGCAAATCGTCGTTAATTATTCTCGGGTAGCGACTCCGTGATGGCCCGGGACAGCACATCCACGGCGAAGTTCGCGTCAGCCAGCGTGATGCACATGGGAGGCTTAATGCGGAGAACCTGTGGAAATGGAAAGGAAATGATGCACGAATAGAGACAGAAGAAGATGATTACGGAGTTGTGCTCGGCTGCGGACTCTTCAACAGACAGGTTTTTTGTTAGACAGACGTGCAGAACGAGGACAGACGAGCTCAAATGGATGAGGATGAGCTTAGACCATAAAAAGAGATCACTTACGTTTCCATGAAGACCCCCGCGTCCGAAGAGCACTCCTAGGTCCTTACACTTCTCCCAGATGTCCAGGACGTGGGGCGTAGCCAGAGGGGTACGCTTTTCTCGATTTCCCACCAGCTCCACGCCAATCATCAGGCCTTTTCCCCGCACGTCGCCAATGATCTCGAAGCGCTGTTGCAGTTTGGCCAGGCCTGTGAGAAAGTAGGTGCCCACTTCCAGCGAGTTGCGCTGCAGCTGCTCCTCCTCGATTACGTCTAGCACGGCAATGCCTACGGCACTGGCCATTGGGTTCCCTCCGTAAGTGTTGAAGTGCAGGGCCTGGCCCAGGGAGGCCGCGATCTCTGGCGTGGTGACAACAGCGGCTAGCGGGAAGCCGTTCCCAATGCCCTTGGCCATGGTGACTATGTCGGGTAAGTAGTCGTGGCCCTCGAAGCCCCAGAAGTGCTCACCGGTTCGCCCAAAGCCAGTCTGAACCTCGTCGGCCACAAAGAGTCCTCCGTTAGCCCTGACCAGAGCTGCTGCCCTCTTCAGGTAGCCTTTTGGGAACTGCACCGTTCCGCCGACCCCCTGGATTGACTCTGCAAACATGGCAGCCACCTTGCCGCGCGGCAAGGAATACTTAAAGGTCTCCTCCAGCTCGTTGTAATAGGCGTCGCTGGCCTGGCAGCCCACGGCGCACTGGCAGTCTCGGGTGGTCTGCACAGGCGAGTCCCGACAGTTTAGACCGCCCCAAATGCCCTGGTAGGGATCGGGGTTCATCACGTGCACAAGTCCGTTGTTCACGCCCGGCAGGGGAAAGCGCCACGTGGAGTGCGCCGTGAGGCCCATGGTGTAGGGGGACATACCGTGATAGCAGTTGCGCAAGGAAAGGATGTCCTGATTGCCTGTGTGAAGGCGCGCCATTAGCATAGCCAGATCGTTGGCCTCCGAACCGGAGTTCACGAAGCACACGCTTTTGAGATTTCCTGGGAACTTGGCCACCAGCCGCTCGGCATACTCGTGGATCTTGGGGTGCATGTAGATGTTAGTCGTGTGCCAAAGTTTGGCAGTCTGCTCGCTAAGCGCCTGGTTAACCTTTCTATAAATTAACAAAATATTTTATTAAATACACTAAAAAAAAAATATGTTAAAAAAAAATAAAAACAAATATGTACTCGTTTTTAAGTTATACAAGAGATAACCGTTGTTCAGCTAGTCCGAAGGAGATACGAAAAAATGAATTAAATTAATAAAAAATGTTTCAAAAATATGAGCGGTTTGTGGGCATTGCAAAAAGTTGTTTGACAAATCGATACAAATTTACAATACTATAATAAAAAGACAAAATTTTAACACATTTTTCAAAAGTGTGGGCGTGGCAGTTTTGGGCGGCTTGTGGGCGTTAGAGTGGACGTGGCAACATGGGTCGTGTCACTGCGTCGATATATAATATATGTTATAAACTTTATTATTGAAGGTAATCTAACCAAACTCTGTCCATGTTCATTTATACCCGTTACTCGTAGAGTAAAAGGTCGAGTCGATATTTCCATGTCTGTCTGTCCGTCCGTCTGAACGTCGAGATCTCATGAACCATAAAAGTCAGTTGAGATTTAGCATGTAGGCTCCAGAGATATATACGCAGTGCAAGTTTGTTTACCCATGTTGTCACGCCCACAAACCGACCAAAACTTCAAAAAGTTTTTGATATTTTTCCACACTTTTATTAGTTTTGTAAACTTCTATCGATTTGCACGCCCACGCTAACGCCCACACACAGCCCAAAACTGCCACGCCCACACTTTTGAAAACTGTTTTGATATTTTTTTGTTACTTTTGTAAATATCTCTCGATTTGCCAAAAATCTTTTTGCCACGCCCAGAAACCGCCAAAAACTGTCACTGCGGAAATTTCTCCCTCGCACTTCCACTAGCTGAGTAGCGGTTATAAGATAATCACGGAACTCGACTATAGCGTTCTCTTATGTTTTATTATACCCGTTACTCGTAGAGTAAAAGGGTATACTAGATTCGTTGAAAAGTATGTAACAGGCAGAAGGAAGGGTTTCCGACCATATAAAGTATATATATTCTTGATCAGAATCAATAGGCGAGCCGTCTGTCTGGCCATGTCCGTCTGTCCGTTCGTCTGTCCGTCCGTCTGTCTGTCCGTCCGTATGAACGCTGAGATCTCAGGAACTACTAAAGCTAGAAGGTTGAGATTAAGCACACAGACTCCAGAGACATAGACGCAGCGCAAGTTTGTCGATTCATGGAGTCACGCCCACTCTAACGCCCACAAACCGCCCAAAACTGCCACGCCCACACTTTTGAAAAATGTTTTGAAATTTTTTCATTTTTTTATTAGTCTTGTAAATTTCTATCGATTTGCCAAAAAACTTTTTGCCACGCCCTCTCTAACGCCCACAAACCGCCCAAAGCTGCTACGCCCACACTTTTGAAAAATGTTTTGAAATTTTTTCATTTTTGTATTGGTCTTGTAAATTTCTATCGATTTGCCAAAAAACTTTTTGCCACGCCCACTCTAACGCCCACAAACCGGCAAAAACTGTGTTTAAGACACTCCTTCTCCCTTCCACTAGCTGACAACGGTATCAGATAGTCGGGACTCGACTATACGTTCTCTCTTGTTATACCTTACTCGTAGAGTAAAGGTATACTAGACGTAAAAGTATAAAGCAGAAGAAGGTCCGAATAAAAGTATATATATTGATCAGGACAATAGCGATCGATATGACATGTCGTCGTCGTCGTCTGTCCGTCGTAGACCTGTGATCTCAGGAACTACAAAGTAGAAAGGAATAACATACAGACTCCAGAACATAGACGCAGCGCAAGTTTCGATTCATGTTGCCACCCCACTCTAACGCCCACACCGCCCAAACTTCCACGCCCACACTTTTGAAAAATGTTTTGAAATTTTTTCATTTTTGTATTGGTCTTGTAAATTTCTATCGATTTGCCAAAAACTTTTTGCCACGCCCACTCTAACGCCCACAAACCGGCAAAAACTGTGTTTAAGACACTCCTTCTCCCTTCCACTAGCTGAGCAACGGGTATCAGATAGTCGGGGAACTCGACTATAGCGTTCTCTCTTGTTAGTGTTTTAAATTTCTATCGATTTGCCAAAAAACTTTTTGCCACGCCCACTCTAACGCCCACAAGCCGTCAAAAACTGTCAATGTTTGAGACCCTCCTGCGCACTTTAATAGCTGAGTAACGGGTATCAGATAGTCGACTATAGCGTTCTCGCTTGTTTTTAATATGTAATTAAAGAATATTAATTATCACAAAATTTGACTTTGGGCATTATCAGTGTTGGCTAGCCTTGTATTTGTATTTGGTTTAATCGAATAGACCATTCCGTATTTACTGAATCCGAAGTAAACCAAATTAATCTCATTCTCTCTTCGAAATTTTTAGCTATCCTTTTCTTTTTCTTGTAAAATAATAAATATATGTATAAAGATTTAATTTCATATAATTTCCGTTTCCCGTATTAGATGCAACTAATAATTTCCCCTCCTTCTTACGGGTGGCAATGTCCAACGGACACAGTAACGATTCCGCCAAACATGTCCAGGTAGCGCCGGCCCTCGTGATCGTACAACCACTGCATGTGACCAGCGTGGATCACAAGTGGCTTTTTGAAGTGGGCCAGCAGATTCGGTGTCAGGTGATTGCGTCGGGTCTTGAGGATTTGCTCGTAGCTGGAGCCCTCGTAGGCCACCGGGCGGTGGTCGCAGTCGGGCATCTCACTTTGCTTCTGGGATATCATGGTGGGGGCTGCCTTTGATTGCAGCGATGAGCTGGAGCTGCTACGATCTAAGGATCTTGTAAGGACTCGCCTGGTCTGAGCTGTTAGGCGAAAGGGAGGAAAGGGCTTAATTGCAGTCGATCTGGTTAAAAATGAATATCTCTTTTACTGAAAGGGAAGTTAGCCTTTTACTTTTAAGGCTAAGAGCAATATTACTCCAAACCAAAGTTTAAAGTTTCTTTCTATCACTAGTACTAGATGAGTAAGGAGTATCTGACAGTTAAGGAAATCGTTTTCTTTGTTTGTACCTGTACTGCTAATTAAACACTCGAGGTTTAAATTCTTTTTGATACGATTCAACAATGAAGATACATGTGAAAATCACATTTGTCGCAAGCAAAAGAAAGTGGATTAGGATGCTTATTTTTATGCGTCCTTTTTTGAATATCGTGCTCAGAGCAACGATCTATGCCCTTAAGCTTCAATTTCAATGCAAGAAAATTATTTACTACCTTCTTAATATTTATTACGAAGGAGAACTCAATACAAAAGGAACGAAATAAACCGCACAACACTTTTTGCCACTTTTTGCCACTGGGCGTGGCAGCTTCCGGCGGTTTCTGGGCGTTAGGGTGGGCGTGGCAACATGGGTCAACAAACTTGCGCTGCGTTTATATCTCTGGAGTCTGCATGCTGAATCTTAACTTTCTTTAGTTTATAGTTTCTAAAGTTCCGCAGATCTCGACGTTCATACGGACAGACAGACACGCTGACAGACGTGGACAGATCGATTCGGCTATTGATTCTGATCAATAATATATATACTCTATATACGAAAACGCTTGCTTCTGCCAGCGCGCAATACGCGCTTTTCTTGATGACGTTGTTTTTTTAGCAATTCAATGGACTAGTTTTCGTTTCGCTAAGAGTCCGTATTTAAAATTAATAAAGTCAAAGAGGAATAATGTAGTTGGTTGCCTTTGCCCTCGGCTGTAGGAACATTTTTGGCAATTTATTTTACAACAATAAAGGAAATGGTAGTTACGATTGCAAGTTTTAAAAGTTTAAATATCATTTTTGTGACGAACAATGTTTCAACATTTGACCGAATTTATTTTATTTTTTTTTTTATTTACATCTGTCAGTTGTAAATAAACAGTTTTAGTATGTTGATCTGATATTGTGGGATGTTGCTGTATTGTGAATTTAGGTGTTAGTTTGGTCTATGGATGATGTATTTTAATGAAGTGGGGATATTGTTTATAGAATTTTTATTGAACTCTCAAGAGGATGCCATCTCCTAGGCCGGCGACGTTGATATGTAGAGTAAAAGCTAATGGGTTAACGTTTTCTTTCCATGTCAGCTTTTTTCAAGGGTATGTACATATGTATGTATGGGTATGTATTCTGTGGTATGACTGTGCCATTTATCAAAACAGGTGGATAGATGCCTGTCCTTAGAGTGAAAGTTGTGTTTGTCGATTTGACTGCATTTATTACGATGTTCCATTTCAGTAACCAGGAGTGCAAATTATGCAGAGTCTGCTGCAGTTCTTGCGTTGCTATATCAAGCGAGTCAGCTGATAAAAAAAATTGTGTATCATCAGCATATGTGCAGTTTGGTTACTTTTAATAGTCATCGGCATATTAGCAGTGTACATGGAGTCCAATATCGGTCCCAGTACCCTGCCCCGAGGTACCCCAGCTTGCACTTCTTGTATAGGAGATTCTGCTTGGTTGAATCTTACATTGAAACTTCTATTATCAAATATCCTTTTAAGACCAAGTAGTAAGGTGTAGGAAGCTATTTCTCTTCTAGTAATGGCATTAGTCTCTTTAAGAATAGCTTCTCCAAAATTTTTAACAGGATGATTGAAGGCCTGTTGGACGACAGTTTCGAATCCGGCTAGCCCGGTTTCGGGATAACAATGATTCATAATTACTGAATTAATATACATAATTCATTTATGTTACTCACTACTCACTAAGTAGTAAGTAAAGTTTGATCAGGACATCTATATGCCTTACCACTAATTTCTGTATACTAATAAAATACTAATTTCCTGAAATATGCAAATTGCTTCAATTATTATTTATTGAAGCTTTAATGCCATTGTTTACTAATATAACATTGATTACATACATACTTGTAGTAAACTCCCACGGGTTATAATTTATCAATCATATGTATAAAACATGTTTATTTTCACAACTGGCAAGGTAGCACTGTTGATATTGGTAAAATTGAACTAAAACGCAATTTCATAGTATATGTACTTGTGTTTGCTCGGCGTATTCACTTAATCAGAAACATGTGCTGCACTTGCCTACGTGAGGTTGGCTTCGAGTTTTAAACTATGCACAATACACAAAAAAGGGTCATTGACCGGGAATCGTTCTCCAATTGTCCGTATTCAGCTTCAAATGCGCAATTGGGACCACAATTGGGTTGTTTATTAGGACTAAGCAGATCTACGCAATTCAACTGATAAGAACTGGCCCCCTGCCAACAGCCTAGGCCCTAGGCCACTCGAATACGTAGTGAGATTGGGACCAGCAACCTGTCAAATTAAAAACTTCTCTTATCAACACCCTTATCTGAACAAACACTATATTTGACCAAACGTGGCGGATCAACAATAAAATGGTGTATAAATATTTTTTAAAGTATCTGTATTAGTATCTAATCAATATTATTTAATTTCTAAGCAATTGCATGTTTGATTACCAGACACCTGTTTTGTTGTGTTTAAATTACGGATCCAAAAACGTAGCAAAGAACTATATTTCAACTGCGATCAGGCGATATTTTCCTTAGTTTAAATGGGAGGAATAATTTCATTTCCCAATAAATTTTGTATAGTATGCAGCAGTCGACAAAAGAGGCCAAACCTATTAATCTGCAGAAAACTTACCCAACAAACACGTGGACATCATTTTTAGTTTCGGTTGTTTTTTTATCACACTAATTATAACTTTTCGCTGTATTTAAATTATTTGGATTGAATGCACTATTGGAACTCGGATCAACCACGTGTTCTCCGCGAGGGCAGGCGTCCCCCAGTATCGGCGGTGGTGGAGCAACTGATAGGCGGACACGATTCCAATTCCAGTGCCGGCGGAGAAAGCTCGATCAACGGAGAGCTTTGGTCTCTGTTGTCGGTTTGGAGAGCAAAGTCAAGGCCGCGGATAAGCATTCTCCTTCTCCCAAGGGGAAACTGTTTGGAAAGCGATTGGAGGTGCCTTGCACAGTGGGTAAGCAGTTTGTTTTCTTTAATAATAATTTATTTCAATTTTTGCTTGCTACGTACTGAAGCACAAACTACTGAAGTGCACAGGTAATCCTTTGTTCCTAACAAAAAATATATCGCATTTGCGCTTCTTTTTAATAGCTGAGTGTCCTGCCCCGGATTAGATTCGCAGATTTTCTGGAGTGGCTGACATTTAACATTGCAGTGTATTCTCCACTAGCCGTTGATATTAGTAATTTCCTTCAATATGCTACATTGATTTATCAAGTATGAATTATATATTTTGCTTTATCAACCATCATCACGAGTTTGCGCTTTGATTCTCACTTTGCCCATCCCCCCACCACATATAACCGAATGCAACAGATAATACGGAAACATAAAATGTTCGCGGGGTCATCTAAAAACAAGCTCTATGCGGAGTCGTGGGATACAGTGTTTACACAAAGAAAAATAACCTATCTTCGTATATAACGTCCACTTTAAAGACTTCATCCCGGAGTATTCATTTAAAGTCAGTGTACAGATCGGGACTTCTGGTCGATGCTGTTGGCTGGCCCGGTTGCTCGAGGCTAGCTGCCATCTGTCGCAGATTTTCCACGCCAGTTAACAATTGCCTGCAAGGAATGAATTATCATCTGTCATCGTCATCAACTGTTGGTGCAGCTTACCTCAGGTTCTGTTCAGCGGTGTCAGCCGCTCGCAGTAGATCCCTAGACAAATGGTGTGTTCTGGACGGTCGTTGTGCACTGATCCCGCTGTTGTTGGAGCTCTCACTGCCCCTAATAGGTGTCGCCACTGGAACACCTCCTGTTGCACTTCCTCCGCCTCTTAGAGAGCTAAGCTCCGCCTAAAAAAGACGTAAGAATTTTCGAATTGCTAATATTGCTGCAACATTTTTCAAAATTTGGGATAAAGCGAATTGTGCAAGGTCGTTTATATGGCATTCGCCATAGTGAGTATGAGGTCATGACACTTTCAACTTTCGGGCATTACATTACCGATTGGGCCACTCACCTCTAGTTGGGCCAGCTGCCGCCTTAGAAGCTGCGTGGCTTGTGTATTGGTCGTAGTGGCCAGGGCCTCCCGGCGCCGTGACGTCTCTGAAAGTTGCAGTAGCTGCTGCTCAAACTCGCTGGCCCGTCTGGTCTGTATATTAAGTTCCGCACGAGCTTCCTGTAGCTCCCGTTGTAGACGTTCATTTTCCTGTCTCAGTGTTGACAGTTGCAACGTACCTTCCGACTCCTGGGGAGGCGAGTCAATAAAGTTGGAGGGCAGACCGATAGCTACGTCAGCTAGTCGCTGAGATGAGTGAATTATGGAACCGTCGGACAGAAAGTCAGGTAGCATTTTGACGGTAGAGCCGGCGGCTGGTTCGCCGGTCGGACCCGGGAGGGCGGCAGCACTGGGGCCTCTGGCTGCGTGCGAAGACGGTAGAATTCCCACTGCTCCGCTCGACGCTTCAGCTCCTCCCAGAGGCGAGTTTGGCGGAGAGCTCAGGTCATCCTGACCGGCGCACCAAGCATCCGGCAAGTGATCCTGCACGAAGTCTGGCAGGGCTGATGCTGAAGCACCGCCACCACAGGCTCCGCCACTCACTGCGTTGCATGTATCCAGGGGCAGGTCAATTTTTATCTTGCTGCCGGCAGATAGCACAAGTCTGGTGGGGCGTTGGTCACGGTTTCCGGACGGCCGACGTCGAGGAGATGACGAAGAGCACGGCAAATGATGAGGCATATCGTAGTTGGAGTACGAGCGTGGCACGTAGCGCGAACCAACGGAGGGTTGCTGGTTGGCAGCGGATGGAAAAATATCTGTCAATAAAAGGAGTGAGTGAATGGGAGAAACAAATGGGAAGTTGTATTTCAAACTCACCGTCGTCTATTCTTTCATCGTAATGCCTGTTTGTGTTACGCACCTGGGCCAGAGCCACGTGGTCGTCATCGTCGTTGTCCAGAGCATCCTGAACAGCGTCGTGCCCCAGCCGAAGATCTGGCCTCAAGCGGTGAGACTGAGAACCGCCGCTGATACTGGTGGCGCCTCCCCCACATGCTGCGTACTCCGCCAGACTCGCCTGCGAGTCAAAACTGCTGAAGCGCGGAGATCGCTTCATCCTGGAGGATGCACTGCTGCCGTTCACATCAGGCGGCTGCATATGGGATGCAGAGGCTGACTGGGGTACCTTAGGTCGTGCACCCGTCGACGTCTGCACGGCGGCCGAAGTTACCGTGCTGGTCGGAGCCGTCACCGTTCCGGTACTGCTGAGAAAGTGTTTAAAGGAGAGCGATGACGAGGAAACTGCTACCGGTCCCGCTCCTCCCGTGGACGTGGAGGTCCGTGTGCTGGAGAACTCCACTCCGCGGCCGTTCATGCACACGTCCGCCACAAGATCGTTTACTCCCAGAGCGGCGGGCGCAGACTCTTGGGAACCCATTGTCGTCTCGATAAAGAGCGCTTGCTTCGTGGCTTGCGGAATCCTCTGCTGCGGGTTGGCCGTGGCCGCCGCTTCGGTCGCACTTCCATTTGCCATTTAATTGTAAACGCGGACAAGGAGCGGTGGACCGTTCTGGTTGCCGGTTGCCTTCCTTTGTTTCGGCCAAGCTGGGCGGTTTGTGAACGTCCTACTGTCTGTAGGCCGTGCTGTTTCACTGCCTCCTGTGGTCTCGTTCTCTCCTGAGTCTCAGTTATTTTCGCATCCCATTTTGCCCTGCGACTTTTCACTTGGGGCTATTTCTGGAGTGTTGGAAAATTGTGGAAACTGTGCAGCGACTTACAGCACTGGCTCGTGTTTCACGAGCTATCGATTGAAATAGAGGAAACATGAATAAACATTTTTCGAACTTGCACAAGCAAGGCTGCCGTAAGCAGAGTTATGACGAATTATTAATTAACTTTCCGTAAGCTATAATAATTTCCCATTTTTATGGTTATTATCAATAATTAAGATAACTAATAAATAAGGCATATAGATTCATAAGTTAACTTAAAATATATAGAAAATATACATATAAGAGTTTTATTTAAAAAAACGAGAATTTCTTGAACTGACCATGTCTTTCACCGAACTTGTTTTATAATGGTGGCCTATAAACACTGCGTGACTGATATTTATCAAGCCTCCAATCAGAAATGATTTGACGATCAGGTGGGAAATTCTCGAGTTTTTGACCAAATTATCGAGTTATGTATGTTATCGATATGAAGTTCCGCTCAGTGGGGAAATCATTGAACATCCCTATCATTTCGCAATGGCATACGCAGTACTGTTGATAGCCCCGCGGACAGTGTTTGTAAACGCAGTCAGTCCAGCCATAGTAAACAAAACGCGACGTTTGGCACGCTGCGCATTTTTAATGCAATAAAAGCGAAAGGATAGCAAAAATCACGCAACTGCCGTTGCGTTTTCATATTTTGCATTAAATGTGGCATTCACCGTTATATATCGGGGTCAGACTGCACGTCATTAAAGTGTGTTCTTGTCCAGCTTTTGAGGAAAGAAAAATCTGCGTAGCAAACAAACCGGTCGGTGCTTTTGTACATACATTATATATACACTATACACACAGACAAGTTCAGACGTGTACATGGCCGAGGAAAAAGCGTCGCAGTGCATTTTGTGTGGAAAATTAATTGCGCCGAGGGCGTCGAAAAACGGTGATTGCCTGCCGAGTTCTTAGTTTTTGGTGTCCATATGCAACCGCTCTGTCAAGCCTCTGCCGCGGGGGTGAGGGTGCATCCATGTGAGCCTACAACTGCGTGCGTGTGAGTGTGAAGTGGTGCGCTCAAACTTCGCGTTTTGTGAATAGCCGTGTAAACACACACACACACAACCAAACCGCCCGCCCACTGGTACACCCCTTCCGCTCCAGCAAAAACGTCAACTGTTCCACTTTCGACTGTCCTGATTTCGCTGCAGCACTGCCAGGAGAGCAGCTTCTTTCGGGGCGTATTCTCCGTCCTGCCGCAAGTCCAGGCAGCGAAGCCGCCGATCGAAAGACTCCTGCCAGGGTCAATTGCAGCATGCACGGAGGCTGCGACAGGTAAGCGCCTTGGAGTCGGTTCCAATTAGACACTTCCAAATCCGATTAGAAAAATACATATTCTGTGGCCACGGCCCCATTTATCGACTCTCTCGTCCTCTCTATCCGTTTTAGCCCGGTTGACTTCTTTGCTGGCCTTTTGCTTTTCCCCTGCATTTCCACACGGCTCGGCCTTTGAGTTTCTTTTACCTTGCACAGTGGAGCATTAAAAAAAAAAAAAATTCGAGATTCGATTGGCAGTTGCTTCTATACAAACTAACCTATTTAGTCTTATAAGTTCGTTACCTTGTCTCTCTTATTATGTTAATGTCCAAATAATATATGTATGTAAGTATCTACCTAAATACCATTTTGCAATAAGACAGCGAAAAGAAAGAACGAGGGAAAGTCGATTCTCGACATTGCATGAATGCAATTGATATAATATGTTACAACCTATTCAAGAAATCTAATATATCTACTATATTGAACTACGAGAAATGGATATTAAAATTTGTATAATTTAAGGAATCATAAGTATCCTATCAAAGTATGTATGTCACTAAACCCCTATGGGGGAGATAAACGTTTATGTTTATAATTTAAAATATAAGATTAACGAGTATCGCAATTTTATAAGTCGATTACCCATATGTATTTGAAAGCCAACCAATTGCCAAAAGAGTTTTATTCCTCTATTGAAATCTGATTTCACTCCACTGTGCGACTTAGCGTTTCTCGTCTGTCACTGCTGTCTCTGCTTTTTCTTCTTCTTGCTCAGTTTTGTATACAAATTATTGTGAGATGTTGTTGTAATTGTTTTTGCAGTTGCTGTTGCTTTCAGCTTTTATGGGCAGTGAATTCCAGTTGTTTGTTGTTGCTGCTGCTGTTTTGTTGGCCATGTACAAACGTTTTAAATAAAAACGTTTCAAAATTGATTTTGTCTGGTCTGCAGTAAATAAATTTGTATCCCCTAGTCCTCCCCATGCTGTTACCGACTGTGCTGTGAAGCGTGCAATATATGAACTATATGTAGCAGGAAAAGTGAAAATGCGACCCTTCCTTTTTTTGTTTTCAGGCAGGTGGAACTTAGTTGTTGATGCTTGGACTCCTTCTTTGCCGTGCGTCTTAATAATTCTATTAACATGTTCAGACCACCCGTTCGGCCCCCACCTCCCACTTCATCCCCGAGCCCAACACTTTGTTGACCCATATTCGAGCGTTTTTGTATTGCTGTTAATTAATATTTGTAATTCTCGGGTTTCGCTTTGACTGTGAGACCGTGTGCTGTTCGCTGGCCTGTGATAAGCCACTATTGGGTTAATTTTCAAAACAAATTAGTAGTTAGTCGCTCCATAGGGCTTAATGAAGCTGGGTTCGGAAAATACGAATTTTTAAAATTGAAAACTGGAATTGTATACGCAACTTTACCCATCCTTTATAATTTTGGAGAAAATTAAAATAATATCGAGCTTATCAAAGAAATAAGCGTTTGCCCATATCTAAAAATTAAATACCTTTTCTTTAAAATAAATATTACTAACACCTATTTTTCAATAAAAAACGTTTAAAAGTTGTTTTATCGTTTGCACACCCTTTAAAGTAATTAACTTAGTTTACCTCTTTTTAAAAATTATTAATAATTTCGTTTGCCCACCTACTAAGCAACTACCTTTACACATTGTATGTATGTATTTTCAGTACGTTGTGGCGTCGTCTCATGTATTAAGATCTGCCTACGGGAACACATAAATGTACATACTTTACAACTGCCCAAGTTTAAGATAATTCTGAAACTAGTATTTATACCCGTTACTCGTACAGTAAAAGGAAAAGGATGCGTTTCCGACCATATAAAGTACAATATGTATTCTTGATCAGGATCAAGACCAAGTTGAACTGGCCATGACCGTAGTAAGGCCTCGAGCTCAACTCTAAAAGTTAGAATGTTGAGATTAAGCATGCAGATTCCAGAGAAATTGACGCAGCGCAAGTTTGTTTCCAAATGCTGCAACGCCCAATACTGCCACACCCATACTTTTTTTGATATTTTAAAATTTATTCGTTAGTCTTGTCATCAATTTGGAAAAAACCGTTTTCCCCCGCCCTCAAACCGCCCAAAACGTCCACGTCCACTTTTAAAAAATTTTTATACCAGTTACTCGTAGAGTAAAAGGGTATACTAGATACGTTAAAAAGTATGAAACATGCAGAAGGAAGCGTTTTCGACCATATAAAGCATATAAATATATTCTTGATCAAGATCAATAGCCGATTCGATCAGTCCGTCTGTCCGTCCGTATGAACGCTGAGATCTCAGGAACTACAAAAGCTAAAAAGCATAGCACACAGATTAAGCATACGGACTCCAGAGACAGACGTAGCGCAAGTTTGTCGATTCATGTTACCGCGCCCACAAACCGCCCAAAACTGCCACGCCCACACTTTTGAAAAATGTTTTGATATTTTTTAATTTTTTTATAAGTCTTGAAAGTTTCTCTCGATCTGCAGAAAAACTTTTTGCCACGCCCACACACGGGTGTTCACGTATATACAAATGTTAGAATTTGTAGTACAATTTAATATAAAACTTTTATTATTGTTATAAATAAATTCCCCGAATTTTAAAGATCGACATATTTTAATTTCTCTATTTATCACTCCCATTTTTATAAAAAATATTTTATTACATATGTATATAGTAACTTACATTCAAACATCAAATAATGATTCCAATTAACAAAGATTTGTTTCCTTTTTTATTTGCATACTTTTCAAATAATCAAGTATACACTTTTAAAAGAGGTGTCGATCGGTATGTTGAGAACAATATGCGATTATTAAATATTTTTCTTCTTTGATAGGCACTGCCTAACTAAGTTAAAAAATTGTCCCAAAATATTTAATCTGCACTTCCTTGGACTAGACTCATTTTTCTCTTTTGGTATTTTATTGCCGTAGATCTCCGCTCGGCTGATCCACAAGTCCCGGACATTGATCACTTGCCTGCAGGATACGCTTGCCTTGGATTAGACAGCGTCCAGATGTCGTCAAGTAACGGTGGTCTCAGCAGTGCCACGAATGGCCGCAGCGGCAGCACCGGTAGCGCCAAAATTAACCTTAATTTGAAGGTGCATGAGAGGTCCATAGGAGGGGCTCTTGGGGCTGGGGCATCAAGTGCCACGACCACGTCAATTACTCACAAAACACTGCCAGACCTGAAGACGCAGAGAAGCAATAGCGCCTGCCACGCACACGAGTCGCTCTCCGCTCTTCGCCGTGTCGCGCTGCCGGAAAAGCCGCCCGAAAAGTTGCTGAGCTATGGCGCAGTCCAAAGCCGGATCCTGGGCCAAGAGGCTAGCGAAAATTTCCTTGTATACAGCGAAGGACGATTGCACTCAGGTCCGCTGCAATCGCTTATCGCCCATATGGTTCCCACCCACGAATACTATCCAGATGAAGGATTTATCTTCGCTTTTCTTCTCAGCGCCAGGCTTTTTGTGCGCCCCCACGAGCTATTGGCGCAGATCTCACAAACCTGGGAGCATCAGCAGCAGGATGTGAGCACTGGCGGAGATGTAGTGGATGATGCCGGTCAGGTGCCCGGTCGCACAAAGATGCTCAGCATAAACTCTGCTTCACCGCTAACGCAGCGGAAAGGAAATGCAGCGGCCGCCGCACACAATTCGGAGCTTGAACCGCGTCTTCAACTGCGGACGAACACACAGCGCTCTGCTCAGCACTGCATCAGACTCCTATCAGAATGGATAGAGATTTTCCCTTACGATTTTAGAGATGAAAGGCTTATGCAGCAAGTGCGCATCCTGGCGAGAAAGTGCGTCTACATTGATAATTCGCTGGGAAAGCAAGTATCGCGGATCCTGCAGCTGCTCGTGTCTCGACTTACGACGCTAGAGCAGTATGAGGAGTTTTTGCAGACACTTAGTTCCGAGGAGGCACAGAGTCAACAACAGCAGAACCACCACCACGGACACCACAATCACTTGCATAATGCCTTCCAGAGCTTTTTGGGGAGCTCTTTACATGCCAATGGAGCAAGTGGCGGCGGTGGATCTGCCAGCGGAACCTCTAATTCGTCCTCAAGTGGACCCACCTCATCCGCCTCCACATCTAACTCGATCTCCACAACACCCCAACCGGACGATGTGTTTGGCATCATGGACATGTGTCCGAGCTGTGCACACTTGGCACACCAGCTTACGGCCATCGAGCTGGAGCGCTTGTCGCACATTGGCCCAGAGGAATTTGTCCAGGCCTTTGCAAAGGATTATCAGCAGCAGGCCAAGGATGGAAGCAAGGAGGCCAACAAAAGCAAGTGTAGTGGAGGCGAAGGTGGTTCGTTGAACGACATGAAAAAGACTCGCAACCTGGAATCGTATGTGCAGTGGTTCAATCGGCTTAGCTACTTGACGGCAAGCGAGATTGTCAAGGTGGGTAAACAGTAAAATATTCATCAACGGATCAGACAAAATATATTAAATACTATTCTATTTATTGTGTGCTTTTTAGTACCCTAAGAAGAAACAGCGTGTGCGCATCATAGAGTATTGGATAGAAACAGCCCGCGAGTGCTTTAATATTGGCAACTTTAATAGTCTGATGGCCATAATAGCAGGTCTAAATCTGGCGCCCATAGGCAGACTGAAGAAGACTGTAAGTTGGATAAAATGGTCATGTTATTTTAGCTTTGACTCTTTGTAAATTTAATACTTAGTGGGCCAAAGTGCAATCGGCCAAGTTCTCCGTGCTGGAACATCAAATGGATCCAACATCGAACTTCAACAGCTATCGCTCTACACTTAAAGCTGCGATGTGGCGCTCAGAGGGCGCTACTGAGGAACGCGAACGCATAATCATTCCATTCTTTAGTTTATTTGTTAAGGATTTGTATTTTCTGAACGAGGGATGTTCCAACCGGTAAGTAGGACATGTAGTTCTCTTTATGAGCAGACCAAATGACTTTTTGCCTATATATTGAACAGGCTGCCGAACAATCATATCAACTTCGAAAAATGCTCCCAGCTGGCTAAACAAGTGATGGAGTTTAATGAATGGAAGAAAGTAAACTGTCCGTTCGAGAAGCTTCCCAATGTCATAGCCTATCTTCAACACAGCGCAGTACTCAATGAAAACACTCTTTCCATGGCATCCTTCGAGTGTGAGCCACCGGAGAACACGGAGGAGAAAGATCGCTACAAGACCGTAAAGGCAGAGACGAAGCAACAACTGCTACAGCAGCTGCAAGAGCAGCATCAACAGTCGCAGTAACCCCTATGCAGGGGGGTAGACTAAGCTACGCCTAAGCGCTTGCCATGATTATTTTTTCTACTAGAGCCGTAAGACCGGAGATATTTTAGCCTAAGTTAGTAACCCGATGACTTCACTGAGTTACTAAAACTCATGCACTCATTAACCCCTGCCTGCAAAAGATAAGCTTTTGAAGCTAGGGTCGCCAAGTAATACTCTGTCAATCATTTTTGTTTTCATTTATTTCTGTTATTTTTGTGTTCCTGTTTCAAATGTGTATTGACGGGCGGCTTCAAGTCTTTTTAAGTTTATGCTGCGAGACGTTGCCAGTAATTGTATTTATTTAACTAGACTATTGGGAGGATGGAAACAATGAATCACTGTACTTAAAGCCTTATATGGCTAACAGCTAATACAAGTAATTTGGTTTTTAGCGCAAAATACTTGGTATATCATAGTTTATTTTAATATAATTATGATAAAAATCCATTTGACAAGCTGCATGAGTACGCGATATCCGTACGTGACCAGTATTTATATATATGTATACAATTTTATAGCTAAAACAAATCTTTTTGATATTCAGTAATTACATCCGGGTACATTATAACGGATTTCATTCTGATTCTGTCTCGAGGCTTTTTTGCATCAGCAACATATATCGGCCTACTATCAGTCGCTGGGCATTAATACTTTCGTATAAGGAAACCAACAAGTAAGAAAGAAAACAAGAGGAAGTACACTTTGTGCTTAAACAATGCTTCTTCTTTATAAGAATTTGATTTTTAACAATGCAGTTGTAATATTGTGGATAATGTCATAAATGATATTAACTATAACGGGACTAAACACACCATTAATGATTAAAACGGCTTTCGAATAAAAGATATGACAGATCCAGTTCCCAAAACAAAACCTTGTATGCCTTTCTTTTTTGGAATTTTTAAGAAGGGTAAGAACTTTGCAGTTTAGGGTCAAACTATTTATTATAATTAAATTATCGTAAATGGTACACTGTGTTAATTTAAATTTCTGTTACATATAAAAATAAGCATTTTTGACTCCTGATCGGCATCATCAGTCGATATCTCTGAGTCTAACACATTTATTAAATTCAAATTAGTTATTTGGATTATGGTACTAACATTTCTTCAACGCCTATAAATCGACAATAAATTTAAATACATTTTACAGCGTTTTTGGTACAGGCCAATGAGCTCTAAATTATATTTTGTAATCGAATATCCATATACTTACTTCTTTTTTTTAATGGGCAATTTTTTTGCCATCACGAATTTTTGCGATTAAGAAGTAACAATTTAAATATAAAATATGTTCGAAGGGCAAAATTTCATTAACATACATAGAATCCATTTTATAGATGAGCAAATTATGATATACATAAATATGTTGAAAAGTTTGTAAAAGGTAGAAATTGTTATAGGAAATACTCTCCTAGTCGATTCAGCCATGATCTCTATAGAAATTTCGATATGCTAAAGCATTTTAGCTTACGTCCGCCCTAAGCACATATATTTTTTTTTTAGTTTTATAATATCAGTTTATTTTATTTTCGATATGTAGAATATTGTCCAATGCAAATAGACTATTGCTTTAGATTATTAAATGTCTTAGATAACTTTGAAAAATTAGTAAACCCAAATTACTTGCAATAATAAGATCGTCTATCTTAGACTGTCAACAGTCAAGTTCCTCAACACGCATCTTGAACAGGCATGTTCTAAAGTAAAGTAAAATGAAGAAAATGGTTGAATGTATTCGTCCTCTTACAGTAAAATATCCCTATCGGGCAGTAACAGAAGTGAGTGGTATTTTTAAGGATTCCCATTTAGTACATTCCAGTCGAATGGTATATTGCCTCGGCCCAATAGTGGCCACACTAAAGCTGCCTGCGAACGTGTTGGACGCGACCGAGCACGCACTTCCATTCGAAAGCCTGAAGATGTGCCACCTTCCGGGCCGTTGTTGACGCGGTGAATCGAGGCGGAAAAATCGATTGTGCTCGTGTGATTATTTTTGTTTTGATTTGCGGCCTCCCGCTCTCGTAATCCCCGCGCGGCCTTGGCCACATGACTCATGCCAGGCTGGAACAATGAAAAACCACAATAAGTACGTCAAGTTGCCCCAAGACCTTGATCTGAGTTTCCACAGTGATTTGGACCTGCTGCCGGATACGGCGGCCGACATCGACGTAGAACTAGACCCGGCTGCAGACACGGATGTGGCCGCGCTTAGTGTGAACGTGCCTTCGTATCTGGGCCTGGACGAGGACGACGACGTGGTAATCATCGCCCCCGGCGGAGAAGGCCTTCGACTGGCTCCCACGGCGGCGGAGGCAGTGTCGGCACGCAAGCAGCAGCTGCAAGGGCAGCAGCGCAAGCAGCTGAAGAATCAGCTGGATCAGCAGGAGATCCTGCCCAAGAGCAAGATCTGCGGACTAGGCAGCGACAGTATCTTCAAGGTGAGTTAATATCAGGAGCAGCTAAGGAAGGAAGATCACGATTCTGTTGAAAGTACAGGATTAGCAGTTTGGTGCTACATTAAATTATTTTATCGGGATTCGGGCTTCTCTGACGCCTGCAACTTGTGGCTGACGGAGATTCCTCGGCCCTAGGAAAACGCTGCGAAATTCGAGGCGTATCAAAACAAAACAAAGAGCTGAAAAATCGATAAGCGACAAAGAAGAATATTGCGACGCTTGTGACAACCCCGAGTTCCGCTGGCAAAGGTTTTCACGTAAAACCCTGTTGACTTTTTAATCGGCGAGTGGGAACGAGGAGCACGGCGGATTTGTTCGAGTGAAGTTTTCTCTAATGCTAATGAGCTCTTATATTAATGGAATTTGTGTTGACACACTCTCTAAGAAGTAATTTGGCTTGGCCAAGCCGTCAATTAGAATAAGTAGGACGGTGTTATAGAAAGACTTAAAAAATCAATTGAAATATCTATAGTTCGCTCGCGTACCTAGTTTATAATTCATTTTGGCATGGGACGTATTGTAGTATCGACTCTTTTGCAATCAATAATGCGTCAGACCCGTGTCAATCATAACCCTGCCCCTCTACTGACGATAAAAAGCATAGTTAATTGTGTCGAGCAGTACTGTTTTGGTGAGAAGTATTATATAGAAAATGAAGTTAATGAGCTAATTTAAATTATTTCGCCTAGAACTGGGTCAATTCGTAGGAAACCCAGTTTTTAAAGCCCATTTCGGACCATTGGGACCCGATTTCAAAATCGTTTTTGTTTCCAGCGCTGGTTTTTATACTGGTTTCACCTCGAATGACACGTAAATAATATATAATTTGTTATATACACCTTTGTTTTGGGTACAAAGGCTACCACAAGCCTATTAGTTTCTTAGAAGCATATTTTGAGTGTTTAGCAGAAGGTGCTGTAATAGATATCAAATTTAAAGATTTCATTGAATCATTTGAAAGACTAAAGGTTTTAATAACTTCAGATCCGATACTGAAGTTTGTGAAAGAATTTTTATTTGCCTTAGGAATCAACTTTTCCTTAAAATACTTATTTTTGGTCGAGATATACATATATATTATACATATATGCAGAATATGTAAGTAAAAGTAGACACGATTGCCCTGCTACATCAAAGACCTTATTTCTGCGTCGCTTCGTCCTACATTCAAGTTTGCAAAAAATTAAAGGACATTCGTGCTTTTACGCCCCATGTACCCCATAGATGTGGGTTTGTTGGGCCTCAAGTCACTGTTATCTAACCTAGTTTAAGTCACTTTTTATAACACGTATACGCCACGTTCATTGGGCTTAGTTTCTTTTTGAGGCCAACTTTTAAGCATCGCTTAGGTTATCTGTGTTTCAATTTGTTTCCCACATAGTAAAATACTATGGGATACAACTTAGAACGAATTAATTAATTTATTATTAATAATTTATAATTAATTGGTACTCGTAAAGTAAAAAAACAAGAGAGAACGCTATAGTCGAGTTTTCCGACTATCTGATACCCGTTACTCAGCTAGTGGAAGGGAGAAAGAGTCTTAAACACTGACAGTTTTTGGCGGTTTGTAGGCGTAAGAGTGGGCGTGGCAGAAAGTTTTTTGTCAAATCGATAGAAATTTACAAGACTAATACAAAAATGAAAAAATATCAAAACATTTTTCAAAAGTGTGGGCATAGCAGCCTTGGGCGGTTTGTGGGCGTTAGAGTAGGCGTGGCAAAAAGTGTTTCAGCAAATCGACAGAAATTTACAAGACTAATACAAAAATGAAGAAATATCAAAACATTTTTCAAAAGTGTGGGCGTGGCAGTTTTAGGCGGTTTGTGGGCGTTAGAGTGGTCGTGGCAACATTAATCGACAAACTTGCGCTGCGTCTATGTCTCTGGAGTCTGCATGCTTAGACTCAACTTTCTAGCTTTTGTAGTTCCTGAGATCTCAGCGTTCATACGGAAGGACAGACGGACATGGTCATATCGACTCGGATATTGATCCTGATAAAGAATATATATACTTTATATGGTCGGAAACGCGTCCTTCTGCCTGTTACATACTTTTCAACGAATCTAGTATACCCTTTTACTCGACGAGTAACGGGTATAATAACCCCGTGGACTGTAGTTCACGTAGTGACGATGCTCTCCGTGTGAAAAGGAAACGCATTTTCACAATTTTATTATTTGTTCCCATCTAAAACCATGGCAACCCCTGGTCGTCAATCAATGGTCCTCCATTATTAGAAGTTGTTGAGTGATAAAAAGTATTTCAACACTAACAGTTTTTGGCGGTTTGTCGGCATTAGGCATTAGAGTGGAAGGGCAAAAGGATTATTGGGAAATCGAGACTAACAAATATGTGAAAAAATATCAAAACATTTTTGAAAAGTGTGGGCGTGCTTTTGGCGGTTTGTGGGCGTTAGAGTAGGGGTGGCAAAATGAATCGACAAGCCTGCGCTGTGTCTATGTCTGCATGCTGAACTTTTTTCTTAACACTAGCTTTTATAGTTCCTGAGATCTCGGCGTTCATAGGGATGGGCAGACGGACATGGTCAGATCGACTCGACTATTGATCCTGATCAAGAATGAATCTAGTATACCCTTTTACCCTACGAGTAACGGGCATACATATATTAATCCATTAAAATCATTTTTTTTGCATATATTTTGTTTTTTGGGTTTTTTGCATACGAACCAAAAACAAAATCGTTTTGTGAATATTTGTTTAACGGAGCATCGGACAAATGACTTAAATAATTTTGTAACTAATATTTTATATTTATTTATTTATTTTATTTAGTGATAGTGCAGTTAAAAAGAGGTGGCTTACAGCTAATGCTTTTACGGACTATCTATGTACATACAAAAGTTATCTACGTTTTTTAGCAAGGCAATCGAGTTGCTTATCACTGTCCGCAATTACATCTTATATCATCGTTGGAAATTGTCGCTACAAATCAGCTCACAGTTTTCCCTTTCCAAATAGTAAGCAGCCAAAACATTCAAGGTTTGCTTTTTACACACAAAAATTGCGGGCACCCAAAAAAGATTACAAATTAAATTAATTGCGTGCAAAAATTCCAGAAAGCGTAGAGAGCACAAAGCCACTAACTGTTGGTTAACATCCTTTTCAGACTTCCACCATGTTTATCACCCCTTGCTTGTTGTCGCTCCTTTTAGAATTCGTAGAAAAATAGCTGCTAGGGTCCTTGGTTGAAGCGGCATCCTGTTAAAAGGTGTTTTCAGGGAAGTTATGAATGAAGGACTGTGGAACACTCGGAGAAGCAATGACTTCGATGAGAAAGCATTAGCATAACAATCAAGGGAGAACGCTATATTCGTTTTCCTCGACTATCAGATAACGTTACTCAGCTGGTGAGAAAAACAAAGAAAATGTTGTTTGGATATCAAAATAGAAATAACAAGTAAAATATTACAAAAAAGTTAAATACGTTTTTTTAAATTGTAGGCGTGACAGCGGCCAGATCTCACCATCTCACATCACCATCACCATCACCATATATTATATAAATATATTTTAAATATTTACTCGTTTCCCGAAATAAGAGAGTTAGTTGTGTTCACGTGCCCCGCATTTTATGACACACAGCTCATCTTTCGACCAAAAGACACACATGTGTTAAAAAACTGAAAACTCTACATCTGGTTTTTATAACCGTTGCTTGTGATATTCAAGGAACTCACCCATTCTCTTTTGATTTTTCCTTGATGGCTTTCCCTTTGCCTTATAAACATGCAAAATGTTTAATTACGGAACCAGCCAAAGCCAAAACATGATGAAGAGGATATTACTGAAGGTCATCATTTTTTGAAATCAGTAGGAATGGGCATCATTTTACCTTCCGTCGCGGAGAATGCTCCCTGTCGGTCTGGGTACTAAACAAATATTTTAAACATTTATTTCGTAGTCGGAAATGAAAAACTGGCTTTAAAAATCAATGCCAAATGGTTGTTCCTTACATAGACATTAAGCAGTCACGTTAATTTGACAAAGATTATATAAAACTGACATGTCAAGCAAATTTTTTTTGGATACGATATTAATAAGCTACTTAAATAACCTATCTTAACAAACCTAATATAATAAGTGATGTATCAATTTTTCTTCGTATTTTCTCAATTTATTTATATGTATGTATTATACTTAATTAACACATTTGAGAACCCTACCCTTCTTCGCTTCAGGTGATTACAGTCTGCAAGCCAAAAGTAAAGAAACATAAGTTTAATCCAAGTTATGTTTTGGTATCTACAAGACTAATACAAAAATGAAAAAATATCAAAACATTTTTCAAAAGTGTGGGCGTGGCAGCTTTGGGCGGTTTGTGGGCGTCAGAGTGGGCGTGGCAAAAAGTTTTTTGGCAAATCGATAGAAATTTAGAAAACCAATACAAAAATTAAAAAAAAATTTTAAAACATTTTTCAAAAGTGTGGGCGTGGCAGTTTTGGGCGGTTTGTGGGCGTTAGAGTGGGCGTGGTAACATGAATCGACAAACTTGCGCTGCTTCTATGTCTTGGGAGTCTGTATGCTTAGTCTCAACTTTCTAGCTTTTGTAGTTCCTGAGATCTCGACGTTCATACGGACAGACAGATGGACAGACGGACATGGCCAGATCGACTCTGCTATTGATCCTGATTAAGAATATATATACTTTATGGTCGGAAACGCTTCCTTCTGCCTGTTACATACTTTTCAACGAGTAACGGGTATAAAAATTGCTGTTTCTTTAAGTTACAAGTACCCAGATATTATGGATTTCTTACAAGCATCTTATTCTAGGGCGCTAGACTGGGCGTTGCAATAGCCAGCTCCAAACAAGTTCCTTTTGACGGCTTAATAATTTCCAAGATGGGCCGAGGATGGACAATTAATGTATTCCATTTCTCTTATGGCAATCCCTTGTTATAACAAACTGAAATAGATTTTATTGAAAAAGCTCATATATCAGAATATATGTACACTGCCATTTTTAAATTAGTCGTACCCAAAGTTTAATAGTATTTAGGGGACTTTTGCCATTAAAATGTTGAACCCAGAATATCTCCGGTAAGAATTTGTTGAAAGACAGGTGACAGCTGTCATTTTGGATACATCTCATAGTAACAAGTTGAGCGTTGACGGCCCTGCTGCTTTCAATAGTGACTTTCTCATAAACCTTGAAAAGTTCTCACGCCGATATAAGAAGTCAAAAGTGCCTTATAGAAAGGGAAGAAAAAGTTAATAGTCTTATATTTTCTTCACTATTGTTTTATGAATTGAAATATTCTACCCACACAAATGACTTCCGCAAATTATTTATTGTTTTTTATATTCCCTTAAAATTTATTTAAGTCACTAAAGCTTATGATATAATATAATTTTTCAGAGGGTAGCATTTAAGCGCTTTTCAATTGAATTTTTTTTTTTCAACAATTTGTTGTCCTGTAATTTTTTACATTTTAAATTTTCAAGGAAAAGTGGGAAAAAAAACCTTGATTTGAAACATTCCCTCCTTATATGACTGTACTTTTCGAAGCTCCTGAGAACCTATTTGGTTGGCCCACTTCATATCCTAACAAAAGCTTAAGCCAAACCCCAGAGAAAAATATTAAATTCGTATATTGTTTATATTTTATAGCCCCTTTCTCTAAGTTTTCTCTTCTTCGTCGGGGGAATCACTTGTTTCCAGTTTACTTATGTGGGAATGTTCAGCCGAACACATAGATGAGTTGTGACGAGGAAAGGAGATTGACGATGAAAAGCGAGGGGTTGAAATCGAGAGACGACGCTGAGAAGACGTAAAAAACTACGACGAAGATATATCAAACGATGTTAAATTCTATTCATTATATTCTAAAATATCTTATCCAAGCTATACCGAGCAATACTAAAAATCAAATAAAATAACAAAACAGTGTGACTTATCATTAAAAACCAAAACCAATCCCACACTAATATCACACACATTACTTCTACTGTCTATTAAAGACTTGTGATGTCCAGTTTTGTTTTATAATAAATTATACCTTTAATTAAAGCAACCGCTACTTAAAAAATTATTAAAAAAAACAAGAGAGAACGCTATAGTCGAGTTCCCCGACTATCTGATAACGGGTACCAGCTGGTGGAAGTGCAAAGGAGAAAATTCCACACTGACTGTTTTTGGCGGTTTGTGGGCGTTGTAGTAGGCGTGGCAAAGAAACTTGCGCTGCATCTATGTCTGTAGAGTCTGTATGCTGAATCTCAGCTTTCTAGCTTTTATAGTTCCTGATATCTCGACGTTCATACGGACGGACAGACGGACAAAGCCAGATGGACTCGGCTATTGATCCTGATCAAGAATATATTTACTTTATATGGTCGGAAACGCTTCCTTCTGCCTGTTACATACTTTTCAATGAATCTAGTATACCCTTTTACTCTACGAGTAACGGGTATAAAAACAACTACATCCCGGTTTGTGGTCATGACTAATGTGTTTTGGACGTATTGAAAAAATAAATATATACATTTCAATTTGAAGAAAGAACGATATAGTCGAGGAACTTAAATATCAGATACCCATTGCTCGGTAAGTGGGATTACGTTTAAGGTATGCCAAACAAAAAGAAGCAAATAACTGGAAAACTAAGTAAGTTCAAGAGATTTTAAGGCTAATAGGGATGCAGATTCTAGTGACGCCTTCGCAGAGCAAATTTGTTTTAAATCGTTTTGATTTAGATTAATTATTTTCTTCTACGTCCCAAAATATAGCATATTTAAAATAAACCAAAGGTTCTTTGGAAGAGCAGTCTATTTGCATATAGTGCATATATATGATGTTTCCATCTCTCTTACACTAAGTTGAGTAATGGGTATCTTATAAGCGTAACACTCGACTTAAGCGTTGTTTTCTCTTGTTTTATTTTTTTTTTGTAAGAATATGTAAAAATTAAAATCCATTCAGGGAAATCATTTAAGTACATCTCTCGAAAGATGGGGGTGTTGTCTCCTGACCCAAAAAAATGGGTGGAAAACCATGTAAACCATAATCCTGCCAGGAGGCTGGAAAAAAGTATTGAAATCAAAGCAAAATGAGAGAAATGGCATGGATTAGATACAGTCGTAAGCCAGGCCTATAGAGCACTTACCGTTGACACTTATACTGGGTTAGTCACCCATCCTTGCCAAAGCTTCTCGGCGTATTCCTCCAAACACCCCGCTCAGCTCCATCTGCAAAACAAGCACAGAAATGAAACATTCTGCACTTCCGTTGATAATTTTTAGGGTGGTTGAGAATATCACATTTTTGCCGATGATAGGGAGCTGTAATCAAATGGTTCCTAAGGCTGATTTTCATTCTGATAATGGTTTGATAATTTGTACAGTTTGCATTCGAACATTTTAATTAGCTATCGATTTTAATCGCCACAAAAGCATTATGGGCGAAATTGTGCTGGCCAGAATCATTGATTGGTTTTGGTGCGACAACTTGAATCTGCGCGTTACAGAGATTGTCCTTTGATTTCAAGCTTTTGGGATCCTTGACGAGTAATCCCAGGTGCAGAGAGTGTACCTTCCTTTTCCCACTATTGAAAAGTGTAATAAGTAAAATGAGATATTGGAGACGAATGTTGCACAAACAGAACCCGAAGTAAATGTATAAAACGTGTAGAACGAACATAAGTACAAGACCTGGAATAATAAGGCGGCAGGACGCCCCGCAGCTAAATGGGATGGGTTGACGATGATTGCCGCTTGTGCAAAGTAAAGTTACCACCACCACTACCAAAAGCCCTTTTAGCAACAAGAGAACAGGAACCTGAAATCGTTTCTCATTATCAGCACTTGAAAACAAAAAATTATTATGCATTCAGAATAAAGTAGCCGCATATTCTTTATAAAATTTCGCAGGCAAATCCTACAATTTTCGACAGAGTTACCTTTAAAACTGAGGAATTTGCTGTTTAATTTTTTTAAGAATTTAAATATTTTATTCAATTTTTATTTCTTTACCTTTTGCAAAATGTAATCTGAAGTGTAATGAAAGTTGAAAAACTTCGGAGCAGGGGTGCACGCTGTAAAAACAATTAAAATGGCCACATTTAAAGCGACATGTGAACATATTCACCTAGCGCCATTCCTGAGTCCAGTCATTTCATTTTGGCTTCTCTGTCGGATTGTTGATATGTGTCGTCTGGATCCAGTGTCTGCGTCAATAGCATAAGGCTCGTGTGGCGGAGGTGGACATTGATTAAACCTCCCAGCTAATGTTTGACAAGCCCGAGAGCATAAGCCCCATAGATTCAACGCGATATTTACTCAGTCCTGACGCGATTCTTATGAAGATGCTTTGCAATGTAGGGCAGATATTAAAGGATATTATATTTTTAGAGTTAGGAATCCGTTTTCCCTGTAAAGCCGTAATCATAATCAGATCAAGAGCTTAAGTCAAAGTAAGAAAGACATATGTATATCGCACAAGTACAATGCCGAAATGTACCCATAAGTATGTGCAAGGACTAACTGTTTACAGCTTAGTAGAAAATTAAATTCAAATACAGCCCAATAAAGCTTTTATAGTTGCCGATATCAAACTATTTAAAGTGAATATTTAGTTGCAATCTAGTACAGCTATTAAATAAATAGGAAACAATACAATATATATGGAATTTATTAATGGGCCCTCTCTAGTGATTGCGAAATTTGTGTGTGGTAAACGGTAACCAAAAATGACTCGAGTTTCATTGGACTGGCTAAATTGTCTGCCCCGGATCCACAGCCAGATAAACGGACATCGGGCGAGGCGAAAGCGAGAAGTTATACAAATAACTGTGGCTCGTATCTGTCAGATACAGATGCACACAGCGCACCTTCTTCCTTTCCAGCTTGTGGGGAAAAATTCCCCTTTGTGCCAGCAGCTATCACAATTTTCGGATGTATTAGACAAAGGGGGGAGCAGTGAAGCAAAGTTGGGTGGTGGAGGTGTAAGCTGTGTTAATGTCTGTCAGCGGGGAACCGCACGCAGTTCCCCAGCTGATACAAATTTAGTAAGTCCTGTGTGGGAGGTTTGCTGTCTGGCCACGATCAGAATATTTTGGGATTTTTCTGTATAAGAAAATGACATGAAGACTTTCTTAGCCATTGATGCGATTGGCAGTAACTGCTTCAAAACGCAACTGCGAATACTAGATGTGGTGCATTTCAGCTGGATTTTTGGATCCTCCAGCACGGGCTTTATATCTACCCCGTTACTTTTATTTAAACACACCAGTCAACTTTGTGTGGCATTTACCCACGTTATGTTGGCTTCTAAATCTAAATTAAACAAGAGAGAACGCTATAGTCGAGTTCCCCGACTATCTGATACCCGTTACTCAGCTAGTAGAAGTGCAGGTTTGTGGGCGTTAGAGTGGGCGTGGCAAAAAGTTTTTTGGCAAATCGATAGAAATTTAGACGACTAATACAAAAATGAAAAAATATCTAAACATTTTTCAAAAGTGTGGGCGTGGCAGCTTTGGGCGTTTGTGGGCGTTAGAGTGGGCGTGGCAAAACGGTTTTGGCAAATTGATAGAAATTTACAAGACCAATACAAAAATGAAAAAATATCAAAACATTTTTCAAAAGTGTGGGCGTGGCAGTATTGGGCGGTTTGTGGGCGTTAGAGTGGGCGTGGCAACATGAATCGACAAACTTACGCTGCGTCTATGTCTCTGGAGTCTGTATGCCCAATCTAATCTTTCTAGCTTTTGTAGTTCCTGAGATCTCAGCGTTCATACGGACGGACAGACAGACAGACGGACAGACGGACAGACAGACGGACGGACAGACGGACATGGCCAGATCGACTCGACTATTGATCCTGATCAAGAATATATATACTTTATATGGTCGGAAACGCTTCCTTCTGCCTGTTACATACTTTTCAACGAATCTAGTATACCCTTTTACTCTACGAGTAACGGGTATAAAAACTTTATTTGTCAGCTAGTAAGATGAGCAATGCCTGTTAATGATTGCGCTTTATCTTTCGCCTCCAAACTCCAACTTAAAACTTTTCCTGTTCGAGTTTCAAATGGTTTTTTTAACTGAAAGACTAAGACTAAGAAGACTAAGACTAAGACTTAAAGGGGCTTAACCTTTGACCATTTTAGAACAATCATAACGGTCAATAGTGTAGTTGTTGAGGCACTAATAGATTTGGGCCTAGGGAGAGCAATAATAAACAACCTTTTGTAGCAGTCACTTTATTTTTTTTAAATTTATTTTAGCAAAGCGAGCAGCTTTAAAAAACTTTGTTTTTCTCCTTCGCCAGTGTTTCCTCAAGTGTCGTCCAAGTGTAGCCCTATCCAATAACCGCAGATCATGGGTAACACTTTTACCGAAGGTTTTCAGGGTTACGCCTTTTTCGCCTCGTTGGCGGTTGAATTTAAATTACGGCGGTAACAGTTGTCGTCACAGTATTTTAAAATGCTTCGTATAAAAGCAAGAAAGGAAGCTAGCTAGGACAAGCGGCAGCTTATATGTACTGCTACATCAATAGATTTCAATTATTTTCTTTGAAGGATTACAACCATTCTTATTCCATGATTTTTATTATTGCACACCATAAATCAAAACCACTTTCACATATGAATTTCGCAGATGTGCAAGCCCTTAAACCCAGTCTAATATTGCTTGACACCTACAAACGGGGGGTATTTAATGGTCCCACCTCTGTATGTTTTAAACCCCTGCGCCTTGCGGCTCTGCAGCCAGCGACCGCATATCTCGCAGTGGAACTTCAGTGCACGCAATCCACTTTTCACGACCCTCAAGGCTAAATAAATAACTTATCCTGTGCATATTAGAGAGTTGGACTGAGGCTTAATGACGACCAACCATGTTCTTAAAATGTATTCTTCAAAATTTAAACACATTAATTTTTAAAATATGTTAGGATATGCTAGTTTCCAATCCATTTTTTTCCGGTTTAGGCCTTGAAGTATAACGATTAAAAATTCAGCTTCGGAGTGGATTGCTGTCCGGTATTTACTGTTCAAAACTAAATGGAGAATATGATTCGCCGGAAAGAAGGCGATTTTCCGTGGCGACGCCTAAAGGAGCTCACCCCTCTGTGTCCTGTCTAGCCAATAATTAGATTACGTATGGCCCCGAGATGGGTAATTCTTTAAACCTTATTAACAGAAGAACATGCGTAGCACATTAAAGTAAATGGCATGGCAGTTTAGTACTCTTAAGGAGGCGGCGCCCTCTGCTTCATTGAGTCTTACTTCAGTACAAATTCACCCGAATGTCCCAAACTTCGACGCCCTTGACGTCCAAGCGTAGGACCTCGCCGGCAAGTCCTGGCTCCACGGTCCTGGTCGAAAGTCCAACAACTTCGAGTGGCGTACGCAATCGCCGTTCGAAGATCAAGGGCGTCAGCAGTAAACTTAACCCACAAAGGACTATCAGCCACGTCAAGGATTCACGGTCTGCTTCACAGAATGTGAAGTCTCGCGTAGTAGCAGCCATGAAGGATTGCAAAGAGCAGGATGAGGACCATCTGGTTCAGGTGAGAGGCGATTAAAAAGGTGTTGAGCTTGGGTTATTTTTGACTGCGTGGTTTGTTTAGAGAATTCATGTTCCTTGACCAATTCTAAATTTTTATTCTAAAATTTATGCTTCGGTAACCTTTTAATTAATATATAACTTTGATGGGATTTTGGTACTCTAACGTCCACAAACCGGCAACAACTATCATTGTGGAAATAATTCCTTCGCACGAGTAACAGATAGTCTGGGATCTCGACGTTCTTTCTTGTTGTTTTATTGTAATAGGTACAGGATTTTCTCGAATGGCTCCCCAGATTTCATCAGTGACGTGCTAATGAGGCATGTGATATATACCTACCTGTATTTTACCTTAGACCAGAGTACCTTCCTGCTCAGATAGCCATAATTGAAGGAACATCAATATTTATTTCGGTTCAGCCAGGCGCGGCTTTTGTTTAAATACGCCTGTTTGGAGCGTGGCCTTAAATGAACACTTTTCCCAAGTCGATGTGAAACTCCTCGTCCGTGGTCCCTCCCCCTTCAGGCATATTATTTCTTGTGGCTTCTTCGCCTTTCTTTTCTAATGGAGGTCCTGGCAACTCCTTGGAATGAGTCAGATTCTGGGAGGCACTTAACGGCTTTCGTTGCTTTGGATGAATGGCGTTGCCGAGACGTGCTAACGAACTTTATGGAGTTGCAAACTTGTTACAGATGATGTAAGTGGCTAGAAATTACAGTTCACAGGGGCAGTTCTTCCGCGTACTTCCATTTTTTTTGTGCAATCGGGTGCATTGTGGGTTCTCTATCACCGTATAAATATCCCAGAACGGAGAAAAATTGATTTTTCAATTTGGTATCTAGTTGCAATTCGTTGACCTGGATCTTGAATTTAGTACTTGCTTTTATCGAATACCACTTAAAAAGCAGTGTGTATGTATATACCTATGTGAAAATTATTTAACTCGCCTCGGCTTGAATTCATCTTTAATCCCAAGCGAGTAATTACAATTAAATTCACTCTGATTGCACTTGTTGTCCAAAGATACTCGTTCTAACTAATAATGTATACTCCGGTCGATAAATTTAATAAACGTGAACTTTTGCAATTACATTTAAGTTCATTTTATTTTTTTTTAGCCGCGGATTATTTATTGACCACCAGACTTGTTTTGTGCACTAAGCGATTCTGCTCGCGGCGCTTGAAGCGTTTAAAAATGTATAATGTGCATCTCTGGTCTTAAATTGCACACATAATTATTATTTAATAAAAGATTCGGTTAAACTTTAATACATACATATAGATTGCATTCGTTAGATATACATTACCTCGGGTATCCGCATGTCCGAATGCTACTATTGTTTTAAACTGTAGTAACAACACCATAACCACCAAATAGTTCTGGCGATTTTCGTTTTTTTTTCTGCGTGTGTTAGCTGTAAACACGATTAATTATAGTGTGGGCAAAATTTTTTTTTGCTGTTGATTTTACTAATTGAAAAATAAAACAAGAGAGAACGCTATAGTCGAGTTCCCCGACTATCTGATACCCGTTACTCAGCTAGTGGAAGGGAGAAGGAGAGTCTTAAACACAATTTTTGGCGGTTTGTAGGCGTTATAGTGGGCGTGGCAGAAAGTTTTTTGGCAAATCGATAGAAATTTACAAGACCAATATAAAAATGAAAAAATATCAAAACATTTTTCAAAAGTGTGGACGTAGCAGCTTTGGGCGGTTTGAGGGCGTTAGAGTGGGCGTGGCAAAAAGTTTTTTGGTAAATCGATAGAAAATTACAAGACTAATACAAAAATGAAAAAATTTCAAAACATTTTTCAAAAGTGTGGGCGTGGCAGTTTTGGGCGGTTTGTGGGCGTTAGAGTGGGCGTGGCAACATGAATCGACAAACTTGCGCTGCTTCTATGTCTCTGGAGTCTGTATGCTTAATCTCAACTTTCTAGCTTTTGTAGTTCCTGAGATCTCGACGTTCATACGGACGGACAGACGGACGGACAGACGGACAGACGGACGGACAGACGGACATGGTCAGATCGACTCCGCTATTGATCCTGATCAAAAATATATATACTTTATATGGTCGGAAACACTTCCTTCTGCCTGTTACATACTTTTTAACGAATCTAGTATACCCTTTTACTCTACGAGTAACGGGTATAACAAGAGAGAGCGTTACTCAGCTAGTGGAAGTGCGAAGGAGAGTCTTCAACAGTTTTTGGCGATTTGTGGGCGTTAGAGTGGGCGTGGCAAAATTTTTTTTGGCAAATTGATAGAAATTTATAAGACTAATACAAAAATGAAAAAATATCAAAACATTTTTTAAAAGTGTGGGCGTGGCAGCTTTGGGCGGTTTGTGGGCGTTAGAGTGGGCGTGGCAAAAAGTTTTTTTGCAAATCGATAGAAATTTACAAAATACAAAACTGAAAAAATATCAAAACATTTTTTAAAAGTGTGGGCGTGGCAGCTTTGGGCGGTTTGTGGGCGTTAGAGTGGGCGTGGCAACATGAATCGACACTTACGCTGCTTCTATGTCTCTGGAGTCTGTATGCTTAATCTCAACTTTCTAGCTTTTGTAGTTCCTGAGATCTCGACGTTCATACGGACGGACAGACGGACGGACAGACGGACATGGTCATATCGACTCGGCTATTGGTCCTGATAAAGAATATATATACTTTATATGGTCGGAAACACTTCCTTCTGCCTGTTACATACTTTTCAACGAATCTAGTATACCCTTTTACTCTACGAGTAACGGGTATAACAAATGAAAAGTATTTGTCGAAATTGGATACAAATTGAGAAAACTGCCTCTAAAAACATTAATTTTTAATAAAATCTACTATTTATCACACCATATTTTATGACCACTTAATCGAAAGGGTTATGATTTTAGTAAAGCAAAAGTAAAATTGAATGCGCCACTGGGCGACGCCTGGCCTTGTCACTGTAAACCGTCGTCTGTGCACTTCGAGAATTCGACTCCTGGACAAGATGAGGCAACCCCCTTTTCCTAGTTCCTATCTGCTAACTCATTCTGTTCGTCTGCTTTTTTTTATCTCTTTGCGGCTCTCGATTGTCAAAGTCAAGCTGTCTTACTGCTGCAGGCGTGGAAAACAACTGTAATGGTCTTGCCAGCCCATTCGCCCCCGCGATGAAACTTCTGTAGGATTTTGCTTGTGTTGTTATTTTCTTTAAACGCACTTTCTTTGAAATGCACATATTCGAGAGAGAAAAGCATCACGTGTTGCAAATACGTATATCTGTCATTCAAGATTTATTCTTCCCCATAACGTATAAACGTATCCCCATTTGCATTAGCTACAACACTGTGCTCAAAAAGACATGCAAATTCCCAGACGAAACCCACCCAGATCAATATATTTATGCTGCCACTGTATATCGCAATGTATTGAACCTTAAGTTTTCCCCTTAAATTCTGGCGCACTTTCTGACCAGTATGATGACAATGTAACTGACGAGAGTTATATAAAATGACAGGGGCTTCTTAAACTCATTGTGCAACCAAGAAGGTGCATATGCAGAAAAAACTCTCCCTTCTTACTTTGGACTTCCTTTTTTGCCTGCTTACCACTCTCCTTCCTTCCTCCGTTTTTAATAGAATTTCTGATTCGGGGCCAAATTTGACAGCCTGCATATTTTTAAGGGTTCCATTAAGGAGCTTCCATGCTTGCTATGAAGAAGGCCTCCTGCAAGGTGCTGGGAAGTTTGCAACGGCGTTACCTGGATTAGATTGCAAATCAAATTCGCCGCATTTGTTTGTCTTGGCTCGGCTCGGCTGGGCTCGCAACACTGAAATTGATTCGATAGCGGGTCCAACTGAGCCAAGTTAAAGTGGGCCGGCTTTAACTGCTTGCCGCTGGGCTGCACTTAATGATGCATAAAATGTTGGGATCCCGCCGTGGGATTGTCGACCTAAACAATGTTCCCGGTCGAAGCCATTAGGCTAAGCCGCTTACAAGCCATAAACTATGTGACTAAGATGGTAGCAGAAGACCACTTCACACTGAGCTCGTGTGGTCGGTTCACTGTATGCATAAGTGCGACCCTAGACATGCTCCAACTTCTAATGGTTTGTGATAAACCGTGAGTGCGTTACTTTAAGTTATTAAACGAAACTCAACCTTACATCGCGCGTCCGATCGAGTACTCATATCTCTTCTACCATCAAAATGTATGGCATTTCGCATTTGCATTTGCACTGGCATCTTTAAAGAGGCTATTTGCTCATCATTAGCGCCCGAGCCAGCACCTTCCATCCGAATATTGAATGGCGAATAAAATTTCAGTCGTCGAATTTCCGATCATCCCCCCATAGAAGCTGCATTTTGCCGCCTCTTAGCTTGTCATTTCTGGGCATTCCTCAATTTTCCGTGCACATCCGGTAAGCTCGTTAGTATTCCCGTCCTCTGCGGTAGTTTTTTCATGAGGCATTTGCTATGCAAACTAACCAGTGACCCAAGCCCTCCAGCACCGAGGGCAAGAATAATGCTCGCACTTGCTACCCATTTTTTACGTCCAGGGAGTCCTGCTCCAGCCCGTTAAGTAACGCACAGTTTGGGCCCGCAGTTTCGCGTTACGTGGCGTGGCCACGCCCTCAACTGCATCCACTGCTTCTCATCGTTGTCGTCGTCTGGCCAGATGAGGTATTACATCAGGATGATGAATGCGTCCCGTCTAGTGGTCAGTTTTTAAGTCAATCTGTAAAACTTATAACTGAAAGTATTGTGTATCTGCGTAGCCATTTCTGGGAATAGAAGGGAGCATTTGATATCTGACAACAATTTATTCGATGAATAATTGTCTGTAAAATTCGGTGAGCGAAATAGCGTCACCACCAACTACGGACTTAAAGTGATGTATTTTAATCAAAAATATATTGCGAAATCTGAACGATTTAGTAAAGAGTCCAGCTTGCAAAACATCGGAACCCGAGTATACGTATAATGCTTTAATTAACTTTTATGTATCTCTTTAAAATCTTCACATTTTCTTATTTAAATAATGATATTTAGTTAACATTTTTATACCCGTTACTCGTAGAATAGTAAAAGGGTATACTAGATTCGTTGGAAAGTATGTAACAAGCACAAGGAAGTGTTTCCGAACATAAAAAGTATAGGGTGTTTTTTTTAGAGGTATAGAACTTTAAATTGCAATAAAACAACGATGGATTATTCGATTGACATGAATTTTATTGACATGAAAGATAATCTTGTGGCATTACATTTTAAATATGATTTCTGGCATATGACCGCCACGGCTGGCTCGGATGTAGTCCAATCTGGACGTCCAATTTGCAATGACTTTTTCCAATATTTGGCCGTATATCGGCAATAACACGGCGAATGTTGTCTTCCAAATGGTTTAGCGTTTGTGGCTTATCCGCATAGACCAATGACTTACATAGCCCACAAAAGTAGTCTAGCGGTGTTAAATCACAAGATCTTGGAGGCTTATGAAAAATCGGGAACAACAGCAATCTCGTTTTGGGCCATTCGACGAATCTACGCCTTGCTTGATGATCGTTTGGTTTCAATTCTTGCACGAGTTGGATTTTGTAAGCACGCATGACGAATTGCCAAACCAAACTGAGAATAAATCACTTGACAGCTGTTAAATCGGTCGCCATCTTGAACAGTAATGCCAACTTAAAGTTCTATACCTCTAAAAAAAACACCCGTTATATATATTCTTGATCAGGATCAATATCCCAGTCGATATGGCCATGTCCGTCTGTACGTCTGTCTGTCTGTCCGTATGAACGTCGAGAACTCGAGCTAGAAAGTTGAGATTAAGCATACAGACTTCAGAGACATAGACGCAGCGCAAGTTTGTTGATTAAAGTTGCCCCGCCCACTTAAAGCTGAGTAATGGGTATCAGATAATCGGGGAACTCGACTATAGCGTTCTCTCTTGTTTGTACAGTGTATTCTACCAAAAATTGTTGACGTGGCACAGCCCCTTTAATATTTTGTAGTTTATAACTTTTTGCATTAATCTAATCTAACCAAAAAACAACTGATTTGGTGATATTGTTTGTATATAAAATTATTTTACAAAAGTAAAGAACAATAATAATACTAACAAGAGAGATACTAACAAGTCGAGTTCCATTCCAGTATTATCGGATACCCGTTACTCAAATAGTGGAACTGCGAACAAAAATTTTCAAATTTTATTGTTATGTTGATAGAAATAGGGGAAAACAAGAATTGAATGTAATAAAAATAAAAAACTTTTCAAACGAGTGGGCGGGCGGGCGTGTTAGTTTTGCGCTTTAGGTTTGTGGGCGTGGCAAAATGGATCAACAAACTTACGCCGCGTCTATGTATTTGAAATGCATGCCTAATATAAATTTTCTAGCTTTCATAGTTCCTGAGATCTCGACGTTTATACGGATGGACTCTAACGCCAACAAACCGCCCAAAACTGCCACACCTACACTTCAATTTTTTTTTGTTATTTTTTTATTAATCTTGTAAATTTCTATCGATTTGCTAATTTGATACAATACATTTTCAAGTGTTGATGAATAATTAAGGCAGTTCGAAGCCATTAGCTAATGGCTTATACAGGAAAAGTTCGCAAAATTCGAGGGCCTGGAAGCTCGATAAGAATGGTATTGAATGGTACTTAACCTGCATTGGCAGGTAATTGGTGCTAGAAAGTTGGTGCAATCATTGAGTAACCCTCAAACCCCTCGAAATGCTATAGCCCTTCCCCTGGTAAGCTTGTGTCCTTCCATGCACGCAACGTAAATTAATAGCAACGCGCAGAAACCGCAGTAATCCTCAAGAGGTTTCTTGTTGACGGCTTTGTGGTCGGCCGTCATCACGCCATCATTAGTCAATGTTGCATTCGCCCATAGAGGCGAAAAAGGTTAGAGTAATCAAAAAACTCGCTGTTTCTGCTGCACACACAGTAACTAGATCAAAAGAATTTGAACTGACTGAATGCTCCACTTTTACAAGACCATCCCCCAAAACATTATTAAGAAGATCTCCCTCACTCAATTTCATTGAGATATGTTACTCAACTATTGGAAGCGCGAAGGCGACTCATCAACACTAACAGTTGGCGGTTGGTGGGCGTTAGAGCGGGCCTTCATACCAGTGAAGTCCCCATGCTTTTATAGTTCATAAGATCTCGACGTTCATACGGACAGACGGACATGGCCAGATCGTCTCTGCGGTTGATCCTGATCAGGTATATATGAATATACTTAATATGGTAGGAAACGCTTCTTCTGCCTGTTACATACTATTTAACGAATCTAATATACCCTTTTACTGTACGAGTAACGGGTATAAAAAGACAGAATATTCAAGGCATACCACTATTAAATCATTTAAATATTGAAAATGGCTTGCGTAATCTGAATTATTGCTGGAATCACCTAATTGTCCTCGCTTATAACTGCTTATGCAATGCCGAGGAAGTCAAGCAGAGCCGAGGCCTCTGGAAATGCGATGCGATTGTTCGATGTAATTATACATTCCACATTGGAAGGGTGCGATCAGGAAATTTCACATGCTGCCGCGTAGACATTTGCATATGAAACTCGCCGGTGTGGCGGCATCACATTGAACAGGCTTTCCCAAAAAAAGCGATCGTTGCAGATAGCGCATTCATGTAATTGAGTAATCAGCAGTGGCGAAACAATTGTAAGGGAAACCGCCTATAAGTGCACGTCACCCGACTGAGATCATCCGATCATCTCACCAGCATTATCATATTTGATGTATCTACATATGTGTGTACTTATATTATCAATTTGATCAACTATCTTGCAAAGAGCTGTAACAGTTCTGCAATAAGTTCGGAACGCAAGGAGAAGAGTACTTCTTTCCGTCTCTTTATCTGTATTAAAAGTTGTCCATGTCCTTTTGAAGTTATTATTGGAATAGTTGGTAGACTGAGTGTTTTCATTCAATTCAAATTTGAACTTGACCCACACAGCTTAAGAATCTAGCAGGAAGAATAACAGAGAACGGATTCTAATTGGAGAACAGCTGCATCGCGGCGGCTCTCGCGACTTTGGGCTTGCGTCACAACAGCACACACAGTGCTGTTATTGGCTCCCTCTCGCTCGCGCACTCTCTCTCAGTGTGTACACGTCGCTCGATCGCATTCGTCATTTTTGCTGCGTTTCGCGTGTCTGCCGTCAAAATATCGGGAAACAAATAAGTGAAATAAAGCGATACCTTTTTTGTGAATCCATGTGACACATATAATAAAGCCTCCCCCGCCCCCCTGCAAGTTGTCGCGTGAGTCTTAAGAAACGGTGCTGTCTGCGCCGCTGTTAGTAGTGTTGAGTCCCTCTCCCGTATTCTCGGGAACTGTTTGTGCCGCTATTGTTGTTGTAACGTGATTGTCGCCTGTTTTCCCTATTCTGCTGCCGTATCTCACCTAGCGACATCTGTTGTTATTGTCGTTCCCACCCACTTCATTTCACCGCACTCCGGTGCTCCCACCTCCCGATTCGCAATTCAATCAATTCATTTCAATTTTCTAACAACCGGCCCCGATACCTGCTTGTTTAGTCGTGTTCCGAACTTCCGACGCAGCAATCAGAAAGTTACTCCGCGCGACTCCAGATCTCGAGCTCGTGTTCCGGAGAAAGTGTCCAGTGCAATAGTGTGGTGCAATATCTTCTCCTCTTGGACGGTCACTCAAATAGCTGCGCATAGTCTGGGCCACGTTATTGGCTTCCTAACGAGCAGAAGAACTAGCCCACAATTCTTCAGAATTCTTTGTTAGGCTGCGTCGGGCATTCCAAGAGTCAGTACGCCGGTTCTGCTGAAAGAATTCTTTCGCCTTCTTTCCATGCCCCTTACGGTGAAAATTGGCTAAGACATATGTATGTAGTTTAGCGAGAACATCGCTACTAAAGATGTTTTGGTCAGTGTGTCAGTAATCTAAGTGATCGAATTGTATTATTAACTAAAAAATAAATACATTTGAGTTCTTCTTTATTCTTTTTACAACGAACATTAAAAAAATTTGCCACGGATCTATTAAGACTTCTTTACTATGGCCGAGTACTCACTTTGTAATACTCTTATGCTGTAAAACTTAGGCCTTTTGACGTATTTCAGAGTTATTTCAAAAAATCAAATAAAACGGAGAAGCCACCGAGTGCTGTCAACGTCGCCTAGTTGCGATATTTGATTTAATATTTCCTTATCAGATTCGCCGACCGAACACTTTTTACCCATTCGAGGGTACTTCAAACAGATAGCTATTGCTAACAATGAGAATTGCCACTGGGTGCCGCGGAACTGGGCGATCTCCCCGGCTGTAATACCGGAACCACTCGCTTCGCAAAGCTCCACCGCCGATCGAATCGCCCGTACCATGTGCGGAAAGGTATTTGTGGCAGGCGAACTTTAGTATTTGTGGCAGGCGAACTTTAGTATTCATGCTGCCACCTAGTTCGTGACCGAACAGGTAGAACAAGCTCCCACCAGGCCCAGAATCGATTGGCGTGCATCCCGAATGCGCATTGGCGGGAGTCTCGGAAGGTATCTAATCCCGCGCTAATAATAAGAATTCGTCCCATCGCCGTCGTTTTCTCTGTTTAACCGAAATGATAGTCATCAATGCCTCTGACGTAAGTGGCCCTCACTAACTTGTAAATGTACCTATTGCCATTTGTGTTCACATATGTTTGGCTAAGAGGTGGTGGTTTGGTTTAGGTAAATGTTCATCTGTCATCGCACGAATGTCTCCTAGTACTTCGTGTTCCACTTTTTTTAGAAGCTCCAAAAAATGCTTTGACTTAGGCGCACTTTAAGCATTTTGACTGAGTAGCAGGTACAGAGTTTTTAAGTGTTATAAGTCTTCCATTTGAAGTTGTAAAGGCTGCTGAAATGGGGATTTAAAAGTGTCGTAGTTGAAGTACTGGTTATAACTTTGCATTGCTAATCTAAGCCGATCTGTTAGAATTCATAGCCCGAGCCCTGGGTGCAAATTAGATAAGTGTGGCTTTTGTAATGATTAGTCCCCCTTCCATCACGTGAAGTCTATCCGGTTCTCCGGGCAGGTATTGCTAGTACTAAGCGATTAACTTGCTTAGATATCCGGGTAACGTGGGATCTATTTACTATAGACGGTATTTGGTGAACTGTTCCTATAATTTCCCATTGAATTTTTGGACACGAAACGTTTGATCGCTGAAGCTCCAAATATAATATGTCAATCACGTTTCGCAATAATTTGTTCAGAATGTCTGTTCTCTGAACCAATGCACTTCACAAGCCCTATTTATTTGCCTTTCAAAAAGCCAAAACTGTAAGCGAGTTTTGGTATTCAGTATTCGAATACACAACCCAATTATAATACCCCAGTCTTAGGGTGTTGTAAAAGGCTAGCAAAAAGTAAGAGTCTGAGGCAAAATGTATTACAATAAAAGAACAGGAATATAGCTTAGTCAAAAAGAAGCTTACATAGTTTTGCAGAAATTATATATTAAACAGTGTTGGCGTGGCAGTTTTGGTCGGATTGTGAGCGTTAGGGTGGGCGTGGCAAAAAGTTGTTCTGAAAATAGATAGACATTTAGAAGACTAATAAAAAATATCAAAACCTTTTTCAAAAGTGTGGGCGCATCTAGCGTTGTGGGCGTGACGTGATCGATAGAAACTTACAATATTAATATAAAAATTTAAAAATGTCAAAACAACTTTCAAAAGTGTGGGCGTGGCAGTTTTGGCCGGTTTGGAGGTTTGTGGGCGTTAGAGTGGGCGTGGCAACATGGGTCAACATCATTTATGTCTCTGGAGTCTGCATGCCTAATCTCAACATTCTAGCTTTTATAAGTCCTCAGATCTCGACGTTCATACTTACGGACATGGCCAGATCGACTCTGCTATTGATCAAGTTTTTTTCAACTAAAAAACTTTAATTTATTACTTTAATTTAGTTTTTTTCTCGTTGGGAGGTGGTTTTGTTTGAGTGATCTAACATTATGGTTTTATAATGTGCTTAAATATTAAGTGGGATATAAATTTTATTCTTAAACACTTTTATCAAAATAACTTACAAGTCCAGTTGTGATATACAGCATGTGATTGGCTATTGAGTTTGATGACAAAACTAACTAGAAATCAGTATAATTCGCTACCAGGAATTGGTGGTCAAAAGTGGGCCTTGCACGTTGGGAATTCCTATCAAATTAAGCAAATACATTTTAAGAATTTTTAAAAATTATTTAACTATCCCAATTGCTTTCCTCAGACGGGCCTAACCCTCACACCCGAAATGCTGTTATCCACCTCGGAATCATCGACCCACAGTGCCTCCGAGGTCGCCGGACGACTGCAGGTCGACGTGCGTACCGGACTCAAATGGTCAGAGGCCAAGTATCGAGCCAAGATCATCGGGCATAACGAGCTGCTGCTTGTGGCAGAGGATCCCACATGGAAGAAGTATATTGAGCAGTTTAAGAACCCGCTCATTCTGCTGCTTCTCGGTTCTGCTCTGGTATCCGTGATAATGAAGCAGTTTGACGACGCCGTAAGCATAACTATTGCCATCCTAATCGTGGTCACGGTGGCCTTTATCCAGGAGTACCGCTCCGAGAAGAGTCTGGAGGAGCTCAAGAAGCTGGTGCCACCTGAATGCCACTGCCTGCGGGAAGGTCGGCTGGACACCTTTCTGGCACGCGAACTTGTTCCCGGGGACATAGTCCACCTTAACGTGGGCGACCGGGTGCCCGCCGACGTGCGCCTTTTTGAAGCTGTTGATCTGTCTATCGACGAGAGCAGTTTCACTGGCGAAACAGAGCCGGCGCGCAAAATTACTGATGTTCTGTTGAACAATACGAACGTTAAGGACCACAGCAACATGAAAAACATTGCCTTCATGGGCACTTTGGTGCGATGTGGCAACGGCAAAGGCATAGTTGTCAGCACTGGGGAGCGCAGTGAGTTCGGTGAGGTCTTCAAAATGATGCAGGCAGAGGAGGCTCCGAAGACGCCACTGCAGAAGTCGATGGACATTCTGGGCGCTCAGTTGAGCTTCTATTCCTTCCTAATTATCGGTGTCATCATGCTGCTGGGCTGGCTACAAGGCAAGCCGCTCTCGGAAATGTTCAACATCAGCGTCTCACTTGCCGTTGCGGCCATCCCCGAGGGCCTTCCTATCGTGGTAACTGTGACTCTAGCACTAGGCGTAATGCGAATGGCTAAACGAAATTCCATCGTTAAAAAGCTGCCTACTGTTGAGACTTTGGGCTGCGTAAACGTCATTTGCTCTGACAAGACGGGCACTTTGACTAAGAACGAGATGACGGCCACGATCATCATCACTTCCGACGGATACATGGCTGACGTTACAGGTGCCGGTTACAACGACCAGGGTGAAATCCACATACGGCATTGCAACAATGTGGAGATGGCCAAGACCAACATTACGAACCTTCTGGAAATCGGGGCGGTCTGCAACAACGCCTACATTCAAAATGGCACACTACTAGGACAGCCCACTGAGGGAGCACTTGTGGCGGTAGCCATGAAGAACGGAATGTACGCCACAGCTGAGAACTACGTTCGCATTCAGGAGTATCCCTTCAGTTCGGAGCAGAAAATGATGGCTGTGAAGTGCATCCACAAGTACAACAACAACAAGGAAGAGATTTTCTTCGCAAAGGGGGCTCTCGAGACCCTGTTGCCGCAGTGCACCAAGTATCAGTTCGGTACCCAAACGGTTCCACTTACCAAACAGAACGAAGCCGAGTTCCTAGCCGAGGCGTACGAGATCGGACGGAAGGGGCTTCGCGTGTTGGCGTTGGCCAAGGGCCGGTCAGTGCAAGATCTGATTTACTGCGGCCTCGTCGGCATCACTGACCCACCGAGGCCCCTTGTGCGGGAGTCCATTGAAATGCTGATGCAGAGCGGGGTGCGTGTCAAAATGGTGACTGGAGATGCCCAGGAAACGGCCTTGGCCATTGGTAAGTAATTCCAATTTCTCGTTAGATACATTTTTTTTAGTTTGTTTAATCGTTTTTAAAAAATTTCTGGGTTGTGTAACATCTTCAAGAATCAGTTTTCCTATTCTGGCGAGCTCTATAAACATCATCTTTATCTCGACCATTAGATGATGACCAAATTCTATTATACGTTCTTTAGAAGCTTCTTTTTCGGACCAATCCATCCGCAATATTCTTGTTTAT
Source organism: Drosophila santomea (assembly GCF_016746245.2). NCBI lineage: Eukaryota > Metazoa > Arthropoda > Insecta > Diptera > Drosophilidae > Drosophila > Drosophila santomea. The sequence continues at coordinate 23,011,712 of NC_053018.2, forward strand.
ATCTATTGTGTTCATGTTGTAAACGAACATGTCCTAGGCTCCAGCATACCCTTAGCAAACCACAACGAGGACATGGAAGCGCGTGAAGAACTCTTCTTGATGGATTGTACTCCACTAAACAGAATTAATTACAAATTGGCCGTTGGCCAGCCAGACAAGCCAGTTATTCGACCAAAAACATTTTTCTTGTGGGATATTTTTTCAGAACAGTTAAATGTGATTTAATTTTTGAAGTTATCCACCCAAAGCTGTAGTGGAAGTAGGAATAAATTCTTCTTTCCAAATATCAAGTGTTTGTTAATGACACATGCGCTGGTTTAAGCATTCAACTCGTCAGGTTTTGGGAAATTGAAAATATTGCCTTTTGCCAAAAAAAACGGACAAATAAAATGCTAGCTTAGATTGGAAAGATAGCGCACACAGAGCACAAAAGAAACCGTCAAAAGGAAAAAGGCTATGGAAAAAAACAATATCTCGGCAGCAGTTCCCTTGCTCCTTGGCAAGGGAGGAGTTCCATATGAAATATCCTGTAAAACAGGAAAGAATAGGAGAGTGCATCGACGTCGTCGTCAGCAGTCAGAAATAATTAGTCTCTCTCCGCATCCCCCTAGAGTTATCACGAAAGCAACATCGTCTGCATCGTGGCTATCATCTGCGCATCTGGGGCGGGCAGGATCCTGGCACTGTCCCTGAAATTTGTTTTAAGTAGTTAAAGCTTCAGCTTGAACCACCTCCATTGCTTTGCCGTTTTCATTTCTTGCCTGTTTCTGCCCCCTGTCATTGTGAAGGCAGTGTTGTTCAGTCCCTAAAAGGAACTATTTGTGTAAGGTTTTAGCTTGAATGGCTACATATATTTCTTTTCAGATATATGTAGCTCAGCAACGTTTTTAGGGACTGATTATCCCAAAAACTTGTGACGAAATATAAAGTAATTAAAAGGACTGCGGTTTTTAAAAAATTGTTAAACCTAGAGAATCAACTAAACTATTGTCATGGCGTGACCCCAATCTTTATAATTAGTACCTTCAGAAGCGATTAGGTCTCATTAGGTACGGTATATATTTGGTGCTCTTTATATTACATTGATATTTATTTTTTCACAACACTCGCTGTATAAGAGGAGGGTCTACCTTTTTATTCTACTTCCGTCTGTAGCCTTGTTTTCCAACTATGTAAAGTACTTGTATCAGGTGTGTCTAATGGCATCGACTTATCCCTGAAATACTGTAAGGGTTTTGATTGGAAGACTAATGAATTAGAAAGCTTTTCTTATTTTAATACTTTTGCCTATTTCGGGACATTAGCTCGCTGATTAAGATAAATATATATATGTATATATATTTCCATGCATTTAGACTATACATATTTAAAACAACAAAAAACTTTTCCCCATATTATCAGTCTAAATTTCCATTGCATGACAAACTTCCTTCCAATTAGCGAAGTGCGTTTTGATATGCAGCCAAATGTACTCGTCCAAATAATCCTGTATGTTGATTGCGTGTGTTTTTCTCCCGGTATTTATAATGGCCATTTCCAAGAGTGCAGGAAACAAAGCGGAAAACAAAGTCTGCAACCATCCGAATGAAGTCGTCACGTACATGAACTGGCTGAACAATTTTGACTGATGTTCCCCCATCTTGCAGGGACGATATTTGCAGACAAAAATGCAAACGACCGTGGCCAGGAAAACGCTCCTTACTGATTCCATACTTATACGATGGCTTAAATTACCAAATATGGTCTACTGTTTTTTCTCGACAACTTATGCGAAAAGTATGTAACAGGCAGAAGGAAGCGTTTCCAACCATATAAAGTATATATATTTTTGATCAGGATGAATAGCCGAGTCGATCTGGCCATGTCCGTCTGTCCGTCCGAATGAACGTCGAGATCTCAAGAACTATTAAAGCTAACAAGTTGAGATTCAGCATGCAGACTCTAGAGACGCAAGTTTGTTTACCCATGTAGCCACGCCCACTCTAACGCCCATAAACCGGCAAAAAGTGTCAGTGTTGAAGTCTCTCCTTCGCACTTCCACTAGCTGAGTAACGGGTATCAGAAAGTCGGGGAATTCGACTATAGCGTTCTCTCTTGTTTTTATACCCGTTTCTCGTAGAGTAAAAGGGTATACTAGATTCGTTGAAAAGTATGTAACAGGCAGAAGGAAGCGTTTCCGACCATATAAAGTATATATATTCTTGATCAGGATCAATAGCCGAGTCGAACTGGCCATGTCCGTCTGTCCGTTCGTCTGTCCGTCCGTCTGTCTGTCCGTCCGTATGAACGCTGAGATCTCAGGAACTACTAAAGCTAGAAGGTTGAGATTAAGCACACAGACTCCAGAGACATAGACGCAGCGCAAGTTTGTCGATTCATGGAGTCACGCCCACTCTAACGTCCACCAACCGCCCAAAACTGCCACGCCCACACTTTTGAAAAATGTTTTGATATTTTTTCATTTTTATATTGGTCTTGTAAATTTCTATCGATTTGCAAAAAAACTTTTTGCCACGCCCACTCTAACGCCCACAAACCGCCAATAGCTGCCATGCCCAAACTTTTGAAAAATGTTTTGATATTTTTTCATATTTGTATTAGTCTTGTAAATTTCTATCTATTTGCCAAAAAAACTTTTGGCCACGCCCACTCTAACGCCCACAAACCGCCAAAAACTTCTTCGCACTTCCACTAGCTGAGTAACGGGTATCAGATAGTCGGGGAATAATATTGGGCCAAATTTTGCTTTGATTTTGAACGCCAACTCCACTCCGAGCCGTTTTCCACTCTGGTGCCGTGCGAAGTTTTCTTGTGGATGGCTGAGGTTTCAAGTAGGATTTCAAAATGCTTGTTGCACAGTTGTAGGCGCTTGCCATTTTCATACACTTTGCAGCTACTTTTGCACCCGGTTGCACCCACAATTCTTCCTAATCCGACTTTGGCTTGCTGTTATGCTGGGCTTTTTTCGCTTCACATGCAATGCCCAAAATATGTTCGGATTAGCAGGTATATCTTAAAATATGTTAGTATTTTTATTTTAAACCATCTTGTAAAGCGGAATTTGATTTATCGGTTTTTTATTCTGTTGTGATTGTCGGATCTGAATGAGTGGTAGACCAATGGAAACTATTATTGAAATAGCATACAAAGAATTTTTTAATGGCATAGGAAACATATTCTGAGGTTGTTGGTGGGGGTACAACGACACCGCATTTCATTTGTTAAAGTAATATAAATTTTATATAGTATTATGGTTTTTTTGTTTGATTTTAAAATATCTGTATGAAAATATGAATGAAAATATACATGTCTTAAGATCGTATTGGTTTTATATATATATTATATACTACCGTTACACTTGACATAACAAATGCTATACTCCTATACTGGACATATATGTATTTACAAGTCCAGTGAAACATAACAGTTGGGAGACCAGGAAACAAACTGTTTCTGCAAGCTTAAAGCAGTCCTACGGAGAAATGAAAAAGGGCAATATGGTGGGCAGACGGCTACTCTGCCCACCTTCCAACGACGACGGGCTGCTTTTAATTGTTTGGGAGACGGGCGATAAGGGATTCGAGTCGCTAAATATGTTTTAATTACGAATCCCTTTGCTCATTTTACCGCGCATCTTTGCGTTGGGCACACCCTGTTGCTTTTGTTGGAGATTTTTATTATTTACTTCAGTGCACTCTGACTAAAATTTTGGAAAAACACGGCGTACACTGGGGTAGGACAGGGCAGGACAAATACGAGGGCGCCATAATGAAAAATGGCGACGCGACTTTTCGCAGAAGTTCTGCTGTTGCTATTTTTGTTCCTGTCTTCTACAGCTGCCACCCATTGAGCGCACTTCATAAACGCGCTCGAGTGCAAAAGGAATGGTGGCGGGAAAGGGTGCGGGGACGTAGGTCGTTCCTGCTTAAGTTTTTTAACTTTATTTCTGAGTTTCAATTGAATTCTCATGGAGCAAACCACTCGTTGCCTGCCTGCACACCCAACAAATTAACAATTGTTTTTAAGCTCTGCGGGGATTAAGATCCAAGTCGACGGGTTCAAGTTGTGCTGGTACACACGCGACTCTGAGCCTAGCCAGTGGCAGGTGGGGGCACCAGTTGCAGTGGTTTAGCCTGTTGCTCGACAAATTGCTTGGAAAATGCAATGAAAGAAGATTTACTTGACTGCCTTGGTACTACAGCGCCTGGTTCTAGTGCCAGGTAAGGAGTGTGCAAAGCATTAGAAGTGGGCCCACGAACAAAGGGAAGTGGATCGTAATTTGTGAACCGTGATGACTCACCTCTACAGTCTGCTTTAACGCAGTTTCGTTTCGATAATGTAGGACACTTTGTATTAGCTTGCGTTATTAAACAAGATTTGTTTTTTACTCTCAGCGAATCTCATCGGTATCGATACAATCCACCACCAGACGCTTTCCGGTCAGGAAATGGATCAAATGAACGAGCACCAACTGGACAAGGTAGCCAACAACGTTAGCGTCTTCTACCGCGTTTCGCCACGCCACAAACTGGAGATAGTCAAGTCCTTGCAGCGCAGTGGCAACATAGTCGGCATGACTGGCGACGGGGTGAATGACGGAGTGGCTCTGAAGAAGGCGGACATCGGCATAGCTATGGGCAAGAACGGGACAGATGTGTGTAAAGAGGCGGCTGATATGATTCTGGTCAATGACGATTTCCACACTATAATGTAAGCGGATTACTTAATCAGTTCAGTTTTGCCTAATTTTCTCTTCCTGCAGCGCCGCCATCGAGGAGGGCAAGGGCATCTTTTACAACATTCGAAACTTCGTGCGCTTTCAGCTAAGCACATCAATAGCTGCCCTGGCCCTGATTGCCCTGGCTACTCTGATGGACATTGCTAACCCTCTGAATGCCATGCAGATTTTGTGGATCAACATCATAATGGACGGCCCGCCCGCACAGTCTCTGGGTGTGGAGCCCGTCGACCACGATGTGCTCAAACAGAAGCCACGGAATGTGAAACAACCGATGATCACAAAGTCTGTGGTGGTGAACGTTCTGCTTAGTGCCAGCATAATTGTACTGGGCACGCTGTGGGTGTTCCAGCGTGAGATGGCCGACGGAACGCTGGGAAAGACCAAACGGGACACGACAATGACCTTTACTTGTTTCGTGTTTTTCGACATGTTTAATGCCCTATCTTGCCGCTCGCAGACAAAAAGTGTCTTCACCATCGGACTCACTACCAATCGGATGTTCTTGCTGGCCGTCGCCTTTTCGATCATTGGTCAAATGCTCGTTGTCTACTTTCCGCCGCTGCAAATGGTTTTCCAGACGGAAGCACTTACGCCGTATGACATATTCTTCCTGGTCTCCCTAACCTCCTCTGTGCTGGTTGTTTCAGAGATAAAGAAATGGTTCGAGCGTACCATGGAGCGCAAGATGTACAGCTCCCGCACCGAGCTAGATTTTGTATGACAAAACGCAAGCGCTAGAGAAGATTTGCACCCCAAAGCCGAGTAAATTAAATAACTAACAAAAAAATCAATAAAAAAGTAAAACTATGCCAAAACAAGCGAGGAGCGCGGCGAAGTAAAGTCAGAGAGTTGCAAAAGCCGAAACAAGAGCTATGAAGCAAGGATGTGTGTGTTTAATTTTACACTTGACTTGACCAGTTAAAAAAATTTAATTGTCATTGTGGGTTTTCAATCAGGTTGCGCAGCAGAGATTTTCATAGATTTGAACTAAGATTCAAGGTTTGTTCTGAGCTCTGTAATTTTTGAATTGTTTTATAAATAGCAAAGAGTTTGGTTTTATTTTGATGTATTTACTATGTATGTAGCCGTATATTACTATACTTTTTTATGATTTAGTTATTCACACATGGTCACGTATTAAAAAGAAAGCGTACAATTTATTTGTTCTTTAATGGGCTGCAAAACTACTTTTTCTTTACCTTTATTTATATTTTATCTTTAAGTGCTTCTCTAGTTTCTTATGCTCATCGCGCAATTTGAGTCAATACGAAGTGTTTATTAATCTACAAAAAGGTCGGCGAAAACAGTTTAATGTGATATTATGTTAAGCACATAAACCATATCATCCCACTAGTGTGCAGAATGCAAATTTTTTTTGTTTATTTGCATCTAAGCTTTGGAAAATAATTATTACAGTTTTGAAAAATAAAACTTTAACTCTGAAGAAATTTGTGAAATTTAATTAATGATAATAGATATAACGTACTTTTCCCCACAGCTAAGCAACCGGATTATAAATCGAGTGAACACCTACTTCGAGTATGTTCACCTGGAAAATGCAATACCACTATGTCACAGTAAACATACAAAAACTAAAACGGAAGCGAGTCAAAAAAAGGCATGAAATGGACAAAACTAAGCGAGGCGTAGTAGAGTAAAACATGGTTTTTTTGGTATTATTGATCAATAATTTATTCGGTATTTGAAAAGCAAGCATTCAATTTGTGTGAAATTGAGGCAAATCAAAACTCTAGCGTGCTAAAAAAAAAAATGGACAGTCAAGATGGACATAATAGCGTCAAAAACGCTATTATTTACTGTGGGTGTTAATTTGACGCTTTGGTATATAAATTGATAATTAATCGGATTACCAAAACGGAATAATACACCAACCATATGAAAAATTTTACAAAGCAAAGGCACCACATTTACTCGAATGTAAAGCAATTTTCGGTCATATATTTAAATAAAAAATAAATGTAGATAAATGCATGGAAATTTGTTTAATTCTGTTGTTTCACGTTTAAATTGAACTCTGATACAATAACTAAGTAAACGGCAACAAAAGTATACAAGTATAACTTATCAAAAAATGACAGATTGTAATCAAAAGTATACGTCTCAACAACTAATCAATGCATTTTGAAAAAAAAATTCGGATATTACCGAAACTTATAAATAAACATTTTAAATATCATTAATAACATAATTCATATCATACCAACTCAGAGTTCACTGTTGCACTGGAAGCATATCACAATTTGTCCATGTTTTTATATCCGTTATTCGTAGAGAAAGAGATAATACTTGATTCGTAAAATGTTAACCCTATTTAAGTATGTATATTCTTGATCAAGACCACTATCCGACTCTTGCCATGCCTGTCCGTCAGTAAGTCTGTTCGCATGAACGTAGAAATCTCAGCAACTACAAAGATGAGATTAGGCATGCAGTTCCTTGAGACGCCAACCCTTGAAAAGTATTTTAGTATTTTAAGTCTTGTCCATTTCTATCGATATGCAAACAAAATTTCGGCCACGCATACAAAGCGCAAGCAATTCTCACTCCCGCAATTTTCAAAAAATGTTTGAGTCTTATTTATGATTCTAGACAAATTCTGTCGATATTTCAACACATTTTTGAAATATATTCCTCGTTCTCCCACTAGTTGGTTGAGTAACGGGTAACTATTATCCGAGGAATTCGATTATTGCGTTCTCTTTTTTTTATCCGAACGAGCTTACTAATTCAACATATTTCACACACTTCAATCTTTGCTGAAAGCTATTTGTTCTCACACCGCTGATCGTATTTAAAGGACCAATTATTAAAGAACTAATTTGATCACACATTAAGTTCTGCTTACGCTCGAAAAAAAAGCACTCATATATAACGGCAAAAAAAAAATAGGAAAAATGAAAAACCTTGCAAATACAAAAAAAAAAAGGAAAACTAATTTATAAAAACAACTCCTTAAACAGGGCCAGCCATTGAAGGCTACCATACCAAGCTAATAATACCAGCGCATTAAAGCATACTAAAAGTACATAAGCAGAAAACCAGAGACACACATACCCACACATGTTCACCCACATTTCATCCACAATGGTAACAATAATTAGAAAATTAAGCGTATTTATATAGAGTAAAAAAATATGAATGTCTAGAGGAATAAATAAATTGCACCAAATAATATGAATATATTAGTCAAAGCAGGTATACATTAATTTTTGAAATTTAAAATACACTTTACGCAATGTTCTGTGTAAGGCAAAGTCCGAAATTAGAATTATATTAAATGATGATACTAAACGAATTCATAACCACAGAAATATTCATTGATCGTCTATTAATATATGTATGTATGTAAGTTTGAATGTCTAACTAGACCGCCTAATTTAGGAGCTCAAATAAATATGTTGCCTAATTTCAACATTACTAAAAATTATATTATTTTAAAGAAATGTACAACTGATGGCAAATGTACGAGTTCTTATAATTCTTTTCTAAAAAACGCTTAACCTATAAAAATTAACTATAACTATCTGTGCTATTAAATTTAAGCTATAATAAAAAAGTTCAATAGCAAGAGTAATGCAAGAATACATATATACTGATATCGAGATAATACTAAGAACTTTACCCTCAGAAATGACAAAGTAAATTGAACTATCCTCGTTTGAGTTTCACTTAAGCCATCTCCAAAAAGTTTATATCATTTTAAAAATTTTACCATATTGGGGCATAAAGTGAAGTATGCAGTGGTAACCATATATTTAATATTAATCTGCAGAATATCGTAAGTTTACTGAATATAATAAACTTTATGTAGTACATAATTTTTGAGCTCATTGTCTTTACTATTTTTTTTTAAATTGGTGTTTAGGCAGCACGATCTGCACCAATCGAAATAACTATACACCTATGCATATGAACCCTTAATAAATGAAATAAATGAATAAATAGAACGTTGCAGCTGTTTGTGACAGTAAAAGTGTCAGATTTGGTTCGCTTAAATTTGGAAGACAGAGATGCATTTTTTCTAGGTTTTGCAGAAATGTGCTATAAATCCTTAGAAATTTATTTTGGAATATCGATTAAAATTTTTATTCTTTCAGTCAGAAGCCTACAGCGCAGTTAAGAAATTGTTTACCATTTTTTCTATACATTATGGATCAGTATTAACAGCCGAGTCGATGTAGCTATGTCCATCTGGGCGTCCGCCCGTCGATCCGTTCCTACGCAATGTAGTCCCTCAGCCTTAAAGCTATCTGTATGAGATCTGTCCAAAAGTTATGTTTTTTAGCAGGTTGTATAAATTGTATAAATAGTATAAATTGGAAATGACCACTTTATCATATAGCTACCCTAGGAATCGGAAATTGAAAGGGTCGATAGATACTTATCCGGAATAAGCCAGTTGAACTGTTCGTGCAAGGATATTTTTGACTCCACTTTTGAATACACGTGGTCTTTTGCAATTACAATTACGATTTGATTTTATTTCTGCCGCGGATTTTTTTTTACCATCAGACACGTTTGGAGTTTCGCTGGCGGCGCTTTTAAAAATAAATAATGTGGTCTGCGATTGCACAAATAATTATTATTTAATAAAAGATTCAGTTAAACTTTAATACATGCATATAGATTGCATTCTTTAGTTTTAAATAAGCTCGGGTATCCGCAGACTGCCATTGTTTTAAACACCTATTTTTATGGACAAAGACCATAATTTTGGGCGTGGCAGTTTGGGCGATTTGTGGGCGTAAAGAGTGGGGGTGCAAAAAGTTGTTTGACAAAAATATATGTATATTGAAATTTACAAGACTAATAAATAAATAAAAAAATATCAACACAATTTTCTAAAGTGTAGGCGCGGCAACTTTTGGCGATTTAGGCGTGGTAGTGTTCTGAAACAATCTTTTGCCAAGCTGTTAGCTCAAAAGCTTTAGACATTGCTCTACATTGTTGCTCTTTTGTGCTTGTCAATAGCCTCGGACCACTTGTCCGAGGGGTGCAACCGTGCCACTGTTCGATGTCCATGACATTATGGTTACAAGTATACTGCGAATGGCAAACGTTGCCGACGACTACTAATTGCAGAATAAGTTTGGAGGAGCTCCGCACCATTCTAACCGTGTAGGTCGGCACACCAAATCCGTCCACTCGTAGTGCGTCTAGAATCCAGTCCCAACACCCAATAATAACAGCTTTTCTAATGGCACGGGTGACTTTTACAATCCTGCTAGAGCGTTTACTGCAGACCGAGTTTGTTGGGTTAAACAGGAACCGGTACAGGCTTTCTTCGTAAATGACATTGTGTTCCTTACGTATTACTTGCAAAGTAAAAGGGTAGACTAGATTTGTTAAATGAAGCGTTTCCAACTAACGTATTTTCCTGGCCGCACATACTTTTTATCGAATCTACTAAACCGTTTTACTCTATACGTAACAGCTCTCATGCTTTGCTTCCGAACGATACCAAGAACGGCCACCTTAAAGCTTAAAAAACTGCCACGCTGAGAAAAAGTTAAAATTTGTTTTTGATTTATCATATGACGTTCCTTTCTTTCCATTTGTCAAAAGAATTCCGAAATCTCTTTCTCGCACTCACATTATCTAAGTAACAGGTATTTAATACCTGTTTGATTAAAATGCAGTCTGACCCACAATATTAGTTAAATTACAATACAGAGCATTAAAATAACCAGAAAATTAACCAAAATTAGTTTTTCTAATTTCAAAATAGGTGAAATTAAGTATTAAATAAGTTTTAGTGGCCAGAGATTTTTTTCGAGGGAACATTACTCCCTGGTAGGTCAGACGATTTTTTAGCGAGGGTAGGCCCGATGGTCTTAGTTTGGTAGATGACGCTCTGGATACCTCCGTAATGAAATAAATAGTTTCGATTCAATAAGTCCTTATATTTAGCGTATTGATGTGACCATCCACACGCACAGTATTCAAGAACAAAATAAATATATGTACATATGTATATGTGTTTCATGGTGTAGGGCTCCTGTAATTCCTTTGACTAGCGCATGACGAGTTTAAGACGCCCTTTACCTTACTAACAATGAGATCGTCAAGGTATACATTGTGGTTGAATAAAGATCTGTTACGGAATTGATGCATTCAAAGTCTCACGTCCCATTGGATGTTTATAAACATCTCAACACTCTTTTAGAAATACCAGAATATATGTATATAAACCAGTTTGTGATTGAATTTTTTGTTAACATGGCCGAGAATTTTAAAAGTATATGTTTTTATAAAGCCATAAAGCTTTAAAGTTTTTAGGAACACACGTTCGGGACAGAACGAAGGAAATCTGAGTTGCTTGAGGATTTTAAAAAACATCATCTCTATTGATTAGGGGCATAAATATACAGTTAGCACGAGGAATTGTCGAATCTAACAGACGAATACAAAGGAAAAAACATTTGCCAAATAGATTTGCAATTCAGACTCATTAGAAAAGGAAACAGTGTGATGATGAAGAAAGGATGGAAATTGTTAAGATTTTCTTTTGAAATTGATACATGCGCAACATGCACTCCACTGACTAATGATGATGATACTTGAATGTATGTATGTAGCTGGTAGATGTATCCAGGTAGCCTGGAATACAGTTTTGGTTTCCACAGAAAACATACTGTTCATCACAAAATGCAATTTTGAAACCAGCAACAAAATATTGTTTTTTGAGTATATTTCAAACGGATGTGAGCATCCTTCATCGCCCTCACACCTTCACTAGTTGAGTATCGGGTATCTTATAGTCGAGGAAATTTTCTATAGCAATCTATCATTTTATTTCTTGATAGTTTATACTTTTGGAAGGGCCAAATCCAAAATTATTGGTAAGCTAAGAAGGCCAAGCCTTTGATTTAGTTACATATATTATATGTATATTTTAGTCGACCTTGTACATTAAATACATTGTTTGTTTTAGCTTTTTTCGTATTGGCGAGAGATGAATGGCAACAGCCAAAAGTCGCTGGCGGACGATATGGCCTCGCCGCCTTACGGCAAGGAGGTGCTGATTGGAAACTGGGCGGAGCGTCGCTACGCTGTTGAGGAGCAAAGCAATGCCATCCTGCCAGGACTCCGGGTGAGTGGATGCGAGCTCCATAGGTCGCTCTGCCAAGACACATACACTACTGCACCCTTCGTTGGCGCGGAGACAGTATCCTTGTTCGTGGATCATCGCAAGTTGGCTTATCAGAACTTTATAAGGAACAGGCAATCTTGCTTGAACCTGGTGGACGATGAGCTACTCAAAAGGAACTTCACAACCACCAACACCCTGGAGTTTCAGGAGATTCCTCGACTGCGTCTTATACATGCGAATGGGGAAAAGGACAAAAGCGGTCCTCCGAAGCAACCGGCGGACGTGGACAGACTGCAGACTTTCGGCAATCTCACGAAGACACATAACTACCTCTTTCGGTTCAAGTGTAAGCAAATTCTGGAGGAGATCAGCAACATGCAGACCACCTACTCCGCCAGCTTTAACCGCCCATGGGAAAAAAAATCCATCTTTGAATTTGGTCCAGACTACGACGGAGTCGTAAAGTTTGACTTGACGTGCTAGCTACCATAACTATCTTTTCTCCTCAGATTACGTATGGGAATCTACAATTACCCTAAATAAAAATTGCAAGCGTGTTCCCAAAAAAACTCATTCCCTATATTACAAGATTCAATTTATTTCAAATCATTTTCTTGTATAATAATATGGGTTCGTATTTTAGTAGTTCTATATTTTGGATGCCAGAAATTCTTTGAATTTTTTTGTTGCACTCGTCGTAGCATTGATTTTTTCCATTTTCATATTTGGTGAGCTATTTTAAATTGGTTTCTTCTTTCTTTTCGAAATTAGTAAGTTCATAGATGTTTACAATACTTTTGCGTTTACCATTTTTTTTTGTTTGTTACAGAATATATATTTAAATGTTAATTAATTATTACAAAAAGTAAAATGTACGACATTAAACTAGACGACGCAAGATTTTGCATAAGTTTACTTGCTTAAATATTTAATTTTTGACGCGGTAATATTTGCTTGCCTTAAAATCTTATTTATTTTTTGTGAGTTCGATTAATTTTGGACTGCCATGATAGGATTCTTTTTGTGTTTTTCTTCATTTTTTGGCTGACTATTAAGTTTAAAATGATGCTTAAAATCTAAACCAATGGAAGTTGTGTGGGGGTGAGTGTGTGGTGGATAATGTTAGTGTGTAATTTGGTGGTAGTTGCGTGTCCCATGGTGTTTCCTTTTTGTATGTGTAATCTTCGGGATTACTTATAGTTTGGCTAGTGTAATGAATTTTCTGGATATATGTTTGCATATATTGTGCTTTTATTTGCTTATAACAATTATAATTTTGAATTTAATGTTTTTTTGGAGTTAATAGTTTTTATTTTCATGTGAACTTTCCTTATTCATTTTTCGTTTTCCTTCTAAAATTTTACTTTTCGATCAGGCTCAAAGTTGCTTATCGCTTTTTGGATGTCCTCTTTTCTTTCATTTAATTTTTGCTTACTTTAAAGACCTAGAGTATTTACTTGTATTATTCCTTAATTTGTATGTAAAAAATGATGCTTATACATTTGGCTTAAATTTAATTTTTGGTTTTGGTCGCTCCGAAAAATGGAATTAAACGTGAATTGTCTTTAAATAGTTGCCCAGACTTGAGTATACATTGTTTTATGCAATCAATTTTGCAATGACCGAGATTAGTGTTTTTCCGAGAATTTTATTTGAAATTTCGCCGAGAAGGTATACATCAATATATTTATAATTTCGATGTGTTACTTGTATCAATGCCAGTAGTTTAGTCACCATTTCTTTTTCAGATTTTGATATCTAAAGACTTCGGTTTTCGATTGAAAACAAGTTTTTGTTGCCAAACTTTTATTCGTAAGGTTCAATGTTTTCTTTTTAAGTTCCTCTCTAGATTGTAATGTAGAATATGTTTTCTGAATAGTTTAGAGAAACATTTATTTTTATGCAAATTTGTATATGGTATGTCATGAACCTCATTTTTGATTCAGCCGAAATGAATATGATTTAAGCATTCGAAATATTTGCCAGGGGTGTTATATCTTATGAAAATCCTATCCGTTTGTTCCGGTTGTTGTAGTTGGAAGTGTAAAACTAAATCAACAATTTAACTATCAAAATATGATTGGTTTAGATTATTAAATTATACTGAAAATTGTACAAAATGCGAACAAAATTTTTACATCATGTGTTGGTATTGATGTCGGTAAGCCAGTTTTATTGTTTAGGTGCAATCTGTTTTTATTATTTTTGTACCAATTAATTCAATTTTTACCAGGAAAGTGAGATTTTTGTTCTAGTTTGTTTCTTGTAATATAAAAAAGAGTTATATTCGTTTATTTTGATTTTCACTGCATAGATTTTGTATTTATATGTATAACTTGGTTTATACATTTTATCGATTCAAAATGATACAAACTCAAATATTAAAATGCTTAACAACTTTTAGCTATTGTTACTTCTGCTCTCGGTTTTACATTTGCCTTTTTAAAAAATATATGTATATAGGTATTTACCTTTTTTTGCTTTACGTTTGTGGTATACTTAAAATTCCCTCTGTCGCTATTTCGGTATTCATTTTTGATTCGGTTCAATCGGCTTTGTATCTTGCTATCCGCCATCATAACTTCTATTCTCATCTTCTGCTGCTTTTCTATTATTTTTCAATTGGGTTATGTTGTTCCTGTCTGTTGTATAAAAGTCGGTCGATAAGAAAAATGTATTATTATTGTACTATGGTTGCTGCTGCGGTATCCGTTGCATTTGTTGTATATCTTGTAAATTAAAAGATTTGTTCGGTTTATTGTTATTTACTTGTATCAAGCTATTGGCTATTGGCTGGCCCAGGGCAGGTACTCGTCCTGATCCTGGTAGTATAGTATCACTATTGCTTCGTTTGATTCTATTTTGGTTTTGATTCGGCTTAAGGTTTTGATTAAAAAGTTTGCTGTTAGTCCTCACTGAAATTCTCACTTTCTGATAAAAATAAATTAAAGTTTGTTCTGGGTGTTTCACAAAAACGTAATCGGCTATGGTAGCAGTGGTTAGTATTTCTGAATGGATATGTCGTTTTCAGCTGATTAACTCATAGCGAACATTTTTTAAACTCGATCGTACCTTCTTCATTCAGCTGAACGACTGTCGTTCTTGTGGTGATCGGGGATCTGTAATCTTCGTTTTCTTGTTGCATTAGCTATTTGTTAGCAAAATTAGTGAAATAATTGATTTACTTACGTTGGTACTATTGCATTTGCAGTTGCAGTTTGTGATTGCTTATGTACAGTTTCAGTTGAGTTACAATTAACAATAAGTGCATTCGTGCTCGCTTTCGGGGCGGACGCTGATATTTGCATAAATAAAATTTGTTTCTATTGACACTGCTCAGTTAGTATTTCTATGGTAGTTATTAAATTGTAGTCCCTGTCAATCGTTCATAATAATTACAAACGTATATATAAAAGTAATTCCAACATAACAAATTGTGTTCGGTTCTTTCTTTAATCTGATCCATCCATGGGGATATTGAACTTATCGTATTTCATCGATTCTGATGATTGGGTATCTCTCCTTCGCTCGCAGGCAAGCGAACGTTTTAAAATTAGTTTTTCAGTTGCATACTTTACTATACACTTAATGGAATACACTTTAATGTCTGTAAGTAAATGTTACTATATATTCTCCTTTTAGTTTGTTTTTCGGCGTTTTCGTCGACTTTTACTATTTTTTTTGCTGTTTTTCTCAGTTGTATGCTGTCTGATTGGTTTATTTTAGTACCACGGCTTGTGTTTGCTGACATTCTGTTTCCTATTTATTTAAGAGCTGTATTTACTTGTTTCGTTTGCTTGTAAAATTTCTGTAAAATATTTTCGGTACTATTTCTTTTGGTTTGTGGTTTGTTCCTGTTGCAAAAACAACTTCGTATATAATATAAATAATATATTTGATTTCTGTTTGCAATAAATTACTTGTTCTATGGGCACATGGTGTATATTGCAAAAAGTGAACGTACTCATAGGCATAGAATGAGTTTGGGGCCATTGCCTTACAAATTTAAAACGATGACTTTACAAGTGGTTCTTGCTTTTCGCCGAGATTCCAACAGAACTTCACTTTAATTGTTCGCTAGAAGTTTTAGCTATATGATTAGGTTGCGTATCTTTTCTTGATCTTTACAGCTTACTTTAAAAAAAGAGTAATTTTGTCACCACTTTTAGGACACTGAATACACTACTTTCTATGCCTTGTTCGTTCAGATTTTTTGCAATAATTTCAATATAGAGTTTTTATCAATATCGCCATAGGCGTAGTTAACAACTAACGAGGCTATTGTTGTTTTGTTTTGGATTTCATTTCGTCATTTTAATTCACTTTTAAGCCAAAAACAAGGTGTGGTTGAATTTCTGTGATCTGTTATTAGTTTTTTAACTGGCTTTCAATACAATAAAAGTGTGTAATTCCTTCTATTTACGCATCTTGCTGCTGTCACAAACTTTTAAGGGTTACGTTAAATATAAGTAGATATTTCGTATATATATAGAGAGTATGCCTTAAATAGGTTTAAAAATATAATACACCATACATATAATTTAAGAGTTTAGGGTTTTCCATATGCTATAAGCTATTTTCTTTGTTTTTTGTAATTGTTTTATTTTTGCTTTTAATTTTCCTTTTGCTTTTGAACTTGATTTATATTATTTATTATTTTGAGTGACATCAACCCATTTTCTTGATAAATAATCGCTTCCCTTTTGGATATTTGGTAATTGAACTAAAAATATTTTTGTAACTCGAAATGAATCCGTAAGCTTTGTGGTTACAATCCTTACAATCTCAAATCAAATCAAAAAGATGTTGAATGGGCTTTTGTATGTTTTTAGATATTATAATTTTAAATTCTCATCAAGTTCTCAATCATAATCAATTTTATTTTAATTCCTACCGTTGCTATTTCAATGTGTATTTGTCTATTTTTTTTAAATCTTGTTTGTTAGCTGATTCTCTTGAATTATATTTTGTTTGTTGGATGCTTTTATGCTTGGTGGTTGACTTAAAAACTATTATCACTATTGCAAAATGCTGTACTCAATTATAATGCATTCGCTTCTGGAAATTTTGGGATGAAGGACTGTGTTTTCCTTAGATTACACTGCCCTAACTATCCCTAACAGTTTTTGTGTTGAGTTTGCTTCATTGATGTTTGCATGTTGGTTGTGGGCATTTTTTATTAATATTGCTTGTATCTGGTATTAAGCTTGGTATGTATTTTCTGAGTCGGAAATGTAAGCTGGCAATGTAAGCCTGAAAAGTAATCACTTTTGAATTATTCTCAAATATTATCCTGACGTTTATATTTATTATTTATTGGTATTATAATTTGTTTAATTTTTAAGAAGAAAGGATTTTTCATGTGTTCTTTACTTTGGTTGTTCGTTTTGGATTTTCAGGGTGCCATGATTTCGTATCAAAACGCAGAGTCTAGATAAATTTACTTTTGTCATGTCTGATTTTTCTTTGTCGATTTTGATGTGCCAAGTTTAATATTTTTCCTTGCCTCCGTTATCTTGAGTGATTGTGTTTCTTGGGATTGCAATATGGTTACATGTTACTTAGGTTTAATAATTATGGCTCTTTGATACTGCACTTAAAATTTCTGCTATAAAAATTACTTGTATTTGTACTCTTGGTTATTTAAATTGGGCTATTGTTTTTTGTTAGGTATGCTTGTAACATTGATTGGTTTTCCTATCTCTTTCTCAGTTATTATCTGTAGCATTTATCTCCTTCGACGGTTAATCCGGGATTTACATTAATATGGTTCTGTTTTGGTCTGGTCTATTCGGGTTGTCAAGTTTTAGCCCCTTTGTCATTCTAGGCTTGAGTCATCTCAAATATTTCCCCATCTTACACATTCTCATATAGCTTAGAATGCCATTTCTATGTTTGTCACGGCCGGTGTGGTCTTCGGTCTTTACTGACTGATGCTTCTTAGAAGAATTCTAAGAGCATGTTCCACTGAAGCAGTTGGTGTACTTCATTGTGCAGCTTTCTTATAACTCATGTTTTCTATTTAGTTTGGTTAGCAACTATTAAAATAAATAAACAATACAAAAACCAACCAATGATGTAAATAAAATCCAAATTATATTTTAAAATAAGAAATTGGAAAAATATCGCAATTTACAGAACATGGTAGAACAATTTGTAGTCCCGGGATGTTCTGCAAAATGATTTTGGAGCATTTAAAATTTTGTTCTTAGTCTCTGTCTTTATGCTAGATTTTGTTCCGCCTAAATTTATGATTTTATTTTTGATTAAGAGTATGCTTTAAATTTTGCGTTAATGCCTAAAATGTACAAAAGTTTTACGTTTAGGTTTGTTTTTAATTTGCATTTATCACAGCGACATTCAGTCTAAATTTTGCTTTTATTGGAATTATAGCATAATTTGCCATAATTTTCTTTGATATAAACGTTCTCATAAACATTTTAATTTTTTTTTAACTAAAACTAAAAATAATTTTGATTTAAAGCCAAAAGGTTCTTGTGTGTTTTCGTCGTATTTTCATTTCATCGATTTTACATTTTCGATTTTTTTAAAGCCGAAAGGATTAATAAAATTTTGTCTAAAAGGCCTAAAGGTTTGCTACAGCTTAGAGTTAAACATTGTGTTTTTATTGCAAATCATGCTGATAATTCTGATCAAGTCCGTTTTGTCTAATTCCAATAAAAGCCACCATATTGGGTTCCATATCAAGTTTTGGATGTTAGTTGCCTGTGCCGGAGCATGCAATATTTTTGTAGTATTCGTATTGATCCGCTCTCAATTTTAGTTTAGATGTGCAAATTTTATAGGCCTAAAAAGTGATTTTAAAATTTTGACTAAATTTACCGTAATTGTAGGCGTTATTTTATACTTTACAATGTCAAACAATTTGATCAAACTTTTAATAAAACTTTTGCTGGTAGATTTACATTTAATATTTGCCAAAACATTCTATGTACAATTTTGAATAAACCATTCTTGCCGAAACTTTTGCAGCGACACTCGTATCACAAAAACCAGACGTTTGCCCAAGCCGAAAAGTCGTAGATTTGTATAATGCCAGAATTTTCTGAGTTGCCCCTTTAAGAAAGGAAATCATAAGAAATAGACCTCGGGAAGGATAAAGGGAAATAAAAAAAATGGCAAAATAAAGTTTGATAAATCATATAGTTGTTTTATTGAAATAATTAAATAAAATATCCAAACATAATTGATAAACTTTAAATTTAAAACAGTGAAAACAAATCGTATTCGGAGCACTTGCTTTGATTGCAATAGAAACTTAATTGACTAATTATTAAATTTATAAAATAATGAGTAGATACTTGATAAGGTGAAACGCCTAACTGAATATATACATAAAATATGTATACTTCTACATAAATATATATACTTTTACACAAAATATGTATACTTTTTAGGAAACATATTCTAAATATCAATTACAGTTATAAATGCTTTGACGGTACATTGGAAAATTTGTTAAGAAACTAAATTTGTCGGTTATATCCACACAGTTGGCAGGGGAGGAACTTAGATGGTGGGGATCGGGTCTTCAATACGGTAGGTTATACTGAGTAAAGGTTGGAGGATTGGTACGTGTTTATTCATAATATTTTGACTATTAATTATGTTTGTGTATGGCACCTGAAGAGTCACTTTCGAATTTGCCTGCTTGCTAAACAAGATGTTCCAGCTTATTCCTTTTGTCTGCCTTGTGTGTGCAACAGTGTGGACATATTTGGGTTAAACGTATGCATGCCTAATTACTAAATAAAAACTCAACATAAATTACACATAATTAGTTGGGGAAGACAACAAATGAATCCTAGGTCAATTTACTTAAGGTTTTATAACATATTCTTGATTTATCGTATCATTAAATTGCATTCCAGTATTCATCTAAACACTTTAAAAATCACATATCAATTGAAATGAAAAAGAAATTTCTAATCAGAGTTTGGTGGTCTTGGCGGATCCCCTTGGCTTAGCCAAGCTGTTCACCCAGCGTAATTCGATCAATCATACTTATAAACAAAAACTCCAATACATCGAAATATCTAAAGTATAGAGCTAAAATTTAGATGCTGCTACGAAAATTTATAATTCAGCGCCAACGTCTTCGTATCCCCATCTTCTTTTTTCCCATCAGCTGCCCTTTCTATCACGTCACATGTCACTCATTGTATCGGAGCTATCGTAGTATTACGCCTAATTCGTATATCCTCGATCGATTGTATCCAAAATAAAGGGTTACGAAATTCGACTTTTCTTAAGTGTCCATGTGTTTGTGTGTATATAAATATTTTATGTATTTGTAGTCTTAAAAGTTGTTGGGGTACTAAAACAAATAGAAATCGTATAACGTTGTGTTTTGGCTCTCGTTTCTCCTTTATTCTTCTCATTACTTCTCTTACACATTCCCCATTTGCATTTCATGTTCATGGTTTATATCAAAGGAGTTTAGAGTCCTTTTCAAAAAGACTAGTACTCGTCCTGTTTGCGTTCTGTTCAGCTCCTCTCGGTTCGTTTGTTTGCCATTGCCAAACTGTATTTTGTGGTTTTAAGATTAGTTTTAAAAACTAGGAGAATTTGTTTTGCGTCTAATACTAAAAAACTAATCGAACCTAAGAAATATGGTGAATAGTTTGTGTTCCTCAACTTTGAATTCTCGCCTCCTGCTCTAGTCTCTCTTACTGATGACATCATAGAGATCCGAATATAGAGTGTATGTGTGGATGAATGGGAATCGCGTGTGATAGAGTTGGGGGCGGAGGCGCTACTCCGTTAGCCACGCCCGAGTGGCCTGGATGTGTTGGGTGACCCGGATGGACCGTATGAGGGGCCGGTGGCGGCGGCAGCGTGATCGAAAGCGTCACAGTCTGTGGCGCCGCAACTGGTGAGCCGTGGGCGGATGAGGGCGTGACCGCTGTAACAGTGGCGGCCGCTGCTGCAATGTGATGCGCGGACGACGTGGGAGGAGGTGGCGGCGGATGGTGTTGCTGCTGCGGTGCCGACGGCTGCTGTTGTTGTGCCCCAGTTGCTGCAGTGGTGGGATGTCACTGGGCCACCACAGAGGCAGAGCCATTCTGCTGAACCACCACGCCAGATGCCACCGTATTGGCCACCGTCACAGTTACGGGCGGAGTGGGTCCTCCGTTTGCGTGAGCCACGCTGGGCTGCTGGGCCTGCTGGGCCTGCTGCTGGTGTGCCTGGAAGGGATGCTGAAAGGGTGGTCCGTAGCACTGCGGAAAATAGAGCTCGTTCTTTACCACCGACTGCTGCACAACCGCGGCTGCCGCAGCGTTGGATGCTATACTGCGCACCGGAAGAATGTTGGCCTTGTTGTCTACTGTCGATGGGTTATTGTTGTTGAGGAACTGCTGGGCCGCCAGGCTCTTGGCATCGTTCATTAGGTGATTGGCCACCTGGGTGACAGCGTTGTTCTGCTGCTGCTGCTGCTGCTGTTGCTGTTGTTGCTGCTGCTGTTGCTGCTGTTGATGCTGCTGCTGTTGCTGTCGGCGCACCTTTGTGGTGTTGGGGTTCATGTGGTTGTCGATGTGCTTGGTAACCTCGTTCTCCGTAGCAAAGCGCCGACGGCAATTCGGCATCGGACAACAGAATGGACGATCACCCTGCGTGTGAAAGTAAATTGATGGATTAGAGCTCTGACTAGAGTAGTTCATCCAGGAACGATTTCTCAATTTCACGAAATTTTAGTACGATCTCGAAAAGGGCCAACTAATATAATTTATAGAATAATTTATAAAATAATATATAAAACAATCTTATTTTTTTTTTTTAAATTAAAATTGTGTTCTATGGTTTCTTTGTGATTTAGAAAAAGTTATAGAAGGATGTGAAAAAAGTTCAGTAAACTGTGCAAAATGTAAGTTTTCGAGGGTTTGATATACTTGTCTATAAGCATTAAGATCAACGAGGTCATTGAGGCTTACAATTTTGAAATTTTAAATTTGCGTTCTCCACTTAAATTGATTTTGAGAAATCGAGCCTAAGCAGACTAAGGCCAGGCTACAACTACCTGGTGGGTGCGCGTGTGTTGGTCCAGGATGGCCTTCTGACGGAAGTCCTTGCCGCACTGACCGCATTTGTACGGCTTTTCGCCGGTATGGATGCGCAAGTGCTGATTAAGAATAGTCCGCTGGCGGAAGAACCGTGGACAGTACATGCAGCCGAAGGGCTTCTCGTTGGTGTGGATACGCAGGTGCTGCGTGAGATGCGACTGCTGTCGGAAACGCTTCCCGCACTCCGGGCAGGGGTACGGCCGTGACTCAATGTGGATGCAACCGTGCTGCAACAGCGTTGTCTTTTGTTTAAACTCCTTGTCGCAGATGGGGCACCGTACGTAGAGCGGCATGTTTGCCGGTCTCACACCGATATGCTGCAGCACCTCGGGCAGTATCTTTTGGCCTGTGCGAGGATCTGATTAGAAGGTAGCCGCCTCCAAACGCGCCTGACAGGAGTACTCACCCTTGCCGTCCTTGAAGTAAGAGGGGTAGTGCATGCCACCGCTGCCATCAGGTGTTCCTTGGGAGTCCTCGTCGTGGTAGCCGCCGCCCGTGCCGGCGATATCACCCTTTGTGTCGTTGTCCTCGCCAGGGAAGGGTACATCCGAGGGCCATAGAGTCGGGTGCGGCCCGTTCTTGAAAATAAGGTGTGGCGAGACGTCTGTGTGGGGGACGTGTTGATCAGCAGTGTCACATGGAAGTAATCAAGCGAAAGAAAGGTACTGTTAGCAGCGCTTAAACTTGGCGCGCAGCCGAGATACAAATTATCGAAAGAAGTGCCTAGCTCTCAACTTGTTAACGGACGAATTTTTCTGGCTGCCGACTGGCTGAGACGATAGAAAAGTTGGAACCTTGCTCTCCTGAATTAAATTGTTTTCAAAGCTGTTCGCTTTCCGTCTTTACGCTCAGCGAGTCCACGTGCCAAATAGGTAATTCAATAGGGACAATTTCGATATTCGGCCAAAAAGTTCGCTTAATTGCATAGGGAACAAAATTTTGCAGGGAAATCGGGTGCCAAAAGGAATGAGATAAGCCAAGCTTGTGAATCAGCTGGCTAACCGGTGTCTGATCTAGCACTACTCCTATCTCATAAACTATTCGAATCTGTATCTGCATCTGCATCGGTATGTAATTTATCTGTATCTGTCGCTCGCCTTGGTGGGTGCGCACATGCTGATTGAGGATGGCTTTCTGGCGAAAGTGCTTGCCGCACTCGGGGCAGGCGAAGGGCTTCTCACCCGAATGGATGCGTATGTGCTGGTTGAGAATGGCGCGCTGCCGGAAGCTGCGCGAGCAATATGGGCAGGTGAAGGGCTTTTCGTTGGCATGGATGCGCAAATGCTGTGTAAGGTGCGACTGCTGGCGAAAGCGCTTGCCGCACTCGGAGCACGGGAAGGGACGTGCGTCCGTGTGGATGCGGTCATGCTGCAGCAACGTGCTCTTCTGCTTGAAGTCCTTGCCGCAGGTGAGGCACTTGAACAGCCGTAGATCGCTGTGAGGCTTGTTCTTGTGCGGGCGTCCTGGTCCGTTGCCCGTCCTTCCGCCGCTTGTCACGCCCACCGATCCTACTCCCGTGGCACCGCCTACTCCTCCGCTCCCATTGGCTCCCGCACCGCCTTCATTGGCATTGGTGTTCGCCGGTCCGGAGTTCTGCTGGCCGTTCTGCTGCGCCGGAAGCAGTTCGGGAAGCGCGTAGGCCTCACCCCCTCCGCCCCCACCGCCTCCGCCAGACTGTTCTATTGGCAAAACGCCCTTGTTAAGATAATGAAGCGGCGGGAAGCCAGGCGGTGCCAGCATCCCTCCTTGCGGTGCCGCGTGGCGGGGGGCATAATAGTCCGGAGTCTGAAAACTGTTGGCGGGGTCGCCTTGCGTTCCGCCATTTTGCTGGACGTGCGGGTTGCCCGACTCGCCCGCGTTGGATCCCGAGTGCTGGGGGTCATTGCTGCTTTGGCTTTGATTGGGAGTCGGGTTTTGCTGGTTGGCGAGCTATAAGAAGTTCAAAGACGTTAGTCAAGCCGTTGTTCAAATATGCAACTGAAAATAAAGCCTACCTGGTGGTTCATGGGGTCCTCGTCGCCTGCCCCGTTTGCTCGCTGCTGCTGCTGGACAGAAGGATACGGGCTTGAGGAAGGCGACACCTGTTGCTGGCGGCCATCGCCGCTGCCGTTGTCGCGGGCCTCCTGACCGCCAACCGGCGGACTTTGGGGCTGTCCCGCTGCCGCGGCCACAGCTGCCGCCTGGGCCGCTGCCTGCGCCGCGTTTTGCTGCTGTTGTTGCTGGGCGGTTAGGTGCTGCTGGGCCTGCTGCTGGATGTTAGGGTACATCTCGCTGCCCCACTGGGCGGGACTGGCACCTATGGCACCGGGGTTCCGTTCAGCGTCCTGCGAGTCCTTATAGAGCACGTATGGCTGGCCCGTGTCCTGGGTGATGCAGTACATAATCTGGCGCGGCACCTTCAATCCGGCTGCTATGCAAGCAGCAAAGGAAGCCGAAAAGTTGATGGCCATTGCTTGATTCACTGTTCAATTGGTAAGTGTTCAGGAAAGGGCTTCTGCTTTCTCAGATTATTAGTTGATTGTGCCTGTGGCTTGAATGGCGTTTTAAACTATTTCAAAGTCTCCCTTTAATCACTTCTGATGCACATTATAATGGGGTTTCTTGACTTTCTATGTGGGTCTTATCGCCACTGTGGTATCTGCTGGTTATTTGTTTCTTTTCATGTTGATTCAATTTTAAATTCCTTTCTTCTTAAGTGTTTCATTTATTTATTTAAGTTTATAAACTTCTTTTTTCTTTAAAATAAAATGTTACCCTCTCCTTTGTTGGTTTAAAATTGGTTTCAAAGATATTTTAATTGATGCGAATTTCCTTTGGTTCAACTGAAAGATAAAAGGTAATTATTCAAAGATGTATCAAGAAGATTGGTTCAATAGGTCCACAATTTCTATTAACCGCCAATAGAAAAATCAAGTATGTTGCTATGTGGTCGGTTGGCATGCAAAACACATCCAGCCAACTCCCAACCTAACTTCAAACCCACAAAAAGTGAAAAGACCGACGACACTAGCAAAAATGCCAGGCAAATTAAAAACAATGAAGATCACCAACGGCTGATTGGGAGGAGTGGCGCATAAATGCACACCGCATGCGAGCCAGGCGAGTTCCTCTCGCCTCCAAATTCCCCCAGTACCGCCTGAGTACCCTCAAAGCGACTGTCCACATGTTTCCTTCTTTGTTGTCATGCCTTGCCGGTCTGACTTGACTCACTTGTCTCCCTAGTTCTCGTGCCTTTCGTTTTTGGTTTCGGTTCGGTTTTATCTTTGTGCCGCGTTATTTTTGTTGTTTAACGGCGGTGACGGCGGCGTGCCAACTTTTTAATGCGGGATCAAGGTCTTGTAGAGCGTACGCCTCGCGCAACACAAGCAAAACGCAGACGCGGGTAGGGCGCAGACATACATGTATACCCCCATCACCCGCATAGTGCCTGTTGACTGATCCACCATGCCCCATTTCCACGGCTTTTGTATCAATGTATGATTTATCAATAGCCAAATAAACATTTTTCTTTTATATAAGGGTGCTAAAAGAAATCCCGGGACACTTACGGGCCATGTTAGTCTAAAACAAAAGTGTTTTGAGTTAAAATTGTTTCATTGTATACATTGTTAGAAAGAGACGTCAAAACTGCTTTACCAATTTCAAAAATTCTAAGCTCGCACTTGCGACCATATAGATTATATACATATAAGCTTGATTATCTGCCCGACCGTCACCCATCCGTTTCTACGAAAGGCAGTCGATCAGTTTTGAACAAATCTGCATAAATCTTTCTTTTTAAGTCGGAATCACTATACGATATAAGAGCTATTCTTATATACATAAAGGGTGCTATATACTGGGCCTAACTTTTATAGTTGCGAGATATCAACGTTCATACGGACGGGAAGCTGAAGGTTATTTAAAAACGTTTTTTGTATTGTTATATTTTTTAAAACAATAAAAGCTTTAGTTCCTATATACTATGTACTAAAAATTACTTTCCCTTTACTATTATTTTTATATTGATTTGTTCTCAATATTTTATTTTGAACGCTGTTCAAGAAAGTAATGAATTGATCGAAAGCGCAACCTAACTCCAGGTGGTGGAGACCCAACAATAAATTGGAAATCCACCATCGGGAATCGGCTATTGAGTAAAACGACGCCAAAAAGATCCAAGCTCCATTAAACTCAGGCAGGAGAGGCAGTCGGACTGGGCTCTCCAGCAATTGCACTTCGCGTGAAATGCATACGAAGTATGTACGTAGTACTGGTGCGCTGCTATTTGCGAGTTGCTGCGCTTCATTGGCAGAGCAACAGCATCTGCAATTTATGCGTTCCTTGTCGTCTCTGGTCGTCTTCCATTTCGATTCCTCGTTACACTATCCATAAGCTCTTAATGTTTTGTTGGCGGAATTGCCTGGCTTACAATCGGTTCTCTAGAGATAAAATTGGTTTAGAAAATAGCCTTCCCATTTCTTGATCTGTTATTTATCAAGGCTGAAATTATAAATTACATGGATTAAGCTCATAGAAGAAATTTTGGGAGACAGATGTGTTTTGTACATCGTAAAACATTAGAGTCTCTAGTAATAACTAGATCTTAGAAGTTCGAGGAAAGCTCAAAAAATCAGGAAGTATTATTTTATCGTGAAAGAAATAGTTGTCTTGCATATAGTTGTTCTTATATAGTGAAATATGGTATTGAAAAGGGTTTGAAATTTGTAGAAAAATCCCAAATGTTTCCTTCATTATATATAGCATATGTTCAGGACTTAAGGTGCAACTAAAACTTAACAATTATATATCTAAACAAGATTAATTATACAACTTGAGCCGCTCGTTCTGAGCGTTTTTTATTATCCAATATCTTTTCCTTAAAAGGGACCCAAATTATATATGTACATATAGTGTTCGACATGTCACGCACCGAAACTGCGTCTTGCCCTGAAGCATTCATTAAAGAAGAAAAACATGAGAGTCAAAAGAACTGCGAAGGAAAAATTTCAACACCGACAGTTGGAGGCGGTTTGTGGGCGTTAGAGTGGGCGTGCCAGCATGGGCTGCTTCAAGCTTGCGCTGCATCTATGTTTCTGAAGGCTGTATGCTTAACCTCAACTTACTAGCTTTTATAGTTCCTGAGATCTCGACGTTCCTTTTTGAAAAGATAATAACTAATTTCAGAAAATACGGCATATCTCTGGAATTGAAACGACTTCTACAGCTACTGACCTTATTATACGCCTATTATATGCCTGTAACCCTCAAATTTTTAATAACTTTTTATTTAGTGAGATCTGAAAAAGTTTTTAATATAATTTTTGTAAATATATCTGACCGTGCAACGCCAAAATTATAAGATTTTCAGTACCAATACGAAATACTTCCGTGTCCATCCCCAGGTCCTTACACAACAATAATTATTAGTTTTAGATGCATATAAATCTAATTTGACTTGTGCACTAATGCGGGTATTGAAGATCGACTGTAAGTACTTTTGAACTCCATTTTTCAACCATTTATCGCCAGCGAAATTTCTGGCTCAGGCTGCGCTTGAAGTGAAAGTTGTCAACGAGCCCGTCTCCAGCTGCAGCAGTTGCCCCACCCACAAGTCGCCGTCTGCTTAAAGGGGAGAATGATATTTCAGTTTCTATTTATATTTGAATGGCGTCCAACAACGAGTCAGCCAATGGCGCCGCAGCTGATTGCCAATGGAGAAGCTTGCAGTTTTGCGCTCGTGTCTCCGTCATGTACAATGCACTATTGTGCAGTGTGAAAATCTGGTGTCGTGTTACTTGTATCGTTTGTTGCAGCGTGTTTCTTGGGCTTAGGCTGTTAGGTGTGAAGAAGGTGGAGTTTGTCCGCAATTGCCCGCCTAGATCTGCTACCATTTTTTGGTGAGGATGCATCTCGTTTGGCTACTATATGCCTTCAAATGGACTGGCCTTCAAGATGCATTAGTAATCTAGATTTTGAACAATTAAAACTTGTGTAGAACAACTGGATGAAATTTATTTTCGAATGTAATTTTAATCGTTAGTCGTTATATTATTTATTTTATAGTTGCCATGTTCATAATATGTTTTAACATAAAACAAAGTAATTTTTTAATCAAACAAAAAATTTAATAAGTTTAATTAAATAACATGGTTTTACATAAGAATAAACAGAAAAAACTAGAAATATAACGGGACATCTCATGGAATATAGGCATAAGGTCTGCACACACACGCTGTAAACATTTTTGTAACGTCGGTATTTACATACATTTCTAAAAGAGTCATCTGATTTATCCACTTGAATTATAAAAAATCTCGTCGGTATAAGCGGTTTGTCGCTAAAAGCGGAGACGTACTAACCGGAGGTCCTTTCATATAACTTTGTATGGGGACCAACCAAGCCATCGAGTTTCTGTCGCAATAACCGGACTGACGCTATAAGCGGAGTCGTTATAACCGGATTCTACTGTATTTTTTATTTGTTGGTCTTGTAAATTTTTATCGATATGCAAAAAAACTTTTGCCACGCCCGCTCTAACGCCCACAAAACGCCCACTTTTTGGAGTCTGCATAAAGCACTCAACTTTCTAGATTTTATAGTTCATGAGATCTCGACGTTCTTACGGACAAACAGACGGACGGACAATGCCAGATCGACTCGACTATTGATCTTATAGGATCGGAAACACGTCCGTCTACCTGTTACAAACTTTTCAACGAATCTAGTATAATTATGCGTATTATGGGTATCGAGTATATAAAGAAATTGATAATCTTAATAAACCGAATTAGACGTATCAAAAGCCTCAACCTATCTGGCCCTTTGACTTTCAGTAAGCTTTTCCAAAAAATTAAGTATGTTACAGCTGAAAGTGCAAAAATATATATTTTTTTTTTATATTATTTTAAAATTTAAAATTTAAGCGTCCAGTGAATTCCCAAAATACTTATGTACATACATATGTATATACATAAACAATAGAAAACCTTTGTTCCAAACCACTTCAAGGTTAAGGCAATGAACAGAATTAAGCAGAGTACACAAATTGCCAAAAGTTGTTGCTGCACCAACAGCCACAAAAAATGAGCGGCAAAGCATTTTAGCGTAATTTGTGCAGCTATCTAATTCAATGTACAAAAAGCTCTGCCAGCGATACCCTCACACACACACACACGACGAAGAGCGGTACGCTTCGTCGAGGGGAAGGTGAGAGAAATGCGGGGGAGACAGCAAATTGAGAGCGGGAGCACGTAACTACAGCGACAGGTACAGAGATGTGAGAGTAAATAAAGACAAAAAGAAAAATAAGGCAAAAAGTGACTCACAAAAACAGAATGGGAATTTTTTGTCTATTTTTTGTTTTGGAGAGCGTTGTGCAAAAAACTTTTCTGTTTTAGGTTATCTGCGTAGCTTTTTTGTTGCACACCAAAATAATTGAACATAGCCATTCAGATAAGCGCTCCAATGTTATGTGAGTTCTCCAATGCGGATTAATATCCTGGTTTAACGTTCGGACCTTAAAAGTGTAAGTGGATGGCTCCAAGGCAATACCCCGACTCTGACAAATACCCTTGCATTTAATTGACGCCCAACAGAGGAGCTCTGTTGTGTGACAACCGACATTCAACCGGCAACGAACTTATCGCAGAAGTATGTAAGTTCCACAGCACGCCACAAATGCATTAGGAGTTGGAGATGTACACATCTGTTAGATATATAAGCCGAAAAACGAAAGCCTACAAAAAAACTACAACCAAGACAGGCACACACGAACATACAACTAAGTGATTTTGCTTGTTTTGTTGCTAAACATTTTGTGGATTTTAGTTTTTGTGCAAAAACTGTTTTTGCTTATAATTCATCATATTCCTTTATGGCCTGACATTCGCACACACTCGCGAGTACGCAGACACACAAATGCCCTACTCTTTCGACCCCCGCCACCACTAACCTCCACCATCACGGCTCACACACTGGCGCAACACAGACACCAAAAATATAAATGAATTCAGCCCCAGGGAGAATTTCGCAAAAAATCGGAGAGCAAAAAAGCAAATAAAAATTGCAAATGATTTGTGGCAATTTTTGTTGTTGCTATTGCCTTTAGTTTTTCGCTTCTGCTTTGGGCTTCTCTGCTCATTAGTGCCGCTTTGTGCTTGGTGTGTGCCCCCTCCGCGCCTCTTTATTCCATCAGCGCCGAATTTCCTTTGCATTTGTCAACTTGATTTACGCGCAAGCATTTTTATTTGTATATCTTTAAAATTTTAGTTAGTTTTCATTCAATTTTTGCAACATCTGCCTCTTTATTGCTTTCTTTTCTATGTGCATTCCCTATCTGCAAGGTCCTAATTGGTACGGGACAGAATTCGGGTTTAAAAACTTTTTATCCCATCTGGTAATGTTCGGCGTCTCCCATATTATTAATTTCTAGCGCCAACCAGGATCTTCGGAGTTTTGTTTGCTTCCCAAATAAAAACTGACTAGTTCTCTTGCCCATAGCTAAGAGCACCCAAAAATCATCCAGTTCCTCTGGGGGCTTGACATACTGTAGGTGTATGTGGCCCAATGACTGTATTAGTATGTATACAGGGTATAAAGACACTAACCTCAAAATGCTTGATTGCGGCAGGCAATGGCACGACTTGTCGAAGTTCAGAACAAGGGAGCCGGAGGAAGTAGGGGCAAATTGCAAATTGCAACGGGCCGCGAACACAGACGCAGTTCCCAGCGCACACAGATGCACGTGCTCACACAGACACCCCCGAAACGAGCCGAATTTCGCATAGATACCTCCACCAGCGCAGCAGCGTGGCAGATACACACAGATACGCAGCTGCAGTTGCAGTTTTAGTTGCAATGTTGCAAATAGCAAACTGCAGACGATCGCGAAATTGATTTCGAATCCGGTCAGCGGCTTTTGTTGCAATTCCAAAGGGTCTGTCCTTTTTTTATTTGACGGTTCTTCATTACACCTCTGTTTGCTCCTTGGACCCTCGACCTTCTGCTTTCTCTTCCCTCTAAGGGCGACGTTGCGTATACGCAGTGTTGTCCTGCACGTAAATTATGCGACGTTTATTCAACACTTGCCCTCCCGGCGATTGTTTTTGGTGCACTTTTGCGTTTTATTTCTGTTTGCGTCGCTGGCCGACGACATTTTTAGTTATTTTTGATGGCTGCCTCACAAGTTCTCGACCGGAGCGCTCTCTGCACATGTACGTACTCTGTGTACAGCTTTTTTATTAGATGTCGGCACGAAAAATCGAACAAAATGCCAAAAAATAACAAACCGAACGCGAAGCAAACGCGAATATGAGTCCGAACACAAAACGAGACTCAACGCGACTCAACTTGACTCGCCTCTCAGCGATGCCTCGTTGTCTGAACGACTTCTCGTCTGCTGGCGTTGTGTGTCAGTGTCTTGCCTTTTTCTCTTTCTCTTTCTGTCCCTGTGCCTGTTCATGTGCCTGCAATAGTGTGGAGCGCTTGGGAGTCGCCAACCGGGAGAGGACAGGGGCCAAAACTCGGAGAGCCTCTCTAAGCTTTTTTAGCCAAAACATTTGCGAATTTTTTCAACTTTTTGCCGGCGAGTGAGCGTGCGTGAGTGTGGGTGCCCCGCGTCTTACACAACCACCTTGGTGTTAGTGCAGTCTCTCGGAAAGCTCGCTCTCCAGCTCCGTTGTCATTTGCCTAGTGTTGGAGCAGCGGATCCGCAGTCGCAGTCTTTCTCTGCCGCAACACTCTCATAATTTCGAATGCAATGCACTTTTATTTTCAACATTAGCAAAACATAGAA
This sequence comes from Drosophila santomea, assembly GCF_016746245.2. Lineage (NCBI taxonomy): Eukaryota > Metazoa > Arthropoda > Insecta > Diptera > Drosophilidae > Drosophila > Drosophila santomea. Next base: position 23,043,424 of record NC_053018.2, read on the forward strand.
ACCTAAAACATATAGCAGTAAGAAGTAATATTTATTCTAACTCGAATCAAATAGCAAGGTGTCCATTAAATGGGTATGTACAAATGTACCTATACATATGAAACTCTTTTTTATCTAGTAAAAAATCTTTAACTCATGTCAAAAAGCATGACTGCGCTAAAAACTCTCTGTAACCAACTATTTTCCTTTTGTGTGGGACTAGAAATGTAAATTCCAAATTCATCTATAGGAAAATGCATACATACACACGTACATATATGTATGTATACTACTTGACCCTAGCCCAGTACACGTAGTGACAAGGCGCACGAGTGGAGCACTGGAACACTGGCGAATACCATTCATCAGCGAAGAAATTAAAATCTTCTATTGGAGTCCAAAAGAGGTAGCACAAAATTTTAAAAATGGCATACCAAGACTTAAAAAAATATATGGCTTAGGAGAAATTGCGGAGAAAAGGGAAAAGTACAAGCATATGTACATTGAGGCTGCTAAAGCATCAGTCACAAAAAATGTTAAAATAAAATTAAAAAAATGTAATTTTTAATATGATAATTTTTTGTCTGTTTATATAACCCATTATATTAGAGACCTGCCAAAATTGTGGCTATGCTGAACACCTAGAAACTATGTTTTAGTATAAATAGCTAAATAACGTCTTAGTTTCTAAGACTTGAGCATTTTACAATAGATAATTTAAAACATTTTTATTTCACTTTTTGTTTGAATTTTTGTAAAAATTCTTCACAAAAGTTAATACAACAACCTTCCTGTTTAAAGTGCGAACTTTATTTTTACCTCGTAAAACAAATAACAAATTACATATAAAGTCGCTCCTGTTTGTAGGGTGAGGTACTTTTAAATTTGCCTAGAATGCTTAATCCTTCAATCTCTATAGTTGTATAGTCATACTTATAGTTACATATACATATATACGTATTGTTTTTATCTATCTATGATATGATAATAATACTTTGAAGAAATTTAATATATCCCATTAGGAGGGGTACCAAACTTGGCACTTAACCTACGATACCCCAAATTCAGATTGCGGACACATGTAGTGCCTGAAATGGCAATACTCATTGGATTTCTCAGCTTTCCGGATTAAAAGCGGCTTCCCAGCAACTGCGAGTGACAGGTGTGGTGAGGGGAGCAGAGTGGGGGTGGCAGCGTGTTCAAATAAAAAGTAAATTATTTTATGATGTGTATGCATTATTGTATAAATAAACAGCGCTTTTTTTGTTTTCTTTATAAACAACAGACACAAATCGAGCAGATATAATAGCACCCCTTCCCGCGATACTTTTATACATATGTACATACATATGTATTCGGTGCTGACATTGTCTTTAGTATTTTTTGCTGGTTATTTAGTTTTGAGTTGTTTTTGATCTATTTTACAGTATCTGCATCGTTGCAGAAATCGAAAAACACGAAATATTACAAGTTATTTTTTAAGTTTAAGTTATGCTGCTCGAAAAAATAAAATCCAAAATGTCACTACGAAAGAGAACGAAGAATGGTTTGGAGTTCAAGATGGCAACTTTGATTGAGATGGCCAAGAATAAACGAAAGATATATGTAATTGTATCTCTCTGATTTGCTTATTTTGCTCTTCTCTCTCTGTTTGTGCATGTGGTGTGCAGTTTGTAGTTTAAATTTAGCAGTTTTATTGCATTGTTGCCAAGATTTCTGCTTCTCTTCACTTCTTCTTTGTTCCTGTAAATTGTTTACCTATGCATTCAGCTGTTTTGCTTCCCGAATCCGCCTATGGGTCTGCAGTTGTACCCTGTAGGTGTCTTTGCGCCCAGCTTTTTGGTTCAGTAACCTATCAATTTGATTTTGTTTACCTTTCCGACTCGATAAGCAGAAGCGAAGAAAAGAGCGGTGAGAAATTCGCTAACATTTCGAAATAAATCAAATGAAGTCTGTAAAGGACCTGAGGGAAGGAAAACGCTCTGTTTTGTCTTTGTCGAAAATATTGCCATTTTTAATCATTCGTTTATAAGGCTCTCAAGGAAAGTTTGTACATAATTATTTGTAGTTTTAACTTCTTTATTAAATTACCACTATGGCTTGTCACAGCTTGCCTTTGGTTGTGTATTTCAAAAAAAATTAATTCAAATCTTTATAAGCAACACTTCTGATTTATTTGCAAATTTACGCCAATGTGCCCATGCCGCTCTGGGCTCAAAGCAACATGTCAAACGAGTCTAATGCAATTACCTTAAATGACAGCAAAAATGCAATTTAGCGAAATATGCTTAAATCTGGGGAAACAGCGAATGGCCAACAGCTTAGGTGCCACAAGTATTCAAGAAAAGGGCCGACTCAACAGCCCCAAGTACAGTTGGCAAGTGTCAATAAATGCAGCCCTGCGTAATTCCACTGCGCCCAGGTTTGTCGTCAGTCGGTCCGCCGATCAGTCCATGCGTAAAGTGTGAAAATCCGCACGCACCCGACAAAAGCTCCTCAACGCAAACAGGAGCTACCAGCTAGTTCTGAGTCCTCGGCCCCACTTCAACGGACCGACTCATGGGTCTTACCGTTTAATGGCATTATTGTAAGTAATAGGATTAGAGACCGAGGGTCGCACACCTTTTTACAGACCCTCAGTATCTAGTTTCAACGGAATTTCAAAATATAAATGCACCTGAAATCACATAACAAAATCACATCACAATAAAATAAAAATATATTTTAGCATAATTCCTAAAAATGTGGCTGTATTAAATTATTAAATTATACATATTGAGTCGAATGTAGATGACTAACAATACCTATGAACGTACGTATTCCCCATTTTATATGTATTCATGAACTTGGCATTGCATAAACGAAATTGGGCGAATGTGTAGCCCACCTATTACCAAAATAAAACTACCCCAAGTTAGCACAAGAAAAGTGTACTATACATTTCAAAATAATATTCTTAATTATGCAAATACCAAAGTAATAGTCTTTAATAGAGTCTTTTTAAATAAAACTTAATTCAGTTATGACCCGTGAAAGTTCTTCCCAGTGTATGCAGTGTAGGCATTTCCTCATACACTGGGGCATACCCCTTCCACTGCCACTTCTACTCCCAAGGCGTAAACACTTTCAGATGTTGTGCCAAAAATAACGTGGATAACAAAATGTGTTTTGACATAGTTTCTCGGCTGCACAGAGTGCGTCAGGGGCGTCAACTGCCAACTTTTAAGGGTCATTTTGGGGAGTGTGTCAAATTTAAAGTGAACTAGGAATGTTTTGTATTTGTTTGAGCCTGTAATATTTCCTTATACCTTCCAAGTAAAAGGCTCTATGAATATATTTTTGTTTTCCCAGTCACTGCCGCCTAGAAACTCTATAGCCTTTCTTAATAAGCTTTATCGCCTTTTCTACCTTGTTTGCCTTCCTTAAAAGTAAAAACTGCGGCATACGACTTTGAGTCTTCCCTTTGTTTAATTTTTCCACGCAGTTTATTGGCGGATAAGTTTTTTTATGCAAAAATAGTTGAACTTTATATTCATATTTGTGGGAAAAAGTTACATCGCAAGAGGCTAAAATTGTGCCACATTCTGGTCTCCAGTACATTAATTAGCTGATCTAATTTATAGCCAAATTTGCGGTCCCTTCCGAAACCGTATAGCACACATCCAACCGTAAATCAAATGAGCCGAATATACGGCAACAAAGAGGAGAAAGGAATTGGAACGGGCTGCTAAAAAAGTATCCACTGAATTTTAATGCAATAGCATGTTTCAAATGTTATGACTGCCTTTCCAACGCCCCCGCAACGTCCCTCTAGGCGGCAGTCTGCAAACTTACGAGTGTTGGGCTGGGTTGGATTGGTTAGAGTCTGGCTGCATTGTCCTCCATTTTCCCGTAGTCGGGAAGAAGAAGAGTATTTCTCAGCGAGCACTCGCAATTTCAGAGAAACAGTGAAAAAGACAAAAGTGTGACCAGGGGGCTGTAAAATGTGAGGGCGGCTAGACTGCAATCACAATGCATGTGCAATTGCTAAAAGCAAGTTTTTGTTTTATTCAACGCGCTTCAGGGACTATGAATACATGAAAGGATTTTCATTTTTTGACAGCACATTATTATAAGAATACTTTTGCCTGTCTTGTTGTGGTGACAACTAAATCATCAATTGAGATTTAAAATCTGCATTTACGTAACTCGCTTGACTGTCTTACAATAAGAGTGTTATGGCTTCGACCTGATACCAGTTGTTTAAGGGCTCATTTAATCCATTCTTTTCTCAGCCATTGCAACCATCCGAACTTCGCTTCAAACCTTCCACCTCCGCACCTTTGTACGATGGCGAAATGTTTATTGCATGGCAACTAACGACAACAACGCCATGTGAATAATGGCAGCCCCTATTCCACTCCAATCCCATTTTTGTCCGCCCTGCCCGAAAACCCCAAAGTCAATCCCATCCCCATTCCCTGTCACCCGTCCAGAGAAACGCGACCGGACGATCTCAGTACGGGCGTATGAAAATGTTACGCATACGCCCCGTGCTGCCTCGCGATAGGCTGTTGACATGCAGTGGCCAACCCTGGACCCCGCCATATTTTGTGTTGTATATTTTAAATAAAATAAGGAGAACAGGAAATAAGTTTTTCCATCTTTTGTTGTTTATCCTGAGAGTGTGTTCGTGGGCGTGTTTGGAGGAGCTAGTAGAGAGTGGGGGGTTTCTCTGCCTGATTTTTATCAACGCCGAACCTCTTTATAAATCCTTCTCTTCATTCAATCAATGGTTCCCCTACTCGTGCTTCCCACAGCATGTGAGGAACTCATTGCTTTAGGTACTGAATACTCCAAAAGCTTCTCAGAAACCAAATGTCTCGACCGGTCCATACACATTGGAACTCGGTGCTAAGAAGATACATATAATTCTTGGATGCCACCAAACTTCCGGCCCAGTTGCTCTGAGTGAATGAATACAACCATCTTTTTATTAAGCCATCTATGTATCTGAGAATCTAGGCACCCACTCTACCACCCACTCAAGGCCGTCGAAAGCCCTCCATCGCAATTATGTAGGGAGGCACCCAACCATCCACTCCGCTCATGGGAGCTCTCAACTGCTGTCCTCCCCTTGGAATTTTCCACCAATATAGCCGTTCTAGTTGCTGCCTTTCACGACTTTCACTAGCGTGGCAGCTGAGGCTGATTCGCATGGATGTCAAGCGGAATGTTTGTTTTGAATATTCATGAAGCGCTCTTGAATAAGTTGAGGAAATAATTAGAGCTGGCTGAAATGGACCGAACGTTTTTACCGATGCACGTGAAGGACTCACGTGTGACAGGATTATAAGTACATAAATCAGGTCGAACCTAGAAGACTCGTCATCACTTTGTTTTAGGGGGCCGAGGCAACCTTCGGCAGCGCGAAAAAACACCGACTTACAATTAATTCTGATGTTATAAACAAAATCCAGAGCTGCCGCCACCGCCTCTGCCCCCCGTAATGATATGTCACGATTGCTCTAGACTCTAGAAACTACATTCAATGACATGGCAAAAAACGCGCAAAGACAGAAAAATATACGCAGCAGCTGCAATAAAATTAAGTGAAATGGCATGAAAAAGAATGCAACCGAAAAGTGCAATTTGCGCGCGGTTCAGCGGGTTTGGTGGGTGGTAGGTTGGTTGAGTCGCTTCGGATGGGGTCTTTTGGGCGACTCCACTGTTGCCAACTGCAAGAGCAGCACCAATTTGGAAAAGGGGAAAAAAAATTCGCAAATGTAAATTAAACTTGTCATTAATGACATGGCCCACACGTAAAGCTGCAGATACAGCAACAAATCCAGATTCCCAGGGATAGAGAGCGAAAATATTATTACGCTTTTTTCGGCGACGCATCGTCAGCTTCAGCACATTAAAACTGCAGCAACTTGCTAGTGGAGATAGCGGGGTGGTGAATGGCAGACGCAGACACTCTCCGTCCCTTTTGCACATCCTCGTGCGGAAGGACTCTCGGCAACTGACCGTTCGGCCGGACAACCCCTTTCGAGGGTTCCCCATCAACACCCCCAACATCACCCCATCGCACACTTCCTTCCCACGCCTCGGCCGCAGCTTTTGCCGCGGTCGCTGCGAATGCTGCTTGCCTGCCATTTTCCGTTAAAAATGTGTGGAGTCAACTGTACTTCAACAGCCATGTACTCATACACACACATATGTATGTACATACATATGTACGAGCGTTTTATATACGAATTTTATTTCAATTCATTTAAAATACGTGTAATGGTTGCTTTTTTGCTGCTGCTGCTGCTGCTGCTGCTGCTGCTGCTAGCGCTCATCCTTTCGACCTTTGTATTTCGATTGCCAATGGCCACCCATCACCACCCCCGCCAGCTTTTAATGGACTGCGGGGTGGGCGGAGATGGAGCTGTATCGCTTCCGTCGCACATTTTTTTAATAATTAATTTTTTGCGCGTAACTGAAATTTGCATGTAGATGAGCACGCAAAGCTGTATATATATGTATGCATACTGTACATAGACCTCATATAGATACAAACATATGCATATGTATGTACTGGGCACCAATAAAGATGCGCCTGTAGGGCTTGTCACCAAGAACCTCTTATAGTAATTTTTGGAAGTTTTCTATTATGGATCAAATATTTTCGTAATGTATATCTCAGAACGAAATCATTAAACCCGTACTCGTAGAGTAAAAGGGTGTATTAGATTCGTGGAAAGTATGTAACAGGCAGAAGGAAGCGTTTTCGACCATATAAAGTATTATATTCTTGATTAGGATGAATAGCCGAGTCGATCTGGCCATGTCCGTCTCTCTTTCCGTCCGTTTGAACGTCGAGATCTCAGGAACTAAAGAAGTTAGAAAGTTGATATTAAGAAGTCTTGAGAATTTCTATCGATTTGCAAAAAAACATTTTGTTACGTCCACTCTAACGCTCACAAACCGCCCAAAACTGCCACGCCCAAACTTTTACAAAGCGTTTTTATATTTTTAGTTTTTACATTAGTCTTGTAAATTTCTCTAGAATAGTAAAAAATCTATTTACCATGCCCACTCTAACGCCCACAAACCGCCAAAAATCTCTTCTTTTTGTTTTGAAGAGGGATTTACTTCTTTGGCCAATCCCAATCCAGAATATCTAAATACGACCAAAAAATAAATAAAATATTCTTGTGCGCACACAGAAAAATAGGGCTTTGGCTCTACATTGTGTACATATATCAAAAATAAAACGAATCTCTACGATTTAAATATAAATGTATACATTAGAAAATATTGCTACAGGACTTTGTCCTTACATAAATAAAATCTCAAACTTTCCAACTTTCACTTGGACGTTTGATACTCGAAATGCAAGGCTACGATTTTTTTCATCTCAAAAGTTGATATGGTTTTTAGTGTTTTTCATGGTAATAATTAGGGAAATTTAGGCTTTACAGGATGGGATTTAAAATGTACTCACCAAATTGACATGCAAAGTGACTCCTCTCGAAGGTTTTTTTTTGCTACGATGCCTATGGGTGTGTGGGAATTGTTAGCTTAAACCAGAAATACTCCTTCCCTATACTTTTAAGATCGTCAAAAACTTGTGTTTTATTTTTATAGTAGTATAATTTGATGTTTAGCCTAGATCGTTCCTCCCATCTGAATGGAATTTTATTTGGTTTTAGTATATCGTTTTCTCACTACTAGTGTTAGGTTAATTTCTTGTAAGTACGAAATGCTCTCGAAAACGGATTTTTCATGCCTTTAGATCATAATCATACTTGACTTTTGCCACGATATGAACAATTTTAGATAATTTGTATATGGATATATATTGATATTGTATAGAGATGTTCTTCGATCCGATTTATATTCTCCTCGGTACAACGTGAGCTTCTAGCATTGACACGTTCGACACACACATACACAAATGTACACTTGTGATTGCGCAACTTTGGCACAAAACTGTTTCTACAGTTTGCTGCTCTTTACTTGCGAAATGGTTTTCGTCGCTTCCTTTTTTTGATTGCTTCACCTCTTAAAGTTAACAAAGTGTTATTCAGCTCGATTATTCAAACTTTTTCAGAACATTTTCTCGACCGCTTTTTTGACGAACACAAAATTTAAGGACTAAGGCGAATATGTAAATAAGCAAACGCAAGAGTTCAATTTGTTAAACGACAAATGTTTTTGACTTTATATTTATTTCCGTTATGTTTTAGTTACTGTTTTGCTTTTTTCCCGTTAAAAACACACAAAATAAATTTAACAAATTTTGGCTATTTCCGTTTTTGTATTTATTTTTTGTTTCCTTGGCTTTTGATTTTGAATTTCAGTTTTCACTTTTGCTGTTACATTTTCCTTTGCTTTTGCTGTTGCTGTTGCTGTTTGTTTCGTTGCTCTATTTTCTATTTGTTATCCTGTTGTCGAATTAAGTTATCGGTTGTATATGTTGAATTCTGCTATTGGTTTGGTTTGGAGGCGGGTTGTAAGGCTATTTCTGGTTGTGGTTGTGATTCTGCTTCGATTGGTTTTGTGCTGGCTTGGGTTGCTATTTTCGTTTGTTTCGGCTGCTTTGTTTCTGTTTCTTGTTGGGTTTTGTTGGCTATTTCGTGTGTCTATTTTCGTTTGTTTGCCTGGTTAGTTGGCTGTTTCCTTTTGGTTGAGTTATTCGTTATTTGTTGCGCTTTGATTTATTTCTCGGTTTATTGCGTTTAATTAGTTTCTTTATTATGGTTACAGTTTTCTATATTATTAACTTTAGTCGTATTATTTGTTCTATTTATTTTTTTGAATTTGAAGTTGTTATCGGTTGGTTGGTTGTTGGTGTTGTTGTTTTAGTTGCAGTGGTTGTAATTGTTGCTGTAGTTGTTGTTGTTGCGGCGTTTGTTGTTGTTGTATTCCAAATTTTGTTGTGAATTTTGTTTGTTAAATTTTGAGAAACTAACTAAAAATCACTTTTTGTTTTTTCATACAACTGAAAGATAACTTTATTTTGTTGTACTATTTTCTTTTGTTGTTGTTGCTTAAATTTTTTGTCGTAGAATTGCGGGAGTGAAACTATATTCAAATCATTTAGTTATTTTTTAATAAGAATGTTTGAAATAAAAAGTTAACTGATGGCAAATAATTTGTTATCGTTGTCGTTTTATTTTTATTACGTTTGTATTATAATATGCTCTGATCTTCGTTCCTTTCGTTTTGTATTAGGCTGACATTATTATAGTGGTTATATTATTATTTGTTAAACAAAACAATATTTCAGTAAGTATCAACAACGTTTTAACGTAATGATTAAAAATGTTCCAAACAGTCAAAAAGCACCTGCAAATAGAAAGTACATTCGATTAGTAACCATGTGAGAAAAGCATACCAGCAGTTTTTTGATCCCATCGACTTTTATCTTTAAAAGTGGTATCCGAAAACTACCAACGGCTTATAAAAGCTGAAGATATAGTTATAGAAATATTAGTTTATCGTGCCACCAGGTTCTTGGCTCTGGGATGCCTTCTCTGAGTGTTTCCCAAACACAATCAACACATGGTTTAGATACACCACACTCTCACCTAAAAACAAATCTATTTGCACATACAAACACCAACACACCCACTGCTCCTCTTTTCCTAACCCTAGGTACCATTGTTTTGAATAGAAGCACGCATTGTCTAAACACCGGGTAGGACCTCAAAGAGAGCCGCTCGGAGAGAGCTGGAGAGAGGGCGCAGGGACAGCGCCGGAGAGCTGAAAATACTGAAAATCTAAGCGACCAACTAAATTTTCAAGTTCAAAACGCCGCCAGACGATGAAATCGGGATGCAACAAAGCCAACCCCATCGAACTAAGCAAAACTGGCAACTGCGATACGATCTAATTAATACAACAACAGCCGAGAAAGCTGAGGCAACGCCAGGCCAGGCCAGCTAAATAAAAGTTATACGACAGCGACTGCACAGTGTGTGGGGCAGATTAATGGGTAGCGATACCAGCCCACACAAGTATATAGAGATCGCTATTTGCCATGAAGCACTATGGATGGTAAGTGGTTCGACTGCCGGCACCGCCAATTCCACCCGCTAAACACTGAATAGTTGAACAGAAATTGTTGAACCGCATTACGGAAAGACAATATCGGCAGATGCGGGCAGCTAGCGAGTTCTGCTTTCAGGCTCCGCAAACTAACGGGTGTATAAATGGGTGTTGCAGCGCTTTTGGCAGATAACTGCAACTTTCCAGAAGCAAAAACAATGGTTAGAACACAAACTCCAGCAGGCAATGTTGATTGCTTTAGCATATTCACTTCAGATAAAGCTTTCCGCACACTAGATCTCACAGAACCACAAGCAGCTTAGACTACCAATCTTCGCAAACCCCGAAAAGCGTGTACAGTCAATTTTTCGTAGCTCGAAGCACTATATGTGACGAAAGAAGTTTAAGTCATAGAGCCTTCGGGTTAAGTTCTTTTTAACAATTTAGGGTGTAGAAAGTAGGAGCCTCTACAGGCCGAATAAAAGCCGATTTCTAATTCGAGGAAGTAAGGAGCGACCCTTCACCCAAAACGCAAAAGATTCACTCAGAAACCCAGAGCCAGAACAGAAGCACGGGAAATACGATTTCTTTGGGCGCGCAAAAATGCTGGAAATTCGCGCGAACACTCCAAGAGCCGCAGAGCTCCGCGAAACGCACCGAAAACGGCCAAAAAGATGAATATGTGCAAAAATCTTTTGCATACGCTCAAGAACCCATGAAAGCAGTGATGGCCAAGTCGCAGTCGCAGTCGCGGTCGCGGCTGGCGTCGGCAGCATCAGGAGCCGCGAGAGCTGAGAGAGACGAAAAGAAACTGAATAAACCTGACGACGGGCCGGGAGGGTGTCGGTTGGCGCACAAAGCTTTTTACGGACTCTCGCTCGGACAACAACAGCGTTGCGAAAATCGACCGAAGCGAGCGCAAAAAGACGACGAGAACGAGAACTGCGCCCCATCCCATGATACACCACCATTCCACACCCCCACCCACCAGAGAGTAGCCCTGTGAGAGAAGCAAGTGCTGCGAGAGCGCTACCGCTACTCAAGACTCTGCTCGTGTGTGTGTGAGAGACAGATATAGATAGAAACGGGTAGAGGAGGCAAAGCAAACAATAAAAAGCATCCAAAGCGTCGGCAAAGAGTTTGCAAAAAGTAACTTAACGGGGAGGCGTGTGTGGATCTGGATGTGTATGTGGATATGGATGTGGTGTATCTACATCTGAGTCCACAGACACTCGTGTCTCGCGACTTACATGAGCTCCGCGGTAGACGCGCGCGTCGCTGCGACTGCGGCCTTGCGTCGCGTGCCTTTGCAGCTGAGGTTTTGTTGCCCCTTTCTGAGTTTCCGTAGGCCAGGCCGTGGGTGGGAAAGGGACGCGTCTTGCCCCTTGGGGGCTTGTCCTAACCCTCCCCCTACGCGGAACCCTAGGCTAGCCGTTTGGTGATGTGGTTGCTTTTGGTGGCATCGCGTGAAAGTGTTACGATTTGGAAACTGACCGAGCTTAGAAGTGGGTAAATCAGTCGCAGCCACCAGCATCGGTAGAGGAGGCAAGGCTTTGACGGGCCAACTTTAAGTCCGGAACTTAAAGCCTTACCAGCGGATTCTGGGTACTCGGGACGCCTGCACTAGTCAACTTCTGTGAAACGTACCGCCCCTTGCTAACTACTCAATAGGTTTGATTCTCATTCAAACACATTTAACAGGTTTTCTAATCTTCGATAATAGATTGTAAAGCAGTAAAGTGTAAAGTAGACATTTGCTCATATATACAGTAAAGTGTAAAGTAGACATTTGCTCATATATACATACAATCGCCTAAAACATTTTAGAATTATCATCCTGACAATTGGAGCTTTGTCCAAAGCAAGCTCAAAATTTTAAAGAAAGTTAAGCAGTCTTTAGATTGAACTTTAGTGCGAAGATTCGATGGTTGGTTGAGTTATAAAAATTCAATCGTATTTCACGCGGCTTCGCCTATTACTCAATGGAAACATATGCTATTGCTATATATAAACTTATCTCCATCGACTGCGCTGGCTTAATCAGCCGCCGTTGTTTTTGCGCTTGGTAATGGGGGGCTATCCGGTACTATCAGTAGAAAAACAAAAGTGTTCACTTATAATTATTTATTAAAAACAAAATGATAATGCCAATTGAATCGCAGTAAGACAACAAAGGTCGCGGCACACAAATGCATTGGCTGGAATGGATGTATGGAACTTGCATCGCAAGAGTCCCTCTGATCAATTTTAGTTTAACGGGAAATTTTTGACAAAACCCACGTCACTTGGTGGTTAACTAGTTATCGTAGTCATTCCTCTTCTTGAAACCTTTCTGATTAGCGATGTCCCTGTACATACCATCCACCATTTTAATTATGTTTTGTTGGTGCTTCATAATGTTTTGAACTTCTTGCTGGATAGCTACGTTGTACGGCTCTCTTAGGTCGGTCGAGCTATCGACTTCCGTAAGGCCGCGGGACGTCTTTCCCCGGCACACGACATAGCTTGGCTTCCCGCGAAGACTTACCCCAGCTACCTCATAGACTTTCTTCGTGCAATTGTTGTGCGAGGACCCAAACATGTCAGATTTAGATTTACTCATCGTGTTTCTCAACGGATTTGCTACACTGTATTTAAATGAGACGTTTACTTGACACCCCGGGGAGCTAGAACTTTAAATTATACAGAAAAACACGAAACACTGTTCCAGTCAACTAGTCCCGCTATGAGAGCCTCTTTTCTGATTAGTCGAAAGCAGCCCTGGATGGGGCAGCTGCTGCTCATGGCCAGGAACAAGGCCCTGACGCTCCTGCTAAAGCTATATAGGCGGACTCCCATCTTCAGACCGCGACACCTGCCAGGAAGGAATAGAACCCAGAGTGGTGGACCTATCCGCGATAGAACCATCTTGCCCTCTGCCAAAAACACGAATCTTCCCTGTCGTTTTTCCCAACTAACTATGTTTGGCGGACTCGTGCATCTGGATGTGCTAAGAGAGGACGACTTCCTCAATGAGGACAGCAATTTGGAATTGGGAGCGGACGGAGAAATTGTTCTGGACATGCACAGTCGGCGGAGACAGGGTAACTTCGAGTTGGCTCTAATGGCGGGTGGACAACTGGACGTGGATTCCGAGGAAGACGAGGAATACGACGAGTGGGACTGCGAAGGATGTGTGCGGTACGTGAAGTACAGGGAGTGCGAGGGGGGGAGTGATCTCGTGCTTGAACGGATCGGGCAGAATCTGGGACATGTTGCAGATGCCTACAAGTCTTTCCACAGAGTATTTCCACAATGCGAAGCAACCTCCCCATCTAAGCCGTGAAGCGTGGCAACGCCGCAATGCCAACAATAGGTACTCTCGTTTGGCGCCAATACTAACGACAACAATGTAAAACACTAGAGCACTCTGGGAGAGGGCACGTCAAGTGCAGAGAGAGAGTCCGAACTCGAGTCGGAAAGGGGGTAGGGGAGCCAGGGCGGTCGGAGAGTGTGCACAAAAAAATTTGCCGGCAGCTTAGTTTTTTTACCGGTGCAAAAAGTCGAATGCGAGCGAACGCTAAAAGCTTCCACTCTCCCTCCGATTTAGATTGAGATTCCGAATAAAATTCACGTTGCCGTTCGCACTCAGATTCCGATTTCCAGTTCGACCTCCCCCCCCGGCACTACGGTACCTCATTAGCGTCATCACCATCGCCAAGTCACACACGGCGTATACATAATCCAAATAAAAAGCAAACATGAAATAGTTGTTACTCCGGCAACTGGCTTTTGTTATTTTAGGTATATGTTTCGCAGGGTTCCACGTCGGGACAATGGAAGAGGATCCGTCCACACCCGTGTTTTTGTTTTCCTTCTTCTGGAACTGACCGAGATATTGCCACGGCGACAGCTCTCTGTTTTGCGGCCTAAATGGCGATAAGGCGCCCTTTTCGCCCCAACCCGTTGTGATATGCTGTAATCTTATCGCGAGCGCATAGCGAACTCACTTCATGGAGCACTCGCCAGTGCGAAATCTGTTCGCCTTTTGCCAAAGTAGTTAGCTCAAATATTAGGTCACACAAAAAGCCGGTTTCTGATGTATTCGGCTGTTCTTGTTGGTGGCGCTGTTTTTTTTATGTGTGTGTGTGTGGGGGTTGGGGGGGGGGGGGGGGGGGTGGCATATGTGGGTGAGTTTTGTTCGTGTGTGAGCTGGAAAGCCGGTTTCGTTTTTTTGTGACTCTGTCGACTTTGGCTATGTAAATTTGTGCCGGCCCGCTCCCCACGAAGCCTATGCCCCCAGTATCAACAGAAAGAGCAACAAGAGAAATAGAACCCGATAAAGACAAATTTGGCAGGCAGACCAGACTATGGGGTTTCCCTCATGGCCTTTTAAATTAGCATTATCAAGCATCATGTACACAGTATCATTACATATGCAGTATTTTATCAATCAAAAATACTTTCTTAATTACACATAATTGTAAAAATCGGTAAATATAATCAAATATAATTGTTGACAACAATTTAATATAATGTAGGGTTTGTGACTATTCTAGGAAAGTCCTTAAATCCTATGGTGACAGACATTAAAGTTAAGAGTACTATTTTCAAGAGAATTTTTTTAAATGTATTCAGTATCAAGTTGCGGTAAAGTATTATTTTATTTAAAGCTTACTTTTGTCTAATTTATAAGTTTTGAATATAACAAAAATGCCAGTTGACATTTTGTTCTCTGATCCTAAGCAGATCTCCTTACAAAGGGCTCGATTAGCATGGGCAGGAATTTAATAAAACCCGGATGAGGATGTGGACACATGGACGCGTGATTACCATTTTTGTAATTTGCAGTGAAATGCCTTTTAATTTGATGGGAAAACATAAACGAGTTGGCCCCAAAAAGCTCTCACAGAAGCTCCGTTTGGACGTAGGCTGCCCCGGGATAAAAGCCAGTGCCACCCAACGCCACCCACCAACACCCACAGTTTGGGGCAGTGGCTGGCTCTCATCAGGATATGCAGATAACTGTAAATAACCGATTATATGCACATATATTTCCTCACCTATGTACCGCACACACTCTTATGTATGCATGTACATACATATGTATGTATATCACGGCACATATGTACAGGGCAGAGTTTAAGCTCGTTGTCGCTGTCGTTCTTGTTGCTTAATTTACAGCCTTATGTCACTTTTTGGTGCATTACACTTTTTCATTATCGCGCAGCAGCACCCAAAAACAGAGAGAGCAATAGGGAGCGACGACCAGTCGCACCCTCTCGCTCTCGCCGCTTCGGCTATGCCCACCTCGCTCCACCAGAGTCCGTGGAAAAGTGAATAAGGAGCGGAGCACACATCAAAGGGAAATGAGTTTTCATTTAGTCCCACACAAAAGCGGAAATGAATCGAAATAAATAAATAAATTGCACCTGTCCCAACCCAACGCGCCCCGCGTCCCCTGCATTACATATGACCCCCGTCCCCACGTACCCCCCATTCACGCACCCTTGATTTGCTCATCTACGGGTTGGAAGTTTGCGCATGCTCAAGGGAGAGAGAGAGAGGGAGGAAGGGAGAGAGCGTCAATGTCGCGAGAATGCAGTGTCAATCGGCTGTCTCGCTCTGGCGTGGCGTGCATTCAACCCGGTAACGCACCTGAGTAGGCCCCATCACCCAGTGCTGCCCACTGCCTCCCCTCGAGTCGCTTGCATTCTCGCGACCCATCCCTGTTTGCCTTCTCGTCCTTGTGGTCTTCTTGCGACGGAAAACCGAACAGATCGCGCTTCTTGTTTGTTTTTCCCGGCGACGGGCCCCCGTTTTCGCCCACAAGCCCTCCGTTTTGTTTTGCTTTAGCCTTATCAAAGTTTGGCGCTCTTTTTAGCTGCCCCAGCCCCCACCGACACCTCGTTCCTTTCGCTTCGTGTGTCGTTTTGTATTTTGTTTAGGTTTTTGTTGTTTTGCCGTTTGGCCGTTTTTACTTTGACTTTCATTCAAGAACAGTCTTCGTCGCGTCGGGAGTCGCCTCTTCTTCTCGCGACACAGAAACGATGCCCGATGCCACAGCTAGAAAATAGATCACAAAAGGGTTAACAAAACTCTTCGAGGTCGGGAACACAGACGAGCACGCACACAGTCCTAATGAAAATTAAAGCGAACCGAGGACTTTCAAAGCGTGCAGAGACTTTCTTTTAGCCTGTCGAGATTTAAAGATACTTTGTAGTATCGTAAACTGTTGCGCCCTTTCTTTTCTCTTTCTTGAAACCATTAACTTACTTATCTAGCTACTAAATAAGTATCACAGGCTACTAACTGATGTTTAAGTGTAATCATTTAAGGTAATTTTTATGAATAGGCCTCCTTTCCCTGATGAAAAATCGACCGTACTTCCAAAATTAGCTTTCTATTCGATAAATTCACTCTGGAAGTTACACATTTGATTACAAGTGTCTTGCGCTTTGTCAAAGTTAAAGACTAGTATGTTCCTTCGTATCGCATACCATGACTTAAATATTTGGTTTTGCACTTTAGTAATCCAAAAATAAAAGCGGACGGCAAACACTTCTCTTCAGGTCATTCCGACTCTAAGAATAACTCGTAATCATTTTATTTTTGTCGAAAAAGCGAACAATATTTGTTTGTTTCGAACGCGAGAGCGGAGTTTTCTAAACTAATTTTGTTAATCAGATGCATCGGCCAGCGCAGCTAACTAGCAGCAAAAACAAAACCGCAAGCACCAGCCACAACAACAGCAACAACAGGGACAACGCCGACGCCGACAATAGGCAGGCAGAGGGCGATGGGCGGTGGAGGGGCACCCTCTACGGCTTAGGGCTGAAATCCGGGTAGTATTTGCATAATTTACATCAAAATACAACACACATCTCACTTCAGCGGAGCTGATGCTGCTCTCTGGGCTTTTGGAATGCTTGCAGGATGCGCTTAGATTTAGACAGGACACCCACTGTCGCGCAGGAACACACACACACACACTCACTCATGTTGAGGGGACTTTCCCTTTTGGCAGGAAATCAGGAGAATTTTCCAACACAGAACCAAGTGGCGAGCCAAAGTTGTAAAGTGCTACTAACTCAGGCAAAATAAAACTTATGCGACTAAACCGAAAATTTTGAATGTGTGTTGCTGTTGACAAAGCATTTTCGAAACTGATTTTGCCCCGACATGATGCACTGCAGCATTTGTCGCAGCCCAAGCAACAAAACTGCCGCCAGAAAAAACTCATTATGAGAGTCGTCGACACACTAGGCGCCAAGCCACAAAAGGGCTGGAATGGTGAATGTGGTGGTTTGGAAGCTTGGCGTTTGGGGAACGGAAATCCAGAAACCGGGCTTGGGCAGCAAACGTTAATAATTAGCAACCCTATTAATGCGAATCGCGAGCACCACCCCCAGCTTATTTGCCACCGCCCAGTGGGTGTCGATTGAGTTTTGTGTGCTTCTCTCTTCGGGCGTTTTAATTTATTCGATTATTTTGATGTTTGCGCATCGTCATCAACATAATCAGCGACTGCAGCCTACGTGGACTGCAGCTGCAGCTGCAGCAGCAGCAGTGCATTAATGCATTCCATCCCCAATTACTTTCCCTGCCCGCACCCTGTCCCCAGCCCCAGTGGGCCGGACAATTGTCCGGTGGATTTCGGGATGTCGATCTCCTACCACGTTTTCGTCTGCCATTTCATTCGCTGCTCTGTTTTTTATTCTTTTTTAGGTGCGTTTGCACACAAAAAGTGGATTCTTTACTTTTTCACTCGGCGCCAATCATTCTGAGTTTGAACTGGATCTGAACTTAGCTCATCGCTGGAGATCATTTTGTCCACTGGCTAACCCGAGCCATACTGATCATTGATCTCCGATGGACATGTTCTAGTTATCATTCTACTCATAGGGTTGTAAGATTTATCCATACACAGATTAATCTAGCGAATTTTTGTCATAAAGTACTATTTTGGAGCTGCTGTAATATATAATTGTATAAGAAAAGTCAAGAACAGTTAAAACTTAATTTTAGCGTGGCTGTATTTCGCCAATAAATGGCATATTTTTAAGGGACTTATCCCTGCAACCCGACCAATCTTCCACAAAAAAGATATTATAATAAAATTTTATATTTTTATATAATTTTTTTTATATTTTTTCAGCTGCAGTCACGCAGCCCCGCCTACCAACCAAAATGGAACCACAAGAGGGCGGGACATCTGCAGCCGCCCATCAGCAGCAACGCATTATATTCGCGCTCGTTGTTTTCTGCCGTATACAGCACTTTTATTTCGAATTTTTGCCATTTTATGCTATTTTATTGTCATGCTGCGTAGCCCAAACCAGTACGGCCCACTCCACAGCCTCCCGCGAGTGCGACTCCCATATATGGCTTGTAAATGAGCTGCGTCTGTGTAAGTGCGTGTGCTATGTACTCGGTTAAAAATTCTATATTATTAAAAAGCTAATCGGAGGATTTTAGCCCTCGGTCTACCCGAAATCTAGTAGTACATAAATCGGGAGTACTTATGTATGTATTGCGATGCATGCCTACGCAACAATTGAATGTGGCTGATTGATCGGTGATGGGGAAAATTATAATTAGTTTTTGCTGTTTTGCCATTCCCAGCCACTTTGTTTTGCAATATATGATTAACAAGTTATCCAATCATTGCAGCTAAAATAATCCACAATTGTATTTGCAGTGTAGAGTCCTCGGGGTCCCGCATTAAGGACTAACAAATTCCGCTTATTGGCTAATTGCAAATACGAAACTGGCTGATTGGCTGCATTTGAGCATCAGTTGGTTAGCGGTTCTGAATGGAATCCATTCCGTATTTAATAGCATGAAGCATAAGTTGGGGCCTGCTTGGTACTGAGAGTACAGTAGTACAACGCTGACAACCATGTTGTTAGTGATTTATTTTGACTATTTTTCTGTACATTTCCTATTTTTCAAACAAGCGGTTCTCGAAAACGAACTCTAAGGCAAGTATTTATACCCGTTACTCGTAGAGTAAAAGGGTATACTAGATTCGTTGAAAAGATTCGCCAAAAGCTGCCACGCCCACACTTTTGCAAAATGTTTTGATATTTTTTCATTTTTGTATTAGTCTTGCAAATTTCTATCGATTTGCCAAAAAACTTTTTGCCACGCCCACTCTAACGCCCACAAACCGCCAAAAACTGTCAGTGTTGAAAACTCTCCTTTGCACTTCCACTAGCTAAGTAACGGGTATCAGATAGTCGAGGAACTCGACTATAGCGTTCTCTCTTGTTTTGAAAGTTATATCTATAAACATATAAAGGAATAAATTTTTGTTCCTTTGAAGATCATCTTCCATAGCTCCTTAAAAAGGGAGCGATCGAGCTATGCATAATAGTCACTGGGATCTCTACGCCCAAGTGTCAGGATGGCCGAGTGGTCTAAGGCGCTGCGTTCAGGTCGCAGTCTACTCTGTAGGCGTGGGTTCGAATCCCACTTCTGACAAGAATTTTTTGGCATTGCGTGTTTTTATTTTGTCATGGTTAATGTATTTTCAACGCATACCGTCGCTGCTCCGGTCGAAATAATGCAACAAAAATATGCTGCCCTTTATATACACACATTTTGCCAGCACAGCAAAAAAGATCCCACAGACCGAATTGATTTTCCAAATGTTTTTATTAAACAAACCACTTTCATCCCTTATAAAAACCCGGCAAACTTCACATACATATGTGTTTTTCGAGCCTTCGTTTTTTAATGATGCGAATTCGATGTACGAAATTTTCATTAATACTCCGTCCGAGCACCTTCGCTGGACGGCATGGAGAAGTGGATGGGCAAGTGCGACAGCGATAGCGAAAGCTGTAGGCTTAAATGCGTCATGTACAGGTCAGGCAGCGCCCGAGTGAAAGGGATGGCCGAGGACATGGTGGAGCATATGCAAGGACTTGTACATAGAACGGTTCGTGCACCCAGCTATATCGTATATAGACTCCAGTGTTTATTCAATGCTGTTTACGGCCACCGACGGACCCACACCCACATCCACATCCACACCCGCATCCTCAGCAGAACCTGACAGACCTTTGTATGGCGTTTTAATTCTTTTTTCAAAAATAATTGAATGTTATATTCAATTAATTTTTCGTTAGTCGCCAGCACCTATTGCCACTCCCAGCACTGAAGCTGCAGCCTGGCAGCGAAACCAATTGGCTGCAATCGCACTGCACCTCGATGAGCAGTGCCTGATAGCTAATGGATAATATGACCCCGTAATTGGATTATCGTTGAGTGAGTAACCCGCCAAATTTACTGTCCTTCTGTCTGGATAAATTTCAATTAAGATACATAATGGTCCTAATAATTATTAACAAAGATGCGCTCCGTCTAGAAAAGCAAATTTTTTGAAAATTGCTTGTCTTACTTCAAATTCTCTATGGAAGACAGGAGAGGAAATTTAAATTTAATCGTCGAGTAACAGCGAATTCTAGATTTTATACATAATTCTTATTTTGGTCTTTCAAATTTGTATCGTTATGCCCACCAAAGATTGGCCACGTCCATTTGAGCACCCACGTTTTATTATTTGTCTTCAAAAATTCTATAGATACTCTGAATTAAATAATTCTCTGTATATATTTTTATATAACTCCTTTTGGTCGTTTATATCGCTATTCCAAACTAATTTTAAAATATCTCCCTAGCACTGCCACTACATGGGCAATGAATATATGACAGTCGAGGAAATCGACTATACCGTTCTCTATTGTTTTTGAAATGTGTAACAAGTAAAGGAAAACGTTTTCAAGCGTATGAATTATATAATTCCTTGGTCTAAACTGTTTTGGCAGACAATCCTTTTATATCCTTTAAGGCCATACGTCTTCTCGTATAAACGTCGAGATCTCCGTAAGTAATAAATCTAGGAGCTTGAGAGTTAACTAGTAGACTTAAAAAGAAATAAAAATTTTCTATGTGTGCTTGTTCAAAAGTTATTCGCATTGAATATTTTTATCGGTATGTCGGGTATAAATAAATTTGTTTACTTTACTATATTTGTATACTAGATTCGTTAAAAAGTATGTTACAGGCAGAAGGAAGCGTTTCCGACCATATAGTATATACATACATATATCCTTATATAAATATAAACATACATATACATGATATATATACGGATATATGTATACATATACATATATCCGAATCGATCTGGCCTTCTGTCCGTCCGTATGAACGTCGAGATCTCAGGAACTATAAAAGCTCTTCTTGTACTTCGGATAAGTAATAGGTGTCCTGTAGTCGAGGAACTCGACATTAGCGTGCTCTCTTGTTTTATGTGTGTAGGGGACCCGAAACTCTTGCACATGACTCCTGAGTCTATTTAATACTGTTTAGCAAAACAATTATAAATTCCATTAGATAGTAATAGTTATATTACCATCATTATATTTCACAAGTCTATCCGAGAATAACCTGTAGAGAATGTGTTGATTAACATCAGCTAAAGATATGTGAGATTAAAGGTATATATGTGCTGCCCACTTGACTTCCCTTTCCGTTTGGAATTAGAGCACTTCAAATGCAAGTGCCTGGGTTGGTTCGTTCTCTCATCTGAGATACCCCTTTGAGGGCGATAAAGGAGGTGCATGCATACAAACTTGGCTTACGTACTGCAGCAGGCTGGATTCTGCAGGAACAGCAAACAAAACAAAGGAAACAGTAGAGTGCATTTTAAATTTCGTTGCTATCGATTTTCGTTGCGGAAAAAAGGCAGCATGAGTGCTGTGTATAAAGTAAGAGAGAGATAGATAGCCGGCATCCCCGTGTTGCCGTGGACATACATGCGTCCACATCCCCACTTCAGCATGCATACATACATATGTGGAGTAAACATAAAAAATGCAAATGTGCATGGACATAAAACCCACCCCTTGGGCCACACTCTAGTCCTGTGCAGCGTCGATGCATCAGACCGAGGCCTGATCCACGGCCTGAGCCTCATCCTTAAATGCACCCAAAAGGGCTCGACCGACGAGAGCTCCTCCTGGTCAGGCATATGCTCCCCGGAGGAGACCGCTTCCCCCGCCCTCCGAGAAGGCGGGGGGCCGGGAAAACGTCTAATAAAGTTGGAAGCCGGTTGTCAGCTGCATCCAACCACCCACTCTGTCGGATGTGGAGGCTTTGGGGTGGCGGGCGGATGGTGCATGTTGGATGGACCTTGTTCGATGTGTTGTCAGCAATTCAACCACACACAGACGATTGCCAATTTGGGATGCACGTCCCCTGCACGTGCATGAACACATCCTGCGTGCACATTCAGGTGCAATATCAGCAACAAGAGAATTGTGAATTTTTAAATAATATTGCAATGCCTTGCTCGCGGCAAAGTCCCCCTTAATTAAAATTGCAAATGAATGGGCATTTCGGTGCTAAAGTTTGCGGTCTGTCCTAAAGGAGTGCTCTTTCGGATTGCCGAGGCCTATTACACGTGGCTGCGTCCGAAACCTTTTCTCTAGGCTCTCAGTTTACACACATTGATAAATCAATGCACTTCAAGCGCAATTCGGGGGGAAGTGCTGTACTGTCCAAAGCAATCAATGGAAACGGCAGAGCCCGTCAGCAAGTCCACTCTTCAACTTCTGCTCATATCATAGCGCTTTCCATTACGGATGGACGTAAAGAGTTGGTGGTAGCGCTCTTTCAGGTAATCATTCCTCGGATGACAGAAACCGGCAGGAGCTCCCAGGCAGGCAGCCCGACTTTTGGATGGACCAGCAGACAAGCGGCAGATGAATATGGATATTGAAACTCGAATAATAGAAGAAACGGACATTGATGCATCTATGGAATATGAATCAAAATAAGTTTCGGCAGTGTGCAGAATGGACCGAAAAGTTTATTACAGAGCTCAAATCTGAGTGCCACCACCATTAAAAAGTCTTAAAACAAAAACAAGAGAGAACGCTATAGTCGAGTTCCCCGACTATCTGATACCCGTTACTCAGCTAGTAGAAGTGCAGGTTTGTGGGCGTTAGAGTGGGCGTGGCAAAAAGTTTTTTGGCAAATCGATAGAAATTTAGACGACTAATACAAAAATGAAAAAATATCTAAACATTTTTCAAAAGTGTGGGCGTGGCAGCTTTGGGCGGTTTGTGGGCGTTAGAGTGGGCGTGGCAAAACGGTTTTTGGCAAATTGATAGAAATTTACAAGACCAATACAAAAATGAAAAAATATCAAAACATTTTTCAAAAGTGTGGGCGTGGCAGTATTGGGCGGTTTGTGGGCGTTAGAGTGGGCGTGGCAACATGAATCGACAAACTTGCGCTGCGTCTATGTCTCTGGAGTCTGTATGCCCAATCTAAACTTTCTAGCTTTTGTAGTTCCTGAGATCTCAGCGTTCATACGGACGGACAGACAGACAGACGGACAGACGGACAGACAGACGGACGGACAGACGGACATGGCCAGATCGACTCGACTATTGATCCTGATCAAGAATATATATACTTTATATGGTCGGAAACGCTTCCTTCTGCCTGTTACATACTTTTCAACGAATCTAGTATACCCTTTTACTCTACGAGTAACGGGTATAAAAATTGGCAAACCAGCTAAACTACAATATAAAAAAAAATCGTTTAAGACTGACTTCCCATACCGGGAATTGAACCCGGGCCTCCCGGGTGAGAGCCGGGTATCCTAACCACTAGACAATATGGGATGCACAATTTTTTCGTGTAAACTAACAACATGTGGCACATTCAACTGTTCTTGTACTTTAAATAAAAATTCAGGCACAGGGAGACTCGTGCACATCGGATCGAGTTCGGACGGTGTTAAACAAATTATTAAAAATGCAAGCTTAAAACAGTAACGTAATTAAACTTATCATGCTGGAGAGAAGGTGGGAATGGCAGTATTCGAGGGACTTCTTATTTCGGCACATATAAATATATGCACATATGTATTTTTACGCCGCATTCTTTTTCTGCTCATGAAGTATGTATGCAAATGTAGCCCCTGGACTTGAACGCAACAACAATAAAGCCCGAGCGCACATGCAAAGAAAATTGCAACGAAACACATGCGGAGTGGAAGTGGGTGTGGAATTTAGCTACAGATCGCCGTGCAGGGGTTGACTCTTTCAGGCGCTGACTGTGAGCCCCACTCGACATATTGAAGCATATTAATTAAAAACATTTTCATTTATTAAAAGAGCAGCACGGCGCTAATGGAAAGGTCGTTAGGTGTGAGGGCGAACGAACGTGTGGCATCTGAAAAGCTGCAGCCGTTTCTAAAGAAGATTACTGGCCATTTAATACATCATCGTTGGTCTTGTAACATGTGGACAACATTTGCACACTTCTTAAAATATCTGACTTTAAATAAAATAACTTGACTTGTTTGGGACTTGGTTGAATCCATGTCTAGTGCAGAATTCGTCAATTTGAAATACCGAAATGACTCTTCTTATTACGGCATAGGAAATTGTATACATATGTATATACATACATATTTTTATTAGATATGTATATGCATATGTAAATACATATGTATATGTGCATAATTATTAATATGTTTAGAAAAAGTAATAGGTTTGATATAAAAAGGATTTATTATACCCGTTACACGTAGAGTACTAGATTCGTTGAAAAGTATGTAACACGCAGAAGGAAGCGTTTCCGACCATATAAAGTATATATATTCTTGATCAGGATCAATAGCCGAGTCGATCTGGACATGTCCGTCTGTCCGTCCGTCTGTCCGTTCGCATGAACGCTGAGATAACACGAACTACAAAAGCAAGAAAGTTGAGATTAGGCATACAGACTTCAGAGTCATAGACGCAGCGCAAGTTTGTTGATTCATGTTGCCACGCCCACACTTTTGAAAAATGTTTTGATAGTTTTTCATTTTTGTATTAGTTTTGTAAATTTCTATCGATTTGCCAAAAAACTTTTTGTCACGCCCACTCTAACGCCCACAAACCGCCAAGAACTGTCAGTGTTGAAATTCCTCCTTCGCACTTCTATTAGCTGAGTAACGGGTATCAGATAGTCTGGGAACTCGACTATAGCATTCCCTCTTGTTTTATTCTTAAAATGGTGCATATATCATTTGTAAACGACGATCACGGCTAGTAGTTTACAGTGTTGGGACAGGTACGCTATATTTTTACCTAGGTAAGGTACAAGGTTTTTACAAAAATAAGTACCTAGGTAAGGTAAAAGGTTTTCAAATTTTTCTGTACCTAGGTAAAGATAAAAGGTAAAAACAAGTATACGAATTTTTAAATTTTTTATTCGGTACTTTTTAAAATTAAAATAACAATTCATATTTCTTTCTTCAAATAATTACCGAACGCAAATTTTGTTGTTCAGCTACCTGGCTTGAGCTTTGGAAACAGAAGAAATTTGCTCGCTTAGGCTCTGATGATTTATTCTCTTCCTTTTTTGCCACTTTTGATTTCATGGCCTCATATGACGCATAGCTGTTTGGATGCACCCTCTACAAAAAAGTATTAATACAATAAAATATTTTTAAAACTTCATAACATTTAATTTTGTGACGGAATTTTAATTTTGGCGAAATATTGTATGTGCGTATGTAAAAATGAATGGCTACTTCAATATATATATTCAATATTTTGGCGCCAATTATTGTATGTAGAAATTAATGGCTACATCAATATATATTATCAATATTTTGGCGCCAATTATTGTATGTGCGTATGTAAAATTGAATGGCTACATCAATATATATATTCAATATTTTGGCGCCAATTATTGTATGTAGAAATTAATGGCTACATCAATATATATTATCAATATTTTGGCGCCAATTATTGTATGTGCGTATGTAAAAATGAATAGCTACATCAATATATATCATCCATTTCCAATAAATATTGATGTAGCCATTCATTTTTGATTTGGTATAGAGAAAGCGTCGACACATCAAAGCACAATTTTTATATTTTCTAAATTAAATGCGCTTTTATTTACAAAATCATTTTTTTCCATGTACAAATACACATTTCGCGCATTAAATATTTTCCGAGAAAATACCCTTTTTACACATTACAAAATTTGATTTTGTCAATAAAATGTTCTTTAATTTAAAAAGTATAAACGAACTTTTATATCCCGAAGCACAGAACTTATACTTATTTTCATTTACTTTACTTCACTTTTAACTTGCACAGAAATACACACATATGAACATATAATAATATTATAACCAATATAGTATAATATTTATACTATACTTGCCTTAAGATGTTTGTGTAAATTTCCAGTCGAATTTTCGTCGAATTTAATCGCTTTATTTACACACAATACACAATTCACATCTGGCTTAAAAAATTGGCCATTTAAAACAAAAGGTAGTGCCTTTTTTTTGAGCTTTCTTTTACGGACATTTTTCGTCTCTTATGGACAGTTTTGGGTTCTTTCACAAATTGTTAAGGTATGATCAAATATGAGTGTTTGATTTAAGCTAATAATAACCGAACAGCATTTGCGTGGAAAATTGTGAAATTAGAATCGAAACATAAATAATTTTCTATGGTGGAATCAGCTTATTATTATTATTGTGGAGTTTGATTATTTTGTTCAAAGGAAAATGATCAAAAAGTCTATTTAGTAATAAATAAAGCTAACACAAATATTTCAGTACCTTTTTACCTAGCTTACCTAATTCTCTAGGTATACAAAAATTTGTACCTATGTAAGGTAAAAGGTAGCATAATATTTGTATACCTAGGTAAGGTAAAAGATACCACAAAATGGTACCTATGTATGTACCTAGGTACAAGTATCTAGGTACTCCCCAACACTGGTAGTTTATTACTTTTTTAAAAAAACTTGGTTACAGAAATTTGTTTATTAAAATCGGGTAGTATTAAGATTAATTAAAAAATAATAACTTGTTATAATTATCAAAAATTATTTCTTCATATATAACAGTTTTTACATGAATAAAAAATTATATTTTACTTAAAATAGTTTAAATACCATATTAAATATGTAATAGGAGAAATTGAAAACAGTCGTTTATGCTTTCTCGATGATATACCCGATTTTCTTGGCACCCAGATTTTTTTTAGTGTTTCAAGTCGGTAGCTTTCAGAGCTTCCAGCGATTTTCCTGCATACACCACAATGACAGCAGCTTGCTCCTGCTCATGGCCCATTAGATGCTGCTTCAGCATCTAACAAATTGGCCAACTACATCACAATGGATGCCGTGGCCATGATCGAACTGCAGCTAGTGGTCGCATGAGGTATGTGTGTAGGAACATAACATAAATTAAAATGATAATAGCGAAAACATACATTGCCACTTACTTTGTTGCTAAATGGGGTATAGGACGACTTTACTCTAATTGAAATACAACACGAGTCCGCGGACCCAATTCCCCAACCCGCTGACCCGCAGAATTATCAGACTTTCCCGCAGAAGGCTGGTGTACTGGAGACGGCTTTTGGGCTGTCTTCTGGCA
The DNA here is from genome assembly GCF_016746245.2 of Drosophila santomea. Taxonomy (NCBI): domain Eukaryota; kingdom Metazoa; phylum Arthropoda; class Insecta; order Diptera; family Drosophilidae; genus Drosophila; species Drosophila santomea. The sequence continues at coordinate 23,070,896 of NC_053018.2, forward strand.
GGTGAACTTGTTTCTCTTTTGGCGCTGCGCTAACCAGACACCATTTATCATTACGGGACCGAACTGGGAAAACTAGATTTCTCTGCCGCCAACTGACTGAGTAGAGACCTCGGCCACAACTTCCAGAGCCAGCACGCTGGAAATCATTGCTCGTGGCTGGTTGGCGCTGCTCACTTTTTGATGATTCCCGAGATTTTGCGAAAATTAATTTTAATTACCCAGCAATGTTGTCGCCGAAAACCCCTCCGGCCGCTGTCTTGTCAATTCTTTGAAGACAGCTGATCAATAACATTTTCTTATGGCATTTCCGCTTCTAATTAAGCTCCAAGCTGATAGCAGTTTGTGCGCTGATGGAACGAAAATCAGTAATAAAATACATAAAAACGTTTTTTCCAGCGATGAGTAAAAAATTGAATTTGTTTACATTTAGTTGGAAAGAATGTTTGAAGCGATTTATTGTAGTTTAAGCAAAAACGGAAGCTCAGCCAGTCACGACATATTTGGCATTCATAAAAATAGACAAAAACAAGAGAGAACGCTATAGTCGAGTTCCCCGACTATCTGATACCCGTTACTCAGCTAGTAGAAGTGCAGGTTTGTGGGCGTTAGAGTGGGCGTGGCAAAAAGTTTTTTGGCAAATCGATAGAAATTTAGACGACTAATACAAAAATGAAAAAATATCTAAACATTTTTCAAAAGTGTGGGCGTGGCAGCTTTGGGCGGTTTGTGGGCGTTAGAGTGGGCGTGGCAAAACGGTTTTTGGCAAATTGATAGAAATTTACAAGACCAATACAAAAATGAAAAAATATCAAAACATTTTTCAAAAGTGTGGGCGTGGCAGTATTGGGCGGTTTGTGGGCGTTAGAGTGGGCGTGGCAACATGAATCGACAAACTTGCGCTGCGTCTATGTCTCTGGAGTCTGTATGCCCAATCTAAACTTTCTAGCTTTTGTAGTTCCTGAGATCTCAGCGTTCATACGGACGGACAGACAGACAGACGGACAGACGGACAGACAGACGGACGGACAGACGGACATGGCCAGATCGACTCGACTATTGATCCTGATCAAGAATATATATACTTTATATGGTCGGAAACGCTTCCTTCTGCCTGTTACATACTTTTCAACGAATCTAGTATACCCTTTTACTCTACGAGTAACGGGTATAACAAATACGAATTCACAACAAATAGGGCAAATGCTTCCGATCTGAAAAGATCAGCATTGAGCCGACAATAACATAACCTCACACGGTGGTAAGGAATCGTCTTAATGCTATCGCTGAGAATTTCCAAACCATTACGAGCATCTGGTAGCACACGCTTAGCAAGGTCGTCAGGGATCAGCTTAAGGACACGCGTCATCCGAAGCGAATATCTAAGCCTCCAAGGGAATGAGAGATCCAGAAGAAACCCGCAGAAAGTACATACAGACAAACCATTTATCAAAAATCTCATCATATTACTTGTAGAGTAAAACACTTTACTAGATTTACAAAAAATATATGTAACTGTTGTAAGGAAGCGTTCTCGACCCTATAAAGAAAGAAGAGAATTCACTTGCTTGTGTGAGTAAAAACAATAAGCATAATATTGCGTATGGCAGCGTATATGCGCTAGGAGACGATTTTCGAGCCGAAATCAATTTTGATTTGGGAAACGAATTTAATTAAAGTTTAGGTCAGTTGTAATATGATCTAATAAAATATTATTTAAAAATGGATGCCGTAACTTTTATTTTTTATGGCATTTTTATACCCGTTACTCGTATAGTAAAAGGGTATACTAGATTCGTTGAAAAGTATGTAACAGGCAGAAGGAAGCGTTTCCGACCATATAAAGTATATATATTCTTGATCAGGACCAATAGCCGAGTCGAAATGACCATGTCCGTCTGTCCGTCTGTCTGTCCGTCCGTATGAACGCTGTGATCTCAGGAACTACAAAAGCTAGAAAGTTGAGATTAAGCATACAGACTCCAGAGACATAGACGCAGTGGAAGTTTGTCGATTCTTGTTGCCACGCCCACTCTAACGCCCACAAACCGCCCAAAACTGCCACGCCCACACTTTTGCCCACAAACCGCCCAAAACTGCTACGCCCACACTTTTGAAAAATGTTTTGATATTTTTTCATTTTTGTGTTGGTCTTGTAAATTTCTATCGATTTGCCAAAAAAACTTTCTGCTTCGCTGACTATAACGCCTACAAACCGCCAAAAACTGTGTTTAAGACTCTCCTTCTCCCTTCCACTAGCTGAGTATCGGGTATCAGATAGTCGGCGAACTCGACTATAGCGTTCTCTCTTGTTTTTATATGCGTTAGTAAAAGTCGCCGCTTGACTTAGTTACCGTTCACATACATATGTACACTTAAATGTTTATTATTAATAATATTTAATAATTGGCACCCAGGAAACACCACGGGGAGACCATTACAATTGTAATGAGGTCGTTTATTTATATGACCTTCGAGACGACATAAAATATTTAAATGTTAAACATTATAATATTTTCATGATCGTCTGTTCGTCCGTATGAACGTCGAGATATCAGGAACTATAAAAGCTAGAAGGTCGAGAAGGTCGAGCATGCAGTCTTCAGAGACATTAACGCAAGTTTGTTGACACAATGTGGGCGGGGCAACATGGGTAAACAAACTCTAAGCACCTAAGAATTTCTGCCTTCAACTATTTTTTACACGTCGCAAGCTGAATACTCTACCGACAATTTTTTTACGAAATGTATTATAAATTATGATGTACATATTTTCGGCTATTACTATTTCTATGCTGTATTTAAATAGTAAGTAAGTAAAGTGCAATTTTGCCACGCCTACGAGTTAAATTTTTTTTAAATTGCTTTGTTAATTTCTTGAGGTACTCGAGGAAGAGATTTACATGATATTGCACGCGACACCATAAAACCAAAGACATTAGAATAATGTTTTCAAAAGTCTTGGATAAAACCCAACTGTTCAAGTCCTCCTAGCTTTGAGTCCAAACTCTCGATCACTTTCTCTCTTCCTCGGACTATAGCCACGATATGCTTGGCTTTTAGAACTATGTAAAATCTCGCCAAACCTTGTTCAAGATCTTTTATCTTGCCTTGGCGCATCTGCTATATCTTTTATGAAGTTTGTTGCCAAACATTTTTTTGTCCCTTCTGGTCTCCTTCTCCAACTCCCCGCCACTGCCCATTCCCAGTCCCAACTACTTAAGTGGCACGCCGCTGCAATGGCTTTTTCCTGCTTGTATTTGGCTCTAGTTCGTTTTTATGGATTTCACTTTTTGGCCATTTAGCATTACTTTATTTTCTAATTTCAGTTTGGCTCTTTTTTCAGCCACCCAGTGAAGAGCGGTGAGAGCGGTGTTTCATGATGCAATGACCTCGAACTTTTGTCACTTGGCATTTGTTTGCCGTTTGAAATTATGACTGGGGCTTTCGAATATTTCAGTTTCGATAAGGAATTGTTGCTTGGTAGCCCTCGAGCCAAATGCACAACCCCACCACGCCCATGCCTACACTCTCCTGCTCTCACCAACACTTCTGCAGTGCGCATACCTGCAGGAGAGAGCTCCCCAAATTGCGCTCTTCGCTGCCCACTGCCCACTGCGCTGCGACTGCGATTGCTACGCCTGCATCGCTGGCGGTTGCTCTCGAAATCTAAATTTCAAGTTCGTCTCCCGGACAATCCATCCTGTCAGGGGGGTTTTTGCTTCGGCTAGCTCCTACTTCCCCTCCCACTCCCACTGTCACTTCCCCTCCTTCTCCATTGTCTGCATCTGCGGAAAGCAAAAACGATGCAATAAATACATAGGAAAGGCTGCACAACAAAGGGACGTCCCCGATCCCTGTCCCTCCTTCGAACCGTTTCGTTCCGTTCGGTTCGCGGGCCTTGTTCTGTGCTGGTTGAAAACGAAACCGGATTTTGTTTTCGTCGATTTTCGCTCATTCTGCCACTCTGCCACTCCACTTGGTTGAGCTGCCCTTTTTAGAAGTTGTGAGTTGTCTCGTGCTGCGCGCCGCCTCACTGCCGTTTTCGCATTTGACTGAGTTTTTGGAATGCAGTTTTGTTTTATTTGCCTTACAGTTCGTGCCATTCCTGCCTTATTTGTCTGTTTACGTTTATTTTCGTTCTCGTACCTCTCAGCCTGATTCACAGTTTCCGTGCAATGTTTTGCATATTTGCGTAGAGGACAGGTTTTACTTTTATTTATTATTTGTGTTTTATTTTTAACTTTCCGCAACTGGCAAAAAGAGAAGAGAAACTCTTTTGTTTTGGTTTTGAAACGGAACTGGTTTTCTGAGTCAGTTGGTTGCTTGGCCACACAGTGAGGCGTGGAGAAATCTCTTGAGTTGCAGGAGTTTCTCTTAAAAACCGTATTCTGTAAGTTCGGGGTTACTACAAAATGTGTAGAGTTTAATGAAATCAATTTTAGAAATGAACATCCAAATAAAAAGTTTAAGGTTGCTGTTATTTGTCGCATAGAAATCATACACTGGGGTCTTGGCAAACTTTCGAGAAAATAATACTATCTGGCAGAGGTAAAATAGAATCAAAATTGGTATTCCGAGTCAAGCGACTTAGGTACATGATTCCCCTGCAACTGCATTTTCGAGCAATACCGGGCTTTCGGGCCACGTCCACGTTGTACAGCCGGAACTTAACATTTCGGCACCGCACTTTGAGCCGCACATTGACCACCACGAAGTAGAAAATCATCTGCTGCTGCTTGGCCAGCAGCACGTAGGAGGCGCCCATGTCGTCCGGGAACAGGGGTTCGTCCCACGTGGAACATTCGAACAGGAAGTAGCCACCATCGTGGCTGAAGCTGTGTCCGAAGGATAAGTGCCGTTCCTGGCACTCCAGGACGCCACACTGAAAACGCATGAAATAGTAGTTGAGGCCCTCCAGAAAAATCATTTCGGTGCTGGCAGAGGAGCTATATACATACATGCCCCAAAGGTCACCAGCTCAAGTTGCACCAGGAATCGTAGGTCCACTTTGTGAACTCGATGCACATATCGTCCACACACAGATTAAGGTCCCAACGCTATCTCAGCTCCACGCTGGCGCGGTAGTAGCGGTCTCCATTAACCACCATAGCGTCCAGCAGCTTTCCGCTCCACTCGCCAAGGTGGTGGAATGTACTGGCCACACAACAGGCCACCACGCAGCATCCCAATGTTTGACTTCCACGCACCTTCCCGTCGAACCAAGGAGCCCTCGGATACAGACCGCCCCAAGCGACCAGAGTCAACCCGTCACCTCCGCGTCGAAGTTCTTGCTCCGAGTAGCTTTGCAGTGCCGCTGGCAGCCCTTTAAGTTGCGGCTCAGCCGTCGGCTCCAGATGCACGTCATCGAGCAGGTCAGTTGCCTTAATATGCCGCCGGTATTGGCACACTCCTCCATGCACATTTTCCACATTTTCCAAGTGGCACCGGTTTCCCTCATGCAAGATGTAGAACCGCGTCGTAATCGTAAGACGATTCCTTACCACCGTGTGAGGTTATGTTATTGTCGGCTCAATGCTGATCTTTTCAAATCGGAAGCATTTGCCCTATTTGTTGTGAATTCGTATTTGTTTTTGTCTATTTTTATGAATGCCAAATATGTCGTGACTTGCTGAGCTTTTGCACACATTTATAAAATGCAATACTATAAATGTTGATTGTTTTAAAAGTAGTCCGGCCTTTGCGCAATGTACCTGGGACCAAAATGTCTATTGTATTCTGAAAAATTAGAATTAGCTTACATTTGAAACAGAGAGAGAAAGGCCATGAAGGGTATTTTCGAGTATATATATATATATAAGGGAAACGCGGGTGGAGCTGAGCACTATGATTGTGAATTATTTAGTGTTAAATATATAAAAAATCGTTTTCGAAGAATAGGATTTGAGTAAAAACGATCAAAATGTTCACACCGAGTAAACTTCTCCAACATTGCCTTAAAACAAGTTGGTTTGCTTCGACATTATGAGAAAATCGTGTAAATATAAAAGGGGCTTATTAAAAGAATAAAAGTAGAGACTGTACGCCGAACTGAGCTTCCGTTTTTGCTTAAACTACAATAAATCGCTTCAAACATTCTTTCCAACTAAATGTAAACAAATTTAATTTTTTACTCATCGCTGGAAAAAACGTTTTTATGTATTTTATTACTGATTTGAGTTCCATCAGCGCACAAACTGCTATCAGCTTGGAGCTTAATTAGAAGCGGAAATGCCAAAAGAAAAAGTTTATTGTCCGTCCGTCTGTCTGTCCGTCTGTCCGTCCGTATGAACGCTGAGATCTCAGGAACTACAAAAGCTGTAAAGTTGAGATTAGGCATTCAGACTCCAGAGACATAGACGCAGCGCAAGTTTGTCGATTCATGTTGCCACGCCCACTCTAACGCCCACAAACCACCCAAAGCTGCTACGCTCAAAATGTTTTGATATTTTTTCAATTTTGTATTGGTTTTGTAACTTTTTATCGATTTGCCAAAAAACGTTTTGACACGCCCACTCTAACGCCCACAAATCGCCAAAAATTGTCAGTGTTTAAGACACTTCTTCTCCCTTCAACTAGCTGAGTAATGGGTATCAGATAGTCGGGAAACTCGACTATAGCGTTCTCTCTTGTTTTTATGTCAGTTTATATCGCTATGCTATATATTAACAATAATATTAACAAAACTTAAAATAAATAAATTTAAGCGCACTACATTATTATTATTTCTTTGAAAAATTTGTCGGCATATACAATTTTATTATTCAAGTAAGGTTATAAAACTTATGTTATCGGCTAATCAATTTCACATTCCAAATGCTCATTTGGACGGCACAATTCTGTAGTTTCATAACTAAATAATAACTATTAGTATTACTTTGAAAGGGTTTTTTAACCCGATTTACTGGTAATAATCAATAAACTGTTGATGTGAGCTTGTATAAACCACAACAATTATGATCCAAAACTAGGATTATTGCTTGAAGAAGATTGATAATTGCTTGGGAGTTTTGGGTTCCTGCCCCGTTGAAATATTTTCTCCTTGGCCTTGCGAAATTCCACTTCCATGTGGCTAAGGCGTCGGCCGATTTTATCGCGTTCCAGTGCGATAGCCACCATTTCCCGCTCCACTTGCTCTTTGGTTTTCAAGCTGCGATTGAACTTGTCGCTAAAGTCATCAATGGAGTGGTCCAGGGTTAGCATCTTGCATTCGAGACCTCGGATATTTTTACGGATATACTTGGCCCGACTGCTGAGGTGTTCCAACGGCTCGTTGGTGTATGATGGTTCTGAAAATTTGACAGCGTCGATTTTGCTAATTGGTCGTTCATGGTCTTTTTCTTCCGGCTCATTGACGCTAACATAGTACTTATGTATTTTCAGCAGGCTTTCCCGGAAATGAGACCAGTCCGCAGTGTTCGGATCATTGTCAATGCCAGAAGTAAACTGATTGATTTCATTGATGAGCTGGGCGATTTCACCATTTCGATTGTCGTCGCCTTCCCCTAAAGATGTCCTCTTTGATTTGCCCGCGTTTTTTTTACGCCCTAAAATCTGAGATTCATTTTCGGTCTTTTCTTTATTCTGCAGAATAGGATTTTCGCCGTTTGGTTCCATCAAGCCTCTCTGGAAGTGTAACATTGAGGAATACGAAATTCTACAAGAAACTCTTACCTTTATCAGGATTTCCTTAAAGCTCTTAGCCTTAGAGGTCAGCTTATTCATGAATTCGTTTCGCATTTCCTTGACTATTTCAGCAATTCCTCCACGATCCGCCGACCTGGACAAAAGCCTCGGATAGTCCTCTGTAAGGTCTGTGGCCGAGGGCTTGTCCAATGAGTTAATGTCAATTAAACCTTTCTGCGGCGACAGATTTTTATAAACTACCGAGCGTCCGTGTTGGCCATACAAACCTCTACTAGAAGACTCAGGTGAATGTCGTCCGAGCTAAGATCGGATGGATCAACTAACTCATACCCGGATGGTCTTATCGTCTCTTGGCTTCCGCTCTGCTTCAGGGTAAGCAGGCTGTCTGACGATCTCACATCACTCCACGGTTCGGGCACATCAATTTCCATTGAGACATCGGTGAAGGGCAGTTCACGTTCCAGATCCATTTAACAAAAAATTTCCAAATTACCAACGCTTGGATAAGTAGAAACCTATCACTGCAAATTTTAAATATTATATGTAAATTCTTGCTGAAATACTTGACTCAAAATCTTTGGCTCTGACAGTTGATACGGAGTCTACTTCCTCCCCTTCATCAAAGTAGAAAGGGGTGTGACCACGGCTGAGGTCGCGATAACCAGTCCTGAAGCACAGAGAGCGGAAATTAACTTCGCGTTTCTGTAACGCATTAGCACAACCAATAATTTGAGGCATCGTAAACACGTCGTAAATTTTGCACACGCAAATTTAGGTCTTAATTTTCTATAGCGCACAACAGACAAGCAACTGCCAGGCGTAATTACAGTCCATTAAATTCGCTGCGTTTGCTGCACTGCTGTTTCTCCTTTATAAATGATAAGTGCCACTTGCAGCCAACCTCCCAAGTGATGGTTTGCTTTAATGAAAACGTTTCTATGTGGCATGCAACAGTCTTTGCTGAGGTGTAACCTATGTCCTACCCCTACGCAGGCCACGCAACTAATAAACCAGATGAAAAGCTATACTTGATCACTTCGTCTAACAGATGCTCCCTCGCTTCTCGGATAATCAGCTGTTTATTAAGTCTGCGACGCTCTAGTGCTTAGCGTTTCGTATCGTGATACTTTTAGGCCTGTCTGTCTGCCCATCCATCCTACCGTCCGGGAATATTAGCCAAACATTTTTTTAGTTACATATCTCCTAAACCAGGAGTTTTCGTGGGCTATCAACCTCCTTTTCTGGAAAGGTCAGGGATACACGCAGTCGTTAATGTGGCCCTTGGTCTGTTTTAGAGAAGAGTTCCCTTGACAAGAGTTGTCATTGTTTTCTCGATTTCTGTTGAAATAAAACATCAGAAATATTTGCCTATACATGTATCTTATGCAGACTGCAAACTCATTAAATTGCCAGAATACCGACACAGATTACAGACCGGGTGGCTTGGTTTTTGAACAAGGGGGGTTTTATTTTATTTGGGATCGCATCTCTTCGTTCGGTTTCGTTTTGTACGCCAACTGGCCATCCGAACTTGAAATTTGATATCGGGCACAGAGCAACCTGTTGTCGTAGCACCAGCTTGAGCCAAAACCCGATGTTGTTGCGCTGTCGCCAAGTGTTTCTGTTTTGCCCACGTGGTGTCATGAACTTGCCAATCTAATGCAGTAAAAAAAAGGAGAAATTATTTTGTGGAAAGTCTGAGCGTACTTTTGCCATGCCACTATATTTCATGGAAACCTCGAACGCTTAACTTGGGAAATTAATAGACTAATAGACCGAGTTGAGTTCAGTAAAGCATATGCGACCTTGGAAATTAATAGACTAATAGACCGAGTTGAGTTCAGTAAAGCATATGCGACACTTGTTGTCCAATCGGAAGCCCTTAAAGCAAATAAATAACTTTTCGCAATTACTGAACAATGGCATACGAGACCTAATTTGTAATTAAATACTAAGTTATAATGGAAAAATCGTATTATCATTTTTTAAATCGTCCTAACATACTTCAACAAAATAAATACATGTTTCTATATACTTATCTGTACACAATTTTTTTATTGCCAGTTGGTCGTAGAGTAACAGCTTAGAAGGAAGTACTCCCCACCCTATAGGGTGAATATTCTGCCGATTACGATCACCTAATCCTTAAGAATGGAGCTTTTAGTGTCGCGTACGCCCCTTGAGTTTTTATCCCTGCTGCATTTAAAATTCAAGTTGGCGGCATAGGCTGAAAGGAGCAACTGCAACCTACACCAAACAGATCCACGCGCTGTTGAGTAACCACAACAACCCAATGCAAATAATCTGGCACCCACCGGAAAAAGAGGAGGGCGGTGACAAAGGCACCCGAATCCTGCCTTGAGTTTCAAGTGACAAGGTGCCGGGATGGTGGCACACCCCAGTTAACCAACCACCGACACGTGGCCAAGACATCATTGATCTTCTGGCAAGTGGCTAATTAGGAATGGCCCTCTTCCAGTGGGTACTCGCAGCAGACTTTCCAGTGATGGGCAAATCGGAATGGCAGCTAATTTGCATTGGACCTAATCCAATGTTTTGGATTTGGTCCGGACCTTTGGCGCGTAGGGGAAAGCACTTGTTGAGCCATGTACATGCACATGCATTTACCTTAGACTTACAAGCAACCACCGTTGCATGTGAAGTAATTGAAAAGATGCGTGTTCCACGCTTGTTTAAGAACAGGGGTCCCCTATTAGTGATCGGGTTAGAAATCGGAGCTCGGACTTGTGTGGTCTTGTGCGATGATAGTTGTCAGTGGTGAAGACTGACACCTTACACCGTGCCATTTACGTATGTCTTGGATTCTGGCAGTCTATTCTGGGTCTATTCGCCACCGCTTCCCTGGCGTTATTTGTCAACGATTTTGAATGGTTGTTAGATGGGTCTCGAAGACCCGTCCTGCCCAATGCAATTATCCTAGCGCAGCGCTTCCGCGTTGACCATCACCGTTGGCAACCATGACGGGCAAAACTCCATGTACCTAACCCAAATAGCGACGCATTGTCCGGCTAATGAGCCAACTGCATTCCTGCAACTCACGCAGAAGTGTGCGCAACTTTAATTTCCCGCGCCATAAATCAAACCGCGACCCAACCGACTGCAGCGCGAAGGCATTCGCTTCTAAATGAAGTAGTTACCAGTGACCATCGCGATGGATCGAACACCGGACAGGTGGCAATCCTCGAGCAGACTATTCATCTCCATCATCATCGTCGCGGCCGTCATGCAGGGAATTCAATTCACGCCCGCCAGGAATGCTATTCAGAGTCCCACTCCTGGGTCTGGACCCGATCCCCTATGCATCGCATGAGGCGATAATTAGTGCGCAATTGTCGTTAACGCCGCCTTTGTCTATTTCTGCCACTTGTCCACTTGCCTGCTTGGCCATTTGCGGGGAGATGGGCATCCTGAGTCAGCAGATCGTCGTCGACCTGGAACGTGACGGGCAGCACAAGTGCAGGCAGCCGGTGGTGGCAGCCGATGTGGTGCAATAGGAGGATCAGCTCGAGCTCAGTGCAGCACAGTGCAGCACAGTGCAGGGCACAATACTAAAGCACGAGAGCTGCGCTCGAATGGTGGCTGCATAAATCATAAAATAAAAGACACTAAAAAGGAAAATAAATCAAGTGATAGTGCCTGAAAACCGGGCGGGCATTAGAGAAATCTCTGGCCCGGCTACCAGCTTCCAGCTACCATCTCCTTGGTCAGCCCGAATATTAATTGTGAGTGCACGGGGCGTATCAATTCAGAGCTGCAGCATCCACACAAATCGGAATGGAGATGAGGATGGGGATGAGCCTGGGCATAAGCCTGAATCTGAAGCTGGGGCACAGACGCATGCGTGACGCTGGAGTGGCCTCCGAATGCGTTGAAATATGACGACCAGTTTCAGCTTGAATGTGAAATCTGATGGATTTCCGAGAAGAGCTTTTCAAACATTTTTCTTATTGACTAAAATATATTAGATGGATGGAAAACACTTGCGAACAGCAATAAAGTTTTTGACCAAATATTTATTACCATTGTATGGTGTACACGCACAGTACAGCCATGTTAATTAAAATATATGTAAATCGCATTGGACGGCGTTTCGATTCTTCATATGATCCCGGATGTATGCGGCTAGGAAGCTGGCGCACGCGAGCCCGAGTGGAACTCACCACAAATTCGCACCCATCATAGATGAGATGACGCATGGAAATGCTCTGGAAAGCCAATTTCGGGCTGCAGATGGCTTTCGAGTTTCGCCAATTAACAATGGTAGAACGTTAATCGAAACGAAGTACAGTTTCCCCGGCTGCGCTAGAAGCTTCCGACACGGATGGCCAGCACATGCTAATAACGCCACATGTCTCGTTTTCTCGGCCCAAACGCAGTTTCTATGGCCCATAAACTGATTGCCAACTACCAACTTCTGTCCATTTGTGGATGCCTCCCGTTGAGTCGGGAAGTGGACGGGGACGGGATGGGCACGGAGATGGTGAAAACCGGCAGACAGGCAGCAGGCAGCAGGCACCAGGCATCAGGCGCGGCAAAAAGTGGCAAATGTAATTTAATAAATTAATTACATCAATTAGCCGCTGCATTTTTATTGAAGTTGCTGTAAATATTGGGCTAGACAACTCGAGCAGCCAGCAGCCGCCATTTTGCGGGGATTTATGGTGCATTTTTCATTGCCGTTTGCTGGAGGAGAGTCTAACTTATGGCGAGTTGTGCGACATGGTCCGGAGAAGTATCCTCCTGGCATGTAACCAAATGAAGACGCTTTGTATTGATTAGCGAGCGGTGATCCGGACTAGTGGCCCAATGTCTTGTGGGCCGGGCCATGCTATTTGACAAAATGTTCCATCGCCAAGCCGCACGGAGAGATATGTGCACTAAGTCAAATGCCCCATCCCATAAGCGCGCCGGAGTAGATGGCTTAATTTACGGTGTCGCGCGCGGACGTGACTGAACTGCTACCACCTCCATCTGCATAATCACCTGGCTACTGACCACTGTGCACTGGAAAATGACCGAATCTAATGGCGACCGCAATCGGGCGAGTATTAGAACATTGGCTGCATATTGATGGAGCGCCAAGTGCACTGCTCGTAAGGTGCATGAGGTGATGGATTCGAGCTTCGGGCTTCGCTTCGCTTTTGGGTCAATGTCAAAATTGTTTTCGGTGAGACGCACAGTCCGAATCCTAAGCAGTTTGTATAAAACTGGGCCCCGCCGCCCCAGCTCCACATATTCAACGCAATGGCACTCAGCTCGACGGTTGTCTGTCTTCTCGCCGGACTCAGTCTCGTCAGGGCGGATGTGGGCGTGGCCGCGCAGCATCTTCGCCCAGCGGACCAGCAAAAAGAGGCATTGTATCCAGCAGCCGGCTTTAAGCCTTCTATACAGTTTGGCCTCCCGGCAGCCTCCCAGCAACCAAAATCCGCTCGACTTGTGGTAAACAGTGAAGCGCAGGAGGATCTTGACGACGCCGCCGAGGAGGTGGAGGTAACCCAACCCAAGGCAGATCCTGTGCCACGTCGAATTCCTGCTCCAGGGCCAGCACTGCCGGTGAATCCCACCATCGCATACTATCCTGCCGGAGCCGTGGGATTCGTCCAGCCAGCTACATTCGCCAAATTCATCGGAGGCCCACAACGCACGGCACCATATGTTGACGCGCCCCAGTACTACCAAGCCTATTTTGGATGAACAGATTCAACTACAGAGTACATTAAATAAGGACTTTTGGCTTAACTTTTAGTTAACTGCATTAAATTGTTAAGCCTGTGCTGTTTCTCATAGTAAGCCCACTAAACGTGTTTTCAACGAAAAATGTCATAATATAATGTCATAGTAACGGATTTTTTCCACCCTATAACGTACATACATATATGTATATTTGAACCCAAATAAAACAGCCAACTGTATACGAGAGCATATGAATGGTGGACTTTTCTGATAATTTCCCATAAAATAAATTAATCCTTCCCCGCTTTCGTTACAAATATTTTGAGCGTTATATTTTGATTACTTCCCAGTTGCAGAGTTACCTGCGTTTAATTATGCGTTTGGTCATTCGCATAATGCGATTGGAGGGCTTGTAGTAAAGCATGCTCCATCAAAATGCCAAATCTTCCGACGACAGCAATTCTGTCCGCTGGCCAAACGGTAGGCCGGGCAGCTAAAGGGAGGGGCAGCTCTGACAATGAGCGAGCAACGATAATCTATTATGACCGTAACAAGAAATGAATCCCAACTCGGTAATCCATCATTTTACGGCTTAGCAATCAAAACAAGGAGTTTAGCTAAGAGTTGGTCTCCCGGCCCCAAGGACGGACAGGTGGACCGCCCTGACGGACGGCGGCCTGGCCAATCAGCGGCAACACACATACATATCTGGCCAGCGAGCTAACGAACAGGCCGATGGTCGCGATGGTCGCGTAAGCGCTGGCCAGAACCAGGAAACTCAGAAACTCAGATTGGACCTGGCGGAGAACGACTTTCGGACAGCCGTTTGCGCATTGAGGCCAATCTGTGTGTAACGTGAGGACTCGCCCGGGCTGGCAGGTCTAGGCCTTTAGGGGCCCGGCTAAATAGTTGCCAATAATCCGTGTCCAACTGATCCGGTTGCCGTTTATGGTAATGGGCAAAATTAGATGCCGAATGTGCGATGGCCAGCGAGGCTTCATTACCGATGCACAAACTTGGCAGTGCGTCCCGACTGATTGGCCACTCGGCCACGGTTGCCGGCCAGCGGTCTGCATTGTTATTGCTTCATCAACTGTGCAGCAGCCAGCGTGTCCAGCACGTCCGGTGTCCACATTGTACACAATGTCCGTAATGTCCAGCACTTGCGGCAGAAGCCCAAGCAGTGACTGCGTGGCAAAGACCCGACCCCTGAGGGTATTGCGAACTGCTCAAACATTTTCGAAATCGCATTCATAGGTGAAGGTGCAATAGTTGCTGGCGTATCTGATTTCGGCGGCCCCCTGCGCAGTTAAGGGGCTTAAAGGGGCGGCAGGCCAGTTAGGGGAAAATTTGGGTTAGGTTCTTCCGCAGCGATTTACCATCGGCCGTGTGGGTGGCGTTTGCTTAAGACCTATGCAAATCAAAGTCCTGATCGGGTTGTATAGCCACAAGAGCTACTTAACGAAAACACTTACGTTCAGAAGAACACAAGTTGCGTAGCTTTGACAAACAGCGAACCCAAAATCCATAATATATATAACAAATGTGTTGTTATTCGCTGCAAGAAGTTTGTAATACTTTTTTGTTGGGCGTTCATCAATTCCAACAACCACATACCAACTAACACATACAATATATTCAATTTTTTCATTTAACTTTTACCTATTCTTGTCCTCAAACATTAAATTGTTTCAAAGTGGTGTTTACATTCGATTGGTGTATAGTTATGATCGGACAACCGCAGCAGATTTTAGTTTTATGTGTATATATATACAAAAATAGCAACAACAACAATTGTTTTTATTAATATTTGCTTATAGTATTTCTGCGCCAATTTTCTCTTGCAAGAAAATGTGTTTGTGTGAACGACAAACTTTAACATTTATCACAGATGACGTTTACAGGCATAAGTTTATTATTGGGATTACATTTATAAAATAAGTTTTTTTAATTTTTTGACTTTTTTAAGCTCGCGCTTATCATTTGCAAATACACTGTTCAACACTGCTCATGGTCAGCTGATTAGTAAGCAGGGTAACCCGACTAAAAACTACATGAAATATTAGGCAGCACTTTGCAGTCAAAAGCTGACTGCTCGAAATCAACCCAGTCCAACGTTTCTTCTTCTTATTTGGCCCAGAAACAACTTGTTGAATCGAGTCCCACACGTCACCAGGTTAAAGGAACAATTGTAAAAACTATATGGGATTAGGATGCGTCAGCTGAAGGGAAAGGTGAAGGAGACACGCAAGCAGAAGAAGGAGCGTAAGCTGGACAACCTGGAGAGCCAGGCCAAAATCCGCACCGTGGTGCTGCCGGCGCTCGGCGTTTTGGCTGTATTCCTGGTGCTGTTCGTCTATCTGAAGACCCGCCCTGCGGTCCTCGCCTAACGTTGTCATAAATTGTAGTTCATAGTCGCGGGCAGTGCAATTAAATCCTTGTAAAGACATATAGCTTTATTAGTAAGATTAAATCGCAGTTCGTCCATCCACAGAGTCTCTTTTATTACATTGTATCTTCAATGACACGAACAACAACTCTCTGCTGACAAGTGCAGTTCTTGGGAATTGGGGGCCAACTGTATTTGACCTGCATGCGTTGGCAGTGTTGAAAACCGTCTAGCGCTTTGGCGGTTAAATCAAAATAGCACTAGGAATCGGTAAAAATCCTACAAGAGCCACATACAGCCGTGGACGTATAAATAGCACACATCAGAACAGTAACTTTAGATCGATTATTTCAGAAGTATTTGGCTTTCGATTCCAAAAATTTTGATGTGAATCGATTATTGCTCTCTTCTACATGACGTACAACCCAAAAATTTACCGTTATCATTTTTTTCTTCTGCTTTATGCTTAATTTTCGTTCGCGAGCGACTATTTAGCGTGGTCACAGAAATAGCACACTTTAAAGAACTTACAGCAAATTGCGTGTAAAAAATGGTTTTCCTAAGTTTTTTTTCGTTATTTAAAAAATTTCGTCAACAAATTATTGTAATTTAATACAAAAGTTAAAAAAATGGGTCGAGGAAAGCATTGTTCAGTTGAAGAAAGGAGGATGATATTCAACCTAACTGAATCTGGCAATACACCTGCTGAAATGGCCGAAATAATGAAATGTTCGAGGAAAATGGTATATAATGCACTGAAGGTAGCAAAGGGGAACACAGCATATTTGACCAATCAAAAAAAACGCAAACCAAAGCCACGAAAAACTGATCCGCGTACAGATATGCTCATAGTACGGAAGAGCAAAGCGGATCCTTTCAAGTCCTCCCGCGAAATTATGGAGGAAATAAATAAAGAATGTGGCACAAATGTATCGAGGAAATTAGTGGCAAGAAGACTAAATGAAGTTTCCCTCTTTGGACGCATCAGCAGAAAAAAACCGCTCCTGTCAAAACGTAACATATCGCAACGATTAAGTTTCGCACGGGCCCACCGGGATAAGGACCTGAATTTTTGGAAAAACATCCTTTGGAGCGATGAAACAAAAATCAATAAAATAGGACCCGATGGGAAAACATTTGTTCGTCGTCCAAAAGGCCAAGCTCTTAACCCCAGGTACACCATGAAGACTGTTAAGCACGGTGCCGGTTCCATTATGTGCTGGGGTGCATTTTCCTGGCGTGGTGTGGGTCCGCTTTACCGGATCAGTGGCGTAATGGATCGCTTTATGTATGTGGACATTCTCAAAAATCAAATGGAACCATTTACGTTTGAGAACATGCCTCTGAAATGGACATTCCAGCACGACAACGACCCAAAGCACACATCTCGTGTCGTTAAAAAGTGGTTGAAGGACGAATCCTGGAATGGCCGGCTCAAAGCCCTGACCTAAATCCTATAGAAAATCTATAGAATGATGTCAAGGTTATGATATCCAAAAAAAAATTTTCGAATCTTGACCATTTGTGGAAAGGTGTCCAAGAAGCCTGGAACTCCATTCCAAAGGAGAGATGTCAGAAGCTTGTGGAGAGTATGGGTCGAAGATGTAACGCAGTCATCGAAAATCATGGATACTCAACCAAATATTAAATTTGCTTTAAATTAATTACTTTTAAACTTATTTTTTATGATTAATTGAAGATATTTTGAAATTGTGCTATTTCTGTGACCACGCATTTTTCGTTGTTTTTTAGTTTTTTAATTTCCACATCTTTTCTTTTAAACATTTATTCATTTTGATTAATTAATTTATTAGTTTATAAGCTAAGCTATGAAGAAAGAAAGCTGTTTTATTTCCAAGAAATATTTATTAATTAAAAAAACTATTCAAAAAGATGAACTTCATTTTGTGCTATTTATACGTCCACGGCTGTATATATTGTAGGAAAGGCATCCAAGAACAAGTTTTATTTTTGGCCGTTTAGCGTTTAGCTTTTAATCGCGTTGCCCTTGATTCAGTTTCACTAATGCATGTTCACCGAGAAATCAATTCAATCGTCAGTGACCAAAAACTAATATAATTGATCATACATACATATGAACAAATAATTGAAGTGAAAGTTCAGTGCTCAAAAGGGAGTAACTGCATCGTTATCAGAGTCAGCCAAACTCGATTACCTAACCACACACAGAAATCGCAGTGGGCCAGTCAGCTGCTGTCAGAGCAGCCGAAGCAGCGTCGTTTGACGTTTCTTTTTCACGTTCTCACTCACGCTAAGACTCTCACGCTGGCGACTGCGGGTGACAAGGGCTCCTTCTCTTATTCGACAATGCTCAAGTTTCTGGTAAGTTTTCCGGTTTCCCAGCTCTCTGGTGTTTTCAAGCTCCTGTTTCACGTATGAAGTACTGCACACCTCAAAGTATCAGAATGTATGCATATTAAAGACGGGATACTTTGCTTTGCTGTTTTGTTTTTGTGGTTGTGCTGCTTTTTCCGGCGATGACGCTTCTCTGCACAGTGGGATAAGGTATTGTTTAGCGGATGAAAATGAAAATCAATTATTTGATTAAAAAATGCTTAAATAAAATACATTTGAAAGTGTTTGAAAATACCGTCCTAATGTATTACTTCAACGAATAAACAGTCCTACAATTTTAAGCACTTTCAACATTTAAAAATATTTTTGCTCCGTCAACGCAGTTGCCAAAACACCAGTCAGTTCATTTGAGCTTACTTCCCAGTGTGCGCTAGTTGATACATAAAAGTGACTTCCAGTCGAAGGTTATATAAGGCCTTAAAAACTTATATGTTCAAATAAATCAAATAATCACCTCCTCCTTGGAAATCATGTCGACCTCTGCCACTCAATTCAGGAGTAAGCAGATCCGGACTCTTCAAAAATCAACACAAGCCTCACCAAATTGATCGTTTTTATCGACTTGAAACTAAAATGAAACTGTTGGGACTTGGGGCGCAGGTTTTGAGGCTCAAAACTGGCGGGCAGAGTCGCTCTGCGAAAACTTGCCCCCCGGAAATTCGCGAGCCCTTGCCGTGCTGTCCCAAAAAACGCTTTTGGACTTTCAAACGAGTGCTATGTTTCTCCACGGTTAGCATGCGAAGTCCGCATCTTTAGAAAGATTTTCACCTCAAACTTCTGAATTTATTCACGACATAATCTAAAAATTCTCCTTTTTCATTTCCAGTTAACTTTTGGCGCCGGGGTTTATACTGGTATCTATGTCTCACAGAACTATGAGGTAAGCATCCTGGCTGATATTTGTGTTTTATTATAATTCAATCGTTTTGCTTAGGTCCCCCGAGTGGATGATCCCCAGAAACTGATCCAGCGTTTCAACGAGAAACTCAAGGAACTAGTGGATCAAACCAAGAACAAGTAAAAGCATGGTAGTTTTGTACAAGGATAACGTTGCCGTCACTAAATTCAAATGTCATAGACAGACCTTTGTAACATAAATTGTATAAAACTTATGATTTTAACCTGGATTTTTTGCGATATCTGATATAGAACTTTCCCACGCACTTGTTTCACAAATGATGAAAATAGGAAGTGCTAAAAAAATGCGGGTGCAGTCGTGATAAGTGGTGATTTTCAAATTTTGTACGCCGTATCAATCAAAACAATTTATTTCCAGTGGTTGAATGATTTCTTTACTAACTTTTAAATTGGAAATTAAAACTCGTTGCCAGGAGCTGAAAAAAGATTGAAAGACCCCGATTATTGCAGTTCATTCTGTATCTAAAATGTTGTATCATTTCCATTAACAGATCGGCCGGCGAGAAACTAGTGGATGACATAAAAAAGGAGGCCAAGAAGATTTTAGACGACTGACTGGCGCAATAAGACCACATTTTAAGTTTAAACAAATTTATCTATGATCAAATAAAGAGAAGTTAAACGTGTAATACTAGACAAACGAAACTCCTCCGCCGTAATATTCCACGCGAGTCTGAGGCTGAACAAATGCCAACCAATCGGAGGCGTGGGTGGGTAAGAGACCCATGCTGTGGCACTTATAGAGGGCCAAGGCCACGTTTGCTAGGTTGCCCAGGAAGTAGACGATGCGCTGGCCAGTTCCCTGGGCTCCCTCCGCCATTTTGGAGGTCACCTGAGTGGTGAAGATGGCCTTGATAGGCCGGATTAGCATCATGCCGACCATCATGATGGGGAAAATGGATATCGAGTTTCCGGACATGTACATGATGAAGAGATTCATTGGAATCTATGGGAATTCAAAGGTTATCCTTGGGTCTTTTCAAATGGTTGCTACTCACGTTTTTAAGGGGTCCCAAGGCAAGGTCCCAGGACTTCTTAATGACCAGACGCTGGTCGCGAACCACCTCACTCTGGTTCACCAGGGCAGATGGATTGTAGCCCAGCGGCGAAGGAATATCAGCATTTTTGCTGCACGAAAAAGCAAATGAGGTAAGAGCTTGCCCCTCCGCGCAGGCTAACAATCCTTACCTCACGTTAAAGTCCAGCGCCCACTTGAACTTCTTGGAATTTTGTTTGGCCGACATGCTGTGCTTTTCTTTTATTTATTTTGCTAATTTACAAAATTAAATGATGAAATTATTTTTTCCGACAATTGGTCGTTTAGTGTTGTTCAACGTTAAATTCCGAAATTCGAGCACTGCTGGATAGTTCGATAGGCAACTGATGTGAATGGAACCGGGGTATCGATAAGCAGATATGACTTTGCGCGGACTTTTTGAAACGCTTAAATTCAGAGTTAGTTGTAGTCATATTGTTGCTTTAGTTTTAGTGTTTAATTAGCGATAAGCGTAGAGCCCATCGCCGCTAGTTGCACACGTCGCCTGAATGTACCAGCTACGGTTTCTGAGTGAGTGCAAGCCGAGCTTGTCGGTGATTTTGGCCGCTTTCATCGCATTTGGCAGATCCTAAAATGATCCCAGAAAAAAAGAGAGATGTGCAATAATGGTATAGCAATATAAGGGCCAATCAACTGGCAAGTAAACACCAACTGGGCTGCTGATAACGACAATCTTAGCTTGGACCTACCTGTTTGTTTGCGAAGATTAGGTAAGAACTTGGCCCTCCGCGCAGGCTAGCAATCCTTACCTCACGTTAAAGTCCAGCGCCCACTGGAACTACTTTTAATTTTGTTTGGCCGAGATGCTGTGCTTTTCTTTTAATTATTCTTTTGCTAATTTACAAAATTAAATGATGAAATGATTTTACCGACATTTGGTCGCTTAGTGTTGTTCAACCTTAAATTTCGAAATTCGAGCACTGCTGGACAGTTCGATAGGCAACTAATGTGAATGGTACCGGGGTATCGATACACAGATACGATTTAACGCTGACTTTTTGAAACGCATTTTCAAACATCTTAAGCAGAACAGGAATTTCCATTATTATATAAATTTTATTTCAAATTACCTTTAAGTAGTAATTTCCTTTTTAATATGACCTTATGTATATGCGCGAGTTTTAATGGATTTTGCGTGGCCAAGCGACAACAAGAAACAGAAGGGTTAAAAATTAAAATGGTATTTGTTGTATTTTTAAAGAGCAATTACAATTACAGTTTTTTCTCATTAATATTACTTTTATATTTATAAAATTAAAAAGAAATATATATTTTTATGAGGGGGAGGGAGAGGACAAAAATAACTTAAAAAAGACATTTTTATACCATATACTATAGTTTCCTTTCTCGTGTGATTGGTTGGGCTTTTCTTTAACTCGTTTTGCTTTTAAACATCCAATAATTATGTATACGAATTTAATTAAATTATAGCGTTCTTTATATGCTGCTTGAAAGGTTATGTTTTTGCAATTAAATAAACAATTTCAGTTTCTTGTTTGGAAATACGGACATAAGGAGCCCTTTAAGTTATGCGAAGATCTGCTGCTCTTGTTGTTGGTGTTGGTGCCGCTGCTGTTTTGTGATAATTTCTTCTGATGTCGATGTACACCGCTGGATGTTGGATATTCTTCAGCCGCTCTTTCTGTGGTTCTGGTTGCTGGTTAACGGCTTCGCCTTGCTTGAAATCAGAGTTAGTTGTATTCATATTGTTGGTTTAGTTTTAGTGTTTAATTAGCGATTAGCGTTCTTCAATTGGTTGGACAGCCAGTCGAGTCCCTCGTAGAGCCCATCGCCGCTAGTTGCACACGTCGCCTGAATGTACCAGTTACGGTTTCTGAGTGAGTGCAAGCCGAGCTTGTCGGTAATTTCGGCCGCATTCATCGCATTTGGCAGATCCTAAAATGATACCAAAAAGAGAGATTTGCGTAGTATTAGTATAGCAATATAAGGGCCAATCAACTGGCAAGTAAACGCAAACAAGGCTGCTGATAACGACAATCTTAGCTTGGACCTACCTGTTTGTTTGCGAAAATTAGTAAGACTGCATCCCTCAGCTCGTCCTCTGCCAGCATGCGCATCAACTCCTCTCTCGCCTCCCCGATACGCTCTCGGTCATTACTGTCCACGACGAAGATGAGACCCTAAAACAATTCAGATGAAAACTTTACTCTAATTGTTCTGGCTTAAATCGTAGACAGTAGATATCTAAGGTAATAGAGTCAGTCCCGTCTTGAAACAAAATAAACTTTGAATAATCACAATGAATAATCATTACAAGTTGTTAACATCATGTAGTACCTGGAATCTGGGGAAAAGCTAAAATAACACTTACTTGTGTATTCTGGAAGTAGTGCCTCCACAGGGGACGAATTTTGTCTTGGCCGCCAACATCCCACACTGTAAAGCTAATATTCTTGTATTCTACAGTCTCCACATTGAAACCTAGAGGGAGAACCATAGGATGTTAGATATGGGAAAGAGACAGTAAAGGGGCCAAGATACTTACCAATGGTAGGTATCGTTGTAACAATTTCGCCTAATTTGAGTTTGTACAGAATTGTGGTTTTACCAGCGGCATCCAAACCGACCATCAATATTCTCATTTCCTTTTTGCCGAATAGGCCTTTGAACAAGTTCGCAAATACGTTTCCCATGGCTGCTGTTTGTCTTTCGCTTGCTCGATAGTCGTAGGAATTTGGATCTCAAGTTGGTCTGCTCGCTGTCTGCTGGCTGGAATTATGACAAGTTCAAATCCGAGTTGCAATACCGATCAGAATATGCAAACTGCGGACTTGTGTGCATAAACTGGGAGTATCTGTGAAGAGTCAAAAAAATCGGCAGTTGTATTCGGTAATTTTTCGTTGCAGACAGGCAGGTTCTGACTAGCTTAGAACACTGGAACTAACTTAAAGAACTAGTGTAGCGAATCTCGTCTGTTGCTTGATTCACTTTTGTGCTACCCGATCGCTCTGACGTGTTGCTGTTAGCCACTCTGAGTCATAACAAAAACCTAAAGAGCCTAATCGCTAACGAAATTTATTTTGTTTATTGTAATGAAGACGTTTTTAATGTGTCAGTGTGCGAAAATCAGGAAATTTTATTAATTACACACTTATTAATAACGCGAAAGGGAGGATGTATAAAACACAAGTCGTTTGCTTTTAGTGTGTTCTCCGCTAGCGGCTGCTGATAAGATATCGATTTTCAGTATAAAACGATGACGACTCTGTCGGCGCTCGGCGCCGCCTTCCCAACTTCCTCCGCCCACTTTACTCATAGTATGCAAGAAACGTGCGGGCTGAAAAGTGCGTGAATGATAAGGGAAAAGGCCAGGAAACTTGCAGTTTTCGGCGAACTTGCTGGGCGAGGTAAAGCTTACCGAACTCTGCAGTGAGTCACCGCTTCCGCCTTTTGAGCCCTGCAATCGAGCCGTCTGCAACCGATGGCTACGCAATTCACGTTAAAATCGAGAAACCCAATAAACCCATTTCGCTCAAACACAAAATGGCTTAGTGTTGCCAGCGAAACATACAGAAACCTTTCGTTTGCCAGCAATCTAATACTCAAATAACAATTTTAGGGATCCCAACAAGCCAGCATTGGCTATTGCCTACCGGTAGTGCGCAAAGATAGGTGCTCTACTTTAATGAGAAGAGGCTGATGCCAGCTGACGATAGTTGGCTTGAAAGCAGCCGAAATCGAAAACTACACGTAGCAGCTTTTAATTTAGTGCTGAGGGAAGCGGGGCAGTCCATCTCACACACACATCAGCAGGCGTCAGGGTTGCCAACTGCGTTGAGCGGCCCTGCCTTTGCTGCCTTTAATTCCAGCTTAAAAGTAAGCTCCCGGATGCCGAAGTCGCTGTTCGAAAATAAACGCTTCATCAGCCCAAATCTCATCTTCAGACATTTCGCGACTAGCCCACTTTTGATTGGCTTTCGGATCGAGATCGGACAACTTTGAACTCTATACGTGGTTGCCTACGCCTGTGTGAGTGACGTACGCTTTTTTTTAAGGTTGGTGAAATGCGGCGGCCGCCTTCCCTTATTTTTTTAAGAACACAAAGAACCGTCCGAAGTAACTCGGTCTTCTTTTAACTGAGATACGTTTTCTTCAGAAACACTTTACACGTCCATTTACCGATTAATCTGCCTTTTTTTCGTGGACTTTTCTTTGATTAAATTTTCTCTGCTGCCAAACACACCACACACCGAATTGCGAATAGAAAAATAATGGGGAGAAACGTATCGATAGCACCCCCTTCCGATAGTCGATGAGCACAAGTCACTGTTCTCTGTTAAGCAGAGTTGTCAAATTTTTGCCGATTATATAAGTTGCCTAGTTATTTGATTAATGACGGCGTTAGTGATTAAAAGGGAGCTTGTTCTTGTCTCCTCATACGAAATTGCCATAAACAAAACACTGACGATAAATTTGGGCAGCTTCCAATACTAATATTTCCATTATTCACCACTGCCGCGTTCGCTGCGTGAGTGTGCGTGGATAGCCTACACTGAACACACACACCAACAACCTTACATTAGTGCGGAAGTTCTTTAAATCAAGAAAAAGTACCTTCGCCCTCATATACCACCCCTTATTTCAACTGAAAACACATACGCACCAACTACTTGAATCAAATGCACACGGGTAGGAGCGGAAATTATAAAAACTTCTGCTTGGAAATGTCTAAAATCACAGAGCAAAATAAAACTTGACCGAGAATACACTTGCTGTTGAAAAAACTGCAAACTCACCAAATAAACGTTGCCGATAGAGATGGTCGCAGAGCGGGGCCTATTGGCCCATGAGCTAGTGCGGGATGGCAATATTGCGCAGTCCCGTGGTGAAAACTCGGAAAATGCTGCCACGTCTTTTCTTCGCCACCTCGGCTAGAGTTGCAAACAATAAGGATTAATCGATTCATCATTGTCGCACTATGCAGAATCGATAGATTACTATCCAGGTGATTTGAACTAATTTAATGGTACGATCATATTTTGATGTTTTACCCTAAAACACCATTGTTGGGAAAACCGCTTCTAGAAGCCGATATCCTTAAAGTGAATGTACGTACTATCCACTCCGTATTTCTAAAGAAAATTTATCTTTCCTATTTGATTAACTGTTGGTTCTTGGTTTAATCAAGTCGGATGCACTTGCTCCGCTGCTGGAATGGCTGTGCCTTACTCCCAAAGTCACCACGTACAGGGTGAATACTCTTCGGTGTTCCGTTGACGCCTTTCGGAAAAAGATAGAAGAAAAACTTGCCGCTCGCTACGGTGTAAAATCTCCAAGGGTTTACTGCTTGCCAAACATACCCGAGATGTTGTGCATTGATCCGCTAGACTCACGGCTTACCAAAGCCCATGCCGACTCCGAGCTTAAGGAGATAATGGTGGACAGTAGCTGCGGAGCTGCACTATTGCGAGGTGCCCATATATACGCCCCTGGTGTTCTAGCTATGGAGTCTAGCACCGAGCGGGAGGAACTCGTCAATGTCTACGCAGATCTGGATGGAAAATGTAAGCGCGGGGCAGTCAAGCGGTACGAAAGCCCGCATAAGGTGTTCCTGGGTACGGGCAAGGTGTTAATGCAGCGGTATCAGCTGTTCAACAACGCGGACAAGCCCGCCACTGGAGTGGCCGTGGAAATGCAGTCCACCGTCAGCGGAGTGCCCTCGCTGGGGGATCTAAGCAGCGAAGACGGCCTGTTGCAGAACCTGCCTTCTATTGTGTGCGTCCGCGTCCTAGATCCGCAGCCCGGCGAGCGCATTCTGGACATGTGTGCTGCTCCGGGTAACAAAACGAGCCACATAGCTGAGTTGATAGGCGATGGGGGATCTGTTGTGGCCCTAGACAATTCGGCAAGTCGCGTCCGCAGCATGCTGCTCAAACTGAAACACTACAAGAGCATTACGGCGCATGTTTTTGACTCCACTAAGGCATTGGCACCGGAAGCTCCATCTGCACCCTTTGGAGAATTCACTGGGCCTCCGTTTCCATGTGCAAGCTTTGACCGAATCTTGCTCGACGCGCCCTGCAGTGGCCTTGGCAACCGGCCACAGTTGTCCTGCAGCATTAAACAGGCCAAGGTCTTGTCGTCATATCCCAATATTCAGCGCCGGCTATTCGAACAGGCAGTGCAGCTTCTTCGTCCTGGCGGCATCCTCGTGTATAGCACATGCACCGTTACAGAGGATGAGTGCGAATGCATTGTAGCCTGGGCACTGAAAAAATTTCCCGAGTTGCACCTAACAGATGCCACTCCCCGCTGGGGCGGTTCCGGACTTCCGCTTCCCGGTTTTGCGATATGTAAGTCTCGTCTGTTGCAGCGCTTCGGTCCGACCGGAGCAAATGCGGATACGGTGGGCTTTTTTATTGCAAAGTTTCATAAAAAGTTATAAATAAATTAAACTTTACTGAAATTCTTTTGTTTATTGGGCTCGATAATTTAAATATTCGTTTTGATTTGCAATAGTAAGCCGGCCTTTGAGAGATATAAGTGAGACATACGCTGTGAAAAGCATTTGAAAATGCAGTCTGATAACATAAGTTTAGCTCTCCCATAGCTGCTTACGTTACGTTTATGGAGAAACATGATGTTATCCTTTTGTTTTCTAGTTTAAAAGTACTTAAATAATTTACAATTTATATCTGTTGTAATCTTACTTACTTCTAAGTACGTTATTGTTATTTAAAAAAAAAACAAATTTTTGCATTTCGGGAACCATTAAAACTTTCTACGAAAAAGATTTACATATTAATTTGACGAGTTGTAAATGAGGAGGAAGTCCATAATATTACCAATCATTGATGACGCCCTGATGAATGCATTATTTATTTGTGCTTTAGGCAATCAAAACTAATTCAAAATATGAGAATAAAAATAAAGGCTGTTAACCCAGGCGGAATCTCTCAACTTGGCTGCAGTCATTAGTATCGTAAAACAGCTTGCCGCCCACGAATAAATAATGTTTTTAGATAAGGTATTCGCATAATTTATTTAATCGTTCTTGGCGCTTTATTATGTTTCGCTGGTGGTTCAGCGTTGTGGTTCCCGGTATGCTATTGATAAAATAATATTTACTAATAGACAACACGACCCTCAGTCATTGGTGGTGCATACTCATGGCCAACACAATTGGATGGCTAGGGCAAACAAAAGTGGAAATGGGAAGAATATAGCCACGTCATGTTCTTTCAATATGATCGGCTTATAAACTAAGCCTAATTTTATGTACGGTTTCTATTAACATGATTTTACGTTGGGATGTTGAGAGTCTTAAACTGATCTTCGTGCATCTCAGTCATCATGAAGGTGCCATCCTGTAGCAACAAAACAACGCGACGTGTACCTCCTGAAACAGACAGCAAAAAAATAACAAGTAGTTACACATTAAGTTTTAAAAAAATTATCACCTTATATTAAATTACAGACAAATGTTTTTATGTGGTACCAGAAAATTTACAGATAAGATCGTCAAGTTTTTAATTATTTAATTAATTGTCAGTTCTGATTGACCACACTTATTGTTTAATACTCTTACAAAAGGGATAAAAAGTTTAGGAACACTCCCATATACCCATATATCAAATCAAATGTATATTTTGAAAGAAGAAAACAAGGATGCATGCTATATTCGAGTTCATCGATTATTACATACGGTGTACAGACGGTGTACATCCTTGATCTTAACATTCTAGCTTTTATGGTTTTCGAGATATCACGTTCATACGGACACACAGACGGACATTCCCAGATTACAAGCCGTCGTGTTAGTGTCAACAAATATATATGTATGTACTTTATATATTAATCACTTTAAAAAGAACCAAAAGCTTATGTATGTTACATACTAGTTACTATTACTAGTGTACCTATTTTATTTACGATTAACTGAAAAAAAAACCAACAGAAGATGCCTTAGTCAAACCTTAGTGTTGATACCCTACAAGTTTTATGAATTTTCATAATTAACGCATAAAAACACTACTTACCCGGTGAAGGCAGATCAGCCTGCACCACCTCGGCTGGTATCTGGGATTCCGTGCCATCGCTGTCTGAGGTCGTGATATGGATCTGAGCTGTGGGTGGTGTTCCGGTTCCGGCGGCAGAACCCTCTACCTGCTGAAGCACCTGGTGTTGCGCTAACTCCTCCTCCGTCATGGATACGAGAATCTGTTCACCGTCCGCCGTAGTCGCTCCGACACCGTGAGACTCAACCTGTTCCCCTGTCTGAACGGCCTCGGCCACTGCGTGGTCAAGAGAAAGAACATCCTGGTCTTCTCCCTCTGCGGCTGCCACGTACGCAAATTGCTGTTCTCCATCCGGGCCCTGGGTAACAAGAATCGTTTGTCCCTCCGCATTTTTTCCCGCTACCTGGTAAACAGTACCGTCTTCTCCCCGCACTAGCAAAGCTGAGCCGTCCTCGTTGGTAAGAACTTGTTGATCGCTGCCCAAAAGGGCCTGCGCCGCGGCCTCCAACTGCTCGCGTTGTTGCTCCTGCTGTTGCTCCTGCTCCATTTGCAGCTGGGTCTCCTCCTGACCAATGAGCTTACCGGTGATTGGACACAACTGAGCTTGGTGCTGATGAACCTCCTCTTCCAGTTCCATTTGCAGGGGCGTTGGCTGGATTGCTGGCTTGGGAGCTATCCTTTGCCGGCCAGGGGCCACTTTCTGGATTTGACTGGACTGCTGCTGGGACAGAGCCGGTCGCTGCCGTGCCTGGGCAGAGCGCTGAGCCAACAACTCTTCCCGGGTCACTACTTTACGCGTCACTTTCAAGTCCCCTGACTTTGACAGTTGTAAAATCTTTTGCTCTGGCGTGACTGCCTTGGCACCCTGAGAAGTTTGCACTTGTTGGCGTTGTTGCGGAGTTCCGACACCGGCGCGTGCAAGGACTCGACCACTTGGGTGGGCCCGGCCGGGCGTCTGCTGCAAGTTTTGGCGCACATGGGATATACCACCCAGCCCAGGACGGCGCTGAACTGCTGCCGTGGCGGGCGCTTGTCCGGGGGTGCGAAGCACCTGTTGTCGCTGGCCTACTGTGATGGGCGAGTTAGCGCCTGAATGCGCAGGTCTTGCCATTGGTAAGCGCTTGACTATACCTGTGGTGGGCGGCGCGGCGTGCACCTTTTGGGGCGCGGGTGCAGGCGAAACTGGTGCCGGCGCCTCAGAACTTTCAACCCGAAAAACTCCTCTTGTGCTGCTGGCCACCTCGGAGCGCGAAAGATACCGCACGGGACACTCTGGTTTCTCCTTTTTCTGCAACGAATTAAGAACATTTTTTATAATTGACTACTGCGTAAAAACAACATTTTTTTATACCAAATTTATGGTGTTTGGCATCTCAGGCTTGCGAAACATGCCGGAGCTGGTGCTGTCCTCAGTATAGATGATTTCACCCATTCTCTGTTCCGTTACGGATGTGGAAACGGTGGAATTGCCATTCATTTTAGACTGCTGCTTTTCCGTGGGCTGAATCCGTGGCTTGTTCAGCTGCACGGAGCTTCCTCCGTTTTTTAGACGCTTCACGGTGTGGGACGGAAGATCCTCTTCAAGGTCCTCTAGGTCCATCGAGTCATTTAGCCCGCTCCCCTCCAAGCTTGAGTCTGTATGGTTGAGCTTTCGCTTGATCGCTCCTGAAGAAGGTGGCCATTCTTGTTCTGTGGCTGATTCATCTTCGTTTGCCGAGGAGGGCGAGGAAGATCCATCCCCGCCGCCGGTTTCATTGACCCACTGCTTAAAGGAGTCCATGGCCTTGGTTTTGGAAGTGCGCGAGGGTCGAGAAGATGGCGAGACTTGCGACGACGCCGTAAGTGGGCTGAGTGGGGTGGCAGTATCTGCCTTTGCGTTTGTCCCTGATGGCTGAATGCGCTTCAGAGCGTCCAGACCCTTCTCTCTAGTAAGTTTCTGCCGCGCCAATTGTTTTTCGAACATCTGTAGAAAGTAGGGCACACGCTCTAGATTGGCCATCACCTCCCAGGTGTTTTCATGGTGCGATCGATCAACCCACTTAACCAAATACTCGTGGGTCTTACGGCGCGGATTAAAGCGCTTAGCGACTATCTTCTCCACTGGCTCTTCGGTGCGCTGCTCTGTCTTGGAATCGATCCTGATGGCTATACGGTTGTTGGGCTTGACGGGCCCGGCAGAGGCAACTGAGGGAAGCGTTGGTGTGCCCGGCTTGGACTTGGGCCTTTCGTTTTCCGTATCCTTTAGTTGATTGGCTAACGTGGGTAGCTTACCGGCTGGGGATTCTGTCAATTTGAATAAAGTTTAATATAAACATGTAACATTTATTAAAACAGTTTTTTATTACTTCTGGTAGGGGAGACGCTCGTGTTGTTGTTGTTGCTGTTTGATGTATTATTATTGTTTGGATTGACCACAGTCTTTGTGATCCGCACGGGCATGTCTTGAAGTTGTCCGTGTGCTATTTTTCCGAAAGACTGTATGGTCTTACCGGCCACAATCCACGGCTCGCGGACGCTATCCTCCAGTTTTACCCAATGCTGGTACAAGGCCCACGAATTGCCGGACGCGTCCTTGCGAGTGTGCAACTGAGTAGCCTTCCATAGCGTAAAAGCCCATATGGTGGGCTTGGTGTCGAGCGACTCCTTTAGATTTGCGTTTTCCTTCTCGCAGGCATCTTCTTTATGGGCCTGAAACTCTTCCACGAAGTTGTAGGCCCGGAGACATCGTCCACACACAAGAACGTCCATGTTTGCCAATTCCTCCTGGGCAGCTGCAGGGTAATACATAAAATTGATAATAAAAAGAATTAACCAATGTTTTTAGCCACTCACCTCTGATAATGTTTGCGTGTTTGCCGATTTCTGTGGGTGCAATCTCCTGTGCCAACATTATTCACGACTCCAGCGCCCAAGCCTCTGTATAGAGCATTGAAAGAGTGACTTTTAAAGATTGCTAAATTGAGTCTGATTATTTGTTATTGCTTGGTTTTCAAATATATGTAGGTAAACGGCAAAGAAAAAGTACAGTGCCGTGGTGTGTTTGCGCCAACTTTAACCAGGTGGCAACGCGAACGGTCGCTGTCTGCGGTGTGTGTACGATATGGTGAGTTCAAGCATATGTACATCTGCAATGAGCAAAATGCAGCACCGCTAAGGCAGCCGAAAAAAAACACTAAGTACCACATTAAGATCATTAAGATCGAGCCGCCGAACTGTTGTATTATAAGCTATAGGGAAACACATAAAAAACACGATTTATGCGTAATGCGCCTTTATTTACTTAAATTTATCTTTTACAAATGCAATTTTAGCCCAACAAAACTAAAAATAAAATAAATAATACACTTCGTCTCGATATAATTGGTTCTCATTAAAACAACATTTTATAAATCGTTTAAATAGTATCCTAGTACAACATTTCATATAGCCCGCTAAAACTTTGATGCCATAAATATGTAGGCTGTTTACAAATAGGCCTCATTCAGTTTAATTTTTTAATACATTTCTTCAGCACACTTTGGTACACACCTTCATAAACAATTTTGGATAAATATCAAACTGAATACTGTTTTGAACGGTTATTTTAATTTAACTGACTCCCGATTTTTCAACACGAGCAGCTCTGCTGCTGCTCACAATTGTAAGCGCGAACTCTGAATGCCAAACGCGAAATTAGTTCGGTTGCACGGAAAGTGTCGTGATTATTTTATTTCGGCTATGCGGACCTTTGAATGCGCTTCTTTACTAAAGATAATAAAACTTAATATAATTGGGAGTGCACTAGCTGTTGATAGCTTTAAACTAATTGCAGTTCAGTTAATTTAAAGATTTTAAAGGTTTTTTTCGAATATATTTTATATAAATACGCGGGCTTCAATGCTTACGCGGGTCTTAATACCCAAACCTTTGGTGTAGCGCTCTTTTCAGTTCGCCCGCGTGGCGGTGCACTTAGTTAGCCAATCACGTAGCGTGGTGGGAATACTTAACGATATGGCAACTTTGGGCAGTATGAAATAATAATATTATTGTAATTTTCGTTAATATTAAAAACGATTAAAATTATTTTTTTATGCATCGCTTTATTTGCAGATATTTATAATATTATATATATAATATATAATAATATAATATAATATATTTATAATATTATGGTCCTTACCCAGTGTGGCAACCCAGTACATTGTATTTATCGCAGGCCCTGTGTGTACACACTGTTTCATTAGCCGGCGAATTTTATTGAGCGTTGAATGCATTTCTTGTTTTGACTAGTGCATTAGGACCGCGAAGATGGCCGACGATGAGCATGAGGACCAGAAGGAGTACCGCTGGGAAACGGGCTATGAAAAGACATGGTGCGATGGTGTGCGTGACAATGTAAGCCCGCACTTACTTCTAATCCTATTAGGGAGGCCATCAAGGACGACGAGGATGGGATGCTGGATGGAGCCATCGCCGAGATCATTCAGAAGGCCAAACGCCAGAGGCAAGCTCAAAAGACCAAGCAGAACCGCCTGGGCATGATGCGCCACATGTTCCTCGTGCTAGACTGTTCTGAGTCCATGAGCGTACCTGATCTAAAGCCCACACGACTGCGTTGCACCGTCAAGCTGCTGGAGCTGTTTATCGAGGAGTTCTTCGACCAAAACCCCATCAGCCAATTGGGAATCATAGCGCTAAAGGCTAAACGAGCGGAGAAGGTGACCGAACTTACCGGCACTTCGCGAGTGCACCTCAAAGCGCTAGAGAGGTAGGTTCCAAATAAAATCAGCGCTCTCCATTTATTTTCTTCTTGTTTTAGCCTGGCCAACGTGTCCCTGACCAGCGAGCCGTCGCTTCAAAACGGCTTGGACTTGGCGCTAAAATCGCTCAAGGTGGTGCCGTCGCACGCCTCCCGCGAGATCGTCATTATCATGGGCTCGCTTACCACCTGTGATCCTGTCGACATTAACATCACGATCGACGATTTGAAAAAGGAGGGCATACGCTGCTCGGTTATTTCCCTGTCGGCTGAGATTCACGTTGCCCGCTACCTCACCCAGCAAACAATGGGCACCTTCGGGGCTGTTCTGGACGACGCACATTTTCGAGATCAACTCATGTCCCAGGTAGATCCACCGCCCGCCGCCAAGACTCAGCACAACTCGCTTATCCGTATGGGTTTTCCGCACACCAAGAACGAAGTTGAGGGCAAGGACGCGCCGTTGTCCATGTGCATGTGCCACATAGAGAACTTGGAGGAGCCCAGTGAACTCACCACTACTGGGCACCACTGCCCGCAGTGTAACAGCAAGTACTGCGAGCTGCCCGTGGAGTGCCAGTCCTGCGGGCTCACTCTGGTCTCCGCGCCGCACTTGGCGCGCTCCTACCACCACCTTTTCCCGGTGCCAAACTTTGAGGAACTACCGTTTGAGGCGATGCCTGCTTCGTCCTCCGACCTCACTAGCGGGGTTAGGGAGTGTTATGCGTGTGCCAAAGCCCTCGGGCAAAGCGTCGACAAGGTCGCCGATAAGGTCGTCTACAGATGCGGTTTCTGCAAACAGTATTTTTGCGTTGACTGCGACATCTTCATTCACGATACTTTGCACGCCTGCGTGGGATGCAACACCATTCCCGGCGTAGACGGCCTGGTTTACCAGCAAAGTTCTAAGCCTGACCAGGTTGATGCGCACCCAGGGCCCTCGAAGCAGCGCGCACAGTTTGGGATGTAATTGACTTTCTAAAAATATGTAGATATTTTGAACTTCCACCTAACTGCGCATTTGGGCCAAACAAAATACATTTCAATTCGAAAGGGTGCTCGTGAGTTATGTGAATTAAAATCTGGCTTTATGCTTAATAATTGTAAAGGTGAGCGTAGCATTATTATGGCCGTTGTGTGAAACCCTCTCAATTGTATAGCAAGTTACTTGGTCGTAGGCTCTCTGTGCAGCTTCATGCAAACTTGGCGCACTTTTGTCTAGAGCTTGTTTGAGTTCATCGTCAGCGTTTGCCGCATTCGGTCGGGTTTAGTTTCGATTCGATCCAAAAGCTCCCAACATCCACAGGTGTTCTCGTTCGAACTTTAGCTTTAAAGACGTTAACCCGCGTTGGTGTTGTGAATTTGGAAGAGCCAGCACCTTTGTTCAGAGGGAGACTGATTTGGAGTGGATATATTGCTCTATGAGACCATACAAAATTTGAGATTAATGACGCTGTTTTAAACTAGTATTAAACCAGTTAGAGCCCAGCTAAACCGCCACAACAGTCTATTCATTCAAGTTAAACATTTAATTGAAGAGTCATAAACATTGTGAAGGTATTGAAATTAAATCTGTATGTATTTTGTGTTATGCTTAGAACGTAAAACCTAGTACTAGTATTTTATCAGACTAGGGCAGTAAAAAAAAAAAAGGTCTAATACGTTTCTAATCGTATTTGTCAATGTATGTTAAAATGATTGAAACAGCAATTTGTTAAACTTATACTGTTTGGCTTTAGAGTTAAGACACAAAAACGAGAATGCTACAGTCGATTTCCCCGACTATTAGATAACCGTTACACAGCGAGTGGAAGTACGAACGAAAAATGTCAACATATTCTGGAATATCGGTAGAAATTGAGGAAAAAAAATTATACAATAAAAAAAGAATTAACAATTTTCCAAAAGTTTGGGCGTGACAGATTCGAGCGGTACGTGGGCGTAAGAGTGGGGTGGCTAAATTAGGAGACAAAATTGCGCTGCGTCTATGTCTCTGTATTCTGTATTCTACAGCAAACGACAATAGGATTAAAAACACAAAGCCAGATTTTTTACCGATCGTTCTTTTGATCCTTTCCATGCGAGCTTTAGGATATAACCCTTCGATCCGGACCCATACGATAAGGTTGCGTTGAAATGGACGGGCGGGTGGTCATGGCTAGATTGGCTTCGATGGCAATCAACGATGAATGTCCTTTACAAACTTTACTACATTGCAACTGAATTATACTTGAATTATAATTAACAGTAAATTAAAATTTCAAGTAATTCAAAGATATTTTATATACAGCCATAGACAGCACTTGAGTTTAACATACGCGAGCATTTGTAATCCCAATTGTGTTTTCAACAATTCAATTTGATGGTTACCATAGTTATTAAAATCTGCCATAGAATTTATTAACAAAGAACTTGAGCTTCTGAGGCCACCTGGGCTACACATTTATTCGGAGCCCGTAACAACCTGAACAATATTCGCCAATTAAAGCTGTCTTAAACGCAAACCGACTGTTTAGTCTGTCTCGTTAATTACTGACTAGCCCAGCATCATGGCAGCTTTCATTAATTTGCCCGTATGCATTTGAGCATTATAAAGACGTTTCCGCATCACACCCCACACAAAAGCGAGAAATCACAATCACAAATCTGGTGATAATTATATGTGAAAGTGGAATGAATCAGATAATAATTTTGCTCCTCATAATATTTACATTTGTGTGTATATACATACATTTGTCGTACGGAGATTCGCGGTAATTAAAGGTCGATTGCGTTGGAGTAAAGACCAAGTTGAAGGAGTAACGAAATGGGGCCTGTTTTAGTTTCCTGCTATTGCTGGCAGAATAGCTTTGCTAATTTATTCAAAGCTATTTGGGAATAACCAACTGAAATTAGGCGCAATAAAATTTGTGCGAAAATAGCCCCAAAAGAGTGTTCCCTAACTTTGCAGGCGTGTTCGCGAAAGGATTTAATGTAGACGGATGAAGATGGAGGCGGATGGACTAGACGGGCTTTAATGTGGAAAAGTTCTGTGCGGCTAATCACTTGTTAATGTATTTCATTGATTGGTTGCAGGTGGCAGAGTTATTTGCATTGTTTAGAAGTCGTTTAAATAGCTTGGAATGGCTTGTAATTTGCCATCGCTGGTTAAAATTGGATGTTTGCAAGTCGACTTCAAGCACAATAAATTAAAGTGATGAATAATTAGGCTGTGGTTGTGAATACTGAAGCAAAATGAAGACACCCAGACGGAAGCGCAAGTCGGAAGAAGGGGAAACACAATTGTCATTATGTTTATTTTGGTGGGATGTGGTTTAGAGCTTTTGGGGATCGCGCCCATATCTCGTGCTGGTTTAATTTTAAATGTTGTTAAATGAATAAGTCCAATGGCGAAAAAGGAGTGGAGCGTTTATTAGCAGATTTGCATCGGAGCCTTAAATTATTATATGGCTTCATAATTAAATTAGAGCGAAGCCGTAGGCGAATTTTTGTTGTTTACAGCCGCATTAATTTTGCAAACAAATAGAAATTAACCATTCTAGTTGTTTTTCAGCTGCTTTGTTAATCAACCACAACAAGAACTCCCCCTTCATTTCTCCAAAACAACATAAACAACTGACGCAAATGACTTCCGGGCAATTGAAATGGAAATGATAATCCTATTTTCCCACCCCCAATCTCCGCCCCACCCACGTGCATTTTAATTTATTATATAAAAATAAGGATTCAACATAAACCCACCGATTAATAACTTGTTTTTTTCATCCCTACACATATTAACAAAATTATGCAATAAATGTGCACAACTTTTAATTATAAATGTTGAATTGCTAATTTGTCGTAATGCAAATCGCGGGGTCTTGGACGGCGTGAAAGACTAGCCTCTGCCACGCCGCTGGGGGAGTGTATACCTATACAGAGGGTATATTGATTTCTGTCAGAAGTTTGCACCGTAGCTATGGAAACCACTATATAATTATATATATAAACGGCCGAGTCGATATAGTCATATTCGTCTGTCGGTCAGTCAGTTTTATATTATTTTTCTATAAGTCAAAACTGGCGGGTCGGAACGAATATATAATATAGTGGCTGTTATTGAAAAACAAGAGAGAATGCTATAGTCAAGTTCTCCGAGGCCCTATGTCGATGCCATGCCACGCCTACTCTAACGCCCACACTTTTGAAAATGATTTGATATTTTTTCATTTTTCAGTTAGTCTTGTAATTTACTAATCTACTAAAACGGCCACAAACCGCCAAAGACTGTCAGTGCTAAAATTTCTACTTCACGCTTCCACTAGCTGAGTAACGGGTATCAGATAGTCGGGGAACTCGACTACAGCGTTCTCTCTTGTTTTTAATCCTGTTTCTCAAAGTGTAAGAGGGTATTAGATTCGTCGACTAAAGTGCTCGCTCCTGTTTTGGTTTATAAATTCTGCAAGGGTATATAAGCATCGGCTTGCCAAAGTTATCTTCTTTCCTCGGCTTTACCTAAATCCAACTGCATTAATGTGTGAGCAGTAGACTTGGTCGCTTGCAGTATGCAGCGGCACGTAACAGCCTTAACCTGTTTTTCACGGATCGTGGGGAAAACGCAACGCCCGGGAAAACCCTCTATTTAAAAGATGTGGCTCTTAGATGTACATTTGTGTATTTTAGTACGAAATCGTGTAAGTTATTGGTTTGCCAATTGTCAAAATGTTCTTATGTGTACATTAGCGTATTAATATCTAAAATCAATTCGCAGAATTCGAATACGCTTGAACATACACACAAACATACGTTTTATAAACATCCAATTTATACTCCCTACCAGTCGTTTAAAAAGTAATATTAAAGCGTGTTTCTAAATTGATATCATTATACCCGTTACCCATAGATTAAGAGGGTATACTAGATTAGTTGTAAACATTTTGACAACGCCCCTTCTAATGCCCACAAAACCGCCAAGATTGTCACGCCCATACTTTTAACAAATTTTAATTTTTCTTCAATTTTTTTTTTTTTCCCCTTCATTTCTATCGATATGCCAAAAAAGAGTCTACCAGCTGAGTAACGGGTATTTGATAGTCGGGTAACAATACTTTAACCTTCTCTCTTGGTTTGTCCTTATGCATGCTCTAAGATAATTTTAAATATACTTGTAGTAAATGTGATTAATAAACTATACTAAAGTACTTCTGCATGGAACCAGTGTTGTTGATTACTGTAGTATTAACTGTTACCCATTTTAAATTTTAAACCCCTTATATACCAGTTTTGTAATTATTTATTGATAAATTAATCTAAAAATTGATATTATTGATATTGATATTATTTCTTACTTTATCTTAAAATTGATGTGTTCAAAGTTTAATTAGGCTATGGTATTCTCATGCAGCAATTAAAATGCTACCGACTGTGTTGCCCCGTTAGTTTTTGCGCGGATCGTCACACCTTCTCTTTATTCCTCTTGATTCCTCTTTGCATTCGTTGCTAAAACGATGTGCGACACAAGTATTCATTCGTCTGCAGTTTGTTTTGTCGCGGATTGGGCTTAATGCATTTCGCGAGGAGCGCGGGAATGAGAGTTAATTACTGTTGTTGTACCTTGACGCGATCGCAGGCTTGTATGTAAAACAAAGCGAGAATTATTTACGAAAAGTGCTTTCAATAAAGTGTCATTTGACTGTCGATTGCCGTAATCCCAATCTGCACTGCTGCACATCACGTAAAAGTTATAACCCATCGAACCTGAAACACAGAAAGTTTAAGTAAACTACGGTAATTCCGGTTTTGGAGAGCAGTCGACTGCTTTTTTTCGGCATTCTGAATTTTTTTTAACCCCTGGGACTTTCTTTTTGTTTTTGTATTCCGCATATACTATGTAATGTACAGTATTTGCGACATTGAAAATATGTTAACATATGTGCATATATAACGATTGTGACAGACTAAGAATTAATAAGAATTATGCTAGAAATAACCATATTTATACCCGTTACTCGTAGAGTAAAAGGGTATACTAGATTCGTTGAAAAGTATGTAACAGGCAGAAGGAAGCGTTTCCGACCATATAAAGTATATATATTCTTGATCAGGATCAATAGCCGAGTCGATCTGGCCATGTCCGTCTGTCCGTCCGTCTGTCTGTCCGTCTGTCCGTCTGTCCGTCTGTCTGTCTGTCCGTCCGTATGAACGCTGTGATCTCAGGAACTACAAAAGCTAGAAAGTTGAGATTAAGCATACAGACTCCAGAGACATAGACGCAGCGCAAGTTTATTGATTCATGCTGCCACGCCCACTCTAACGCCCACAAACCGCCCAAATCTGCCACGCCCACACTTTTGAAAAATGTTTTGATATTTTTTCATTTTTGTATTAGTCTTGTAAATTTCTATCGATTTGCAAAAAAACTTTTTGCCACGCCCACTCTAACGCCCACAAACCGCCCAAATCTGCCACGCCCACACTTTTGAAAAATGTTTTGATATTTTTTCATTTTTGTATTAGTCTTGTAAATTTCTATCGATTTGCAAAAAAACTTTTTGCCACGCCCACTCTAACGCCCACAAACCGCCCAAATCTGCCACGCCCACATTTTTCAAAAATGATTTGATATTTTTTCGTTTTTGTATTAGTCTTGTAAATTTCTATCGAATTGCCAAAAAACTTTCTGCCACGCCCACAATAACGCCTACAAACCGCCAAAAACTATGTTTAAGACTCTCCTCCCTTCCACTAGCTGAGTAACGGGTATCAGATAGTCGGGGAACTCGACTATAGCGTTCTCTCTTGTTTTAAATCTATATTCGTTGAAAACTATGTAAGAAGTAAAGGGAGGCGTTTCAGGATCACTTGCCGAGTCGACAAGACTATTTACATATGTATGTACATACGTCTCTCTGCCCGTCCGTAAGAACTTTCACATCTCTTGCCAATTTCTATTGCTATGCCAAAAAATGCTACTGCCCAAAACTGTCCCGCCTACACCTGTAAGAAATGTTTAAAGGTTATTCATTTTATTTTTCATATTCCCAACCAATCGATATGCCAGAAAAATTTATCGTTTGCACTTCCCCTAGCTGAGCATCTGATAGTCGGCGAGCTGGACTATAGCGTTCTCTCTTGTTAATAATTGATTTTAAGAAATTGAATTATAAATTACGTTTCAATTTTTTGTTGCTATTTACAGTGGTGATTATACCCGTTACTCGTAGAGTAAGTTTGTCGATTCATGTTGCCACGCCCACTCTAACGCCCACAAACCGCCCAAAACTGCCACGCCCACACTTTTGAAAAATGTTTTGATATTTTTTCATTTTTGTATTAGTATTGTAAATTTCTATTGATTTGCCAAAACACTTTTTGCCACGCCCACTCTAACGCCCACAAACCGCCAAACACTGTCAGTGTTGAAGACTTCGCACTTCTACTAGCTGAGTAACGGGTATCAGATAGTCGGGGAACTCGACTATAGCGTTCTCTCTTGTTTTTTTTAGATTCAAGAGTTAATTATTTTATTATTTTACAACAATTAATCTTAACTATGGCTTCCGTTTTTCCAACAACACTATTTTTTACTGTATTATCTCATTTTGAATTTTAATTTCGGGATTATTGGAAGTAATTCATGTATGAATATCATGGAAATTAATCGCCGAGAAAAAACGGATCTGAATCTCAAGTGTAAGAACAAGATAATTAAATTGTAAAATTTCTCGCTCACACTCCCACTAGCCGAGTACAAAGTATCTAATAGTCGAGGTACTCATCATAGCGATCTCTCTAGTTATAATTGGATTAGCTTTTTCAGATTTTGAAATCAAAGAGAGCAATGTGATTTGATTTTTATTTTGGTAGAGGTCGTTACTGGGTACAATTAAGGTCATCAGCGATGGCTTCACCGTAGACGTGGATTAGCGGAGTTTTGGCAATGATGATCTGTACTTGGAGTAGGTTAACACTAGGTTGAAGGCTTACTTTCCTGCGATCAGATTATTTACGGCAACGTATCGGCCCGACTATCGGTGAGAAGTAGGACGGTAAACGGCACTTGGCAACCGAAGCTGATAAAATAATCTGTTCAGAAATAGGAGTGATTTGTTGTTGTCCCCAAAACCAGATTTCAATCAATAATTTTAACAGGCAATCTTAGCTGATTTCCAGAAATATTATCAGTACCACTTTAAAGGATTTAAAGTACGCCGAAAGCAGGTAAATACATTATTCTCTAAGAGCCGTATCAGAGTAAGATTAATTTGTAATCGCGTAATCGGTGATTTACAGAGATAACAACAAAATTGTTGTGATGGGTAGTTGGCTTTGGCTGGGACTCAGATGGCTGTGATTCACCCCATTGCAATTTGAGGGCGCATATTCTTGTTGTTTCCCCTGTGCATTCCATTTGACTTGCTTTTTAGCCCACCATTTACATATGTAGCTATTTCGCAGTTACCCTTACAGTTCCAACAGGCTTCGCGAATGTCAAGTCAAGAAAACTTCTCCCGCTCGACGAAAAAGGCAGCTTAAAAGTCACAAACAATTTGCAAGCAACACTGAGCACTCAACAAGCCGTATTAAAAGAGAACCCATTGTTATAGGCACGTTAACTCCCCACAGCCCGCACGTCCTAGACGGCTAATGAAAAATAGTCAAGATTTGGAGTACGCAAAATGCTCTCCCCGTTCGCTGTGAAACTTTCTGAAAAGTCCGAAAATGCACAGAGTTCGCTTGGGGTAGTGGATGGTAAAAGCAATCTCGGTGATAAGAGATGTTCATACGTACAAACAGGAACCTAGACACTTCTCCGGTAATAACGTCTAACGGTATTGACAAATAAATCTCAGAAACAGCCAATCAATCAATTTCAAACTCATTGTCTACTTATTGTTCCTTCACAAGTGTCAGCGCAGCGTGCGAGCTCGAAAACTGTTGATAATGGAAAACAAATTCTGACAAAGTATTCACCCTAATCTTTTTTTCACGAAATTTAGGTATGGAGTGTCTATCAAATGGAGCCCGTTTGACAGGAGAATCAGACTAAGGGACGGGCTCGTACATTGTCTGTTCTTGGTTCCTTGGAGCTGTAAGGACGGCCTCAGGAATTGGTAAAGGCCATGCCAGATAATGTTCAAGATAGTGCGACGAGGAGTGGGCAACACCCTCTCCCTTTCTGTTATCTCTTATCAGGTGAACTCACGAGTCGCTGCCAAGTGGCCAAATACAATATGGGAATTGCTTGTTTCAGTGCAGTTATCTCTTATCGCGGTTCTTGCCAAATGGATGAGGGCCTACTTTAATTGCATCAGATATTAGGCAAATGAAATTATATGGCACCGCCGACGCGACGGAGGCCGACTTTGCACTAAGCCAATGCATGGGTGCGTCTTCTTGCCCCTCGCATTTTCGTAGGCCCAAAAATCTCGAGCGATTAATCTGCCGCTGGGGAAGATAACGTATGTTTGTATGCTCCAGAACCCGTGGGATTATACAATTTGACTAATTTTTATTGTCCGTCTGGGAAACGCTATAAAAATGCTTTGATCCCATCTAACGAAAAGGAAAGATGAAATAAAATTGAAAAGATATTTACAATCCTTTTGCTAATTGAGGGCCATAAAGGCAAGAAAAGTGTCAAAGGAAGTGTTTATGAAGTTTTCATTGAAACGAGCCAGTCAAGTGCTTTGAAAAGGTGGCTAGTGGAGGGCAGGTCGGCAGTTTGAACGCAATCGTGCTGGGATCGTAAATGCTGGGCCGCAGTTGGGGGCTCATAAATTGAAAAGCAAATATATTGTGCGGATCGTAAACCGATTTGGCGTGCCATAATCCCCCGATATCGCTTCCCAACTGCTCCATTTTGGACACGTAGTGGTGACGCTGGCAAGAGAGACCAAGTCCTACCTACCTACACAGGCCAAGACGTCTGGCGAAGGTGTGAAAATGTTTAACCATGGTCAATGAATTGTTCAAATATTTGCGGGCAATCGAATAAAATTAGCGATCATTTACTTCATCTCCGGCAATTATTTGTATCACGCACCAGTGACGTCACAAAACGACCATCTGACGTCAAAATGCCTCGACGAGCCCTGAGAAGAGTGGTACCGCCACGAGATGGCCGTTAATGACACATCAAATAGAGACGTTGGGATTTCGCTGTTCATTTATTCGCCGTCACCCCGTTGCATTGGCGCACATGTAATCGCAGCATGGCGATTGGAGTCCATGTCTCACTGCGATTCACGTTGCAAAGAAGTAGGCCTACTGGAGGTAGGTAGGCTGGACTATGGACTGGCAAACGAGATTTTAAGATGTTTGGGGCTTTGTGATTTGTTTTTCGAGTTTGACTAGCCCCTTCCACCGCCTCGGCCACTTTGAGAGCCAGTCTCGCCTCTGTTTGGGCCATGCCAGGCAGGCAAGAAGTATCTTGA
The DNA here is from genome assembly GCF_016746245.2 of Drosophila santomea. Taxonomy (NCBI): domain Eukaryota; kingdom Metazoa; phylum Arthropoda; class Insecta; order Diptera; family Drosophilidae; genus Drosophila; species Drosophila santomea. Next base: position 23,114,105 of record NC_053018.2, read on the forward strand.
CAAGTCATTGGTCATGGGCCGTAGCCTCCGCTTAAAATTTGAAAGCGGAGACCCAGTGGCAGTGGTGAACCACCTGATCAATTTGATATGAATTGCGATTTGGACCCGGCTGAAGAGCCGTCTAGTCCAAGTCGAGGTGTGGAAAAAAACTGAGCTGCCTGATGAAAAAGTTTTCGTAAGCCCGAAAGGTGTTTCTCTATCAAGCAGAACAGCTGGCAGATGTTTTCAGAACATTTTAGTGTCTTTCGGGCTTGGAGTTGCAGGCTGCGCTAAAGGCCCCCAACAGGGTCAAGGTCGGGTGCCAGGTGATCGCCATAGCCACGCGCGTTCATTGGTATGCGTTTTATGCGGCTTGACTGTATTTTGTTTACGCCGAGTTTACGGCTAAAACTTCATGGCTAACGGTGGCGAAGCTTGCTCGACTCGCATTTTTCGGCGTACCAACGTGCCAACGTAGCTTTCGGGGGAGCGGGGACGGGCACAGTTCACATTGTCCGTCCTGCAATCCACAAAATAATGTGGCCCGAACCGCTCGACAATGGCTTATCAATGGCACGAGCGGCGGTCAAAAACAGCTTATCGCGGTGACGTCAGGCCGCCGAGGCTAGTGCAGCTGCTAACACCCGCTATTAGGCGACATATTTATGTAATTGGGAGTGGTTGCCCGAGTTCAACATACGGCTCTGAGACCAGGTCTCAGAATCTCGGCCAGTCCTATCGTCTCGAAAACCAACATTATATTGCCCTCGGCCACGAATCGGATTGATCCGGAAATCCAGGGCGACACGGCTTTCGTTTCGTTGGGAAAAAGTGGTTAGCAATCTGCCGACGCGTCGGCCAAATGCGAAACCAAAGCTTTAACCGATCCGCCAGCAGCACACGACGATCAGAAGCACTTTGGAGAGCGTCGCGCGCGGTTACCTGATCGGCAGTTATTTTATTGGACTTAACGCGACTGAAGTGAAACGGTGCGACTTTCAAATCGAGCCGGCGTAAAAATAAAGAGGAAAAGTATGTGTTTTTCAGGACCCAACTTACCGACTGTGTATATTGGTATTGTTCTTTGAAGTGTGAAAAAACTCGGTGCCTCGGTAACTGGCGGTTCGTTATAAGATTTGTTATCATTAGGCCCAATCCCCAATCTGTCTGAAAGCAAAGAGAACGATTATAAACTTAATGGCGAGCTAATAAAATTGTGTAATTCATAATTGTCATCCAGAACAACGTGAGCTTTTATCAAGAAAAGCCCCAAAATAATGAAAAATAATTGTAAAAACAGTAAAAAACACAAAAAGAAATAAAAATCCACACCGATGCAGCATGTTCGAGGAATATTTATGCTTCGGTATAGGCGTCAACTCTTAATTAGGTATAGACACGATTTAATTATATTGTCTGCCTCGGCATTCCAAATGCTGTTCTATCGACCTACAAGCTTCGCATCTAGTAAAATGTTTGACAGTCTCTAGAGTGTATTACATTTTATTACGCGGCTCCAGCTCGGGGATACACTTTTGTTTTTACAGCCCAGTTGACAACCGTACGCCAGCAGATAAGTCTGTGAAAACAGGTTATCGATATCAGTGCAAGTATTGGCTGTAAACTTGTAACCACTCCGTGGGCCGATTTGACGGTTTGTTAGTACTCGCACTTTCAACGGCCCAGCGAAAGCTCATCATCGGTCCTCGAAAGAATCAAGGCCGGCTTTCGCTTGCCACCTTCGAAATCTATCCAATCGATCCACTATACAGCCTCTTGAGTTCCTCGACATTGGTCCTTGCTTTTACAGAGATTTCGCCAGCTAATCTGAGATTCCTACATTGAACTTCGGCCGATAAGATAAAGCCTGGCGCGTGCTTCACTGGCTGCTAGGCGGTTTATCGGCCGGTGGGGTTGGGTAAAGCCAAATAATTTGAACTTGTAGAACAGTCAGATTACTAGCCCGATTACGGCAACTATGTCGTTAATATTATGATTATTACTGGGTTTCCCAAAAACAAGTCACGAGCTGACAAACTCCAAACCTAATCGTTTCTCTTTTCCCTTTGACAATTACATTTATGAATGTAACATCTGATTTATCTGAGAAAAAGTCTTTAAGCGCGGAATTCGAATTGCCAGTTATATACGGAATAATTTCCAAAACTATGACCAGTGCGACAACAAATCCATTTGCATTTCGAGTTCTATGACACATCAATGTATGTCTTTAAAAGCTAAATTTGTTAACGCTTATAATGGAGAGAGATTTATTGACCTTAAAATATTCACGATCATTGTAGCTTTAAACTATAACTTTCTTGAGAAAGCAAGTTGGAGGCTAATTCTTGCGGTCCCTTCATGGTCTAAAATCATTTGATTATGCCGGTCACAAAGTTGAAAATTCGTTCCACAGTTTCTAATGGATACTATTAGCAATGAACTCGTTGGTCAGAAAGCCTATCCTTTCATGTAGCCATGTCCGTCAGGCCCTCTAATATTCATTTAGAAAATTTAAATTAATAATTGCTGGGCTTTGGGAATTTTAAGTGCTAAAAGACTTTCAAAGTATCAATAATTTTTGAATTGTGCTGATATATGTTTACTTGCCTTGCTTTGGAACGCTATCAAATATTTCATTAAATATACACAAAAGCATTTCAATGGCAATCGCAACAAGCATTAATTATCCAAAAACACGAGACATTGTACTTTGCTGGAGCAGTTTAGAGTGATTAATAACTTATACAATCCGGACGTAGCCAAATAAATCAATAGAAAACGCTATATTCGAGTTCCTCGATTGGCAGATACCAGCTATTGGCAGTGCAAATGAGAAATTTCAAACATTTTTCACAGGTAGTCGTGACAGTTTTGGCCAGTTAGGCGTTATAGTGGGCGTGGCAAAAAGTTTTTTTTAACAAATCAATAGAACAAAATATGAAAACATTTTTCAAAAGTGTGGGCGTAGCAGTATAGATTGGTTTGCGGGCTTAGAGTGGCTTTGCAACATCGGTTAATAAACTTGCACTGCGCTATGCCTCAATTCAACTTTATAGCCTTTTTAGTTCCTGCTTTTATAGTTCTCAACGTTTATATGCTTGGAAACGCTTTCATCTACCTGTTACATACGTTTTAACAAATATACTATACCCTTTTACTTTACGAGTGACGGGTATAACCACGACAAGTGAACAATCTTGATTTGAGAATGATATTCGATTATAGACTACTTTTGGACTACTGATTAATAAGCTTACGCATCTGTTTTTTATCGAGTGGAGGGATAAAATGGTACCGAATAATTTAGGATCTAAGTATGATGGAAAGCGATTTAAAAGTGAATTAAGCTTCGATCGCAGAAATCTAAGCAGGTTGTTATGGTCCAGCTCGCTTTTATGTTATACAAGTAGTACATAATTATGACCGATCTGATTCTTTTAAGCCATGACCAAACTGTGGATGGCACTTACGCGTCGCAAGACGGAGGACGTGAACGAAGGCGAGTCCCAGTTGGCGCGAGTTCTGAACCTCTTTGATCTGACTGCCCTGGGAGTGGGCAGTACTCTGGGACTGGGAGTCTATGTGCTGGCTGGTCAGGTGGCCTTCAACACCGCCGGGCCAGCGGTGACCATTTCCTTTCTGATTGCGGCCATCGCGTCTGCCTTCGCGGGAATCTGTTATGCGGAGTTCGCCGCCCGTGTGCCCAAGGCGGGAAGTGCCTACGTATACAGTTACGTGACCATTGGCGAGTTCGTCGCCTTCACCATAGGATGGAACCTCATCCTGGAGTATGTTATTGGCACAGCTTCAGTTGCGCGCGGCTTGAGCGGCTACTTCGACTCTCTGATCAACAACACCATGTCGAAAACATTGAATGAGTCGATGCACATCGATGTAGAATTTCTGGGCGACTACCCCGACTTTTTGTCCTTCGGAATGGTTCTCCTCCTGGCAGGCATCCTTGCCTTTGGCGCCAAAGAGTCTAGCTTCCTGAACAACATTTTCACCACAGTCAATCTGGTTACGATCGCAATCGTCCTTGTGGCCGGCGCCATGAACGCCAACGTCGACAACTGGCGCATCCCGGAGAAAGACGTTCCTGAGGGCTTTGGCACGGGCGGCTTCATGCCGTTCGGCATTGCTGGAGTGATGGCCGGGGCTGCCAAATGCTTCTACGGATTTGTGGGGTTTGACTGCATCGCCACCACGGGCGAGGAGGCCATCAACCCAAAGCGCAACATTCCGCTCTCTATCGTGGTGTCGCTGATCATAATCTTCCTATCCTACTTCGGAGTGTCGACGGTACTGACGATGATGCTGCCCTACTACCTCCAGGATAAGGAAGCACCCTTCCCGCACGCTTTCGATGCCGTCGAGTGGTACACCATTAAGTGGATTGTGACCATTGGCGCTGTGTTTGCGCTCTGCACTAGTCTGTTGGGCGCCATGTTTCCACTGCCTCGCATCCTCTACGCAATGGGCAAAGACGGCATATTGTTCAAGAAGTTGTCCACCGTGAACAGCTACACGAAGACCCCGCTCCTGGCCACCATTGTTTCTGGAATCTTTGCATGTAAGTACGCTGTCAGGAAGTGTCCCTTTCGTCCTTTTATTTATAACTCTACGTCCTTCCCTTCCTCAGCAATTATGGCCCTGCTTTTTAACCTGGATCAGCTGGTGGACATGATGTCCATTGGAACCCTGTTGGCCTACACCATCGTAGCAATTTGCGTGCTAGTGCTGCGCTACCAAGACGAGGATATGACCAAGTTGGTGTCTGTCAAGGCTCCGAACGTTTTCCGGCAATTCTTTAACGGCAACTCCTTCCGGGTGCCCAATTCTATGACCTCGTCAATCACCAAAGTGGGCATTGTAGTATTCGCCATATTTTGCCTAGTCTGGTGCTCCTTCCAAAAGGTCTTCGACCTGGACAGCACCGGCGGGATTGTGGCCCTCAGCTTGGTGGGCGCACTGTTAATCCTTATTTGCGTGGTGATCGGCATGCAGCCGGTGTCGACCATCGAGCTTACCTTCAAGGTGCCGCTGGTGCCGTTCGTACCCTGCCTTAGCGTGTTTGCGAATTTGTACCTGATGTTTCAGCTGGATCTGAACACATGGATCCGCTTCCTTATTTGGATTGTGATCGGCTTCGTGATTTACTTCTGTTATGGCATGCGGAACTCAACGCAGATAAGCAGGAGTCGCAACCACGCCGAGGCGGCGGCAAACGCTATGCAGAACCAGGGGCAGCACGAGAATCCTGGCTTTGAGCCGGACTACAAGGTCGAAAACGGCCAACTGCCCCCGCCGTACGAGTTCTCCGAAAAGCTGTAAGGGCCAGAGGCTCTTCTAGCTGTATACACTGTAACCCTTTTCAAAAGCTTAAACTTTATTCGACTTTGCATCTTATTCTGAATAGAACCAAGACTCATCTGCCTTCTTAGCTAGCACGTTTATGTGAGAGAGATGAATAGATTGCGCATGGAAATTAAATAGATCTGCACTCGGCCGGCTATATTTTTCAGGCCCTTGGGATTTGTTATTTCTGTGCGCCTCAGGACTTCTAGAGAGAGCTCAGAGCAGACTCTATTTTACCATTTTTTTGTTTTACCCCTCCTTCACCAACCAAATTTTAATCAAGCCAAACGATTCCGCCGCAATGCCCTATTTGTTGTGATATTTGTTAATATACTTATATATAGAGATTAATATTGGTCACATATTTGTATGTTTGTCACAATTAATATCGTTATGTTAATGGAATTGTATCATAATATGTATGTCATCGCGGATACGCGTGCAGTCGCCGAGCGTAGCCGCACTTAGTGATTAAGCTTTTTAGCTGCTAAGCCTCCCACATTTGTTATTATTAGCCAAAAGAGAAACGAATTTTGTCCCTTCTTGTTTATTAAAAATGCAATGATTTTCAACATAACGTGGTTCTTACATTTAATTGAGATGTGAGCCTAGAAACACGGACAAATCCTGGGGACCCGAAACGGAATGAGAGCTCATAAATATTTATCCACGGACTGGTGCAGTCGGTCCTCGAGCTCCATTCTTTGCAACTTTTCAGGTCTCAACGACAGAACCAAAACTACTTTTTGGGCTTGAGCAGCCCATTCCGAGCGTATTTATATGTTCCTTTTGGCAACGAGGGACTGCCGTACAGTCCCAAGTCCAGAACCCACTCTGTTTGCTAACCGGCTTAGTTAAATGGTAAAGAATCTGGCCTCCAACGCTCTTCGTGTCCTCCACTTTCTCCACTCCTCCCAAATATCTAAAGCACTGGGAAACTTCCAGAGTAAATAGTCGGGACGGGTCGAAAAAATCGCAGCGCATAGCCAAAAAGCCAGACAAAAGTTGCTTGGATAATGCAAACAAGCACACACACACAGTGCAGCACATATGAATAGATGGGACGGGTCCTGAATATGCCAAATGGAGGATTGCCATCGCCGGATGGTCCACAAAGGCGTCCACTGAGAAAATACAATTGTTTTGCCCGGATTTCGCCTTAACCCCTTCTATTTCAATCTCTTCCCAGTACTAATTTATGCACTTTAAGAGCATATCAAATGCTTACGTGGCAGAGAATGGCGGAGGGAAAGAAAAAAAAGGATATTGCGGAGAGGAGTGTAATTTGACTTTTGTGTCTTTGCTGCGCACATATGCGGAAAAATGCAATTTTTCACACGCTGCTATTTTAGCATTGGCGAGCACAAGCCCTCAGCACATTTCTCTCCTATTTTTCGGGCTAGCAAGCCAGAAATCTCCTTTAAGTATGCTTTAAGGCCCAGTTCGATACGATCAGATCGCTGCAGCGACCCGTACAGTATGGAGCGCGGTTCTACGCGCCAAAGAGTGAACCAGAGTGTAAGTATTGTGTATTTATCAGAAATTGGCCCTCTTTACATGGTCGATTCGTATCTGACGGGTGTAAATGCTGTCGTGCAGCTGAAATTTCTGTCATAGCGAGTGGATGGCGGTATTAAATGGCCATATTCTGCCGGCTTTGCGGATGCAATTTTTATTTTATCGATTCACATTCCCCGAAACCGCTCTGCCGCTAGCCCTCCCAGTATGCAACGCAATTTGCGCTGCACTGGGGATCAAATAAAATTTCGGCCTAAAAGTATCCGTTGCGATGCAGCGAAAGGTAGATAAATAAACAATAAATGCCTCAAATGGGCACTGTCCATAGCTCTAATGGTAAGGGACGAGGGGGCGGAGATCCAGCCATTTTAGGCGCTTATTGCGCGCACTCTACGTTTGTGGTTTCATTTGTGAGTTTTAATTAAATACGTTTAAATATTTGTTATGTCCGACAGGCAGACAGTCCGAAACGAACCGAAAGACCAGAGACGCCAACAGCACAACAAACAACAAACAACAAGCACCAAAGGGGACGCGGGGCAGAGAATTCCCCTCGGCATCGTTGCACCTGGTAAATATTAGCGAAAATTAGCAAAGTATTTTAAGCGCAACATGTTCGTCCTGCGGCTTTCAACACCAACATCCCTAGCATCCGCGGGAACGGCCCTGTGGGTTCCGGTGCAGAGAGCCGGGGGAGTGGACTGCACGTCATGGGCAAAGTTTTCGGTGCGTGAGCATTTTATTTATTTATAAATAATGCATAATTCATTTAAAATGCGTGCGTAAAATAGTTGCTAAGTGCTTAATCCTGTAATGTGTAGCAGGAAGGGAGTCGGGCCGCGGAGGCAGGCCGCTGGAGTCGACCGGATATTGAGTTCCATGCATTTCTCATGAACCTATCGCCTATAGAGCGATTTGGGATAGGAGTTCTGAAGGCTGGCAATTATTCATTTGTTTTTAATTGGAGATGCCCTTTTAGATGGCCATATTTGGCAGAAACTGGGCTCATTTTCTTTTTGCCTATTGTAAACTTTTGTTCCAATTGTATCGGTAAGCTGGAAACCAAAATGAGACTATTCCTTGTTGGTTCTATCCGGCACTCTGCAGACCAATTAACACAAATTTTCAATTTGCAATACAGAATAAAAACCGAAATTGCTAATGATTCTGGTTACTCCATTCGCTGCCCACCAGCCGCCAGGGTGCTCATGCTTCTGCCCAATGCAATTTGAATCCGCAATTTTGTCAAAGTCAAATAGTTCAAAATGTACATGCGGTCAACAAAATCAAATTAACTTCTAGCGCGAGAAATTTTCCACAGCCACAGCGCGGGCGCAGTTTTAAAATTTAAATCTCGCATTCATTGGCCGATTGCTGGCAGCTGGGGCTTGTGCACATAATAGGCGATCGACATCAATTAAGAAAATAATCCGCGCATTATGCGAATGTAAAAGCGAAGGCAACTAGTATATAAATATTGTTTGACACCGCCCGGGGCATCAGTGCAAAAAACGGCTGTCGAGTGGTCAAAATGGGCGGAAGGTGGTCAGCTGGGCCAGCTGGGGATTTGTGAATTAAGCGGACATATTCAGCATATGCTAAGCGGGCGAAAAAGGTCGTAATGATGACACTCCATATGTGGGTAGACCGACCACGATGACAGGTGCTACATCCAAGGACATGGCATTTATGAACTCGAGTGCTCGAAACTCGCGTGCTCGGAAACTGGCAATAGTGGGGATAATGATAATCCGAGCGGACTGGCTGCAAGGCGTACATATATTTTCAATTAACATTTTCCAGATGCTCACACTAATTGCTTTTTACGTGTGTCATCGGTATAGAGGCCAGCTACTAAATAAACACACCATGTTCCCTATTTATTTGCGCACAGTAGGTGCCTGATGTCAAAATAAACGAAAATTCGACCTGCGTTTCTGTGAACACGTAAGCTGCGGTAAAAGCGCATTTTAGTTCCGGCCCAAATCGTCGACGCAGCGAGCCGTTTAACCAAATTCATAATACGCACTGTTGCACGGCTCGCACCTCTTGATTATTTCAGATACGTGGACAGCCCACATGGCCGTGAAATCGCATTTGGCCTTTGTGCAAATCAAATCATTGGAATGAGGCGCTGGTGGGTGGGGCAGGAGCTGGACTTTGTGTTTTTTGATGGCTGTAATGAAAAGATCAAAACCTCTTTAAATGGCCTTTTGGACAATGAGAAAAATATCATCGGCATGTGGAGAGCATAAAAACAATACGCGTCGCATTGGGCCACAAAGTATGCATAAAATTTCGATTGCAAATACCCAGCCCCAAAAAAAAGGTGAGCGGGTTCGCTTACAACACGAAAAGTAATGGAGCTTTTAAAAGGGTTATATAAATGGGTCGTAAAGCAGCTTTGGATAAATCTCGAGATGGATGTGCTCCCAGAGGCCTGACGATGGCACCTAATGGAAATCAAATTTCACATCTTTGGCCCTGAATCAGAACGCCCGCCCCTCAGTTTACACAATGTTGCCTTTGACTGTCCCAAATCCAAATCCACTCAACTGTCCAAATTAGTCCGCTGCATGGAACACAGTGCGAAAACTCAATTTGCTCCGGAAATGGATCGTTCTGCAGCTTGGCCCCATACCCGTTCGTCAACTGCCATCAATTTGACTAACAGTATTCACGCCAATTAACAAATTAATTGCCTACTTTGTTGGCTGTATTTGAAGGAGGCGCATAAACCTGCGGCCAATTCCCAATGGCATCCTAGTTTTACAAGCAAGCACAGCAGAGCTCAGCACAACCACAAAGTATATACGCTAATGAAATTTTCAGCCCAGGCGGCTCTTTGGTGGTTCAGTCGGCCGGGGGCGGTGGGCGTTGGGGGGCGATGTGTGATAAGTGGGCGTGACTAGGCGGAGAACCAGGGGTTGCGCAACCCGTGGACGGTAGGGGGCGTGTTTGCAAAGCTTTTAATATAATGACACATTATCATAGCAATGTCGGCGATGTCAAAAGCAAGGCGAGTACACACTTGAGCCCTTTAAGTGCTTTAAGCCCTTTCACTTCACCAGATTGCCGGCTGCAACGGTGAACAGGCCCACGCACCGGCAGGTAATTCGATGGGCAGGAATCGACGGCTCCGTTTAACTTCGAAAAAGGCGGTGCACGATGTTTTATGGCTTGCAATGCACACGGACCCGAGGGGAAATAAGTTTCTTTATGAGGTTAGGAAACTAGTTTTAGTAACGCCTACGCCAGTGCAGGTTTCTTTTATTAAAAAAACCTAAATAAACTGTTTCAGTGTCGAAAGAGTTAAGAACACCGCCACGTTCTTGATTCACAATAAAAACCAGTTGCAGCAACACTTATTTCTGCAATCAGATAATTCGGATGCGGACGACGACTGGGCAATGCATAATTATACACAGAATTGCACATTATTGTTACTGCCGATTGCCGGTGTCATCATATATATTTGTCTGTTGCCTGTTGTCTGTTTTTGTCGAGTTCCATTCGAAATCAGATGGCTTATCGCTTTGTGCCCGATAGATGGAGTGTCCTAGGCGGGAGTTGTAAAAATGTTCTTGTGGGGAGCACCAAAATAGACATTGTGGAGTGATCTGCACCCATTAAAGCAACATAAGTACATGGATGATTGTACCTGAAGAGACTATGAGGTAATCGGGAAACGAATTTGCAAATCGTGTTCAAGGTCAGCTTTCAAGAGCTTCGCCGAAATTCTCTTGTAAACTGGCGTAGAACTTGTTGAGTGGCTGGCGTGTGGAGTGGTCGGTTGCTGGCAGCTTGTGATGTTATGCAGAAGACCGGTGAAACGTTCATACATAGACCCGTTCTTGCTTCTCGCAATGCTCTTCCACATTAGCTCCATCGAGCTCTTTCAAGTCATCGCCGACGCACGAATGGACACTTCACTTCGTAAACCAGATCCAAAAATAATTGTGCTCAAGTGCGTGGTCGAATGCGGATCGACAAATTCGGCCACCGAAGACCTGAGTCGCTGTCATCGCCTAAGTGGTTAATAGAGTTTTTTGTTGGTTTTGATGAGCACTCGACTCGGCGGCTATAATTTCATCTCGAATGAGTTTAACGTACCACAGAGATTGGTAATGAAAACTTTATTCCAGCAAGCCTGCCAGGGTCCGGCTATAAAGACGCGGCCGAATTGGAGCAAAACATCATTGGGTTCAATACTAACGACACAGCAACATCTTCAGTCAGTTCGAATAGTTCTAGAATTAACTACAGAACTATAGCTTCAGAATGGTAAGCTTCATTTCGCCCTAAATGTTTCGTCCTAAAATATTTAGTGGTGATATGTATTCAACTATATCTTAACTATCAAAATAAGTTATCGAATATTTGGCATACATTTTTTACAGAAACTCTTCAATGCCGTCCTTACCATCTGCCTAGTGAGCTTCGCGGCCGCCCAGTCCGCAGATCTCCTTACCGCACTGGAGCCTTCCTCCGAGTACCTGCCACCCGTCGGCGAGGCGGAGGCCGCCCAGCTCTCGGAGAACGGATATAAGTACAGGACCGTCCGCCGGCTTAGGCTGCGGCACCGCCGCGAGGTACCTAACCAGGAGTACCTTCCGCCCGTGGAAAAGGCACCTAGCCAGGAATACCTGCCCCCCGTAGATGCCGCAGCCATTGGGGACACCAAGGTGGCCGACGACGGTTACCGCTATAAGACCGTGCGCAAGCTTAAGTTCCGTGCTCGTCACCGCCGCGACGTCTCCGAAATAGCTGAGCCCAGCAGCGAGTACCTGCCACCCGTACAGGTTGAGCTTGCTCCCGAGCTGAAAACCGTTCTGGGTGATGATGGCTACAAGTACAAGACAGTGCGCCGGCTCAAGTTCCGTCGCCACCGCCGCGAGGCTGTCGCCGATGAGGGTGCTGCCGAGTCCGCCCCTAACGGAGAATACCTGCCCCCCGCCGAGGCCGCCGCTGCCGCCCCCGCTGCTGCTGAGGCTGAGGCTGAGCCAAAGGCCGCTGTGGAGGGCACTGAGCTGGCCAAGGACGGCTACCGCTACAAGACTGTGCGCCGTCTGCGTTACCGCTACCGCCACTAGGCCTCTGAATCGAACCTAGGCAAATTGAACCAAATTGATCCTGAAAGTACATTTAAGAAGTAGAGTCGGACGGGCCTCAGCCATTCGACTGACTTCTCTTTTTTGCCCTTCCTAATACTTATTCACTCAGTTGTCCCAGCATATGGAATAATAAAATTTATTCACAAAAAATCAGTGGAGTCCCCTAACGTATTTCCTTACGAGCCGACAACCTAGAGCCCCACGAGAATGGGATTGAAATTAACATACTCTTCAAATTGCACATTAAATAATGATATTCGTATGGAAAAAAAGGCTCGACTAGAGGCTAAAGCCGATAGGCGAAATGGAATTGAAATCAATGGCCAAGTTATTGGCAAAACGCAAGCGGCAAAACGTTTGGCCCTCGCCAAGAGGGAAAAATTCTATTTTCAAATTAAGTGGCCGGAGAGCAGGCACTTTGAGTGCAACGACTTTTCATCTTTTGCTCGACTGGGCCGGCATCTTTTTACGGTCAACTTTTCGTAATATTATTTTGCATTTATTTGCACAAAGTTGATTTTTCTCTGACTTTTCTGTTTTCTTTGGTTGGCTTTGCAGACTGCCAGCCAAATTACAATATTGTAGCGGTTCTAGTCGTTGCTCCTGATATTAGGTGCTTGGTTCTTGGTTCTTGGCTGGTGGTCCAGAGCCATGGAAGGACCGAATACAGCTGCAAAAGAGTAAATAAAACAGTTTTTGTGCTCCAAACACAAAGTTTCGTAATTGAGCGCTTGACTTTTGCTAGCTGGCCCTGGCCAAAATGTATCAACGAGTTTAGGTGCATTAAGGGATCGATGAGCTTCCCAGGGGATCGTTGGAAAGAAGCATATAGACATTGTATATTTAAAACCTTTTTTCGGGTAGTATATATTTTTTAATAAATAAAATTAAGTGGAGCCTCTGTGAACTATGCCAAAGAAAAAATTTGTTTAATTAAGTACCCTATTTAAAACCAATTAAAAATAAAGAAAAAATCTTACAGATTTATGATATCGACACACTGTTTGCTTGGTTTTAAATACCAGCCTTTAAAGCAATCAGAGGTTTCCGTTTAGTGAAGTAGGTGACTGGTAAAAGGAAGTTTTTCCGGCGCTCAAAGCTGTCTGCTGCCGATATGCTTAAAGAATTCGTCAATGGTTAAATGGTATTTATTAGTAATACTTATATATTATTTGCTATAAGCTACATATATCTTTGTTTAAACCTAAAGTGCAGTACACCTTAAAACAAGAGAGAACGCTATAGTCGAGTTCCCCGACTATCTGATACCCGTTACTCAGCTAGTGGAAGTGCGGGAGAGAGTTTTCAACACTGACAGTTTTTGGCAGTTTGTGGTCGTTAGAGTAGGCATGGCAAAACGTTTTTTTTTGCAAATCGATAGAAATTTACAAGACTAATACAAAAATGAAAAAATATCAAAACATTTTTCAAAAGTGTGGGCCTGGCAGCTTTGGGCGGTGTGTGGGCGTGGCATAAAGTTTTTTAGCAAATCGATAGAAATTTAGAAGACCAATAAAAAAATAAAAAAATATTAAAACATTTTTCAAAATTGTGGGCGTTAGAGTGGGCGTGGCAACATGAATCGACAAACTTGCGCTGCTTCTATGTCTTGGGAGTCTGTATGCTTAATCTCAACTTTCTAGCTTTTGTAGTTTCTGAGATCTCGACGTTCATACGGACAGACAGACGGACAGACGGACATGGCCAGATCGACTGGGCTATTGATCCTGATCAAGAATATATACTTTATATGGTCGGAAACGCTTCCTTCTGCCTGTTACATACTTTTCAACGAATCTAGTATACCCTTTTACTCTACGAGTAACGGGTATAAAAATGTCGGACCATAGTTCGTAATCTATGATATTAAGTGCAATAAATTTAAAACATGCCGATTAGTAATACAATGTTTAATAGTTTGCATATATTTTTTCCCTATTTATTTTGTTGACTTCTCTTATGGCAGTTGTATTGATAAAGTGGTCCGATTCTGGACGTTACATACTAAAATAAGAATTTGGCGCAGATTTATGCAGATAGCTTTTAAACAACTACTTACACTCACTTCGTTGCAAAATTTAGGGCGCCAATCAATCGTGATGGTTTTAGATGTATTGCATCTGGTATCGAGAGGCTCTTTGATACGTGGATTATGCGAAAGGGGAAGAAATATTCAAAGTCGGAAAATTCCTGTTATCGACAAGAGCTAGCAGGTTTTCCCGTTCAAATTTAAATGAGGAAATTTACATAACAGTTCATTAATGCAAGCACTGATTTACTGCAGCCGATGAAAAAACTGGCGATCGAAAGCTTATCGATAAATTGTCGAATTCCAGCTGATTCCATGCTTTTCAAGAACAAGAAAGTGCGGTCATATTTTCTGTAATATATTTTCCAAAACTCCATGAAGTGTAATTATATTTTCTGTGGTATTCCATTGCAAGATGATGAAAATCAGCGATGAAAAGCTGGCCAACATAATGGAGAACCTTGAAAAGACCTGGCAGAGGATCACCGTCAGCACTTCTTCGAGCAGCAGAGGCTCAGACTACGAGCTTGACGACTCGTATTGCACCCAGGATGTCGTCCGGCCCCTGGTGGCTACTAACTGCTCCGAGTATGCGGTGGCCCATGCAAATTGCTTGTTGCGTCCGGCTCGTCGATTTGCGGAGGTTTTTCTGCTGCCGCACATCCTGGAAACGATGAGGAATTTGGGCCTAAACCGGTTGCTCCGACTGCAGAGCTACACATGGCCACACTTGGCCGGAGGATCTGGGCACGGGGCGATGATTGTGGGGGCTCCGGGCAGTGGTCGCACTTTGGCTTATGTACCATCTGTTTGCCATGCCGTTTCCAGCACCCTAATGGAATGCACATGCCAGCGCAAGGATGTGAAGCACGAGTGCTGGCAAACGGATCAGTATGGGCCCCTAGCCTTGATCCTTGTGCCTGATCTGCGACGCGTTCACCAGGTGAGCGCCTTGTGTCAAGCCATGCTGCGCAAGGCGCAGAAAAAAAACTGGCTTACATTGACCCTCAATATTTCCTCCACGAAAGGTACCCAGTTCTTTCTGAAGCTATTGAACGGAGTTGGTTGCCTGGTGGCCACTCCTGCTCAGCTGGTATGGTTTTGGCAAGAGGCCCCTGGACTAATGCGATTCCCCTGCCTGCAGTTCCTAGTGTACGACGACGTGGACCTGATGTCCAAGGAGCAGCTACAGAATGCCCAGCAGGTGCTGCAGGAGATCCTCCCCCTGTCACACTCTCCCCAAGTAGTAATGGTTTCAAAGTCATATTGTCCCACGCTGATGTCTAAACTAAGAGCGGTCACCGATAAACCGGCTATTGTATTCGGCGATATTCTGGAGGCGGCCGTTTACGGCGGAGCACGTATACGGATCTCCATAATCCAGTCAGTAGCTAAAGTTAATGCAGTGGTCCAAATGCTGCAGCAGTGGTCTCCCAAGGAGTACCGTACCGTTATTTTTTGCAGCGATGACTGTGACATGCAGTGCCTTGTGGCAGCTCTGGAAGACCGAAACTACAGCTGTCTGCCTTACTACCAGACTTCAGATCTGGTGGTTCGGGAGCAAGTCAATAACTGGCGGGAAAGAAGCCACGGTGTTATCCTGCTGTGCACAGACAACTGCCCGGAGCTGGACATCCGAGATGCGCACACCCTAATCCATCACAGTATGAGTCAGTCGTGGAGCAAGTTTAAATTAAGGCACCTCAAAATATCCGACAATCTGTGCAATATCGTGGATTCCACAGCAAACATTGTTAAGATGCCACTGAATTCTCTGGTGCTCCTTGACAATAACAATCACCGTCAACTGCCGCGTCTCGTTGACTTTCTTCAGCTGCACCAAAAAGTGGACTACTACTTGGTTGAGGTGGCCAAACGGGTACGGCAGGAGTTGAGCGAAGCCAGGAATGACCAGCATGCGTTGTGCGACCAAATCCTACTCCTGGGCAAATGCTACGATCCTGTTTGCGAGAGCCGTCATTACCAATCCCATTTGGATAGGAGGCCTGACTATTTGCCTGCGTCTGGAGATGTTAAAGTTCAGCTGGTCAAGGTTTACTCGCCGACACATTTTTGCGTTCGCTTACTTGAACACCTACCGATCATAGGCACCTGGCAAATGATGGAATACTCGGCTGTGCAGGAATTTGGTATGCAGCTGATGCAGAGCAAGGAGCCCCGACGCTACTGGCCACCTGTTGTCGGAACAATTTGTATGTACCACACCACATTGACAAAAGAGCGGGTTCGCGTCCTGAAAGTGGCGACTATCAAAAACCCTAATATAGTTCAATCCGATTTGACGGTTGAACTCCAGGCGCTAGATGTTGACACGCGGATCTTCTCTACCAATTGTGGAAAACTGTTTGAGTGTCCGGAGACGTTGCAGCAAAAGGCGCCGTTGGCCTGCGATCTGCGGCTTTACGGTTGTGTGCCTTATTCCGGGGAGCACAGCTGGAGTGAAGAAGACTGTCGTAATGTAAAGTACATTCTTACCCAATTTCCAAAGGATTACTTCCTCCAGACCAAAATACATTTCGTCGCCGCAGGAACTTTGTTTGTCCAGGATCTGGTGGCCATGGTGTATGCTGATCAATTTAAGGCTCATGTGCGGCATCTAAGCCTATTACGGTGTCTTGTTGAAACCAATTTAGCCAAAAAATGTGAGCATGCTGCCAAAAGGATTCGGGAATTTTTTGTGGAGGTGTTATTAAATATAAAAAAAGATAAGAACGTTCAGGAAAAAACGAATGGCAAACCAAACAAAGAAATTAAAGATGCGATGACCGATCAGCCAGGCAAACTGCACAGCCAGCCCGGTTTAAGCGGAAGGTGTCTGAAACTGGCCAATATTGCTCACGAGTCAGGCAAGGAAAACGAGCTGCTTCAGGAACTGCAAGAAAGACGATCTAAAACACCGAAAGCACCACACCAATCCAACGAATCTGACAGGCCTCAGCACAATGAAGACGAATTTGCCCAGCTGCACGAGTGTATCATGAAATGCGCCTATCTGCAGATAGAAGATGGGGGCAAACCGTGTAAGAATTCGGACCATGTGGTCAGCGATGCAGTTGAATTCCTTAACATTGTGATGAACGGTGCTCTTACAAATAATCGAAAGCCGAATACTGCCAATGATGCTACACCATTGACTTTGATATCGCCTGACCATACCCATGAGAAGATTCCATTATTTCTACTACCTACTAATGTAGTGCGTCCGACCGTGACCTACTATCAGACCATGACTACCTTAGAGTTACAGGTATTTCTTCCAGAAGATGACCAAGAATACCAGGTGCAACTGCTCAAAGCACAGTTGCTCTTCAGGGCCATTTTCAAGTCCTCAGATATAATACTACAGTTTATCATGACCCTCAGATTTCCATACAGCACAATGAGTCACCACATCAGCGGACGGACCGTGTACATAAGTGTTACAAAGGTGCTGGCCCTTATCGATCCTTTGGCATTTGGCCAGTATCGATTTCTCAAGCCTAATCATGATATGTTCGATAAAGTGGATCACCACCGCCTGGAGACACAAAACCGATTGGTTAGTTTCCTGGAGGGTATGGATTATGTGAAGCACAGTTTTGAGGCTCAGGGCGATGTCAGTGAGGACGAAGAAAGGAATATGGAAGGAATTGAGCGTCCAGACTGCCATAAAATATGGGACTCATAATCAACAACTAAATGAGAAGGACATTTAGAACCATTGTTATTTTTTTAGACCTACGAAGAATTATAAGGTTGTTACTGCCCAAAATTACAACATTTTATATATCCTAAAATTGTCATATTTTTAAATCAGTTAATCTAAACGCTTGCGGTAAAAGAGAAAGTTGAAAAGCATGAATAGTATAAAACATACATAAACAATTTGTGTCTTATATTAAAACCTGAATAACTTTTTGGTTCCCTAAGAATAAAGGATAGAAAAAAACCGTTGTAATTGGTATAATAAATTGTGGAAAAGGTCCCAAAGTGCATTGTATTTTCTCAACGCAGTTCAGCTGCATGTTTACCTTAATTAAAATTGTGAGATATTTCTACCTTTGACTAATACGCAAGGGTATATAGCTTGTCAAAGGTAATTCCTTTATTGCTCTATAATGGACGCAGTCCGCAAAGTGATTAAGCGCTCCAGGACTTATATATAGCATATGTACGTAATATATACACGAAGAAAGAAATAAGTTCTGTGCTTGATCGATTTTTACGAATGAGTAATGAGATATACACCAAAGTTAAAAAAATTAAGGAGTTATGCCAAAGGAGTGTATGCCAAAACATTAATATTAAATAATTAGGGCTCCTGAAAAATTCTTGTTAAAAATACTTGTCAATTGATGAGTCACATGTCACATCATTTGGTAAAATCAGATGTTACCAAAGATATTCTTTTAAAACAAAGTTTTGGTGAACTCAAAGTAATCCTTTTTGTAGGTTTGTTTGTCTGCCTGCAACACAACGTAATTTAATTTAAATATTTTTTTTTACATTCTTTCTTCATTTTAATAAAAATTAAATAGGCATGCAGATGAGTAAATTTTATAAATTTTAAAGCCAAGTGCAAAATTTAATTTTAAAGATTTAATTTGAAGATTAAACTTTCCTTCTCTTTGCTACAAAAGAAATTTGTTCTCGTTGAAAAGTATTTAACAGGTAGAAGGAAGCTTATTTATATTATATTATATTATTGTAATAAATGTATTTATTTTCAATATATACATACAGCTGCGAAAAAAAATAGCAGCACTTGGCCAGTAAAACTTTGAATAAGTCTCCTACCTACAATTTAGGGCTTAAAAGGAGCTAAAATACCTTTTTAGAAAGGTTAAAAAATTCACTTTTTAGGAAATAAACAAGAGAGAACGCTATAGTCGAGTTCCCCGACTATCTGATACCCGTTACTCAGCTAGTGGAAGGGAGAAGGAGAGTCTTAAACAGTTTTTGGCGGTTGGCCTGGCAGAAAGTTTTTTGGCAAATCGATAGAAATTTACAAGACCAACACAAAAATGAAAAAATATCAAAACATTTTTCAAAAGTGTGGGCGTAGCAGCTTTGGGCGGTTTGTGGGCGTTCGAGTGGGCGTGCCAAAAAGTGTTTTGGTAAATCGATAGAAAATAAAAAGACTAATACAAAAATGAAAAAATATCAAAACATTTTTCAAAAGTGTGGGCGTGGCAGTTTTGTGCGGTTTGTGGGCGTTAGAGTGGGCGTGGCAACAGGAATTGACAAACTTGCACTGCGTCTATGTCTCTGGAGTCTGCATGCTTAATCTCAACTTCCTGAGATCTCAGCGTTCATACGGACGGACAGACAGACGGACATGGTCATATCGACTCGGCTATTGATCCTGATCAAGAATATATATACTTTATATGGTCGGAAACGCTTCCTTCTGCCTGTTACATACTTTTCAACGAATCTAGTATACCCTTTTACTCTACGAGTAACGGGTATAAAAATAACTACAATTGTTTTATTTATTCTTACAATTTAGGGCTTAAAAGGAGCTAAAATACCTTTTTAGAAAGGTTAAAAATTCACTTTTTAGGAAATAAACAAGAGAGAACGCTATAGTCGAGTTCCCCGACTATCTGATACCCGTTACTCAGCTAGTGGAAGGGAGAAGGAGAGTCTTAAACAGTTTTTGGCGGTTGGCCTGGCAGAAAGTTTTTTGGCAAATCGATAGAAATTTACAAGACCAACACAAAAATGAAAAAATATCAAAACATTTTTCAAAAGTGTGGGCGTAGCAGCTTTGGGCGGTTTGTGGGCGTTCGAGTGGGCGTGCCAAAAAGTGTTTTGGTAAATCGATAGAAAATAAAAAGACTAATACAAAAATGAAAAAATATCAAAACATTTTTCAAAAGTGTGGGCGTGGCAGTTTTGTGCGGTTTGTGGGCGTTAGAGTGGGCGTGGCAACATGAATTGACAAACTTGCACTGCGTCTATGTCTCTGGAGTCTGCATGCTTAATCTCAACTTTCTAGCTTTTGTAGTTCCTGAGATCTCAGCGTTCATACGGACGGACAGACAGACGGACATGGTCATATCGACTCGGCTATTGATCCTGATCAAGAATATATATACTTTATATGGTCGGAAACGCTTCCTTCTGCCTGTTACATACTTTTCAACGAATCTAGTATACCCTTTTACTCTACGAGTAACGGGTATAAAAATAACTACAATTCTTTTATTTATTCTTACAATTTAGGGCTTAAAAGGAGCTAAAATACCTTTTTAGAAAGGTTAAAAAATTCACTTTTTAGGAAATAAACAAGAGAGAACGCTATAGTCGAGTTCCCCGACTATCTGATACCCGTTACTCAGCTAGTGGAAGGGAGAAGGAGAGTCTTAAACAGTTTTTGGCGGTTGGCCTGGCAGAAAGTTTTTTGGCAAATCGATAGAAATTTACAAGACCAACACAAAAATGAAAAAATATCAAAACATTTTTCAAAAGTGTGGGCGTAGCAGCTTTGGGCGGTTTGTGGGCGTTCGAGTGGGCGTGCCAAAAAGTGTTTTGGTAAATCGATAGAAAATAAAAGACTAATACAAAAATGAAAAAATATCAAACATTTTTCAAAAGTGTGGGCGTGGCAGTTTTGTGCGGTTTGTGGGCGTTAGAGTGGGCGTGGCAACATGAATTGACAAACTTGCACTGCGTCTATGTCTCTGGAGTCTGCATGCTTAATCTCAACTTTCTAGCTTTTGTAGTTCCTGAGATCTCAGCGTTCATACGGACGGACAGACAGACGGACATGGTCATATCGACTCGGCTATTGATCCTGATCAAGAATATATATACTTTATATGGTCGGAAACGCTTCCTTCTGCCTGTTACATACTTTTCAACGAATCTAGTATACCCTTTTACTCTACGAGTAACGGGTATAAAAATAACTACAATTGTTTTATTTATTCTTATCTTAAATGAGGATCTTTGTTAAAAACGACAAAATTAGGCGAAAAATAAAATAGCAGCACTTCATGAAAAATGCTTAAATTTTCAATTTTAAACTTGATAGTAAAAAATTCACTAATAACAAATGTTTTCGTGCTAAAACTACACCCATCCCACTAATTCAATATTTGATTGGGTATCCCTTATTACCAGTAACAGGATCGCAACGTTTTGGCATGGAATCAACCAGGTCCTGCCACCGTTTTAAGGATATTTTGCTCCAGGACTCCTTAATTATACCCAAAGTTATTCGTTGTTAGTTGGCTTTATATTGGCTATATATCTATGATCAGGTCAGTTCTTCTCGATCCGTGTCCGTCCGTCTGTCCGCTTGTCCGTATGAACGTCGAGATCTCAGGAAGTGTAAAAACTAGAAGGTTGAGATAAGGCATACAGATTCTAGAGGCAAAGGCGCATCGCAAGTTTGTTGACCCATGTTGCCCAAAGCAGCAACGTCCATACTTTTGAAAAATGTTTTGATATTTTTTCATTTGTTTATTAGTATTGTAATTTCTATTTTTATAAATTTCAAGAAAAACTTTTTGCCACGCCCACGCTATGACGCACAAACCGCCAACTGTCAGCGTAGAAATTTCTTCTTCACACTTCCACTAGCTGAGTAACGGGTATTAGATAGTCGTGAGTCTCGACTATAGGGTTCTCTCTTTTTTTTAATATTTTTCCCTGTGTGGAAGTTAATGTCATCTGATTACCAATTGATACTGACAAGCTGCTGCGACCAATACCCTCTGGAAAAGAGCTTTTCCTTAATGCTTGTTCACTATTTTAGTGGGCCACAACATTTATTTAATTTGCTAAGTTCTTTTGCTCAAATTAGCAGCGATTGGCCTAAAATCAGCACCTCCACACAGCACACAGGCGCGAACAAGTCATACACAAAAACCTAGATGTAAAAACTGTTTGCCCACAGGCAATGAAATCATAAAAGTTATGGCTGTACCTGACCTAGGAAAAACCGTCCAGCAGCCGGTCAGGGATTTTCTTAAAATTTTGGTGCAATTTAAATCCGAGATAGGCAAATTAAGGTGAATTACTTGAGGCTTCAGTTAGCCGGCGCGCCCAAATGGGCTGAATTAATAGAAAAGAAGGACACAAAGGGGCTCCAAGATTTCCCCGTATGCCTTAATAAATAGAATTATTAAAATAAAAAAAAAAAAACTTAAGGCTTCAAAAGCCGATACGTTAAAGAGAGCATTTCGGGGGCAATGGGTGCTTAGAGAACAGCTGGAGGTCGCATTCCGGAACCAATGGCTCACAATTTATTGGTTATCTACTTTTCCTGAGATTTTCTCACCGACTTTTTATTTTCTACTTCCATCACTATCAATTTCGGTTCCATTAAAAATCCATTTAAAACAAGAAAGAACGCTATAGTCGAGTTCCCCGACTATCTGATACCCGTTACTCAGTTAGTAGAAGTGCGATGGAGAGTCTTCAACACTGAAAGTTTTTGGCGGTTTGTGGGCGTTAGAGTAGGCGTGGCAAAAAGTTTTTTAGCAAATCGATAGAAATTTACAAGACTAATACAGAAATGAAAAAATATCAAAACATTTCTCAAAAGTGTGGGGGTAGCAGCTTTGGGCGGTTTGTGGGCGTTAGAGTGGGCGGGGCAAAAAGTTTTTTGTATCCCTATTTCTGGATTCAGCAGCTTCCTCTGACAACTCGCCAATCGATATGAGAGCATTTCCAATTATGGCAGGCCCGTGTATATTCTTTTGTGTAAGATAACTCAGACATCTGCAAAGTTCTGCAGCTGAAATTTTTTAAAATATTATCTGTAAACATTGACCAATATTTTAAAATTAATTTCATCGTGCTATCAGGTGCCCATCA
This sequence comes from Drosophila santomea, assembly GCF_016746245.2. Lineage (NCBI taxonomy): Eukaryota > Metazoa > Arthropoda > Insecta > Diptera > Drosophilidae > Drosophila > Drosophila santomea. Next base: position 23,136,938 of record NC_053018.2, read on the forward strand.
CTTTTGAAACTCTAAGTGAAAAATAAGTTTACCTAACATTTAATACTTAAAAAGAATACTTAAAAGAATACTTAAAACAACACGTCAGAAACTGCAACACTGCAAAAAGTTACAGTAAATACCTTTATTTGTAATATTAAATGATTCCAATATTTTTAACGCGTAACAAAGGACAAGCAGCAAAATACTGCGAAAACTTGACCTTGAAGACTGCAAGACAGCTTGAGTTTATTATTGTTTACACGTATGTTTGCAGCTAGACTTACGATTTTTATTTCCTTAAAACATTGACAAATACAGTTTTACCACTCATTAAGGGGGGGTCGGAGGGCAATATATCTAAAAGTTTACTTAAACTAGAAAAATGACGTTCACATAATACACAAAAAAGGTATAATCCATCAAAAATTCACCAAATATGATAAATCAATTCAATGAATTTCACAATAAGAATTTATTAAAGCAAATACCTGAAACTTTAAAATTCATTTTTAATAATTAAAATTTGACCTATCAATCGCACGTTTTACCACTTTGAAACTCCGCTGTGCTGCAAAAATGAACAGTTGTTCTCCCTTTACACTATATTTTTAGAATGTCCCGTTAGAGTTAAGACAAAACGGTTTTGCCATACAAATATTTTGACATATTAGAGACAATCTAGTTACTTTTCGTAAATATTTGGAAACATTTTTTTTTTCATTTTTGGCGCAACCACTGTGCTCTGGTAAGGCATACAAATGACTCTTAGCCAAATAAATCGGAAGCCCGTTTGTAAAAACAAGCTCTTTATGCTTGTATCTAGGCTCTGTACTCGTGGAGTATACTAGATTCGTAGAAAATAATGTAACAAGTAGGAAGCGTTTGCGACTCAATAAAGTATGTATATATATGCATACTTTGATCATTCTTGATCAGGATGACTAGCAGAATCGATATGCTCATGTCCGTTTGTTTGTCCGCCTATCCGTTCGAATGTCGAGTCCTCGGGAACTATAAAAGCTAGAAGGCTAAAAGATTAAGAATGCAAATTTTCGTGACACCTTGGTGGTGCAAGCTTGTTGCATATCGCTTGCCACGCCCACTATAACTCCCAGAAGCCGTCAAAAATACTACTTATGACAAAAAAGGTTCTGGAATCCACTTTTAAGACGAAAAATGATATTACATTTCTGGGCTATAAGTACGTTTAAAAATTAACATACTGACCATAATGTACACTTATAGTTTGGAGGTTGTTAAAGTGTTATTATTTTTATAAATCCTTGTTGATAAAAAAAAAATTTCTTATTTTGGGGACAATTTTGAATTTGTCTATTGAAACCTACTGGTTATACCTGTTACTAGTAGAGTAAAAGGGTATACTAGATTCGTTGGAAAGTATGTAACAGGCAGAAGGAAGCGTTTCCGACCATATAAAGTATATATATTCTTGATCAGGACCAATAGCCGAGTCGATATGACCATGTCCGTCTGTCCGTCTGTCTGTCCGTCCGTATGAACGCTGTGATCTCAGGAACTACAAAAGCTAGAAAGTTTAGATTAAGCATACAGACTCCAGAGACATAGACGCAGCGCAAGTTTGTCGATTCATGTTGCCACGCCCACTCTAACGCCCACAAACCGCCCAAAACTGCCACGCCCACATTTGAAAAATGTTTTGATATTTTTTCATTTTTGTATTAGTCTTGTAATTATACCCGTTACTCGTAGAGTAAAAGGGTATACTAGATTCGTTGAAAAGTATGTAACAGGCAGAAGGAAGGGTTTCCGACCATATAAAGTATATATATTCTTGATCAGGACCAATAGTCGAGTCGATATGACCATGTCCGTCTGTCTGTCCGTCCGTATAAACGCTGTGATCTCAGGAACTACAAAAGCTAGAAAGTTGAGATTAAGCATACAGACTCCAGAGACATTGACGCAGCGCAAGTTTGTCGATTCATGTTGCCACGCCCACTCTAACGCCCACAAACCGCCCAAAGCTGCTACTCCCACACTTTTGAAAAATGTTTTGATATTTTTTCATTTTTGTATTAGTTTTGTAATTTTCTATTGATTTTCCAAAAAACTTTTTGCCACGCCCACCCTAACGCCACTTAAACTTGATAGTAAAAAATTCACTAATAACAAATGTTTTCGTGCTAAAACTACACCCATCCCACTAATTCAATATTTGATTGGGTATCCCTTATTACCAGTAACAGGATCGCAACGTTTTGGCATGGAATCAACCAGGTCCTGGCACCGTTTTAAGGATATTTTGCTCCAGGACTCCTTAATTATACCCAAAGTTATTCGTTGTTAGTTGGCTTTATATTGGCTATATATTCTTGATCAGGTCAGTTCTTCTCGATCCGTGTCCGTCCGTCTGTCCGCTTGTCCGTATGAACGTCGAGATCTCAGGAAGTGTAAAAACTAGAAGGTTGAGATAAGGCATACAGATTCTAGAGGCAAAGGCGCATCGCAAGTTTGTTGACCCATGTTGCCCAAAGCAGCAACGTCCATACTTTTGAAAAATGTTTTGATATTTTTTCATTTGTTTATTAGTATTGTAATTTCTATTTTTATAAATTTCAAGAAAAACTTTTTGCCACGCCCACGCTATGACGCACAAACCGCCAACTGTCAGCGTAGAAATTTCTTCTTCACACTTCCACTAGCTGAGTAACGGGTATTAGATAGTCGTGAGTCTCGACTATAGGGTTCTCTCTTTTTTTTAATATTTTTCCCTGTGTGGAAGTTAATGTCATCTGATTACCAATTGATACTGACAAGCTACTGCGACCAATACCCTCTGGAAAAGAGCTTTTCCTTAATGCTTGTTCACTATTTTAGTGGACCACAACATTTATTTAATTTGCTAAGTTCTTTTGCTCAAATTAGCAGCGATTGGCCTAAAATCAGCACCTCCACACAGCACACAGGCGCGAACAAGTCATACACAAAAACCTAGATGTAAAAACTGTTTGCCCACAGGCAATGAAATCATAAAAGTTATGGCTGTACCTGACCTAGGAAAAACCGTCCAGCAGCCGGTCAGGGATTTTCTTAAAATTTTGGTGCAATTTAAATCCGAGATAGGCAAATTAAGGTGAATTACTTGAGGCTTCAGTTAGCCGGCGCGCCCAAATGGGCTGAATTAATAGAAAAGAAGGACACAAAGGGGCTCCAAGATTTCCCCGTATGCCTTAATAAATAGAATTATTAAAATAAAAAAAAAAAAACTTAAGGCTTCAAAAGCCGATACGTTAAAGAGAGCATTTCGGGGGCAATGGGTGCTTAGAGAACAGCTGGAGGTCGCATTCCGGAACCAATGGCTCACAATTTATTGGTTATCTACTTTTCCTGAGATTTTCTCACCGACTTTTTATTTTCTACTTCCATCACTATCAATTTCGGTTCCATTAAAAATCCATTTAAAACAAGAAAGAACGCTATAGTCGAGTTCCCCGACTATCTGATACCCGTTACTCAGTTAGTAGAAGTGCGATGGAGAGTCTTCAACACTGAAAGTTTTTGGCGGTTTGTGGGCGTTAGAGTAGGCGTGGCAAAAAGTTTTTTAGCAAATCGATAGAAATTTACAAGACTAATACAGAAATGAAAAAATATCAAAACATTTCTCAAAAGTGTGGGGGTAGCAGCTTTGGGCGGTTTGTGGGCGTTAGAGTGGGCGGGGCAAAAAGTTTTTTGTATCCCTATTTCTGGATTCAGCAGCTTCCTCTGACAACTCGCCAATCGATATGAGAGCATTTCCAATTATGGCAGGCCCGTGTATATTCTTTTGTGTAAGATAACTCAGACATCTGCAAAGTTCTGCAGCTGAAATTTTTTAAAATATTATCTGTAAACATTGACCAATATTTTAAAATTAATTTCATCGTGCTATCAGGTGCCCATCACTTTTGAAACTCTAAGTGAAAAATAAGTTTACCTAACATTTAATACTTAAAAAGAATACTTAAAAGAATACTTAAAACAACACGTCAGAAACTGCAACACTGCAAAAAGTTACAGTAAATACCTTTATTTGTAATATTAAATGATTCCAATATTTTTAACGCGTAACAAAGGACAAGCAGCAAAATACTGCGAAAACTTGACCTTGAAGACTGCAAGACAGCTTGAGTTTATTATTGTTTACACGTATGTTTGCAGCTAGACTTACGATTTTTATTTCCTTAAAACATTGACAAATACAGTTTTACCACTCATTAAGGGGGGGTCGGAGGGCAATATATCTAAAAGTTTACTTAAACTAGAAAAATGACGTTCACATAATACACAAAAAAGGTATAATCCATCAAAAATTCACCAAATATGATAAATCAATTCAATGAATTTCACAATAAGAATTTATTAAAGCAAATACCTGAAACTTTAAAATTCATTTTTAATAATTAAAATTTGACCTATCAATCGCACGTTTTACCACTTTGAAACTCCGCTGTGCTGCAAAAATGAACAGTTGTTCTCCCTTTACACTATATTTTTAGAATGTCCCGTTAGAGTTAAGACAAAACGGTTTTGCCATACAAATATTTTGACATATTAGAGACAATCTAGTTACTTTTCGTAAATATTTGGAAACATTTTTTTTTTCATTTTTGGCGCAACCACTGTGCTCTGGTAAGGCATACAAATGACTCTTAGCCAAATAAATCGGAAGCCCGTTTGTAAAAACAAGCTCTTTATGCTTGTATCTAGGCTCTGTACTCGTGGAGTATACTAGATTCGTAGAAAATAATGTACCAAGTAGGAAGCGTTTGCGACTCAATAAAGTATGTATATATATGCATACTTTGATCATTCTTGATCAGGATGACTAGCAGAATCGATATGCTCATGTCCGTTTGTTTGTCCGCCTATCCGTTCGAATGTCGAGTCCTCGGGAACTATAAAAGCTAGAAGGCTAAAAGATTAAGAATGCAAATTTTCGTGACACCTTGGTGGTGCAAGCTTGTTGCATATCGCTTGCCACGCCCACTATAACTCCCAGAAGCCGTCAAAAATACTACTTATGACAAAAAAGGTTCTGGAATCCACTTTTAAGAGTACTATAAGTACGTTTAAAAATTAACATACTGACCATAATGTACACTTATAGTTTGGAGGTTGTTAAAGTGTTATTATTTTTATAAATCCTTGTTGATAAAAAAAAAATTTCTTATTTTGGGGACAATTTTGAATTTGTCTATTGAAACCTACTGGTTATACCTGTTACTCGTAGAGTAAAAGGGTATACTAGATTCGTTGAAAAGTATGTAACAGGCAGAAGGAAGGGTTTCCGACCATATAAAGTATATATATTCTTGATCAGGACCAATAGTCGAGTCGATATGACCATGTCCGTCTGTCTGTCCGTCCGTATAAACGCTGTGATCTCAGGAACTACAAAAGCTAGAAAGTTGAGATTAAGCATACAGACTCCAGAGACATTGACGCAGCGCAAGTTTGTCGATTCATGTTGCCACGCCCACTCTAACGCCCACAAACCGCCCAAAGCTGCTACTCCCACACTTTTGAAAAATGTTTTGATGTTTTTTCATTTTTGTATTAGTTTTGTAATTTTCTATTGATTTTCCAAAAAACTTTTTGCCACGCCCACCCTAACGCCCACCAATCCCCAAAAACTTTCAGTGTTGAAGACTCTCGTCCGCACATCCACTAGCTGAATAACGGGTCTCAGATAGTCCGGTAACTTGACTATAGCGTTCTCTCTTGTTATACCCGTTACTCGTAGAGTGAAAGGGTATACTAGATGCGTTGAAAAGTATGTAACAGGCAGAAGGAAGCGTTTCGGACCATATAAAGTATATATATTCTTGATCAGGATCAATAGCCGAGTCGATCTGGCCATGTCCGTCTGTCCGTCCGTATGAACGTCGAGAAACTAGAAAGTTGAGCATACAGACTCCAGAGACATAGAAGCAGCACAAGTTTGTCGATTCATGTTGCCACGCCCACTCTAACGCCCACAAACCGCCCAAAACTGCCACGCCCAAAAACCGTCAGTGTTGAAGACTCTCCTTCGCACTTTTTCTAGCTGAGTAACGGGTATCGGATAGTCGAGGAACTCGACTATAGCGTTCTCTCTTGTTTTTTACTTGTCTTGTGAATTCCTATCGATTACCCAAAAACTCTTTATCACACCCACATACAGCCCAAAACCAACCGCCCCAAACTTCAAATATTTTTTCATTTTATTAATTTTTCTCCAATTTCTACCGATATTACCCTACCCAACTGATCTTATCACTTAGCCCGATCTTTCATGGCCGTGACATGCTGTTTCCTGTCCGAAAATATTTGTGTGCCACGGATTACATTGCAGTAATTGACTTAATTTAAGCTGTGGACCGTGTTCGACACAATTGCAGATCCATCAGCGCCCAGAATGCATTCTGATACTGATAAGTCGAATCAGAATCAGACAGAGCGGTGTGCTGTGTTCTGCTCAAAAAGGAAAGAGAGAGCGAAAACACGGTATGTCTGTGTTGGTGCGATTGATAAATACGAGTGCGTTCTTAAAGCTTATTTTTCAGATGACCAAGCGGGAGACAACAACGAGTAAACAAGGGCAAGAGCAACAGCAGCAGCGGACAATAAAGCTGATTGCAGCAGTGGCAAATTGAATATTTGCCAGCGCGTATGTGTGTGCAGCCCTTGTGTTTGTGTTTGTTCGCATTGTTAAATGTCCGCACCAGCAGAGCAGCCAAATGGGATGATAGAAGCCGAATGTCGGATAGCGAGCAAGCAGAGCGAGTGGCTACCATTGTTAATCCGCAGTTCGCTCTCTGTGCCCTTTGCCTCCGCCTCCGCCCTCGTCTTCTCAGCTTGCTACCAAAACTCAACTTCAACCCTGCTCTCTGGGAACTCTTATTTTCAAGCTGTTGCTTCAGCTTCCGCTCATCGTTCAATTGTTGCTCTGCGGATGCAGCGCTCTCTGCCGGGAGCTGCAACTTCTGGGTCCGATCCGTTCATTATTTATCCGGCTAGTGGAAAGCAAATACCGCGCACAAGCCACTTAGTACTATTAATCTCAGATTACTCACTTGGCACGGCGAGGCGATAACGTGCCACTGCCACAAACGGAACCGCAACGGCGATAAATACTTTCCACAGCGAAAATAACACTGCTTTACAAATTTACAAATTCTGTGATTAAAGCATTTAATCATTTCACTTATACATCACTATCAGTTATTTATGTTAGAAGAGATGAATAGAATAATCCCTTTTATACAACGATTTTCCATGAATATAAGTATAAATGCATATGTATGTACATATAGTTTATATTTTTCTGCTACAAATAACACCTTTCCACTTTCCACACTTTTAAGCTTTCCTATAACTTCGAACAGCGCTATCTGTGGTTTTCATAAATAAAAATTTTATAAAACGAATACTTTCAGATTGGATGCGTAATTACAATATTTAAACAACCCTTTGTGGACCGGACCCTCGCTATGCCAATTTCTTATGTTGTGTAGTGTAATTAAGCATTGGATTGACAGCCTCCGATTGTTTACATCGGCGTAGGCGGCACAGCAACAACAACAATAGCATCCTCCGTTCTCTTTCTCTCTCTCTGGCGCGGAGGAGAAAAGAAAAGCGCTATTCGCTCACTTTCTCTCTCTAGCCGGCTCTCTTTGTGCTGCTGCGCCAATTTGCAAGAAAACTAAGTTGGTTTGCCGTGCAGTTGTGAAAATCAACGAGGAGAGCATCGGCGCACTCTCCGCAAGGAAGCTGCCAAGCCAACGAACGGCCAAGTGAGAGGTGACAAGTGAAAAGTGGCAAGTGGCAAGTGGAAGTACCAAAATATGTTGTGTCACTAGTACTAATCGCAAGTTAGCTGCCCGTTTGGCTGCAGATTTTCGTCAAAGTTCGCTATTCGTGTTGGTTTTTGTTGTTTTCGCCTCTCTCGACAGCCCGCTTAGGCAGTGTGTGTATACATATCAGCGCTTGCACACCGACAACAGGGACGGGCGCGTGTATGAGTGTGGTTAATTTTGCCGTGTTGCCGAACATCTGTATCTGTATCTGTGGCAGCCAATAGTTGTGGCAAGGCCCTCGAGCAACTCACAACACAACCCATAGCATCAGCATCCCCAATAAGTGGCAGCAACTACGCCGCATGGCAGAGCACCAACGGCCGCATTTGTTGTTAATTGAAATAAATTGAAATAAATTCCCCGACATTGCTGCTCATATTGTTAATAAAGAGTAGCCGGAGCGACGCACCAGCGAATCAGAAGCAGTAAACAAAACTGTGAGCAAAAGTGGTTTTAGTTCCATTCCAGGCGTCCTACGACTTTGTGTGCAAACGACGAAGTAAGAGAACATCTAAGGAATGCCGAGCGAATAAAGTGAATAACATTGGTATCACAAGCAATTCGTGGCAGTAACGAAAAAGAGCACAGGCGTTTATTTATAGTCCACAGTGTGTTCCCATTAGTGATTGTGTGACGTGCTGTGCATTGCAAATGAGTTCAAGCTGCAGACGAAAAGTATGAGGCGTCTTACCAATGCCAATCCTTGTATAGTATAATTACCTCAACTATCAGATCGCTCGCAGATACACAGTAGCAGCTGAAATCCCTTGATCGTCCCATGAAATCGTATGTAAATACTTTTCCGCCGACTCAGATTCCCAGAACGCCAGTGTTTACACTATTCGATTATTGTTTAGCTAACAGCCTCTTATGCGAACTTCAACTTGTATACAAGTGAAATACATACATTACTTGGCGGTGGAGGTGGGGTTTGGATTATTGTGTGGTCTGGTTTATGCATATTTCATTTGTTCCCTCTATTCTCCCAGACTCGGTGGAACCCATGCTCCCAAAAATCAAATGTATTTAACTGTGTGCGTATGCGATAACGAAAACAAGTACCACAACTCCTGCTGGGGTCATTGCACTCAAGGTGCGTGGGTGCGTGAACCAACACTTTTGAACGCCTAAGCACCCACCCAAGAAAGGCGCCGGAAAGTATGCAATGAACTTGGCGACCATCAAATGCAAAAGCAATTGTAACGATTTTCTCACTTCATTTCCATACTTACTTTGCAGCGCAGCATCCGGTGACACAGGACATGCGCAGTGGCCTTTTTGGTAGTTGAATTTTGGTCAACAGCGTCTGAAAGAGCTGAGAGCGGAGGACCATGGCCTTTTCCCGTCACAACATCGAGAAGCGCCGACTCATCGAGCTCGTGCGACTCAACCCTATCCTCTGGGACTGCCGCCTGCCGCACTACAAGCGCTCGGACAAGCGAAAGGCCATCAAATGGAACGAGCTGGGGCGGCTCTTCAACGTCAGTGGCGAGCGGGTGCAGCGTACGTTTACTTCGCTCCGCGAGATCTTCCGCCGGGAGCTGAACCACGAAAAGATGCTGGGCACTACGCGTTTCAAGTCCAAGTGGGAATACTACGATGCCATGGCCTTCCTCAAGGAGGTCATTCGGGAGCGCAAGTAAGAAGATATTTGACCTGCTCTAAGTTATTAGCTCATGAGATAATCCTGCTTAAAGTCAGATGCTTAGGGTATAATTACCTTTTTCCAATGTCCATTTTGGACATTTCTTTTATTCGATTAATTCGAGTTTGTGGTTTATACAACACGTTGTGATACGAAAGAAAATTAAGTTTTTTTTAGAGAATACGCGTTAGATTTCTATTGTATACATAATTTAATTATTTTTCCAAATCTAACCGCAGAAAATTGTATTAATACAAAGTCGCAGAGTGGTTGCCACGAATTATATTTATACATATATACCTAATATGTTATTAATTTGGTCTGTTCCAAAAAAACTCTTCAGACTCAGATTGAACATTTAGATTTTCACTTCCCTTTTTTTTAACTGTTTTTTATAATTAGTAAGCAGGATTATTATAGGGACGTAAGAAAATAAATGTATAGATAGTTAACACTGATTGTGTCCCCATCTACATATGTTATACGTACAGATTATCTTACTACTTTGAAGTCGTTTCAGGGGTCTAGAAATTTTAGAACCACGTATTTATTAACTAACTATATAATAGAATCACTAAGAGGCAAGGATAAAATGTTTGCCAGTGGACCTGCAATTTAGGCTGTCTGCTACGCTTGAAACAGCCACCTGCTCCTGAAACGGTAATAACACATGTACCTTTTTAGATCCCGCGAGCGCATCAAACACGGTTCTTTGGATCACGCACCATTGACCACAGGCAACAACAACAACAGCATCCACAACAACAGCATCAACAGCACCAACAACAACAACAACAACAACAACAACAACAACAACAACAGCGTAAGCCGCAATAGCAGCAACAACAACAGCAACGGTGCGGTCCTTGACGAATATCAATACTTTGCTCCCAGCGACCCCAACAACCCGAACAATCAGCCGCAGCCCGACCTAAAGAGTAGTCTGGCAGTGACTACTACCAGTCTAGGTCTCAAACTTAGTCAGTTGCCAGCTGCCCTGCAGCAGCAGGCCCAGCACCTCCAAGCCCTACAGTTGCAACCGGACGTGACACTGACCTCCCTGCAGAAACAGCCTCTGGCCACTTCCACTTCCATTATCACACCCGTGCCCTTAGCACAAACCTCGCCCGCCCAGGTGTTGTCCAGCTCGCGCTCCTGCAGCTCTTCGCCTTCCATCTACATAAAGGACGAGCCGTGTTCTCCGTTAGGGGGTTGCCCGGAAGAAAGGATGACTGGAAATGGTTTAGAGGCGACGCGGAAGAAGCTGGCCACGATTCGTCCGCAGACCAAACAGCAACTTAAAGCGCGTCTGCAGCTGCCCACGCCCAAAAACTCATCCGCGTACGCTACGTCACCGCCACATTTGATCATTAATGCCAACAACGAGCTTATTGACACCGACGCCGGGGACCTGGAGGAGGACCTGGACGACTTCGACGAGGACGACGACGTGACCGGACACTGCTCACCAATCGTCGGTCAGTCGGACATGATGGGTGCCGACGGCAGACTCTCGGTCGGAAGCATTTATATCGGAGATGATGGTGACTGTGGAAGAGGTCTGGGTAGAGCACACACTCAAGCGCGACACGTGCCTACCTCCAGAGAGCTGCTCTACATGAAATTCGGTGAATTTCTTGCCGCCAGATTGAACACTTTGCATGAGACTGTAGCTAATGAGCTGATGAACAAGATGCTGCTGCTAATCGCAGAAAAGTGAGGAAAGCGGGAATCGATGTCAGCTCCAAAATTATGGGATTCGGAGTGGCGTAGGTAAGTGCATTCAAATATTGAAAAGTCAGCTTACATATTAAGTTATCAAATAAAAACAAGAGAGAATGCCGCTACTAAGCTTGTGGGATTGCAAACGAGTAATTAAAAATTGTTTTTGGCATATTGGGAGAAATAGGGATAAAAAAAGAATTTCATGAAATACAAGAGAGAACGCTATAGTCGAGTTCTACGACTACTTGATACCCGTTAGTCAGCTAGTGGAAGTGGTAAGGAGAAATTTTAACGCTGACAGTATTTGGCGGTTTGTTGGCGTTAGAGTGGGCGGGGCAAAAAGATTTTCTGCAAATAAATAGAAATTTACAAGACTAATGGAAAAATGAAAAAATATAAAAACATTTTTCAAATGTGTTACGGGCGTTAGAGTGGGTCAACAAACGTTCATACGGACGGACAGACGGACATGGCCAGTTCGACTCGGCTATTGATCCCGATCAAGAATATATATACATTATATGGTCGGAAACGCCCCTCCTTATTAAGTAGCAAAAAATCTGTAATTCCAAAACCTTTTAGAGCAATGCGTTTTGTATGAAAGTATCAGCAATTTAATGTTCTTAATTTAAATTATGCAAAAAAAACTCAAAATAACTTTTACGCCCTTTTTAAAAACCCTATATCTGTGGCAGAAAACACCTACAATTTTATTTCCTATTGGAGGGGAGCGTTTCCGAACATATAAATAAAAATAGTCGTGTAGATCTGGCCATGTCCGTCTGTATGAACGTCGGGATCTTAGGAACAACCAAAACTTTCTGTCGGTATACCAAACACATTTTGGTCTCGCCCTCTCCAGCCACACAAAACTGCCACGCCCTCACTTTTAAAAAAATATGTAATTTTTTTTATTGGTTTTGCCATTATAATCGTTAGAACAGGCAGAAAAATACGATTTGCAACGCCCACTCTAACGCGCACAAGCCAACAAAACTGTCACGCCAACATTTTCAAAAATGTATTTTTCATTTTATTATTATTTTCCCAATTTCTACCGATATTCCAGACAATTTTGAAATTTCTCGTTTGCACTCCCACTAACAGAGTAAAGGGTATCTGATAGTTGGGAAACTCGATTATAGCTTTCAGTTTGTTGGTTTTTTTTTCACTATCTGCGAAACGGTTATCTAATACCGAAAAATATCGACTACTGTTTCTCCCTTGCCACGCTTACTTTAATATTTTAAGGTTACAAATTTGGTAAAAAATAAGTATGTTAATACATTAAACATTGTTGAGCTTGTTTCCTCTGGGGAAAAGAATGTTCTCATCAATTGCAATATGCTGCATGTTTTTTCTTTGGTGCTTGTGCCAGAAATTCTTGAACAACGTGGCTCACTGTACAAATTTATTGCTCTGACCAATTTATTCAGCAACACACACATACTTAAATTTCGAGTTTTATTTACACAGCAAATACCAGGTCCATAAAAAAGTTTTAATTTCCGGACGCTGAAGTGGGCCCCAGACATTCACACGGACTCACAGACACGCGGACTGCTAGAATGGACTGTACCAGAATGGTACAGTACGATGCAAGTTTGGAGATTTGAAAGCATTTCACGCATAAATAAAATGCCTAGGACCATGGTAAATGGCAATCCCCATCCATCAACTTCCCAGAAGCCCAGAAGCGGACTCACTACGCACAATGAGCCAAAAATAGGATTGAGAGCCAAAAGGCTCCAGCTATTTGGCATACAGCTCATAGCGTTGCCTTTGGACTTGAATTCGGACTTGGGTATGGCCACATTTACCCATTGACAGGTGTTGGTTTACAAAAAAACAAGCTATTTTTTGGTTTGGGCCAGCAAAGCACTCTGGGTACGCATTACAAGCCTTGAATGCTAAAGTATTGTTTTGATTAGGAATCTTAATAAGCGCTGTGTTTTCGTGATTTTCAGAGTAAATGAATAGCCAACCATCACATGGGATGGACCTTTGCATTCCTTGATGGGGATTGCAAGGAGAGAGTAGGTGCAAATTCAGACAGATCATCGCATCCGTCCTCAACTGTGTCTGCATTGGAATCAGTATCTAGTAACTGTAGTAACTGTGTGAATGGCTTAGCACTCGGCACTTTCAAGCGTCGCAGCCATGGGGCCTGTGTGTTTTGTAGTATTTATGGAGCAACGCCTTTGGTGTGTGCTCTTTGGTTGGCATTGCGGCTCTAGGCCACTTTTCTCTTTCCCAGAATTATACGCGCGACCACCCTTTCTGCATTCAAAGCCCGTTTGCGCACTCTTATCTACGATTTGGCCAAGTATCTTTACGAGCAAGGGGGCTGTGGTTGGGAGTGACGCAGACATTCGCTGTCACAGTGGGTGGCTTGTCTGACCTTTTATGGATAGTTACAGCAAGTTTGTTGGCACTTACAACATTATAAATTTGCCATAAATTATAGTTTTATGGATTCAGCTGATGGCGCGACTCTCAAAAAAAATACTTTTGATCCAAAATGAGCATTAAGCTGGCTGCAGTAGCAGCATCACAACCAGCTGCTGAAGCTTCCATTTTCGAAGTATTATACGGGTGATCGATAAATTTAACAAAACTGACATCTCTACCACAATGTGTTTTGAACCCATATGCGACCGTTCCCTGCCGTTCCATGCACTTTTATCTTAGCCTTGCGAATTTCGCAGTAAATACCCTTAACATTTCCTTGTCTAGATATCATGAAGTGACTCCTAAATGGATCTGTGTCTGCGCCCAGGCTGACAGGCTGAGTCCTGACATTCAAGTGCTAGCTTGCCAATTTTCACAAACACTTTTTACACTTCCACCATCCCATTTGAGTTTCCGCTTAAAAATCAATTCTGTTTTGGTTACAATGTCTGCGGAAGCTGATATACGAATTCCATGCCTGCTACAGTTCCTTCAGTAGCAACGACCCCTTCCCATCCTGCGGTATATGGCTCAGAGTAGCGCGGCAAGTTTTAAACGGCAGCGCTAAAAAGTATTGCATACCCTGCGGCTCGCGTTCCCTCTTACACATAAAATGCATATGCAAGTTAATGTATACAATAGTCGTAAAAGTTTAATGGATTTTTCAGTCACTTGCGGGGCAGGGGTGAAAACGACGGCTTAGGATCGTAACTTTCGAAATCAGTTTTTTTCGAAGGGACGTACCCCATCTGTATGAAGTAATGGGCGTGAAAGCGTGTGTGTGGAGGTTGGGGAATTTGTTAAAAGTGGTACGCCCATATCCCCCTACACATTTGTATAATAAAAATGCATTTATTTGATTAATGTACAAACATCGTTCTCCAGCCGTTTTCCGAAAGATAGGGAGTAACATTTGTTGGTTTAAGTTTAGGGATTTGCCATTGTTTTCCTATTGACTTTAATACTTCTCTCCTCCTGAATTTTCGGGTATAAAATGATTTTAGTGTACTAATATTTTGTGGCTGGCAACGGATAAACACTTAGGTGAGCTCGCCACGGTTGGGCTTTGCGAGGTACATGTTTCCGATGAAGTGGCAAAATCAATTCATTAGGATAGAAGAGTAAACTGCAGTTGACAAATTTTGAAATCGAAAACGGAACTAAACATATACATACATATACATTGTATATGTTGCAAGCCCATCAAACAAATTTCTGCAGTGATTGAATGCATTTCATTCCGGTCGACTCCCCTCCATCATCTATTGAAAAGCATACGCAAAGCCATATCTTAAATCATTTGTACGGCCATGCCCAAATTAAAAAGGCGACAAAAACCGATAGTCCGGGCCAAACCACAGATCCAATAACAACAGCATTAGCAATTTCCGCCGAAACTGCAGCTGCCTGATGCAGTCATAATGAGCATATTTTCAAGTAGCGAAGCAAGTCCCACAACTGGCAACAGAAGCTACGGCGGTCAGGAAGTGTAAATTGGTGATCGAATGCTAGATACCCCATATTTATTCCATGCATAACCAATATTTCCCTCTTCTCTCAGGCACATCATAGAATTTACATAAATAATTTATTGGCTGGCAACTTCCTCCGTCTGTCAAACGCCCGTCCCGGTCCGGAATACCCCGTTGGTCCTGGGAAATTGGTAAATCCAACTGCTCAGTGTGTGACAATGCTGGTACGTAGGGAACGTGGCCAAAAGGATGCGGAGTCGATGACAATGCCTGTACCATAGCACATATCGATGGCTATAACTATGAGCAGTATCAATATTGACAGCCATTAATATGGCATTGTATGCAATAAGCTGAGACATTGATAGAAGACTGGAACTGGGAGGCTGGGGGGCAGTCTGGGACTGGCTTCGTCTCCTGCCAGTGCTGTATTTTTAATGAGCAACAGTGCAAGAGGCGCCTTGCTTTAGCTTCCGCTGCTGCCTGGTGCTTGGTGACTGCTGGCTGCTGGCTGATGACTGCGAACTGCTTTCGTCTGCGATCGGAAATTTGCCAGCCGTCAGGAGAGAGCATTTAATTTGAGAGGTAGCGGAAGACCAAGCGGAAACGTCAAGTCACTCACGACCCGCAACCCGTCTTGAATTCCGATGTCCCGGGGCTCCTTCGTATTAATGGCCGCAGGACATGTCAAAGGAACGGGAGCTGAGTCGGGCTGCGAATCTAGTTCGACGTGCGCTGACTGCAATCATAAAACTCCGCAGTGGCCCACTGTGTGTCACATCTCCAGCTAGTTATTGTCCGGCCGCCTCCCTCCCCGTTTTGGCCCCACCCTTATCGCAACTGATTCTAAAGGACTATCTTGCATATCAATCGGGCATAAAATCGACGCCAGCTGGCGCCAGATTTCACAAGGAGCAGCCGAAATAATCGCTGGGATTTTATCGCAGGTTCACCTTATGCATCTGTCTATCCAGGCGGCAAGGTAATACTTTAAATTAATATTTTTGATTGCCACGTGGATTTAAAGCGAAGTTTCCCAGCCTCTGTTGCCTAAGTTTTTCTCCAAATATTATTATTACGGCTGAAACTTGTCTCTTTGACGGTGCGTTTAAAATCATCGGGCTGCGCAGGTCGGAAATGTGCATACCTGCCAATTTCAACTAGGCCTAAAATAACTAATTAAGACACACAGGTGCCCGAAAATTGACTGATTTTGAAATAAAACAAGAGAACGCTATAGTCGAGTTCCCCGACTATCTGATACCCGTTACTCAGCTAGTGGAAGTGCGAAGGAGGTCTTCTACACTGACAGTTTTTGGCGGTTTGTGGGCGTTAGAGTGGGCGTGGCAAAAAGTTTTTGGCAAATCGATTGAAATTTACAAGACTAATACAAAAATTAAAAAATATCAAAACATTTTTCAAAAGTGTGGGCGTGGCAGCTTTGGGCGGTTTGTGGGCGTTAGAGTGGGCGTGGCAACAAGTTTTTTTAAAAAACGATAGAAATTTACAACACCAATACAAAAATGAAAAAATATTAAAACATTTTTCAAAAGTGTGGGCGTGGCAGTTTTGGGCGGTTTGTGGGCGTTAGAGTGGGCGTGGCAGCATGATTCGACAAACTTGCACTGCGTCTATGTTCCTGGAGTCCGTATGCTTAATCTGAACTTTCTAGCTTTTGTAGTTCCTGAGATCTCGACGTTCATACGGACAGACGGACATGACCAAATCGACTCGGCTATTGATCCTGATCAAGAATATATATACTTTATATGGTCGGAAACGCTTCCTTGTGCCTGTTACATACTTTTCAACGAATCTAGTATACCCTTTTACTCTACGAGTAACGGGTATAATAAATCAAAGAAAAGGCAACAACAAATATTTTATCATATTTCCTATAACTCTGGGGAATCTTTACTGATTTTGTTTATCTGGGTGGGCCAGCGAAAAATTAATAATTTCCCAAAAATGAAAAACAATTGTTCAGTAACTGTGGTGCCGTTCAAAAATGTTGTTCTCTTTTCGATTGGGATAATGACAATACAATACAATATGATGATATTGGTTCCAAGTTCCTAGTAACTGTGTGCAGTTGTATGAAACTACCAACATCTTTAGAGCGATTAAAACGAATTTACTAAAATCGTTACAGGCAGTACTTTCTTTTTACTGTGGTAACGGTGGTAACTTTGCAGTAATCGTCAGCCCACTGTACAGCATCTGAAATGTGAACAACGGCAATCCCAACTGACATTGACTTGAAAGATGGCTTATTCGAAATTAAGCATTATTTGCCATAAATAAGGGAAAAAACTAATAACGCTGCCAAAACAATTTGTTCAACAATCAAGCAGACTTTGGCTGTTTAACTCTTCAGCTCGAAAACTCGGCAATATGGCCCACAAATCACCACGAAACATGTTGACAGCACACAGGGACTGTCCCTTCAGGTTGGCACCGGCTCTTAAGAAACAAGCAGCAGGGAATGAAAAGAGAATTCTGTGGGAGGGCCACTGGTTCACTGCTTATGCATTTCCCTAATGAAATGCAAAGAAAGCCAAACGAGCTACGGCCCAGAAATATTTCAGTCAAATTTGAGAAGAGCTCTTGTCGGAAATACTTGTTTTTGCCGTAGTGAGTGGTAGTTAAATATTACTTTTCTCCTGCAGCTTTTTGCTTTGATTAGTATCTTACAGAAAAGAATAGCGTAGCTTAATAGACTTACCTTTGCTTAAATATTCAAAAATTGCCCTTTGTTTTCGGTTTTATTTGTTTTGAACTGACGGCTGATGAACTCAGTATCTGCATTTTCAGCTAATGAAGGAAATATTGGCAACCGCATATTCACTTTGCATATTGACACGTCTCCTGGTCAGCATGAGTAATTTATTATTTTGCAGGCCAAGTCTCAGGGCGCCAGAAGGGAAGCCCAGGCAGAGGATGCTGGAAGCCTTGCATGCCAACGGCCAGTGGGACACATTACCACATCATTACGAGACCGCGGGGAACAACTTGACCTCCAAAAGGGCCAAAAGCTGCAGTTCCGGGTAAGATCTCCTTACCGGACAAACAGCTTCTATCGAACTACAAATGCATAAACAGGAACACTGGGGTCGGTTGAAGGATTTCAGATGCATCATAGCGTCATTAGGTCCATTTGTAATAGCCTAGACGCAACTTAATGTCCAGCCAGGGATTAACGCTGTCATTTGTCGAAGGATTTGCTTGGGCCCCAGAATGGACATACCAATTATCCAAAAATACCAACATGCAAAGGCGATCCCGTAGTAAGAATGCAGGGGCCTGAGGATGTGGGCGCTGCTGTTGCTGGCCAAAATGGATTGCGCTTTTGCGGTTGTGTTAAGTTGATTTCCGGCACGTCAGCCCCGCGCCCTGACCTCATGCCCTCGTCTTGCGTTTTCACATAACTCTGGTCGGGGGCTTTCGAGATGTCCAACACCAATTATGCGCACGGCTCCACTGCAGCGCCTTTCTGTTCCTGTCGACGTTGTATTCATAAACAGACGCTCCCTGCTGTCAATGCCGTATTCAGCCCACCCGTTTCACTCATCATCCTCATCATCCCCATTGTCATAATGGTGATCATCATTTTCTGTCTCCTGGCAGAAGGTGTGGACCACCCACTGCCTGGATGGCCCAAACACCACCCAAAAACCCTTCCCCTTGAGGTGTGATGTAAATTATACGCTTTTGCGTTTAGCCTCCAACCTCGAAGTCTGGTCCAGCCCTAGTGAATCCCTTTCTCCGGGTTTACAGTTTGATGTTTTGCGGTTGTGTTGACGTAGCCATCGCTTCAGAAAGAGCAGCCCGGTGAAGTGGCCTCCCAAGTGCTCAGCTTTATTATTTAAAGTACGCTTTAAGGCTGGAGTTTGTCCATTATGCCTCTGACATGTTATAGTCCTGCGCTCTGCGGTTTCCAGCCAATTAATGAGAATTTTGCACTGCAAACATCGAAAGATGGACCTTGTTGCGAAAGACAAATGCCTTCTCATGAACGGCAACGGCCTTCCCGGCTGTGCTGGGAAAATCCTAGTAGGGTTCTTCTTAATATTTATTATTTATTTACTTTAAATAGCTAAGGTCATTTGGAAGGTACTTTTCACATTATACTTTCAAAAGGCCTTTAAATAGTCAGGGCACAGTCAAAAGGGGGGCGAGCCTAAATTGTTTTCCCAAATATAAAATGTCCCACCCACTCGCATTCTGCACGAGGTAGACAGTCTTCAATTTTAATTAGCTGCAATTTCTATCTGCTCAAAGAGCTGGCAACCCGATCGTTTCTCACCGCAAGGTGGTTGGTGCTTGTGCATGTGGGAAAGCCACTTTGTCATTTGTTATGTTATTGGTTTCGACATTTTGCAAATAGCTTATTTAGCAATACGTAAAATCCACACGGTCCTTTGCCAGTTCATCCTGCTCCCTACGGGTCTCTTTTTGCCGAGGCCGCACACATGTCAAGGAGCAGGATATTCTGTTATTCCGTGCTCCTTTGCTTCCGCCTCCTTGGCTCCGCTTGTCCATAGACATTTTTTGCTGACCTGCGTTGCTGTAGACTCAAAGTTAACAACGTGTCAAGCGGTTAGAACCCCACTTCGCACTACTTCATTAGACTTTTGGCCTTATGTTCGTCGGTCCCTGGTCCTGAGACCGAAACAGGTTCGTTTCAATCTCTCCAATCCGCTACCCCCAAAAGTTTGAAAAGCATCAATTCAATGCCATTTCGGCATTTGCACCTAGCCTTAATCTTTCCAGTTATCATGCTCATTCTTTTTCCACTCTCATCTGTCTCCAGAATAATATTTGCTTTTCATTCTGTGCCATTTCCTTTTAGTCCCCGTTTTTATACGGCGCCTAATTGCCTGCTACACTCTTTAGCATTTTTGACAGAGGGACTGGAGCTATTCGAGTGTGGTCAGAAACTTTTACTGCTAATATTTTCTGAGGCTTTTTAATTAGGCGAAATGGTCGTAAAAATTGATTTATTGGCCATGATGGGAATTGTTAATTGGGGGCTTTTCGATGGGGAAAGGGCTATAGCGCGGAGCCATTCAACTCATTTCTGAGCTACCTAAATAATGTTCGGTTTAATATATTATTTTTTTGTCTCTTTGCAGCTCCGATTACCAAGGCGACGACATCCCATTAAGTTGCACGAATGAAGTCTGTACTATGTGCCATATAAGCAACTCTAAAGCGTATAATAGTCTATTATTAAAATCAATGGAGTAGTCCTTAAATCAAAACAGTTCACAAAATGTGACAAATAAAATTACACAATTCCGAACTCAAGGTTTCCATTTATAAATTTAATATCATTTCTTCTATTTTGGGTTCCCAGGTTTAATAGGTTGGCAGGCCGCCAGCTTTTATAGCTTGAAGTGAGTGGAAGGTCGGGAAAGTTCGACTCGCCTGCCCACTAAACAGTTGAACTTTATGCAAATTAAGTAGCTCCCTAGAGTCTTCAACCAAAAAGCGATTAAACGTCATTAGCATTATAGTACCATTCTACTTTTGCGCTTTACCGGCTTTACCTTGAACACACCTTTCTATTTGTCCTGATCCGTGCCCGGTGAACTCCTGACCAGTCTGTCGGTCTGTCTGCTGAAGTGTCTGGATGGATGGGTAGCTATTCGTCTTAATGGCGAAAACAAAAACAAAATGACGAAAAAAGTGCAGTTCCTTTTTAATTGTTATTAAAGCGATTATTACAGGAGTGTACTGCCGTTTTTTGCTTTCTTGCGTTCATGTCTTTTGCTCTGTGCTTAACTTTAACTTCTTGGCACAGTCAGCTTATTTTCAATTTTATAATCCCGCCAACTTTTTCTATTTGCCCGCACTAGTTTTGGTATCGGGCCTAAGGGTTTTAATGTAACTGGGGCGAGTTCAAAACTGTTGCAACACGTATAGAAAAGTTTTCTCACTTGTTTTGCAGATGTACCTTGGAGAAAAAGAAGTTATTGCTGGTAGCAGCTTTCGTATGTCATGACCACATGTAATTTGTACTTAGCGGACGGACTTATGGACGGTAAATTGCCGACATATTTGCTATTGGATTTAAATTGATTCAGTATCTTAGAGGCGGCCTGCTGTAACACGGAATACGGAGATGTTACATGAGACTTATAATTTGCTATGTTCAAATGCCTGGTGAAGGTAACTTCACTTTGCGCAGAATACGGCGTTTTCAGTTTGCACTTTAGGCTTCCACTTCCATCCATTTGGAAACTCGGACTACAGAATTCCAGCCACTTTAGCCGTACAACATCACACCGCAAACAGCCGTTGGTTGGTCTAATTTGTGTAACGATATTTCCCAACAAAGTTAAGCAGGGAAACTCATTTCGCATAATTACGGAATAGTGTTGGGGTGGGAAAGCCTGCTGAAAACGTGTAATTAGTGGTGTAAAATTAGTGTTATCCTGAAGAGAAGACGAAAAGCGGCACGGGGAGATCGGAGTGCAGGGCAGCTCGTAAGTGAAATGAAACACACACCCTGATAGTTTTTTAATGTGAGCTCGTATCTGTTGATGTATGAAAGCCACGCGCAGATGCGCCGCCACCTGCAAAAAATACTTCATCAGTACCACAGCAAGACCTGCACCAAGCAAAGGTCGATGCCTGGCTGCAGTGACGGTGTAGTAGGGGTTCTATTGAGCCTTTGGAACAAAAACATAAACGTTGCTACCACTTTTTTTTACTATTTTACTAATTTATTGCCTACTAATCCACTGGAAGTGGGGGAAACCACTTCCCCTCCCACTCTTTGACTGCCATAGGCTTTGGCAATGCCGCTAGCGCCAATAGGTTTTTGGGTCAACAGTCGCGTCTACACTCGACTTGCATTCGTGTAGATGTGGCTTTTTTATGAACTGTTAAAATTCCAATTAGTGCTGATTGTTTTGATTTACCGGAAAGCGTGCGAGCTTTGCCAGTCTTTAAGGGGACGTGCTTTAATATGCCTTGGGCCCTATTGGCTCGAATCATTTGAATCAAAGGGAAGAAAGAATAGCGGCTTATCTTGCGAGTCAAGTATAATTTAAATCAATAATTGATGCACTTCACTGCACACGGTGAAAGAACTGGATTCCCGACTGATGTATCTGGCGCTCCTTCTTGATCTACCCGGAACTACCAAATCCTGGGCTATATTGAACTGGTGCAAAGGTATTTGGAGCAAGAACTCCTTTTAATTTTAATTTCTAATTGCACTGCAGAATTTAAGGAATAAGAAGTGCGAAGAAACTTATTGAATGCAACTCTATTAAACTAAATGATCCAGTAATTTTTATCCCGTTACAAGAGATTCGTTGAAAAGTATGTTCGGAAACGTTTACTTCTATCTGTCACATACATTTCACCGAATCTAGTATAAACAATTTAAGTTTTCAAATTTAAAATTTAACCAACTTATTTTTTGAGGTTTTATCTTCGCTTTTTATATTGATTGTGTTGTTGCATGTGTCAACGCCCATGTCCAACGTCTGGGGGAACCTATTGGCGGCACTGGCATTTTTACGACTCTAGAGTGCATATACACATGCGGCCGCCTGCCAGCCGGAGTCCAGTCTGGGGTCCAGAAGCCATTTCTCGTTTCCCCGAACTCGGCATCCAGACACCGTGTATCCCGATATCCTCTCGATGTGAGATATCGGATGGCTCCCGATGCAAGCGTGCTTGTGGCTCCTCCAACGTTTGGCCCCACATATGAAAGCCTGTTAAATATTTATGAGTATTGAAATGTTGCCTCGATGCATATTATAACAAATGAAACGTCAATTTCATGCAAAAAATGCAAACAGAAGCGACATCCCAAGGATGGCTGATGTAGATCTGCCCCACCAGCCAGAAAAGGACATGGAGCTGGACATGGGCTGCCAGGAACTCTCCAACTCCAACTCCAGTACCTAGGCGAAATAAGCTGCAGTTGCCTCTGCCGGCACGTGACAGGCCTATGACCGAAGGACAATTGGGTGTCCATCTCGTTCGGATCCGGCGGCTCCTCATAGCGGCGTCCTTTGGTTCCTGCACAATTTTATTTTGGAATTGCATGCATGGCCCTGAGGACTGCAGCACATTCAATTTGGAAGCTCAAGTGGTGTTCGACCACATAAGACATACATTTCATGGGCCTTTGGAGTAGACAATGGGATAGGACGGACATTGGCCCACAATGAGGTATAATAATAATGATTTTTTTTGTAGATACAGCCTAAATCAAGCGAACCCATTAGAAAAAAAAACCCAAGAAGCGCAGAAGAACTTAAGGGGCAAACAGATGCAATGGCAACCCGAAAAGCAGCAGGCTAATTTGTGAGGGAGCAATAAAAATTGTTTATTGAAACGAAAAAAGTGTGCGCCAGAGAAACTTGAAATATACTCCCCGCGTCTCTCCACACACCCATATATCTGTGTAGCTGGAGCAGCCTAAATTTAACTAAAAATGCGAGCACAGCTATGTATTTGCCTGGCTTTCACCAGCTGCACAGTAGCTGGGCCCAGTGCACTTGAACTGTCAAGGCATTGCAGGCGCAATAATTTCCATGTTAGATGCCAAAAGCGTGCAAAATGTTTTCCAACTATCAGACAATAGGCTCGGGACGATTATGGGGCGGCAGGGACGGGGCAGCTGGGGTGGGAAGTTGGCCTTCGGCGGCGGAAACTTTGCTCAAAGGACAAAGGGGGCGGGCTCGCGCTGCTAGGTGTAGTCTCTTGTGCGAGAGAGACGAAATCAACAGTTTATAAATAATCATTTTCCTCGCTTTCCCACAGGTCCCCCTGCCGTCGCAAGGGTTGGGAAGGGCACCAAGGCCACATTTTCATCGCCCCCAAAAATAACAATAAGCTGAGCACAACAACAACCAAGTGAGCATAGGAGGAAGTAGGGAAGATGCTTGAGAAATGCCACCGGCAGTTGATAAAGTGCCGACCGCCAGCCGCCAGCCAGGCAATGAAGTTGGTCCGCCCTCCCGCAAATTACCACTCACCACCTACCATAAGCCACCCACCAGTCACCACCCACCGCTCAGCAACCATTCTTTAAGAATGGTCACACCTGTCTCTTTGGGATCTTAACCGTTTGTCTGCCCACTTTTCATTGTTTTAATTGTTTGTCAGCTTTGCGCCGTCCCTCGGCGCCTGCTCTTCGGAAAATTTACGACACAAATTCTACCTTTGTTCCTGTTTTTGTTTAGCTCCCTAGGTCTTGGCTCGGCAATCTCAGGGGCAGTTCATTCAATCAGGCGGAGTCTCCTAAAAGTTTGTGTCACGATCTGATTTGCCCCGTTATCAATGGCAGTCCATTAAGATGAGGAATCATCAGTTGATGTGGGTCATTTTAGTTATGTCATTCACATGTACATTATCTTTAAATTTAAATTTAAATTTACTCATCAGTACACAGGCACAGTAATCCGTGCATAACGTAGACGAGGACGGCAAAACCAATCGGAGCACTGACGGCAGGTGAAAAAAGTCGCACAAGGCACATTGTTTGCAGACGCAGCTGGGCAAAGACTGTGTGCCACTGCCATGGACCAGTTATTGTCAATAGGATGCGGCAAATATGCCACTTTTACGGCACGCTTCCGTATCCGGTTCCCGCCAGCAAAGTTCGCTAGCAGCGTGGCACCCATTGTAATTCGGGTGTGTATTGGGGCAGGTAGCAGGCAGGAGGGAACATGCGCCAGGCAGCAGGGCGTATATAGTTGGTAAATTACGATGGCAGCCTGTGCAAGTGCTCCATGCAAAATCGCAAAGCGCAAAAACGCAAGTGCCGTCGCTCAGGCTGCATTCGGGCCACTTGGGCCAACCAGGCAAGGTGGAAAATGAACTGCGAGCGAGCAAACAAGGCAACGCGAATACCCTTTGCAGAGCGATTCACTGCCAATTTCCAGATCGCAGCTCGCCTGGTAAGTGGGCGCTAGCGAAGCTGCTTCGATAGGTTTCGAAATTTGGTTTGGAAATCTCAAGGAGCCACCTGGCGTAGAATGTGCGACGGGAGTGCCCTAGAACGTTGTCTTCAATGGCAACTGGTATTGATAGCAACAGTTGCAGTTGGTGCCGGACGCCGTGTGGCAGCAGGGAAGTTGGCTGCAGCTGATGGTGCGGCATTCTTAAGTTTTACGTGTTGCACGTGCCCCAAACGGGGGCAGTCAAGGATGCCAAAATGCAAAGATGCCTAGCTAAATCTGAGACTAAAACTGCGACGTGCGTCCTGGGTGCATTGTTTTTATTTTTTCCCATGACTTTCAACAGCGCGTTAAACTAAAGAAAAACTGCGAGCCCATAAAAGCGGAGTGGGTGGGGCAGATGGATAATCGCCCATGGTACCATGGGCGGTACTTTAAGCTGAGGCATACAAGAGATAGGGACCGCGGTATTTAGGGCTGCTGAGTAGATGCAGCCGCATTCACTTCTCCGTTTGATTGCGATGGTGGGCCAATACGGCACTTTTAGTGACAGAGTGCAGGATATGCATGCCACACTCTTGGAGGACCAGTTAAATCACAGGCACGTTATGATCGCCCACGATCCGATGCCTTCACGCTGTAACTCTTTTTCATGACCACTCACTTATGCACGTAATATCCTGCCGCTGGGCACGTTCTGGGGACTCAATTCTAGCACTTGAGCCCCGAGTTGCAGGTCAAGTGCCCGGGACATTACAAAGCGATTGACCGGAAGAGGACACGGCACGCACGCAGCACACTTGCGGCGGCCTGAGATGGCAAAGTTTGTCGATGAGCAGCAGGCTTCAAGTTGCACCCGTCTATGAGGAGGAAGATCCTTCGCCAGATGGGGTTTTGAAGCGTCAAGCAAACACTCCGCCGGGCGACTGTTGTTGCAAGTGGCAAGTTGAGTTGCGAAATGTCGGGTCCGAGGAGTCGTTGCGAGATGCGACAGCACGGGTCTTAAAGCGTAAGATGCTCCTCTTGTGTTCGGTATATTCTTGCGCCACGCCGTTCTGCAGTGAATGCGCTTAAATTATGCGGCATTCATAATGCAACAGAGTCGAGGATGCACCGTCTTCTTTGACATATTCCCTTCAGAAACTGTTGCTAAAACTTGGCAACAAGCCGGGGCAGGGGTCTTAAATTTGATGCACACTCACACACACACATCGCATACACACTCCCATCTGGATGACTGCTTCTGGTACCCGCTAAAGCCCAAGTTAATGCCAAGGCTTCTGGCCCATTATTTCACCGAATTTTCCGCTGCACACTGAAGTGCTAGTGGCCTCCGGCTTTTCAGGCATGGCATCTCAGCCAACAGTGCTTTTTTGGTTTTTTCATATTCTATTTTATTTAAGAACTTTTCCAGGGTAATGGCAAAGTCAAAAAAATGTATTTAAAGTTCAAAGTTTTCCCCTTTTATTTTATTTTACTGCTCCTTGGTGTACTTGCTTCACATGGATATTAAAGCACGCCCCATCGACGTATACCATAAAAATTGCAGTGGAGCCATTAGGGTGTTAAAAATTGTGACTGCCAAAGAGTTCAACGATGCTGCATACTTGTTTTAAAATTAACATTGTTGGATGACAAATAAGTGCACTATTCTTGCTCAGCTGTTCATGTTTTCATGAGTCGTCGTATCGAGATGGATAGTATTGTTGCAATGAAAACCTAATCTATTTTTGATGAATCGCAATTGTAAATTTCAACAATTGCTGCGAACCTAGCGTTTCAAAGAGCTTCGCCGAATTATTGTGCACAAAATATACATGGCCATGTTCGTGAACGAGCGATATCCCATGCACTGCAATTTGTGACAGGCTACATTTTCCTTTAAAAGGAAAATATCCTGAATCCTCGCTGGTTTCGCACTGACTAAAAAGAGTATCTCTCCCGGTGGCTACCAGTAAGTTGACTCGTTGTCCTTCCCCAAGTTAAAAATGAGTTTTGTGGGTTGTTCACCGAATCGGCTTCAGAATGCAATTGAAATGCATATGTGCGCCTACCTTCATTGTTGTCTGTTGTTGATTTGATGATTATATTTGATGATACTGATTCAGATGTTGAACTGATTACGTATACAGAAAAACGTTCGAGTAGCAGAAGGAAATTGTCATCAATAAAACAAATTGTTGTATTATTTTCGTATCATTTCGTATCTGATATTTCGCTATTGCGAAGTGAAACCACTTAATGAAGACTGATATTAGGGTTCAATCAAACATTGCTTTAAAACCTTACCGCCGTGCTTTTTGAAGATAGTTAGCATTTTTGCTCGAGTGCCTCCTTCATTTCACCTACACTTTTCAAAAAATCTTACGCACTTACGTACTGTCGAAACCTTTCTCGTTTTACCTGTCAGTTTTTGATGTTGGCTAAATTAAAAGAAAATAATATTAGTGCCCACATATTTTTCCCAGTATCTATATCGATGGAAGTGCACTGCATAAATCATGAAGTTTGTAAGTGTATCATATGTGATGCAAGAGGCAGGAGAGGATGAAAGAGTCCTATGAGCTGAGCCAATTGTGTGGAAATTATGAATGCTTCTGAAAAGTGCAACCCATGGGACGAAGTAAACTCAAAACAAATAAATTTGGCGTAGGGAACTCATTTAGAAGCTCAAACAAGTGCAGAGACATGTAAATGAAATGGATGTAAATAAGTTTGCGGAATATCACCGACCGCCTTTTTTAACTAGACTTATACATTGGTATGCTGCGGAACGGGTGTTAAATTGCCGAGGACCTCATCTGCAGCAATATATGTGGGTTGCCTAAAAGGGCAAACTGTCAATTTTCCAAGATAAGCCGTTATTACCGGCAGGACAGCAGGATTATATAGCTATTATATATTTACATATTACATGTTGTGCATTATGACAGTATGCCACAACCAAACTTTTGAAAAACGTTAATTTTTTCGATTTTTATACCCGTAACTTGTAGAGTAAAAGGGTACACTAAATTCACCCTTCACTAACATGTAGAAGGCATCGTTTTCGACCATATAATTTATATATATATATATATATATATATATAAGTTTTTGGAATCTGTATCTTAACTTAATCTTAGTTTTCTAGCTTTATTAGTTTTTGGGACCGAGGCGTTCATACGGACAGACGAAATATATATATATTATATAGATTCCAAAAACGTAGGCGCACCCAAGTTTATATTTACGCCCACTCTAACACCCACAAACCGCCCAAGTCTGCCACGCCCACACCTTTGAACCAGTTTAGATTTTTTATACCCGTTTTACTTTACGAGTATAGTACATTCGTTTAAAAGTATGTAACAGGCAGAATGAAGCGTTTCTGACCATTTAAAGTATATACATACATATATGTATATTCTTGATCAGGATCAATAGCCGAGTCGATCTGGCCATGTCCGTCTGTCTGTCCGTATGAACGTCGAGATCTGCCACGCCCACACTTTTGAAAAATGTTTTGATATTTTTTCACATTTTTGTGTAAATATATCTAGAATTTGCCAATTAACACTCCAACGCCTACAAACCGCCAACAACTGTCAGTGTTAAAGTCTCTCCTTCGCACTTTCAATAGCTGAGTAACGGGTATCAGATATTCGGGGATCTCGATTATAGCGTTCTCTCTTGTTTTTCTTTTCTTTCATTTTATTATTATTTTTTTTTTTTCCCCAATATCGATATTCCAGAAAATGTGAAAATTTCTCGTTCTCACTTTCACTAGTTGATAGATAGAAGCGGAATTCAACTATAGCGTTCTCTCTTATTTGTCTTGCCAATTTTTATCGGTGTTCCAAAACATTTTTCCTATGTCCACTCTAGCCTCCACATATTGAAAATCCCTGTGGAACCGAGATAGAGACCAATTTTTGGAAGTGAGTATTCGTTTAGTTAACATTTATCGAAACATTACCGTCTGAAGTCGTCAGAGTGTCGTGAGTAATTTATGTAAGCCCCTCTAGGTTTTCGCTCGTATGCAAGCTTAAGAAACAGTTGCTGTGTTTTTCTTCATCTCCCTCGCACTCTTTTAGCTGAGTAACGGGTATCTGATAGTCGAGGAGAAGCGTTTTAAAAATTAGAAGCCAGTGGGTATTATGTCTCATTACGTCAAAGGAAAACCAGTTTAGTAATTTCTGTTCACTTGTTGAATTGCATGTTATATGCTAAAGATTTTAAATGCAAAAGATTAGTGTTACACGAAAATATTCTTTTTTTGTTAGGTCCGTCCTAGAACCTTAAGTATAAGTGTGACTTTGGACTTATGTTACTTGTGCTAGAGTACTAAGAAAGTTTTCATCCACTGACAGCTGTTGAATAAATGAAGCCCAGTTTCGTGGCAAATCGGCAAGAGCAGTACTGCGACATTTTGAATTGTAAATTATGGGCGTGAAGTGTCTGCGAAAAAAGAGGTGCCCAAACGAGTAAGCGGATGGAAGCTTAGTCGGATAGATGAATGATGCCTGCGGCGCGACTGTCAAATGTAGCAAACAACTTTCGGAGCTCCTACACCATATGTGGCGACACAATAGCGTCACCTGGCACAACACGGTCGCCCTATCTCCTCTGAAGCTTTCCCAGAGATCGCACTCTTCTTTCATTTACTCACTAAAAATGTAAAATCTCTCAAAATTTCCGTCGTTCCTGCAACTGCAATGCAATTTGCACTTGAATACGAAATGTTGCGTGTCTCTTCCCGACTATAAAAAAGGAAACGCAAACATAAACCCGAACCGGAAACATATCTATCGGGCGTCCTTGTAGTTCTTTCGTGGGGCGAGTTTCGGGGCTTGCTGAACAACAAATTTCCATGCGAAAATGCTAAAACTCTGGTGGCACTCACATGCACAGTTGCTTTATCGCAACTGCGCATATTAATTGAACATTTCTCACACAAAACAGATTCTCTAGTGAATTTTGAACACTCCCACTTGCTCTCGCTGCCGCCTTGGGCGTAAAGCCGGATAAAGGCTGAGTGAAAACCTTGATTGGTCAAAAAAGTCGTTAATACTCAAGCCAATTGGAATTGCTAATAAAAATTTAGGACCGTTGCGTACTTCATCTTTGTAAGCAAACTGCAATTAAAAAACATTTCCCCGACTATCAGATATTTCAAATTTTTCTGGCATATTGATAGAAATTGGAAAAAACAAGACTCAGCATGCTTACTTATTCTAGCTTTGACAATTCCTGAGATCTCGACGTTCATACGGAAGGACAGACATGACCAAATCGAATGGGCCATTGATCCTGATCAAGAATATATATACTTCATATGGTCGGAAACGCTTTCTTCTGCCTGTTACATACTTTTCAACGAATCTAGTACACCCTTTAACTCTGCGAGTAACGTGTATATTTACCCTTCTAGAGCAAGAATGAACTTTATACCGCGATCGAAGATTAGGAACATGCATCCAGTGGAAAATTATGTTATTACACTTATTAGTATTATACCGCATAATAGTGGAATAAAAGGATATACTCGAGTGAAAGGGTATACTAGATTTGTTGAAAAGTATGTAACAGGTAAAAGAAAGCCCACAACTGCCACGCCCCCACTTTTGAAAAATGTTTGGGTATTTTTAACAATTATGTTTGACTGTTAATTAACTCTCGATTTGCCAATTAACTTTTTGGCACGCCCACTCGAACGGCCACAAACCGCAAAAAACTGTCAGTGTTGAAGCAAAGACATTAGAATAATTATTATAATGTCTTCGGTTGAAGTGTCTCCTTCGCACTTCCAATAGCTGTGTAATGGGTATCAAATAGTCGGGCTATAATAGTAGTAGCGTTCACTCTTGTTTTTATATACGTTACTCGTAGACTAAAAACCTAAACTTAAAGGACAAAGCTAAACTAATTATATTGCTTTGTGTCTGAGTTATACCTGAGTGCATAGTTTTCTAATTACTTTTCTTCCACAAATCCCATACATTTAAAAGGGTTAACCTCCCCGTGTTCACTCTGTTTTCCTAACTTTCGGGCGAAACTTTTTAATGTTCACACGCAGAGGAGCTGCACCTAACAGAAGTCACACCTCCGTTCCTCCGGCGGGCATATCAGCAACTGTACACCCTCTAATCATTTTAACAGTTGCCGATCATCATTATTGCAAGAGTTGAATGTTCCTTCTCACCAAGACTGTCGCTTTTTATACCCGTTGCTCGTAGAGCTAAAGGGTATACTAGATGTCAGAATGAAGCGTTTCTGACCATATATATTCTTGATCAGAATCAATAGCCGAGTTGATCTGGCCATGTCCGTCCGTCTGGCTGTATGAACGTCGAGATCTCAGAAACTATAGAGGCTAGATTGAGGTTAGGCATACACTTTCCAGAGACATAGCCGCAGCGCAAGTGTGTTGACCCCTGTTGGCACGCCCCCTAAAACTCCCAAAACTGCCACGCTCACACTTTTGAAAAATGTTTTGATATTTTTAATCATGTAAATCTTATATTTGAGTCTTGTAAATTTCTGTAGATTTTTTAAAAATCTCATTCCTACGCCCACTCTAATTCCCACGAACCGCCAAAAACGGTCAATGTTGAAATTTCCGCTTCGCACTTTCACCACCTTAGTAACGGGTACCTGATAGTCGAGCATCCCGAATTGGGGATCACGGTTAGGAGGTAGTCCGCATAGTCGGCCGTTGACCTACGATTGGGCCACCCGAAATTTGCAAGGCATTACAAGCTGCAACTATAAAACCACCAATTAGCAATGCGATGTCAATTCACTAAGCAATTCACTGTGGAGGACCACACTCGCATCCCGTCGTACGGAACCCACAATTCCGGTCCTTCCGGTAAATTTCAAAGAAGGTGGTAGTCGCGTTCTGTGGGTTCCCAACAGCTCTTCGCAGGACTTCAATTTTTCATTTCGCTCTTTGCTAGTGTTAACCACGCGTTTTAAGCCAATTAATCTGACGAATCAGTATAAACCACGTCAAAGCATTTGCCACGTTGTGGGCTACAAATTTCCTTTTTTTTTTGTTGCTCTGCGATTAGCTTGAATTCTGCCGTGTCTGGCACAGCGCCTCCTAAGCCTGTCCATCCGTAGAATTCGTCGATATAAAAACAGCTTTTGCAGTTACATGGCAGGTTTACTCCTTTCCGCGCGATAAATCCAATCAAAGGGAACAGCATCCTAATCCGCCATTCCCAATGGTCACAGGAACGGACTGCGTCTCCCACTCAAAAGGAAGCACTCAACATCCGTCCATCTCACAGCCGGCAGAAGGCACTTGCTGTGATAAGTAATCCCCGACTAACGTGCTAAAATGTGTAATTTAATTTAAAGCACGAATCTCGTTTCCCCGAACATTTGCCGCTCGTGCTGGTCTTAAAGTTTACGCTGAGGGAAACAGAAGCAGCAGAGATTGGCATTTACCCGGTAGAAAAGTTTATCAAAGTGTTCTTCTGACCACTACCATAAGCAAAGCAGGTAAGAAGACAAGTAGAAAAAATCAGCATTGACAACTGGAAGGCGGCAAGTTTCAGAAGTTTCGAGGGCCCAGCTCAACTTTGGTGGCCATATGTCAATTTGCTGTTACAACTCGTACAGTGGGACGCTGACTAGCAACCAATACCACGTTGAAAGTTTGCAGGCTGCGGATTCCCCACTCAATTTTAAAGATGCCTCTGATTTCTGGATCTGCCGTCAACAGCGACTAGTGTAAAAACTTCCTGAAAAACTTATGCCCCTTCCGGCCAGAGTACTTTTTTCTAATAAATTTCATATAGGTGAAGAAAGGCGGGACTGTGATTTTCGATTGTGAGTTCTAAACGACCCTGACCATTGACCCGAGGCCCTTGCAGGACACGCAATTGTTGTTATTCCATTAACAGAATAAGTCTGGAAAGGGGTATCAGCAAAATAGAAAGTCAATATAATGCTGACAACTTAATGACTGGTGCGAAAATAGAGCTATGTTTGTGCGCTTGGTTGATTTTTGGATTTTAAGAAAACTGGGGAAGTCCTTCGCGCATTAAATTTAGGATTTATGGTTGCCAACGCAAAAATGTTTCGGGTGTGAAGTTTCCGGCAGAAAAGATCAGACTGGGAAAAGCTGGATTTAATTCTTCGTAGTTCATTGCACGACCAAAACGGTTTAGTACATCCTACGCAGAAAAAGCGGAGTGCTTGTCCTTGCCACTCATGATTATTTCTATAATTTATAGCAAAGGGATGCAGCAACCACAAACTTTAGCGGTGGCCATACATCTTCTTCCACTAAAGCTTTATTTTATTTTCAGTGTTATTATCCGATTACAACGCGTAAACTGCTTAAAGTGGGAAAGTGCTTAATACTGGTAATGCTCAAACCACTTGATCCTGGCCCGTTCTCTGGTAACTGCAGAAGTAATTTTTTTAACCAAAACTGTTCAGGAAACACAGGTAACTCACACACTTATGGCATTACTATGATGGCAATAATGCCAATTTCATCGACAAAAATTCTGATAAAAATGGCAATTAAAAGCGAACTCAATATCCCACACCTGCATACACGTGCAGACACGACGTATGCGTAATTTATCATATTTTTACAACCATTTTTATTTGCATTTTCCACCATGGCAAGCACTTTTATCCTACTTTAAATTCGATTTATAACAATTTGCGGTAAATAAAGTTGCTTCATAAATTGCATCCGTTTCGATGGGCGTGGCGTGATAGAGACCTTTATTTGGCAGGCACTTTAACGCGGATTTATTAAAGTGCAATGCACTATGCACCATTTTATTGCTTGAGAATCATCGACTCTTCTGACTCATAATTAATGCATACATTATGCATAACGACAGCAAAGGCTGCTTACAATGAAAGGCATCCGCTTGTCAGTAATGCTATGCCTTGTATATACTATTTTACATGGCCATTTAACCGTAGGGGATTCAATACTCCAGGAAAGATGTGGCTTGCATATCGGATGATGCCTTTCATTCCCAGTAAAATAAAGTAGCAAAAGTTTTGTTCCCTTTAAATTATTCCAATAGCTTCAAAATTCAAAAAGTCACGTGTTTCGTTCACCTATAAACTAATTCATGCTGGTGGTTAGCCAACAAAACTTCCCAATTTTATTGCTGACAATTGTAGGTTGTTTCTAAATTAGACTCAAGTCGATGGAACAAAGAGGGACAATAGATATAGTCGTTTGCGTTAAGCAAATTGGAAAACCATTAGCCAATTTAAATGTTGTTCGAACGAGCCACAGACAACAAACGCATCGTTATAGAGTAGACAAACCGAACAAAGCTAAGACAAGAAGGAAAAAGTTGCGACCAAGAAGCAAAGCAGCAAATCTCTTTTGGTACCACGGCAAAGGCGAGCCCAGTCGCATCCATGAAACATACATACATACTAAGCGCAGGGACTTGAAAAAACTGAGATCGGGGTAAATTTAGTTTATCGTCCCTTCCTCCAACCACACTTCACTTAATTAGATTGCGCTCTGGGTGCATGTTTACTTTGGCGGGTTCTAACAAAAAATCTTGAGAAAGACTAGGGACCGTGGAAAAAGTGGGGGACAAATGAGGCAACAGAACGCCCAGTAAAAGGAAAGGAGAACAGTGAGAAAACTTATAAAGCACATAGCACATGAGCCAAAGCTATCCTCGCTGGGAGGAGTGTGGTTTATTTCAATTCAAGGTCTTCGGTTCCGACTTTGTTTACCTTTTATCTAGCAACAATAATAACGCGTGCAAATTGATTCCCCGAGGTAAGCTTCTTGTCGTCTTTACTGTGTGACAACAAGGACTTACTTTGGATTGATGTTGCGTGGCAGGGATATATGGGCAAACAGCTCATGTGCAGGTGAAGTCCACCCCGAGGACTTTGAAAATCAAATTTTGCTATGGCTAGGAAACTAGTTCGCTGCGACAGGGGCACAGGCTGCTTTTTTTCTACGAAGCTTTTCCCAATTTAGAAGTACGAAACAGCAGTCAGCACATGTTGCCAGCCAGTTCCTGCTCAACATTCTGCTCCTTCCTTCTGTTTTTGTCGCTGCAGTTGGTCCCCGCGGGCAGTTTGCCTTGATTATGACAGTCGGGTTTACATGTCAAAAACAACAACAATACCACCCGCAACAGCAATTTCGACCAAAAGGAGTGAGCTCTTGATTTTGTGGGTTGGTCAATGGTATACATTGCCACCTCTCCCACAAGGACACGCTATATTCGACACTACACATGTTTATAAATCTTGGGATGAAACCCGCCCTCGCATGCTAACAATTCGCCATACAAACGCCGATCTAGGCTTCCATTTCGTCCCAATTTCTATTACATACATGATAGTGCGCCTTCTTGGCATGTTCTCTTGTAATTACTTGCCAGTTTCCTCAGATGGCTAAGGGTGGTCCTTCATGCTTTGCGACCTGCCTCCGATTCTTGAGTGATAAGTTGTTGTTGCAGTTGTCCGTTGTCTGTTGTCTGCTGCCTGCTCTGAACATGACAGCTTTTCCTCGAGCGGAGAGTCCTTCACTTACATCTAACAACGCGCCCACTCCCTAGCTTTCTTGTTGCCAACTAAAACCACTTCACCATACCCACTCAGTTTGACTTTTGCGTCGTCATCAGCACCGCGGTGGCGTTGGCTTTCGTCTTTGTTTTGGTGGTCCAAATGTAGCCCCAAATTGTTAATTAAATTTTTTTAGTCCTATACTCTAAAGGACGTGTGTAAGCCCCTACGACTTAGGTGTTTTTTAAACAAACAAACCAGTTTTCGAAAAAACGCCTAAAGCCGTTAATTTTATCTAAGTATTAAATATGTACCATAATTCTTAGTTTATAATGAAAAGTTATTTACTTTTAAAAAATAGTACTAGTCAAAGTACTTTTTAATAGAACAGAAGTTTACAAATCGTTTAAGAAAAGTTATTATTAATTTAAAAAAATTAATTTTTTGAAAATTAGTTTTTGAAAGAACAATAACCGATCTGTTTTCATTCTTAGCAATGCTAACCCGACTGTCATAATCAAGGCGAATCGCCCAAGGGTACGAAACAAAAACAGAGGGAAGGACCAGAATGTTGTGCAGGAACTGGTTGGCAGCATATGCCGACTGCTGTTTTCGTACTTTTAAATTGGGAGCAGCTTCTAGGAACCTAGCTATACCTAGCTATAAATTAAATTTAAGTTCAGGAGCCCTCGGGGTGAACTTCACTAGCACGTGAGCTGTTTGCAATTTTTAATTAAATAATAATAATAAATAATGAACAAATCTAAAAGAAACAAGAGAAACCGCTATAGTCGAGTTCCCCGACTATCTGATACCCGTTACTCAGCTAGTGGAAGTGCGAAGGAGAGTCTTCAACAGTTTTTGGCGATTTGTGGGCGTTAGAGTGGGCGTGGCAAAATTTTGTTTGGCAAATTGATAGAAATTTACAAGACTAATACAAAAATGAAAAAATATCAAAACATTTTTTAAAAGTGTTGGCGTGGCAGCTTTGGGCGGTTTGTGGGCGTTAGAGTGGGCGTGGCAAAAAGTTTTTTTTGCAAATCAATAGAAATTTACAACACCAATACAAAACTGAAAAAATATCAAAACATTTCTTTAGGCTGTTTGTGTGCGTTAGAGTGGGCGTGGCAAAAAGTTTTTTGGCGAATCGATAAAAATTTAAAAGACCAATACAAAAATGAAAAAATATCAAAAAATTTTTCAAAAGTGTGGGCGTGGCAGTTTTTACTAAAGCTCCCAGTTTTAATATGAATTATTTTAAATTTTGTCATTAAGACACTTTCTAAGAATGTAATCCGGACCGGAGTTTACCGTAGCCCTTATATTTTCAAAATATATTTCGTTTTAAAATTTAAACTTCTTGTTTAGTAAAAAGTCTAATATTTTTTAGCAATTAGTCGTGGCAACATGGGTCAACAAACTTGCGCTGCGTCTAGTCTATGGAGTCCGTATGCTAAATGCCTATTTTTTATCTTTTATAGCTCTTGAGATCTCGACGTTCATGCGGACAGACGGACGGACAGACAGGCTAGCCAGATCGACTCGGCAATGATCCTAAACAAGAATACATATCGATTAAGTCGATCCATGTTGGACTTTTGTCTCTCAGTCGTGCAGAATGTAATGACGTCTACGCAGCAATTTTGTTTTAAACTATAAAGATCATAACGCTAAAGTCCATTTGGCGGCCCAATGCCTAAAGTATTTGTTTCGAAGGTATTTTATTCATAAATGAGTAAAACGGTTTTTTATTTAATATAGCCAGTCAGGTGCCAAAGTTCTTCAAATCGGATTAAAAAGGTATTATCAATTTATGTATGTCACCTAGTGTACAATTAAACAGGTATTTTCTCGCTTGCCTAAGCACATTTTGCCACGCAGTCGAAGAGCTACCTGGTGTTGGATACACAAGCTGGACTACGATATATTGCATGGCTTATTCCAATACAATTATCGATCTCTCTCTGATCTAAATTACTGGGT
This sequence comes from Drosophila santomea, assembly GCF_016746245.2. Lineage (NCBI taxonomy): Eukaryota > Metazoa > Arthropoda > Insecta > Diptera > Drosophilidae > Drosophila > Drosophila santomea. Next base: position 23,174,493 of record NC_053018.2, read on the forward strand.
ATCTTTAATAATTCATTTTAACAATAAACACAAAATTAACATAAATAAATTAAGGTTATATCCATCCACTCTCACATATCTCACCAACACTACCTTAATATATGCCCGTTAAACCTCGCGATCTCTAGTTCCGAAGAAGCTAATCTTCAAGATCGACGAATTCAAAATCATGTCCAATGGAAAGGAACAACTGCTGGTCAGGATCAAAGAGCTAGGACAAGAACTTCTCTGTCCATTTGTTGTAGATGAGACCGAAGTAGTTATCACTGGCCCAGATTTGCTGTCCCCTTTTTATTTCAATTTGGTTTACTATTGATGATATTCCTATTGGGAGGAAAATCTTTTTCGAACCGTCTTAAAGGTTTATCGCAAGAATTGACTTTGAATCAACCAAAGCAAGTGTCAGTGTATCAAGCTTAGGTAAATTTTCTTAATTCTGTCATTAACAAGCAAGGAATATAACTGAATATAAAAGTAAACGAAATCAATGGCGCGGAATGGTAACATGCTCTCAATTCATAAAGCCATCAAGCATTTTAAAAACTGCCAACGACCAAAATCATGCATGTCAAAGGATCTGATAATGTAGTCTGATAATGAAGTCATTGTCCAGGATATGTGCTGTTACCATGCCAACGTCTGTCAGTTTAAAGCAACTCGAGGAAGCATAGGCATCTGATTACGAGATTTCACATCTAGTGCAAGGAATTACTTCGTTTAGACAACAACAAATTTTCTTATTCGTCCTTCACCATTGAATGGAGCAGAACCTGCCTTCCATGCCATCGTGTAGTTAAGCCAGCATAATCATCTAAATCCAAAAAAGGTCACAGTTCCCAACGACAGTTTTAACAACGCTCATCTCGTAATAGTCATGCCATTTTATCAAAATGTTTGATGTTGCCTCACTATAATAGACAGATTTTATCACTGGCCTGAGGCTATTCCTCTCACAAAAATTACAGCGGAAACAGTGGCTACAGCTTTTGGTCGCAATGGGTGGTTACTTTTTTTTTTTTTTTTTTTTTTTTTTTTTTTTTTTTTTTTTTTTTTTTTTTTTTTTTTTTTTTTTTGGTACGTTTGGGAGCACCTTAAAATACAACAGATACAACTAGTTAAACAAGTAACAACAGATCACCCTGTTAGAATATGCGTGTGGGCGTTGCAGTTTTGGGCGGTTTGTGGGCGTGACAAAAAATGTTTCTGTAAATCGAATCAAATTTACAAAACTAATAAAAATATGAATAAATATCAAAACCTTTTTCAAAAGTGTGGTCGTGACAGTTGAGGGCGGTTTATGGGCGTTAGACTGGGTGTTAGACTGGGCGTGGCAAAAAGTTTTTCTGCAAATCGATAGAAATGTACAAAACTAACAAAATAAGTAAAAAATATCCAAACCTTTTTCAAACGTTTGGGCGTGGCAGTTTTGGGCTAAACTTGCGATGCGTCTATGGTATGTCTCTCCAATGTTTTCGTCGGGACCGATACCGCCATTGGAGCCATCCTACTGTGGCCCGTGTGAAGTCGCAAATCGCAACAAACATCAAAAGGAAGGAAAAAGGAGTCCCTGTCGATAACATTAAGCCGTACTTTATGGTTCGAAATGATGCCCAAATATATGCTGGACCTGAGTTTATGTCTCAGCCATAAGTGATAAGACCAGTTTAACACGCTGTGACTTCTGTGGCGGCCCAGTGTTGGATATTCAAGCTGGACTACAATTACAATTATACAATAAAACAAGAGAGAACGCTATAGTCGAGTTCCCCGACTATCTGATACCCGTTACTCAGCTGGTGGAAGTGCGAAGGAGAGTCTTAAACACTGACAGTTTTTGGCAATTTGTGGGCGTTAGGGTGGCCGTGGCAAAAAGTTTTTTTGCAAATCGATAGAAATTTACAAGACTAATACAAAAATGAAAAAATATCAAAACATTTTTCAAAAGTGTGGGCGTGGCAGCTTTGTGTGGTTTGTGGGCGTTAGAGTGGGCGTGGCAAAAAGTTTTTTGGCAAATCGATAGAAATTTAAAAGACCAATATAAAAATGAAAAAATATCAAAACATTTTTCAAAAGTGTGGGCGTGGCAGTTTTGAGCGGTTTGTGGGCGTTAGAGTGGGCGTGGCAAAATGAATCGACAAACTTGCGCTGCTTCTATGTCTTGGGAGTCTGTATGCTTAATCTCAACTTTCTAGCTTTTGTAGCTCCTGAGATCTCGACGTTCATACGGACAGACAGACGGACGGACAGACGGACATGGCCAGATCGACTCGGCTATTGATCCTGATCAAGAATATATATACTTTATATGGTCGGAAACGCTTCCTTCTGCGTGTTACATACTTTTTAACGAATCTAGTATACCCTTTTACTCTACGAGTATCGGGTAAATATAGGTTACATACATCCGCGTGTAATACAGTTGCTTTACTACTTGTATGCCTCCATCTGCCTTGCACGCCCTTCAGCTAAGTAAAGGGTATCTAATAGTTGAGGATCTAGACTTGCTTTGATATTTAAGAGGTAAGTAACAACTAACTGGTAGAGCACGCGACTACAGGGTCCCTTCTTGCTCTGCTGACACTGCCCCGTCGTTAATCAAGACTTCATAGGTTGTTTAAAGATATGAGGTTGTGTTGACCCCAAGAAACTGTAAAAAAGGAAACATAAAAAAGAAAAGAAAGAGAAGCCGCACTCGAACAGATTGAAATTGAAAGGCACACACAGCTGAATATTACGACATTGAAATTTGGTTGGGTCAAAATTTAAATATTCTGCTGAACAAGCTGCAATAATAACAAAGTATTTAACGGCAACTGACTTTTCGCTTGAGCCCGATCGGCTCAATTCAGATTTCGATTCAGTCTCGACTTCAATATAGATTTGGTATTGACTTTAGGCTCGTTTTGCTTGAATTGACAGGGGTTCTAACCGATTGTGTATTCTTTGTCCCCTTAGGAATTTTTTGTATCTAAGCAGCTGTTATTTGCGGCGTCTCAGTCGATTGGTTCATCAGAAAAACTTGGTTAAAATTGATCTCAAATTGGTCTGGATTGCTTACCCATATTGTTGACACTTCACGATCCCCCATCAGAAAACTCCGATCACGGCGCTTGAAAGCGTTTATTCATTTTATGGCCGGTTTCGGGTCGACTTGGGTGGGGCTCTAAAAAACGCTCAATTTAGGGTTTCTTTTCGGTCTTATCGAATGGGTATAAATACGGAAAAAATACAGTTACCATCGTTCATGTTGTTACGTACAAATGCTCATCCCCTGAAAGAGTCTCTCTTTTCTGACATTTTGACCTAAGTCAATATTTATCAGCTTTCTGCTTACAGCCAAAACATTATTTGCATTATTTAGCGATTACATTTTCTGATAAGTGACCCAAAGCGAAATGAAGGTCATTAACCACAATTTATATAATATCAACAAATACTTTTAAATAAAGTGTAGGCAAACTTTTTTTGACAGTTGCGTTTTGTCAAGTAAAACTGCATTTAGGTTACTTGTTAAAACAAAAGTAAAACTAAAATCTAGCTATGTTCGTTAGTCCGCCTTCTGCCTGGACGTTTGTGCGTGTAAGCGTAAAGATTTCGCCTACCCGTCCTTTCTTCTGTCTATTGGCATGGGTTGGTATGCAGTACCAGTTTTAGGCCTATTTAGTGAAACTTTATTTCAAAACGTTGCTACGTACTCTAAGGACCTTCAACCGCCCAAAGCTGTCATGCGCAAACTTTTGAAAAATGAAACGTGAAAAATGTTGAAATATATATTCATTATTAGGATCACTAGAAGAGTCGGGCATGTCCGTCTGTAAAAGCCGGAAAATTAGGATAGAGCATGCAGATTCTAGTGACGTGTACGCACACACACTTTTAAAACATGTTCTGACCGTTTTTAAATTTTTTAAAGTATTCGCAAAGGCCGCTCTACCGCGCACAAGCAGTCCTATTTATTTTTCTTCTTATCATTTTAAATATAAAGTAAGATTTATGTTGAAAAAAAAAGAAATGCATATTAATGTGATCAGAATAGTTTCTTTAATGGAATATTATTCTACCTTAAAAATTAACTAATTCGTTTGACCTCGTTTATTTTTGACCTTCTACTCCAGTATTCGCAAGTGGTCTTTAGTATATAGACCACTGTATATGGACAATAGCTATAACCGTTACTTGAAGAGTAAAGGGATATACTAGATTTGTTGAAAGGAAAGGGCAAAAGCGTTTCCGACCGTATAGAGTATATATATTCTTGATCAGGATCAATAGCCAAGTCGCTAGACGCTAGAAAGTTGAGATTAAGCATGCGGACTCCAGAGACACAGATGCAGCGCAAGTTTGTTGCCACGCCTAATCTAACGCCCACAAACCGCCCAATCGCCCAAACGCTCACACTTTTGAAAAATTATTGATATTTTGATAGTGTTGTGAAATTTTATCGATGTGCAGAACAACTTGTTGTTCGAAGAATATTAACCATTATACAAAAATCTTATTAAATAGCTAATCTTACCATATATTTGGAGGTATAAGAACCGATGGTATAACGTGCCTTTTATTTGTTTTGAAACTGAAAATTATAAGAAAAAACCCCAAGAAAATAACATTTATGTATATACGCTTTACGCTGCGTGCTCGTCTCTAGAATCTTTTACCAGATGGACACGGCCAGGCCGACTCGGATAGTTATCCTGAGCAAAGTCTCCGTCTGTCCGAATGAACGCATCTATCTCGGGAACTATCAAAGCTGTTTCAGAACGTTTCAGAACGCCACGCCCACTCAAACGCCCAAAAACCGCTCAAAACTGAAAACATTCCAGTTTTATTCCAGAAATTGTGAAAATTTCTTGTTCGCACTTCCACGAGCTGTGTAACGGGTATCTGATATTTGGGTTACTCGACTATTGCATTCTCTTTAGTTTTTTTTTTCATTTTATTATTTTATTTCTTATTCTCACTTACAGTTTCAGACAAAAGTTTGCTAATCTGGATAGGAAACCTTTTTCATTTTGTATAATATGGTAAATTGTGGATCAAATAACCTTGTACACTTTTGCACTCTGTGAGCAAACGGGCCAATCGTTCATTTAGGCAATCTTCAAATCAGGCCAGAGGCATACATATGCATGTAGCTGAGGGTAAGGAAAGACAGCAGCGGAAGCAAGCTATTGCTTTGGTGAGAGGGTGGGGAATCAGATATAGGGCGGGGATCGCAGAGTTTTGCCAGAAAAATGATCGTGGCAACGTTTGTGCGGGCACGTTGTGCTGCCCCAAAACGGAATACATTAATTGACACTTGGCCGGAAATAGTTCATTAGGCATAAATTACGTACAGACAAAGCGTTTTCATTTTGCTCTGGTTCTCTGTTCGCCATTTGCCTCCCTGCCGACTCGGTTGTCGATTGCAGTTACTGGATTTCAGCGGCTTAAATGATCGGGGGGCAAAATAGACAACCTCGGACGGTCTTATCTGTGCTGCAACTCACACACACATACTAGTCGATCGCCTTCTTACTCTAATACTCTTTGTCCCTCCCTGTCGCTCTTTGGCAAGACCAACATGTGTGATCCAAATGTTCATTTGTAAATTCTATAAACGGGGAAATACGATAATGAACTGAACTTCGACTCTACAACTGCAGCAAACGAATACGGCGAAAGACGGAGTCCACAAAAACACACTGATACTAATACTGATAGAATACTAACCCTCCCTTCAACTGTTCGTTGCTTAAGATATGGCCGGGACCCCAGGAAAAAATTTAGAATCTTTAAGACGACTCGCCGCAATTGATGTAATCAGATAGACCACTAAGTATATTTAGCACTCCTTACATGTAACAAAAAATATTTGGGCTCTAATATTGTAAACCCAACATAAATTAAAATAATTTCTATTTTTTTGATAGTTAACACTCTAAATTTGGATTCCAGAGCGCAAGTTTGTTTCCTGACGGTGTCACGCGCACCTTACCGGCCACAAATCACCTAAAACTGCCACGCCCACAATTTTTTTTGGAAAAATGTAATAAAGTCTTTATAACCGTTACTCGTAGAGTAAAAGGGTATGCTAGATTCGTTGAAAAGTACGTAACATTCAAAATGAAGCGTTTCCGACCATATGATGTATATTCTTGATTACGATCAGTAGCCGAATCGATCTGAGATCTCAGGAAAGCAAGAAAGCTAGAACTTTGAGATTCATAGCGTAAGTTAGTCGATGTTGCCTCGCTCACTCTAACGCCCACAAGCCGCCAAAAATGTTCGGTGCTGGAATTTCTTCTTCACAATTCCTCTAGCTGAGAAACGGGTATCAGATAGTCCTGGAACCCGACTATAGCATTCTCTCTTGTTTTTGTTTTTTTTTTTTTGTCAATTTATTATTATACCCGTTACTCGTAGAGTAAAAGGGTATACTAGATTCTTTGAAAAGTATGTAACAGGCAGAAGGAAGTGTTTCCGACCATATAAAGTATATATATTTTTGATCAGGATCAATAGCCGAGTCGATCTGGACATGTCCGTCTGTCCGTCTGTCCGTCCGTATGAACGTCGAGATCTCAGGAACTACAAAAGCTAGAAAGTTGAGATTAAGCATACAGACTCCAGAGACATAGAAGCAGCGCAAGTTTGTCGATTCATGTTGCCACGCCCACTCTAACGCCCTCAAACCGCCCAAAGCTGCTACGCCCACACTTTTGAAAAATGTTTTGATATTTTTTCATTTTTGTATTAGTCTTGTAAATTTCTATCGATTTGTCAAAAAACTTTCTGCCACGCCCACTATAACGCCTACAAACCGCCAAAAATTGTGTTTAAGACTCTCCTTCTCCCTTCCACTAGCTGAGTAACGGGTATCAGATAGTCGGGGAACTCGACTATAGCGTTCTCTCTTGTTTTTATTTCCAGTTTCTATCGATTTGTTCGCACTCCCGGGTAACGATTATCTCATGGTCGAACAACTCTCTCATACTGCTTTGCAAAATTCTGACTGCAGGGCAAATACCCTCTGCTAGGATATTAAAAAAACGACAGAACGCTTAAGTCAAGTTCCTGAACGTGAAGATCTCCGAAACTGTTGATCCGCAAATTAAAATTTTGTTTCCTGCAAATGCGTATTGATTTACAGAAAGTTCGTTTTTATGCATGGTTATGTATATTAGAATAAAAGTCAATTCAACATTCCAGGATTGAACAATTTAGACGAATTAAGTGTACTGCATATTAATTATACCCGTTACTCGTAGAGTAAAAGGGTATACTAGATTCGTTGAAAAGTATGTAACACTGTCTGTCTGTCCGTCCGTATGAACGCTGTGATCTCAGGAACTACAAAAGCTAGAAAGTTGAGATTAAGCATACAGACTCCAGAGACATATACGCAGCGCAAGTTAGTCGATTCAGGTTGCCACGCCCACTCTAACGCCCACAAACCGCCCAAAACTGCCACGCCCACACTTTTGAAAAATGTTTGGAAATTTTTTCATTTTTGTATTAGTCTTGTAATTTTCTATTGATTTACCAAAAAACTTTTTGCCACGCCCACTCTAACGCCCTCAAACCGCCCAAAGCTGCTACGCCCACACTTTTGAAAAATGTTTTGATATTTTGTCATTTTTATATTGGTCTTGTAAATATCTATCGAATTGCCAAAAAACTTTCTGCCACGCCCACTATAACACCTACAAACCGCCAAAAACTGTGTTTAAGACTCTCCTTCTCCCTTCCACTAGCTGAGTAACGGGTATCAGAAAGTCGGGGAACTCGACTATAGCGTTCTCTCTTGTTATACTCGTTACTCGTAGAGTAAAAGGGTATACTAGGTTCGTTGAAAAGTATGTAACAGGCAGAAGGAAGCGTTTCAGACCATATAAAGTATATATATTCTTGATCAGGATCAGTAGCCGAGTCGATCTGGCCATGTCCGTCTGTCCGTCCGTCTGTCTGTCCGTATGAACGTCGAGATCTCAGGAACTACAAAAGCTAGAAAGTTGAGATTAAGTATACAGACTCCAGGGAAATAGACGCAGCGCAAGTTTGTCGATTCATGTTGGCACGCCCACTCTAACGCCCAACCACGCCACGAAGAACAGATCGCCACAAAACTGCCGACTAACGCCCACGCCACACTTTTGAAAAATGTTTTGATATTTTTTCATTTTTATATTGGTCTTTTAAATTTCTATCGATTTGCCAAAAAACTTTTTGCCACGCCCACTCTAACGCCCACAAACCGCACAAAGCTGCCACGCCCACACTTTTGAAAAATGTTTTGATATGTTTTCATTTTTGTATTAGTCTTGTAAAATTCTATCGATTTGCCAAAAAACTTTCTGCCACGCCCACTATAACGCCTACAAACCGCCAAAAACTCTGTTTAAGACTCTCCTTCTCCCTTCCACTAGCTGATACCCGTTAATCAGATAGTCGGGGAACTCGACTATAGCGTTCTCTCTTGTGTTTTTTTTGTATTTTACTCATAATGCATGTAAATATAAATATGCAAAGTAAATCAAGTTTGTCAGGGCCCTTAAATATAAAACATATTTATATGTATATACTCATATATATATATATAAACAACTATATACATTAATATCTGCTTTATAATTTTCTACTCGATTCCCTGCCATTATTAATTTTTCGCGTGTTTTCGCTACGTTTTTTTTGGAAAATTTCAAGATTTTCTATTATTTTATGTACCTGGACGAATGTTTTATCTCGACAAAGTGTATGTACATAAATGTGTTTGTGTGGGTACATATGTATATACTTCTGTACTCTTGTAATTAATATTTTACTCTAACCCTTGTCGCGTTTAAAATTTAAAATATAGTAAATAACTCCTTAAATTCTTTAAAATTTTTCCCGACATCCGAATTTATGAATTGCAGCTGATATGACCAAAGTGCAGTGTATATTGCCAAGAAACGCTATCCAAGTAGTTGGTACATATGTATGTACATGCATGTGTATATGGTAAATTCATATATGTACATATGTACATACATACGTACGTTCGCTCGACAATTCCTCTGCAAAAAACCAAAGGCGAACGCGTCAACGGATTTTTGTATTACACACATTTTCTGATGTTTCGTTCTGCGCGGTCCGCTAGTTGTGAGTGTGTGCGACGCCGCTTTTCGCTCGCTTTTACTTTCTGTGGCTTGTGATTGCGATTAAACGGGGTTTTCATCCGGAGAGTCGCGCTGTAGGCAGCGCCCGGAGAGCGCTTTAGACCTACATGCCTGAGTCTGAGACTGGGGTCTGGATCAGATAACGGGAACGGTGGCAGCAAGCCACGGCCGGAGAGAGGCAGAGAGCGCAAATGCGCGTGATTTCTTGGCTCTGAATGCGGGCTCGCTGCCAACTGCGCTGCTGGCTCGGCGTCGACGACGGCGGAGCGCAGCTCGCTCGCCGCGGTGGTTGTTATTTTCTGGTCTTGGTTTTTAGTCGCCGTTTAAACTTGGTCGTGAGAGGGTAGCAGCCCCGTCATCAGCCGCCCGCGATCGCGTCCAAACGAACGAGTACATTGAGAGCCCTGGCCAGCTCAAGTCTTCAAATCCTGCAGAACATTCTGATGGCGCCCGTGAGCGGCTGTTCGCCTACCGCCACCCACTCGCTGCAGGACATGAGTGCTGCTGCCGCGGCAATCGCCCTTGACATGAAGCCCAAATTGGAGCCCCACCCCTCGGCCGCCGCAACTGTCCTGCCCTCGCAGAAGATCAAGAAATGTGCGTACACAGATTTATTCCCCCACAAGCATGCAAACATACATATGTATATATGTACATTTTTATGCAAAATGCAGTCGAAAGTCGATACGTCGAACAAGCAGTAGAATATATTTTATCGCTTCATTGCCTATTCAAATAGTTCAGTTCACCGTATGTGCAATGTACATATATACGTACACACATACATATGTACACATGGATTAAGAAAGTTCGACTTATAGAAGTTTTGCTGTGCCTGTACCGGCAGCCATTCGGCTGACAAAAACTCAAGGACGTTCCTATTTAGAATAGAAAAAACACTCTTTTTTGGAAAACGTTGCCAGTTTTTCGATTTTAATTTGTATTAACTTATATCTATTTGCGTTCATTCCTGTGTCCTAACAGTGGTTCGGCGCAACGCCTCCGACAAGCTGAAGCTTATACAAATGGTTCACGACAACCCAATTCTGTGGGACTCCCGCCTCCCAAATTTCAAGGGCGCCGAAGAGGAAAAGAACCGCGCCTGGGAGCACATAGGACGCGAGTTCAACGCCCCCGGGCGACGCGTTGCACGGGCCTTTAAGTCTTTGAGGGAATCCTACCGCCGGGAACTCGCCCACGTCAAGTTAATGGGCAATGGCTTCAAGCCCAAGTGGAGTCTCTATGAGGCCATGGATTTCCTGCGCGATGTCATCAGAGAACGAAAGTAAGTAAAAGGCATAGTATTGAAGGGATTTGGTGCCCCTGAGTCGCTCTTGAGTTTAAAACCTACAAAAAGTTTTCATGCCACTACCGACTCCTGGGGCTGATCAGTGATATACGTATATCCCGAAATGTGCAGACCTTTCCATTCTCTTCTCAACGCAAAATTGCCACACAATCATATATCATAAATCATATCATTAATAATTATCTAAATCCAATCTGTTATCTGGCCTCCATCAATCCGAGGGAATATAAGAAGATATTGTAAGGAAATTTATTTCGAAAAAACTAAATAAATTAATCTTACTATGGGGAAAATAGCAACGCCTAACAAAGGCGAAACTTTAAATAAAATTCAAGAAAACAACATTTAAAATTAAAACTTGTTCATAAATACAAGTAAGGATTATATATCTCTTATTTCAATTACAAATTACAAGTTTTTTCTATGTGTTTTGGTGGTCAAACCGAAAACCAATCAAAAACGTGATACCGTTTTTTTATAGAGGCGATTTACGACTTCAAATCTTTAATATTATTTTGCTAAATAATATCGTCTTACACTATGACAATTATTTGAGTCAGAAGTACATTTGGCTACTTATATTACAATAAGTTTGATAAGCCTCTAACCATACATAAACCGAACAACGGTCAAAGTTCAGCTTGAGTCGTGGAATAACAACTTTCGGTTATTGATCGGTTATCTTCTTATAGGTTCTTTGCCGTGTATGAGGCTTGATTCATTCTGTCCTGTGTCTGGAAAAGGTTTTCCCGAATTCGCCCCCCTAGAATTATGTATGGTTGTTAGTAGTCAATGAAGCGAACCTTGTTTAGGGGGTCATTATAAATAAATTATTGTAGAATATTCCAAGAATCTTATCATTTCATGCGAGTAGCTACTTCAGCTTATATGAGCCCATGAGTCATGGCTTAGATCTAATGTTGGACAAAAAATGTAAATAAATTTATTCGGTAAATCACGGAGGATAAGAGAATTTTGTATAGATCAGTTGATAAAAATAATCTGGAAATCCCGAAATATATTAGGATTGATTAGGTCAGCACTCATAGAAGTCGATTATGCACGAACGATTAACAAAAGAGATCTAACTTGTCACATAAATACATGTGGTAACCAAAATATAAAGTTATTTGAAACTTACTTACTTACTACGAAACCCGTGTAAATATTCGTGAGCACTACCATTCGAGTCTTCAGACAAAACGCATCCCTTAGCCCAGTCGATTTGCATAAACGCTAAGCAATTCAAACAAATCTCAGCTCTGTGTCTGGTCTGAGGAAACATCTGCCCAGCGAAAAAGAATAGCCAAAACAAGGCAAAGGGGCATATGGACACTAAGGAGCGGCAATGTGGAAAAAACCAATCCGAACAAAGGAATGACCGGGCCAGAGACCCGCAAATGGTCTCTGTCGAGAGTCTGCCCCGTCCAATGTTCTGGCTCATATGGAGCCGTGCCCGAGCTGCGTGCGTGTGTGTGTGTGTGAGTGTGTGTTGTACTTTATGTACATATTTATATGAAATAAGGCCATTTCCTTTCAATTGACTGTACCCACATGGGCAACAAGCAGTCGACGGCCCCGACACATGCCCGCGCACACTCACCCATGGTGTGTGTATATATTTAAATTTTTATTATTGTGAGCTGATAACAGACAGCTCAACGGGCCCGGTCAGTCGGGCAGCGCTTGAGCCGGAGCTATAGCCCCAGCTATAGCCAGCCACAGCCATAGCCATAAGACAGATCTCGCCAAGCGGCGAATATTATACAACGCCGCAGCATCGTAGCTACTTGAACCAAAAACGAAATTGAGGGAAGCTGCAAACGCAAGCCCAAGACCATCGAATAGAGCTGGAAAAGGGAGGGGGACTATGGGAAGGCGCCGAGAGAGCGATAAATTAATGAGAGCACTACGAAAATGACAATCAGCACCGAAGAATATGGATTGCGAGTGGACCAAGTTGGGAAAGACTGGCAGCTCATGAGCGAGAAAGGGGCTGGTAAGGGAAAATGAGCGAGGTTCTGCCTACATACACATACACATGAGCACGGAACATTCGTACAGATCGCTGTATGGGTGAGCTGAGTAATTGAACGAATCGCTCGGTCTGTCTTCGGCCAGGGTTAAAAATATGCACACGACCATAAGCCAGCCGCATCGGTCCCGGCCAAGGGGATGCTCAGACCCAGAGTCGGGGTCTGGACGCCTCTTCCATGCGCCCTGGCCCACATGCAGTCAGCGTTCAGGCCTCTCTTGATGTGGGGCTCTCGTACCCACACACACGGGGCCACTTGGGTGTGAAAGTTCTGCTGGGCTCTGTCTGTGTCACGCTTATGATTTAATAAGCAAATGAGCTGCGAAATTGCTGAAATTGTTGGGTTCTCCGTCATCCCCACAATCCGAATCTCGCTCCACGCCCCGAAATCACTGTCCGCCGTATTTCGTATTGAAATGCTTAAGCCTATGCGTCACGGAAGAAAAGTGGGCGTTAGTCCGTACTTCCATTTTGATTCTTGGGATCTGGGCGTACCTTTGAATGGGAATAAACCATGTATAATAAAGATAATGAAACCTTTTTAGTCTGCACAAATCAAAAGTGTCATACGGATAATTAGTACATTTAGTTCAGGTGTAGTATATTCATGGAGTTGTTTCCAAGTGCAATTGGACGAGATCTTAGATTACAGACCCAAACCTCAAAAACCCATCTAAATACGCCACAGTCTTGGCAACGGCTTGGGACCCAAGCAAGAGCGGAAGCAAATATTGATAAGCCGAGAGACTCAAAACCCGAAAAGAAACCAAGTCAAAATAGAGTCGAAACCTTTAAAGCCGCAAGTAAATAAAGCCATTCCCGATGGCGAAACATGTGAAAATATTTTTCGGCGTGATTGGTCCTGCGAGTTTTTTGGGCTTGGCTGGCGAACGAGTATCACTTTTCAAATTTTCCAATTGTCAACTACCTGCAGCAGATTGCGGTGATAAGCATGTCTGCGAGGTCGCCCATGCCCTTGCCAGTGGTGGCCTACTGGGCCAGGCTGTGGCATTCGGCAAATAACTGAAGACATGGAGGAGGCCTAAAATAGCCACGTTTTGATGTTCTTTGAGCACCCGGTCTAGGCAGCTGCATTGCCTGGGAAAATGCTCTTGAAACTTGAGACAGGAAGCGATACTACACTGAAATGAAATACATTTACATGAAAATACATTTTGTGCGTTTTCGAACTCAAAGAATACATGATAATGCATTCTTTATCACAATCATTTTCTAAGATCCTTAAGAGGATATTTTAATAATAATGTATTTTATTTGATGTGTTTAAAATTGTATTATATATTTAATCTATGGTAAACAGCATCCTACAACGATTCTGATCTGATTATATTTAATTTAAAGTTTGCTTGAATTCGATAAATCGAACACGAATGCAAGTATAAACCAGCCAAAGTATATGTAATTAGGTTATGAACCCTTTGATTTATAAGTATTGATGCTTGATGAGTTGGAGTTTATATTGAATGAAATATATACATAACAAACGTTTGACGGAAATATGTGAACTAATTTAGTCTTCAAACATATGTTCTTTTTATTATAGGGGCGCAACTCATGCAACCGATCTTAGCCTGACAGCCTATGGCCATATTAGCAATAACAACAATAACAGTAACAACTTGGTTGCAGGCGGAAAGGCAATGACCGTGAAGCTGTCCAATTCGTTCAACGAGTCCGCCGCAGTGTTAAATCTCTCCAAGTGCTCCTCGCTTAATGTAAGCGGCGATCACTACTACTGCGATTACTATGTGAAGCCGGAGCTGGATCTCTCGGTGGGCGGCGGGGGCGGAAGTAGCACCAGTGGCAGTAGCTCCGGCGGCGGACAACTTCCTCTGCCCGCTCACCAACACCAGGCTCACAACGACAGTCGGGTGAGCTCAACACGAAACGAGCATCGGGCAATGCAGCACAGCTATGAAGACATTGACGACAGCTCGATACGCAGCGGGGACGAAGATACCGGCCTCGTATCCGACGTAGTGGAGGAGTTGGATGCCATCGATGCCGACTTCCCTTATCCTCTGATCCTGGATTCCAACTCACGCGGTAGCCCGAATGCTGGTGTGGACGAGGTGGTTTTGTCCCGCAATCTCCGTCGTAACGTCGATCAAGATAGTTTGGAGGAAGGCAACGGGAACGGCAATGCGGTTATCGATGGTGACGATTACGAAGAACAAATGCTGCAGCAGCACCGCCATCTCCGGCAGCAGCAGGGCGTCGCAAGCGGAGTTCTGGATCTGCCGCCCCCACAAACTGTACGTGAGGTCTTGAACTCCAAATTTTGCGGCTTTATTTCCGCCAAGTTAAACAGCATGGACGACTCAGACGCGGACAATTTAATGAATCGCATTCTTCTGTTACTGGTTCAAGTGCAGCAGTGCGAAGGGTCCTCAAAATAGATGGTCTAAAAGAAGAGTGCCAAGTGTACGGGTGTGTTTAAAGTAGCCAAAAAAAAAGTTAATTATGGAATGAGGTTGCTGGTCAGGGCACTTACAACTGATTTTTTCTTGCCATTCTATATCACCTCCCCTTACCAAATACGATTTTACTTGCCAATACCAAATCTGTGCCATACCAAAAGGATCAATTAAATATGAATGATTTACTAAAACATTCTTTAATTTTCGCTTCTATTTTCAAAAAAAAAACCAAACTCAACGAAAAGACAACACAAAGACGTAAACCAAGAAATAGTCAAATAAGACGAATAAATTAATTAAGCTTTAAATGTTAATTTCGTTTTAAGTCGATCAACTGAAGATCATACTCAAGCCAACGTCTCATCACATGAAACAATAGTTTATATAACCTATTATTTTACCAAGATTATTGCAAATCTTATAATATAACTTCTTGTTAAGTTGAAAAAACTTAATAAGAAAAGTTTAAAAATAAAAAAGCGAGCATATTACTCATAGTTTTATATACAGCGATATGAATATTAATAATTTCTGAACACTAAATAAGAAAACTTTTTACAATTTGTCGATGCTGACGTTTTTGAATAAAACACTATATATGACAGTAATTATGTTTTGGTATTGATAGACGTCGCCCATATTTTGGACATTCAGCCGTATATAAAAATAGGACCGAAAATATTTATTGTAAAAAACTAGTGTATACATAATTAGGAAACTTTGTTATCAAAACCAGCGCAGGCATGGCACCATAGTCAGTTGAAATTGATCAAACATATACACCTTATACGATCGCAAATGATCCTTTACTATGTTGCAAACATCTGACCAAAATCAATATACCCTCTGGATAGACAAATCATTAATAATGCGAAAATGTCAATTTTTTTGATAAATGTTGAATGTGATGCTTGTCCTTGAAGTACATGACTGTTTTAAAAATATCTTGAAAGTAATAACAAATTAAAAGCCTACTACAACAGCCCAACAGCCAAGGGAAACACACACATTTTACCTAAAACACATTCATATAGCATCGATCAAATTCTGTTCAAGTGAGACTGTAGGGATACCATTCATTAATACAAAAGGCGTATAGGCAAAGAACAAAAGGACAAAAGACTATTACAGCGTTTAAGCCAGGGTATGCGATCCTCGCGCTTTGAAAAGACCAGGGTAAGCAGATGTAGGTAAGCGAGGTCAAAAGAACTGCGAATCTAGGCTGGGTGTCGCAGAATATGATAGAAAACTTCATTTAGATAAATATATAGCCACATCGAAACTACGGTAAGCAACCCTTATCAAGAGATTCAGCCAGGCCAAAGCAGCTAGCTACCTCAAACCCTACAGAAATAGCGTTGCGCATGCGGGGAAATTGCCAAAACATGGTTGGCCTTGTCACATCCCAAAACTGGTTTTCCAATGTTGAATGGATTTATTGTAGTGCCCCTAAGGGATGCTGCCTACGTTTTGACCTCTGTTGCTTAGCGAATCGGGTTCAATGACCTGGGCGGCCGCCTGAAACTTAAATAAGGAGCCAATATTTTCGTAAGACCGAATTTGATATCTTGGTGCAATTAGTTTGTAACTTCAAACTCTAATTGGTTTAAATGAGCTAACTTCAAAGCTATCTTGGGCGGAATAGGCTGAATCTACCGAGTAAGGATAGTTTATAATAATTTCTTTTCTTATATTTAGAATTCATTTTCCGACTGATACTATGACAGCTTTATTTAAATTAAAATATAATTAAAGTCAATATTATATATTTGCCTGCATTATTAAAAATAACACAGGTTTATTTCTTAAGATTTATTTTTGTTGATAATATTTTGGCAGCGATGTGTTATAGTTTTTTTTTCCGGCCTTTTCCATTTTTACCTGAACTACCTGAAAAAGATTTTGGAAAAGTTGTTTGCAGAAAGCCTTAAAACTTTAAAACTGAAAGACTATTTGGGGACGGACAGACGGCCATGGCTATTTCGACTCGCTTGTTGATACAGATCAAGAATATACGTGAACATACATATGTACATACATATGTACATATATACTTGTCTCCTTCGAAGCAATCTCGTAGAGTAAAAGGGTATACTAAACTCTATGAAAAGTATGTAACAGGCAGAAGAAAGTTGCACGTTTGTTTCCAAATGTAGCCACACCCACACTAACGCCCACAAACCGCCCAAAAATTTGTTGATGTATTTTAATTTTTTCATTTGTCTCGTGAATTTCACTCGAATTGCCAAAAAACGCCCATAAACCTCCCAAAAACTGCCACGCCCACACTTTTGAAAAATATGTTGATGCTTTTTCAGTTTTTTTATAATTCTGTAAATTTTTACCATTTTGCCAAACAACTTTTTGCCATGCCCATCCTAACGCCCACAAATCACCCAATACTAACACGCCCACACTTTTGGAAAATTTTAAATTGTTTTTCATTTTATTTTTTAATGGCAAAATTTCTTGTTGGCACTTCCACTAGCTGAGTAACGGTTATTGGATAGTAGAGGAACTCGACCATAGCGACCATTTTCTGTAAAAATCTAAATGGTAAAATAAATAAAAGTACTAAAAACATTTTTATTTTGTAAAAAAAAATAAATTTACCCTTTCATCTTTTTAAAATTTTGTCTTCGTCTTCTTTTCCCGTTTTATTTGCCATCCCTCAGTTACTTTTTGCTTTTTACCATAATACTAAATCTAATATTATTCGACAGCAGCTCTAAATAATTCTTTTTTGTAAGAACTTTTGGAACTATCATTAAAGATAAGTGCAGAACTATAAAAGATCCGTAATAGGGGTCTAGCGGTCTTTTTTCGAGTTTCTAAGAAATTATTTTGTTTATCACATTCTTAAAATAATTTCATCGCTTGCAATATGCTTCAATCTTCCTTTTTCTACTTTTCCAGAATATCTACGAATAAGTTGTTGTCTTGGGATGCAAAAAATGTGTATCTTGCTTTCCGTACTCAATATCACAACACGTGCCTTCCATGTTTGCCATGTTTTCTTTCTACCTTAGCATGGCCAACATTTTTTTTTAGCTTTTTCCACCGCCCTGGCTGACGCTGACAACTTTGTTGCAGGGAGCTTTATTGGAAGCATCTGTAGAAATGCTCAAAGATCTGGTTATGATAGGGTAATGATTAGCATGTAAGCAGATACCAGTGGTTTCGACCAAGTCTCCGAGACTTCCTCGCAGTTGGCAGAGAATCTTGTCTTGCTTTACGTGATGTTTGGCTTGCATGGAGAATTTTTCGTCCCGTATGGGACCAGTCGCATCTAGTCCTTTTGCTGTTAATCGCTCCAGATCTTTTAACAGATTGTCTCTCTCGTAACCTGAAGCCAATGATATTTGCCTCAGTCTGAATTGCACTTTGGCATAATGGGAAGAGATTTTAAAAAGCGCCTCTTGCAACTGCTCCACTTCACCCTCGAGCTGACACTCATATGGGGTCATAGTCCTGCTGACTATGCGCCCTTCCGAGTCAAGTTCGGCGTAAAGTCGTTCCTCGTCAATTAATTCCGGTGAACAGGATATTGTCTGTTCGGTTACAGCGACATTTTGGTCTACATTATTATTACTACCCATAATCTGTGCAGAGAAAAATGACGCTTGTTTTTTTTTCAAGAAAGCTTAGAAAATAAATAAGCAATTTTATTTTGACAGTAAAATTCAGAGTAGAATACTTAGTAAACGTAGTCCGTATATCAGTTGTATGAACAGTTATTTAATATGGCTTCGGTGGAGTGTAGCAATTGCTAGTGACGCTAACGCTATGGACTACAGTATGCGTTTCATATTTATTTATTATATATTTATACCCGTTACCCAGAGTAAAAGGCTATACTAAATTCGTTGAAAAGTATGTAACACGCAGAAGGAAGAGGTTCCGATCGTATAATGTTTATATGTACATATATTCTTGATCGGGATCAATAGCCAAGTCGATTTAGCTATGTCCGTCCTATAAAAGCTGGAAAGTTGAGATTAAGCATGCATACTCTGCAAATCGATAGAAATTTACAACACTAACAAATAAATGAAAAATATCAAAACATTTTTCAAAAGTAAGGGCGTGACAAAAAGATTTTTGGCAAATTGAGAAAAAAAATGTACAAGACTAACAAAAATGTGAAAAAATATCAAACCATTGTTCAAAAGTTATGGGCAATTCGTGGGCGTTAGGGTGGGCTTGGGAAAAAGTTTTCTTGCAAGTCGATAGAAATTTACAAGACTAATATAGTTTTTTGACACCCCTTAAATTTAAACAAGCTGCCCAGGCTGCATGAATATTAATTCTAAATTTAATCCTTCATGTTTCAAAATTCAAGATTTTATGCCATCAAAATCTTAATTAAACATAAAACTTGTAACTCAAACACCAGTCATTTAATAACCTATAAATAAGCCAAAAAATAATTAGTATCAAACTAGATATAATTACAAACAACAGAGACAGCTCAGATTAGACTTTAATAGAAATTGAATTGAAATTCATAACAACCGGTCTTTTAATAACAATTTCGGAAATCAGAATTATCCTAAAAACTATCAAAACCATCAGGGACAAGGTACTCAGAGTACTAGTATTTCCCAAAAGCGTTCCCGAGTCCAAGACTTAGATCAGCAACGTAAACCCGAGCCAATGGACGTATTCGAAAATTTTCAGACAATAGCCTTAGGAGAAACACCACTGCATTCAAAATGAATGCCTTATTGATACAGGTTCAAGTATTAACCTAATAATTGACAACTTTTTAAATTATCCAATCAAAAACAAAAGAGAACGCTATAGTCGAGTTCCCCGACTACCTGATACCCGTTACTCAGCTAGTGGAAGGGAGGAGAGTCTTAAACACAGTTTTTGGCGGTTTGTAGGCGTTATAGTGGGCGTGGCAGAAAGTTTTTTGGCAAATCGATAGAAATTTACAAGACCAATACGAAAATGAAAAAATATCAAAACATTTTTCAAAAGTGTGGGCGTAGCAGCTTTGGGCGGTTTGTGGGCGTTAGAGTGGGCGTGGCAAAATGTTTTTTGGTAAATCGATAGAAAATTACAAGACTAATACAAACATATCAAAACATTTTTCAAAAGTGTGGGCGTGGCAGTTTTGGGCGGTTTGTGGGCGTTAGAGTGGGCGCGGCAACATGAATTGACAAACTTGCGCTGCTTCTATGTCTCTGGAGTCTGTATGCTTAATCTGAACTTTCTAGCTTTTGTTGTTCCTGAGATCTCGACGTTTATACGGACAGACAGACGCACATGGGCAGATCGACTCGGCTATTCATCCTGATCCAAAATATATTCAATATTCTATCTTTCGATAGAAATTTACAGGACTTATATGTGTAGGCGTGGCAGTATTGCGCGATTTGTGGGCTTTAGAGTGAGGTATAATAATTCCAGGACTTAAAATAAATAATAAGTATATAAAAAGAATACAATCAATTTCCTTTAAAATAAACTCGCAAAAACCTTGTATGGAAAATAACTTTTTAAATAAACTAATTAATGCATATTTTTTTTTTGCGATTTTTACACATTCAAAAACTTTTCTGCTGGACCATAAAATGTATATTTTTGCGCATGGTGTGCGCTCCGTCACTAGGTAGACTGTCAGTTGACACGAATTTTTAGCAAGAATATCAATATGGTCCAAATTATTGTTCCTTCTTAACAATTCTATAAATATACAAATAAGCTCATAAGGCCTTTTTAATGGCTGTTGAAGAACGAGACTCACGCATAAGAGCCGGTCTCTTACTTCACTTAAATTTCATATAGTACTCAGGTTCATCCGCTTACAAATAACAAATTGCTTCCCTAGTTGTACGCTTTACCACTCCCATAAGGGCTTGCAGCGGCATCCTCGTGTTCCCTATAGGAGTACTAGTAGATAATAGTATTCGGACCTGCAAATCAATTGTTCCCTACATACAAAATCTTTTGGAAACATGAATTTTGTGGGTATGTTCTACTATGCCGCCCTGTAGGCTACTCCGGGTAGGCACCAGGTATTGATTTGATTACAACGGATAACCCGTTACTCGTAGAATGAAATGGTGTACTAGATTCGTTGAAAAGTATGTAACAGCTTTCTGACAATATAAATTATATAAATTCTTGATCAGGATCCATAGCCCGGTCGATCTGGTCGTATGAACGTTGAGATCTCAGGAACTATAAAAGCTAGAAAGTTGAGATTAAGCATACAGACACTCCCACTCTAACGCCCACAAGCAGCACAAAGCTGCCACGCACACAATTTTGAAAAATGTTTTGATATTTTTTATCATTTTTGTATTAGTCTTGTAAATTTCTATCGATTTGCAAAAATACTTTTTGCCACGCCCACTCTCACGCCCACAAACCGCCAAAAACTGTCAGTGCTGAAGACTCTCCTTCGCACTTTCACTAGCTGAGTAACGGGTATCAGATAGTCGGGGAACTCGACTATAGCGTTCTCTCTTGTTTTAAAAATCAAAACAGTAACATAGCATTTATAAAAACACATTAATATTGATATTAGTGTTTCTGCCTTTTAAAAATTATGTTCAATAGCAGTAAGATTTGTCCCGTCTAGCTTTGAACCAGCAACGTGTTGGACAGTCAGATAATAGCATTAGTTAAGCAGTTTTTTGTGTCCTGTGAATATTTATCGAATGCTGGGGTCCTGAGCCGGCACATTCCGTCTTTCGGGAGTTGCTCTGGACTCCAGCTTCACCTAGCTCTTGCACTCCGTCTGCAAAAACATCGGCCATAAATCGCGGCCTGCAACCGGAATAACGTCAGTTGTCAGCAGTTTGTGGCTTCTAAATGTAGAGCACATCTAGGAGCGGTGGCCAAATTACTCTTAGTTAAAAGATTTATAGCAACTTCGTAACTGAAATTTGGCTCGCTCAGTTTATAGCGGTCTATTTAAGAGAGCTGTGTTTGCGGAAACCCTCGCGAATTGACGCAGTTTTTACGTGTCCTCGGCTTTCCAACGTTTCCAATGACACATGTCGGCTCGCGGGTACACAGGAGCAGAAAGAGAGCAGAGCAACCCTCAATGCTCTCCAGAAAACGCACTTTGCGGTGCATTCCCCTTTTTGCAGAAATCTTCGCACGTTTTTGGGACAATTTTGAATGGTTTATGCAATCCAAATAGATGGAAAGGTAAATCCCAGAAACACGTAGTCTGCCGAATCCTGCAGATGCGTGTATCCGGCTGATTTCCTCTAGTTTCTCCGGCTTTGTCAGTCTACTTCGGTCCCTCGGCTTCCGTTGGAAGACTACGGCGCTGACTTTTGCCCGACTGCGAATGAGTTCGCTTCCCGACGGTCGCTGTAAAAGAGCCGTGCAGTTTTCGTCCTCCACGCTGCGTTCAGTTGCAAACGGACTTTTCAGACGCTGAGTTCAAAGTTCGCTCGTGGTAAAGGCGGAAGCTGCAGTCCAGAAATCGTGGGAAACGTAAATATACGGACCACAGTCCTTTGCACGCGGTAAGTCCCGGGACCGAGTGCGAAACGGCCATGTAGCCGACTCTGTTCTGTGTGCCCGCATCCGGTTTTCGTTTCGGTTTCGCTCGGTGCTTGTCAACAGCTATTTATGCAGCGTGTTTCGCGTCCACATCCTAAATAAATGGAAATGTACCCATTTTAAGCGAATGCAGTGGGGCTTTAAAGCTCGTTTCACATTGGGAGTATTACATGAATATTTAAGGGAAAGGGTAAGAAAGGATATTTTTCCAACATTTTTTGGTTGACCAGAGCAAAAACATTACTTGGCAAGCCGGCGTAAGATTTCTTTTTTAAATCGCAAAGTTTTGGCACGTGCCTGAATATTGGGCGGATGCTCATCAGGTGCTGTTGGATAATAATAGTTCTGATTGATGGTAATGGGCTTATGATCGTAGGAGTGGTGTGAATCATTAAGCCTTGACTTCTTTCGAAGTGAAATCTAGTAAAATCCAATTTGGAAAATTTGAAATATACAAGTGTTGTATTCATCAAACACCTATACGGAAAAACATTGTGCTTAAAGTAAATTACTCAGTACCAAAACGAAGTGCGGTTAATCGTCTCAAAGCAGCTGCATACTTGAAAACCCAGAAAAAGACGATTTAGTCAAGATAAGTAAGTGCAAATACCAAAAATTATTGTGCTTGCTTAGGTTGAATATTTTTATATATTGAGTGACGTGAAAAGATCCAGAGAGTAATCCAAATCATTCTAAAGTTCATTTTAAAGGCTCATACCAAAAGTGAAATAGTACAAAAGCCATCAGAAAAGTTTAGCAACTCATTCGGCAGTCAGTCGGGAGCCATTCAGTCAATCAGCAAGCAAACAGTAAAAATTCTTGCAAAATTACAATAAAGAATGCACAAAGTGCGAAAAGTACAACAAGAATTTTAATTAAACACAAATGAGAGACGGGCTCTGATGGAAAAATCGGCAACATAAGGAGTAAAAGGAAGATTGGAGCGGGATTTTTTAATTGCCAAGGCTTCCGGTATCAATGTTTTTGTAAGTCATCGATTGGCATTTGGGGCCGGGGAAGGGCACTGAACAGTCTAGCTTTGCATTTGGGGGTGTGGCGGGTGCTCCTCTTCAGGTGAAGTGCAAATTGAGGCGCCGTTTGAGTGCCACCAAAGAATAGCTTCTTGCTGAAGCGGAAGAGCGACCGACAGTAAGAAAAAGCGATGCAAAAGATTCCATCGACCAGCACAATACGAAGCATCAAGGAGAAACAGAGACGGAGGCAACAAACTGCAGATGCTTTGTCTGTCCTACAGAAGAAAATGGAAGAATGCAGAAGCGAGCGAGAGTTAAACCAAGAATCGGAAAAGGTGGCTTTAGATTAAAAGCAAAGCTTAAAAATGTTAAAATTAATTTTAAAAACCGTCTCGGGAACTATAAAGGCAAGTTTGTTGGCCTAAATTACCACGCTCACAAACCGCCCAAAACTATTACGCCCACAATTTTAAAAAATGTTATGAAATGCTTTCTTTTTTTAATTGTTGTAAATTTTTTATCGATTTCCAGAAAAACTTTTTGCCGCGCCCACTCTAACGCCCACAACTTTTGATATTTTTTCATTTTTTTATTAGTATTTTAAATTTCTATCGATATGCAAACAATTTTTTTTTTACGCCCACAGTAACAGCCACAAACCGTCCAAAACTGCCACGCCCGCACTTATTAAAATGGATTTGATATTATTTTCTCATTTTGGTTAGTTGGTTGGTTACTCTTGTAAGTTTTTCTGGATTTGCCAAAAATCTCTTGGCCACGCCCAAAAACCTCTAAAAACTGTCAGTGTTCTTCTTCGCACTTCCTCTAGCCGAGTAAAGGGTATCAGATAGTCGGGGAACTCGACTATAGCGTTCTCTTTATACTAGACATGCAGTGAGGTCTACGCTGCGCAAGTTTGTTTTAGAACGCTGTCACGCCCACACTGTTGAAATGTTTGTATCTTGTTTAAATTTATTTTTTTCCTCCAATTTCTATCGATATGCCAGGGAAATTTTCGTTGGCACTTCCACTAGCTGAGTATCAGATATCTGATAATCCAGAAACTTGACTATAGCGTTCTATATTTTTTTATTTAATCAAGTTTTTGCATGTTAATAGTAGTTATTAATGTTTTAAAGTAGGCATTGTAAGCAACAAAAGTGCACCTTTTGGCCCATTTCGTGCTGTATTACTGCGGCAGACAATTTTACAAAACGTCCAATAATTGGAGCACCTGCCGATAAAGGGGCAGGGGAGATTCCAGCACGCAACTACCAATAATTGTTACGAATCGAATAGCTAACCCCTCTCCGCGTCTTGGTAATTTTTTTTTTTTCGGATTGAAACTTTATACATTTTTGTTCATGCAAATCGGTTCATGGCGCTTAGCACGCACTGTGGATAACACAAAGTTTGTTGTAAAGAGTAACTCATAGATTCTCTGCGATTGCCCTAATTCAGATAGCATAGCTAGTGAGTTGACCAGATATTTGATAACAATTTGAGATAAAGCCTGCAGATTATATTATTATAATTGCCATTATTGTGAAAAAATGTGTATTCTAAAAATTATCAACAATTACAAATTGTACAAATTACAAATGGATTTCATGAGTCAAATGGGGCTTAGAAATTAAGACGTATTTACTATAATATATATTTTGGATTAAAAATTTAATTTAAAGTATGTAAAAGGTACTCTGAATCGTTTCTGACCCTATAAAGTATACATTTTTTAGATCAGCATTACTAGCCGAGTCGATCTGGTCATGTCTGTCCGTTTTAATTTTTTTTCGTTTTGTTATTATTCTGGCCAATTTTTAATCGGTATACCGAAAACATTTTGGCCACGTTCACAAACCTGTAATGACAGGTATTTGTATTTTTATACCCGTTACTCGTAGAGTAAAAGGGTATACTAGATTCGTTGAAAAGTATGTAACAGGCAGAAGGAAGCGTTTCCGACCATATAAAGTATATATATTCTTTATCAGGACCAATAGCCGAGTCGATATGACCATGTCCGTCTGTCCGTCCGTCTGTCCGTCCGTATGAACGTCGAGATCTCAGGAACTACAAAAGCTAGAAAGTTGAGATTAAGCATACAGACTCCAGAGACATAGAAGCAGCGTAAGTTTGTCGATTCATGTTGCCACGCCCACTCTAACGCCCTCAAACCGCCCAAAGCTGCTACGCCCACACTTTTGAAAAATGTTTTGATATTTTTTCATTTTTGTATTAGTCTTGTAAATTTCTATCGATTTGTCAAAAAAACTTTTTGCCACGCCCACTCTAACGCCCACAAACCGCCCAAAGCTGCCACGCTCACACTTGTAAAAAAAAGTTTTGATATTTTTTCATTTTTATATTGGTCTTGGTCTTATATATTGGTCTTATATTGGTCTTGGCTGCTCCTATGTCTTGGGAGTCTGTATGCCTAATCTCAACTTTCTAGCTTTTGTAGTTCCTGAGATCTCGACGTTCATACGGACAGACAGACGGACAGACGGACGGACGGACAGACGGACATGGCCAGATCGACTCGGCTATTGATCCTTCTGCCTGTTACATACTTTTCAACGAATCTAGTATACCCTTTTACTCTACGAGTTACGGGTATAAAAATGTTTTAAAATATTTTCATTTTTGTTAGTCTTGTAAATTTTTATCGATTTGCCAAAAAACTTTTTGCCACGCCCACAAACAGCCAAAAACGGTCAATGTTGAAATTTTCCTTTCACACTTTCACGGGGAACTCGAGAATAGCATTTTTTCTTGATCACTTTTGAGTTCTTGCCAAATAATTAAAATAATTATGCTAAAATGCACTACAAATTAATTTGGCCCAGAAGTTTTCATGTGGACAAACGCAGAAGTACTCTAAGAAAAACTTGTAATCCTTCTACTGAATCTTGAACATCGAGTACTGGCAAAGAATTTGGAACAATGTTGATCAATATGAATCCGTTATTTCTCTGTAAATTCAAGTATACGTAGAGACGAAGCGCACCTTATAAGGTGCTGATACGGTTCTGATACGCTTTTGTCAGTGCCAAGACTTTACAAAATCAAACGAGGTGACAATGTGAAGAAAACATTTAGAAGATAAATGTCACGGTTTGATAGAACGGTTGTACGGTTATTGCTAACCAAAGTTCTCTTTCAAATGATTTCGTTCATTTTTTTTACTTTTTCAAAACATACTCTCGTTTTTACCCGTTATTATGACCGGGTGGAGGTGGAAAGTTTTTTTTTGTTAAAAGAACTAGATTAACTGTATTTGAAAATACAGAAAACTAATGCATATTAAATGATTGACAAACCGAGTCGATGCTTTGAGTTTTTCGAGACTTTAATTCGTTATGTAGCCCTAAAACGAATTTTAATTTAATTCCTTGACGTAAATTCATTTAGTTAAGGCGTGTAAGAAATCATTAAAGAATCTCTTCTAGAGGACTTACATAATTAATTTATTAGGCGGACACATTATTATAATACCCATTAACATTAATAATTAGCGATATTTATACATATTTACAGGAACCGGAATGTTTCATTGTTGTATTACATTCACAATTATCAATTAATGGTGTTGACACAAAAGGGAGAAATATAAAATTCGATTGATGGGCAGACAGTGTAATTGTATTCGATATCCTTCCCTTCGCGCTGCTTAGTCACCTAGTAAACATTACAAATCCTGCATGAACAGCGAATAGCGCTTTCTATGCTACCAACGCGCCACCACCGCCCGAATAAGCCGCAAATAGCGAAAATATTTCAGTTTTTTCGCGAAGCCGAAAGCGAAAAGAAAGATACCGTCATTTCTTTAAATAAAGGTACTGTGAACATTCGAATTGCTCCTTACTGCTTTGCAACTTTTAGACTAAAATTATGAAGTGAATGGATTCTTCGAAAAGGGTATGCGAAGTTTGTCTAGCCGGAGATAGCACTAATTCCTTCTATTCCCAGTCTGCGCTGGCTCGTTCTTCGGAAAAGGGAGTTGGTGGGCGGACACAGTGTGAATGCGCGACGGGATGACATGCTGAAGTTGTACGCAAAGACAATGAATAAGCACACGATACAGACGTTTTTCTCAGGTGCTGGGGAAGGGTGCATCCCTATGCATACAAGGAAAACCACAGATAAAGTTTCATAGTTTTTCTCGGACTTCATGAAAACGTATCTAAGGCAAGGCGTATGGAAATTGCAACTGCACTTAAATATGCATATGTCGGTGTGCCCATGTGTATTGGTCCGGATGCAGTGTTGGTGAAAATAAAAACATTTCCTAGGGCTTTTGATGAACATTTAAACGACAATAGCCATTGCAAAACGTCTCTGTGCACCGCATTCTCCGCCGACTCCTTTCCACCGGTTTACCAGTGTAGTATTTATACCCATTACTCGTAGAGTAAAAGGGTATACTAGATTCGTTGAAAAGTATGTAACAGGCAGAAGGAAGCGTTTCCGACCATATAAAGTATATATATTCTTGATCAGGATCAATAGCCGAGTCGATATGATCATGTCCGTCTGTCCGTCTGTCTGTCCGTCCGTATGAACGCTGAGATCTCAGAAACTACAATAGCTAGAAAGTTGAGATAAAGCATACAGACTCCAGTGACACAGACGCAGCGCAAGTTTGTCGATTCATGTTGCCACGCCCACTCTAACGCCCACAAGCCACGCCCACACTTTTGAAAAATGTTTTAATATTTATTCATTTTTGTATTGGCCTTCTAAATTTCTATCGATTTGCCAAAAAACTTTTTGCCACGCCCACTCTAACGCCCACAGACCGCCCAAAGCTGCCACGCCCACACTTTTAAAAAATGTTTTGATATTTTTTCATTTTTGTATTAGTCTTGTAAATTTCTATCGATTTGCAAAAAAAACACTTTTTTCCACGCCCACTCTAACGCCTACAAACCGCCAAAAACTGTCAGTGTTTAAGACTCTCCTTTGCACTTCCACTAGCTGAGTAACGGGTATCAGATAGTCGGGGAACTCGACTATAGCGTTCTCTCGTTTTTTATTCAAGAGTTTGGTGCTTTCCGGTCTTCATATACGATGCGCTTTTTCCCTACGTACCTTAAAATGATTATTCTATCTGTCTGTCTTTTATTTTTTTGCTTTTTACGGGCTTA
Source organism: Drosophila santomea (assembly GCF_016746245.2). Taxonomy (NCBI): domain Eukaryota; kingdom Metazoa; phylum Arthropoda; class Insecta; order Diptera; family Drosophilidae; genus Drosophila; species Drosophila santomea. Next base: position 23,203,075 of record NC_053018.2, read on the forward strand.
CGCTGGGAGACAGCCATTGCTATTCTTTTTCACATATATTTGAGTCTTGGTTTGCTACGCTGTGCATACTTTAAAGTGGCTCAATCGATTTTCTGTTTCACGCAATAAATTACCAGTGCGGCCCTGCGCTGTTGATGCTTCACTGCTATTTCACGGTATTAATTTCGTGGGCGTTTGCTGTTCAATTAACTCTTGACCAAAAAAGCAGAAACAACAGTCGGGTAACAATGACATCGGCAGCAACCAAACTCAAGTAAAAACTTGGTAACAGCTTAAACTTTTGGCATGTCAGACATCGCTTTGAGTGGTAAAAGGTAGCGGTTGCGGGCGTGGAATCGGATCAGACTTACATGGTGGAGCTTCCTTAGCATGCGATTCCTGCTCCCATTAAAGCTAGCGCCAGCTTGTTTGCCACAATCAGGGCTGCCCTTTTGGTCTGCAAGTTGTATAGAAAATGCGCATTTTCGGTTCGAGATACTACCCCAACTATAGGCTATTTATAAAATATGCGCTTAAATAAATTGCAAGTTCTTGCAAGCAGGAAAACTATAAGGTGGTGGTTGCTCGCACATTTAACCATTCTAAAGCAATAGTCAATTCAATGGCGTATAGTTGTAAACATGATTCGGTTCTACAATACACATTCGGTTCTACTGTTAAATCCTTGTTCGCTAGTGTGGGATTCTTATTAATATTAGAAGCTTATGCCCTTGATGTGTACTTTCTAAAATTGGCAGACTTACATACACTGTCATTAAACAATTTTTGTCATTTCAACATTCATTAATCAAATAGAAACTATGAGGGTACCCTTATTTTCAGTTGAAAACGCATTCAGCAAATAGCAAACGCTAGTCCGTCCTAGACTAGTCAGAATAAAAAGTGCAGAAGGCTCCTGTTGTTTTAAGCCACATTTCACCAATCTAATCAAAGTTTACACATCAATTGTTCTATCCCAACATTCCAATCCCATTTAGTTTTGCGATTTAGCCACCAAACAAACAAATTTGGCAATCCTGCCCAAGTAAACCTAGCAAAGGCAGGGAGCTGAGACAGCATGTCTCGCCTATGGCCAATCGCCAAAAAGGTATGAAAGTGAAAAATTGTGAAATCTGTCAGCGAAAAATATTTGAATATCGACGAGGACAGGCTGAGACGGGAAAACATGGATGCCTGCCTTTCACCGCCGACGTGAGTGATTGAATGTTGAATGAGCAGCAATTGAAGTGCGGAATCACGGCTTTGTTGAACGAACTGTACGGGCTTTTCCTGTCACCTTATTTGTGTTTCTGGTTTCGATTTCTATTGTTTTCTCAGCTTTCAGTCATTTCAGTAGTATAAGTAGTATAATATCAAATCCTTGACAGAATAATTATTATAATTATCGGCGGAAGTTGTAAAGGGCATTAAAAAACAGCGTGGCCAAAATGGTTTTGACTGTTGATAGAAACTACCATGACAAATAATTAATTGAAAATAAAAACAAGAGAGAACGAACAATAAGTGTACATAAAATTAGATTTATTTGATTTAAATATAAGCTTCATAGAAGAAAACTCCGCTAAAGTCAGATATGCCTATTGTGCCTATTAACACCTTCACTGTATGTTCACTGTAAACATAATGAAGCATTGTTTACCTGTATATATGTACATATATATTTTTTTGTGGCTTCCTAATCTTATATTCTTATATTCGTCTTCAGAAAAACTTTCAATAGTTGCCACTTCACTTTCTTATTTAATATCAATAAGAGCACGTCGGCGATAGTGCACCTCAAAATCTGTTAATAGGCTATTAAGGCATTGAGACATGAACTAGCCATGAATATAACATTTTGTACGGTTATTTTACTTGTAAGTGCTTCAAAATTACGACTAACATTACGACAGCTGCGAAGAACAGTAATGAAACAGGACTTAGCAAAACTTTCAGCGAATACCAAAAATGTTTGGCCGTAAAAAGCCAAATTTACGCTAGTCACGACTCTATAATTTGCGACTGTTTGTTTCATCTATTCAGGCTGGTTTTCGAGCGAGGTAAAATGTGAATGTAATAAAAACAACGAAGGCAAGAGAAAAAAAATTATTAAATGTAAAATTGCTCGCACACACAAAGTTCATTAAGGTGTTGAGGCAATGCTTACGGGAGTGGAAAGGCGGAAGGAAGAATAAGCCATAGCTGCTGAATGTTGAAACACGCTGGGCAATTACTCATTTAACGATGATCACATTAATGGTCGACGGGAGGTATGAGAACGCCCCCGAAGGCTGCTTTACAGCATGGTGATGTGAATGTTCCAAATCGCTTAAATAAGAAGAGAATACCATTTCTTTAAATTGGCGATGTCTTGTGTCAGATAGAAAAATAATTCAGGTAAAATGTCTTTAAAGTAATGTCTTGTCGCCATTGAATGGCGACAATATAATCTTTTAATTTTTCTACAAATATTCTAATTTCGAGGGGTCACTATCAGATGCTCCTTAATAGGCTATTTATGTATGTAACGGGTGTTTTTTTTAGAGGTATAGAACTTTAAGTTGGCATTACTGTTCAAGATGGCGACCGATTTAACAGCTGTCAAGTGATTTATTCTCAGTTTGGTTTGGCAATTCGTCATGAATAGACTCACGCCTGAACAACGCTTGCAAATAGTGCAATTTTATTTCGAAAATAATGGTTCTGTGCGGAATACGTATCGCGCACTACGTCCATTTTATCGTCGACAAAATCGTCCATCAGAGCAGTTAATTCGATTAACCATGGACCGTTTTCGCACCGCGTTTACTCTTATTGATAACTCGCATCCCCAGAGACGCCGTACGGTGCGTACAGAAGAAGCTATTGCTGCTGTAGAGCGTAGCATTGAGGAAGACCCGAATGAGTCCATCCGCCATCGAGCACAGGAATTGGATCTGTGTCCATCCACTTTATGGAAGATTTTGCGGAAGGATCTTGGTTTGCGTGCTTACAAAATCCAACTCGTGCAAGAATTGAAACCAAACGATCATCAAGCAAGGCGTAGATTCGTCGAATGGGCCCAAAACGAGATTGCTGTTGTTCCCGATTTTCATAAGCGAATTTTGTTTAGCGATGAAGCGCACTTCTGGTTGAATGGCTACGTCAACAAACAAAACTGCCGCATTTGGAGTGAAGCTAATCCTCAAGTGTATGTCGAAACACCGTTACATCCAGAAAAACTGACTGTTTGGTGCGCTGTATGGGCTGGTGGAATCATTGGTCCGTACTTCTTCAAAAACGATGATGGCCAGAACGTTACAGTCAATGGTGATCGGTATAGAGCCATGATTACTAACTTTTTCATTCCTGAATTGAACGACCATAATGTCCAGGAGCTGTGGTTCCAACAAGACGGCGCAACGTGTCACACAGCTCGTGCCACAATCGATTTATTGAAAGACACGTTTGGTGACCGCCTAATTTCACGTTTTGGACCTGTGAATTGGCCTCCAAGATCTTGTGATTTAACACCGCTAGACTACTTTTTGTGGGGCTATGTAAAGTCATTGGTCTATGCGGATAAGCCACAAACGCTAAACCATTTGGAAGACAACATTCGCCGTGTTATTGCCGATATACGGCCAAATATGTTGGAAAAAGTCATTGCAAATTGGACGTCCAGATTGGACTACATCCGAGCCAGCCGTGGCGGTCATATGCCAGAAATCATATTTAAAATGTAATGCCACAAGATTATCTTTCATGTCAATAAAATTCATGTCAATCGAATAATCCATCGTTGTTTTATTGCAATTTAAAGTTCTATACCTCTAAAAAAAACACCCGTTATATACTTACGCGAATGTATGTTACTCTTATTTAGTTATGCCAGCGTTAGCTAAGTGGGTTTGTTTATTTCAAGAAGTGGTGACGCGAGCAAATTAATGAAATCAAGCCATAGTGAGCGTACTACGAGACACATTTCGAAACCAATGTATATATTTCCTCATTACTAGCTTAGTTGACATTTGTCATAATATACTCAAAAAACGAACTAAATGTTCACTGAAATTATTAAATAACTGAAAGTTTGGAAATAATGATTATGTATCGCTATCGAACGAAATTGACAAAACTAAAAGAAATGAAATATAAACTGAAAGTTTTTAAAAACAGTGAACGACAGATTTGGGCGGTTTGTGAATGTAAGAGTGAGTGCGACAACGTCCTGTAACAAATTGGCGCATCGTAGGCGCCATTAGAATCTCAACAGTTTAGTTTTAAAAATTCCTTCAAAATTACAAAACGTAAAGAATGGTATTGGTTTGACGAGTCTGGAGTTACAAGATTGCTAGCACGACAAGAGTAAACAAATAGTAATCTTTTTAAAACAAACCATTAACCATATCTATCATATGTCGCGGATGTTTATTAATGAGCCCAAAAGAAAAACTTAAAAAATATAATTCCGAATTTAAAACTTATTTAACATCTGTCATAAGTTTTAATTTTAAATTTTTTAAGTTATTTTTTTATGCTCACTTAAAAAATATAATTCCGAATTTAAAACTTATCACAGATGTTAAAAATAATACAAAACAAGAGAGAACGCTATAGTCGAGTTCCCCGACTATCTGATACCCGTTACTCAGCTAGTGGAAGGGAGAAGGAGAGTCTTAAACACAATTTTTGGCGGTTTGTAGGCGTTATAGTGGGCGTGGCAGAAAGTTTTTTGGCAAATCGATAGAAATTTACAAGACCAATATAAAAATGAAAAAATATCAAAATATTTTTCAAAAGTGTGGGCGTAGCAGCTTTGGGCGGTTTGAGGGCGTTAGAGTGGGCGTGGCAAAAAGTTTTTTGGTAAATCGATAGAAAATTACAAGACGAATACAAAAATGAAAAAATTTCAAAACATTTTTCAAAAGTGTGGGCGTGGCAGTTTTGGGCGGTTTGTGGGCGTTAGAGTGGGCGTGGCAACATGAATCGACAAACTTGCGCTGCTTCTATGTCTCTGGAGCCTGTATGCTTAATCTCAACTTTCTAGCTTTTGTAGTTCCTGAGATCTCGACGTTCATACGGACGGACAGACGGACGGACAGACGGACGGACAGACGGACATGGCCAGATCGGCTCGGCTATTGATCCTGGTCAAAAATATATATACTTTATTCCTTCTGCCTGTTACATACTTTTCAACGAATCTAGTATACCCTTTTACTCTACGAGTAACGGGTATAAAAATGATTCAAACTTAAATTATAATCTTATGTAACGACCTTATGCCAACAAACCAAAGTTCCAACATTTGCTTTCTGATTTGCACAACTTTTATTAATTGCGAATTCTTCTATAAATACCGAGAAGCGATAAAGGGTTGTTATACCCGTTACTCGTAGAGTAAACGGGTCCTATTTGTTCGTAGGTACATCGAGATCTCAGGAACTATAAATTGGTAACTTATATTTGTATTGTATTGGTATATTGGTATCAGATTAAAAGACAAAAGAATAACAAGCGTTCTGAATATTAGAAAAAAATGTCGTGCCCTTTTCTTGTTTTTGGGTCCTATTTAAAAAATCCCCCAGTACTACAGGGTCTACACAGGCTCTTTCGCCGCTACAGTATTCTTATTCGAGCTTAAGCCTCGGCTTCGTAGCAGAGCACCGCCAAAAGAAGCATGAATTGCACCTGCTGGTGCTGTTAGCGGTGACTCACAACCCCGCACGGGTTGGAATAGCAAGTCTGTCCATCGCAGTCAGCAGCCCACATAAGTGCAATGTGCAATGTCATTTGATTATGATGGTTCTTGGAGATGCTGTGGGACATTGGGGAGTGCCCGCCGCCATCTGTGAGTTCCCACCTTGAGTTCGCTAGGCAGCCAGAGGTGAGCAATGAACGGCACTTCAACTAACCGGAACTGCTGGTGGATGGCGGGTAGGCTGAGCTGGGGGTCCAGGATTCAAGTAGTTGTCAGCTAGCAGGCATAATTTAAATTTCCGACTATCAGATAATCGTTACTTAGGTAGTGGAAGTGCGAACCAGTAATTTGAACATTTTCTGGAATATCTGTAGAAATTGGGATATACAATAATAAAATTAAAAATGTAAATGATTGGGCGTGTATCACAATATTTTCCAAAGGCGTGGGCGTAGAAAAAAATTTTTTTTGCAAATCGATAGAAATTTACAAGACTAATAAAAATATCAAAAGATATTTCTAATTATTACTGGTTTGTGGGCGTTAGAGTGGGTGTGGCAGCATGGGTCAACAAACTTGCGCTGCGTCTATGTCTCTGAAAGCCGTTTCTAAGATCAAGGCGTTCATACGGGCAGACGTACAGACAGGCGGACATGGCCAGTTCGACTCGGCTATTTATCTTGGTTAAGAATATTCGTACTTTATATAGTCGGAAACGCCTTCTTCTAACCGGACATTCTAAAAATATAGTGTAAAGGGAGAACAACTGTTCATTTTTGCAGCACAGCGGAGTTTTGATTGCTTCGTCGCAACAAAAGTGAATTTCAAAGTGGTAAAACGTGCGATTGATAGGTCCAATTTTAATTATTTAAAATGAATTTTAAAGTTTCAGGTATTTGCTTTAATAAATTCTTATTGTGAAATTCATTGAATTGATTTATCATATTTGGTGAATTTTTGATGGATTATACCTTTTTTGTGTATTACTTGAATTATGTCAATTTTCTAGTTTAAGTAAACTTTTAGATATATTGCCCTCCGACCCCCCTTAATGAGTGGTAAAACTGTATTTGTCAATGTTTTAAGGAAATAAAAATCGTAAGTCTAGCTGCAAATATTTGCAAACATACGTGTAAACAATAATAAACTCAAGCTGTCTTGCAGTCTTCAAGGTCAAGTTTTCGCAGTATTTTGCTGCTTGTCCTTTGTTACGCGTTAAAAATATTGGAATCATTTAATATTACAAATAAAGGTATTTACTCTAACTTTTTGCAGTGTTGCAGTTTCTGACGTGTTGTTTTAAGTATTCTTTTAAGTATTCTTTTTAAGTATTAAATGTTAGGTAAACTTATTTTTCACTTAGAGTTTCAAAAGTGATGGGCACCTGATAGCACGATGAAATTAATTTTAAAATATTGGTCAATGTTTACAGATAATATTTTAAAAAATTTCAGCTGCAGAACTTTGCAGATGTCTGAGTTATCTTACACAAAAGAATATACACGGGCCTGCCATAATTGGAAATGCTCTCATATCGATCGGCGAGTTGTCAGAGGAAGCTGCTGAATCCAGAAATAGGGATACAAAATGTCGACAACAAACACCGATTTATTTTACCGTTATTAATAACTTCAGATCCTTTAGTAACGCGACAGCGAAAATTGCAACCTAAACACAAATCAATTTAAAAAACAAGAAAGAACGCTATAGTCGAGTTCCCCGACTATCTGATACCCGTTACTCAGCTAGTGAAAGTGCGAAGAAGAGTCTTCAACACTGACAGTTTTTGGCGGTTTGTGGGCGATAGAAATTTACAAAACTGATACAAAAATGAAAAAATATCAAAACATTTTTCAAAACTGTGGGCGTGGCAGCTTTGGGCGGTTTGTGGGCGTTAGAATGGGCGTGGCAAAAAGTTATTTAACAAATCGATAGAAATTTACAAGACCAATACAGAAATGAAAAAATATTTAAACATTTTTTAAAAGTGTGGGCGTGGCAGTTTTGTGCGGTTTGTGGGCGTTAGAGTGTGCGTGGCAGCATGATTCGACAAACTTGCGCTGCGTCTATGTCCCTGGAGTCTGTATGCCTAATCTCAACTTTCTAGCTTTTGTAGTTCCTGAGATCTCGACGTTCATACGGACAGACAGACGGACAGACGGACGGACGGACGGACAGACGGACGGACAGACGGACATGGCCAAATCGACTAGGCTATTGATCCTGATCAAGAATATATATACTTTATATGGTCGGAAACGCTTCCTTCTGCCTGTTACATACTTTTCAACGAATCTAGTATACCCTTTTACTCTACGAGTAACGGGTATAAAAACTATTTTCTGTTTGCTATTGTAACATTATTATATACGTCTTTATTAAAACTTTTGCTTTATATCTCAATGCGAAATCGATGTTCCTTAGTATCTCAAAGTATTTTTTGTATTTCTTGATCCTTTTGTTGTATATTTTCTTTATAAAATTAAAACATTTACATTTATAATCTTTCATATTAACAAAATTGAAGCATACTTTTAGGTGTATTTTTTGGTTTTTGCTTTTTGGTGGGCGTAAAACTAACGACCACGCCAATTTTTTAGATTTTTTCCAATTCTTATTTTTCAAAGAACTTACAGTAAAAATTTCATAACGATATGTCTGCTAGAAGTATTTTTGGCCGCTCTCCCCATATGGGCGCAACCACTGTGCAGTGTAGATACTCCGGAGCAAGTCGATGAAGATATTTTTATACCCGTTACTCGTAGAGTAAAAGGGAATACTAGATTCGTTAAAAAGTATGTAACCGGCAGAAGGAAGCGTTTCCGACCATACGAAGTGTATATATTCTTGACCAGGATCAATAGTCGAGTCGATCTGGCCATGTCCGTCTGTCCGTCCGTCTGTCTGTCCGTCCGTATGAACGCTGAGATCTCGGGAACTACAAAAGCTAGAAAGTTGAGATTGGGCATACAAACTCCAGAGACATAGACTCAGCGCAAGTTTGTCGACTCTAACGCCCACAAACCGCCCAAAACTGCCACGCCTACACTTTTGAAAAATAATTTAATTTTTTTTCATTTTTGAATTGGTCTTGTAAAATTCTATCGATTTGGCAAAAAACTTTTTGCCACGCCCACAAACCGCCTCCACTAGCTGAGTAACGGGTATCAGATAGTCGGGGAACTCGACTATAGCGTTCTCTCTTGTTACTTTTATTATAAAGTTAAGAAAATGTTTAAAACACAATTGTATTTGGCAAAAATAAGTGTTTACTGTTTTAGAACATAGGATCACAGGTCTAATGGGTGTGATTCGGAAGGCTCTGACTTATGCACTCCTTACAATAGAAAGACGACTTTTGGCAGGGTCCATGCAGAAATCTTTTAAAATTAGTTCAATTGGGTAGACTAATACGGAATAGCCATAATATAATGGCTATATCCAGACGGCTTTTGAAATAGATCAAGGAAATAAAATCAAAAAAATTTGATTGATACAATTGATACACTGTCGTCCTATGGAAATCCAAAATCGACCCAGAAGTTTAGTTTTAAATTAAAAAAAAACTTCCATTTTTCATTTATGTCTAATTCGATGCGCAGGTTGTAACAGCAGCGCTTAAAAGACCTCCACTAACTTGCAGAAGACTCCAGCAGAATATCTTGAAATTTCTCGGTTTACGTGTACCTATGGTATCGTGTATTTTTTGATGTCACCACTGCATCCGTTGTTGTGGTCCTGTAGCTATTGTCTCCATTCCCCCAGTTGCAGGAATTCCCTTTGCGTTTGCTGGCTGTCCATCCACCATGTTTCTTCTTTCCTCTGGGCTTTTTACGACAATGTCAGTTTTACGACCGTATCATTGCTTTTACGAGGTGTGTTCAAGAAGTATCGCAAATTTTGAGTTTTCGCGGGTTACGTATAATCGAATTTCGATTTTTTGTGGCGTTTTGTTCGTATTTATGTCTGTCACTTATGCCGACAAACTCGGCCATTTTAAATGTTCAATTAATTGTTGACAGCTGCTGTGCTTGCACGATTTTTACCTATTCAAAAAAAAGGATCAAGGAACCTGTATCAAATTTTTTGTAAAAATCGAAACTAAGCGCGCGGATGCATTCCGAATGTGGACTGTGGCATACGGAGAAGTTACTTTCGACCGATGCAGAGTTTATAGGTGGTACAAAATGTTCTTTTTGATGAAATGCGATGATAATTCAAACAAAATCATCACATTTTCATTGCTAGAGGAGTGAGCAGCCCACGCTCTATGTTGGCGAGAGCAACGGCATCGTAAGAAACATTAAATTTGTGATATGCAAAAATAATTTAGTGGGGAAAAAAAACGTGGACGAGCCAAAGGAAAATAACAATAAAATATCGAAATAGTTTAAGGGATTCTTTTTCAAAAAGAAGTTAGTTGCGATTAGATTTTTGTGAGAAGCAAACGTGATTTATATTGAGTGCCAAAATCTAATAAAAAGGGTTAATAAAAATATATAAATTAAATTTGTAATCATATTCGAATTTAATTCATTAATTATTCATGGATTCATTTAAAAAGCAACAACAAATACAACTCACAAAAGTTATCATTTAAGGTAAATTGGTTTAAAACATTTTCGTATACTAATATTTTTTATTTTAAAATAAATTGAACATGTAGTCCCATCTGAAACGAATTTGGCCCATTTAGCGGTGATTAAATGCGATGAGTTTGCTTTTTTTTGTGGAGTTTTTGACATAATTTCCTAAGACATGACTTTGTTAAAATCATCGCTTGTTTTTGTACAAATTAAGCGGTGATTAAGCGCTCGAAATTTTTATTGAGTGGTTATTCACCGGTGAAAAGATGGTGGATGGAACTGAAATAATTATTTTTATAAGTGGGCAAACGATAAAAACTATTTTTAAAGGCTTGGCAAACGTGTTTTACTGAAAATATTTTCTTTAAAGAGGTGGGCAAACGAAAATAATTATTTTAAAAGGTTGGGGAAACGAAAAAAACTATTTTTAAAAGGTGGTCCACCCTCTTTTTTTTTATTGAAAATAAATTTTTAGTTTTTTTTAAGGGAGGCAAACAATATTTTTAAAGGGTGGTCAAACGTTTTTTATTGAAAATATTTAGTTTTAAGAGGTGGGAAAACGAAAAAATTTGTTTAGGGGCAGGCAAACAATATAAACTATTTTAAAAGGGTTGTTTATTAAAGGGTGGGAAAACGAACATTTTTTTTAGTGGTGAGCAAACGAAAATATTTTTGATTTTATAGGTGGGCAAACGTTACTTAATGATAATACATTTTAGTTCTTAAATGGTTTATATTTTCCAAACTGAAACTTTTTTCTCAAATCTAAACAATGTTATTGCGATTAAAAACAAGAGAGAACGCTATAGTCGAGTTCCTCGACTATCTGATACCCGTTACTCAGCTATTGGAAGTGCGAAGGAGAGTCTTCAACACCGACAGTTTTTGACGGTTTGTGGGCGTTAGAGTTGGCATGGCAAAAAATTGTTTGTCAAATCGATAGAAATTTACAAGACGAATACAAAAATGAAAAAATATCAAAACAAGACCAATACAAAAATGAAAAAATATCAAAACATTTTTCAAAAGTGTGGGCGTGGCAGCTTTGGGCTGTTTTTTGGCATTAGAGTGGGCGTGGCAAAAAGTTTTTTGGCAAATATACAGCCGTGGACGTATAAATAGCTCAAAATGAAGTTCATCTTTTGGAATAGTTTTTTTAATTAACAAATATTTCTTGGAAATAAAACAGCTTTCGTTCCTCATAGCTTAGCTTATAAACTAATAAATTAATTAATCAAAATGAATAAATGTTTAAAAAAAAGATGTGGAAATTAAAAAACTAAAAAACAACGAAAAATGCGTGGTCACAGAAATAGCACAATTTCAAAATATCTTAAATAAATCATAAAAAATAAGTTTAAAAGTAATTAATGTAAAGCAAATTTAATATTTGGTTGAGTATCCATGATTTTCGATGACTGCACATAATGGAACCGGCACCGTGCTTAACAGTCTTCATGATGTACCTGGAGTTAAGAGCTTGGTCTTTTGGACGACGAACAAATGTTTTCCCATCGGGTCCTATTTTATTGATTTTTGTTTCATCGCTCCAAAGGATGTTTTTCCAAAAACTAAGGTCCTTATCCCGGTGGGCCCGTGCGAAACTTAATCGTTGCGATATGTTGCGTTTTGACAGGAGCGGCTTTTTTCTGCTGATGCGTCCAAAGAGGGAAGCTTCATTTAGTCTTCTTGCCACTAATTTCCTCGATACATTTGTGCCATATTCTTTATTTATTTCCTCCATAATTTCGCGGGAGGACTTGAAAGGATCCGCCTTGCTCTTCCGTACTATGAGCATATCTGTACGCGGATCAGTTTTTCGTGGCTTTGGTTTGCGTTTTTTTTGATTGGTCAAATATGCTGTGTTCTCCTTTGCTACCTTCAGTGCATTATATACCATTTTCCTCGAACATTTCATTATTTCGGCAATTTCAGGAGGTGTATTGCCAGATTCAGTTAGGTTGAATATCATCCACCTTTCTTCAACTGAACAATGCTTTCCTCGACCCATTTTTTTAACTTTTGTATTAAATTACAATAATTTGTTGACGAAATTTTTTAAATAACGAAAAAAAACTTAGGAAAACCACTTTTTACACGGAATTTGCTGTAAGTGTGCTATTTCTGTGACCACGCTAAATAGTCGCTCGCGAACGAAAATTAAGCATAAAGCTGAAGAAAAAAATGATAACGGTAAATTTTTTGTGTTGTACGTCATGTAGAAGAGAGCAATAATCGATTCACATCAAAATTTTTTAATTCGAAAGCCAAATACTTCTGAAATAATCGATCTAAAGTTACTGTTCTGATGTGTGCTATTTATACGTCCACGGCTGTATAGAAATTTACAAGACGAATACGAAAATTAAAAAATGTTAAATGTTTGTGGGCGTTAGAGTGGGCGTGGCAGCATGAATCGACTTGCGCTGCGTCTATGTCTCTGGATTCTGTGTGCTTAATCTCAACCTTCTAGCCTTAGTAGTTCCTGAGTTCTCAGCGTTCATACGGACTGACAGACAGACGGACAGACGGACAGACGGACGGACGGACGGACATGGTCAGATCGACTCGGCTATTGATCCTGATCAAGAATATATATACTTTATATGGTCGGAAACGCTTCATTCTGCCTGTTACATAGTTTTCAACGAATCTAGTATACCCTTTTACTCTACGAGTAACGGGTATAAAAATTCTAAAAAGTCAACATTTTGATTTAAAAAAATTTTCGAATGAATTTGAATTCTATAGTAATGTCATTGGTGTATCGTTACAGTTTGACATGCGGCCACATACTTAAACTAATCGTCAATCTATAAGAAACCATTTTTTATGCCTTTCAAATTCATCTCTTGAACTAACATAACTAACATAATTTGTTAACATCAGCCTGCTAAAATAAAGTATGTATGTCTCCATTTCTCTCGCACTCTTATTAGCTGAATAACGGGTATCTAATAGTCGAGTAAGCCGACTATAGTGCTTTACCTTGTTTTCCTTAGCAAACAGATGTTGGGTTTAATCGGATTGCGGAAGGAGACTCTATAATGAACCCTAAATAAAAGTACGCTTACAGGTACTTGGGCTTGAACTTGAACTTTTCCCACTTAACAATTTATCGTTTTGCTGCTTCTGTCGTTCTGGTTGGAGGAAATGCTTGGCATTGCCAAAAACGAAATTGCTGTTAAACTGAAGATGTTACATAAGATTCCTAGGACAAAGTTTTTATTGTTAAGCCAAAGCAAATCCGCGGCATCCATAATAGTTTGCTTGGCGGAAAAACTTGCAATGCTCATTCAATGCATAAAAGCGTTTGTCTCTATTTCTCGGGACCATCTTTGGATAGTATCCAAAGAAAAGAAGCAGAGCTGAGAATCGATTGGATTGAAACAGAACACCAATACTAACTATGCCTTGATTTTAATTTCAGTGGTGAAAAATTATTTCGCTTTCTTTGCAGAGAAATGTTTATGATATCTTTCCTCGAATGGTTCAGCCGCTTAAAATAAATATCTGCAGAGAAATTTCACTAAAAAACTTTTTGCTTAGCTTTAACAAAAAATGCTGACAAATATACTTTAAAAATTGTATCTTGTCAGAATCGTGCGCTAAGATTTGTTTTAAGTGGGGATATGTCGTTTGCAATCATTTTGAAAGCACTCTTTTAAAGGCTTCTGGGTGTTATTGAAAAACATTCAAAGCTTTTATAAACGTTCTTTAGGAATGTTTCTAAATATGTTCAAAAATACAACGGCTGAACGGTTATGGATTCATTTAAATTAAACATCTGGTATATCTGTATTTAATTAATTCATTAATTTTGATTTTTATTTATCTACAATCTTTCTTATCCACTTATTCCATTACCTTATAATCGTAAAATAGTATACATATTAGGTTTCTTAAAAGTATTAAACAGGTATGTATTTTCTTGTCCGTATTTCTGTCCGTATGAACATCTAGATCTCAGAAACTGAAACATATAGATTATGCATGCAAATGCGCAAGTTTGTGTACTGATTTTGCCACGCCCACAAGCCAAACAAAACTGTCACGCCCATACTTTTGAAAAATTAAAATTTTTTTAAAATGTATTAATTTTTTCATCGAACTCTATCGATATGTCAGTAAAGAGTTGAAACTCTCTCTTGTTTTTATCTTGGAGAAGGCAAGCCAAGTATCTGCAAAATATGTATAGATACAATATAAGACAAAGATGTTTTTTTTTTGAATTGATGTAATAATGTTTGTAGCTATTTAGAACTATTTTTGCACGTCTTTTCTGCAGAGCTGCTGAGAGTAATTGTCAAAGGGAAGAAGACGTGACGTAAATAAAATGAGATGTTACAGCAACATAAGGATCCGCAGACAGCGGAAAAGGGTACAAGTAGCTGCTTCAACGCATTCAGCTCTTCCTTGCAGGCAGACAACTTTCGTTTTGGCTTTTTATTTACACGCAGTTTCTTACGGCAATAAGTGGAAAAGAATTTCTTTTGCGATTACATTGCTGGTCAGTTTCCTAGTATCACAGTGTGTCTGTGTGTACAAAGTTTTCTTCATTTGCGACGCCTTAAGGAGTGTTTAATGAAAAGTTCCACATGGAGGGAACTCCCTATTGGGAAGACGCTCGAACAAAAGACACCGGCCGACCCGGGACAATAAGTGATACCGCGCTGCATCAATATCCTGCTGCCATTTTGTGCTATTTACAAAATGAAATACGCCGCAAGTTTTCGGGATGGAAACTAAAACAGAACCACGAACAAGACCCAAAGTAACCACAATTATTAAACTTTTGTCTAGCTTGTGTTTACTTTGTACGAGGACGAAAGGATGGAAGCAAAGTCCTGAGAGTGGAAAAGTTTGAAAGAAAAGACAATACCACGAGGAAAACGAAAATGGGATTGAAAAAACCACATGAAAGATCAGCTTGATGAAACAACCTTTTAAATGATTAATTATAAGCAAAAATAATTATAATAAAAAAACAATAATTATACATGTATACATTTTTTAAAAACCAGCCAACATTTTAGAAATGCAATCAGCACACCTCGTTTATTCTCAGAAAACGGACCTATCTCCCCTTACGACTCTGTGATGAAATTCAAGGAGGTTTGCGTGCCTTCAATTGACTTAAGACAACTCTGTCATTGTTTCCCCCATTATGAGCAATCGTATTAAATCAAATGTAAGTACATACAGAAATCAATCTTTCAAAGGAACGCACTTCTTTTAGGATGATGAATACAAAAACAATTAAAATGGCAGACGGGAGTGCTTACATTTAAAATTGAGTGACTGAAACTGCGACTTACAATGACTTCTGACCTCTGGTAATGAGGCCATATCGAAGCTGAACACCCGGTTTATTACTATGAATTTAAACATATCGCCTTCAGGCGTACTTCATTTCATTTTTTATATTATCGACCAGGCGTTGGCTTCCCAACTAAAAACTTCTCATTCGGATAATGCTGTGTTAAAATATCATGTTTAGTTGACTTTGCCTTTCTGAGGAGTGTTTCAAAGGAGTCTGCCGGAATCTTTGTATTTTTTGATCGCTTTGCAAGCACGGAGTGCCAAATTTTGCTTCTTCACCGACGAAATTTCCTTATGTATGTTAAATACATCAGCCCTTCCCTTCCTTTCGCGTTTGCTCCGATTTTCGCCGCCCAGGTGAAATTTATATAGTATATAAAATTATATAGCATTCCTTTAACGGTAATGGAGTGCCTCATCCTCGTAAAGCAGGAGGCAAGAGATGCTCGAATTATGATTAAGGTATGCACACATTAAAGTAAACGCATGGGTACGAAATAGGTAGTAGAAAAAAAGCAACCTTAGTTTTTCCTTTTCGGGACTTCTAAACTTCAGATTCTTAGATATATGCCTAATCTTAGACGCATCGGAAGGTTTGTATGAAATTTTAGTAACTTATTTGTACCGGAAATCATGGACTAAAATTTAGCTTATCTCTTATTTCTAAATGTATAATCAGATATACCATCGTAGCAGAGTGAAGAGTGAATCGCTGCCTTTGATGAAAACTTGTGGAAGCAAATTAATAAAGTACTGCTCCATATATGTTTAAAGCGAAAAATATAAACATTTTAAAGGGTTGGGTTGAACGCCAATCAAAATTATTTTTACAAGATTATTAAATTTAAATGTCCACAAAACACGCATAAATTAAACTGAATACGTCCACTGAAAGAACTTGCTGTGTTTGTCAAGCATAAAATGGCAGCCATACGTCTGTACAGGCTTTAATAAAACGACCTCCAAATGAGAAAATCGCACGCACACGAAGTCCGAAATGAAATTGAACATGGGTGTGTTTGGGTGGAAAGAAAAACAAGAGAGAACGCTATAGTCGAGTTCCCCGACTATCTGATACCCGTTACTCATCTAGTGGAAGTGCGAAGGAGAGTCTTCAACAGTTTTTGGCGATTTGTGGGCGTTAGAGTGGGCGTGGCAACAAGTTTTTTGGCGAATCGATATAAATTTAAAAGACCAATACAAAAATGAAAAAATATCAAAACATTTTCAAAAGTGTGGGCGTGGCAGTTTTGGGCGGTTTGTGGGCGTTAGAGTGGGCGTGGCAACATGAATCGACAAACTTGCGCTGCTTCTATGTCTCTGGAGTCTGTATGCTTAATCTCAACATTCTAGCTTTTGTAGTTCCTGAGATCTCAGCGTTCATACGGACGGACAGACGAACATGGCCAAATCGACTCGGCTATTGATCCTGATCAAGAATATATATACTTTATATGGTCGGAAGCGCTTCCTTCTGCCTGTTACATACTTTTCAACGAATCTAGTATACCCTTTTACTCTACGAGTAACGGGTATAAAAAACAGCGCCACCTAGTTAGGCGACTCAGGACTCTTATGTGATTGACTGTCATTCCTTAGATGTAGACTGAAAAAAAATGTATTTATTGAAATTGGGAAGTCAAAGAATAAAATTAAGAAATAAATTAAAATTAACCGTGACTTGCTTTTTAGCAAATTTTAGTTCACACTAAAAAAAACATTTTTTTGCCTGTACATTCAGGCACATTCTATCTTTTTCGTTTTTGTTCTTTTCTTTTATTTATGCCCCAATGCTAGTTTTACGGCAAATTATCCCTTCATTTTAAGGTAGGTGCCAACGAAAAATAAACACTTGAAATACAGGCGGAAGGACGTTATATATGGCTAGGTCAACTGGGCTAGTGTTTCTGATCAACAATATATACACTTTGTAGTGTCGGAATTGTTTTTCTCTACCTTTCACATACCTTTTAACGCTTTTAATATTCTACAATAACCAGTCTCACAACAATCTGCACTCTGACCATGACTTCTGCCCCTATTGGCTGACTCTGCCCGGCAAACTGTTAAAGTACGCTCCTGTTTTTTTGTTAAAACGTTTAAACAGCGTATCCTCTAGTAAACCAGCTTTGCAACTTATACGAGCTCTAGATGTGGGCTTACAAGCATGTTAACTATCCTCCGTGTCCTTAATTTCTCGCCAACCAGTCCGTGCCTGAACTTAATTTGTAAAGTAGCCCTGATCAACGAATTGCGAAGGGTGATGGCTAAAGTAGCTGTGTACCGCGCCCAAAAGTATGCTACAATATGATTTAATTCCCTGGCTAAAAGTTATTCTCTTCACGTGCATGACTACCTTGAGGCTTATCACTGGCTGTGGTACGTCAGTAATAAAGCGCTGCTCCACGACCTCGATCTGTCTGTTGTCGAAGATCAGATGGCGTTCCATTCCAGCAGATACAACGAGAGAATACTGACCCACCGAAGCAGACTCACCCGACGATTGCTTTACTCAATCCCGATAAGAAGACTAAAGAGAAGACTCTTTAACCTTCTTTTAAACTAAAATTAATACAGTTATAAACTCTTGTATGGCTAATTAAAATTAGGCAAATCCTATTTTATATTGGATTTGCTTAGTTTCAATTATTAAAATAATAATTAAAATAATAAGAACTATATTAAGATAAATGTTAATAAACTAGGCAAACTACCAACATAAGACTCCCATTAGGTTATACATAGTTCATTTCTGTTTGTTAATGTTAATAAAGTCTAGGCGAACTAACAGCATAAGACTCCCATTAGGTTATACATAGTTCATTTATGTTTGCTGAAAATAAAAAAAGAAGAGAGAACGCTATAGTCGAGTTCCCCGACTATCTGATACCCGTTACTTAGATAGTGGAAGTGCGAAGAAGAAATTTAAGCACTAACTGTTTTTGACAGTTTGTGGGAGTTAGTGTGGGCGTGGAAAAGAGATTTTTGTCAAATTGAAAAAAATTTACATGGTAATGATATTTATAAAATATCAAAACATTTTTCAAAGGTGTGGGCGTGGCATCTTTGGTCGATTTGTGGGCGTAAGAGTGGGCGTGGCAACATGAATCGACAAACTGGCGCTGCGTCTATGTCTCTACAGTTTGCATACTGAATCTCAACTTTCTAGCTTTTATAGTTCCTGTGATCTCGACGTGCGTCCGTCGGACGGACAGACAGACGAACATGGCCAGATCGACTCAACTAGAGTCCTCCTTATATATTCTTCATATGGTCGGAAACACTTCATTTTGCCTGTTACATTCTTTTCAAAAAATCTAGTATACCCTTTTCATCTACGAGTAACGTGTATAAAAAAAACGTGCATGAGTGTATGCCTAAGTTTTATCATTTAGCTCGCCGTCAACCTATCCCACATGTGAAAATACAAATTTGTTGTATGATCCAGATGGATACATTGGCGACCCTTCGGTATTAGTGGTTCTTCTTAAACATAGAATTACTGGAACTCGGATTGCCAATGCTTGTTTCCTTTCAAGGTATATAAAGTCAATTTGATGTTTATTATTGTTTTTATTGTTGTTTGGAAAAGGTTTGGCTTGTGTACTGTCGAGACTAGGGAAGAACCGATCTAAAAACAGGATTGCTAAAATATGATGGTGGTATTCATGCAGGCTTTAAGTTAGCACTATTCAAAATTCTTTAAACTTGCATTTATATTTGCAAAACCGCATAATTTAATAAACTGTATACCTTTAGGGAGCTAAAATTGACCACTGTCAGAATCTAAATATGAATTTTAATTAAATTTAGGGGTCCAAGCCAACGCGTGACTATTTAGCCTTAGCCCTTACACATGCCCTTTTCATTACGCATCTTCAGGCGGATTAGCAGTCTGTAATTTTCAACCTAAGAATAAAACAAGAGAGAACGCTATAGTCGAGTTCCCCGACTATCTGATACCCGTTACTCAGCTAGTGGATGTGCGAAGAAGAAATTTCAACACTGACAGTTTTTGGCGGTTTGTGGGCGTTAGAGTGGGCGTGGCAAAAAGTTTTTTTGCAAATTGATAGAAATTTACAAGACTAATACAAAAATGAAAAAATATCAAAACATTTTTCAAAAGTGTGGGCGTGGCAGCTTTGGGCGGTTTGTGGGCGTTAGAGTGGGCGTGGCAAAAAGTTTTTTAGCAAATCGATAAAAATTTACAAGACTAATACAAAAATGAAAAAATATCAAAACATTTTTCAAAAGTGTGGGCGTTGCGCTGCTTCTATGTCTCTGGAGTCTGTATGCTTAATCTCAACTTTCTAGCTTTTGTAGTTCCTGAGATCTCAGCGTTCATACGGACGGACAGACGGACGGACAGACGGACAGACGGACGGACAGACGGACATGGCCAGATCGACTTGGCTATTGATCCTGATCAAGAATATATATACTTTATATGGTCGGAAACGCTTCCTTCTGCCTGTTACATACTTTTCAACGAATCTAGTATACCCTTTTACTCTACGAGTAACGGGTATAAAAAAACAAGAGAGTACGTCATAGTCAAATTCCCTGACTATCAGATTTCATGCTGGTAAAAGTGAGAACAAGAAATTTCAACATTTTCTGAAGTATGGGTAGAAATTGGGAAAAAAAATAATATGCATATGCATAAGTTTTAAGCGGCTGGTGGGCTTTGGAGTGGGCGTGCCAAATCGATAGAAATTTACAAGAATATCAAAAAATATGAAAACATATTTAAAGAGTGTGGGCGTGGCAGCTTTGGGCGGCTTGTTGGCGTTAGAGTTTGTGCGGGAACACGAATAAACATATAAAGACTGTTCCAGGTACGACAAGAAATGTCCTTACACTGCAAACATAATTTAACATTGTTTTGCGTCTCGCTATTCAAATGACTTAAAATTTATGTTAAAAAATCAACCGGAAAAACAAATAGATCAAGGTTAATGATTGACAGAAGATGTTAATAATTTAGTCTGGGCTTTACATTTCTTAGGTGTGTCAAGTTTTTATTGACCAAGGAGGATTAGATATTAGATAGTTAGATAGTACATCGGAATTAATAAGTACTTAATGGCATCCGCCACAATGTTGCAAGCGTGACGATGGGACCAATTAAAGCCAGATATAAAATTATTTAGCCTCCAAAAATTCGGCGAAAACAATGTACTCGTATATGTTTAGTTGATTTCTTCTCGTTCGCAACCTCGAGTCAAGCATCGCACAGTATTTTAGATTAGCACTTGTAGGGTCTCTAAAACCAGCGCACTTAGTGAGCACCATTTTATTGAAAACGATTCCTTCAACCTGTTACATACTGTTCAACGAAACCAGTATAGCCTTTTACTCTACGTGTAAGGGGTATAACTAAGCAATATTGTTGCTTATTGCTAAAAGGTGCAGTACAGGTTTTATTTAAATGTGACGTGCCTTTTTGGGCACCCTTTGAAGTGTGTGCATGTGCGTCTATCCAAAGAATTCCCCGAATTTATATATTTAACTTTAGTTTTAAGGGTTTTACGAAGATTCACTTTAATTTGTTTTCTTGCCATATAAATGTCAAATGTCAAAATGAATTGATGAAAGTTTCTTACTAGTTACATCAAATATAGCGATCAGATAATGTGATCAAATCAGTAGCGTAAAAGTGTAATAATGTATTTTTAGACAAGGCTTAAATACTAGAACGTTAAATTAATATTGCAGCTCATATCCAACAATTTATTTTAGAGCAAGACTCGGTATGTTCTTAGTATTTATATTGAAGTTTTATCTATCAAAAACAAATCCAAATGTGCTATTTTGGTGGTGTGCTCAATATACAAATCATATTACAAGTAGATAAAGTGTAATTATAAATAATTACACTTAGCAGACTTAATTGCGATATATTCTCCGTAATATTTATCGTTTCTTAAACAATCTTTACAATATCAGCTATTTATATGAGCAATATTTGTTGTTTTTTTTTTTACATAATATTTTTATTTATTTTAAAGAATCATTTTCGAAGAATTTTTTAGACCCACATAGAGATGTGCCTAATATTTCCCTGGTTAAGTCTGCTTCAAGTTTCCAGATCAAGCAGAGCAATCAACGGGCGAGATGGTATCGGCCACTTTTTATCTTCGGTGTCCGTGTTTGGACTTTGCCGCTTTTGTGTAACATGATCATGCTGATTTGGCCTTAATCAGTTTACCAGACACATTTAATGATGGGGCCAACTTTGCAGCTGACCAAACTTGGAAGGGATTTTGTCTGATGCTTTTAAAATATAGCACGATGTTCAAGTAAGCTTACAGCTGCAATGGCTTTCCGGGAAATCTGCTATAGTTGCAAAGCGCAGAAATAAGGGATGCGTCAGTCCATATAAGGAATCCAATTTTCTTATATACATATGTGTATGTACATATATACATATGTATATACATTTGCCAGCCGAAAATTCAATCTGGCCAATTCAGATTTATTGGGACATTAAACGAGTCCCTCAATTGACAAAAGAGCTGATAGATAACATCGAATTTAGTTTTGGGGGAGAAAAAACACAAATGGTAAATTAACCAAGTGAAAAACTCAACTAATTTAAAAACAGCAATTGTTGCCCATCACTAAATACGATCCCGAATTCTTTCTGTTCAAACCCAGTGTAAAAATTTTCTTATTTCACTTAGTAGATGTTCCCTTTTGCCTTTTCGTCTGATTCCATATAAATGAATCGAAATCGAACCGAACAACTCCCAATAACACTCAATTGCTATTGGCCCTCCATTGTGTATTGTTGTATCGAAACGTGTGAGCATGTCAACGTCAAATACTGTTAGCAAATTCTATACATGCTGACACTGTCTTTCAATTCCGTCTATTGTGGACTACCTACTTTGTTTTCTGCCGCATTGGCGTTTTAGCGATATTTCGTTTCCCTCTCAATTCCTAAGCAGTTTTCGACGCCATTTTATAGTAGTAAGCTGTGGATTTAGTTGGTCTGTTTGACCATTAGTGCCTGGAAGGGTTCTTTGAACTTGCTAGAGCCATCTTTGTCACTTTCGTGGTCCCGAAAGCACCCGTTTTCCGCGTCGACAAAGAAAGACTGCACAGCAGAAGTATTTCTTTACGTTACGGCTTTTGAGCAACACGCTGTCGGCTTACACTACTCCGGGGTTACCTGTTTCAGTAATTGAGGCTTTTACTGAGCAATAGTTAGCTGTTAGAATTTTTGTATAGTCTTTTTGCTAACGCAACAGTTATTAGTTCTGAAATGTGTTTGGAGCAAGCTCCATTGCGTCTCCACGTTCAGCAAAGTGACCAAACTGGTCGCATGCCCTATGAATATCCCCTCCGTAAGTCCATTAGCCCAAATAAATTCACTTATGCTGCACCCAAATCACTTCAATTATGCCGCCAGCATAAGAGGATTCACAGCCCATAAGGTCAGGAAACCAGCTCCAGGCCGGAAAAGCGGCTTAGAATTTAATTTCCTGTTTCCACTCATAACAGGCGGTTCCCCGTTCTCCTGAATCTCCAGTCGCTAGTCTCTTTGGTCCTAACCGAAGATGTCCCGTAATTAATGTGCCCATACGCAATGATGTATGGATGGCGAACAGCTTTCTACCAGCCGTATTTGCCTAAAAGAGGTTTGTTTGTAAATCCTTTAAGTGATTTTAAGCCATCGTCGCTCATGCAACCAGCCAATAAGGAAACACCTGGAGATCTCTGACTTCCCGCTGCTGCAGCTCTATTTCTTGCCACGACAGCTGCTGCACAATTTCCCTAATTAAATGTAAATTACAAAATGATTTCATGCAATGCTGGCAAGGGCGGGCTAAATAAAGATCGTATGACGAAGTTTCACGGGACGGAAGTAAATGACAAGAGGCGTTGTCATTGCAAGTTGAAAATTGTAATTTTCCTGCCTATTACAATATTTATGCCGGCTAAGCAGCTGCAGATCCACAGACGTGACCTTGTCTGGTGTCCTGGTATTTGACTTTTTGCCACTTCTTTTTTGCTCCTTTTTACGTTGTTGAATTGTTTTCTTATCATTAGGTCTGATGAAATGTAAGCCAAGGAGGATGTGAAAGCTCTTGTCCTTGCAGCGGAATGGCTTATCCGCTTCGCTCAGACAACACGAAAGTCAAAGCCGGTCAGCGAGTTCGCGACTAACAGCTACCGTGTACCGAAACTCCCAACTAGCGGCTTAAGCATACTTTCAGCTTGGGCTGCCATTGCGAGATGAAAATTGCTTTCCCTCCAACCCTTTGTTGACACTCCCCTGCGATTTTTATTTTGTTTATATCAATACAAAGATAAAAAGCGTAGGAAACGTGAGTCACAAATTGAAATGACTCATGGGAACACCGAATCCGTGGGAAGCTCCCTCTTGATTTGGCTGACCTGCGGCATTTTGTCGACAATCGGAGCTCTTTGCTACGCGGAACTGGGAACATGCATCACCAGATCTGGCGGGGATTACGCCTATCTGCTGGTGTCCTTTGGGCCGCTGGTGGGATTCCTGCGGCTCTGGATCGCACTGCTCATCATCCGGCCAACCACGCGGACCATTGTGGCTCTAACTTTTGCCCACTATGCGGTCAAGCCATTCTTCCCGGAATGCGATCCCCCACAGAATGCGGTGAAACTGCTGGCTGCCATATGTCTGACTCTGCTCACCACAATTAATTGCCTGTCTGTGAAGGTGTCCATGAAGGTGCAGGATGTGTTCACGGTGGGCAAGCTGCTGGCCCTCATCATGATTATCCTAGCCGGACTGTACTACATGGCCACTGGCGAGTTGGAGAACTTCAGCCATCCGTGGGAGGGCATCTACACTACCCGCAACATTGGCTACGCCTTCTATTCCGGTCTGTTTGCCTTTGGCGGCTGGAACTACTTGAACTTTGTGACGGAGGAGCTGCAGGATCCATACAAGAACCTGCCGCGTGCCATTTGGATAGCCATGCCCCTGGTCACTGGCATCTATGTTCTGGTTAATTTGGCCTACTGCGCCGTGGTGAACAAACCGGAGATGCTCAGTTCACTGGCCGTGGTGGTGACCTTTGGAAACCGTGTGTTCGGACCGCTGGCCTTCATGGTGCCCATTTTCGTGGCACTGAGCACATTTGGAGGCGTCAACGGAGTGCTCTTCACCTCGGCGCGTCTGTTCGCCACTGGAGCTCAGGAGGGGCATTTGCCCAAGTTTTTCCAGCTGTTCCATGTGAAGCAACAGACTCCCATTCCCTCCCTGATTTTCACATGTCTGATGTCTCTGCTCATGCTGCTCACGGATAACGTCTACCAGTTGATCAACTACTTCAGCTCGGTGCTCTGGCTCTCAGTGGTGGCCAGCATAGCCGGGATGTTGTGGCTCCGGCACAAGAGGCCCGACTTGCCCAGACCCATTAAAGTCCATATTGCGCTGCCCATTATCTTCATGGTGAGCTGCGTGACACTGGTACTGCTGCCGAATCTGGAGGAGCCGCAAAATCTGCTGATTGGCATCGGCATAACCCTGGCTGGTATTCCGTTCTACTACGCCTTCATCGCCTGGAAAAATAAGCCCAAATGCTACGGACGGCTGTCCAACTCCGTGGTGGAGATTTGCCGGGCCGTCTTCAATACCACCATTATCT
Organism: Drosophila santomea; assembly: GCF_016746245.2. Taxonomy (NCBI): domain Eukaryota; kingdom Metazoa; phylum Arthropoda; class Insecta; order Diptera; family Drosophilidae; genus Drosophila; species Drosophila santomea. The sequence goes on from NC_053018.2 coordinate 23,228,286, forward strand.
AATCGAATGAGGCGATTAACTAGGCCTACATACATACATATGTACCACACGTGTAAAACTCGTGCATTTAGTGCAAAAACACTCAAAATTGATATTCGAAAACACTGAAAACTTGTTAAATCTTTAACAGTTTTGAGTAGTCCCCTGTCCCGTTTGTATGATATTTTAGCATTCCTCACCACGAAATTGGCATCTATTAGAATTTAGTTTTATCGTACGTTCGTATTTATTTCAGATAGCCCCTCAGTAAAAATAATGGACAAGTGCAGTTAAAATTTAGAGAAACAATTGAAACCTTATTACCACGCAATGAGGAGAACAAGTTTTAGAAGCTAAAAAAAATTCTGAAAGTATTAATCTCTTCAGTTCTTTGATAATGAGTTCAAATCTTTCTTGAGATCTTAAACAAGTTGATTGGAATGTGGTCCTAAAGTCAATCCGCTTAATTTGCTGACTGAATAAATATATAATTTAATTTCAGAAATTAAACTAAAATAATTAATTAAATAGACAGCAGTCTGTAGCCCAAAAGATTAGATGAAGTATTGATTTTGAAGTATAAATTATGGTTTAACAGGAGAGACTATCTGATACCCGTTACTCAGCTAGTGGACGTACGAGGGAGAGACTTGCACACTGACAGTTTTGGGTTTTAAGTGGCGTGGCAAAAAGGTCTTTTTTGTATATCGATAGAATTATACAAGACTAATAAAAAAATAGGAAAGCATTATTTTTTTGGCGTTAGTTTGGAAACGGTATGCTTAATCTCAATTATCTAGCTTCTATCGTTCCTGAGATCTCGATGTTCATACTGACAGACTGACGGACATGGCCAGATCGACTAGGCTATTGATCCGGATAAAGAATATATATACTTTGTATGGTTGAAAACGCTTCCTTCTGCCTGTTACATACTTTTCAACGAATCTTATATACCTTTTTACTCTACGAGTAACGGGTATAATAAATACAACGAATTTTTTGTAAAATGACTCAAAGATAACCATGTAGCTGCAACAAAGCTGTTTGGCAATCTGTTTTTATTTAAACATGTGTTTTGGTTTATTTCGTGGAATTGGACTGTATGAAGTTATTCCGATTGCTGGTATATAAAAGACGGCGACGAAAACTTTTAAATCATTCAGTTATCAAACAGCTTTAAGGTTACTACTTTCACTAGCACACAATGTAGGCTATCACAGTGTTCGTCTTCATTATCCTGGGCGCCTGTACCAACAGTACTCCAGTGGACGCTCATAACGCTGGTTTAGCCAAGCAAGTGGGCACATTCGACGAGGTCAGTCATAGGATAGCGTCAGCTCCATTATCTCCGTCTGGCAATAACACCACTGTTTCCCAAGAATCTCTGCCACCTTCTGGACCCAAGAAAACGGAAGAATTCGTTACCATCCATTCGGTACCATCCACTGAGGCTGAATCCACAACAACTTATATCCAAAAGGCAATAGGAAAATAAAATGTGAACGTAAAGAAGAGCTTATGTAAGTTAACACTGTTAATGAGTAGATTTAAGTCGATATAAGTTCGGGGCTGTTACCCTACATTTTATATGCAAATTCAGCATAAACTCTGTAGGGGCCGTGTCTGGTTCTCATTGGTCTTCCCGGTATGGGGAGATATGCTGTTTTTGCTAGTGTCAGCACTTTGCTGGACGAGCGGTCGGCTTGCCGACCGCGAATAGCTTTTGTAAAATAGAATAAGTTTTCAGTTTGATTTGTATAACAATAAAGAGCAGTGGCTCATAAATCCTACTCCAGGTAAAGCTGCATTTGTTGAATTGGTTATCTAGCCTTAAGGGCAGGTAATAACGGAGAAAGTTCTCCCATCGTAAACTGATCACAATCAGGAACGGCGCTGAGCAAAGGCCAGCGAACCACCCCTACCTAGCTGAGTAGACGACTACGTTGACGATTACGTCATCCCCGGAGGAGAAGATCTCCAGCACATACAGCCCTAGCAGAGCAGTCGATTGCATCGGCGCTGAAGTACTCAACCCCTTTCCCCTTGGACTGCGGTGCGGGATAACCTAGGGCTACACTTAAAACATAATTTGTATACTCTTACTTTAAGGACATATAGAAACGAAATATTTTGACGAATAATAAAAGAATATTCAGTTAAATACGAATGCGTGGCCTAAGTTCAAACCATTATTTTAATCCTAATTTTAGGTTGTCATCCTAGTTTCGAGGTAACAATCAATACAAGTGACGTATTGAATGTTGTTATTCGTGGCGAAGACAATAGTTATACCCGTTACTCGTAGAGTAAAAGGGTATACTAGATTCGTTTAAAAGTATGTAACAGGCAGAAGGAAGCGCTTCCGACCATATAAAGTAGATATATTCTTGATCAGGATCAATAGCCGAGTCGATTTGGCCATGTCCGTCTGTCCGTCCGTCTGTCCGTCCGTCTGTCCGTCCGTCTATCTGACCGTCTATCTGACCGTCGAGATCTCAGGAACTACAAAAGCTAGAAAGTTGAGATTAAGCATACAGACTCCAGAGACATAGAAGCAGCGCAAGTTTGTCGATTATGTTGCCACGCCCACAAACCGCCCAAAACTGCCACGCCCACACTTTTGAAAAATGTTTTGATATTTTTTCATTTTTGTATTAGTCTTGTAAATTTCTATCAATTTGCCAAAAAACTTTTTGCCACGCCCACTCTAACGCCACAAACCGCCAAAAACTGTCAGTGTTGAAGACTCTCCTTCGCACTTCTACTAGCTGAGTAACGGGTATCAGATAGTCGGGGAACTCGACTATAGCGTTCTCTCTTGTTTTAACTTGGTTAGACGGCTAAACTTCTTTGTTTCAAGTAGATTCAATAGAAATTTTGTATTTTATTTTACGCGCGAGTCCCATGGCCACACCTCCTGCCCAACCGACCGAGGGGCGCTGCCGTGTTTCGCACGGCTCGAATCGCGGGAAGATAGACGCGATATAGAAGACAGTAAAGAACGAGGAAATATATATATATACTAGTAAGATCTTAGAATTTGTTAAATACGTTAGTATAGTTCACTTTAAGAACGGCAAAGAGTGAAAATTAGAGATAATGGGAAAGAATCTATTATAGTCAGAACATAATACTCTGTAGGGATCATGCAACTCATAATTAGATCTACATTGATTTAAAATTAACGGTACGTAATTTCTAGTAAATCTGTTTGGAACAGTGAAGTTTAGCCGACTAATCAAGTCGGGACTATCAACTACACCACGAATAAGGCTAAAAATAAAGACTGGTCCAAGCATCGTTCTACGGTTAGCTAAGGAGGGTAAGTTAATTGGCATTAGTCTACTTGAATAAGGAGGTAATCTAAGGTTTGCATCCCAATTAAGCCGCCGTAAGGCAAAAAGTAAGAAGTTCTTTTGAACCGATTCAATTCGGTCCGAGTAAACTTCATATTGTGGACTCCAAACAGGTGATCCATACTCGAGGATCGGTTGGACTAGAGATGTAAGTAAGGTTTTGGTCATGTAAGGATCATTAAATTCCTTTGACCACCGTTTTATAAATTCAAGCACACTCCTGGCCTTATTGACTAGACGAAATATGGTCTGAAAATTTAAGTTTAGGGTCCAAAAGAACACCAAGATCATCAACATGTGTTATTCTGTCCAAAGAGCACCCACTTAGAGTGTAAGTCGCGTGCATAAAGTTGGCACGACAAAAGGTCATAACTTTACACTTAGAGCCATTTAATTTTAATACGTTATCACGGCACCAGGTTTGAAAGCTATCTAGATCGGATTGTAAGTCCAAATGGCGAGAAATGTCCTTATACTGGATACATAATTATACCCGTTACTCGTAGAGTAAAAGGGTATACTAGATTCGTTGAAAAGTATGTAACAGGCAGAAGGAAGCGCTTCCGACCATATAAAGTATATATATTCTTGATCAGGATCAATAGCCGAGTCGATCTGGCCATGTCCGTCTGTCCGTCCGTATGAACGTCGAGATCTCAGGAACTACAAAAGCTAGAAAGTAGATATTAAGCATACCGACTCCAGAGACAGAAGCAGCGCAAGTTTGTCGATTCATGTTGCTACGCCCAATCTTACGCCCAAAAACCGCCCAAAAACTGCCACGCCCACACTTTTGAAAAATGTTTTGATATTTTTTCATTTTTGTATTAGTCTTGTAAATTTCTATCAATTTGCCAAAAAAACTTTTTGCCACGCCCACTCTAACGCCCACAAACCGCCAAAAACTGTCAGTGTTGAAATTTCTTCTTCGCACATCCACTGGCTGAGTAACGGGTATCAGATAGTCGGGGAACTCGACTATAGCGTTCTCTCTTGTTGATCTTCGCTTCGCACTCTTTCACAACCATACTATCCGGCCAAAAATCACCAGAACATATGGTCGAGAATAGATCATTAGGGAGAGTTATCTTGAAAGATGAGATGTCTCTAGCGTAAGAAAAGTTAAATTTTTCCTCTTTTATGTTATCGGCTTTTGTTTTGTCTTCTATATAAGACAATACATCAGATGATGTTTGATCACGGGAAAGCAGAAAAATGAAAATTTATTTCTTTAGTGGAACCACCGAGAGGTGTTTTGGCACTGCAGGTTGTATTTCTGAAGGTCCAACTTGTGCCGGTAGTCCGGACTCAATATTCCTTTGTGGTGGTAATCTATTCGGTACGGGTGGGATCACCGGTTGAGAAACCAGTGCGGACAAAACGGAATCTGTAGCAATCCCAGGCTGGACTCCCTCCACAACGGATTGATCGGATTGCTCCGAATCGTATTTAGCTGCCGATCTAAGCAACATTTGAGGGTTTGCTGCGATCGTCAACTGATCAGCTGTGGAGTCCGGTTGATCGCTTTCTGGAGGTTGCGGGGCATTTCCCTTAGCCAGCCTACCACCAGCGGCTTTCTTGCGCTTTGGAGATTCCTCTAATAGCTTGAGGCTATTAAATTGTGAATCTAGCGCGGAAAGATCATCAGCTCGACGAAAACTATCTCTAGCCACGCCAAAAACTGCTGATCAGTCATTTTAAGCCACCTTTAGTTTGGCGCATAAAGAGTTTTATTTCATTCGCAACCCCTAGGCAAGTATCACAACAGTATTTTAGATTTGGGCCTTTTGCCGTCATCACAGCGCACTTAGTGTGCACCAATCTATCACATAGCCAACAGGTCATTTTTGACTGCTCAGGCTTTATTACCTGACGGCATTTGTTATGGAAGCAGACAACATTGAATTCCATAATTAATTGGGTTTAGACCACAGTACCAAAAGACAAAATCAAAAATGTACCGCAAGAGCGCAGTCTGCACTTTAGGATTTTGTGTGGGAGAGCGGGTACACCGTGCAGTTAAGTACAAAAACAACACCAAACAGCACAACGGACAACGCAAAAAAGAGAGAGTAAGCAAAACGCAAAGACAGAAAGAGAACAGATTGTATTAATTTATTAAAATAATGTACAAATCACAAAAATAAATTCGGAGCGCAGAAAAAAAAACACGACCGTTCGCTTTGAAGCTAGAAGAAGCTGTTTTCGTGTCCTTAATTATAAATCTTTGAAGATCTATGAGATCTATAAGTTGCATGATCCCTAAGAGTATTATGTTCTGACTATAATAGACTTCATTCTGTAATCAGTAAGTCTAACTCTCTGCCGCTCTTAAAGCACTCATGACTAAGTTCCTTAACATCTAATTAGATCCTTATATTTATACATTTTCTCGTTTCTTTACTGTTTCCTATGTCGCGTTTACCTTCCCACGAATCGAGCCGTACGATATACGGCAGCCCGCGTGCGTCGTTAAGGAAAAAACAAGAAAGATTCGATATAGTCGAGTTTCTCGACTACCAGATACTCGTTTCTCAGCTAGTGAAAGTGAGAACTAGAAGCTGCAATAATTCTCATTATCTTTATTATTCTTGTAAATTTCTATCAATTTGCCAAAAAAAAAGTTTGTAGTTTTGGGATAGAAAAGTTAGACACATACATATTAAAACATGCGTTACCTACATTAAATTACATTTGTAAGCTAAGTGTCCTTGTTAAAGGACGAATTAATTTTAGGTGTAGTTCACCCAAGGCTTTTTGGAATAAAGATTGCACTTTAAATTAAATTTGTGCTCTTTTAGTCTTCTATGCACACTCGGAATGCAAACCGGCAAGTCGGGCTAGCCCCACTGCCTACACGTGTTTTGTTTACTCTGCGCTTAAGTATTAAAATGGATTTGTTTTAGAGCCAGAAAGCCGACTGAGCACGACTACTAACACGACATGCTTCCTTTGGTTTTTGCGCCTGCAACACAACCATTTCAAGCCCCTTTATTTCAAACACTTGTCTTTCGAGCTCAGGCATTTAAGCCTTTTAACGAGTTTCTTGGAATGATTTCCAACTAGCCAAATTTTTCCGACCTTTTCCTAATTTTTTTGTCTTTTCTCTTCAGAATTTTCTGCTCGGCTATTATTAGCTTTTCTTACTAAATTGATCTTAACGTCTCAATTTTTTTACTGCTGTATTCGACCAAATGGTCCAATTTGGTCCAAATGATCAAATAGTTGGTTGGAGCTTTAAGGCAAAATTAGGGGCAAATTTAATTAGTATATTAAGTGTTTTTTATCAATAAGTAAATAAAGTAGATCACCTTTTTTTGAAAATTATCTACACATACATACATATATAGTGAAACTAGTCAACTATATGGTCGGATTCATCAATAGGAAAACCTAAAAATATAGTGTTACTTATGAAAGTATCAACAGCTTTTTACAAAACCGAAGACATTTAAAATCTCTGTCACAATGCATCTGCAAGAAAATGAGTGAAGCAGAACTAAATGAACTTATAGCCTTTTAGTATATCTGTTACCCGGTGCTTTGAAAAGAGTGTATAACTTAGAAAAAAGCGTGTACATATTATGTTTGTATTTGATAGACGAGGCTATCTAGTCATGTCTTCCTGTCTGTCCACGTGTCCATTTGTGGGCACAATTAAAATATCATTAACAGAATATAAGCAAGTAATTTAACCTCGTGTGCGATCTCAGCCACCTTATGGATATCTAAGCCATTCGATTTCTACTACAGCATTGGCCTTGCTGCGAGTTTATTTAGATACTTGTGTGCCCATGCAACATTGTTTTATAAATTTTAATTTAAAGGGCATCCAGGAAACCGAAAAATTGTATTTATTTGATTCGATTTTATTTATGGCAAACTTTTAACGCAAACTCACTTCTCCAAAATTCAATCGACAACTACCGTATTTGTCAATTGAAAACTGAAATTTAAATATACCTTTAAATGTATCAATAAATATATGTATATTCACTGATGATTTTGGGCATCTGATTCTTAATCTCGTAGGCTGTATTTTTTACCACGCTGTATTTGCGTTTTTACACGAAATTTGATGGATACTAATGTAGCATAGATAGCGGTATCTGATTATTTTATCTGATTTTGAATTGTGTGCCTGAATTTAAAAAAAACAGCTGCTTTAAATGCTTTGTTATGCATCGCAATTGGGCCCTGTCTTACCTATCCCTTGTTGGTTTGGTATTGGTAAGGACTAGTCCGAAGGAAGTTCACTCGGACTTGTTTTTTGGAGATGAGTCCGCTCTAAGGTCCAAGTCATATATAGCTGAGGCCTTGCTGACAAAAACTACAACAACAGCATCAAATTTGTTCTTTAAAGTCATTACAACAACCAGGCCATCTGTGACAATCAGGCAGGATGTAATCAAGACCAAGGATAAGGATCCTGTAAAAACTGACTCCCACCGCAAAAACCGCACACATAACAAACATCAATCAAAAAACAATAAAAAGAGGCGTCTTAATCTTGCCGCAGCTAATGGAAAAAAAGAGCATAGTCCGCATAAAATATTGAATGACAAAGGACTGCAAGGAAAGACTTCTGCATTTCCGAAGTCAAATCAGACTAATCCTGTATCAGGAGGCAAACATAAGCCTAATGGAACGGTCTTTCTGGAAGCCAAGAGTATGTCTTTGAAAGATGTAAGTGAACAGAACTCACAGACTCATCGTCTGACGACATGCCTAGTGCTTCCTAGTCTCTGACAGTATAGATTAAAAACTGTATGCCCTGTAAAAAAAAACAAAGTATTGGAAAGATTTATATAAATGTAATAAATTAAATTAACTAAAAAATATATTGGCATATTTGGTTCCCCAAGCTGTTGCCACGCACAATCTATAGCTCACAAGCTGCCCAAAACTGCCAAGCCCACGCTTTTAAAAAATGTTTTCATATTTTCAGTTTTGTAGTAGTCTTGTACATTTCTATCAATGTGCCAAATACATGTTCTCCACGTCCACTCTAACGCCCACAAACCACCAAAAACACACAGTTTTGAAAAATGTGTTGAAACTTTATTTTTCATAGTTGGTGAATTTCTATCGATTTGCCAAACAACTTTTTCCCATGCCCAACAACCAGAAACCGTCATACAATGCCCCGCTCACACTTTTAAAACTTTTATACATTTTTTATACCCGTTACTCGTAGAGTAAAAGGGTATACTAGATTCGTTGAAAAGTATGTAACAGGCAGAAGGAAGCGTTTCCGACCATATAAAGTATATATATTCTTGATCAGGTCAATAGCCGTGTCAATCTGGCCATGTCCGTCTGTCCGTCCGTCTGTCCGTCCGTCTGTCCGTCCGTCTGTCCGTCCGTCTGTCCGTCCGTCTGTCTGTCCGTCCGTATGAACGCTGTGATCTCAGGAACTACAAAAGCTAGAAAGTTGAGATTAAGCTTACAGACTCCATCGATTCATGTTGCCACGCCCACTCCAACGCCCACAAACCGCCCAAAACTGCCACGCCCACACTTTTGATAAATGTTTTGAAATTTTTTCATTTTTGTATTAGTCTTGTAATTTTCTATCGATTTACCAAAAAAACTTTCTGCCACGCCTACTATAACGCCTACAAACCGCCAAAAACTGTGTTTAAGACTCTCCTTCTCCCTTCCACTAGCTGAGTAACGGGTATCAGATAGTCGGGGAACTCGACTATAGCGTTCTCTCTTGTTTTCATTTTCATTTAGTTCTAGTTTTTCCCTATTTCTATCAAAATGCCAGAAAAATTAAAAAAAAATGTCCGTTTGGACTGAGTAACGGGTATCTGATAGTCGGGGAACTCGATTATAGCATTCTTTCTTGTTTTTAGATTTAGATTAGAAATGGTTAATCTGGTAAATCAAACATATGCTGCGTACACGTAAAAGTTTTTTTTAGTTCTCAAGATCGGAATTTTCTTATGGACAGCATTCCTTATGTATGCATTTCTTATATATATATGTAGTGGTTTAACATAGATAAAATAGACAGACAGACAAACAAACCTAATAAAAATGTATCTTAAAAGCTTACTCAAAATCCTTATCTTCAGAATGCATCGGTTTTTAATTTTCTGTAATTTTACACTCATCCATTTTACAACACCCTGAGCCATTGTGTTTTTAAAGGTTTTGCATCCAAATGTATTCCCTGAAATGGACTTACGCTGAAACTTTGTTTTGTGCATTGCCTTTGTATGCACACCAGAGAACTGCAAGAGTGGCATTTTTTGCCACCCTGATCACACTCAACAATTTTGAGTTCGGGTGCCACTCACACCGGTCCTCGCGGGTGCATACAAACACCCGCTCAAAATATTCGGGTGTCTGCAAACACCCTGGTGCCTGCGCACCCGAATCAATGCGGCACCCTACGTCGCGGGTACCGCGACCCGGGTGTTTTGGTGAACACCCGGGTGTCTGGTAGACATTCGAGTGTCTGTGGTAGGTAACATACGAAAAAGAAAAGTACAGCAAGTGCTGAAAAACGAAATATATTATGCCCAAAATCTGTAGATTTATGCATTCTTTTTACAGAAATTTAACCAACACGAAATAGACATGTCTTTTTTATATCTTATATTATTTGCTTTGTTAAAATTTTTAATGTTTAATTACCAATTTAACTTTGTAAATGTATAATTTTTCTTTTTAAAATGATAACAAAAAAAAAACAAGCAAAAAAACAATAGAAATAGAATTATGTTAATTAAGTATAAATACTATTTAATAATATATTATTAAATAATACATTAGTTTGTTTTTTGTTAAGACATTAGATACATAAAAACGCAAAAACATGTACACGACCTTTTTCTGGGGTGTTTCAATTCCTTAATATTTTGGACCGTGTCTCGCTTCCACCCATACAATTTTATGCATACAGAAAAGTACCTGCGGCTGATCGTTGCTTGCGCGTCACCCACCCTAAACTTCTTTGCACTGCAGACACCCGGGTGTTTTTTGTGCAAGTACAGAAAATCACCCTGGTGGCAAAACACCCGGGTGTTTGTCATTGCTAAAAAATAGGGTGTCTCCAAACACCCGGGTGCGGAGACTCCCGGTGTTTAGCGGGTACACTTAGGGTGCCGGTGGCTTGCTGCAGTTCTCTGATGCACACCACTTGTTCCTTAAATGTCTGGTGTCCGTATACCTATATGTAGTATATGGAGAGATGGGCGCACTTTCTTTCAAAATTCCAGCTGTTTGAGTTCGTAGAGGTTTTGTCAATAAGATTCAACCAGACACGATACATGGCATGCATTATAACTAAGAATACTTTATACTTATATAGGGTGTTTTTTTTAGAGGTATAGAACTTTAAATTGCAATAAAACAACGATGGATTATTCGATTGACATGGATTTTATTGACATGAAAGATAATCTTGTGGCATTACATTTTAAATATGATTTCTGGCATATGACCGCCACGGCTGGCTCGGATGTAGTCCAATCTGGACGTCCAATTTGCAATGACTTTTTCCAATATTTGGCCGTATATCGGCAATAACACGGCGAATGTTGTCTTCCAAATGGTTTAGCGTTTGTGGCTTATCCGCATAGACCAATGACTTTACATAGCCCCACAAAAAGTAGTCTAGCGGTGTTAAATCACAAGATCTTGGAGGCTTATGAAAAATCGGGAACAACAGCAATCTCGTTTTGGGCCCATTCGACGAATCTACGCCTTGCTTGATGATCGTTTGGTTTCAATTCTTGCACGAGTTGGATTTTGTAAGCACGCATGACGAATTGCCAAACCAAACTGAGAATAAATCACTTGACAGCTGTTAAATCGGTCGCCATCTTGAACAGTAATGCCAACTTAAAGTTCTATACCTCTAAAAAAAACACCCGTTATATTTTATATATATATTTAATACTTATATATTTTTACATTCGGCAATCAGCATTCATAGGATATGGTTATGTTACCCACGGAAAGCGTTTAAACCAGTTCCAAATTCAAAATATAGTGGACATTTGTTTTGTAGTTTTCGTGCCACCAGGCAGCTTTTTACTAATTTTAAAGGGCGGCAGCCTTAAGAAAATTCCGTAAATGGGTCAAACACTCATTTTCGGTAAGTACTCCCAATGTCCCTAAAGTGGCATAGTAGACAAAGCGCGCCAACGATCAGTGGGCTTTAAAAGATCGAGAAGGAAGTTTTTTTTTTTGAAAAAGCAAAATTTTACCGCAATTTTTCAGAACCGCGAGCCTGCCAAAAATTATCGTACATCAAAAGAGAATAGGCTAATAAGGAAAAACAAAAAGTACTCGAATAGGGGAAGAACGAATCGGTAAACACCTGGCATCGCGAGAAAGATACATCAAATTCCTGGAATTCGCAAGCGCGCCAATTCTTGACGCAATAAACAAAAATCGCTACAGAAGAGAATATTGGAAAAGAATAAATAAATAAAAGGTGATCGGAAATAAAAGGAAAGCAGTGCAACATAGCTTACCGTTAAGCGGCACAGCAGCTAAAACTACACCGTTGACATCTACCATAGTTACCAGAAGCTAAGGGGCTGAAGTCAAGGCAAAGAATTTATCGTACCAAAAAGATTTAAAGAAACCCCAATCTGGAATCTATCTGAAAACGAGTATAACAAGAATCTTAAAGCCCATTCATCGTCTGCATAGACAAGCAGTCAGATACGTCTAAGAAAAAGGCCATCAACCAATTTTAGTTATCCAAATGTCTGGAAAAACTTAAAATTGACGGCAAACTCTAAATCTATAATATCAGAAGTTAATGGGATAATGAAAGAAGATAAAAACGAGAGAGAACGGAATAGTCAAGTCCACCGACTATCTGATACCCGTTACTCAGCTATTGGAAGTGGGCAGGAGAGTCTTCAGCACTGACAGTTTTTGGCGGTTTGTGGGCGTTGGAGTGGGCGTGGCAACATGAATCGACAAACTAGCGCTGGGTCTATGTCTGTGGAGTCTGTATGCCTAGTCTCAACTTTCTAGCTTTTGCAGTTCCTGAGATCTCGACGTTCATACGGACAGACGGACATGGCCAGATCGACTTGGCTATTGATCCTGATCAAGAATATATATACTTTATATGGTCGAAAACGCTCCCTTCTGCCTGTTACATACTTTTCTACGTATCTAGTATACCCTTTTACTCTACGAGTAACGGGTATAATGACTTGGTAGTTATTGAATGCTCGGCGAGGAGTAATACCAACATTTGTGTTTCCGAATCCTAATTGAGGAGGACTTCCGCTATAGTCGAGTTCCCCGACTATCTGATACCCGTTACTCAGCTAGTGGAAGTGCGAAGGAGACTCTTCAACACTGACAGTTTTTGGCGGTTTGTGGGCGTTAGAGTGGGCGTGACAAAAAGTTTTTTGGGAAATAATAGAAATTTACAAGACTAATACAAACATGAAAAAATATCAAAACATTTTTAAAAAAAGTGGGCGTGGCAGATTTGGGCGGTTTGTGGGCGTTAGAAAGGGCTTGGCAAAAAGTTGTTTGGCAGATCGATAGAAATTTATAAGTATTTGTATTAACAAAAATGAAAAAATAGCAAAACATTTTTCAAAATTGTGGGCATGGCGTTAGAGTGGGCGTGGCAACATGAATCGATGAACTTGCGCTGCGTCTATGTCTCTGGAGTCTGTATGCTTAGTCTCAACTTTCTAGCTTTTGTAGTTACTGAGATCTCGACGTTCATACGGACAGACGGACATGGCCATATCGACTTGGCTATTTATTCTGATCAAGAATATATATACTTTATATGGTCGGAAACGCTTCCTTCTGCCTGTTACATACTTTTCAACGAATCTAGTATACCCTTTTACTCTACGAGTAACTGGTATAAAAATCAACTTAGCGGATGATAAGTTTTACTGCAGATATAATAGCCTTTTCTTGATAACATGCTATTTGTGCTACTGTATGATCTAAAAGATCTTGTAGGCTTACGTTCGCTACGGTATTTGTGACATGAACATACACTGGACAGCAACATTTTTTCAGCCCCTGTCTTAAAGTTGGAATATATGGAAGCCTTGTTGTTCTTAGCGTCCTTCTAAATCGCACAGAACCATGTGAGACCATGATCCAGAATTAAGGCCAGAGCCTCTCAACTCTGCTTGAGTTTCGAAGTAAATTCAAGCTAATATTGCCTTCCGTTCATGTCGGATATTTTGCTGAAAATTTATCCAGATCGACTCGGCTATTGATCCTGATCAATAATATATGTATATATTTTATATGGTCGGAAACGCTTCCTTCCGCCTGTTACATACTTTTCAACGAATCTAGTATACCCGTTACTTGGAGAGTATAAATAGCAGTCGCGACAGTGTTTGGTGATCTATAAGGAAGAAATTTAAAGTTTTTCAATAGTTTTGTTTCTTAAGCAAATCGTGGTCGACTTTGGTTTTATTTTTATTTCTTGGCAAGGACAAAAAAAATTATAAATTTTAAAATTTTTTTATAATTGGTGTTGATTTTAGAAAAGCACAACTTGTTCTTAGTTTTAGAAAAAGATCCCTAGAATTAAGAAAGCACCTGCCTATACTTATAGCTACGGACCCTTAAATCATGGAAATTTTTCTAAGCTCAAAAAATCAATACTTTTTGTACGCTATTTTATTTAGGGAATGTCGGTAATGTCTTTTTATAGGAGCTAAAGAGGTCAGCTGTTAGACTCAGCCCGTTTAAGGTTATATACTATCTGCAATAGTCCCAAGGAAGATAATAAAATTTTTGTTGGACATATTATTAATTTGATATTTCATAAGAAGAAAGTTTAAGTAAAATTAATGTTACCGGAGTTTATTTACTATCTTATTTTTATCAACAAAAGCTTCCTTACGTCCCCATATTTTTGTAAGTTTTTGGGAGCTTAGTAAATTTATAGTTGATCAAACTCACATTTACAGAATAAGTAATCTTCCAAGCTACTAGAACGCTCCAGGAGCAGGTGCACCTAACTCCTTCTGTGTCTCCTTAGTGACTTCCGATGCTTACTAGGTCAGACACCTGCTCATCCCTCCACAACAGAAACATCCCCATGCCTTACAAGTGATTAAGCAAAGGCTGTTTTGCCGCCTATGCTGTACGCCAAAGAACAGCTGGCGATCCGTGAGCCATTGGAGTCCCTCCGTTTTCACAGTGTTTTTCCGTGGCTTGTCGATTTGTTTCTTTTGGCCGCTGTCCAGCTGCTGATGTGGTCGTGTTTGAACACTTCCAAAAATAAACCGCCATCTAATAGAAAAATCGCCACATGTTTTAATGTGTTGTCCAAAACTATATAGGTGCAAGGCTGTCGTACCAAGGTATAAATTAAAAACAGGAATCAAATTTTGGATCCGGCAAGCTGAAGCTTGTACACCCTTGAAGTATTTATGTACATGTATATAAAAAAAAACGCTGATGTTTACTTATGTATACATAATAGTCTATGATCGAACCCAACGTAATAAAGATTTCCTTTATTTTTAATTATTATTTCCAACGGTTCCTATATTATAGTGTCCGATTTCGATTATATTAAAACATATTGTAAAAAAATTGTATATTCCAAAAAACAAAAAAAGCACCACCTAAACGAGGTAATTAGTGACAATTTTGAATATAAAAAGAAATAGTTACAGTAGTTTTCGAACGACAAGCTCCAAAGAACTAATTTAGTTCTTTTAAATCTGTTGTTTTATAAAACACAAGTCTCTATCTTCAGGGATTCAGATGGTGAGCTTTATGAAATGTAGCTATTTGTAGCAGTTCATCAGCTAAACTAACGGGTGGATTTTCAAAAACTCGTAAAACTAATGCTTAAAATCATAAGATCCAATTGCTCTGATTTGGATAGAATGGCTGTTTTTGTTGCTTGACCATATTATTTATGAGTGTGTTTTTACTTTGAACTAAGTTTAGACGCGCACTTAGCTTAAAAATAAACGGAAATAAAATAAAGGCGTTACTTTAATCTGTTGCTAATCTTTACGTATCTTATGTACGTATCTTATGGACACTGAACACTCCCTTCGGGTGTATTGAAAATTAAAAGCGTAAACAACGTAGTTTTAATCAATTTACATACTTCTAGGCTTCTTTCGTTTGCAATAATTTTCTATGCTCATCTTTCAATAGTTATTTATCTAAGCAACAAACTAAAAAAAACTTGCAAACTCCTATTGGGAATGTTTTTAATCTCACCCAACTCACGCAATTCACATCGTAATCTAACTACGTATGGGGTATAGGGCCGTGGGAATTGGCAACTTTATAATTAGCGTCGAATTCACAACCGTGAATAGGACTGTCAGACCTGCTAGCATGTGGCTGACGCATTTGTCCCAAACACTTGTTTAATACACCAGCAGCTGCAAGGAAGCCGAACGCCGACGCCAATTTAGGGGTTGTTTCCCTTCCTCGCAGACGGTTCTCTTAGCCATTTGGCTCTTTGGCGTTGGCTGCCTAGCCGCCTTCAAGTTTGTTTCAGTTTCAGTTTGACCGTCGAATGCAGAGAACGTCGGGACAACGCTCTTGCTATAGCTATCGGACATCGGACCGCTAAAAGAAAAGGCCTGAAGCCATAAAAACGCGTGTGAACGAGAGGCCAACGAAATACCCATAGCATGAGTGAGCGCTTTAAATAGAAAACGCGAAATAACCAACTCGAATGGAACGTGAGTGTAGGGAATGAGTGCTGGGAAAATCGCCGTCTAGATTATAGCAAAATTGGCATAATAACCACTTGTGAGCAAATGTGAAGCAATGTAAAGAGGAAAAGAAAATATAAAAGTAATTCTTTGTAAAACGTGACAGTGAATTCAAAAAGTTTTACGTTAAACAGCGCAGAGGACAAAAAATTAAAGGTCCTGATCAATAAAAAACGGTATAAACGTGGCCTAAATATCATAATCATACCCTTAACACTATACATATGTGATGTGCTTGCAACAAGTAAAACCGCAAACAAAAGTGTTTGTTAATCTTAAATAATTTGTTCAAGGAATAATCTTAAATAGCACCTAGCCACTTTTAAAAAAGCAAGCGTTCAAATATTGGTTGGAAAAACAAAATAGAAAATCTTGGTTACCTATCTATGTATTTATATATTAGTGTGCAAATACAGGAGAACTTTTGTACACAAATATACACATTTTCGTACATTGAGTGTACGCGCTGAAATATGTACATACATATGTGCCTATGTATACAGCAGTGCCGACCGAACAGAGTCGTGCTAAAAGAAATTATATCACTGTCCGAATCCGCTTTTAGAAATAGTTTGCAATGAATTTTCGTTGCTTTATATTGCCGTTGTATAAATGCACATATATATTCACGTATATATTAAACCACATATATACATATGGGAAGACCAGCTAATATAAACGCACGCATTTTTAAAACTTATGGGCTAATAAAGTCACCCATGTTTATTAAACAAAAACATTGGTTTTTTACCTATTATCAAGCCTAACAATGATTTCAATTAGTTGAACCTAAGCCACAATCTTTACGTTTTGCATCACCTAAATCTAAGGAATATTTTAAGGAAACAATTTGGTAAAAAAAATCGTTAAGCAAAAAGAATATACATATACTTTGCGAGAAAGAGTTTTTTTTTTTTAATAGACGTATAATTTCTAGATTAAAATAGAAGAGAGAACGCTATAGTCGATGTCCCCGACTATCTGATACCCGTTGCTTACCTAGTGGAAGTGCGAGGAAGAAATTTCCACGGTCCCCGTTTTTGATGGTTTGTGGCCGTTAGAGTGGGCATGGCAAAACTATTTTTGGCAAATCTAGAGAAATTTACAGGACAAACAAAAATGTGAAAAAATATCAAAACCTTTTTTTTAATGTGGGCGTGGCAACATGGGTCAACAAACTTGCGCTGCTTCTGTCTCTAGAATCTGTATGCTTAATCTCAACCTTCTAGCTAGTCCAGACGGACGGGCAGACGGAAACGCTACCTTCTGCCTGTTACATACTTTTTAACAATTTTAGTATACCCTTTTACTGTTCGAGTAACGGAAAGAAATGTGGAAGTGAAAGTTTTGTGCGTGGCCAAATATTTTTGGTAAATGTTTTGGAGTGACAGTTGTTATCTAAAATTTCAAGCTTTTATAGTTCCCAAAATCTCGACCTTCATACGGATGGACAGTCAGACTGACAGACGGACATAGTCAGAATACTATATTTATACTATATAGGGTCGTAAACCTTTCCTTTTATCTGTTACATACTATATAACAAGTCTAGTGTAGTGTATAGAAGGAATGCTATAGTCGAGTCTCTCGACTGTCAGATACCTTGTACTCAGATAAAGGGAATGCGAAAGAGATGGAGATATTTAAGTTTGAAAGCAACTGTATCCTTGATTACCCAGGAGCACCTTACAGCAGCGGATACATTTATTACTTTACACATAATATATTAATTTACAACAAACTTATGAAGTAAGGAGTAGATTTCTGCTAAAAAATGTTTACTTCCAAAAAAGATTCCACCCTGTCGCTATTGGGATTTGTAATTTGTGGGCGTTAGAATGGGCGTGGCCGAAAATATAAAGATGCAATTTTTTTTCGTACTATTTATTTATTTATCTAACAGTCGTGGTAGTTGACTATAATTCCTTAAGAACTAAATATTGTATATTATATACCAACCAAATACTACTACTCACTATTGTTTTTCCATTTTTTTCAGAATTTATAAAAATGTTTTCTTTTTATTTATGATAATCTGAAATAATCATTTAAGTTAATCAACCGTAATAGTTTTTGAAACGCAGTAAAATTTGGATACAATGAAATATTGACTTTATGACTGACAACGTTCTTGGATAAAATTAAAAAGTGATCTGTACAGTGATCAAATCAGTACTCAGATAACATCAACGATACTTGTATGTGCCTACCGAGGCAACATACAATATTAAAGTTCTAAAAATTCTTCAAAGAAAATTTTGCCGTAAACTGACCTTACATTTAACAAGATGGGAAATATGGTGCTAAGACGATCAGGAAAGGCTGTTCCCAAGTCGAATCAACTGGCAGAGAGCAGTCCAATATCCCTATCGCTGGTACTGCTGCTTTTCTTTGCGCTAGTAGATAGCACCATTGCACAAGTCGGTAAGTCTTTAAGATTATTATTGTTATTATTAAACACAAATCCAAAGTTCGTAGCTAAGGGCTGACATAATTTAATAAACAAGGGAGCAGCAATTCTAGTAGGCTTAAGGGAACAAGAAAGAACACTGTTTAAAGAAATTAAAAGTGCGGGGCTTGGCAACATGTCCTGCGCTGCGTTTTTGTCTCTGAAATCCGCATACTTAATCTCACTTTCGAGCTTTTATATTTCCTGAGATCTCGACGTCCATACGGACGGACCGATAGGGAGACATGGCGATCGACTCGGCTGTTGATCGTTATTAAGTACTATATATGAATATACTTTTCAACGAATCTAGTATATATATACTTTTAGATTACGAGTAACGGGTATTAAAATAGGGAACGGTTATAAATAAATAAAGCAGTAATATAATATAAATAATATATTAAACCAACTCATAAATTGTTCTATTATTCTCAGCTACATAATATAGACGTTTCATTTTCGAAACTTAACTTATACATATATTGTCGAAAAACTGATGTACAAGGGTTTTTTCCTCATTATGATATGTTTGATATAGCGGTACCATACGGTCCGTTTCGACTTATATACTACCTGCAATAGAAAAAAAACATTTTTGTGAAACTTTCACACATACAGCTTTAATACTGAAAGACCACGGAAAAATGGACGGAAAGGCAGCCGGACATGACCAGATCGACGGCATTTCATACTGATCAAGTTAATATGTTCATATGTATGTACTTTTTGCAATACATTTGTACACTGATAAATTATAAGTTTTATTACAAGTTTTGTATAATTTAGGCGAAAACCAAATGCTTATTCCATGGATGCCAATAAACTACTGAAATAACTTCAAATTTTAGGTAAAATAAAATTTTAGTGCTGTCAAAATACCAGTGCCAACCACTGTGTGCCTTATATTATTTTCAGTTTCTCTTCACTGCTTTTCTTCGCATTCATGGGAATCGCATCTGCGGAATGCTTAAAACATTTGAATACATTTTCCCACATTTGAGATGACGCTTACACTAGAACACCATGGTTGGTTGCATGAGAAAAAGAAATTTTGTAGTCCCAATGGAATTATGGGAAGTTATTTTCCACGCGATATGCAATCGTTTAGAGGCCTCAATGATTTATATTGTAATAGGGTGGATAAGGACAAAACTTGATGTGATGGTTAGCTCGGAGCAAACAGTACATCGATCGAGTGTTATCATTAAATCGATGACTTTAGAAAACAAGAGAAAAAACTAAAGAAACAGCATAGAAAATATGCGTAACTTAAAAATAAAACAAGAGAGAACGCTATAGTCGAGTTCTCCGACTACCTGATACCCGTTACTCAGCTAGTGAAAGTGCGAAGGAGGCTCTTTGTGGGCGTTAGAGCGGGCGTGGCAGTTTTTCTGCAGATCGATAAAAATTTACATTACTAAGAAAAAAATGAAAAAATATCAAAACATTTTACAAAATTGTGGAAGCTTTGGGCAATTTGTGGGCATGGCAAAAAAAAAGTCTGCAAATCGAGACCAATTTACAAGACTAATAAAAAAATGAAAAAATATCAAAACATTTTTCAAAAGTATGGGCGTGGCAGTTTTGGGCGGTTTGTGGGCGTTAGAGTGGACGTGGTAACATGAATCGACGTCTATGTCTCTAGAGTCTGTGTGCTTCTAGCTTTTGTAGTTCCTGAGATCTCGAAGTTCATACGGACGGACGGACATGGCCAGATCGACTCGGATACTGATCCTGATCAAGAAAATATATACTTTATATTGTCGGAAACGCTTCCTTCTGCCTGTTACATACTTTTAACGAATCTAGTATACCCTTTTACTGTACGACTAACGGGTATAAATACAATCGGGCTGTAATAAAACGAGGTGTATAAAACGAGCTTCATTTGGTCAAATCTTATGATACGCTTAAAAGACACTAAAAAAATTAAGATTTGAAAGCACCTTTTATAAAAGTTCCCCGACTATCTGAAATGTTTTTTTAAGAGTGTGTTTTGGGCGAATGTGACTATACTGAGTCAAACGGCAACAATATCCATGCTTATCACCCGTGGAGTAAAAGGTTATAAAAGATTCGTTAGCACGTGTGTAGCGATGATGCCTTTCCCACCCAATATATCCTTGATAAGGATCACAAAATTAAGCATTAAAATTTTAGAATTCATGCCTACAAACATAAGCTTCTGAAAAGTTTTTGAGTTTTTTTCTCGTTCTATTATTTAGTAAATTTATTTTGTGAATATCTATCGCAATTAAAAAATAAAATGTTGAAAATTCTTTCTTGTACTCCCACTAGCTTGGGTACCTAGCTATCTGACAGTCGACGATCTCGACTCGAACGTTTTCTGTTATATTTTTCTAGATAAAAAGTGTTTTTGTGTGGTTTTTAAAATCCTAGTTGCTCATTCAAGTTTGGTTTCTGGTGACTGTAAAGTAAATGGCGAAAATTCCACTGCTAATAAATTGAGGTCTTGTTATTCCACAGGCGACGACCACACTTGGCTAGATGCATTGGTCTGTAAAAAAAAGTAATACGTTTGAACCTTTTTTTTGCAACAAGACCTCGAAAACTTAAGAACTAAAAAGTTGATATTAAGCATACTAATAAGTGTATTTTTTTTCAGAAAATTGTTAAGTTCACTCTAACACCAACAACTGCCCACCGAAAACATTTTAGCCACGCTACTTTAACGCCCACAAATCACTCAACACTATAACGCCCACACTTTTGAAATTTTTGTTCTTCATATTATATGTTTTTGAGCCAATTTGTATCGACTTAGCAAATAAATTTTATAATTTCTGATTTGCAATTCCACTAGCAGACTAACGGGTATCTGATAGTTGAGAAACTTGACTATAGCATGGTATCTGTATTTTTATTTGCCAATTTAGAAAAAAATATGTTAAAACATTTGGGTTTCTTTTTAGCAAATAGTTGTTTATCACTTTTATCCGAACTTCGATTCTCAGAGTTTGTTGTTTTTAACGTATACAAGTTTTAATTTACATACTTTACATGTACGTTTTTAACCAAACGTGTTCTCTAATGTTACGTTTTTTTAAGAATACCCGTCAATAAATAGGATCTAAGAATAAATAGGATCTAACTTGTATTTTATAAATAGTTACATTTTAGCACGCAGCTCGATTTAAGTAAATTGAGTTCCACCACCTTTCAAAACACTCTAGTTTTTTGGTAAATATATCCTTAAATAACTAATTTTCCATAGCACAAAAATCTGCATACAAAATTTCCTAATTTAAAATAATTAACCATTTTGCACCTGTTGTATTAGTATACCCGTTAATCGTGGAGTAAACGGGTATACTAGATTCGTTGAAAAGTATGTAATAGGCAGAAGGAAGCGATTCTGACCATATAAAGTATATATATAATCTTAATCAGGTTAATACCGGAGTCGATCTGGCTATGTCCGTCCGTCAGTATAAAAATTGAGATCTCAGAACTATAAAAGCTAGAAATAAGAGATTAAGCATGCAGAGACATAGACGCAGCGCAAATGTGTTGACCCATGCTGCCACGCCCAGAAACCTCTTAAAACTGCCACACCCACTCTTTTGATATAAAGAAATGTGTTTCTTAAGAAGTAACTGTCAAATTTATAATATTGTTGTTTTATTTTTTATAGATACCACCATCAGTCAGCAAGAAAGTCAATCCGTTGTTCTACCGTGCCCGGTTAATTCACAAAAGTGCGGAAAACTCCACTCACTAAATTGGTTTAAGGGAGATGCTCGCATTGCTGCAATGCTTCTCGGAGATAGTAACGTCACGAGTGTTAATAAAGAGTTTGACGAAAGGTAACAAATTAATCAAATATAGCTTTATGTTAATCTTGTTTAATCATTTTAGAGTAACCGTGGAGCAAAACCCATACAGACTAGTAATTAAGGACTTAAAAATAGCTGATGAAGATATTTATCTTTGTGATACTACATTTTTTATACCAGAAGAAACGTGTGATAACTTTAATGGATATCGAATAGAATTGAGAGTCTTAGGTAAATAATTAAACTAAACAATATATAAAGAAATGTGTTAGAAAAACCAAACTGCATGGAAAATGAGCTTTATGATAATTTGCACTTAATGTATACATGTACATACATATGTATTGAGTTACCCTGCAGTACCGTTTATCGCCATTTTGTTAAATTATATCCAAATTATTCATCAACTGAGATGATTTTAAAATAGTCATGTCCTACGAATCAACATAATGACAAATCATCAAATAAACATAAGCTAATTCAACAAAAATAACATATTTTAGTTAAATATATTTTAAAGGGAGAGATCGTTTCCGAGAGAGAGTGTTTGCTTGTTTCTGTCTATCATTGCTAAATACTCACCTACATGTAATAATCAACGAACTATGCTTAAAACATAATTCTTGTAGATAATAAATAGTTTAATTTTCAAGACCTAGGTGTGAAGAATGGAATGAATTTTTTGGAACTCACTAACGCAACAAAAAATCAATACCGAATCATACTTCATAGTTCTGTAAAGCAGAAGTACAGTTTTTTGAGTGCCAAATAATATTTCACAAACAAAATTTACTTCTCTTAATCTTCTTTTTTAAATTGTTCTTGTTTTTTAAAATTTTTAAACAGCTAATTCAATTATTAAAGAATTTAAGATATTCACTTTAAAACTTTTGTTCTCACATTCCATTTAGCTGCATAAGGGTATCTGATAGTCGCTTTAAATGCACAAAAGCGCAGAAAATAGAGATAGAAGCAGCATCTTTTAGTCCGTAAGTGCTATTCATGGCACCTAAAGAACTTGGTTTAAGCGTTTCCATTTACCTATTTCTACTAAAAGAAGATATGTCTTGGTAGCACGGTTAAAAGCTGAATGTTTGTTCCTTTTATAGTTGCCACTCTACCTTTATATTTCTCTACTTTTAACCATTCTCTTTCTCTTCCTCTCATTTAAAACAACACATGCGTCAAAACTCATAATCATATTATATAATACCAATTTTTTTTTCAAAAATGAATACTATAAAAACCAACCGTCCACATCGACTTGGAAAATAATAACGTTATGACAAAATAATTAAAACAAAAAAAATTGTTTAAATCACCAACAAAAATCTTATTATTTACGACCGCAATATTAAAAAAACACGTGTCCATCCCCAACATTAAAATGTATTGAGTATTATTTTATTTGCAAAATCCTAATTCGCATTCCATAAATATTCCGACAAAACATTTTTATGTATTATTGATTTCATTAATATATCTGCGTTATAAAAACATAGAAAACATTGGTAAAAAAAATCATTAATAACTTACATATATATTGTGTTTTTAGCTATAGGACCTAAGCAGGGAAGTAGCTTTATTAATCAAATTAAAAAAAGTTCGATAAAATATACAAATATACAAATATTTTGTTTGGTTTTTGGATTATTTTCTAAATTTATTGTTTATAAAAATATATATTCTAAAGTGTTCATTAATCATGATACGAAAAATTTTTAATAAAAGTTTTCATTCATTTATATTTAAGTTTAAGGTATAGTTTTATTTTATTATATAGCATACATACATGATTTATTTTAAATCGCATTAAAACATGTTTATCCATCTAAAATTATACGGCACTCAAACACAAACATCACAAAACCGCCACCAATTTGTATATGTTGGATAATAAACGCACGTATTCAGTGCCACCCACTGAGGTTGTTATCTTGGATGCAAAAGGAGATCGACTCGAGAACGGCCGTATAGTGGGACCCATGCAGGAACGCCAGTCCCTCAAAGCTACTTGTACTGTAAGAAACACCCGACCTCAACCTGAAGTGAGCTGGTTTCGTGGAACAAAGCGTCTAACAACTTGTAAGTATTATATTTTTACCCGTTACTCGTAGAATATAAGGGTATACTAGATTCGATGAAAAGTATATAACAGGCCGAAGAAAGCGTTTCCGACCATATTAAATATATATATATTCTTGATCAGGATCAATAGCCGAGTCGATCTGGCCATGTCCGTCCGTCTGTCTGTCCGTATGAACGTCGAGATCTCAGGAACTACAAACGCCAGAAAGTTGAAGTTCAGCATGGAGACTCCAGAGACAGACACAGCGCAAGTTTGTCGATTCACGCTGCCACGCCCACAAACCGCCCAAAACTGTCACGCCCACACTTTTGGAAAATGTTTTGATATTTTTTCACATTTTTGTTAGTCTTGAAAATTTTTCTCGATATGCCAAACATCTTTTTGCCACGCCTACTCTAACGCCCACAAACTACCAAAAACTGTCAGTGTGGAAATTTCTCCTTTGTACTTCCGATAGCTGAGTAACGGTTATCAGATAGTCGCGGAACTCGACTATAGCGTTCTTTCTTGTTTTGTAATTGCGTTTAATTTTACATTTTTCAAACAAAATACCATATTTTTATGCTTCCTTTTTGATTTCTTTAGATTCCCCCACTCATGACTTAATCAATGGTCTTTATACCTCAACACTCGAGTTGGATTGGCAGTTGTCCCGCGAAGATCTTGCTCAGGATTTTGAGTGTCGTGTGAAATCCGCAGCCATACAAAATGTTACTCTAACTAAGTTTAGCGTGGATTTACAAGGTACTTTAATAATCAATACAAAATTCTTGGAATATGGAATAAGAATACAATTTTAGTAATATTATTTGTAACATAATTTTGATTCTTTTTTATTCAACAGTTCGGCCAACTAGTATAAATATTAATGGGGTAAAACATCACACAGTACAAGGCAGCAAAGTGGTTTTAACATGTGACGTAAGTTATAAAAAAAAAAAAGAACTTATAAAAGGTATTAGAAAGCCAGAAATTACCCGAAGAATGGACGAATCAGTTTAAAAGAAACGAAGAACAATCGATTGGTGGATAGGATGTTTGACGACTTTATAATTTATTTATTGGCATTGACGTCATTCACCTTACTATTTCATACACACTTCAGGTTTAAACAAGAGAGAACGCTATAGTCGAGTTCCCCGACTATCTGATACCCGTTACTCAGCTAGTGGAAGTGCTAAGAAGAGTCTTCAGCATTGACAGTTTTTTGCGGTTTGTGGGTGTTAGAGAGTGTGTGGCAAAATCGATAGAAATTTACAAGACTAATAGAAAATTGAAAAAATATTAAAACATTTTTCAAGTGTGGGCGTGGCAGATTTGGGCGGTTTGTGGGCATTAGAGTGGGCGTGGCAACATTGTTCGACAAACTTGCGCTGCGTCTATGTCTCTGGAGTCTGTATGCCTAGTCTCAACTTTCTAGCTTTTATAGATCCTGAGATCTCGACGTTCATACGGACGGACAGACGGACGGACATGGCCAGAACGACTCGGCTATTGATCCTGATCAAGAATATATATACTTTATATGGTCGGAAACGCTTCCTTCTGCCTGTTACATACTTTTCAACGAATCTAGTATACTCTTTTACTCTACGAGTAACGCATATAAAAATATGAAACATTTGTGGGCGTTAGAGTGTGCGTGGCAAAAAAATGTTTGCAAATAGAGAGAAATTTACAAGTCTAATAGAAAGATGAAAAAATATCAAATCATGTTTCAAAAGTGTAGCCGTGGCAGTTTTAAGCGGTTTGTGGGCGTTAAAGTGGGCATGGTAACATGAATCGACTAACTCGCGCTGTGTGTATGTCTCTGGAGTCTGTATGCTTAGTCTCAACTTTCTAGCTTTTGTAGTTCCTGAGATCTCAGCGTTCATACGGACGGACAGACGGACAGACAGACAGACATGGCCAGATCGACTAGGCTATTGATCTTGATCAAGAATATATATGGTCGGAAACGCTTCCTTCTGCCTGTTACATACTTTTCAACGAATCTAGTATACCCTTTTACTCTACGAGTTACGGGTATACAAATGTTTTAAAATATTTTCATTTTTGTTAGTCTTGTAAATTTTTATCGATTTGCCAAAAAACTTTTTGCCACGCCCACAAACAGCCAAAAACGGTCAATGTTTAAATTTTCCTTTCACACTTTCACGGGGAACTCGAGAATAGCATTTTTTCTTGATCACTTTTGAGTTCTTGCCAAATAAATGAAATAATTATGCTAAAATGCACTACAAATTAATTTGGCCCAGAAGTTTTCATGTGGACAAACGCAGAAGTACTCTAAGAAAAACTTGTAATCCTTCTACTGAATCTAAATATTTGTTAATTAAAAAAACTATTCAAAAAGATGAACTTCATTTTGTGCTATTTATACGTCCACGGCTGTATATACTTTATATGGCCGGAAACGCTTCGGACGGATCACCAAAAAGTGGAAAAAATAAAATATCAATAGTCATATTTTCAATTTTTCTTAATCTCTAAAAAATTATGAGCAATATAAAATACCTCAGCTAGATAAAATAGAATACCTCCGATTTGCTTATTGCAAAGTCTTGCCAATTTCGAAATTTCTTCCTCACACCCTACTTTCTTTCTACTTTATTCTTTTCGACTATATTGTTATCTTTTGATTTATGTTGGTCTCTATGTTTTACTTTTTATGTGTAAATTTAGGGGTTTAATTTCATCAAAAGTAATTTTCTTAATAATGTGCAAATCTGTATACTGTTTTATAGATTCGTGGGGCGCGACCAGCAGTAAATCTTACTTGGTATAACACAACCACCATAATAAGTTCAGACGAAAACGAAATAACTGAAATCCGGACTAAATCGGTAAAAATAAAGTTGTAAAATTTACCTATAAATAGTATTCAGCAATGTTTTTTTTTCTTAGCTGGAAAAAAGTGATGGCACCTTTCATACTCAATCGGAACTCATTTTCAACGCCACCCGCTTTGAAAATGATCGGGTTTTTCGTTGCGAAGCTGAAAATATTGTTTTGCAAATTAATCGCGAAAAACCAATTTCATCTGCCCTCACGTTGGAAGTCTTATGTGAGTATTAACCTTTTAAATTTATATTTTGAAATTTATATATTATGTTTAAGATATATATGTAAGATATATACATATATATGTTTATACATATATTAATATAAATATTTATCTCATTTGTATTTGACAATTTATTTATTTCTTCTATTTTAGATCCCCCCGTAGTCAAAGTCAGTCCATCTGATATAATTGCCAATACAAGTGAAATAGTTCTTCTTAACTGTGAATACGTTGCAAACCCTGCTTCACTGACTCAAGTTGAATGGTAAGTAAGCTACTTCAGTATAAGCGGCGAGAGCTCGAAAATTAAAATAGCTTGCTGTAAAAGCTTAGTAGATAAATATCACAGTAAAAACCTTTAAAATTCAAGATTTAAATTATAGTAAGGCTTATTGTCATTGGCCATAATTTCCAAGGGTGTTGCACCCATGGCTCATCCCTAATACATCTCTCTCTCTCTCTCTGATCTTACCTTCTATAAGTAATTTTAACAATAAACATACAATTTACATAAATAAATATGGGTTACATCCATCCGTGTAACCATATCACCTGCCATCATATATATCTGAAGGCCTTTTATAGCCTTGGAGAAAGTACGAAGTAAAGAAGACATTTGAGTCCATATAAAATATTTAATTGATCAGTATAAACAGTCGAGTTGACAATGTTATGAACTTCTGTCCGTTTCTACGCGAATTTATAAATTTTTAATTTATTAGTTTTAAAGCTTTTTGGATAAAACTTTCCCAAAAGTCGTCCTCTATAGGACCACTTAATCATATAGAAATAATCTAAAAAAAATTAAAAAATTTAGTTTTGATCATAACGTTTTCTAATTCTGTACACACCCGTTTTTCCAAAATATATACATAAATAAAGAAATTCTAACTTTATTGTTTTCAATCAGAATAGTCTGAATGTTAATGTAGATATTAAGAAAATCATAGTTTCAATGTTCTTGATCATAAAGTGCTCCTATTACTGCAAGGGCTTTCCGAAACTAGGAACTAGCTTCATTTCTTATCTTATTTATTGTGTTTAAAGGTTTTTTTTACTTGACTGTTTACATAACATGTTATTAAATGACAACATAAAAACATATATGCTGTTTAAACTTCAGGTATCGCAATGATGATTTGGTAAATGTAAATGATACGACTCATTATAAAGGTGGTAATTCGGAGAATGTGGCCCTTGTTATCAAAGCTACCAACAAAGAGGACATCGGAAATTATTCCTGTCAACTATCAAATAATATTGGCAAAGGAACTTCTGATCACAAAATTAATCTGGACGTGCAGTGTAAGATAATCTACAAATGTTTTAAAACATTTTAATATGCTTAAAACCTTTATTTCAGATGCCCCAACTGTCGAAATTCTTATGATACCAAAGGGACCGGTGAAGGAAAGTGATGAATCAAATGTCACTCTTTTTTGCAACGTGTTGGATGCAAATCCTTCTGTTCTCACCAAAGTAAGGTGGTATGCCAACTCAACACTTCTTAAGGAACTTCCAGACTGCGAAGAAACAAGGGTACGTAAATAAAAGACAGCGGTTTTAAAAAATGTATAAACACACTTTAATAGTGTGACGAATGACGTGAATATTCTACATGGCTCATTTAGCAATACTTTGTGCCACGTTTATTTTGAATACAACTTCGAAAAATTTTTTGCAACGAGGTTTTGGTTTAGGAAAAATTTAATTTAACTATAGAGAGGTACCATTATTATATACCCATTACTCGCTATTGGAAATTCGAACGAGATAATAGTGATTGGTCAGTTTTATAAGGTATATACGGTCGCTTATCAGCTCAGCAGCAAGTTCAGCTTACCGCCAGTGCGCGATCGTGCCTTTCATCCTCGGTGAACAACGTAACATTATTATTAGGTATCCAAAGTACTGTTAAATACTTTACATTGAAAGCAGCTTTTGCTTAGGCTGGAATGTACATATATTAGCTGCACTTGCCGCAGATAGCTTCCGTGCCTGTTTCGGACTTAACTTGATCAAAATCGGACGACTACTAGGGTATAAGTTCTTGCAAATGAGTTCTATGTGTTATAGCTACCATATTAAATTTGTTTTTGAAGTAAAATTACCTATTGGTGTTGTTCTTGTGATAAAATTGGATCTATAATTAAAAAATTAATATTATTTGGTTTATTATTCTTACTTTTAGGAGGACCTGTGTCACATAGACCCAAGTAAACTCTTGTTAGAGAGTATTGGGAGGGGCTTCTTCTATAATTATTCCTGTGAGGGATTCAATGCTGCTGGCTGGGGTCCACGAAGCGAAGAAAAAGAGTTGTTGGTTGGTTAAGCTGCTTTAAGCAAAGGCATTCTAAAATCACGTTTTTGCTTAAAATGTACGTTTTTTATAGGTGCATTACGAGCCAGGACCTGCCACATTATCTCATTTCCCGTTAGTTGCCGTTAAGAAAAAGAGTGTAACATTCTCCTGTTCTGTAGATGATCCAGGATTTCCAGAATCAAATAGGTTTGTAGCACAAAAGGCCAACCAGAATCACAAAATGAAAAAACCCCAACACGCTCCGGCTATTGACTTTCATACCGTCCAAGCAATGCAGCCGCAGGAGGCCGACATTGCTTTTGAAGCGATGCTGCTACATAACCACCAAAATCCTTTCCAGTCCACTGATCCAACTCAAACATCATTAGGAACACCACAAGAAAGCGCATCTCATCCAGCACATAAAATCAAAGAGACTCATGCTTTAATTGATTTAATGTTAAACCATTCCCTTTGTACATTAATCACGCTCACCACCTACATGCCACAATCACAAGTATTAACTCTTTACACGGGGGTAAAACCAAAATACGACGCCTCCGCAGCATCCTATGCCCTTTACCGAAAAATGGGCAAATTTTCGTTTGTTGCTCAAATAGTTTCGAAACCCAACAGAT
This sequence comes from Drosophila santomea, assembly GCF_016746245.2. NCBI lineage: Eukaryota > Metazoa > Arthropoda > Insecta > Diptera > Drosophilidae > Drosophila > Drosophila santomea. Next base: position 23,258,694 of record NC_053018.2, read on the forward strand.
TTCGTTGGCTACGAGGCGGTCGGGGTCCTCTGCAGGACATTGTGACGAAGGACTGGACGGTGGAGCCAATTGATCTGGATAATCGGTCCAACTATTCTTGCTACGCATACAATGAGGGAGGCAAAGGTGTGATGGCCACAGTAAGCTTGGAGGTTCATGCGCCTCCGTTTTTTATTAGGAACTTGCCACAGTACACGGGAATTTTGCACACTTCACCAAATGCAACTTTGACTTGTCGCATCGAATGCGTCCCGCGATGCGACATATCTTGGCAAAAAGATGGTGTGCCCATAGAAAGGAACGATACCCGATATTTTGTTAAAGAAAAATACATGGATGCCTCCCCCGCAACGGGCGATTTTGAAAGCATGCTATCAGTCTTGGTGAGTATGTTAAATATGTATTAATTTATTTTAACACAAAAACATTAACACATCGGTAAAACCTAACTCAAATTAGAATTTTCCGGTTTTCTTAAAAGCAATACAAAGCTAAACCAAATAAATTTAAATTTAACTTTAAATTTAAAAGCAATATATTTAATGAACTTTTCGACATTGATAAACAGTTTTAATATACCAAAAGGCTTTGCGCCATCTTACCATTGGCATCGACATCGCTCCACAAGATTTTATTTTCAGCTTTTATTTGGTTAAGTAAGACCTAATGATAATACATGCTGTGATTTCAGCATTTCAATATGCCAAATTGGCCTGATTCAAAATTCAATATCGAGGATGATAATGCAAACTACACATGTGTATCAACGGGTAATACAGTCGGCGGAAGCATACGGAGTCGCACCTATTTTGGCATTGAGTGTAAGTGCAAATAAATATTTTAACTTCAAAAAATTAAAACCTTGCCTAATAGACGCACCTGAAAATACGACGGTTTCGGAGAAAATTGTTTATGTGCAGGAAGGCACAATACCAGGACGCGTCATTTGCAAATCTCGGGCTAACCCAGGTTTTTTATTGAACTTTTTAACTTTTTTAACTTATTACCCTATACCTTATTACTACAGAGCCTTCATATGATTGGATTTTTAAAAACCAAACTATTGCCAATGGCAATGCATTAATTATTAATACTGCCATGACCCGAAACGATAATGGAACATATACGTGTCTTGCGTATAATAAGCACGGTAATAGCATTGCGAAAACAATAATTGAAGTCCAATGTAAGTGTAAAAAGTGAAATATGTTATCTAAACGTAATTATCTCGTCTATACAAAATATTTTAAAGTTAAGCCACGTTGCGAAATCGAGAGACAGGAAATTGATGACCAGGACACGCTCATTTGTATTGCGTACGGAAATCCTATAGAGGTATGTGTTTCCTTCCATGTTTAAGAGCATTAAACAATTGCATTAATAAGAAAATTTACATTAATGCTTGACTCGAATTGACCGAATTTATATATTAATGTTTTTGAATACAAATTAAAATGGTTAATTTCTCTAATACTGGGAGTTTAGCATATTCTCTTCATGCAAATAGGTAATGCACGTGCGATCCTTTCCTGGTATTCTCGTCTCTGAAATACTTGTCTTTGACATGTACCAGTAGATCCAAATGGTTCGATTATTATTTAAAGCCCTTAAGTCAAGCTCTAGCACTGAACCGAAAGGTTCACAGGTTCACATAGTTGATATTAAGCATTTAGTTTGTAGTGGTGCCCCCTTTATGCAAGCATTTTTCAGAAAATTGCCAAGCCCACAAAACACGAAAATATGTATATAGAATTGATTTTTTCTGCCCCGCGATTAAAAATTAAATATACATATGTATGTATAGAGAATATACACATATATATGTATGTCGCAGATTTATTTCAAATATAACGACCTTTTCTGTTACTTTGAACTTGCTTATTTCGTTTTGCTTATTCTTTGAATACGCATTCTCTACATCTTGGTGAGTGACAAATAACTGTAAAAGTTTCTGTCGAACGTAGTCAGATCGCGGTCGAAAGCGAGAGAGAGATAGATATTTTCCCGTTAGGAATGGGAAAAATGCCATTATGTGTGTTGGTATTGATGTGTGTGGAGTGAAATAAGTGCGTTAATATTGCGGGTCTACTTAGGTTCTACGCATTATTGCAACTCTGTCCCTAGTCACTGAGTTTTAAATCGCAAAGGAAGATAGACATGCCTCGCTCCCGTGCGCCGACTCGGTAGAAAGTGACGTAGACTATACTACCGATCCGATTCCTACATCAGAAGTGGGATCGCCTACTCCTATTTTCAATAATGAAAGAAATTTGCTGACAATTTGGGAGTCGTAAAATCACCATTTTTCTGAACTGCTATAACAAGTGCCACACTCACAAAAAGATCCAAGAAACTCAAATGCTGTCGTATTGCCAAAGTTAAATCCTGAACGCACATGTTCAGATCCTGGTGCTCAACGGTGGACATATTGTCCGAAAACCAACTGGACGGCAGCGCTCTTGTGATGACCCTCAGCCAGTCGCTGGAAGGGAGCGCGTCTCAGACGTGCTTCTTTGGCATAACATGGACTCAGTTCTGAGAATTGTTTCTGCAACATTTTGTGGGAACAGAGACATTAGCTGCAACATTTATGAATCTGCTAAATGGATGCCCTGCAGAAGGAGAGCGCTTGTCATTATATGGAGGCTGAATGGTTACTTCGCTTATGGCCAGGTGGAATTCGCTAAGTGTAGATCCAATTGCAGTCCCAACTGCGCTGGCGCATGCAGCTGGAAAAGACAGACGTTTGAGGCGTTTAATTTTTACCACAAATATCAACACTCGGAACGAGTTGCACCAAGAACTGAACTTACCTTGTTGATCTAGATTGATTGACGTTCAAGCCTCGGTCTCGAGCTTTTTAAATATGGACTTTGGATTTTAGGGATTGAAGAGAGCTTTAAAGTTTCTGATTCTGATTATCTTTGCATTTCTCTTGGGTTCAAGTGCATTAGCTTTTGGATACAAGTGCTCTTAGATTCTTACGATTTCCTTTGTTGAAATTTAAAACTTCTGTTTTCGTGTATGCGAGTCCAAACTTTGAGCGTGGGAACGTGACAATTGTGTGAGGGTTTAGGCAAGAAATGTCGCACATGGGCCTCTCTTGCATCCTATATTAACTACTGGTATGACTCAGGAGTCAACGAAATTTTATTGTTTTTTTTTTAATATAATAAATGTGTATACGCGTAAATGCTCCTGCATTTTGGTGAGATAAGTTTCGGCGTTCCATTTGCTGTGGTGTTTTGGAGATTTCAAAATCACTAGCAAGAATTGTTATCTTAGACCCCATCGACTTAGTATGTTTGGAAATAAATCGGTCTAGTTGTCGTTTACACTCGAGCAGTTTTCTTTTAATGAATAATTCAAAATTTACTATTTTTTTGTCAATCTCTTCTGTCCTTTTCGATTCCAGATTATTGTTGTTGATTGCGGAATAAACGTAATCTGAAACATAACTTATTTGCCGATTGTTACGCCTCCAAATATCCAGGAGGTCGCTATGTCTGAACTCGAGCATGCCTATATAAAATCAAAAATGGGCAAAAGATATTACTTTACCGTCTAAGACAATAATTAAAGGTACAAACTAACGTTTTTAACTTTTGTCAGAAATTGTCAGAAAATGAGTTATACTTCACGAAGCACAGGGGACACGTTAGAATTTTCTATTAAAATATACATAAATTGGATGTTAAGAAACACAAAAACAGTACAACTACACATGTATTAATTACATACGTTAAGAACTACATACTTTGACCTTTATTTTCCATATTTTACTATAATTAATGGATGTGTATTAACAATCGTATCACGTGCAAAAGTAAGCAAATAATTTGGCGCGAATTGCCTTTTTGCAATCAGCTGTTCAACACTGCACTTTTAAGAGCTCATAAAAGGCTTTAGTGAAGGGTTCGGTCAATATTGTTTTTGTTTTTTATTTATATGGTCAATTTTCTTTTAGAAAATAATTGATAAAGGACATAAAAATTTATACTTAAGAAAAAAAACGAATTCTGGACCATAGAGCAGTGGGTGATTTGACTCAGTTACATCCTGTATTCCTATGACTGGTTCTTATGTAGTATTGATTGGTTAAAGGGTAGTGTATATGCTAACTGGGGACTTGAGGAACAGAGATGCCAATATTTTCTCACAGGACCGATTTGAAAAAAAAAAAAAACAGGGAAAAAAGAATGACAATATTAATAAAAAGGACAGCATTTTTTTTAAATATTTATTTAGCTTAAAGCTGCTTTAATGTGTCTCATCATTTGTCCTTGCAAATCCAGTTTTTAAAATCTGGCTGCTGCAGCCAGCACTCGCGGACTTTTTGTTTATAATATTTTTTTGGCATTCTTTGGCACTTCCAGAAAAGTAAATGTGCACAAGTGTTTCGATATTACGATCCCGAACGATAACAGTTTGCATAAGAGAGATGCCAATTCATTGTAAAAAATCAATTTGAAATTATATAAATAATATAAATTTAGTTTAAAATTTTTTCGGACAAAAAAATTTAAAAAAGGACCGGATAGGGGATGTTTGACATTTCTTTCGGATAAATAAGCTAAAAACAGGACAGATATGTCCGGAAAAGGCCAAATTGACTTTGATAAGTTTTATTTGGATATATCATTAAACTGTTTTCGGTCTGAATATGCTTCTAGACATTGGTATCTTGGTTCGAATGTTCCTCATTTTGTTTAGAATATTTTACAAAAAGTTTCTTAGGGATATTCTTGAACTTATATGCTAGATACATATAACACAAAAGCTGATCATCATAATAATCAATGTTGTAAGGCGTATAATTTGAAATACAGTGTAGGGCTTTACATGATAGTTTATTATCTCTTTTGTATATGGGATATTGGTTATAATCATGTAATATTATTAGTAATATAAATAGTTTGCGTAAAATCTTGTAGAGTGTTTGAAATTATGAGTTCATCAATTTGGATTGTACAATTTTTTATCCTTACATTGTTATTTCCTAATATTACAATTTTGGTGTTAGTGCAATCTGGAATCATAGCTGTTTTTGGTAGTTTGCTCATGTTTGATTAATCGAACTATACAATTTATAAATATTACTTTTGCTGTATGCTTATGGCATACTTGATTATTGAAAATATAAAACTTATCAAATATTTGCTTAGTTAGAATGTTACCATGTTCATCTGGGTAAGTAACTTAAAAGATTGAAGGTTGAAAGATTGAAAGATTGAAATACAGCCATATATGGCGTCAGCAGTTTCTTGCAAAAAATAGTACTTATAATGCTTACCGAATAGTCAAATTATATTAATTATTCAAGAAAACGTTATATTCTTTTTGAAAAATATAGTTTCAAGCGCTAATAGTGTTTTTCAATAGAGTAAATAAATTTTCAAATACAGCAATATTTAATTTCGTTCGTCTGCTTGAGATGCTTGCACAAAACTGATTAAAACGCGAGAGAAGGCAACATGAAAAACTTCTGCACATCGAATTCCAACTGAAAATAGTGCAAAGAAGAATAACTGTTAACAATGAATGAGCGTATGTACCGCTTTATCACCAAAAAAAATTATTGAAAGTGGGAAACCATATATGGCTCTGTATGCGGTACCAGTTGTTTTTTCTATGTCTGGATGCAAAGTCTTTAAATTCGGCGTAGGTTTAGATATGGATCTTAACGATTTGGTGATTTCGGTGTATGCCCTCTGGATAATCAGAAAGTGTTCGTTATTAGGGAAGTAAATTGCGCTGTTCTTAGTGCCCAAATATTCCTTAATAATATTCTTACCGACTGCAGTTGACATTTCCCTGTAAATTATTTCCATTTCCAACCTCTGAAAACAATGACTTAAATGGGTTATATCGTTGTTTGGTCTGGTGGTCTAAGTGGTCTTTCAGTTATTGACAAGTAATTTAGATTATCTTCGCTCGCTCTGTGGAAGGTATTTAATTTTTTAATCAAATTCATTCAATTTTATTCTTTGTAACTTCACGTTCGGTTCTTTAATATTATAAAGCCATTCTAAAGGTTTATAATCACTCAGTATTTCAAATGGTCTATCAAACAAATATATATGACCTGAAATATTTTGTTGCCCAGACAAAAGCTAAATATTCTTTCTCGATTGTAGCGGAATTAATCTCGTGCTCATTCAGAGTTCTGGTGGCATAACAGTTGGGTTTATGATATTAAGATAACACAGCACCAATAGCTAAATTACTTGCATCAGTTATCAAAGAAAATGGCTTTGAGAAATCTGGATAAATCAATATCGGATCTGAAGTTATCAAAACTTGTATCCTTTTGAATGACTCAACGTAGTCTTTACATTTGATGTCGATTACTGCACCTTTCTTTAGTTTAAGGTCAGAGGTTTAACTACCGTGGCAAAGTTAGGAATGAACTTGCGGTTGAACCCACTTAATCCCAAAAATGGTTTTAATTGTTTTGGTGTCTTAGGTATTGGAAAATTCATAATTGCGTAAGTTTTATTTGGATTGGGTTTTATGCAATTTGTGGCTACAATGTGTCCCAGTAATTCAGTTTCCTTCTTCATGAACTCACATTTGTCTAGCTGCAGTTTTTAATTAGCATCCCTGAGATTCCCAAAGACTTTCCTTATAGACAGAATGTGTTCCTCCAACGAAGTGGAGTAAATTATAATGTCATCCAGGTATACTAAACATTCTTTGTTAATCAAATCTTCCAAAAGATTGTTCATACATCTCTGAAATGTTGCAGGAGCATTTTTCAGACCGAGCATATGCTCGTAGTGTCCATGTTTGGTTGAAAAAGTAGTTTTCGCAATGGAATTTTTATCCATTTGGATTTGGTGATAACCCTTGGCTAGATCAATCGTTGTAAAGTATTGGCATCATCCGGATTTATAAAATATTTCATCCATTTTAGAAATGGGGAATTTGTCGTTGACAGTTATTTCATTGAGATTCCTGTAATCCACTACCAACCTAAACTTTTGTTTCCCAGAGGGAAACTTCGATATGCAAATAATACTTTGTAATTAACTTGTTCGTTGACCTGATCAACGCTTTGGGGATATTTATAAGGTTTCCGGTAAACTGGATCTTTATGATGAGTCTGTATAACCTGTTTGATAGTAATTGTGAATGTCAAATTTTCTCCTTCTTGTACTGAATGTCTCTATATTCGCATAGGACCTTCTTTAAACATTCACCTTCCTCTACATTTAGATGATCGAGTCTGTATTCGTTACGCTCGCGTAATTCTTTATTAATCGCGAAGCTGACTTCATTATTTATCATCAATGGACTTGCGATCAAAGTGTTGTACATCATTGTCCACTGTGTTAAGTTTTACTTTTGGAGTGAGGCATTTTGCTAATGCGGTCTCCTTCTTCTGTTTAAGCTTGGATTTAAGGCACTTTGCAGGTGCGGTCATAACCGTTTGCTGTTTCGGATCGAATTTCTCCACTGGTGCGGATTCGTCCCTTTGTTTTCATTAACCTAAAATTACAGTTTCCTTCTCCTAATCAATTTTTGCTTTCGTTTCTTCGAGATATTTTCGACCTTACATTAAATCATAAGTATCTGAACATTTTTGGACATAGAATTTTTGTACGAACGGACATATCAAACTGGGCTTCATAATAATACTATTCTTTAATTTTATTGGCCCTTTTATAGTGTATACTGTCATCTCTTCTTCTTCCTCCTCTAAGCCTTTTTCCTTTATGATGTTGATAGAGGAACCTGTGGCGTCCATTCCTTGGTTCGTCCTCCCACGTTTCTTGAGTGTCCAAAGCAGTTTGATAAAAATTACGTCCATCCTGCTTTGCCCACTCTGTTTTTCTCGTTGTCTCTTTACCGACCCTTTTACCATTCACATAATTTGAAATTGAAAATTGAGATAATTGTTTTGTCTACCTTGAGTTAAATCCCTTATAAAAGTGTAGTAATTTCCCCTCTGACTAACCAGTACAGGACGAGTCAAGTACTGATTTTGCTTAGTCATAACTTCATTCGGAGTTTGCATGTTAATATTTCGGTTTATCACAGGTTAAAAAGTACCATAATTATGATGTCTGCTGTGAAAGTTTTTTTGATTATTGCTCTGATTCAAATTTCCCTTGTTCTTTTGCTTATGCCTTTCTGATTTATCTAAATACTGATTTTCCATTGTGGCTTGTTAAACCCGTTACTTGTAGAGTAAAAGGGTATACTAGATTCGTTGACAAGTATGAAATAGGCAGAAGGAAGCGTTTTCGACCATATAAAGTCTATATATTCTTGATCAAGATCAATTGCCGCGTCGATCTGGCCATGTCCGTGTGCCCGTCCGTATGAACGCTGAGAGCTCCGGAACTACAAAAGCTAGAACATTGAGATTAAGCATACAGACTCTAGAAACATAGACGCAGCGCAAGTTTATCGATTCATGTTGCCACGCCCAATCTAACGCCTACAAACCGCCCAAAACTGCCACGCCCACACTTTTGTAAAATGGTTTGATATTTTTAAATTTCTATCGATCTGCAGAAAAGCTTTTTGCCACGCCCACTCTAACGCCCACAAAACGCCAAAAACTGTCAGTGTTGAAGACTCTCCTTCGCACTTCCACTAGCTGAGTAACGGGTATCAGATAGTCGGGGAACTCGACTATAGCGTTCTCTCTTGTTTTAATTTGGAAATAGTATCAATGTCTTTACGCGCTAGTGACTTGTACATTCTATCTGACAATTTTTGATCTATTGTGGTTTTAGTTGTTCTTTTTAGAATTTCTGTATAGTTTAATTATCAATAGGATCACTTTCTAATTCGAATTTATCAAAAATATTCCAATATTGCACTTCTAATTTTGACAAATCCGGACAGCTAGCCGGTATGCCGTCGTACAAATGCAATTCTTTAATCTGTCCCAGTAATGGATTCAGGATGATGTCAGAGTTGTGGAACTGCCATATTGTTGTATTTCTACATTTCTTGATGCACAGAGTTTTAAAATGTTATTTATTTCGGTTTGTTTAAGCCCACGGAATTAAAAATTGTAATAAAACTTTGTTTCCGACCGCACGGGATTTTTCTTAGTTAAGAGTGTATCTGACCACACGGGATTTTTATACCCGTTACTCGTAGAGTAAAAGGGTATAAAAGATTTTTAAGCAGGATCAATAGCCGAGTCGATGTGGCCATGTCCGTCCGTATGAACTTCATGTTGGCACGCCCACTCTAACGCTCACAAACCGCCCAAAACTGTCACGCCCACACTTTTGAAAAATATTTTCATATTATTATATATTTTATATTTTCAAAAAGTTTTTGCCACGCCCACTCTAACGCCCCAATGCGGCTTGAACGTCAATCAATTCAGATCAATAAGTTAAGTTCAGTTTGAGACCTAAATTAAGAAGCCCGGAGTTCTTCAAAACATAATGATTGCAATTATTTAGTTAATAAAAATTATATTATTTTATCTTATGAATACTGCAAACATATAATTGGCGCAGTCGTTAGGATCATAAAAATCGGAAGTACTTTTAGTACGGTACTGGTCATTTACAGGATATGCTATACAACTAGACCAGTGATAAAACAGTGATTCCTAAATTAAATTGATCCGCAATACAATCTACGTGTGTGCAGATTTCCATAACAAAACAAGAGGGAACGCTGTAGTCGAGTTCCCCGACTATCTGATACCCGTTACTCAGCTAGTGGAAGTGCGAAGGAGAGTCTTCAACACTGACAGTTTTTGGCGTCTTGTGGGCGTTAGAGTGGGCGTGGCAAAAAGTTTTTTTGCAAATCGATGGAATATTACAAGACCAATACAAAAATGAAAAAATATTAAATTATTTTTCAAAAGTGAATGCGTGGCAGTTTTGGGCGGTTTGTGGGCGTTAGAGTGGGCGTGGCAACATGAATCGACAAACTTGCGCTGTGTCTATGTCTTTGGAGTCTGTATGCCTAATCTCAACTTTCTAGCTTTTATAGTTCCTGAGATCTCGACGTTCATACGGACAGACAGACAGACGGACGGACAGACGGACATGGCCAGATCGACTCGGCTATTGATCCCGATCAAGAATATATATACTTTATATGGTCAGAAACGCTTCCTTCTGCCTGTTACATACTTTTCAACGAATCTAGTATACCCTTTTACTCTACTAGTAACTGGTATAACAAAGCATTTTTCGATCATACTGATCAGTATTATATGTAAGTTATACGGTCGCTTATCAGCTCAGCAGCAAGTGCGAACGAGATAGTACGGTTTGGTAAGTGTTATAAGGTATATACGGTCGCTTATAAGCTCAGCAGCAACTTCAGATTCCCGCCAGTGTGCAGTCGTCACTTTCATCCTCGGCAAACAAAGTATTCTTGATCAATAACTTGAGGTGAACTAGTGTTACAATATACTAGCCACATAAATGGATAATTGAACCTGAATTAGGGGGAAAACCTATTTTGCAACCTGTAATAGATGGCTGTTTTTTGCTAAGTGCATGCAAACTTGAATAGTATTTTGGAAATTTAGAAACAACTTTATTTGCTTAAACTTTAAAAACATAAATACATAGTAGAAAAAATATTAAGTAGTCGAGAACAAATGAAGCAGGTTTCCCGACAATATGCATTTTAAATTTTTTTTTCGGAGAGACCAAACAAAAAAGACCAGTTCTCACCCACAAGTACAGTCTGGTCTCCGTTTTGGATAACCCCTCAGGTACTGCCCTTTGCTGCAACAACACTGCTTCCATCTGTAACCGCAGCTTCGTAGTGTTTTCTAGCTGCTATTCTGGACTTCTTGACTCAGAACTGCCTTTTTAGTGGCTGTGTATTTGGGACATGCATTTGGGAGACTCCTTACGAAATTCTTTATCCCTTTGTAATCCAATTGATTTATTTCAGCCAAAATTGGTTTTCACTTCACGTGAATTCACGTGGAAAATATAGAAATCCCAGCTTACAGACCATCGAAACGTACTATCTTCAATTTGATCCTAATATTTATTTATTACTCTTAATATTCTTGCAGGCTGATTTTTCTTGGTCAATTAAAACTGAAAATGAAACAGACGAAAGCTTGGGCAGCGGAAAAAAACAAAACTCTGATAAGAGTTATTACATATTACAGACGGATTATGCAATATCCAGGACATACAGATGTGTTGCTAATAATACAGTTGGTTACGGCTCATTTTGTGAAATTGAAGTAGCTGGTACGTAAATTAGAATTGACTAATTTTCAATAGTTAGAATGTAAAATAAGGTTTCCGATTCGTATGTGAGATAATTTTGCATACCTATTGATTGTGCTTATTTTTACCCGTTATTCGTTGAGTTTTTCTAATTTATTGAAAAGTATGTTACGGGTATCTAGAAGAAAGCGTTTCCGCACCATAAAGTATATATATTCCTGATCAGGAACACAAGTAGAGTTGATTTACTCTGTTCCGGCCATTTGTTTGCCCGTATAAGCTTAAAATTGTTGAGATTCTAGTGAATTTCGTTTTAGAACGTTGCCGTGCCCACCCATGACCTCCAAAAACTGTCACATACACACTTTTGAAAAATGTTTTAATATGTTCTCATTTTATTATTTGTCGTCTGTCCGATTCCTATCGGTATCTAAATCTACAACTCCCACAAAGCGCACAAAACTGTCACCCCATTTAAAATTGTATTTTTTCATTTTATAGTTCTATCTATCTATCTATATTTTCTATCGATACGCTAAAAAAACATTATACTTTCCCGTTCGAGAAACTCAACTATTGCGTTCTCTTTTGTTTTATATACCCGTTACTCGTGGAGTAAAAGCGTATACTAGATGGGTGGAAGGGTATGTAACAGGCAGAAGGAGGATCAGGATCATTAGCCCAGTCGATCTGGCCATATCCTTCTGTCCGTCCGCATTCAGGTCGAGCTCTCAGGAACTATAAAAGATAGAAAGTTGATTTAAAGCACTAGCACGCTCACTCCGTGTCTAACGCTAGTCGAGAAAGTCGACTTATCTTATAAAACAGATTTCCAATATGTTCCTTTTGTTGCCTAATAATAGTATTCAAGAAATAATACATCAATTTTGTAAGTCCAAATTTTCGAAAACAAAATTTATACTGCAGTTAAGATACAAATATGTTATATAACAATATACAAATAAGTTATGTAACAATGTAATACTGCAAAAAAGGATTAGAAGAATATGAACAAAATAGCAGCAAAATCTAGTTCCGTGACTATCTGATACCCGTTACTAAGCTAGTGAAAGTGCGAAGGAAAAATTTCAACACCGACTGTTTTTGACGGTTTGTGGGCGCTAGCGTGGCAAAAGGCTTTTGGCAAATTAATAGAAATTCACAAACTAACAAACAAATTAAAAAATATCATATCATTATACACAAGTGTGGGCATGACAGGTTTGGGCGGTTTGTAGGCGTTAGAGTGGGCATGGATCAAAATTGCGTCTATGTCTCTGGAGTCTGCACGCCTAATCTCAACTTTCTAACTTTTATAGTTCCTGAGATCTCGACGTTCAAATGGACAGACGGACATGGCCAGATCGACTCGGCTATTGATCCTGATCAAGAATATATATAATTAATATGGGCGGAAACGCTTCCTTCTTGCCAGTTACATACTTTTTAACGAATCTAGTATACCCTCTAACTCTACGAGTAACGGGTATAACGAGAGAGAATGCTATTTGTAAAAACAAAGATAAATTTTAGAAACTGGAAAAAAAATTAATTAAATTAAAAACAAGTTTTAATTTGTTTAAAGGTGTGGCCGTGGCAGTTTTCTGCGGTTTGTAGGCGTAGTAGAACGTTTTTTCGCAAGTCGATAGAAATTTAGAAGACTAACAACAAAATTAAAATGTATCAAATAATTTTTTCAAAAGAGTGAAATTTATACATGTGTCATTCATAAACGACAACACTTCCTTTGAATCAGTCCAAAAATATCCTGATGCCTATTCAATTGGCAGGGGAAAATCCTTTTCACTCTATAATTCGGTGCCCAGCACTGCAGCGCATAGCTTTATCCGAGACAAAGTCTTCTTTGCCGATGGTACCAGTAGTAGTGATATGGAGCTAAAATCCGGACGTAGATCGGGTTTGGTTATGTATTATGTGTTTCCTTTTATAGCATTTCTAATATCTTTGTTGCATCCAGAGCACCTGACGTTACACCATATGTGTCGGGATTAAGTCAGAAATAATTAAGTTTATCAGATGGTTCTTGCTCCAGACGATTAGTTGAAATAACTGATGATCAGGGTGGAAATTAGACAATTTGCTAAAACATTTTGTCCGCGCTCACTGTTACACAGCAAAAACCTCCAACGCACACAATTTTTAAAAAAGGTTTAAATTTTATTTTTTCTTTCTAATTTTTACTGCACCCCCATTACCTGAGTAACGGATATCTGATAGTCGAGGAAATCGACTATAGCATTCTCTCTTGTTAAGACAAGACGTTCCAAGCATTGACGACGTTCCTTCATTAAAAGTACAATTTTTTATTTAAGCTTAATTTATTTTTATTTTAACAGCTGCATCATCACTTTTAGTTTGGTGGCAAGGTAAATGCCAGAAAAACTCCCATTCCAAACTAATTTTTTTTATATTAATAGATGAAGTTCCAAATACCATTGTCATATAATTCCAACCCATTGTACTAATGCGCCTTGTTATGTTTTACTTTGTTTTTAAACTTTCAAATTTTATTACATGCGTAACTAACTAAATTAATAACAATATATAAAGTGCGACCAAAAAGTAAGTAAATTTAATGTTTAAATTCTAATTTACATTTACATATATACATACATATGTCTAATATCACGGAATACATTTTTCTTAAAGCTTTTTTTATCACATTGTGAATTTGATCTTTTATCTCTGTCATAAATTTGCTTTTAAATTTTTTAATACTTTAATCTGATATCTTGCTACAGTAATAAAAATGATTGTTGTGTTTTTGGTAAGAGCCGTTTAGCAAGGGCCAATTGCAATTAATTAACAACCAGTAGAAGCCCAGTTATGCTGTTAAGTAGATTTGGGGAAAGATTTGAAGTTTTGGTTGTTGCTCTAAACGGACGGACAGACAAAAAGATTGACGGACATGGTCAGATCGACTCGATTATTGATCCTGATCAAAAATGTACCTATATACTTTATATATTCGGAAACGCTTCCTTCTGCCTGTTACATTCATTTCAACGAATTTAGTATGCCCTTTTACTCTTTTGCTTTGGTTATTCATTTAATATATATATTTTGATCAACACAGTTGAAAATCTTTTTATTTTTAAGACCCGTGTCTAATCTAACAATAAGTATTGTTATATTCATTTCAACAATAACTAAAATTTAATAACACTCTGTTTCTTTTGCAATTTAGAGCAACTAGCATGGTGGCAACTCTGGGAAAAGAACACACTAATCATACTAGTGGCTGCTATCTTGGGATTAATGTTGACCGTAATTATAATATGTTGCATAATTATATGTATTTGCCGTCGCCGTCGGCGCCAAGATAAATGTGAGTATGGTTATTTAATAGCAAATCGATTTTCTTACAAACAATCTATCTAATACAAATTCTAAGCAACAATCAAAGCGAACAACAAAAAAGCTTGCCCAATTTGTTACGAAAAAACATTAAAATGGTTTTTAAAAAAAGGATATTGTTGTTTGGTTGTTTTACAATGAACTCCTAACGTTCAAAAAAAGCATGAGCAAGCAACTTTTGCATGACATTTTTCAGACTAAGCTGCAAAATTAGACAGATAGACCGATTTTTATAATTTAATATCGTCTTTTACAATCTTAAACATTCTGGGCAAGGGACACGATTGCAAAATTTGAATTTTTTTGGTAGAGTCGAGCCAAATTGGAATAAGGAGGTAGGTGATTGCAAAACACCAAAAATGTATGCTTTTGGTCTCAGCTGACACCGAAATGGAAATGGATCACAATTTAATTACAAGTTTTCTTAGCTTTGCTAATATCGACTTAATAGTCAAAGGTATAGTGGACTTCCCAGACCATAAGATACCCATTACTAAGCTAGGGGAAGTTCCAACAATTTTAACATTTTCTAGAATATCGGAAAAATTTATTTAAAATAAATAAAAAAGAAGGCGCGTCAAAATGCTTTTAAAATACGGATAAAAAATGGCAAGGCAAATTATACAACGAACAATTTTAACAAATTTTTGAAGAGTGAGCTTGGCAGTTTTTTGCGCTTTGTGGGCGTTAGAGTAGGCGTGACAACATTCGGAAACAAACTTGCGTTGCGTCTGTCTACGGACGCACAGATTAACATGGCCAGATCGACTAGTTATGCTGATCAAGAATATACATACATATATAGTTTATATGGTCGGAAATGCTACATTATTTTCAACAAATCTAGTAAGCCCTGGGTCCGCCCTCAAATACTCGACAAACCGACAAGAAAATCAATATAAACGGAATTTTATTGCATTAAAAAATATTATTTCTTTATTTAACATGTTCGATATGCTTTACATTTGCAACGGTGCGACATCAATGCACGCTGAATTAAACGCAACTAACTCGCATGTGCTTCAACAACAATTCCACGCATATATGACATACACACTACTACACCTATATGTACAGATCTCACGGAAGTGCCCATTAGTTGTATCCAAAGGTAAGTAATAATTGTAAATTACGAATCTTTTAATTAAAAGTTTTTTTAACTTCATATGTTAGTGCACGGGTTTGTACCTAAGTATAAAGCCCTTTCCTTTTTAAATGGGGAATACTGTCAGAAATTGGAAATGAATTCGACAGACCTTTTTATTTCAGTTTTTAAGTAATAATGGCTAATTCCGTTTAATATTCCTTTTTTTATTCAATTTGAAAAATAATTATTTCAACTTTCCCAATATAAGTTTTTTGTAAAGTTTACCCAATTTAATGGCCATATTTAAAATTATCTCAATTTTGCAGTAAAAATAAGTGCATGCATGATGTCCTTATGCTAAAATAGGCTTTGCATGTACCCTAGAAGATATGTTTTACTAACTAAATTACATTTTTTACCATAAATACTGCACCTTCATACACATCCCAACCCCACACACAATCATCATTAGTGGATTGTCTGATCAGTTAGAAATGTCACGTTTGAGTGGTAATCTATCAACACAGGATAAGTGTAACGCCTTTTTGCCAAAGCCATCTTCCTCACGCTTTATTGGTAACGCACCGAAATCGCCCCCACGCTGGCCAATTCGACCTGGCGTAATGCTTCACGTAAGCAGTAATACCAAAGAAAATCTGACTGTAAATCGAATGACAGTAAAACCGAGCGCCTCCGGTAATGGTAGCGACATGAGTCAGTTGTCGGCTCAATTAAGTGTTGCAACAAACGGAAGCCGGGAAATCTCCGATGGCCCCATTCTAACCGAGTTGTCTGCGGTGTCAAGGGAAAATGCAGCTTCGGAGGTTTCTTCTTCAGCAAACCGAAAGGAAGCAACTGTACCGCCTACAGAAAAGAATGCATCTACATTAAAAATGGCGCCACAAGAAATCTTATCTTTCAAAACCCGCCGTGGTGGCCACAACAAATTGGATCATATTTGGTCATTGCTTTTTAAAAAATCAGACGATTGCACTCGAGATAGTCAACGGAGCCATGTTAGCCTTTTACGGACTTTTTGGCGCGGAATGGCTTCTAATGAAAATATCTCTGGACTCGAAACTCAGCATCGTTTGAAAGGAATCCGTTGCAGCGGAATTGGTAGAGTATATTAAAAGTATTTATATTTCAGCCTTGTCATATGTTTTCGTTTTTTTATTTTTACCTTATGTTCTGTATACATCAACAAATATCAATCCTATAGTAACCTACAAAAGGACAAAAAAGAGTGTACATGCAACGTCTGACGCAGCATCAAATGAAGAATCATCCTTAACAGAAAAGCCGAACAACTTTCAGTCGTCCGCGTCAATTCAATTGCCTTCAAACTTGGATGGAAATACATTTAAATTTATATTAAAAGGACAAAGGAATAATTTTTCACAGGAAGTAGAAAACATATCGTGCAATGTTGCTCCTTCTGTAACGACGGGAAGCTCTTTTGAACCTTCCACGAGACCTCCATCATTACCATTGAAGAATTTTCTTAATATAACCGGCTGGAGCTGTTCTGGTATTTTCACGATAGTCCCAAACAATATAATCGATAACGAGCCAAGTAAGAATATATACATTTTTTCGAATTTACTTAGAATTTGGGTATTTAATATTAAAATCCTTTAAGGCAATACAAAATTTCAGCAATAGATTGAAAACCATAAAATAGTTCCTGTAGAATATTTATTGAACTGTAAATATCACTGTAATGTATTTGTATACAAAAACATTTGATAAACTCATCGATTTCCTCAACGATCGTATACCCGTTATTCAGCTAGTAGAATTACGAAACAGATACTTAGAATTTTTTGATATATCAGAAGAAATCATATAAAAAATCAAAATATGCTTCTCCGCTTTTCCTTCATACAAAAACTGTTTTTTTAATTAATTAGTTCATTAGCTAAAGTTATTTGCTTTTACAACTTGACGTCCAAAATCAGTGTTTTTTGCGGGAACTGTTCTAGAGTATAACCCGTTTTCAGTAAAAACCTTTGGGACCAAATCTATTGCAGGTTGCATATGAAGCGAGAAGGGCAGAATCTGACCACTAAAAATAAATAGAAAAAATTTACCTTTGTTTTTTTTTATCATATAGTGTTTTAATTATTTAATTCATATTCATTGATATTCATTATTCATATTATTTAATTATTATATATTTTCAATTGAAAATAGATATAAAATTAATTCAACAAAATATAAAAGGTCGTACCATCAATTCAATCGTAAGTAGAATAAATAAAGAAATTCTATTCACAGATTATCACATTTCTTATACGTAGAATTTAAGAAGTTTCTTTCTATAAACTTAATGTTACCATTGGCTTTCGTTTGCATGGTCCTTCAAAGTTAAATATTAAGCACTACTCTGATCTACTGAATACGTACAACAAAATATACTTTTAAACCTTGTTTTTACTTTTTAAAATTTATTTCTCAACACATTTATATAATTATTTTATTTTCTTTTCTTCTCGTTTGCTTTCCATATAACAAATTAAAATTCGTGGGAATAAATTAAAAAATACAACCAATCCGTACCATATGTGCCTCATATAGTAAACGACAAGTCGTCTTCACTGGGGGAACCGTTGTCGGAACCTGGCGAGTATGAGAATCTTCCATTTCATGGTCTGCAAACGGCACCTAACAAGGTATAATAAAAATATTTATAATCTTTCTTACACTCCATGAATGCTTTTACGAACACTTGACTTATTTTAATCAATTACCCTGCTACCCATTTATGTATCACGCATTGCAATCATTTTGATACAAATTAAAAAAAAAAAAAGTTCATCTTGTACCTGAAGATATTATTGTTTGTAAATCGTACATTTCTTAAGCTTTTCATGCTTCATTTGCCCACATGCTTCTTTACTTTTTATCCGCTTCAAGTAAAGTGGGAAAAATGTATTAATTGATTACGATGCACAAACTCCAAATTTGTGGCTCATTACATAGCATTAGCTTTAAGTATAAATTTAAAAGCTAAAATGTTACACATTCCATTTAAAGTCCGTATTTGGCAAATCTTTACTAACTATACGTATTTGGAATCTGTACATTGTAATCAACCAATTTATCGGGTGCAATCAATATAATTTATTCGTTACACAGTGTATTTTTAGACGATACAAAATAAAAGAGTAGCCGCCAAAGAATTTAATTTGTAGTTGACTTTCAAAAACATTGTTTATATCTAAGTAGAAAATCAAATCAGTTACAATAGTTCCATTACTTTAAACACCTATTTTCATTTTGAACTATGGTTATACAAAGATTTCAAAACGGATTGCATATGTAGGTTAAGGCAACACTGAAACTTATTAATGTATATTCAAGACTTAAACGTGTTTCTATCATTTGAGTGGTTAATGTTAATTCATAATTTATATCTTTATTGTTGTTCGCTAGCAAACACTTTAATACATACAAGAATATGACAATTTGACAAAATGCATAATATTTATAGAATTTTCTTTGACTAATATTTATTAATAAAAATTGAACTAATATTTTTATGTTACCTTTGCTTCTGTGTGCTCCTTGCTAACTTATGATGCTTACGCAATGGATTTGTTAACCAGTTCTCTACTACCCCTACAAATTTTAATAACAACACAAATGCGGTGCTCATTGCTCAAAGACCCAAGACACTGATTGGAAATATCAATCAGCCATCTGTCGGCCATTACCAAGATTGCCAGGCCACTCAAGATCCACTTTTATATCAGCAACAATATTTTTGCGATCAGGACACACAATATGATCAGAGATCACAGTACAACACAATGCACCGCCCACCAAATAACGTACATTATAATCAATGCCAAAATAAAACAGATTTTAATCCTCAAGATCAGCATAGCCCAAGCAATGGCTTTTCTGAAAGTTACACTGAGAATTACCAGCAGCATCAGCTTCCGGAAAAAATACCAATGCCATTTCGAGCAGGATCGTCTCAAGAATTGGACAGCAATTCGCTTTCTAACATTCATTTATTGAATGGCACAGATCACATTCCACACTTAGCATTGGTTGATATTAACCCATTCCTGGCGGCCGCTAACATTAGAAAATACGATAAAACGAACGAAGACAGTATGACACGTGCGAGACACAACAAAGGCACTTTAAAATTTGAAAACAAATTTTATTCGCTTAAACATCCAGGCGGAACAAAGCTAATAAATCGGGCCCTGGATAAAGACTATTCCGAAGCTGGTACCGCATCATCAACACCCGCCGCTACTGAATATAGATCTCTTTCAAAATGCAAGATGCACAATTCCTTTGGCTACAATAGACATTGCAGTGTTGGCACGCACGTGCAGCCGATGCGCTTATATGATCCTCCTGCTTATCAGAACATGGTTGTGGAGCACGTAGATGATCAAGTTATAGAATCCAAAGAAGGCGAGGCCAATCTGACAACTGTTCAAATGCACACTCATCCAGGCAAAGAAAAAATAAAAAAGCACCACCATTGGCATCACCAGCACCGGGAAAAAAAAGATGAAGGTCTGGGTCCTGATGTTCATCAAGTGGAGCCTGAGCGCATCAGCATATATCGAAGCGACTCTGGAATTTCCAACAGTTCTTACGAGTCACAGTTCTCAAAACCAAAGAAGGCAACCCTAAACACCACCTCTGGCCCATTAGTTCGAAAGCAGGCACACAAAAGCATGGAACCCCAGAACAGTGTGTTCGATGCGTCCCACGCAAGTAATGTTTCTGAAAGCGATCCACAATTAGATAACAATACACCATCGAATCAGTACTGCACAGCGCAAAGTATTAGCTCTTCGCATTGCAACCGCCCTCAGACACGAAATTGGTACAGCGAGAAGACTACTAAAAATGATTTCGGGCAGCATCAACTTAATCAAAAGTGCGTAGGACTGGATTCTACGCCTTCAGAACGCATTAGCTTAGATACCTCCAGCAGAAGCGAATATTTCAAGTCGGCGGTGCCAGCTGAGTGTAGTACTGTTCAGACACTGAATGAGGTAGGTATATGCAGATAAAAATACGACGTAATGGAAGAATAGGAATATATAAAAATTCTTGTTTTTTAAGATACACTCTTCTGACAAAAAGAACTGGGATGATATACCAAAACTTGCTAGATTCTATTAATATTGGATCTGATCGATAATATCCAATCCTAAAAAGTTTATATTCTTGAACGTCCGTCTGGCCTTCCGCCTTTAACGAACTTCCGTTCGTAAGTCCGTGATCGTCTGTCAGTCCGAAAACCTAATACTAAAACATAACACTAAACTTTGAATAAGTGCTATATCCACAGATTAAAAAACAATTCTTTTTGCTTTAACAGTTTTATTTTAATTGTATTTTCTTCTTTAAATGTGTATGCCAGAAAAATAACGTTAAAGCAGTGACGTTTCTTCGATCCCCTTGTTACCCCTATGCTAAAAAAGATCTGATCCAATGACCTTAAAATGTTTTGTCCGAACCTAATGTCCAAAGCGACTTTCTTGGTATTAGATACTATTTGATTAAGTCAATTTCGTCCTTAACGAACTTCAAGCAATAAACAAAAATATTTGTTCCATGCATATATGTATCAGAGAGCTGCAACGAGTCAAACATATTTGTTCATACTCGAGTACTGATTTGGACTCTCAATTATTCTTTCAGTTTGATTCATGTATATGAATCGAGTCTGATTCCCTACTTCGTGCACAGTTCGCTCTAATACAAATCAGTTTGACGCTGAGCATACTTATATTGAATGGACAAGTTGGTCGTGTTGATTGGTACCGATTTGATTCTCTTTTTAGACAGAGAATTTGTTCATACTCGTATTAAATCATACTCGTTGCAGTTCTCTGATATATATATATATATGTATATTACTGGTATAAGAGTTTCTTGACAGTAATAATAAAGTAAATAATGTAAACACCCTGTGTTTATTGCATATTCCTTATTCTTTCTTCAATTATTGATAAGTAAAGGTTTTTATTTTAGATCATGTTTCAAACTTTATTTACTTTCATGATTTTTATACACGTGGGACACGTGGGCGACAACATAATCTCAACGCATTTTCAACATAACCCACATAATGCATGATTTTTACAACCTAATGTTTAAACTAACTTCAGAAAATCCAACCACTCGCTATTAATCCATTTCTAGTTGAAAATGGAAACAATGAAGTATACACCGGTAAAAAAAACAATCAGAAACACCGACGACAAACCATCAGCAACCCATACGAACATATCCAAAGCCACCCATATGCAAGACCTGGCAACCTTTGTGACGTCTCCAGAAAATTCCAGAGTAACAGCTCAGAAACCCTTAAAATGTACAATACTGGCTCCAAATCTAACACGAGTGCTCCTCAAACAGCAGCGCCAGAGCATTCGAAAGTCAAGAACGCCGCAAACATCAGTAGCAAAAAAAACAGGACTGCCGCCAATAGAGAACATTATGACGGAGTGCCAGCTTTAAATAACTTACACGCGTCAAGACTAGGTTCTCTAGCCG
The DNA here is from genome assembly GCF_016746245.2 of Drosophila santomea. Classification (NCBI taxonomy): domain Eukaryota; kingdom Metazoa; phylum Arthropoda; class Insecta; order Diptera; family Drosophilidae; genus Drosophila; species Drosophila santomea. The sequence continues at coordinate 23,280,888 of NC_053018.2, forward strand.
ACATCGATGATTTTCCGTCCGAAGTATCTTCAAGCGCATTAGTGGGTAATCCCGCAGATGTCCAGTATGATTGCCTAGTGGCGCGAAGGCCTATGCGCATGCCGTTGCGTAAACATCACACCTTCCATTTCCAAAGCACTCAGACAGCCAACGGCATGCTACAACAGCTGCGGGAGCGACTGCAACTTCAGCTACACGAAAGTAGGAAGGTCGCGCAAGAAGAGTTTCCACCGGCTTTTGATGCGCTGGAATTAAATGAAAAGCATGCCTTCAAGCCGATTTCAGCAATTCCTACAATCAGCAATTCGGCAGTGCAGAGTACAAGGGAACAGAAGCAAGACGTTTCACCGCAACATGATTCTGCACGTTACTTAAAAGGGGCAGAAGATGATGAAGACCTTGGATACAGTTTCTGTGAAGAGGAATGCATTGTAGAAATCGATATAAATCCCACCTCGGACAATCTTATTACTGCCCCGGACAACAGCTCCTGTACATCGAAGGCTGTTTAAAACACGAAAGAAGGTGCTCCTAAATACTTTATGTCGCAAAGTAGTTGTGCAGTGCATATTTAGGTATTTAAATAATCGAATAAAGCCTAAGTGACGCAAACAAGGTATTTTTAATTAAGTATACCTAAAAAAAAACACATTTATACTCTCAAATCAAAAAATTTAATATCGTTCGTGAAAGAAAACCAATAAAACTAAGCTGTATTGCGTGTGTTAGTTTTAGGATGTACGAGTACAATACATTTTATACTCGTTAATTGTAGATTAAAAATGTATCTAGATTCGATGAAAAATTGTGTGAAGGTATTGTTTCCGGCCCTTATAAAAATCTATTCATATTAGTTTATTTGCCCGTCTATCCGCCAGAACGTCGATCTTTTTGTGAGACTAACAATAATTATTAAAATCTTATTATATAACTTATATTAATTAAAATTTGAAATAATTGTATTAGTTAGAGACGGTTCTGACTGCACAGACGCGTAAGCGACTTCGCGAGAGGATTTTCGTGTGCGACGAGCTTTGCTTGATGTTTACTCTTTCTCATCTGGATTTAATCGCTGACGAGTTCGCAGAAACGTTGACTGAGCTCGGTGTATAATTTCAATGTTGGTTCAAAAGCATTTCCTCATAGTTCACAGCAGTATGTCCAGATGGGTTTTAAGCGGTGTTGTAGAGGAGTACTTTGTATTCCAGAATAGGGGGAGAGTTGCAATTAATAAGCCAGTGAAGATTGGCTGCTTTAAGCTTTATAAGAGTCCTTTTAGATTCTATATGTTGCCGCCAGGTGAGGCGTCTATCTAGGAGAACGACGAGATATGTTACTATGTGTCTGATTGTGGGCTGAATGTGTGGCTTAGGGTACAGGGTGGGCAGGATTATCTGTTCAGTGTAAATGTTACCTGTCTGTTTTTGGTCTCGGTTTTCTGGTGGTGGCTGAATACTTTTGTATGTCTATGTCTACGTGTTGCTATTTTTAGTTGTTCCTCCAGCCTTTGTGTGTCGGTGATTCTGTTAATCTCTTCTTAGTCTTCGTTTTTCAAGTACTAGCAGTTCGATTTCGCGATTTGTCTTGCTAGGATTGGTCGTTTTGCGTGTGTTTGGAGGGGTAGTGGCCTTGGCAGCAGCAAAACGTTTTTGCTTCATCGATTCGGCCAGACGGTCCTCCCCTGTAAACACTATTTGAGTTGGTTCCATGTGAGTAAAAAGATGTTTCGTGTACCTTGCACAGTTGGTCCTGTTGCCTGTCAGTCTGTAGGGCCGCTCACTTCTATGTTGTCGATGCCTGATAGTAAGGAGAACTGGAGAATGATCAGATGATAGTTTTGCAAGTGACTCTGCTGTAATATTATTTCTTGCGATCTTTCTTGTTGTGTTGCAAAGTCAATAAGATCTGGGATTTAGATCTGCTGACCAGTATGTAGGCCTACTCGGAGTCACACAATTGAGCATATTTCGCAGCTTAATGAGGTCGTTGAAAAGTTTTTTTGCCCTTTGGGGTCAAAAGGCGTGATCTCCAGTTCGTGTGCTTGGCATTGTAGTCACCGGCCGCTATGAATCGCTCTCCAAGTAAGTTAAAAAATGTCAGCAATTGGTCTTCAGAAACTACAAAACGGAGGTGGGACTGCGGCCAGAGTAACGGGGCCGTCCCTGGATTGCATGTTTATGGAAGTGAATTTTAGGTAGGCTAGGATTGGTGCGATGTGTAGGAGGGGGTGCCGTGTAATACGGGCATGTTTGTGGCGGAGTGTAACTGATGTGGGTGGCCTAAGCTCGTGTTGACTCTTCACATTTGTTAAGGCGGCTCTTGAGTTCCTTGTATAAGTTAAATAAAACATTAATTAATTATTTCACAAGAAGGTAATTCGGACTCGAGGTCCGGTTTTATTTGAATAAAAATTAGAACTGAAGTGGGTTTACAATTTTTTGTGATATTTATGCCGCCAACTCCGTCGCTGCCTCTGCCAGCGTCGGTGCTTTTGGTTGCCGTCAGCGCTCCAGCGGGAAGCGCTACAGACGCTGATCTTGCAATTTTCTGTTATTGCAGCTGCATGGCCGGATGCGCGTGCAAGCTTTGGCTATTTGTTGTTTTAAATTCCTCTGGTGTTAACTCCTGCACCTTTAAAATCGAGTGTCCCCACTCGTTGCGGTCGTTGATCTGTTCGTCTTTGCGACCGTCCTAATCAAGATGCGGATCGTTATTAGAACGACACCGGTGATTATGACACAGCCCATCAATATATCGGCTGTGTGAGAGGTTGTTTTTAGCAGCTCCAAGGTTTTGGTATTGTTGACATTAAGTTCCTTAACCAATTCTAGAGATAGTTTCTCTTCCAGATTTTTAATGGTCATTTTAGTTTAGAGAATTGCCGGCATAGAGTGGTGGTTTACGGAGTACCTATTCGTGAAGACTTGGTCATCAATTTCTACTGTTGTATTGCTGAAATTAATTACAAATGACCCATTAAGCGTTGACGTTGTTCCATTGACTGATATCTCGCCGCTGAATTTATTTAGTAGTATAACTCAGGGTGCAATTTCATCGATGGTAGGGATGTGTTGATTGTTGATTCTAGTGCAGGTGGCAGGGCGACTTTTTAGGAGGTTTGGAAGGCATGAAGAGTTACTAATGTCTATCATATTTTTATGTTTACAAATCGTTATTTCATTGTAGTTATTATATATTGCAATTTTTGCGAATAATTTTTCCTTACACCTAATTACATTTTCGGTTTGTATTTTGTTGACAAATTGACCAATTTTTATTGGTTTAATTAAAATTGTTTCACATAACTTGGTATCGGTTACAGGGATTTTTATAATATAGGTTAACATTGGTCCGTTACTTGCTATGCTTACTTCTGCTATATGCATGGCTTTCTCAAAATTTGTGTAGGGTAATTGGTTCTGTTCTAAAATTCTTTTGACTTCCTTGATCTCTTGATCTCCTAGTATTTGGGGATTGCTAATGTCTGCTTTTGCCCACTGTATGGCCTGATTAAGATTAAGAATTTCCTCTTTTAGCATCTGAATTTGAAACATTAAAGTGGTACTAGTATCTCTTTGGGCGTCTGCTTCATATTTTAAGCTGTTCGACGTGGATAATTTGCCCTGGGTATTGTGGAATTGGTGTGTTTTGTAGCTCGGGCTTATTCGGGTGCCTTTCGTATTTCTGTTCCTTGCAAGTCTGACATTTTTTTGTTATTTTAATGATTTTAGCCCTCATTTGTGGAAAGTATACTTTTTCTAACAATTGCGGTTTGTTATCGTTGCTATTGCGGTGTGCTCTCTTATGTTCTAATAGAATTGCATTTTCTAGGTCATTTTCATCTGTCAGGTCTGTAACTATTTTATTAGAGTATCTGGTCTTGAAATTATTAAAAAGTGGGTACACTTCTTGAAGTTTGCCTAAGGTTTCTTCGTCGGTATAAATTCCATTTACAACGGAAGGGTTTAGTCTTTCTTTTAGAATTTTAAGCAAATTTTCAGAATTGAATGTTGGTTCTTTAATAGTGTGTCTGTGGTATGTAGGGAAAACAATTTCGAATTTTTTAGGATTTTTCTCCCAAGGATAGCAGTATTTGATTTTTGAACACATTTATTGGTTCTTCTGCCATAGGTAATAATTTTTCGGGAGAGCTGAAACTACTGTGCACGGTTTCTGTCATTGCATTAAGTTCTCCATGCATTTGCAAGGGAGGTCTACTCAATGCATCGGCAACCACGTTTGCCTTGCCAGGTTTGTGCAAAAGTTCGTGATTGTATTCTTCTAAAATTGCTTTCCATCTTTTCATTTGATCGTTACGGCTTTTTGGGTTAGTTGGATGTGTAAGAGATTCGTGGTCTGTGAATATTTTTATTCACAAAGTTTGAATTGACCAAATTATGGCCAGCATTTCTTTTTTATTTGGTGCATAACTTTCTTCCGCATTACTCAAGGTTCTAGAAATGAACATTATTGGTTTGTCTTCCTGGGCTAATACGGCTCCTATGGCATAATCCGAAGCATCGGTGGTCAATTGAAATTCCTTACTATAGTCTGGATAAGCCAGCATGACTTCTTCGGAGGCAAGAGTTTGTTTTAATTTATTCCCTAGCGTTTTCGTCGAGTTGGATTAGCGTTCTGCTGGAGGCGTTTTTTGAAATACGGCCTCGGCCCTCTTCCCCTCTTAAAAGGGCTGTTAGGGGCTTTGCAAGTTTCGCATAATCTTTAATGAAGCGATTGTAAAACCCTGACAGTCCTAAAAAGGAACGAAGATCTTTAAGAGTTTGCGGCTCGGGAAATCCGACGATGGCTCAACCTTTTTCGGGATTCTTTTTTTTTTCCAGTGTCGGCTACTAAAAATCCTATGAATTCAACTTCTGTTTTGAAAAATTCACACTTATCTAGCTGAATTCGCATGTTTGCCTCTTCAAGAACATTAAATATTAACTCAATGTCTCTCAGGTGGTTTTCTTCATTTTTACTGAAAATTATAATATTGTCAATGTATACGAAACACCTAATTCCTACATATATGCTCCCTAAGGATGTCATCTAGTGCTCTTTGAAAAATAGCAGGAGCATTTTTAAGTCCAAATGGTAGTCTGGTGTATTCGTATTTTTCCTGATTTACTGAGAATGCCGTTTTTTCGATATCTGATTCTCTAAGTGGAATTTGGTGGAACCCGCTTTTAAGGTCTATTACTGAAAAAAGTTTGTTCTGTGCCTTAGTTTGATGTCGTAAGGTAACTGCGTTAATTTCTGAATATTGGCTCCTGGGTATTCGTCAAATGGAGAATTATATGGAGACCGTGAAGGTCTAATTACTCCATTATCCAGAACCTCTTGTATTTGTTTTTCTACTTCTGGTCCGGGAGCCTTCGGGTACGGGTAGTGTCTTGAGGCTCTTGTTTGTACTTTTTATAGTAGCTTCTACTCTTATCGTGTATGTCAGTTTTTCGTCCGGGTCTCCAAAAAGATTTTTAAATTTAGAGCAAATAGTTCTTAAATGTTTCTTTTGAGTTTCTATAGCGTGTTCTATTTGGACATTTAGTTTGTTGACTTCGCGTGAGATTTTCTGTTTTATTTTAATTCTTTTTTTATTCTGTATTGAAATATACCCCTTTTGCATATTAATTTGTGCTTTTACTTCGCGCAGTGTATCGTTTCCGATAATGGCATCGAAGGTCTTTAAGGATGGTAACATAAAATGTTATAAAAGTATCTTTAAGGTCGAAGGGATTGGCGATTGTGTGGTGCGTTATAAGAACTTGTCCGTCCACAGAGTTAACGACAAAGGGTTCGTTGTTTTTCATTGGTTTTTTTATTAGTCTAGGTTGGATATAGTTTTTATTGGATCCGGTGTCTATCAGAATTTTAATCATCTCTCCATTAACTGCTTTAGATCGGAAATATGGTAACGAAGAGGGTTCTACTCTAAAAAATGTAATCCAGTATATTCTGCTTCATCTGTTTCTTGCTCGAAGTCTGGGTTTTCTGAATAGTATTCGTTGAGTGTTGCTTTGTCAATTTCTGGAGGTTCGTCGGTGTACCCTGTACTTTGTTGTTCGCTAGCGGTGTCTAGGTGAAAATTTCTCTGTCTTTTGTCTTTTGGCAGTCCATTTGGTCCTTGTGGTGGTCGTCTTTTTTCCAGCTGTTCGAATTTGGGTCTGTTCATGTAATTTACTTGTCTTGCTGCATGCTCCTATCTATGTCCATAGGCTCGGGTTTAGGAAGTGGCTTTGGAGCCGGTCTTGGTGGCTGCGTTGGCAGGTTGCCAGAATATTGTTGGTAATGCCCCCCATATTGTTGTTGTGGTACGTAATAAGTTGCTCTATTGGTCTGTGGGACATAAGCCAAGTGCGGAATAAATGGTTGTCGACCTACGTTTGAAAGTTGTTGTGCGGGTTTTCTCGGTAAGGGTGGTCCTTTACTAGGGCCTGCGAATCTTTTTGAATAGATTTGGCTATTATTAGCGTAGTTGGTCCTAAACTTTTGGTTTTCCAACTTCTCGCATAGCTGAAGCGCTGTCGGGAGATCTGCGGGTTCTTTAGTTCCCAACAGTTTGGGCAAGTCACCGTTCAGGCCTTTAATGAAGGTGTCCAGTGTTTTGTCCCTATAGGATTTGGCAAAAAGATCTATTGATTCTTTTCCCATTTCCATGCAAGTGATTTTGTTCAAGATGAGAGATAGGTGGGTATAAACTTGCTGATAGAAATCTGTTGTGGTTTGATTACCCTGTACCAGCGAGGTCATTTGGTATTCTAAAGTTGTCACATCACGTTTATCCGCGTAATGTGCTGTCAAGCATTTTGAAATGGCAGTCCAGTTAAGTGGGGTGTTATAAGACTCCAAGATTGAGTCTGCGTTGCCTACAATTTTGTTCCTGATAACATTAAGAATCCCATAATATCTGGGTGATCCTACTGTTGATGGTAAGATTTGTAATATTCTCTCTACGCTTTTCCGCCAAGAGCTAAATTCTCCTGCTTGTCCAGAGAATTCCCTTAGACACTTTACTATATCTGGGATCCGGTCTAGTTCGTTCATATTACCATTGCTGATATCTACCGTCTGATCTAGTAGAGGTGCAGTGTTTGAACTTAGGTTTCAGTTTGAACTTTTGTTTCATGTATGCTTCCTTTTCAATGGGGGAGTTTTGTATATTGGAGAAGACTTGACCTTCCTAGATTCCTCTTTTGATGACTTTGCCGTTTTTACACTTTCTTCAGTAGAAGAAATCTGTTGGTGTTTGCTGGCGTTTGAGAGGCATGTGAGCATTGTCGCGTGTAATTTTTGACTGGTTTTCTGTTTGTTATTATGAGGGTTGTTTTCTTTTTATATTTATATGGTCTATATGATCGACACGGCGTTCTTGCTTACGTTTGGCTTTGCTGATAGCGCAGCAGAACTATTCAGTTGCGTGTGTATTCAGTTCATTTTGACCGCTTGCTGTCTGCAGAAGTCGCGGAGACGTATGAAAAGTAAGCGTTGTTTCGTTGCAATATTGAGAGCCAGCGATCGTCTTACTCGAGTTGTGGGTGAGCTCGTTCTGACTCATAGTATTTTCTTTTTATTTTGTATGTTGTTTTTGGTATTTTGTTTGAAGATCTAAGACTACTTGCTTGTACTATTTCAAATACAATATATGTATTCGAGGGATGGTTCATTATTTGTTTTATATTAATAACCATTCACTTCACTCAAATTAACCAATTTTATATGAAGCTCGAAACTCAGAATTTTTTATCGTTTTAACTACCCAGCAGCTTTAGTAAATGACATATTGAACGTACACTATTCCAGACAATGACATGGTTATTATTATGAAAGTTACAAATGCTTTAAAAAAACGGTGGTCCCTTTGGTGCACTATCGTAATGCATCGTATAGCATCTACGCAGTGACATATTTTTTGGTTATCTGTTCAATATAAAAATTGATCAAACCTCGTACTTTTTTCAGCTGAAGGGTAATAAAAGTAATTTTTGTATATTAGTGTACCGATATATTTCGATTTACCTCGATAATAACCTCCGAGGACTTAAACGATATGACATGTAAATATTAAGCTTATAAATGAAAAATAATTTGTTTATTTAAACAAATTCTGTTCTGTTGGACTTAAACCGTGCCGAATAGGTAAAAGATTTCGTGTGTAAATAATTTTTGTGTTTTTTTTTTTCAATTGGTGTATCACTTGTTATGAGCAAACAACTACAGCAGATTTTTTTTCTTTGGTGTCAGTACGTAGACAGTAATATATTCATTATACTGATCAATACCCGTTTCTACCCAAAAGAAGAACGCGCAGTTCTAAGGCTTTCTGCATGAATCTTTCCCAATCAATATAAATCGGAACTCGTCGGGTCGGACCACTATATATCACAAAAAAACAGAGGGAATATTATAGTATAGTTCCCCGTTCCTCTGCTAGTGGAAGATCGAACGAGAAATGTGGGTGTGGCTGTTTCCTCAAATGGATAATAATTTACAAGACTAATGAAAGAATATCAAAAAATGTTTCAAAAGTTTGGGCATTAGAGTTGGCGTGCCAAAATGGCTCAATAAACTTGCGCTGCATCTATGTTTTTGAAAACTGTTTACTTTAATGCTTCTTGTATACTCTAGCTTCTTTAGTTTCTGAGATCTCGACGTTCATGCGGACAGAAGGAGAGACGGACGTTTCCTTCTGCCTCTTACATACTTTTCAACGAATACAGTATACCGTTTTACTTTATGAGTAACGGATATAAATATGTTAGAACTACCAACTGCAAGAAATTTTTATACTAAATATAAAACAAGAGAGAACGCTATAGTCGAGTTCCCCGACTATCTGATACCCGTTACTCAGCTAGTGGAAGGGAGAAGGAGAGTCTTAAACACAGTTTTTGGCGGTTTGTAGGCGTTATAGTGAGCGTGGCAGAAAGTTTTTTGGCAAATCGATAGAAATTTACAAGACCAATATAAAAGCTAAAAAATATCAAAACATGGCAACATGAATCGACAAACTTGCGCTGCTTCTATGTCTCTGGAGTCTGTATGCTTATTCTCAACTTTTTAGCTTTTGTAGTTCCTGAGATCTCGACGTTCATACGGACGGACAGACGGACGGACAGACGGACATGGCCAGATCGACTCGGCTATTGAACCTGATCAAGAATATATATACTTTATATGGTCGGAAACGCTGCCTTCTGCCTGTTACATACTTTTCAACGAGTCTAGTATACCCTTTTACTCTACGAGTAACGGGTATAAAATTGATAAATACGGATGTAAATAAAACCAATTTTTCGCGCAATTATCTAAATGTTTTTGAGCTTACATAATAATAAAAAAACGAATGCAATTACTTGTTGTCATGCAATTGGTCACGTTACAGTACTAAAAAATATTCTTTTTTAATTCAATCTTGTCAAAAATTTATTAAAATAATTTAATTAATTTTAATTTGTTCACTGTTGTATTATGCCTAAACTCTTATATATATTAGTTTAGCAACATGCGTTTAGGTATTATAAAACCGTGTACTAGGACTACTGTCCATACCCTTACAGATATATTATAATGAGCAAAAATAAAAATAATATTGCAAATATAAGGTTTATTTAACCATGGTAATGTTTTTTTATATGAAAGTGAAAAACAAACAAATTCTTTTATTAATGACCATGTGGTTTTTAAAAATCAATTACGTGCACAAACCATAAAACAATGGAAAAAGGGTACAGTAGATGGCTTTAAAGCTTAGCCCGAAAACTGGATTAAAAAACGGTTCAAACTTTAAGCCATATGAACAAAAACTATAATACCTACTGCAGCACAAGTAAGAGAAAATATAATTTCAGAACTTACGCCTCCAAATCGTATACAAATTACAAGCTTTGTGACCAGTGTTGTTTTAAGCTTAAAAGTTATTTTAAAGCTAGTTTGTTATAATGATTTACTTTTTAGTAACTTGTTTGAGTTTAGAACCACTTTCTTCTTGTCCTTATGTCTTAAGTCTGAAAAATGTTGTATAAATATAGACGTATATGTATAAATCTTAAGAATATATACAACGCAGCGAATGCATTAATTAGTTTTAAATGCCCAACAAGAATAGACTGTTACAATATTAGCATGTAATCCCCAAAAATGTATGTAATATTTGAATATAAAAAAGGACTACTAATATTTTTAAAATTCTGTTGGCGGCCCGCTCATAAAAATTCGATACTTTATGAGAACAAAATTTTACCATAATGCACAAAATTTACCGATAATTTTACCACAGTTTTCATAAATTCTTAAAAGAAATTAATTATAATTTTTTAGCATCTTTCCGACTTTGAGGATCCTTACAAAAGCAGCAATACTTATATATTCTAAGTTTTTATTTGAACACATTTCCCATAACAAAGAGATAATGTTTTTGTCCGAGTAGAAAGAAGGTAAATTTAATTTATGTTTTATTGTCAATTCAATCATTTTTATTATTAGTTTTCGCTAAAATATAATAAATGGCTTTAACAAAGGCTAGTGACTTCTGACAGCCACCGCAAAATTTTATTAAATTTCATAATTCATAACTAGGCGATATAAGTTATACATTTGCATGAAAACATTTTTATCAATATTATTTAAACATAAATATTTGACAGCCTTTCACTTATATAACACTTCCCTTATCTATACAGCCAATAAATGCGCAAATTTTTGATGATGAATTCATTTATGCTGATCTCGAGAGTCAACATTATGGACCTATCAATTACAAGGCGGCTTCACTATACTCACAAATAAAAAAAAACAAGAAGTCAGGCGCTTTTGGTGATATTAAATAATCTTATCCTTTGCTTGGATGCATTTTAAATAAAAATTGTGGATTTTAGTTTAGAAACTTGTTTGAATTTTTTGAAGTACTTAGAATGTTTAATATGGAATATATTGAATAAAATCATGAACATACAAAAATGTTATTCTGAACGTTGCCACTTATTCAACTTATAAATCAGAAGTTTTTAATATTACACTTTATTTTAATTGCGGTAATCACTGGTGGGTTTAGATTAAGTACGATAAATATTACATATCATTTTAGTGTCGAATGAAATACCATATTTATTTAACTGTGAAGTTTAATTTAAACAATATAAATATTTGTAGTTCGAAAAATTTGAGTTTGACATTTTAGATTTATGCATATAATTAGCAAAACTAAGCAATAAACTTTAATCAAAAGCATATTAAAACTGTGAATGTTCTTTCAAGTTTAAATAGTAAACATTCAAAAAAAAAAGTCATTATGTAGGTAAGTTGTACATGTTTGTAGTTTGTAGTTCAGTGAAAGCTGAAAAGGGTGCGTTCACGTCCAGGTTATAGCCCCATAGTATGACTTAACGATTTTTTTTTAAATAAACTTAAAGTTAATAAAGTAATGGCGAATTAGAATATGAAAAGTGCATATTTATTATAACCGTTACTCGTACAGTAATATGGTATATTAGATTCGTGGAAAAGTATGTAACAGGCAGAAGGAAGTGTTTCCGTCCATATAAAGTATATATATTCTTGATCATGATCAATAGGAGAGTCGATCTAGCTATGTTCGTCTGTCCGTCCGTGTGTCCGTATAAGCGTCGAGATCTCAGGAACTCTAAATGCTAGGAAGATTAAGCAGGCAAACTTTAGAGACATACGCGAAGCTCAGGTTTGTTGACCCATGTGCCCACAAACCGCCCAAAACTGCCACACCCACAAGGGTGTCCAAGGGCAGATTTTTCCCTGTGCCACACATCTCAGTCTCTGCGACATGTAAGAGAAAATGCAAAGGAGAAGACAAAATTACCAGGAACTTTAGGTCAGCCGATGTCCTTAACTAGTAGGTATCACCAAGAGTGAAAGCTAACCCATTTGACAAACGTTATAGTTTTGGAAAATGCACTGCACGAATTAGGTCAAAAATCCACCGGCGAAAGATGAAAAGAAAAAATGATAAATTTGTTTGTGTATAGCATGCGATATATTATTTATTTCAATATTTATTATTACATTTTTGTTCGGCAATTGTTAATTATAAATGAGCGTTCGGGGCTGGGCGAAATCTATGGACGAAATCAAGTCAACAGGGCGTACGGCCGGGGTGCAGCGTGTTTCGCTGGCCGGGGGTCACCCAGAACGCCGGTAAGTGGTGGAAAAAATGGTCGGTTTACGGATCAAGAACACCGGTCGCCAAGGAATGGGCTAGCCGCAGGTTCTGGATCATGAGAAGCGGAATTCCGCAAGCGACACCTCAGTTTCCAGGATCGATTGGTTTTGGCGCGTATAGACCAGCAGAGAAGCCTTACCATTCACAGCATACGGATAGACGTTTTTGTGGACTACCAGAATTGCCCCCAGTCCACTAGTCATGGACTTTCCGGAAGTTGAGAGCAGTAGCAGCTATAAACCGGAATTTAAGATGAGAGCAAGAGCTGCGTATACAGCTTTCTGCTGGTGGCTGAATATATTTTTGTGCTTTCCACAAAGTGTTCTTTTTGCTTGTGGGCGGTTCGATATAAGGGGCTGTGATTCTGTCATTCTCTTCTTAGTCTTCGTTTTTCAAGTACTAGCAGTTCGATTTCGCGATTTGTCTTGCTAGGATTGGTCGTTTTGCGTGTGTTTGGAGGGGTAGTGGCCTTGGCAGCAGCAAAACGTTTTTCCTTCATCGATTCGGCCAGACGGTCCTCCCCTGTAAACACTGAGTTGGTTCTGTAAGTAAAAAGATGTTTTGTGTACCTTGCACAGTTGGTCCTGTTGCCTGTCAGTCTGTAGGGCCGCTCACTTCTATGTTGTCGATGCCTGATAGTAAGGAGAACTGGAGAATGATCAGATGATAGTTTTGCAAGTGACTCTGCTGTAATATTATTTCTTGCGATCTTTCTTGTTGTGTTGCAAAGTCAATAAGATCTGGGATTTAGATCTGCTGACCAGTATGTAGGCCTACTCGGAGTCACACAATCGAGCATATTTCGCAGCTTAATGAGGTCGTTGAAAAGTTTTTTTGCCCTTTGGGGTCAAAAGGCGTGATCTCCAGTTCGTGTGCTTGGCATTGTAGTCACCGGCCGCTATGAATCGCTCTCCAAGTAAGTTAAAAAATGTCAGCAATTGGTCTTCAGCAACTACAAAACGGAGGTGGGACTGCGGCCAGAGTAACGGGGCCGTCCCTGGATTGCATGTTTATGGAAGTGAATTTTAGGTAGGCTAGGATTGGTGCGATGTGTAGGAGGGGGTGCCGTGTAATACGGGCATGTTTGTGGCGGAGTGTAACTGATGTGGGTGGCCTAAGCTCGTGTTGACTCTTCACATTTGTTAAGGCGGCTCTTGAGTTCCTTGTATAAGTTAAATAAAACATTAATTAATTATTTCACAAGAAGGTAATTCGGACTCGAGGTCCGGTTTTATTTGAATAAAAATTAGAACTGAAGTGGGTTTACAATTTTTGGTGATATTTATGCCGCCAACTCCGTCGCTGCCTCTGCCAGCGTCGGTGCTTTTGGTTGCCGTCAGCGCTCCAGCGGGAAGCGCTACAGACGCTGATCTTGCAATTTTCTGTTATTGCAGCTGCATGGCCGGATGCGCGTGCAAGCTTTGGCTATTTGTTGTTTTAAATTCCTCTGGTGTTAACTCCTGCACCTTTAAAATCGAGTATCCCCACTCGTTGCGGTCGTTGATCTGTTCGTCTTTGCGACCGTCCTAATCAAGATGCGGATCGTTATTAGAACGACACCGGTGATTATGTCACAGCCCATCAATATATCGGCTGTGTGGGAGGTTGTTTTTAGCAGCTCCAAGGTTTTGGTATTGTTGACATTAAGTTCCTTAACCAATTCTAGAGATAGTTTCTCTTCCAGATTTTTAATGGTCATTTTAGTTTGGAGAATTGCCGGCATAGGTTGGTGCTTTACGGAGTACCTATTCGTGAAGACTTGGTCATCAATTTCTACTGTTGTATTGCTGAAATTAATTACAAATGACCCATTAAGCGTTGACGTTGTTCCATTGACTGATATCTCGCCGCTGAATTTATTTAGTAGTATAACTCAGGGTGCAATTTCATCGATGGTAGGGATGTGTTGATTGTTGATTCTAGTGCAGGTGGCAGGGCGACTTTTTAGGAGGTTTGGAAGGCATGAAGAGTTACTAATGTCTATCATATTTTTATGTTTACAAATCGTTATTTCATTGTAGTTATTATATATTGCAATTTTTGCGAATAATTTTTCCTTACACCTAATTACATTTTCGGTTTGTATTTTGTTGACAAATTGACCAATTTTTATTGGTTTAATTAAAATTGTTTCACATAACTTGGTATCGGTTACAGGGATTTTTATAATATAGGTTAACATTGGTCCGTTACTTGCTATGCTTACTTCTGCTATATGCATGGCTTTCTCAAAATTTGTGTAGGGTAATTGGTTCTGTTCTAAAATTCTTTTGACTTCATTGATCTCTTGATCTCCTAGTATTTGGGGATTGCTAATGTCTGCTTTTGCCCACTGTATGGCCTGATTAAGATTAAGAATTTCCTCTTTTAGCATCTGAATTTGAAACATTAAAGTGGTACTAGTATCTCTTTGGGCGTCTGCTTCATATTTTAAGCTGTTCGACGTGGATAATTTGCCCTGGGTATTGTGGAATTGGTGTGTTTTGTAGCTCGGGCTTATTCGGGTGCCTTTCGTATTTCTGTTCCTTGCAAGTCTGACATTTTTTTGTTATTTTAATGATTTTAGCCCTCATTTGTGGAAAGTATACTTTTTCTAACAATTGCGGTTTGTTATCGTTGCTATTGCGGTGTGCTCTCTTATGTTCTAATAGAATTGCATTTTCTTGGTCATTTTCATCTGTCAGGTCTGTAACTATTTTATTAGAGTATCTGGTCTTGAAATTATTAAAAAGTGGGTACACTTCTTGAAGTTTGCCTAAGGTTTCTTCGTCGGTATAAATTCCATTTACAACGGAAGGGTTTAGTCTTTCTTTTAGAATTTTAAGCAAATTTTCAGAATTGAATGTTGGTTCTTTAATAGTGTGTCTGTGGTATGTAGGGAAAACAATTTCGAATTTTTTAGGATTTTTCTCCCAAGGATAGCAGTATTTGATTTTTGAACACATTTATTGGTTCTTCTGCCATAGGTAATAATTTTTCGGGAGAGCTGAAACTACTGTGCACGGTTTCTGTCATTGCATTAAGTTCTCCATGCATTTGCAAGGGAGGTCTACTCAATGCATCGGCAACCACGTTTGCCTTGCCAGGTTTGTGCAAAAGTTCGTGATTGTATTCTTCTAAAATTGCTTTCCATCTTTTCATTTGATCGTTACGGCTTTTTGGGTTAGTTGGATGTGTAAGAGATTCGTGGTCTGTGAATATTTTTATTCACAAAGTTTGAATTGACCAAATTATGGCCAGCATTTCTTTTTTATTTGGTGCATAACTTTCTTCCGCATTACTCAAGGTTCTAGAAATGAACATTATTGGTTTGTCTTCCTGGGCTAATACGGCTCCTATGGCATAATCCGAAGCATCGGTGGTCAATTGAAATTCCTTACTATAGTCTGGATAAGCCAGCATGACTTCTTCGGAGGCAAGAGTTTGTTTTAATTTATTCCCTAGCGTTTTCGTCGAGTTGGATTAGCGTTCTGCTGGAGGCGTTTTTTGAAATACGGCCTCGGCCCTCTTCCCCTCTTAAAAGGGCTGTTAGGGGCTTTGCAAGTTTCGCATAATCTTTAATGAAGCGATTGTAAAACCCTGACAGTCCTAAAAAGGAACGAAGATCTTTAAGAGTTTGCGGCTCGGGAAATCCGACGATGGCTCAACCTTTTTCGGGATTCTTTTTTTTTTCCAGTGTCGGCTACTAAAAATCCTATGAATTCAACTTCTGTTTTGAAAAATTCACACTTATCTAGCTGAATTCGCATGTTTGCCTCTTCAAGAACATTAAATATTAACTCAATGTCTCTCAGGTGGTTTTCTTCATTTTTACTGAAAATTATAATATTGTCAATGTATACGAAACACCTAATTCCTACATATATGCTCCCTAAGGATGTCATCTAGTGCTCTTTGAAAAATAGCAGGAGCATTTTTAAGTCCAAATGGTAGTCTGGTGTATTCGTATTTTTCCTGATTTACTGAGAATGCCGTTTTTTCGATATCTGATTCTCTAAGTGGAATTTGGTGGAACCCGCTTTTAAGGTCTATTACTGAAAAAAGTTTGTTCTGTCCTAGCTGTGCAAGTAGGTTATTGATGACTGGTATGTGAGAATTATATGGAGAGCGTGTGGGTCTAACTACTCCATTATCCAGAACCTCTTGTATTTGTTTTTCTACTTCTGGTCCGGGAGCCTTCAGGTACGGGTAGTGTCTTGAGGATATTGGGCTCTCGTTTGTACTTCTTATAGTAGCTTCTACTCTTATCGTGTATGTCAGTTTTTCGTCCGGGTCTCCAAAAAGATTTTTAAATTTAGAGCAAATAGTTCTTAAATGTTTCTTTTGAGTTTCTATAGCGTGTTCTATTTGGACATTTAGTTTGTTGACTTCGCGTGAGATTTTCTGTTTTATTTTAATTCTTTTTTTATTCTGTATTGAAATATACCCCTTTTGCATATTAATTTGTGCTTTTACTTCGCGCAGTGTATCGTTTCCGATAATGGCATCGAAGGTCTTTAAGGATGGTAACATAAAATGTTATAAAAGTATCTTTAAGGTCGAAGGGATTGGCGATTGTGTGGTGCGTTATAAGAACTTGTCCGTCCACAGAGTTAACGACAAAGGGTTCGTTGTTATACCCGTTACTCGTAGAGTAAAAGGGTATACTAGATTCGTTGAAAAGTATGTAACAGGCAGAAGGAAGCGTTTCCGACCATATAAAGTATATATATTCTTGATCAGGATCAATAGCCGAGTCGATCTGGCCATGTCCGTCTGTCTGTCCGTCTGTCCGTCCGTATGAACGTCGAGTGTCGTTCTGACTCATGGTATTTTATTATACCCGTTACTCGTAGAGATTGAAAAGTATGTAACAGGCAGAAGGAAGCGTTTCCGACCATATAAAGTATATATATTCTTGATCAGGATCAATAGCCGAGTCGATCTGGCCATGTCCGTCTGTCCGTCCGTCCGTCCGTCTGTCCGTCTGTCCGTCCGTCTGTCCGTCCGTATGAACGTCGAGATCTCAGGAACTACAAAAGCTAGAAAGTTGAGATTAGGCATACAGACTCCAGGGACATAGACTCCAGGGAATCATGCTGCCACGCCCACTCTAACGCCCACAAACCGCCCAAAACTTCCACGCCCACACTTTTGAAAAATGTTTCAATATTTTTTCATTTTTTTATTTGTCTTGTAAGTTTCTATCGATTTGCCAAAAAACTTTTTGCCACGCCCACTCTAACGCCCTCAAACCGCCCAAAGCTGCCACGCCCACACTTTTGCAAAATGTTTTTATATTTTTTCATTTTTGTATTAGTTTTGTAAATTTCTATCGATTTGCCAAAAAACTTTTTGCCACGCCCACTCTAACGCCCACAAATCGCCAAAAACTGTCAGTGTTGAAAACTCTCCTTTGCACTTCCACTAGCTAAGTAACGGGTATCAGATAGTCGGGGAACTCGACTATAGCGTCCTCTCTTGTTCCTTTTCGGGACTTCTAAACTTCAGATCCTTAGATATATGCCTAATCTTAGACGCATCGGAAGGTTTGTATGAAATTTTAGTAACCGGAAATCATGGACTAAAATTTAGCTTATCTCTTATTTCTAAATGTATAATCAGAAATACCATCGTAGCAGAGTGAAGAGTGAATCGCTGCCTTTGATGAAAACTTGTGGAAGCAAATTAATAAAGTACTGCTCCATATATGTTTAAAGCGAAAAATATAAACATTTTAAAGGGTTGTGTTGAACGCCAATCAAATTTATTTTTACAAGATTATTAAATTTAAATGTCCACAAAACACGCATAAATTAAACTGAATACGTCCACTGAAAGAACTTGCTATGTGTTTGTCAAGCATAAAATGGCAGCCATACGTCTGTACAGGCTTTAATAAAACGACCTCCAAATGAGAAAATCGCACGCACACGAAGTCCGAAATGAAATTGAACATGGGTGTGTTTGGGTGGAAAGAAAAACAAGAGAGAACGCTATAGTCGAGTTCCCCGACTATCTGATACCCGTTACTCATCTAGTGGAAGTGCGAAGGAGAGTCTTCAACAGTTTTTGGCGATTTGTGGGCGTTTGAGTGGGCGTGGCAAATTTTTTGTTTGGCTAATTTATAGAAATTTACAAGACTAATACAAAAATGAAAAAATATCAAAACATTTTTAAAAAGTGTGGGCGTGGCAGCTTTGGGCGGTTTGTGGGCGTTAGAGTGGGCGTGGCAACAAGTTTTTTGGCGAATCGATATAAATTTAAAAGACAAATACAAAACTGAAAAAATATCAAAACATTTTTCAAAAGTGTGGGCGTGGCAGTTTTGGGCGGTTTGTGGGCGTTAGAGTGGGCGTGACAACATGAATCGACAAACTTGCGCTGCGCCTATGTCTCTGGAGTCTGTATGCTTAATCTCAACTTTCTAGCTTTTGTAGTTCCTGAGATCTCGACGTTCATACGGACAGACGGACATGGCCAGATCGACTTGGCTATTGATCCTGATCAAGAATATATATACTTTATATGGTCGAAAACGCTTCCTTCTGCCTGTTACATACTTTTCAACGAATCTAGTATACCCTTTTACTCTACGAGTAACGGGTATAACAAGAGAGAACTCTATAGTCGAGTTCCCCGAAGAGAAATTTCAACACTGACCGTTTTTGCCGATTTGGGGGCGTTAGAGAGGTCGTGGCAAAAAGACTAAAATAAGACTAACAAAAATGAGAAAAAATATGGAAACATTTTTCAAAAGAATGGGAGTGTCGATTCGGCTATTGACCCTGATCAAGAATATATATACTTTATATGGTCGGAAAGGCTTCCTTCTGCCTAGTATACCCATTTACTCTACGAGTAACGGGTATAACAACACAGAAGGGGATGACTATCAGATACCCGTTACGCAACTAAGGATTCCGAGGTGCTTTCCCTTTTGTGATATGTGGAATTCGATTTGTTTTGTTGGTATAAATTAATGTCTTGGTAACTATTCTCGGACAGACAGACTGATAGACGGTCGGACGATCGCACAGACGGACACGGGCAGATCGACCTGGCTATTGATCCTGATAAAGAATATATATACAGTTTATATGGTCGAAAACGCTTCCTTATGCCTACATTTTTTTTTTTTTTACGGCCGAGTCCCACGGCCACACCTCCCGCCCAACCGAGGGGCGCTGCCGTGTATCGTACGACTCTAATCGCGGGAAGATACACGCGATATAGAAGACAGTAAAGAACGAGGAAATATATGTATATACTAGTAAGATCTAAGAGTTTGTTAAATACGTTAGTATAGATCGCTTTAGGAACGGCAGAGTCAGAATTAGAGATAATAGGATAGAATCTATTATAGTCAGAACATAATACTCTGAAGGGATCATGCAACTCATAATTATATCTACATTGATTTAAAATTAACGGTACGTAATTTCTAGTACATACTTACATACATACTTTTCAACGAATCAAAAAATAAGTAATAAAATAAGTTATTTTCATATGCCCCTACAAAATTATAATACATCCAAAATTGAGGCCAGAGCCTTTTCAGCGGTAGAACGCATATGATGCTGACTATACAGATGTTATTATACCCGTTACTCGTAGAGTAAAAGGGTATACTAGATTCGTTGAAAAGTATGTAACAGGCAGAAGGAAGCGTTTCCGACCATATAAAGTATATATATTTTTGATCAGGATCAATAGCCGAGTCGATCTGGCCATGTCCGTCTGTCCGTCCGTCTGTCCGTCTGTCCGTCTGTCCGTCCGTCTGTCCGTATGAACGTCGAGATCTCAGGAACTACAAAAGCTAGAAAGTTGAGATTAAGTTTTCAGACTCCAGGGAAATAGACGCAGCGCAAGTTTGTCAATTCAAGTTGCCGCGCCCACTCTAACGCCCACAAACCGCCCAAAACTGCCACGCCCACACTTTTGAAAAATGTTTTGATATTTTTGTATTAGTCTTGTAATTTTCTATCGATTTACAAAAAAACTTTTTGCTACGCCCACTTTAACGCCCTCAAACCGCCCAAAGCTGCTACGCCCACACTTTTGAAAAATGTTTTGATATTTTTTCATTTTTATATTGTTCTTGTAAGTTTCTATCGATTTGCCAAAAAACTTTCTGCCACGCCCACTATAACGCCTACAAATCGCCAAAAATTGTGTTTAACACTCTCCTTCTCCCTTCCACTAGCTGAGTAACAGGTATCAGATAGTCGGGGAACTCGACTATAGCGTTCTCTCTTGTTTTTTTTTGGATGTTGTTTTTGGTATTTTGTTTGAAGATCTAAGACCACTTGCTTGTACTATTTCAAACACAGAGCTTTTTTTTTTCTTTTGATTTATTTTTTTGTTGTATATTATAACCCATTTACTTCACTCTAATCAAGCAATTTTATACGGAGCTCGAGAAAAGCATGTCTTCACACGTCATCGGCCGACCTCAGAAGTTGAAATATTGTTGAAATATGATTTAAAAATATTTTTGCTTTAAATAATATTTTATTAGATCATATTACAACAAAATTGTCCAAAAGATTTTTTGTCTAGTACAAGAACTCTCACATACACAATTTCCTGCTTATTCGATTTTTGCGGACCCAGCTTCTTTGAGCTCAATTATTGCCGCCACCAAAAAAGTGGCTGCCGGAGTTTCTGTCTTTAAATGGAACACTTTGTGCTAAGCGGTGTTGTAACTAAAGAAACTACAGAACAGTGGTGCGCAAATCAAGAAGGACAAAAGAATTTGCTAGAGATCGAAAAGGCAGGCGCATTTAATGATATGGTGAAATTATTTTGCTGCATCGCAAAAAGAATTGAGGAGAAACCGACTCAAAGACGATTGATGTGGGCAACATAAAACGCGATTGATCAGCGATTACCAAATCGGAGAGCATCGCAAAGACTTTTTGGTGGACGTCCAAAATCGAGATACAGGATTGAGGAGGGTGGTCATCTGGACAAAGTGAAAGGCGTAATTAAGTTTTGGTGGCAGGAGTTATGATTCAGGATACTTGTCCTGAATACTATTGGTGGTTCTGCGAGTTTTTGTTGAAGGTTGGTCCGAAGTTCCGAATTTGGTCTTTTGAATAGAAGGCGTGTTACTTGTTCGAATGTAAAAATCAATCTGATCTTTATTTGCAGCGGCGGTCACAATGAGACCTCCGCTGAGAAAAGTACATAGGAAATACATAGGGTCTTAAATACTACATGTGTAAGTGTTATATTTAAATGCTGCGTCGCACACTCTTAAGTGGGTGAGTCGGGTTGCCGAAAATGTGGAGTGCTGTGTGGTCTATTCTTGAGTGGGTCAATTCTTGCTGATGTTGTGCTTCTATTACCCAGTCCGGAGAAGTGGGGGTTTCCTGTGTAAATGTCATGTAAACATTTCCCCGCTGTTGACAACGGCCGTTCGCTGAACGGTCGTTGGCTGGCCTAAGTTAAACCGTTGCTTATACTCTGGTTACTCTGTACCAATTCCAGGTTAAGCCGGGGTGGCTTCGCTGGAGGGTTTGTGTGCCGGTTGGAACCGGTAACTCCTCCCCTCCCGGATTGAAGTGACGGCCACAGCGAAGGAGTTTTCGTCACGAAACTTGGCTCTGGTATTGTAGTAAACTCCACCCTCCTTCTTGCGTAGATAAGGCATGTTGTCGTCGTTGCTCAAACTATTAATAATATATATAATGCTCCCAGATTTGTTGTTGAAAAGTTCTTCCAATAAATAATTGAGTTAGAAGCGTGGATAGATCTTAAATTTAACTTTTGCAAATTAATGTCTTCTGTACTCTCGGTGAAATTTATATTTTTTATAATTGGGATATGGACGTCTAACTTCTCCTCATATGATGATAGTTCCTTGTCATAAGGAATCTGGTTTATTAAAACCTTGCAGTTTTCGAACGTTACTAGAGCGGAACCTTTTATGGAAATTCTTGTGGTACAATTAGATTCAATAACTGTGTTTTGTGTATTTAATATTAAAATGTGTGCTGGTTCTATTTCAGTTATTATTTCTTGGCTACTTATATCTTTTGTTTTACAATTGGCCGTCTCCATAGTGAGTATGCCACTGAGGCATTCGGCTTTGACATCATCTTTGATAGACATTGAGTTTTCGCAAATATAATATTTATATATTTTGTTACATACTTCGGAAAAAAAATAGACCTCCTTAGCATTAAGATAAGCCATATAATTGGGTACAACCAAAAACTTGGACTCATTGATGGGTAGTGGAATAATGTGTGTGAACTTATAAAAGTGTTGCTTAAAAGTAGGTATTCTTATCCTAAAGTGAATCTTAATTCCAATCATGAAAGTGTCTAATTCTAACATTTGAAATAAATATTCATCAATAACTCCCGTAACTCCGGGTCGTTTAATTCTTTTCGGATTATTTCTACTTCCTCCGCAGATACAATAAAAGTGGGTACGATTTTCAGTTTGGCTAATAATAAGCTGTCTTCTATATTCTTTAAATGGTCCGATAAAATCTCCAAATTCATATTTATTCTAGAGGCATATTGCATTGTATGTAAAAGATGGGGTTCAGCGATAACCGTTTTAAACATGCTATCTTTATAGGAATTCAAAAAACTATTAATTATCTGTTGCTCCCTATTGATGTGTTCCGTTATGTTGTCGAATCTATTTAGAATGTCGTTGTTGATCACCTCCTGTTTGTTTACGTTTACTGTGAGGTCTTTCTGATTCTCCGAGATTGTCTTTAAACTTTCTTGAATTCTGCGTCTATCTGAGTCATCTAGAATCCCTGTAACGATCTTAATCACATTTCCCAAACCATTGAATAATCCCCTCTTCTGTCTCCGATTCGGCAGCAATTTTTCCACCCTAGCCTGCAACTGTCCCACCTTTGTTGACAAACTTTCAATTGCATACTCTGATTGTATGTTCCTCTCCAGCTTGTTAATAGCCCGCTGGAAGTTGACCGTACCATCGATAAATTCCTGGAGATTAATTCTATGGATAAGGAATTTATGGGACTGAACGACTCTTGCTTGTTCCAGGTTAATTTTTAGTAGGGGTGTATCATTCCCTAAATTCTGGACTTTTAAGTCCTGTGCTGCGATGGAAGTGAACCTGCAAGATCAATAGGGATTTGTTTCTTAATAATTTTGTCTCTGATTTTTGCTTTGTGTAATTTTTGTTTTTTTTGCTGAAACTAGTGTGATCCTGTTATCCTTTAGTACTTTATGCTTTGAAAAACGAGGTGTGAGTTTATTTCTTCTATTTTCTTTTCTGAAAACTGTATCTTCTGAATCTACTGCGATTGGCTGGGATCTATCTTTGTTTAATTTGTCAATTCTAGCCTCCATCTTCTGCTGTACCAGAGCTTTGACTCTAGGGTACAACGTGTTTTGAAATTCATTTAGTTTTTGTAAGTAACCGTGTTCCGTATCGAACGTAACTTCTTTATTGAACACGTGCGTTCTCCCTGAAAGTAATTCAAACGGCGTAAATTTCGTGGCTGAATGTATGGCGTTATTATATGTAATTAACGTTTCGCATAAAATTTCTTCGTGGTCGCAGTCCAGCTTTTCAGCCTTCCTGTTTTCGAAGATAATTCTGTAAATTTCAGTGAGGGATGAATGTAGTCTTTCCACCGGTGAATTGCTGGAACGATGTCATGTGTGTCTCGATATTATATTGTTTACAAAAATCCGTAAAAATCTTCCCAGAGAATTCCGTGCCCTGATCAAATACCAGCTTTGTTGGTATACCCACGACACAAAAATAGTGTCTTAAGGATTTGACCACATTTATACAACTCCTAGCTGGGATTGTATAAGCGCTGGCAAACCTTGAAAATTTGTCAATCAATGTCAGGATGGTCCGTCCATTTATGGTATAGATATCCATATGAACAATCTGCAACGGCACCCCCGGAGTCTCGGTCTTTTGAAACTCGGGTTTAGGTGGTCTTCTGTCATACTTGAGAGTTTGACACGTATCGCACCTATTAACTAACTGGGTGATTTTCTGTTTCATATATGGAAAATACAGGGTTCTCTTCAGGTGATTTAAGGTCTCCTCAATTCCCCGATGATTATTCTTTACATGGTACTCTTTAATAGCCTGTTCTTGTTCTTCCCTACCAGTAACATCCATTAGAAGGGATTTACATCTGATTAGTTTGTACTCTTTAAAATGTTGGGCGTGTGATTCCTTTATTAGGTCAAAGATTGGGTCGGATGCGAAAATAGCGTGTAATCTTTTAGGTGTAAGAATTTCTTTCAAAATTTCGGTTATTATAGATAAATCGAACTTGACTTTAATTATCGAACGTCTAAATTTGTTTTTGAATAAAATGTAATTTCTAGTCCTGTCCTGTCCTCATTCCCAAGCTCGAAAGTGTATTGTGATTTAAATTTATTTAATGGTCTATCGGCTGTCCTAATTATTTCATCGTATGAGCCTGAATTGGAAATGCAGTTTGTCTCTATTCTTACGCGACTCAGCGCATCAGCTACTACATTCTGTGGTCCCTTCTTGTACTCTACCTCGTAGTCGTATTCCATCAACTGAAGTTTCCATCGAACCAACTTTGAATTTGGTTCTTTGAAATTCATTAACCAGGTCAATGGTCTATGGTCCGTAATGATCTTAAATTTTTGACCAAATAGGTACGGACGGAAATATTTGGTGGCCCAAATGATTGCTAGCATTTCTTTCTCCACGGTGGAATAATTTTCTTCCCGCGGATTTAGTGTTCTACTCGCAAAGGAAACTGGCCTGTCTGAGCCTACCGTACCTTGTGACAGTACCGCCCCTAATGCCACATTACGAGCATCTGTTGTCAATATAAAGGGTTTCTTGAAGTCGGGGTATTTTAACAAAGGGTCGTTACGCAGCAGGGTCTTACATGTTTCAAACGATTTCTTGAAGTCCTCCGATACTAATACCGGTGCCTTTGCCTTTAACTGTTGTGTCATTGGCTTGGTGATCTTGGCAAAATCCCGAATGAATTTCCTATAATATCCCAGAAGGCCTAGGAAGGATTTGATCTCCTTTCTGGTAGTCGGAATTGGGAACGCCTTCACTGCCGCAATCTTCTTAGGATTTGGCTTAATTCCATCCTCCGTGACAATATGCCCCAAATACTCGATCTCCTTCCTTAAAAATTCCGATTTATCTGGTTGAATTTTTAAATTAGCCTGACTTAATCTGCGAAACACTGCGTCCAAATGGGTGATGTGATCTTGCAAGGATGGCGAAAAAATTATGATGTCATCTAGGTAAACTAAACAGCATACTCCAATGAGGTCGGCTAACACGCTATCCATCACTCTTTGAAATGTTGCTGGGGCGTTCGTGAGCCCGAATGGCATACGAATAAGCTCGTAATGCCCCACTAATGCCGTGAAGGCCGTTTTAGGCGTGTCATTGGGATCCATTTCAATTTGGTGGTAACCGCTGGCCAAATCCAACGCCGTGAAATATTTCGCCCTACCGATTCTATCGAGTACATCGTTAATGTTGGGCATGGGGTACCTATCCTTAATCGTCTTTTCGTTCAGTTTCCTGAAATCCACTACCATTCTCCATTTTTTTGTATTTGAAGCGTCCATCTTCTTAGAAACAAGAAACACTGGGGCGCTCCACGGTGAATGACTGTGTTTAATAATGTGTTGCTGCAACAGTTTGTCTATCTGATTGTGGATCTCCGTGGATTCCGTTGGACTGAACCTAAATGGTCTACAAAATATGGGTCTTTCATCCGTCGTCCTTATTTCGTGCTTCACCTGATTGGTAAATGAGAGTTTATCCCCCTCCCGAACTACTAAGTTTGTAAATCTTCTGCATAGTCGATAAAGTTGTTGTTTTTCTTCCTCATTGAGATGCTCCGCACGAATGGCGTCTAGCATGGAAGAATGGTCCTCATTACTGTACTCGATGTTATTGGTCATCACATTAATGCAGGCGAAATCGACTTCGTTAAATTCCTTTATCTCTAAACTCGAATCCAAAACAAACTTCTTCTGTTCCACAGAAAAATTATTAACTTCGATCAGTCCAGTGTTGTTGTGCGCCCTGTAAATTCCCCCAGTGATGAAAAAATCGTTCCCGAGACGAATGTGTTCACACAAAAATGGCCCTTTTTTGACACTAACTGGAACCTTGATCAATGATTTAGATTCCTCCTTAATTTCATAAACCTCCGAAGAAAGATTAGGCTCTACCCTCAAAGGCAGAATTGTATTGGGCAACGTGAAAGTCAATTGTGCGATGTCGATTATAGCTGGCAACTGGGTTAGAATATTCATGCCTAAATTGGTGAAAGTCAAACATTAGAAAAGGGAATTCTCTTTGATCATTAACTTGCTCGAAAATGGGTAATATTGCCATCTGTGAAATTGGGTGTTCTTGTAAAACTGTACTAATAGAAATGGGTTTTTCCAAAGCAATTCTTGCATTATCTGGTACACATTTAGGGGTGATAAAAGAGCCTTGAGCTCCCGTATCTACCAGGAATTTTAAGTTGTTATTGTTTTGAAATGATAAAACTATATACGGCAAGTTAGCGTCCAGCTGAAATTTACTCAAGAATCCTGTTTGTTTTTCGAGGCTTCTGTCCGAAAATTTCCATCCTCTTCGAAGTTATGTGACGATTCAGTATCGTTTGTCTTAGTATTTGTCTCAATATTAAACAGTCTTTGTCCGTTTGTACTTGGCCTGTTCATATTAGCGTTCTTCTTCGCCGCAGCGTTTGATGTACTAGGCGTATTTTCGTTTGGCAAAATGGCTGGATATCTAGAGTTCCTGTTATTGTTCTCGTATGTATTACGATTGTAGCGATTATTGTCCCTGTTCTGGTATTGGTAACGATCCCTACCTTGGTACTGGTTATAGGCCCTGTTTTGGAACTGATCCCGGTCCCTATTCTGGTACTGATTGTAATTTGGGCGAAAACGATCGTTCTGCCGCATTGGTTGCCTTTGTTGATTGTACGCCGTACCTTCAGAAAAATATAAATTCCTCTCTCTGATGGCTACGTCATAAGCTTCTTCGAGGTCTTGCGGCCTCCAGGCTCTGACTATACCACCGAGGTTTCCCCGTGAGGACTCTTTGCGAGACGACCTTCTGCCTAACTTTAATTGTTAGTGCTTCGGTCTCTTCTGCCTCAATTAGTCTGAAGAGCGCTAGCTTTATCTTCGTAATTTGTTCGTACAAACTTTGTAGTGGCAACTGTCTTTGCTTTAAATTAAATAGCTCCGACATTAGAGTCTCCTCGTCCCTTCTGTCCCTACAGTGTCTAATTAGGGCCTCTTTAATCTCGTCCCAAATTAGACTTGCTCCCGCTGCGATCACTGCCTCATTAGCCTTCCCTTCGATCTTTTGTCTAATTGCTCTTAGTTACATTTGGCCATAAGGGGTTTGATCGGTACCTCTAATCATCAAGATTACCTCCTCCATATTGTTGATGAATTCATTCAATGTCAACGGATCCCCAGAATAAGTCGGTAAGAACCGAATTATATCCGGAATCCTCATTGCTGCCACCAATTCAACAGGATTTATGGCCATATTGGCGGTCAGAGGCGGCGATGAGGTAGTACTCGAATCCATATTTGAACTAGCGGACGGAACTCTAGGTCTTAAGGACAATGAATCAGCCTATACTTCCTTCTCGCTAACAACCTTCTTTTTACTGACTGCTCTAGTGGTAATTTGGGTGGGCTTAATTAGATCTTTAACTTTACTTATGTTAGGCATTAAGTCCACTTTTATTATATCTTTAAAGAAGGTCACGCTCAATTGTGAATAATTCTGAATAACTCTCTCAATTGTGAATAATTCTTAACAAGTGTACTTATTATACTTATATACTATGATGTGTAGAATTTATATATTTAGTAATGTAAGGTCGTGGTTGAGGCTCTCAAGTGTTGTGTTCTTGATTTTTACCTGTGAAGGTATAAAATTCGTAATCGTAAATATTTAAGGCCAAGACAGCGTAAATTTGTATTTTCTTAGGCTCTTCTCTCTTTCTTTTTGTATTTAAAAGCAAACATAATGAAAATAATCAGTCTAATTCTATATTGTTGGAAGTTCCTTCCTTTTAAGCTACGACATGGGAGAGTACGGACCTCTTTACAAGTACCCCTCACACTTTGAGCAGCCCTCTGCAGAACACGCGATGGGACTTGCAGGGGCTGACTCTATGTATTTATCTTGATCTTTCTTATATTCCTTTATTTTCCTTCTTTTTATTCGTCAATTACATGAAAAGAAAATATTGTAATAATCTACAGAACACACGATGGGACTGCAGAGTTATTTTACCAACACAATTTTTTTTTTTTTTAGCTTTTCTTTCTATATTTTCTTTTTCTCCTCTTTTTATTTATTTATTATTTTTTTTTTTTTATTCCTCAATTGACACTAAAGGAAAAATATTGCAACAATCTGCAGAGCACACGATGGGACTGCAGAGTTGTTTCAGCAATATCTTTAAATTTCTCTTTGTATTCCTTTGTCTTTTTTCTTTCTTATTACTTCATCAAAAAAACGTACACTTTACAGCGCTCTGCAGAACAACACGATGGGACTGCAGAAGCTATTCCTGACCTATCTCTATTTTCTTTTGTGACACAACAAAAACAAATTGGCCGCATTCTGCAGAGCCGCGATGGGACTGAAGAAGCACTTCCAATTAATTTTCCCGGCCAGCGCAAATAAAAACCAAAACAAAATTGTTTTGTGACTCAGGCTAAGTGTCACATGCACTGTGGATATCAAAAATCATTTGGCCAGTATAAAATTATTTCGTATTCTTTACAATCTCTATTATTTATAATTATTTATTCTTTTTCTTTGTTTGATTATATTATCACCAAATTCTCTCTTTGTCTGGCCAAATAAATTTTTTTTTGACTGCACACTTATCACTTTTATCACAACACCACAACGACACTTTCCTTGCTCTCTTTCTTTTTTTGCTTTCCATGTCGCACCTTATTTTCTTTAGTATTACTTTATACTCAGATATTTTAATTTGAACGAAAATTTTACTACTCACAGATAACCATCAATTTGTGTGTGTGTAAGCTTACAATAACATCATTATGAAGCGACCCATCCCGGTTCGTAGTCGTCGGCTGCGCCAGTTATGATTCAGGATACTTGTCCTGAATACTATTGGTGGTTCTGCGAGTTTTTGTTGAAGGTTGGTCCGAAGTTCCGAATTTGGTATTTTGAATAGAAGGCGTGTTACTTGTTCGAATGTAAAAATCAATCTGATCTTTATTTGCAGCGGCGGTCACAATGAGACCTCCGCTGAGAAAAGTACATAGGAAATACATAGGGTCTTAAATACTACATGTGTAAGTGTTATAGTTAAATGCTGCGTCGCACACTCTTAAGTGGGTGAGTCGGGTTGCCGAAAATGTGGAGTGCTGTGTGGTCTATTCTTGAGTGGGTCAATTCTTGCTGATGTTGTGCTCCTATTACCCAGTCCGGAGAAGTGGGGGTTTCCTGTGTAAATGTCATGTAAACATTTCCCCGCTGTTGACAACGGCCGTTCGCTGAACGGTAGTTGGGTGGCCTAATTTAAGCCGTTGCTTATACTCTGTTTACTCTGTACCAATTCCAGGGTAAGCCGGGGTTGATTCGCTGGAGGGTTTGTGTGCCGGTTGGAACCGGTAACTCAGGCGCATCGCAAAAGTTGTGCATGAGGAGAGACGAGGAACGGGCTTCAAGGGCTGGTTGCAGCAAGAAGGAAGCGAAACAGCAATCAGGCGGCGGTGATCTACATGAAGACCTGCAGAAGTGCGACTATTCTACAGGAGAATCTGAAGAAGTGACGCTAGGATCTGGAGAAGTGTCAGTGATTGACGAGAAGGTCGATCTGGAGCAGTATTGGTGACGCCGAGTATATAATTAAATTTTCCGGCGGCGACGAAAGGAATGCGTGTACGCTTGACGATTTCGACTAACTAATATTTCCATATGATCATAGAGCCTAGCTTAACGAATGTTGGCAAAGGCGGACGAATTCGCAAAGAGCGAGAGAGAGCTTTATTATACTTCCGCCTTCGCCCTCCATACCCAAAAAAAAAAAAAACAAGAGAGAACGCTATAGTCGAGTTCCCCGACTATATGATTCCCGTTACTCAGCTAGTGGATGTGCAAGGGAGAGTCTTCAACACTTCAACAAACTTGCGCTGCGTTTATGTCTTTGGAGTCTGTATGCTTAATCTCAACTTTCTAGTTTTTGTAGTTCCTGAGATCTCAGCGTTCATATATTCTTGATCAGGATCAATAGCCGAGTTGATATGACCATGTCCGTCTGTCCGTCCGTCTGTCCGTTTGTCCGTCTGTCCGTCTGTCCGTCTGTCCGTCCGTCTGTCCGTCCGTCTGTCTGTCCGTATGAACGCTGAGATCTCAGGAACTACAAAAGCTAGAAAGTTGAGATTAAGCATACAGATTCCAGAGTAATAGACGCAGCACAAGTTTGTCGATTCATGTTGCCACCCCCACTCTAACGCCCACAAACCTCCCAAATCTGTCACACCCACACTTTAGAAAAATGTTGTGATATTTTTCCACTTTTGTATTGCTCTTGTAAAGTTCTATCGATATTTTTGCCAAGCCCACTCTATCGCCCACAAACAGATAGAAACTGTCAGTATTGAAGACTCTCCTTCGCACTTCCACTAGCTGAGTAACGGGTATCAGATAGTCGATATAGAGTCTTTTGCATCCGAGGCATCTTTTGCATCCGAAACATTTAAACAGGTGTAGTTGGGCAGAATCGCAAGGTCGAAATTCCTAATTCGGAAAGGTTCACATTGAAGGATGTGGAAGGAAGTGTGTCACAATTTTTATGACCTAGTTCACCAGACATTATTCATTATATCGAAGAACTTGAAGAGTGTGCACATACTTTGAAATGGAGTCAGTTGCGGGTGTTTAAATATGCGAAACAATTACTCAGTGGAGCCGCAAAGCTTTTTGTTTTAGAGTCAATCGTGATTGAAAAACTCTAAAAACGCATTGATTGACCAATTTAGTGTGAGGGTGTCATCGGCAGAGGTTCATCGTACCCTTGGTAACGACAGCAAAAGAAGACCAAACCTTACAATAGTACCATTATGCGATAATGGAATTGACGAAGCCGATTTATTTAGATGATGAGAGCTTGATCGAATGGATGGAATGGATTGATAAACGAGTTTCAGAGTTGGTGCATGGTATCAGCATAGGACTGAGTGTTCGCATTTTCTACATTCGCCAAGTACAAGCCAAAGAGAAACGTTCATTGTCCGGTCAAGATGAAAATAGTGTTTACAAACGAAACACCAGTGTTTCAATATACTTGACGAATTGCTTACACGGAGCAGAAGGTAGTGGACGAGCAAATTCAGAAGTGACTTGACCAAAAGATTATCAAGCCCAGTACTTCTGTGTATGTTTCCCCATTGTACTTGACGCAAAACAGAATAGAGAAAACCGTTTGTGCTGCGACTATCGCAAGTTGAAGGAGAAGATTTTAAGGAACAACTTTACAATGGCACAGATGGACAGCGTGATCGAGTAATTACAATCAGGAACACAGATAAGGCATGTAAACGCTCTCAACCGAGTTTCATGTTTTTGTTTTGACAGAAACCGCTAAAGAAAGCGCAGTTAGCAGACGTTTGCGTCAAGGCAGTCAAAAGTTTAGTTGAAGTAAAGGGGCATGAGAATTATAACATTGCAAATCAGATTTGGTTTAAGGACCCAGACAGAGAACTAATCGTTGTTCCATCTCAAATGAAAACTAAAATCATTCAGCTTGCTCATAGGCAAGGTCCTTTTTCGGCGAAGAAGACACAAGATTTGGTGGATAAATCTTATTTCGTTACAAAGTTTAAACGATCAGGTGGAAAGAATGCATGAAATCGCTGTCGAATTCTGTCGGACCCGAAAGTCAGCGGGGAGAATTGTTGTTAGTGTTGGACCCTTAAGTCAGCAGACAGAATTGTTGTTGGACCCATAAGTCAGCAGAGAGAATTGTTGTTGGACCCTTAAGTCAGCATAGAGAATTGTTGTTGGACCCTTAAGTCAGCAACGGCAACAGGAATGAACACTTACTGTGGGAGCCTGCAACATCAAGCAACCCAGACGCTCATCTCTAATTCACACGCTCATCTCTAATTCACAAGCTCATCTCTAGTGCTCGCTCTCATGGAGTTAGTTATGATTAGCACTCCGAAGAGATCGATTCGGGGCAAAGAATAAATGTATAAAACGCAACCATATTCTTTTATTCTGTGGTGACAATCACGGGTTACTACATTGGCGACGCGGATGGGATATTAAACAAATAACTTTAAAACAAGTTGGAAGTGGCCGATTGACATAAGGTTTGCTTAAATATAAAATGCTTGCTAATAGAAGAAAGAGTCAACATAACGGCAGATTTACAGTTCACAAGGAAAAAACAAGAGAGAACGCTATAGTCGAGTTCCCCGACTATCTGATACCCGTTACTCAGCTAGTGGAAGGGAAAAGGAGAGTCTTAAACACAGTTTTTAGCGGTTTGTAGGCGTTATAGTGGGCGTGGCAGAACGTTTCTTGGCAAATCGATAGAAATTCACAAGACCAATATAAAAATGGAAAAATATCAAAACATTTTTCAAAAGTGTGGGCGTATCAGCTTTGAGCGGTTTGAGGGCGTTAGAGTGGGCGTGGCAAAAAGTTTTTTGGTAAATCGATAGAAAATTACAAGACTAATACAAAAGTGAAAAAATTTCAAAACATTTTTCAAAAGTGTGGGCGTGGCAGTTTTTGGCGGTTTGTGGGCGTTGGAGTGGGCGTGGCAAAAAGTTTTTTTGTAAATAGATAGAAAATTACAAGACTAATACAAAAATGAAAAAATTTCAAAACATTTTTTAAAAGTGTGGGCGTGACAGTTTTGGGCGGTTTGTGGGCGTTAGAGTGGGCGTGGCAACATGAATCGATAAACTTGCGCTGCTTCTATGTACCTGGAGTTTTTATGCTTCATCTCAACTTTCTAGCTTTAGTAGTTCCTGAGATCTCGACGTTCATACGGACGGACAGACGGACGGACAGACGGACGGACAGACGGACAGACGGACGGACAGACGGACATGGCCAGATCGACTCGGCTATTGATCCTGATCAAGAATATATATACTTTATATGGTCGGAAACGCTTCCTTCTGCCTGTTACATACTTTTCAACGAATCTAGTATACCCTTTTACTCTACGAGTAACGGGTATAATAATAATTGCTTCTCCTTCTTGTGCGATGTTCGTCACGTAGTCAGCTTGCTGAACTCTTGCTAGCTCTGCATGCGGGTGTAATGTATGTATGTTTGCACACGCTGACATACATATGTACATACACATGTACGCATGCATGTGGGGGAAGAATTTGGCAAATTGCGAGCATCGAATTTGATGATAATTCAAACAAGAGGGAGGGACAAATAGGCAAGCGTCATCGTACGTGTGTATGTATTACATTCATTGGAATGTGAATACAGTGACAAACATCAGAGGCAGTTACATAGCTGACAAAAGTCAAAGACTGTAAGGCCAAGTAATTAGCTGGAAAAAAAAATACCAGAGGCTGGTAGCCGCATATTAAAAGCTGACAAAAGTCAGGGGCTGCAAGCCGAATATTATCTGAAAAGTAAGACCTGACACAAGTCAGAGGCAGTAAAACCAAAGTAAGGTGAAAAGAGTATCGTAATAATCGAAATATGTATGTTTCTCAACATATACGCATATGTGTGCCTGACATATAATATGTAAATATAAAAGAAAATAATTAGTTTGAAAGTTAGTCTTGTCAAACACCAGGGTCGGGCAGTGAAATATAAAAAAAAAGCTCACAGCGACCAGTTCGATACATGTAAATATAGTAAATATTAATTCATTAGAGATCATGACTGAAATACTAATAAAATCATTCCTGAAAGCATCGACAAACCACTGCTTCGTAGCGAATGGGAAAAGTGGTTGAGAGCGTTCCAAATTTATAATCAGAGGATATCACAAACTTCAAGCAGAAGAGGACCAAGCTATTACACCTTGGTGGAACTCAACTACAATCAGTGGCATTTTCACTACCTGATGCTTTAGCAGAATTCAACCAAGACGAGCCTAATGATGTGTTTCAAATATTAGTGGATAAGTTGACAACATGTTTCTCCCCCAAGCAGAACTCATCGTTCGAGAGGCATTTGTTCAGAAATTTAACACCGTCTAAAGACGAGAGTTTCGCAAAATTCGTACTACGGCTTCGGCAACAGATCCAAAAATGTGCATTTGGATCAACAAAAACGGAAATAGACGAGATCTGTCTAAAAGACAAAATAATCGACTCATGGGCAACGGTGGATTAAAAAAGGAAGCTTTTAGAAAAGGAGCATTCGCTGGACGAGATTATCGAAGCTTGCCAAATCGACGAAGAAATAAAAAAGCAATCAGTTTCAATGACTAAGCCTATATCAGAATCAATAAATAAGATTTCAACAAGAAAACCGGGAAATCAAAATAACGAATGCGGAAGATGTGGACGAGTTGGCTATAAAGCAGACAGCTCCACCTGTCCAGCCCGACAAGCCAAATGTAATCGGTCGTCTTGGTCATTTTGGGTCTAAATGCAGGACAAACTTGAAGAGACAGCACTGGCAATCCCGATCAAGATGAAAGCGGCCGCAATAAAAAGACGAAAACGGAGAATTGTTTTAAAATCGATAGTGAAGCCGAGGAAGAATAGATTAGATGCCGATTCGGTAGAGCATATCTTATTATTGACTCTGGGTCTGAGACTGGCTATCTCTACAAAGGAGCAACGCCATAGTCTTCAATGTTCGGCCCAACTCACAGAACCAGTTCAAGGGCTACGCTTCGGACCAAATCCTTAATGTAATTTGCGTATTTGAGGCACCAATATCAGTAAGTGGAAACGCGGAGAAGATTGCCACCTTTTTTGTGATCGAAAAAGGAAAGCAGTCACTATTGGGCCGAGAAACGGCCATTGGACTAAAAGTCTTGCGGCTCGGACTTGAGGTTCGACACGTTCGGGAAATCTCTGCCTTTCCAAATTGGAAGGTAGTAAGCGTTAAATTGTCAATTGACTATGATGTAAAGCCAGTACAGCAGCCTATGCTGAGGATCCCGATTGCCCTGGAAGACAAAGTGCGTGAAAAAATTCAGGAGTTACTCAAACAGACATTATTGAACCAGTAAATGGACCCAGCTCCTTGATTTTTTTTACGCGCGAGTCCCACGGCCACACCTCCCGCCCAACCGACCGAGGGGCGCTGCCGTGTATCGTACGGCTCGAATCGCGGGAAGATAGACGCGATATAGAAGACAGTAAAGGACGAGGAAATATATGTATGCTAGTAGTAATATCTAAGAATTCGTTAAGTACGTTAGTAAACGTACGTTAGTAAAAACGGCAGAGAGTCAGAATTAGAGATAATAGGATAGAATCTATTATAGTCAGAACATAATACTCTGTAGGGATCATGCAACTCATAGTTAGATCTACAATGATTTAAAATTAGAGGTACGTAATTTCTAGTAAATCTGCTTGGAACAGTGAAGTTTAGCCGACTAACCAAGTCGGGACTATCCACTTCACCACGAATAAGGTTAAAAATAAAGACTGTTCCAAGCACCGTTCTACGGTTAGCTAAGGAGGGTAAGTTAATTAACATTAATCTATTCGAATAAGGAGGTAATCTACGGTTTGCAATTAAGGCGCCGTAAGGCAAAAAGTAAGAAGTACTTTTGAACCGATTCAATGCGGTCCGAGTAAACTTCATATTGTGGACTCCAAACAGGTGATCCATACTCGAGGATCGGACGGACTAGAGAAATAAATAATGTTTTGGTCAAGTAAGGATCATCAAATTCCTTTGACCACCGTTTTATAAAACCAAGCACACCCCTGGCCTTATTGACAATAGACGAAATATGGTCTGAAAATTTAAGTTTAGGGTCCAGAAGAACACCAAGATCATCAACATGTGTGATTCTGTCCAAAGAGCAGCCACTTAAAGTGTAAGTTGCGTGCATTGAGTTGGCACGACAAAAGGTCATAACTTTACACTTAGAGCCATTTAAGTTTAATACGTTATCACGGCACCAGGTTTGAAAGCAATCTAGATCGGATTGTAAGTCCAAATGGCGAGAAATGTCCTTATATTGCAAGCATAATTTTACATCATCAGCGTACATTAGTACACGCGAATGATTTATTATTAAGGGAATAATAATAAATAAGATAAAAAGGAGCGGACCTAGGTGGCTCCCTTGTGGGACGCCGGATGTGACTCGGAGAATACAAGAAAGAGAGTTTTTAAAGAGGACCCGTTGCGTCCTGCCATTCAGATAACTTAGAATCCAATTTAGGAGATCAACAGGGAAACCTAATAAATCAAGTTTTTTTTATTAAAAGTGAATGATTAACAGAGTCGAATGCTTTACTGAAATTCGTATAAATGACATCTGTTTGAAGATTATTTTTGAAACCCTGTACTACGAAGGAGGTTAGCTCCAGAAGGTTAGTAGTTGTTGATCTGCGTTTCATGAACCCATGCTGACATGGTGAAATAATTGACCTACAAAGGTGCTGCAAATGAGGAGTGATAACGTTTTCAAAAAGCTTAGGGATTGCAGACAATTTGGAGATTCCTCTGTAATTGCTTGCATCCGATTTGCTACCTTTTTTATGGAGAGGGATCACAAAGGACTCCTTCCATATTTGGGGGAACTGAGTAGATTCCAAAGATAATTTAAACAGTTTTAGTAGAGGTTTGCACAAGGCTTCCGCACAGAATCTAAGCACACAGCCAGGAATTCCGTCGGGACCTGGCGAATAGACAGGCTTAACTCGCTGAAGATCATAAAGCAGTGAGCTTTCGTTTAAAGTGGGACAGAATATTAAATTTGACTTTGATACCGCGTAAGAGTAAGGTCGTTCGGAATGAGGTAACGTAGAATATGTGGTTTGAAAAAATTTGGCAAATAGATCGGCTATTGCCTGATCCGATGTTACCGAAGTATTTTCAAAAAATAGCGAGGAAGGGTAACTAGTTGTTTTGCGCTTAGTGTTAACGAAATTATAAAACTGTTTGGGATCCTGTGCGAACTGGAACTTACAACGGTTTAAATAATTCTTATAACACTGTGCATTAAGCACGGTAAAATTTAACCGAGCACTTACATATTTAGAAAATATAGATTGAGAACCGGTATTTTTAAATTTTATGGACTTAACATTTCTTAGATGTGTCAACTCTTTATTAAACCAAGGAGGTTTGTTAGAGGTAGACGGATAGTACATCGGAACACAAGAGTTGAAGAATGATTTAATTGCATTATAAAAAATATCTATGGCATCGGCCATTATGTTGCAAGAATATAGATTGGACCAATTAAAGCCAGATATAAAAAGATTTTGCCTCTGAAAGTTTGCCTTACGAAAGCAATGAATTCGTTTGGTTGACTTTTCTGGCCTCTCTTTTATTACCGTACCTGTGTCGATTGTCACCTCGAAAGTTGGATGGTATGGATCTTCAGGTTGACTAAGAGGTGCTACTCTAGTCAGAAACACACTTTCAGGACTTGAAACAAAACATAGATCCAATAAACGACCAAGAGAATTTCGAATATAATTAACTTGCGACAACGATATGTCAAGCAAGCCGTCAATAAAGTCATGCTGTGCTATAGGCAGGAGAATATTCGACTGTTCCTCTGTGGACCACTTAGTGCCTGGTATATTAAAGTCACCTAGGACAACTAGTTGGTCCCTATCGGACAGTCTGTTTGTAACGGATTGGATAGCGGACAAATGGTTAATATATTCAGGAAACTAGCACATGAAGGTCACCCGGAAGCTCAGCAACAAAGCGGCGTCTGCGATCCAAGGTATGGTGGCCACAAATAGACCGGGACGCCGAAAAATTCGTAAAATCCTGCATAGACTGCACAATGGTATCGCAGGCTTCAAATCCCACGCCCATGAAGAGAACGACATTCCCAGAAGGGCCATGGATCTTTGTAGCTACCTACCTTTTGGGACCGTTACCGAACAATGACTACCTTCTGGTGTTAATTGACTACTATTCCAGATCGGATTTAAAATACTCAAATCAATTTCATCCTTCTCGGTAATTGAGGCTATGAAAGAAATTTTCAGTAGACTAGGCTACTCAAAGAAACTAAAGACAGATAATGGAAGACAATATATTAGTTCAGAATTTAAGACATTGTAATCAATGCGGAATCGAACAGGTAACAACTCCACCATATTGGCCTCAAGCCAATAGATGAACAGGTCGCTAATGAAAAGGTCAAAGATAGCATACACGAATAAGAATAACTTTAGGGAAGAAATTCAATCTTTTGTAATGAAGTACAACGTAACCTCTCACGAAACTGAATTAACTGAACTGACTCCAACTGAATTAATGTTCAACCGAGTAATTCGATGTTCGGAATCCGATGTTTAGGCACCAGGTTGCCAGCGTAAGCTCGTCGATTTCGGGTCGTGCGATCTTGGTAAGACCCTCACCTCTCCAACATATTAATATTAAACCTTAATATAATATTAAACCTTAAATATTTAATTTCTATCAATATATATAATATATAATATATATAATATATATATATAAAATATAAAATACATTGCCCGGAAGAGGCTAACGATAAAATATATTTTATACCGGATACGCTTTGGTAACCGTTATTACAGAAATATACAAATATTAATTATAATAAATATTATATTATAGAGAAAATATGGGAACAGTGTTCCGTTAAACTTACCCCACTTTAATCCTGAGCGATGAGATTTCGACTCGACACACACGATTGTTGAATTATACATACATATACATTCGTGCACCAATAATTTGAAAAACTGAATAATAAAGTAATATACACAAACAAAAAAATACACAAAGATGGTCTATCTAGATATACATATATATAATTAAATAATCGCAATACTTATAATTTTGTTTATTGAAATCTAATACTTCTGATTTTCGGGATTGCGATGATGCGAAGGCTTAAGCAAGGAATGTTTAAAGTAGGCAACGGATGTTTAGTCTACCAGTGGGTGACTTATCTGGTATCTGGTATCTATGAAGTACATTCAGAGTAGTGTAGGGTGTATTTGGGTGTACATGTTGTATATGTATTATTGTGTAGGCATGTGCTGAAGTCTTAGGGACTTATGGATATGTCACTCCCCCAATCATTGACTTTGGTCTGTCCTCAGGTCGTTAAATTTGGATATATTCTAATATTGTTTTCTGGTTGAATATTTTCCTTGACATTAGTTTCAAGGTGCGGATGTTCTTCTTTTTGTTTACAATATTTTACAATAATTTTCTTAGGTATATTTTAAACTTATACGCTAAATACAGAGTCAAACTAATTATCATTATGACAAAAGTTGTAATGCATATAATTTGGAAAAAGCTGTAGTGTTTTACATGGAATTTTATCATTTCTCTTGTTTCTAAGTGATTTATTGGTTCTAAACGTGTAACATTGTTGGTGATTTAAATCGTTTGTGTAAAATCTGCTAGATTATTAGAAATTAGGAATTCATCTATTTGCATGCTACAAATTAGCCCTTAGTGGGAGACCTCGCTAAGGCGGGGACTATTTAATTAGGCCTCTGCGTAGGCCATTTACTTTAAGATGCGATTTTCATGTCTCCTACTTAAGCCGAAGATATTTCTAAATAAAATCAGTTTCTTACAAAAACTCAATGAGGAAGTCTTATTATTTTGACTCTCTTTCAGATGTTGTTTCCTGATATTAATATTTTGTTGTTTGACAACTGTTTCAGAAATATTCCATGTTATAAGTATATTTGGTTCTATATATTTTATTTGGAAATTTCAATGGGTTTTAATTTATTTGCACTGAGTTTGCTCTTGTTTAATAAGTCCAACAATACATTTGTCGAATATTAATTTATCTGTATCTTTATGAAATACTTGGTTATTGAATACATAAAACTTATCGAATATTTGCTCGGTTAAAATATAGTTATGTTCATCTGGGTACGGAACTATTTGAAATATTGGAACTTTAGTGACCTCGCTAGGAACGTGGGATATAATCAAAATTTCGTTCGTGTCTGTCTTAAGCCAACTTGATGTTTTTATCTTTAGCATTTTCTCCGAATTTACGTGTTTCAAATAATCGTGTTATAATAATTTTGGGTTAAAGATTCCTAATTTGGTTAATTGCATACCTAACTCGATATCTTCTATGTATTCTGTAAACTGCTATAGGTTGAGTATCAGTATCGTAATTTGTTGGTTCAGTTCTTTTTCCACCTTGAGCCTATTAATTATGTCTATACCGCTGTTGATGACGTCGATAATCGTGTTTAGATCATGGGTTTTCACGGAGTCTCCTGACATGTTATTAATTTTCTCCTCTAGCTCCTCCCTGTCGTCTTCATCTAATGTATTTATATGCCTTCCCTACTACGTTCGAAAGACCTCTTTTGCTTCGGTTTATAATTCTTAATCCATTTATTTCCCGTTTTAGTTTATCGACTAAATATTGTATCTGAGGTACATTGGGATAGTCGTTTGCTTCAGTTACTAGACTTTTAAACATAAGCATTGTCTTTGTTATGTTTATACACAAATAATGATATTCGTAGCTGGTTGGAGTTTCCATCGTTCCGGTTTGGAGTATAAGATATCCATTCTTCGCACTTATTGGGTTTACTTCGATATTGCTGCATTTGACCATAGTGATAAGTGGTAACATGCAACTAAGCATTATTAGAAATATGTTGCGTACTTTACGCTGCTTTGGCTGGTCTGGAATAATCGTATTTTCTCTTATTAATCTTCTTTTGTCCACTTTAATTGCCTGTGGCTTTCCCATATCATTGAATATTTTAGTAATGGCTCTTTTCGCTTCTAGCCAATCTCTACTTTTTACTTCAACTAGTTAGGCAAATTTTGAATAAATATCAATACAAGATAGGAAGATCCGGTTACCCGTGAGATAAAAATCTATCACGTATTTTTCCCTTGTGTTAAATATTTCTGGTGTTGTTTCAAATGTCAATTTTGTGTCTCATTGTTCTGTTTTTGCCAGATTTCACATTCATTGATAATATTTTAAATTAGCTTTTGACTATCCGGGTAATAGTATTTTTCTTTAAATCAATTAATGTTTTTTTCTATACCTGGATGTAAGAGTTCCTTATGTTTCTTTAGGATTAAATCCTTAAATTCCGCATAAGTTATCAATTAGCTTCGTGGTACATCTCAATAGTTAATTTATAAATAGTATCGATATCTTTGCGTGCCAATGACATATAAATTCTATCCGGTAATTTTCGATCTATTCCGGATTTAACAGTTCTTTTTAAAATTTCAGTGTAATTTGATTTATCGACAGGGTCGCTTTCTAATTCTAACTTGTCGAACGTAATCCAATATTGTGATTCGAGTTTCGCGATGAACTTACAGATGCTTCCGGGGTATGATGTATCCTCCAGTTGTCTTATAAGTGTTATGTAGGGCCTGTGTACACAGCCAGCCATGTACATATTTACTCTTTCTTAGGTCACGACCTCCAATGCTGCATCCACTAGTAAGCGTTTTACTGCTCCGTAGATAACGTGTGCTTGCCTGTCATCTTGGGTAGGGTATAAGTTAAGTAGCTGCGCAACCTGGTTAACAAACCCACACAGCTTGCCAGGTGTGCCATCGTAGTAGTTCGGTTCTTTAATTTGATTTAATAATTGATTTATATGGGTTTCCGAAAGTTGCGGAACTGCCATGGTGTATTTGTATAAGTTTCCGGATACACGGAGTTTAGTTTAAATTTGGTTTTAAATTACGGAATTAAAAATGTTATTTAATTTTGTTTCCGACCGCACGGGATTTTCTTTTAAATTATTTGGCACATGTTACTGACCACATGGGATTTTTCTTGAATACTACTTTCTCGTAGATTTTTTTGCAGATTTTCGTTACCGTACTAAAAGGACTTTTTATTTAACAGATCCTACCGACTGCGCCAATTAAATAATCGCAAT
Organism: Drosophila santomea; assembly: GCF_016746245.2. Taxonomy (NCBI): domain Eukaryota; kingdom Metazoa; phylum Arthropoda; class Insecta; order Diptera; family Drosophilidae; genus Drosophila; species Drosophila santomea. The sequence continues at coordinate 23,323,161 of NC_053018.2, forward strand.
ACTCATATGTAAAAAAAATATAATTTTATTTTACTGAATGATTACAATATTTTTAGTTGAGAAGAACACCGACCGATTATAATTAGGTCTCAAACTGAACTCTGATAATTACTCTGATTTGATTGACGTTCAAGCCTCGGTTTCGACCTTTTCTAATATGGACTTTAGACTTTAGGGTTCTGATCAAATGAAGAGAGAAAGCTTTGGAGTTGCTCACTTTAATTGTCTTTGCATTACTCTTGGATTCAAGTGCATTCGCTCTTGGGTACAAGTGCTCTTAGATTCTTATAATTTTGTTTATTGAAATCTAATACTTCTGTTTTTCGGGATTGCGAGTCCGAGCTGTGAACGTGGGAACGTGACGATGATGCGAGGGCTTAAGTAAGAAATGTTTAAATGAGGCAACGGATGTTTGGTCTACCAGTAGGTGACTTATCTGGTATCTATTGGGTACATCCAGAGTAGTGTACGGTGTTTGGGTGTACATGTTGTATGTGTATTATTGTGTAGGCATGTGCTTAAGTCTTAGGGTCTTATGGATATGTCACTATATATATGTGTATGTGGGTATGAATGCTTTTCTGCGGCACGCTTCGGCCGATATCAAATTCTCAGATTACTTAAATTATGCACTTGCTTTGAAAGTCACCGCTGTTACTTTGGGTTTGCTGGTATTCATAAAAAATGCACTTGTTCACTTATTCTTTGATTATTTGTTTTGCCGGCTTTTATTTTATGTTCGGCTGTAGGCAAGTGAGTTTAATTGACGGATTGTTATGCTTGCTACACTGCTCATATCTGCTGAGCGGACTCCGTTTCCAGCGCTATACACTGGTGGGGCTGCGGGATGCTGGATACGATCCTTTCCAGGGCATGGTCCCGACGCCGCTGCACTAATCGCCTGTAGATCCCTACTAATTTCATTACACTAACAACACTGCGATGAACTCAAGTGTAATTTGTACGCCTAGGATCTCAGCTTTGTGGTTAATGACTTCCACGGTGATGACGATGACTTCCACGCCCATCTTGAGACTTCTTTTATATCTATTGGAGCAGCCGGTAGGATTGTTGTTCTCTTTCAGAAGTATTCTTTTTGCTGGCCCTTGATCCTTCCTTCCTTCCTGGTACCCTGGGATTTTGTGCAGGACTGGATCTTCTCGACACTTTTCTTTGGACCGAAGACCTTGGCGCTTAAGACAGTCTTCACTCGGGTATGATACCGCCCGATAATAGACTTCCCAAGAATTGCTTCTCGAGAATTGAATTCCCCGTGCCACACAGCTGTTGATTATAACTGAGCACAAAGAAATAGTTTTCAGGATGACCGTAAGCTGAACGCTTTGACGGTGATGGATGTATACCCTCTACCCAGAGTCGAAGGAATTATCTCCAGGATAGACCAGATGTGGACCTCAAGTTTGCGGTCTGGCAAATCGTACTGGACGACAAAAGCAAGAATTGCTTAAACTGCGTTTACAGTTAAGACCATTGTATCAGATCCGGATGATGCCATTTAGACTGTGCAACGCAGCGCAACGCTTGGTGTGGCTACAGAACCGGGTAATTCCAGCCGAGCTGAGGTCCAATGTTTTCGTTTACCCGAACGACCATTATTTTCAGACGCACTCTGGCCCAGGGACTGAAATCAGCCGGCCATACAATCGGCCTAAACAATCTACATTTTGCTTTAAATCGTTAAAGTACCTAGGGTTTATAGTTGGAGGTGGACTGCTGCGAATGGACCCCAGGGGAATTCCGGTGTTCAGAGAATGCCACCTGAGATCTAGGAAGAAAGTATGAGCCTTCCTTGGCACAGGGGGATAGTATCGTTGATTCTCAAGAACTTCGCAAAGAACTTCGCTACACAGGCACCACCGCTCTCTGAGGCCTTAAAGATGAGCAAAAAATTTATAAAATTACTAGAAAGAGAGTTTGGAGAAAAAGAAAAACCGTTAAAGGAGGCCTATCGCTACATCGAGACGTTCGAAACGAGAAAAGTCTTCGAATTGACACACAGGTAGCAGAGATCCACTAAGACGAAGCCCGGTTAGGTTGAGACGCCTTGCAATCCCGCGAATCGAGACCAGACCCTGGCGTTGACCCGTTAACGGGCGGGCCCAAACCTAACAAATACCAGGATGAACCAGGCGAGAACAGAGCAGGCGTGGTACCGGCGCCACCAGTCAGAGCAGACATGAGTTGACGTGTTGTTGTTTCACCAAACGATTGACTGGGCACGAACACACGAAATTTTCTGAGCTTGCCGCACGGATCTCGTAGCAGATCAATAAAATCAGTTCGTTACATCTGGCGCCCAAAACGTGATTATCCCAGCAGTATACAAAATAAACGTAGGGGTAGAAGTCTACCTCCTTAAAAAGGAGGATTTCGCTATTGCACATATCGCTGTCTGGAAGAACATAAGAAATGCGAAGGGCCCTCGCTGAGTATTACGCAGAAACGGAAAACGACCCAAAGCTCGCCGCAATCTTGACAGAATTGGAAACAGCATATATAGATAGACCAAGTCCAATCATCAAGCTGACGAACCCCGAGGGCGAATACCTCATCGCAGAAGGACCAATGCCCAGCCAACCGGATTTCGCGAAAATCGCAAGGGAAAGGCTGTTTAGCTATTGAGCTTTTTAATAGCTGTTTCGAATAATAAATAGCCGAAGAAAGTTTTGTCTATTTTCCGATACTGTTTATTTGGTTAATTATACTGCCAGCTACTGCCAAGAGCAATTGGCGGGACAGACAGCCGAATGCTGCGCCCAAGCTTAATGTAGGTAGATAACAAAGAAAAGAAGGAATGATCGCCGTACAGACAAAATCGTGCGAGAACATCGGTTTGCACTATGGGCATCGCAACTGCTACTACTGACTACTTCGGCTTACAATATTAAGAGTATAAGATTAGTCCACTGCACAGTTTTGGCGGCTGCATGACCCAATCCGCTTTGACGGAGGAAAAACCCCTCGAATTCCTGGAACATGTGGAGTGGTCCGCAAACATGTACGGATTGGACCTAAACATGATTCCCCGAGCAATGCCGGAATTGATACTTTGCGAAACTTGCAGACAAGGTGAGACAAAGGAAGCAAGGGTTTATGGAAGCATTGAAGGACTACATGGACGAGATGCAGACCCTAATAAGACCTCTGGTATACGCGTAAAAGGATACGAAAGAATTCTTCAAGGAGAACTGCACGCCAGACCTACGAATAGCGTTGATATCCTACCTAGAGGCGTTCATGATCCTGGCAGACGAGTACGAGGAGCTGCACAAGGAACGGGAAGCTTTTGCGGAAGAGCATAAATTCACCCCCGGCCGCAACAAACGTCACGTTAAAAGGTGAAAGGACGCATGCGATCTAGGCACACATACCCAAAAACAGTGGGCGCAATTTAACCGAACACAACCCTATGGAGGCCGCCAGTCACCACCCAGAGACACAATGGAACGACAATTGAACGGCAACTCGGGTCAGAACCCAACCCATGTTGCCAATCCACAAGAAGCATGTCGCAGGTGCGGCTGCCGAAACCTGCTGCTGTTCTGCTGGATGTGCGAAAGAGTAGGAATTAGAAGTTTGGAATGCTGCCAGAGGGACAATGCTGAATTGGCGGACAAGCTGGCTGTCCGTGGAACGATAACAAGGATAATACGGCAAGATAGCTTGATAGATGGAAAATACAGTGAGATCAATGCACAGCTTGAGGTAGGAGTCGACTTCGCAACAGACGATTCTATATGAGCCTCGTGATACTACCAGGAGTAATGGATGCGTTGGTACTAGGATGGAATTCCTCACGTAAGTCTGGACCGAAATCATATGCCCCGGTCATGAAATCCGGATACCGGCCAGAAGCAGATATGACGGGTGGCTTGAGAAGAAGTTTATTATTATTATTAGTAAGGTGGACCAAGACATAAAAAGTCTGGGCAACTGAGTTTTAGGAGCCATGGGAACTCAGGCCTTCAGCTGCAGAAGTACTATATAATGTTTATTATATCTTATTATAACTTAATGTATTGATATAAATATACATATGTACATAATTCATTGTATTGGTTTTATTAAATAATAGATACATAAATAATTTTAAATACTATAGAATAAGTTTACATTTTGTAGTGTCTTTAATAATAGTGTATTATTTTCGTATGATGGGTTTGTTAATGTGGCTAATATGGAGGGGTTGAGCCTGAGTTGGGATATAGAAGGGCATGATGTTATGATTTTATCAAGTTTAATTGGTTAGAGGTTGCATAATCGGCAAGTTGGCAGAGAGCTTTTGCTTATATAGTGCGCATGAGTTAACTTTGCATGACCTTATCTAAGGCGAAGACATTATATTTCGTTCTGTTAAGATATTCGTTGTGTTTTTGTTAGAAAATCTGAAATGTTTAATTTATTTTTATTGATGTTTTGGTACCAATTTGAGGAATGCATTATCGAGTGGCAAAGTGTGGGAGAAATGTTTGCCAACTCTAACTTGTATCTGGTTTTGGGGGCCAAGTTTCCACTTTAATAGTTGGTTGATTATCGCATGTAAACCAATTTTATGAAATGCTTTGCAAAAGTCGAGCGACATAGTCGAGGAGAAGTTGTCGGTCGCAGTAGTCCCAAAGGATGGCGTAGAAGATGCCATGGATAAATGCCTGGAACAGAGCTCTCGGAGTTTCACTCTATGGCCGGAACATCAAGTGGAGCATCCAGTATTTTCCCTTATGGGCAAAAGTGAAAAGAGAGTAAGAAACATGCCAGCACCTCATTGCCCTAGAAGGATCCTTTGACTCATTGCCTCTTCTCCAGGCCAAAAAAGGCTACTGCTACTCAGTATACGAGTCATGCGCAGCACAATATGGCGAAACTATTGACTGAGCAACGCCTCAAGTCGCTCAAACACCTTCCCAGCCGCTAAATTCATCCGGTTGCCGCTTGCCTACTTGCGATACGGAAGTTTTCTATGGGGACTGCCAACCTTTCCATGTCCTATTCACGGCAGTTTATATTAACAACCCCAGACTGACACCGGATGAGAAACCATTTAATCTCCTCACAAAAATAAGCGGCGAGGCAAAAGCCATCGTATTTAAATCCCCTCTTACAAATGGGGGGTTCGCTTCGTCGGGGGAAGGTCTTCAAGGTCGGTTTCAAATCAAAACTTTTAGTCAACGGCCAACTCAAGCTCCTTTTTTAACTTAAGCTTGATATCCCAAGAATCTAGTCATGCCCTAAAGGAGCAGCACTCCACGATCACTGAAAATTGGGATTGTCTGTTGGTTTTCTTATGCGCGAGTAAACTGCCAAAGCTGACAATCTTCTTATGGGAACAGTCCTTAACGTCCAAATCCCAAATACCAGCTAGGTATTTGAGCGAAAGGTATCGGACATTGGAGGCCATCGAGGATATGAAACCGACTCAGTTACAAACTGCAATCCATGACTGCAAGGTCATTACTAAACAGAAAGATTGTGCTCGCGCTTTCTCCGAATTTCAGTTGACGCGCGTTCCGGCTACATCAAAAAGAAGCAGCTATGTCTAAATTGTTTCGCGAGAGGCCATCAGCTACGTGACTGTACGAGCACACACAGTTGTTTTACCTGTAAGAGAAGGAACCATATGTTGCTGCATCACAGCCCCCCGAGAATGCGAGTTCCTCAACCTCCTCTCCCCCTACACAGCAATCTCGTCCTTCGAGACCCCCCCGCAAAAAAAAAGTACACCGCGGCGTACTTCCTTTCGGAACTAATTCCGATACCCCGGAATTCTTTAAGGGACCTGCCCGCTCTCCGCTGGGCCGATCCTACATTTTTTGAGAGCTTTTGAATTGATGTATTGATCAGGGCTGACATTTAACCGTCCATAATGATGGATGGTATCCGACAAAATATTTGCGGCTTGCTCCTTAATCAAGAAACTATTTGCCCGTGGGTGCTAACGAGGCCGATTTTCAATGGTAAAATACGGGTCGCATCGATCACGACTTAGGTGGACCAAATAGGCGATTCTGATTCGCTTGACACGCTCCTAAAGTTCTGGGAGGTGGAGTCAAGATGGGAAAGGAGTTTGTTTCCTATTACAAAAGGAACTTCACCCAAACCACGAAGAAAGACGAAAGCGGGAGGTCATTTGGGTTAGCTCAGTTTCTTAGAAACATGACTCGTTTAAAAAGAGACTTACCCCTAAAAGAGCAATATTACAGCGTAATCCAGGAGTATCATATGTCAAATGAAATAAGTTTATTCAACTCATAATTCACCGACATATCATCTTCCTCATCATGCGGTAGTTAAGCCTGAAAGCTCAACTACAATGCTTCGCGTTGTATTAAACGCTTCAAGTCCGTCGGCAAATGGAACCATCTTAAATAATATTCTTCATGCTTGTCCAGTCCTACATTCCGAACTAACGATCCAAATCCTGAAGTGGCGATATTTTTAATACGTCTTCAGTGCGGACATTACAATAATGTATCGTCAGATCTGGGTCAATCTAAAATAAAAGCAAGGAGATATCCGAGACTTCGACTTTCAAAAACTTACCTTCGCCATTCGAGTACTGCAAGAGCTGGCAGAGGACGTCCAAGTGCCATTTCCAAAAGCCAGCCGCTTCATCAAGCAGCACATGTACGTCGATTACGTTCTGGCAGGGGCGAATTCCGTGAATGAAGCCCAAATTTCCACTAAAGAAATGCCCTAAGCCCTAAAGTCCTCCGGTTTTCCTTTGAGAAACGAATATCAAACCACAAGTTCCATGACATCGATGCCGAAAGCAAGGCCAAGACCGGCAAAGTCCGACGAATTCTATTTCGTCCCCTAAAATAGCTGTGGAACCCTCCCGAACAAAGAGAGAAGTTTTGTCCCAAATCTCTAGGTTGTTCGATCCTGCCGGGTGATTTGCTCCGTTCATCATCCGTTCCAAAATGTTCATGGAGGAGATTTGGTTGAAGGACTTAGGCTGGCCCGATAAGCTTTCCACTGAAATGAGTCAGAGGTGGCGAACGTTTTTAGATGAGTGTTCCGACCTCAACCAGATCCGCGTTCCGGGTTTTGGTCTAATAGCAGCCTAAGGTAACCACAGAGCATCACGGATTCTGTGACTTGTCTCAGAAAGCCTATGGAGCGGCTATCCACATCCGCATCGAGTTTACAAATTACTCTATTGTTCTAGCCTGGTTACGACTGCTTGCAACTGGCCCACGTTTTTGGCCAACAGAGTTGCCAAGATCAGGCAGGCGACACCAGTCGGCTGTAGAGCACACGTTCGATCTAAACAAAACTCCGCCGATCTAGCCAGTCGAGGCGTATCCTTGCATGAATTGTCAGGTAATCATCTCTTGTGGGACGGAACAGAGGTGCTGAAAGGGCCACGACGGACACTCATCCAGTGCCAAAGCTAGAGCAGCGCGCGGTCAAAGTCCATTTTGTCAAGTCTCCGTCTATCGACATTCTCGAGCGGTTTTCCAAACTAGACAAGGCACTTCGTGTTCTGACATATGTTCGACGTTTCCTTAAGTGGTGCCGCAAGGGCTCGATCGACAAATTGAGTCTCCTTCTCGAAGGCCTTCACCTACACGGGCATTTACTATGACGGCCCTTTCGAAATTAAAAATTACACGGGGCGAGCGTGTCTCGTAACATAGGGATATGTTTGTGTGTTTTTCCATGAAGGTGATCATTTGGAACCCCCTCCGATCTTACAACCGAAAAATTCCTAGTGGTCTTTGCTCGTTTCGTAGCGAGAACAACCGCCTTTGTGGGGCAGCTTCTTTACCTTCCAGACACTTCCTACAAGCCATCAAAGAGCCTGTGACTGATGCATATAGCGGTCATATGGGGGGTCTGTGGGAAGCGGAAATGAAAATACCTTTTCTTTAAATTTACGTCTGGCCATTTCCTTATTGAAAGGCAGTTGCTTTCCACGGCCAAGTCGATATAAAATCAATGGGAACATCTCAGGGCTGCTCCACCATCCGTCCTAAGGATCGGCCCCAGGTTAAGGATCTGGACTTATTTGAGCGCTGAGCGACGCCGCAAGGGCCAAATTTGACAATATTCGTCTGGCGGACGACCGCTTCCACCGGCCGGCAACCATCTCACTCTTGTTCCTAAAAATCGAGGATGGATTGCCCGTTGCTAAGACCAGACCATGCCGTTGGGCCAAACCTAACAAGGACCCAAGTGCGCGACGGGAATTGTGGTGAAGATCCGGTGGACTGGTTCGGATATTCCCATATTATGCAGCCCATAAATAGAACATATTTATAGTTTGTCTACTTATCATGTCTAAACACATCTTTAGACAAGTATGTAACAGGCAGAAGCGTTTCCGACCATATAAAGTATATATATTCTTGATCAGCATCAATAGTCGAGTCGATATGGACATGTCCGTCTGACCGTCCGTATGAACGTCAAGATCTCAGGAACTACAAAAGCTAGAAAGTTTAGATTAAGCAGACTCCAGAGATATAGACGCAGCTTAAATTTGTTGATTCATATTGCCACGCCCACTCTAACGCCCACAAACCGCCCAAAGCTGCCACGGCCACACTTTCGAAAAATGTTTTGATATTTTTTCATTTTTGTATTAGTCTTGCAAATTTCTATTGATCTGCCAAAAAACCTTTTTGCCACGCCCACTTTAACGCCCACAAACCGCCAAAAACTGCCAGTGTTGTAGAATCTCCTTCGCACTTCCACTAGCTGAGTAACGGGTATCAGATAGTCGGGGAACTCGACTATAGCGTTCTCTCTTGTTTCTTTTGGTTTATCTTAAGCCGTTAGCTTAAAGCGGACTTATACATAGAGTTCCACGGTTGCTACTGTTTTTCAAAATGTATATTTAATAAAATAGGTTTTTCAGATGATATTGGGGTAAACTATCTGAGGAAAGGAACAATTCTAGATCGCAACCTTAGTAAGGATAATAACAATAATAATATCAAGGCTGTTAGCCCGACTCCACAAAGAAGTTACACTCTTGAAGTTTGTCGTCCGTGCGATAAAATCACGAAAACACTAAAAGTGTTTTAAAATAAAAATTTGACTATAAAAAGTGTTATTAAAAGTGTTTTAAAATAAATATTTGACTTATAAAAAATTGTCTGTTGAAAGACAAATTCGAATTAAAATGCTGAGAAGGAAAATTTAGATTTGAAACGAAAGGTGAATAGGTTGGAATTGTAATGGATATTGGTGAACTGGCTTGGGATATAGTATAAAGCCTCGGCTGGAGAGGGAATCGGGGTTCGTGCACTATGCTGCGCTCTGCGCTCAGCTCGCCGGTATTGGGGTCGGGGTTTTCCTATCCCTATAATCTCCTGTGCCCTCCATCCGTACAAAAAGATAAGTGCACTTGACTGAAACTACTCTAATTCAAATAGCAAAGAAACAACAACAACAAAAAAAAAAAATGTGAATTTAGCGAATTCCCCATAAAACGGAGTAAGCAATAGCAGAGAGCTAGGTGACCGCGTTGTGTTGGGAGTGATCGAGATGTTAGTGATCACTCGTTCCTCTATACCCTCCCTACCTTTGGAAATGTGTGGAACCTGGTGTACACTTCCCCTAGATTAAATTAATTCATCGCATTAATCTTGATATTTCATTGGCCTTATGTAGTAGGACAAATTATCATTTATTTACAAAATCATTTTTATCAAATCCAATATAGCTCAAACATAACCAAAGATATTTATATTAATCTTAATTCGTTCACTAAGCATAGTTCTAAATCTATTGATTGTATTTGTCTCTTAGTATTTACATGATTTATTTATATTTCTTAGTTTATTGTTTTAGGTTTTATTTTTAGATGCCTTTTGTTCAAAAGAGTGTTTTAAATATGTATCATTTTATTCTTCCTAAAAATTCCGACCTTTACTCTAGAAATTTTACCAAGTTACCATACTATTTTAGTTTTTAATCACCTAAATTTATTTATTTGTTTATTACCACATTGTTGTCGCCAAGAAGATCGTTGGGCCCAAGGAACTGCTACATGGCTGTAAATTAAGGGTTAATCAAGTATGGGTAGGTGTGAATGTAAATATGGGTAGGTGTATTTATGTAGAAAAGAGTAACTTATTATTTAATTGCTAGAGTAAGAATCATATTTTTAATCAATTGTAATTAATCATCATCAATCAAAATTAAACTTCATTTCAATAGTTTTCTTCAATCGGTTTCAATCTCCATCGTTGTTCAATTATTCTTCTTCAATTTCTTTCAGTCTTCAGCTTCAATTACTGTTCAATTTTATCATCCATTCTTTGTTACAATTTCTATTTCAATTTCATGTTCTATTTCAATTTCAGTTTCTTTTTCTATTTCACTTTCATTTTCAATTTCAGTTCCTACTTCTAATAACTTCTGCTTAACCTAATTTTAATATGTATATATGTTAATTAATATTTCTAACGCATGTCTAGTATTAAGTTTAAACTAATATTTATCAAATAATAGATTAATTCAAATTCTTATTAATTTATACGGCTCCGGCCGTAGGCAGCAGCAACTTCACTTCGTTTTATTTCACTTTATTCTTTTCTCTCTCTCTGGTTCCTTGGTCAGTGCATGGGGCACCCTATATCAGCGACATATTCGTACTCACGGCGATTTTCTCTTCTCTACTTCTCTGTCTTCTTTATCTACTTACTCTACGTGTTCTGGCTTCATCTTCCTTGTCTCTCTTTCGTCTCTACTTCGCAGATCAGGCCTTCGCGCCGTTTACGTGCGATCCACAGATAAGAACTTTTGGCAGCTTGCGGTTCCTGTCGGCAGCGCCTATGCCTAAATGCACATAGGTATGCATGCCTGCACGTGTGTATGTGCATGTACACCGCGTGTCTTGGAGGTACGTGGGCGTGCTATAGTGCTAGCCGACAATACCTTTATTCTGCCTGGAAACTACACTATGCACTCCGTAAAAATCAGCAATCAAAGAGCTGCGATTTCCGTGCTCTTTACGCACTTCTGTAGGCACTCGAAACTTGGTTGTCTGTTCTTTTCACAAGTTACGTCTGTCGTCTCGGAGTAGAAAATCAGAATGATCGCGTGTTCGCTGTACCTTTTGTCAAAGGCGCGAGCCTAGCGAGCTTTAACGGGACCTTTCCAGGCTATGAGAGCGACGACCAAGGTGCGAAAGGGACAACTAGAACTTACAGCTTCTGTCTTTGAGAGTTGTTGTGAGCTTTCAATTAACCCTAGTATGCCGAAAAGTGGTCTCGTCTAGATATGTACCGATGATAATAATTTTGGTTTAATTTTTTTTTCTCTGCTTATTTTCTGGTACACTGGCCACTACAACCACAGATTATGTTCCTAAGTTTCGACGGGAATCGTAATCTGAAAAAGGAGAGTGTACTACCTTGTTTGTAAGTCTTTTGCGTGGTATACGCCCATTTTCTTTCCATTTTCACCAGATAACTCATAACATGCTGGACTGAGTTTTCTAGCTATTGTTGCTGTTACAAACACTTTAGCTAGTTTATGGCTGAATTTCTTGCTAGCGTTGCTTTGCGAAAAGTTTCGAACATAAACTTGATCTCCAACTTTAAATTGTATATTTCTACTTCTCAAGTTATATATTTTAGCGTTGGCTTCGTGCGATTTGGCGGTGTTCAGCTGTGCTGTGTATCTGGCCATTTGTAATGCATTTGGATACATTATTCTAGCATCGTCTGAAATCAAATTAAGTTTTCTGAGCAGTTCGTAGTCCTTGCCATTCAAGATCATGTTTTGACCGAACGTCAGAAAGTATGGTGAATATCCTGTCGTGGTGTGTAAACAAGATCGAAGAGCTCCATTTATCTCATTCAAATTCTGATCCCAGGTTGTATGATCTGTTCCCACATAAGCACGAATTGCCGCTGAAATCGAACGATTTAATCTCTCGCTTGCGTTAATTTGCGGAGAGTAAACAGCCGTGCATATATGCTTAATTGAATATCGGGTTAGAAACGATTCAAAGAATCCTGACCGAAATTGAGATCCATTGTCAGTTAATATCGACTCTGGTACTCCGAATGTAAACAAAATTGAATTTTCCAAGTATTCACATATCTTGGCAGATGTAAATTTCTTTAAGGGACAGAGGAAATGGAACTTAGTAAATTGATCCACTATGACCAACAATCCTATATTACCTGATTTCGAACGAGGGTATGGACCTAACAAATCCATATACAGTCGTTGGAATGGTCTCTCTGTTTGCCTAGGTTTTCCCATCGGAGGACGAAGAACTATGTTAGGACTCTTAGTTTGCTTACAGGCCGAACAGGCTTTTACATACTCTCGAATTTGTATAAGCATTTTAGGCCAAAACAGATATCTTTTAAGCTTTTCAATCATTTTTCCTGTGCCACAATGTGATGCGCTTGGAGGATCATGAGCTTGTTGAAGAACACTTTGGGTTAACTTTGAAGGTACCCAAAGTTTCCACAAACTATCGTCTGACTCCGTTTCGTTAGTAACAGCTTCAGTTCTGACATATCCGTCAGTCACTTTAAGATCATGGAGTTTTTCTTGGTTTGCACGAATGCGATCAATCAGGTCTAAATACTCAAACGAGCGAAACTCTTCCGATTCCAAATCGATAATCGGACCTAATTCTTCGAATTCCTCTACTGACTCGTTCTGTCTTGAAAGGGTGTCAGCAATGACATTTTGAGAACCCTTGTGGTGTTCTATGCGAAAATCAAAACCTTGCAATTGAATAGCCCATCGGGCAAGTCTTCCTGACAAATCTTTTTGACGCATGAGCCACTGAAGTGCTGCATGGTCCGTAACTACCAAGAAGTCTTGACCCTCGATGTACGCACGGAACTTCTTTATTCCCTTAATAACAGCCAAACATTCCAGTTCGGTTACGGAATAGTTCCGTTGTGCTTTGGACAACTTGCATGACATGTATCCGATTGGCATTTCAAATCCTTCCTCATTTCTTTGGGCGAGGACGCAACCCAAACCAAATGAACTAGCATCACACAACAAAACGAATGGCTTCGAGAAATTTGGTGTTACCAGGATGGGAGCGGTTGTTAATCTCTGTTTCAATTCCTCAAAGGCATTCTTAGCAGCGATATCCCAGACTAATGCGGTTTTATTCTTCTTAATCATTTCTGTCAGGGGATAACATACTGTTGCATAATTATCTACAAATCTACGATACCATCCGGATAAACCTAAGAACCGACGGAGTTGTTTCACTGTTGTTGGGAGCGGAAACTCATTGATAGCCTGAATTTTTGATGGATCGGTCTTGATCTGTCCGTCAGAAATTACAAATCCAAGGTATTTTATTTCTCTCATGCAGAACTTATATTTTTCTACATTAATCGTTATGTTGGCCTTTCGTAAACAGAGTGCTACTTCTTGCAAAAGAACCAAGTGCGAATCAAAGTCATCTGATAGGACTAATAAGTCATCAAGATATACAAAAACTCGGTTTCGAAGATGGGCTGGTACGACATGATACATTAACCGGCATAAGGTCTGCGGTGCATTAGTAAGACCAAAGGGCATGACCTTGTATTGGTAAAGAGGACGGTTAGGAACAGTAAATGCTGTATACTGACGCGACTTCTCATCTAACATTATTTACCAAAAAGCATGTTTCATGTCGATACCGGTTATAAAGCGTGCAGGAGGTAAGCGACTCAGTATCCCGTCAACTTGAGGTAATGGGTACGCGTCCTTCCTGGTATGTTTATTGACTTCGCGGGAGTCTAAACATAACCTAAGCTTGCTTCCCTTTTGCACAATAACGCAATTACTGCTCCAAGGACTGCTAGAAGGTTCTATTATATCAAGAGCTAACATATTATCAATTTCGGTGAACATAACTTTCTCCCGTGCAGGTGAGATCGGCCAGTGCCTTTGCTTAACAGCCTTAGCGTCGCCGACGTCAATCGAATGAGAAATGAGGTTCGTTCGCCCCAAGCCTTCTCTTTCATAAGAGGGAAAAATGTCAATTACGGCTTTTTGCTTATGTTGTTCGCTACTGGAAAGGTTGTTTAACTTTGGTGATTCCATATCTTCATCTGTAGGACCACAATCTAGCTCACTGATGCTTTCCTCAAGCTTATCCGCAAGTTTAAATTTTCTAAAGAAATCTATTCCCAGATAAACTTCTTGTGTTAAGTCGGGTATAATGAAAAATTCTATGTTTTTGGTAATGTTTCGAAATGTCAAGGTGCATGTTAAAATTCCTTTTACAGGACAAAGGTTAACACTAGCTGTCTTAACTTTTCCTGAACACTTACGAACCTGTGGGTGGCTCAAGAGTGAACGAGCTGCATCATGACCTACGCAACTAACGGTGGCTCCTGAGTCTAACAAGGCGTTGTACTCCTTGTCGTTAATAACAACGAAGGTGTAGAGACGATTATCTCCCTTCCCTTGTACTTAAGAAATCAAAAGCCTACGAGTAGAAACTATATTCTTCCAAAATTTTCGTAGACGGAGAGTAGATCTTCTAGGCTTAACTGCTTTAATTATAGTGCTTATATTTCTTATTTCTAATTTGCAAATAATTAGACAATCTTTCATGAAAAGGTAAAAACGAGGTGTTTACTTTTTCAGGTTTGTGTCCGACTTCCTTTAAAGTTTTCTCCAACAGGAATATCGGCGTCTGCTGGTGTAAGGATGTGCCTACTGTAGACTGGTCGACACATCCTTCGATCGGTTTTCCGAAGGATTACATTTCTTACAATTCGGTTTATAGTATTATTCTTGTAGTATTCTACAAGTAGTATTCTTGATGCCACACCCATAGCAAAATATGGTCTTGACATCCAAGCAATCGTCCCAACGGTGACCTACTTTATCACAATTCCAACAAGTCACTTTAAAACGATTGATGGCTGATACTGTTGGTTGCCTCAGAAATATTACGTCGATATGCGAATGATGTTTTAGTTGAATTATTACGAACTTCGTTATAGAATTTGTCGTGCTTTTTAACTTCTGCTAACAATTTCTTAACTGAGACTATGTTTAAATGAAGTAACTCAAGTCGAAGGGAACTTTTCGAATTATCTATCAAAAGCTTAACCAAGTCCGGTTCAGGTAGAGATCTCTCGAGTCGATTTACTAGTTCTTCCATACTGATTTGATATGAATCGAAAGACTTATTCTCTCCTTGTTTACGTTTCGAAATTTTTCTCCATAAGTCAACATCATCTTCTGCATCATCATACTTGTCCCTAAAAGCAAAACAAAAGGTTTCCCAAGTGAACTCCTCATGTTTTCTCAGAAATTGCCATAACCAATCATTTACCCTTCCAGATAATAATAAGTGTAAATGATCGCATACTAATTGAAAATCGTTAACTAAGGTTCGAGCTGTCAATGAGCGAACTCGGTAAATAAATTCTGCGGCCGATGGACCTTCCTTGCTTCCATCGAACTTAAGTTTCCAATCGTGAATAACTCTTCCGACCTTATTTGAAGAAATACTAACTGACGACCTCTGTGTAGAGTTCCTTAATTCATTTTCCTGTAAGGCTGTGATAGCCTGATCATTATGTGAGTGAGGAAGCCTGGCACCATTTTCAGCGCTGCCAGCTTGCATCCCCATTTGACTTTGCTGGATATGAAAGGTCGCATTAATGTGTTCTGTAAGCTTATCCAACAGTGTTCTTTGTTGCGAACCTACGACTGATTTAATAACGTTAATAATTTCCTGCTTATCCATGCCATTGGATGGATCTTGTATAGGTCTAGATGTTTCTAAGGGTTCACCCCCATTTCTTTGCATGGATCTGGTAGTAACGCCCTGTCTTCGGCCTCGGCCTCTGCCTCGCCTTGGCTCGGTTCCTTCTGATGAGAGAGGTTCTCCATTTGAATCTCCTGCCTCAGACGGTATATTTCCTACAACAGCGCGTTCAGACTGTTCTGCATTAGTCAATTCGGTCTGCAGATCTACATTATCGACCGTAAGTAGTTCTGTAGTACAGAGAGCGCGACAAGTAGGACAAACTGGAGAGCTTCTAAGCCAATTTGTCAAGCACGCATGGTGGAAGGAATGTTTGCACGGGGTTGTTGCAACCAACTGGCTTTTCTCGAGCCTTCCATGACAAATTCGACAGTACTCTGGATTATTTAGAATATCTCCGATACTATTATCGTTGCTTGCCATCTTGTTTATCTAATTCTCTTTTCTGGTTTATAAAATCAGTGTTAATAAATCTGTCCGTTCCATAAATGCCAATTTCCATATCAAGATACACCAACTCATTCCTATCGCTACTCAAAATTATATAGATTACGGTGGTTTATTGCGTTATACTAGTCGAATCTCAAAGATTATCTCTTAGACCGTATGTTCCAGGTATAATACAATAAATCATATGAAAACTTGTTAGTTGTCCCGATCTGGAGAGGTCAATCAATCCAAATTGTCGAATTGCGATTGTTCATTCCATCCCTCAGATACTTTAACTAACCGAAAAAAATCTAATAACTTCGTAGTCTTCTTGGGTAGTTCTCACCATGTTTATTTTAAGCAAAAACTCCTATTCCACAAGCTGCCTACCGATTCTAATCTCGTAACCACAAAAACTGTACTCTTGAAGGGAGTTATTAACAGAGCTAATACGTGGAGCTTCGGTGTGTGTGTGTGTGGCCCCACGTTGGGCGCCATCTTTGTAATGGATATTTGTGAACTGGCTTGGGATATAGTATAAAGCCTCGGCTGGAGAGGGAATCGGGGTTCGTGCACTATGCTGCGCTCTGCGCTCAGCTCGCCGGTATTGGGGTCGGGGTTTTCCTATCCCTATTATCTCCTGTGCCCTCCATCCGTACAAAAAGATAAGTGCACTTGACAGAAACTACTTCAAATAGCAAAGAAACAACAACAAAAAAAAAATGTGAATTTAGCGAATTCCCCATAAAACGGAGTGCAATAGTAGAGAGCTAGGTGACCGCGTTGTGTTGGGAGTGATCGAGATGTTAGTGATCACTCGTTCCTCTATACCCTCCCTACCTTTGGAAATGTGTGGAACCTGGTGTACATTTCCCCTAGATTAAATTAATTCATCGCATTAATCTTGATATTTCATTGGCCTTATGTAGTAGGACAAATTATCATTTATTTACAAAATCATTTTTATCAAATCCAATATAGCTCAAACATAACCAAAGATATTTATATTAATCTTAATTCGTTCACTAAGCATAGTTCTAAATCTATTGATTGTATTTGTCTCTTAGTATTTACATGATTTATTTATATTTCTTAGTTTATTGTTTTAGGTTTTATTTTTAGATGCCTTTTGTTCAAAAGAGTGTTTTAAATATGTATCATTTTATTCTTCCTAAAAATTCCGACCTTTACTCTAGAAATTTTACCAAGTTACCATACTATTTTAGTTTTTAATCACCTAAATTTATTTATTTGTTTATTACCACATTGTTGTCGCCAAGAAGATCGTTGGGCCCAAGGAACTGCTACATGGCTGTAAATTAAGGGTTAATCAAGTATGGGTAGGTGTGAATGTATATATGAATAGGTGTATGTATGTAGAAAAGAGTAACTTATTATTTAATTGCTAGAGTAAGAATCATATTGTTAATCAATTGTAATTAATCATCATCAATCAAAATTAAACTTCATTTCAATAGTTTTCTTCAATCGGTTTCAATCTCCATCGTTGTTCAATTATTCTTCTTCAATTTCTTTCAGTCTTCAGCTTCAATTACTGTTCAATTCTTTCATCCATTCTTTGTTTCAATTTCTATTTCAATTTCATGTTCTATTTCAATTTCAGTTTCATTTTCTATTTCACTTTCATTTTCAATTTCAGTTCCTACTTCTAATAACTTCTGCTTAACCTAATTTTAATATGTATATATGTTAATTAATATTTCTAACGCATGTCTAGTATTAAGTTTAAACTAATATTTATCAAATAATAGATTAATTCAAATTCTTATTAATTTATACGGCTCCGGCCGTAGGCAGCAGCAACTTCACTTCGTTTTATTTCACTTTATTCTTTTCTCTCTCTCTGGTTCCTTGGTCAGTGCATGGGGCACCCTATATCAGCGACATATTCGTACTCACGGCGATTTTCTCTTCTCTACTTCTCTGTCTTTTTTATCTACTTACTCTACGTGTTCTGGCTTCATCTTCCTTGTCTCTCTTTCGTCTCTACTTCGCAGATCAGGCCTTCGCGCCGTTTACGTGCGATCCACAGATAAGAACTTTTGGCAGCTTGCGGTTCCTGTCGGCAGCGCCTATGCCTAAATGCACATAGGTATGCATATGTGTGTAGCCGCAGCGCCTGTACTTATGCCTGCACGTGTGTATGTGCATGTACACCGCGTGTCTTGGAGGTACGTGGGCGTGCTATAGTGCTAGCCGACAATACCTTTATTCTGCCTGGAAACTACACTATGCACTCCGTAAAAAGCAGCAATCAAAGAGCTGCGATTTCCGTGCTCTTTACGCACTTCTGTAGGCACTCGAAACTTGGTTGTCTGTTCTTTTCACAAGTTACGTCTGTCGTCTCGGAGTAGAAAATCAGAATGATCGCGTGTTCGCTGTACCTTTTGTCAAAGGCGCGAGCCTAGCGAGCTTTAACGGGACCTTTCCAGGCTATGAGAGCGACGACTAAGGTGCGAAAGGGACAACTAGAACTTACAGCTTCTGTCTTTGAGAGTTGTTGTGAGCTTTCAATTAACCCTAGTATGCCGAATGTTGGTCTCGTCTAGATATGTACCGATGATAATAATTTTGGTTTAATTTTTTTTCTCTGCTTATTTTCTGGTACACTGGCCACTACAGAATCTAAGTCCGAAACAAACCTACATTCTCAAATTGATAAAATGAAACAAGAGAGAAAGATTAAGTTTTTTGACAAATCGATAGAAATATACAAGACTAATAAAATAATAAAAATATATAACAGTAGCTGGAATATACGGGAACGACGGTTTTTTAACGGATTTATGATTATATGATTTTTTTATATACACATATTCGGGTAGTGTGATCTGTCTCTATTTTTATTACGCTAGGAGACCCCAAAAAATCAAATATTTATGATTCTTTGAACATATTATCGAGAAAGTTGCAGTGATCAACTTAAACTTTACACTGCAATAACTCTTCAAGATACCCTCGCACTAAATTATAGCAGCTTTTGTATAACCCAAAAAGTGAGAGAATTGTCTTAGACCAATCAGGACAGAATATGATCGTACGATTGTACAGTTAGGGAATGGAAAGCCTATAGCAGTGACCACCGGCATGCAGCTTCCCAGAGCTTAATTCATTATCAGATAAAACCTCTTGGTGAACGCTCACAATTTTTGACGCTGCCCAATTAAACATCACATACACGTGGTGATATAATTGAATTATATATATCCAATCCAATAAAAACGAGAGGGATATTTCCATAAATTTCCGTGTGTGATTTGTGTGAAAGTGGAAAAAGGTAAACAAGTGCGATATAGTGAGCCCATTTCTGACCCAGTTTTCATAGGGATTCGACCACAAGGCTTAAGAAAGGCCAAGGCCTATATAAGGGCATTTGTTTGCTCTACAGCCCACTTCCCCCCCGTCTCGCCGACCCTCGCATCAGCTCATTGTTTAAACTCAGTTCGCTCAAAGAAAAGGCCAAGAGGCCGACATAACCTTCAGCCAACATGTTACGCAACCGGCCACCTGCCGAATGATAACTGGCCAAATATATTGGAAGGCTCATTCAGATTATTCAGCTGTGCAGAAGTTTAGACGGGCGGATCGGATTTAATTATATTTGGACATTATCAACGTTACGCAGTGAGGATCACCTCATATGACCAGCGGAGGTCTATCTTATCGCAGCGCAGCGTAGCTCCCAGCGGTCTCCTAAGGTCTTATCGCTGCAGTGCTGCAGTTGCATTTCGGTGTTTTGTTTTGATTCTTGATTTTCTTTTGTATTGCAATTAATAATGCATTAAAAATGCGATGGTCCGGCTGCTGCTTGTCGGTAAAACCTAACCTATTCGCAAGGGCCTCATGCTAGCTGCGGCAAAAACTTAGAGAATTACCACATTATAAATTGGATTTTATTACGGGTACATATAAACATTCTTAAAACTAGGCATATAAGATAAATAGGAACAAAAGTGTAAAAAGATGAATTTTTGCATATAATTAAATTATTGGTTTTGGAATGTATGAAAAGTGAGGATTAAAAATATATAAAACAAGAGAGAACGCTATAGTCGAGTTCCCCGACTATCTGATACCCGTTACTCAGCTATTGGAAGTGCAAAGGAGAGTCTTTAACACTGACAGTTTTTGGCGGTTTGTGGGCGTTAGAGTGGGCGTGGCAAAAAGTTTTTTGGCAAATAGATAGAAATTTACAAGACTAATACAAAAATGAAAAAATATCAAAACATTTTTCAAAAGTGTGGGCGTAGCAGCTTTGGGCGGTTTGAGGGCGTTAGAGTGGGCGTGGCAAAAAGTTTTTTGGCAAATCGATAGAAATTTACAAGACCAATACAAAAATGAAAAAATATCAAAACATTTTTCAAAACTGTGGGCGTCGTAGCTCTGGGCGGTTTGTGGGCGTTAGAGTGGGCGTGGCAAAAACATTTTTGGCACACCGATAGAAATTTACAAGACTAATACAAAAATGAAAAGATATCAAAACATTTTTCAAAAGTGTGGGCGTGGCAGTTTTGGGCGGTTTGTGGGCGTTAGAGTGGGCGTGGCAACATGAATCGACAAACTTGCGCTGCGTCTATGTCTCTGGAGTCTGTATGCTTAATCCTAACTTTCTAGCTTTTGTAGTTCCTGAGATCACAGCGTTCATACGGACGGACAGACAGACGGACAGACGGACAGACGGACAGACGGACAGACGGACATGGTCATATCGACTCGGCTATTGGTCCTGATCAAGAATATATATACTTTATATGGTCGGAAACCCTTCCTTCTGCCTGTTACATACTTTTCAACGAATCTAGTATACCCTTTTACTCTACGAGTAACGGGTATAAAAATTGACAAGAAAATTATAAGATAATAATATGCGTGAATTAAAATAGTGACGTTTTCGGACTTCGCTCAGTGTAATTATGTTTATTTCTTTTGCATTTCCTTTATGATTCTTTACGTTAGTATTTATTTAAGCGTTTCAAAGGATAAAAAAACAATAGGGACATCTACGTTAATGCCTTTAGAGCTGAACTCACTTTAATTTGGCCAACATAATCAATATGGTTTTTCTTTGGTGACTCACCCTTTTCTCTTGTAACTTCCATCGGAGAAAGCGCTTTCGGCGACGGTAGCTATTTCTTTGGGAGGAAAGTTTTTCTTTTTTGATTATAAAAACAAGAGAGAACGCTATAGTCGAGTTCCCCGACTATCTGATACCCGTTACTCAGCTAGTGTAAGTGCGAAGGACAGTTTTCGGCGGTTTGTGGGCGTTAGAGTGGGCGTGGCCAAAAGTTTTTTGGCAAATAGATAGAAATTTACAAGACTAATACAAAAATGAAAAAATATCAAAACATTTTTTAAAAGTGTGGGCGTGGCAGCTTTGGGCGGTTTGTGGGCGTTAGAGTGGGCGTGGCAAAAAGTTTTTTTGCAAATCGATAGAAATTTACAAGACCAATACAAAAATGAAAAAATATTAAAACATTTTTCAAAAATGTGGGCGTGGCAGTTTTGGGCGGTTTGTGGGCGTTAGAGTGGGCTTGGCAACCTGAATCGACAAACTTGCGCTGCGTCCATGTCCCTGGAGTCTGTATACTTAATCTCATCTTTCTAGCTTTTGTAGTTCCTGAGATCTCGACGTTCATAAGGACAGACGGACAGACGGACAGACAGACGGACGGACAGACGGACATGGCCAGATCACCTCGGCTACTGATCCTGATTAAGAATATATATACTTTATATGGTCGGAAACGCTTCCTTCTGCCTGTTACATACTTTTCAACGAATCTAGTATACCCTTTTACTCTACGAGTAACAGGTATAATAAAAATATTGATTACTTCGCACACATTCTTATGAGGTATCCCTGTTATTTTTTTTCTCCCTCTCCTGTCAAAGTTGGGACATTTTTTTTTCCGTGTGGCTTACAAATTTAACACAAACATAAAACACAAAGCAAAGAAATCAGACACTCCTCCTCACATTAATTTGCGCATTACTTTTCCACAATAATAAAATTTCTTAACCTAATTTACAAAAACATAATTATCTTTTTTTTTCCGTAGTTTTTTTTTGATTTTTTTACTTCCTTTAAATTTGCCCTAAATGCGGGTTCAGCGCATTCGCGAGCGGATTGGACTTTTTCTTTCGATTTTCAATCTTTATAAATACATGCTGCTGGCGAAGCGCGCGAGCCAACTGACAAAAATCCACTAATCGGCGGCTACTTCTTCCGCGGTCCGTTGGCCTTCCTTGGTCGCAGATTTTGCCCTGCCCTTTTTGGGTAGCTGCAGCCGAAGATTCATTGTCCGCCTTGCCTTTTTTTCCTTTTGTGCACTGACAAAAAAACTGGAATTGCTAGCGCTGCCTGGCTGCATCGCTTCTTCCTTCCGGATCAGTATGCTGGTTATATTTTGTTCTTTTAAAACCCTGCACTAGAGTAAGGCGATAAAAGTCTGGGTATCTTAGCCCTTTTCCATCCACTTACCCCAGCTCTCCGCCGGTTCAAACTATTTGCCAATCTGGTTCGCCTCTGGGACTTGCACTTATTTGGCTTAAATTGCCCACAAACACTAAACGAACTTTCTCCGCCGATCTTAAACTTGAGAATGGCTGCTGATGACGCCAGAATAAGGCGGCAACCTAGCATCTGCCAGATTTGTAGACATTTTCCTCTCTCAGGGAAATCTGACAATTAGCCCTGTAAGACCCGTGACCCTGCCGCTAATCCCTTCCCGCGTTATGCAGGTGGCGCACGCCTCGCAATATGACACCTAGATGGCGTTGCAGTTTTAGCTCTGCCGCAAGTGCCACAAATACCCCCCACCAAAGATCTGACTTGGGAGTCAAATTCCCAAGACAGATACAACCAGCACAGAAGGCAGCTCAACTATTGTTTCATATATTTCGCATGATAGCGTCCAATATACTTCCCTTGCAGATCTTCCAGGTCATAGTTAGCCAGGCCAATTTTCTTCCTAACCCTAGCCTTTACGTAAGCTGGGGCTAGCTTGGCGTTATAACCGGCTACGAAATTGATTTGTCTGAAATTCCGTCGCCATACTTTCTGACCCTCTGCATACGACACCTCCCTCGACCGTAAATTATATTGTCGTTCGTTCCTCGCATTTTGCTTCCTCATAAACTCGCCTGCTTTACTGCGAATTAAATCTAGCGAATCTTCTCGTGTAAACACCGCTGACCCGTCCTCGAGCAATCGCAGAGCTCTTAAGAGCTTAAAAGTGGAGCCTGAAGATACATAGTGCTGCCCGAACACCATATACATAATAGGGAGAAGTGCCAATGCTAGAATGAACAGAGGATCGCAATGCGCAACAAATACTACTGAGCTGCTCATCCCAGTCCTTTTGGTCCGTACGAATGTATGCGCGGATTGCAGCTATCACAGATCGATTTACGCGTTCCGAAGCATTAGCCTGCGGTGAATAAAATGCCATACTTTATACTCCCGCAAAAATTTCTGGAATGCATCTGATTTAAATTGCGAACCGTTGTCAGAAACAATAGTTTTCGGCACTCCAAACGTATGGAATAGATCCTGCTGTGGATATTGAATTACTACGTCTGCTGTGAGTTTCTTTACCGCTTTTAGGAACACGAATTTCGTATAATGATCTAAAACTATGAAGATCCCTATGTGCCCACTCCTAGACTGCGGATATGGTCCTAGAAAATCAACGTAGAGTCTCTGGAAGAATCTATGGGACTCTGGAGAGGTACCCATTGGTGGACGTTGAATCCTGTTCGGCGCTTTCGACAGTTTGCAAGTGGCACAAGCTTGTATATAGTGCTTCACGTCCTTGATCAACCCTGGCCAAAAGTAATACCTTCGAACTCTTAGGGTCTTGTGGATGCCTCCGTGGGATGCTAGTGGATCATCGTGAGCTTTTTTCAGAACATCGGGAACTAATTTCGTTGGAATCCAAAGTTTCCAGTTGAAGTTGTCGTGTAAGGCCTCGCCGGTAGCGTGATCGGTTCTGCGATACACCAAATTGTCGACCACCTTCAAATCTGGAAGCTTTTCTCCATTCGCTTTTACCTTTTCAATCAGCTCCACATATTCATCGCTTTTGAATTCCGGCAAATCTAATTCCACTAGCAACCCGTGACTTGCGTCTATGGCCGCCAATTCCTCCTCATTCACCCTCGACAATGCATCGGGAACTACATTTAACCTTCCGCTACGATGTTCAATTTTAAAATCGAAACTCTGCAGTAAACGAGAATGGAGGTCCGTTTGGGTCATAAGCCACTTTAGCGACGCATGATCGGTAATTACGGTAAATGCGTGTCCTTCTACATACGCTCGGAATCTTTTTATACAAATAATGGCCGCCAGGCAATTATTCACAGAATAATTTTTCTGTGCTTTGTTTAATTTTTTCGAAACGAAAGCTTATGGATATTCGTCCCCTTCATCCGACTTTTGCACAAGAACTTCACCAA